>NC_053036.3:339541187-340791187 GCF_002575655.3 Aegilops tauschii subsp. strangulata
AAAATACTGGAACCAAGAACCACCGGAGGGGGCCCCTGGCTGACCACAAGACACCAGGGCGCGCCCTGGAGGGTTGTGGGGCCCTCGAGGCTCCACAGACCCTAATTCCAGCACTATAAATTCCAATTTTTTGAGAAAAAAATACGAGAGGAAGTTTCATCGTGTTTCACGATACGGAGCCGCCGCCACCTCCTATTCTTCATCAGGAGGCCAGATCTGGAGCCTGTTCGGGGCTCCAGAGAGGGGAATCTTCAGTCTTCGTCATCACCAAACCCTCCTTCATCACCAATTCCATGATCCTACCCACCGGGAGTGAGTAATTCCTTCGTAGGCTCGCTGGTCGGTGAGTAGTTGGATGAGATTCATCATGTAATCGAGTTAGTTTTGTTAGGGCTTGATCCCTAGTATCCACTATGTTCTGAGATTAATGTTGTTATGACTTTGTTATGCTTAATGCTTGTCACTAGGGCTCAAGTGCCATGATTTCAGATCTGAACCGTTTATGTTTTCACCATTATATCTATGTTCTAGATCCGATCTTGCAAGTCATATTGACCTATTACGTGTTATGATCCGTAAACCCCAGTGTGACAGTAATTGGGATAATTTCCGGTGATGACCGTAGTTTGAGGAGTTCATGTATTCACTATGTGTTAATGCTTTGTTCCAGTTCTCTATTAAAAGGAGGGCTTAATATCCCTTAGTTTCCTTATGGACCCCGATGCCACGGGAGGGTAGGTCAGAAGATGTCATGCAAGTTCTTTTCCATAAGCAAGTATGACTATTTACGGAATACATGCCTACATTATATTTATGAACTGGAGCTAGTTCTGTGTCGCCCTAGGTTATGACTATTATATGATGAATATCATCCAACGAATGCACCGATCCAATGCCTACGAGTTCTCAACATATTGCTCTTGCTAAGTTACTATTGCTATTGCTACTATTACAACTGCTACAAAACTGTTACTGTTGTTACCGCTACTATTGCTACTGTTACCACTGGTATCAAAACTATCATATTACTGTGCTACTGATCACTTTGCTGCAGATATTTAATCTCCGGGTGTGGTTGAATTGACAACTCAAATGCTAATACTTACAAATATTCTTTGGCTCCCCTTGTGTTGAATCTATAAATTTCGGTTGAATACTCTACCCTCGAAAACTGTTGTGATCCCCAATACTTGTGGGTTATCAGTGCCCTCAGCATTGTTGATCCTGATAGCTCCGGAGCAGTAAACTTCTTCGATGATATATGCTCCTTCCCATTTAGAGAGAAGTTTTCCTGCAAGAATCAGAAACGGGAGTTGTATAATAGAACTTGATCACCTACTTTAAATTCCCCTTTTTGGATTCTTTTGTCATGCCATCTTTTACCTTTTTCTTTAAACAACTTGGCATTTTCATAGGCTTGTGCCCTCCATTCATCTAGCAAGCTAATATCAAATAACCTCTTTTCACCGGCAAGTTTAAAATCATAGTTGAGTTCTTTAATTGCCCAATAAGCATTATGTTCTAACTCAAGAGGTAAATGACATGCCTTTCCATAGACCCTTTTATATGGAGGCATACCCATAGGGTTTTTCTAAGCAGTTCTATAAGCCCATAATGCATCATCAAGTTTCTTATACCAATTCTTTCTGGATCTATTAACAGTCTTTTGGAAGATTAATTTTATTATTCTATTGCTCAATTCAACTTGACCACTAGAATGAGGATGATAAGGTGATGCAATCCTATGGTTGACATCATATTTAGCTAGAGTTTGCGAAATGCACCATGAATAAAGTGTGAACCACCATTAGTCATTAAATATCTAGGGACTCCAAACCTTGGGAAAATAACTTATTTAAGCATTTTAATAGAAGTGTTATGATCAACACTACTAGTTGGATTAGCTTCTACCCATTTAGTAACGTATTCAACAGCAAATGTGGGTCATCCCAAAAGTAATGTCTTAAATCAAAGAAGAATTTTTTCTTTTGTTGGTATGCGTAACTAGGTGGTATATATTTAGCAATAATGTAATTAGCATAGTTTTCATACCAAGGACTATTACGAGAAGAAGCATTTACAACAGCTAATTGCTCATCAGGAAAACTATCATCAATAGGTAGTGGGTCATCAAGAATATTTTCCATCCTAGACAAGTTATCTGCTACAGGATTTTCAGCTCCTTTTTTATCAACAATATGCAAATCAAACTCTTGTAATAAAAGAACCCACCTAATCAGTCTAGGTTTAGCATCTTTCTTTTCCATAAGCTATTTAATAGTAGCATGATCAGTGTGAATAGTAACTTTAGAATCAACAATATAAGGTCTGAACTTATCACATGCAAACACAACTGCTAAAAACCTTTCTCAGTAGTAGCGTAATTTCTTTGAGCACTGTCTAGAGTCTTACTAGCATAATGAACAACTTTCAATTTCTTATCAACTCTTTGACCTAGAACAACACCAATAGCATAATCACTAGCATCACACATAATTTCAAAGGGTAGGTTCCAATCAGATGGTTGAACAATGGGCATAGAAATTAAGGTTTTCTTAAGTATTTCAAAGGCTTGTACACAATCATCATCAAAAAAAATGGAACATCTCTTTGCAAAAGATTGGTAAGGGGACTAGAAATTTTAGAGAAGTCTTTGGTGAACCTCCTATAGAAACCAGCATGACCAAGCAAACTTCTTATGCCTTTAATATCTTTAGGACATTGCATTTTGTCAATTGCATCAACTTTAGCTTTATCTACTTCAATACCTCGTTCAGAGATTGTATGCCCAAGTATTATACCTTCATTCACCATAAAGTGGCACTTCTCAAAAATTAACACAAGATTAGTTTCTTCACATCTCTGCAAAACTTGAGGTTGCTTAAGCAATCATCAAAAGAAGTCCCATAAACGGAAAAATCATCCATTAATACCTCAACAATCATTTCACAAAAATCGAAGAATATAGCAGTCATACATCTTTGAAAGGTAGCAGGTGCATTACATAAACCAAAAGGCATACGTCTATAAGCATAAGTTCCAAAAGGACAAGTAAAAGTAGTTTTCTCTTGATCTTCTTTTGACACATGTATTTGAGAAAAACTAGAGTATCCATCATGGAAACAAAAGTGTGTATGCTTAGATAATGTTTCTAACATTTGATCTTTTCTAGTAGCTTTGTTTAATTTCCTGAAATCAATTACCATCCCATAGCCAGTTACAGTTCTTTGTGGGATAAGTTCATTTTTATCATTGGGAACAATAGTAATGCCTCCTTTCTTAGGGACACAGTGAACAGGACTTACCTATCTACTATGGGCTATAGGATAAATTATACTTGCCTCCAGAAGCTTTAATATTTCAGTTCTTACCACATCCTTCATTTTAGGATACAAGCGTCGTTGGTGATCAACGACGGGCTTAGCATCGGGCTCCATATTAATCTTATGCTGGCATAAAGGGGGACTAATGCCCTTAAGATCATCAAGAGTATATCCAATAGCCGCACAATGCTTCCTCAGAGTTTTAAGTAATCTTTTCTCTTCATGCTCTGAAAGGCTAGCATTGGTAATAACATGATATATCTTATTTTTATCAAGATAAGCATATTTCAGTGTATCAGACAGTTTCTTTAATTCAAAACAGGATCACTCTTAGGTGGGAGAGGATCTCCCAAAGTTTCAACGGGCAAATTGTGTTTAAGGATTGGTGCTTGCCTAAAGAATATTTCATCTATTTCATTTCTTTCATCCATATGCATATCATTCTCATGGCCTAGCAGATATTCCTCTAAAGGATTAATAGGAGAAAATACAATAGAAGCAAGACCAATAATTTCATCTTTACCAGACAATTCTTTATCATGAGGTTGTCTACAAAATTTAGAGAAATTCAACTCATGAGATACGTCACCAAAATTAACACTGACTGTTTCCCTAGTACAATCAGTCTTAGCATTAACTGTTGATATGTCTCCAACGTATCTACAATTTTTTATTGTTCCATGCTATTATATTATCATTCTTGGATGTTTTACAATCATTTTATAGCAACTTTATATCAATTTTTGGGAATAACCTATTGACAAAGTGCCTAGTGCCAGTTGCTATTTTTTGCTTTTTTACTTCACAGAATATCAGTACCAAACCCAGCGAAACTTTTTGGAGATTTTTTAGACCAGAAGACAACTTGGGAGCCAAGGAAGTGGACGAGGGAAGGCCCGTGGGGCCCACAACCCACCAGGGCGCACTAGGAGGCCCAGGGGTGCCCTGATGGGTGGTGGGGCCCATGGAGCTCCGTTGCGCCGCCTCTCAGCTCTATAAATACCCCAATATTCCAGAAACCCTAAGGGAGTTAACAAAACACAATTCCAGCCGCCGCAAGTTCCAGAACCACGAGATCCAATCTAGAGCCCTATTCCAGCACTCTGCCGGAGGGGAACACAAGCACGGAGGGGTTCATCATCATCATTGGTGCTCCTCCGATGATGCGTGAGTAGTTCACCATAGACCTACGGGTCCATAGGCAGTAGCTAGATGGCTTCTTCTCTCTTTTTGATTCTTAATACAATGTTCTCCTCGTTGTTCTAGAGATCTATTTAATGTAGTGACTTTTGCAGTGTCTTTGTTGGGATCCGATGAAGTTCGAGTTTATGATCAGATCTATATCCATGAATATCATTTGAGTCTTCTTTAATCTCTTATATGCATGATTATTTAAAGCCTCGTATTTCTTCCCTGAAACTTTGGTTTGGTTTGGCCAGCTAGATTGATTTTTCTTGCAATGGGAAGAGGTGCTTTGTGATGGGTTCGATCTTGCGGTGTCCTCACCAAGTGACAGAAGGGGTAGCGAGGCATGTATTAATCATTGCTATTAAATATAAAAAGATGGGGTCTATTCCTACATGAATAGATCTTGTCTACATCATGTCATCGTTCTTATTGCATTACTCCGTTTTTGCATTAACTTAGTACACTAGATGCATGCTGGATAGCGGTCGATGTGTGGAGTAACAGTAGTAGATGCAGGCAGGAGTCGGTCTCTTAATCTTGGACGTGATGCCTATATTCATGATCATTGCCTTGGATATCATTAGTTCTTTGTTGTTCTATCAATTTCCCAACAGTAATTTGTTTACCCACCGTATGCTATTTTCTTGAGAGAAGCCACTAGCGAAATCTACGGCCCCCGGGTCTATCTTTTATCATATTATTTTTAGATCAATTATTCCAAAAACCCAAAAATACCTTGATGCACTTTTTCCTTACTTATTTTATGTCGTGTTTTATTCAGATCTATTTATCCAATCTCATACAGTTTAATCTATCTTTTTACCGAGGAGAGATCGACAACCCCTCTTACGCGTCGGGTTGCAAGTATTTGTTATTTGTGTGTAGGTACCATTTACAGAGTGTTGCTTCGTTCTCCTACTGGATTGATAACCTTGGTTTCATAACTGAGGGAAATACTTACCGTAGCTATGCCGCATCATCCCTTCCTGTTTGGGGAAAATACCGACGCTGTCTGAAGCCACGTCAAAGGAATTTCTGGCGCCGTTGCCGGGGAGGCATCATCAACATCTATCAGGTTACTAATCACAAATCTCATCTCCTTGCAATTTACATTATTTGCCATTTGCCTCTCGTTTTCATCTCCCCCACTTCACAAAAATTTGCCTTTTTATTCGCCTTCTTTTTCGTTTGCCCTTTTCTCGACAGATCTCTTGTTTACTTGCAATCTTGTTTGCGTAGTCGTGATGTCTCAAAGAAAGTATTATGATGTTCCTTACCCCAATATTTTTCTTGAGGTTGATAAAAGTACCAAGGAATATATGACTACACAATTTGAGTACAATAAGTATTTTATCGAGGAACTTAAAGAACACTCTACTGTGCTAGATGCTATAACAAAACAACTTGATGATGTTAGTAGAGAAGTTTCTAATCTTCAATCCAAGTATGCTCATGCTTAAAATTTGTTAGGCAAAATATCAGATGCACAAGCTACACTAGTAAATCAAATGGCCGCAAAGCCAATTTCTCTAGAACATAATAATGATGAAGACCTTAAAGTGATTGGTGTTTCCTCTATTGATTCCTTGTTTAGTAAGATTAAAATTGATGATAAAGGGACTGAAGAAGAGTCAACTTTAGCTAGAAGGAGTCCCCATGATCGGAGGGTGAAAATCTTGATGAAAAAATTGATAAAAGTGGGTTTGGAGAGGTCAAAACTTTAACTAGTCATGTGCCCACTCTTTTGGATTACAAAGACTTTAATTATGATAGTTGCTCTTTGATTGAATGTATTTCTTTGTTGCAATCCATGATAAATTCACCCCATGCCTATGAACAAAATAAAGCTTTTACTAAACATATTGTGGATGCCATGATGAAAGCTTTAGAAGAAAAATTAGAGTTAAACATTTCAATTCCTAGAAAATTATATGATGAATGGGCACGTACCATTAAAGTTGAGATTAAAAATTATGAGTGCTTTGCGTTATGTGATTTGGGTGCTAGTGTTTCCACGATTCTGAAATCTCTATGTGATGTGCTTGGTCTTATCAATATTGAAGAATGTTCTGTTAATTTGCACTTGGCGGATTCTACTATTAAAAATCCTCTGGGAAGAATTAATGATGTTCTTATTCTTGCAAATAGGAACTATGTGCCCATAGAATTTATTATTCTTGATACTGATTGCAATCCGTCTTGTCTCATTATACTTGGTAGACCGTTATTACGAACTATAGGTGTCGTGATTGATATGAAAGAAGGCAATACTAAATTTCAATTTCCACTAAGAAAGGGTATGGAACACTTCCCTAGAACAATAATTAAGCCACCATACGAATCAATCATGAGGGCAACCTATGGGGCAAAAACCAAAGATGACAACACTTGAATCTATGCATTATGCCTAGCTAGGGGCATTAAACAATAGCGCTTGTTGGGAGGCAACCCAATGAATAAAATTTATTTTTACCTTTTTATTTATGTTATTGAGTGTTTGCACAATTATGATACTGTTATGATTGTGTTTTTTGTGTTTTAGTTAGTGTTTGTGCCAAGCAAAGCCTTTGGGATCATGTTGGGTGATAGTTGATTTGATCTTGTTGAAAAACAGAAACTTTTGCGCCTAGTAGCAGAATTGCTAAACATCACAGAAGCGCGATAAAATCCTTATTTTTGTACACAAGATTGATATACAAATTGAATACGTTTTCCTAATTTTTCAGAATTTTTGGAGTTACATAAGTATGGACAAAGTCCTGATTACTACAGACTGTTCTGTTTTTGAAAGATTCTGTTTTTTTCATTGTGTGCTTATTTTGATGAATCTATGGATTGTATCGGGGGGTATAAGCCATGGCAAATTGGAATACAATAGGTATAATGCAATAATAAAATATGAATGAGTTTGCAACAGTACTTAGAGTGGTGATTTGCTTTATTATACTAACGGATCTCACGAAGGTTTTGTTAAGTTTTGTGTGATTGAAGTTTTCAAGTTTTAGGTGAGATCACGATGGATGAAGGAATACGGAGTGAAAAGAGCCTAAGCTTGGGGATGGCCATGGCACCCCAAGTTAATATTCAAGGAGAACCAAGCAACTAAGCTTGGGGATGCCCCGAATGCATCCCCTCTTTCTTCTAACAACCATCGGTAATTTTACTTGGAACTATATTTTTATTCGTCACATATCATGAGTTTGCTTGGAGCGTCTTGTATTATATGAGTCCTTGCGTGTTTTGATTTTTAGTTTGTCACAATTATCCTTGCTGGACACACCTATTTGAGAGAGCCAAATTATGCTAAGATTTGTTAGAATTGCTCCCTGTGCTTCACTTAAAAATTTTGAGCTATGGAATTGCTCTAGTGCTTCACTTATATCTTTTTGAGCACAGTGTGCTTTAATTTTTTTTGAAGAAATACTCTCATGCTTCACTTAGATTTATTTGAGAGTTAGGAAATTTTTTGAAGAAATTCTCTCATGCTTCACTTATATTATTTTGAGAGAAGAAATTTTTTTATGTTCATGTTCTTCACTTAAATTTGTTTGAGCGTGTCAAAAGCAATGAAAATATATGAAACTAGTCCCAAAGTGATAGATATTCAAGAGGGATATAATAAAAACTTTCATGAAGATCATTGGACAAAATAAACTTGATTCTTTGTAATAGTTTCGAGATATGATGATAGTAATATGTGAGTCATGTTGGTTAGTAATTATGCTTCAGTTAGAATATCGGTATTAAGGTTTGTGATTCCCTATGCAAGCACGAAAGACAATAGTTATGCAATGAAATTACATCCTACTTGTGGTGCATTATTCGGTGTTAGTCATGATTAATGCTCGTTGATGAGAATTTTTGTTTCTTGGTTGGTTGCTTCTTAATATTTTTGCTAGCCTCCACTTGTACTAAGTATAAATACTACTTGTGCATCCAAAATCCTTAAACCCAGTTTTGCCATATGAGTCCACCATACCTATCTATATGTGGTATTTCCGTGCCGTTCTAAGTAAATTTGTATGTGCCAATCTAATTTTCAAAATGAATTTCCTTTTTGTGTGCCCATACCGCTCATGAAGTGGCAGGGGGAGGCCAATATTTTTCCATGCTAGATGTGTTATTCTCTATATGGGTGTTTATTCACTTGTCATTGCACGAGAGTGTGGCGGTAATAGGGATTCCCAGTCCCGAAATGAAAAAGAAATTTACTTTATGTTGTCAAATAATAAATTCCTTGGAAAGTGTTGGTATGGAAGGCACCCGTGGATACGGCTTGCCATGGATTGTGAAAGAATGGTGGAAAAAGGAATAAACTTTATTTTATGTTTGGGAACCGCCTATGATGTATCTAGCATGGAAAGTATTGGGAATTACTCGGTCGTTTTTGTTGACAGGAAAAGCATGCCTCTCAAAAAAATTTATTTCTTAATTTATGCTTTGAGCTCTGGCACCTCTACAAATCTTTGCTTCCCTCAGCGAAGGTCCTATCTATTTACTTTATGCAATTTTTATTTGTATTTGAGTCTCCATCTTTCTTATAAAGCACCAACTAGGGAGCACTATGATCATACTTGTGCATTGGGTGTAGCTAATTGATACGTCTCCAAAGTATCTATAATTTTTTATTATTCCATGCAGTTATATTATCATTCTTGGATGTTTTACAATCATTTTATAGCAACTTTATATCATTTTTTGGGACTAACCTATTGACATAGTGCCCAGTGCCAGTTGTTGTTTTTTGCTTGTTTTTTACTTCACAGAATATCAGTACCAAACGGAGTCCAAACGCGGCGAAACTTTTTCGAGATTTTTTTGGACCAGAAGACAACTTGGGAGCCAAGGAAGCACCTGGGGGGAGGCCCGTGGGGCCCACAATACACCAGGGCATGCCAGAGGCCCCTGGCGCGCCCTGATGGCTTGTGGGGCCCATGGGGATCTCCTCCACCGCCTCTCAGCTCTATAAATGCCCAAATATTACATAAACCCTAAGGGAGTCGAGGAAACACAATTCCAGCCACCGCAAGTTCTAGAACCACGAGATCCAATCTAACACCATCACGGAGGGGTTCATCATCCTCATTGGCACCTCTTCGATGATGCATGAGTAGTCCACCATAGACCTACAGGTCCGTAGGCAGTAGCTAGATGGCTTCTTCTCTCTTTCTGATTCTCAATACAATGGTCTCTTGGATATCTATTTGATGTAATGACTTTTTTCCATGTGTTTGTTGGGATCCGATGAAGTTCGAGTTTATGATCAGATCTATATCCATGAATATTATTTGAATCTTCTTTTGATCTCTCATATGCATGATTATTTATAGCTGTGTATTTCTTCTTCGAATCCTTTGTTTAGTTAGTCCAACTAGATCAATTTTTCTTGCCATGGGAAGAGGTGCTTTGTGATGGGTTCGATCTTACGGTGTCCTCACCCAGTGACAGAAGGGGTAGCGAGGTACGTATGTATCATTGCCATTAAGGATAACAAGATGGGGTCTATTACTACATGAATAGATCTTGTCTACATCATGTCATCGTTCTTATTGCATTACTCCGTTTCTCCATGAACTTAATACACTAGATGCATGCTGGATAGCAGTTGATGCGTGGAGTAATAGTAGTAGATGCAGGCACGCGTCGGTCTACTAATCTTGGATGTGATGCCTATATATTGATCATTGCCTTGGATATCGTTATAATTATTTGTTCTTCTATCAATTGCCCAACAGTAATTTGTTTACCCACCGTGTGCTATTTTCTCGAGAGAAGCCACTAGTGAAATCCACGGCCCCCAGGTCTATCTTTTATCATATTTGCTTTCCGATCTATCTTTTGCCGTATTTGTATTCAGATCTATTATTGCAAGAACCAAAAAGTACCTTGCTGCACTTTTTATTTATTTATTTTATTTCGTGTTTTTGCAAGATCTATTTATCCAAAATCATACAAACCAATCTATCTTTTTACCGAGGAGGGATTGACAACCCCTCTTACGCGTTGGGTTGCGAGGATTTGTTCTTTGTGTGCAGGTACCGTTTACATAGTGTTGCTTAGTTCTCCTACTGGATTGATACCTTGGTTTCATGACTTAGGGAATTAATACCTGTCGTAGTTGTACTGCATCATCCCTTCCTCTTTGGGGAAATACCGATGCAGTTTCAAGCCGCATCACTAATATTCGAGTGTGTTTCGTGAGTGGATCAATGATTGAGCATGATGAGCTAGGGATAACTTTCTTTGGTGTTGATATTTTGAAAGACATGGTTGCTTGTTGATACGCTTGAGTATTGAAGTCTTCATGTCAATTATAGACTATTTCTTTGAACCATCTAAAAGTCCAAACGTCCATGCTACAAAAGAAAAGAATATGTGATGAACATGTTAGGCAGCATTCCACATCAAAAATTCTGTTTTATCATTTACCTACTCGAGGACGAGCAGGAATTAAGCTTGGGGATGCTGATATGTCTCCAACGTATCTATAATTTTTTTATTGTTCCATGTTGTTATATTATCATTCTTGGATGTTACAATCATTTTATAGAAACTTTATATCATTTTTTGGGACTAACCTATTGACATAGTGCCCAGTGCCAGTTGATATTTTTCGCTTGTTTTTACTTTGCAGAATATCAGTACCAAATGGAGTCCAAACGCAGAGAAACTTTTTAGAGATTTTTTAGGACCAGAAGACAACTTGGGAGCTAAGGAAGTGGAGGAGGGAAGGCCTATGGGGTCCACAACCCACCGGGGCTCGCCAGGAGGCCCAGGCGCGCCCTGATGGGTGGTGGGGCCCATGGAGCTCCGTTGCACTGCCTCTCAACTCTATAAATACCCCAATATTCCAGAAACCCTAGGGGAGTCGATGAAACACAATTCTAGCCGCCGCAAGTTCCAGTAGCAAGATCCAATCTAGAGCCCTATTCTGGCACTCTGCTAGAGGGGAACATGATCACGGAGGGGTTCATCATCCTCATTGGTGCTCCTCCGATGATGCGTGAGTAGTTCACCATAGACCTATGGGTCCATAGGCAGTAGCTAGATGTCTTCTTATCTCTTTTTGATTCTCAATAGAATGTTCTCCTCGTTGTTCTTGGAGATCCATATGATGTAATGACTTTTCGCGATGTGTTTGTTGGGATCCGATGAAGTTCGAGTTTATGATCAGATCTATATCCATGAATATTATTTGAGTCTTCTTTAATCTCTTATATGCATAATTATTTATAGCCTCATATTTCTTCTCTGAAACTTTGGTTTGGTTTGGCCAACTAGATTGATTTTTCTTGCAATGGGAAGAGGTGCTTTGTGATGGGTTCGATCTTGCGGTGTCCTCACCCAGTGACAGAAGGGGTAGTGAGGCACGTATTGATCGTTGCTATTAAGCATAAAAAGATGGGGTCTATTCCTACATGAATAGATCTTGTCTACATCATGTCATCGTTCTTATTGCATTACTCTGTTTTTCTATGAGCTTAATACACTAGATGCATGATGGATAGTGGTCGATGTGTGGAGTAATAGTAGTAGACAGGCAGGAGTCGGTCTACTAATCTTGGTTGTGATGCCTATATTCATGATCATTGCCTTGGATATCGTCATAATTATTTGTTCTTCTATCAATTGCCCAACAGTGATTTGTTTACCCACCGTATGTTATTTTCTTGAGAGAAACCACTAGCAAAATCTACGACCCCCGGGTCTATCTTTTATCATATTTTTTGGATCTATTATTCCAAAAACCTAAAAATACCTTGCTGCACTTTTTTCTTACTTATGTTATTTCATGTTTTATTCAGATCTATTTATGCAATCTCATACTATTTAATCTATCTTTTTACCGAGGAGGGATTGTCAACCCCTCTTACGCGTTGGGTTGCAAGTATTTGTTCTTTGTGTGCAGGTACCATTTACATAGTGTTGCTTGGTTCTCCTACTGGATTGATAACCTTGGTTTCATAAGTGAGGGAAATACTTACCATAATTGTGTTGCATCATCCCTTCCTCTTTGGGGAAATACTGACGCAGTTTCAAGCCACGTCAACTGTATTCAGGAAAGGTCTACCAAATATAATGGGACAAAAATCATCCTATGGAGATCCAAGAACTATAAAATCATAATGGTATTTGATATTACCACACAAGACTTCAACATCTCTAACAATCCCAAGCGGTGAAATAGTATCTCTGATTGCAAGCTTAATAGTAACATCGATATCTTCTATCTCAACAGGTGCAATATGATTCATGACTTAGTGATATAAAGTAAAAGGAATATCACTTACACTAGCACCCATATTACATAAATCATGATAACAATGATCTCCTATTTTAACAGAAACAACAGGCATGCTAGTAGGTTCGTTTTTATCTATAGGATCGGGTTTAGTAATCCTAGTTGCTTCATCACAGAAATATATGACATGTCCATCAATATTATCAACCAAAAGATACTTGATCATAGCAATTAGGTTCCACTCTAATGTGTTCAGAGGGTTTAAGTGTTTTGATATTACTCTTATTAACCATAGTTGAAGCTTTAGCATGTTCCTTAATCCTAACAGGGAAAGGTGATTTCTCAATATAAGCAGTAGGCACAACTAGATCAGCATTGTAAATAATTGTTTCATCTTTAGCTATAGTAGGTTCCTCAAGCATTTCTTCAATAGTTAGATGAAATTTAAACCACTTCTCCTTAGGGAGATCAACATGAGTAGCAAAAGATTCACAACAGGTGGCTACTATCTCATAGTCAAGTCCGTATTTAGTACTGAACTTATGAAAATCATCTGTTTCCATAAAAGATTTAACACAATCAACCTCAAGATTTATACCTGACTCTTTAACTTTGTCGATTTCCCAATGTTCAGATTTGCATTTAATTCTTTCCAAAAGACCCCATTTGAATTCAATAGTTTTCTTCATAAAGGAACTAGTAGAAGAAGTATCGAGCATGGATTGATCATTGTGAGAAAGCCGAGAATAAAAGTTTTGTATAAGTATTCTCTTGATAGCTCATGATTGGGGCATGTGTGCATCATATATTTAAGCCTCCCCCAATCTTGAGTGGTACTTTCTCCTTCACGAGGCCAAAAATTATATAAATAATTCCGATCACGATGAACCAAATGCATAGGATAAAACTTCTGATGAAATTCCAGCTTCAAGCGGTTCTAATCCCATATTCTAGTATCATCCAATAGCCTATACCATGTCAATGATTTTCGCTCCAAAGATAAAGGGAATACCTTCTTCTTAACTCCATCCTCGGATAAACTGCAAGCTTAAACAATCCACAAATTTCATCCACATAGATTAAGTGCATATCAGGATGTACCGTTCCATCTCATGCATAAGGATTAGCTAGCAGTTTCTCTAACATACCCAAAGGAATCTCATAACAAATATTTTCAGTAGGTTGAGGGGCAACTCTTATTGCTTTCAGTCGAGGTGAAGATACCCCGAACAAACCCCTCGAAGGATTATTTTCCATAGTGACAAGTGACAGTAAATTTCAGCACATAATATAAATGTTTCCGTACCAAATTCCACTTACCAAAGGCGCTTCACTCCCCGGCAATGGTGCCAGAAAAGAGTCCTGATGACCCACAAGTATAGGGGTTGAATCGTAGTCCTTTGGATAAGTAAGAGTGTCGAGCCCAACGAGGAGCAGAAGGAAATGATAATCGGTTTTCAGCAAGGTATTCTCTACAAGTACTGAAAGTAGCGGTACCAGATAGTTTTGTAGCAAGGTAATTCGTAACAAGTAACAAAGGGGCAGAAAGGTGGACCAATCCTTTTTATAGCAAAGGACAAGCTAGAAAGATCTCTTATATAAAGCAAAGCGTTCTCGAGGACACATGGGAATTGCCATCTAGTCACGTTCATCACGTTTAGTTGATTCGCGTTTGCTACTTTGACAACAGCTTGTGTGTTGTTCTTACTTGAACAAACAACCCACTTATGATTACCCCCTCTTGCAAGCATCCGCAACTATGAAATAAGAATTAATATAAATCTAACCATGGCATGAAACATATGGATCCAAATCCGCCCCTTACGGAATAACACAAACTAGGGTTTAAGCTTCTGTCACTCTAGACACCCATCATCTACTTATTACTCCCGAATGCCTTCCCTTTGGCCCAAGTATGGTGAAGTGTCATGTAGTCGATGTTCACATGACACAACTAAAGGAATAACAACATATACATATCATCAAAATATCTAACGAATACCAACTTCACATGATTACTTATAACAAGACTTCTCCCATGTCCTCAAGGACAAAAGTAACTACTAAAAATCATATGCATGTTCAAGATCAGACGTGTATTGAATATGCTTGAGGATATGAACATTTAATCTTCCACCAAATAAACCAACTAGCATCAACTACAAGATGTAATCAACACTACTAGCAACCCACAGGTACCAATCCGAGGTTTTGGGAAAAAGATTGAATACAAGAGATGAACTAGGGTTTGAGATGAGATGCTGTTGGTGAATATGTTGATGAAAAATGGTCCTCCCACGATGAGAGGATCGTTTGTGATGTCGATGGCTTTGATTTCCCCCTCCCAGAGGGAACTTTCCCAGGCGGAATCACTCCACCGGAGAGCAAAAGTGCTCTTGCTCAGGTTCTGCCTCGAGACGGCGGCGATTCATCCCGAAAGTCCTCTCCTGATCTTTCTAGGGAAAGTGGCTTCATATAGGAGAAGATGGGCATCGGAGGCCTGCTAGGGGGCCACGAGCTCATAGGACGCGCCCAGGAGGTAGGGCACGCCCCCTGAGCTCGTCGCTCCCTGGTGGCCCCCTTCTGGAAATTTCCTTCCAGTATTTTTTATATGTTCCAAAATAATTCTCCGTAAATTGTTAGGTCATTTGGTGTGGTGCAGAATAGCTATCTCTGCTGTAGCTTTTTCAGGTCTAGAATTCCAGCCGCCCGCAATCTCCCTCTTCATGTGAAACTTGCAAAATAAGAGAGAAAAGTCATTATAATTGCTTCATAAAGTGAAATATCAATTCAAAAAATAATAAATAACGGTAAGAAAACATGATGCAAAATGGACGTATCAGGTGGTGATGGAGATGCGATGGCGGCGACGGTCGTGATGATGATGGTGGCGCCGCATGGTGGCGATGAGGGTGGTGCTGGTGGAGGCGGCGGGATGGAGATGGCACCGGCATGAAGGCCGGTGGGCCGGTGCGCGTGATGGCAGAGCCTCCTCTTCTTCCTCTTGATCTTCTCCCTTCTTCTATGGTGGTGGAGTAGCACTGGGCTGATGGAGATTGATCTTGGACGTGTTGTGGGTTACGGCGGCACACGGTGTGATGATGGATGATGGCGGCCGCTAGGGTATGGAAAGGTATTTATAAGACCTCTCGCCAAGCCTCCTTCATCGATGTAGGTTGCCTCCTTTGATCCAAGGGCTCAAGATAAGACAAATCCTCCCCCTCCCCTCAAACCCTTCGTTATATGCCAAGAATCACGAAGAAACAAATGGGGACAAAGTCGGTGAAGAATCCGTCTAGAAGGGCAACTTTCGAAGCTGTCTGGGCCTAGTATGACCATTTGTGATTGTACCATACGTTGTCGTTTGTCCTGACCATCTACGGCCATAACTTCCTCATTTGAACTCTGTTTTCTATGTTCTTGGGCTCATTAAAATAACAAGAATGATGTCGATGCATCGGTGGTATTAGATCTTGATTTGGGGCACTTTGGAAAAAACATCACGTTTTGACCTCCTGAAACGCCCAAGAGTGGTGTTGGAAGTCCTCCGTATCAAACGCAACCTTGACCTTTTCATCATGCTTGGTTCTAGGTTGCTGCAAAACACCTATAGACATGATAAAACAAAGGAAACTAATAAAAATAAAGAAAAACACTAAGCCTGCAATGCTCACAATAAAAAGGGTAAAACCCGGTAATCATGCATGGTGGACATCAGTGGAAGATCCAGGAAAGAAATGGAGGGTGTGCATACCTAAGAAATTCTAGCTAATCCAAGGGTCATACAATAGTTGGCAAAAATATAATACAAATAGCCCAATCAAGTCAGACAACATTATAATTCCCAAATATTCCAAATTTGCAACGTTGCAAATACAAATAGTCTTACATGAAATATACACATATGTAGGCATGTAGAAACTACAACACTAAGTAACTCTACCACGTTCCTTTGCCATGAAATCTTCAACTATCTCTTCCTCGCTTACTTTCAAGAACACATCTCGCTCAATGAATGTGACTAAACAATTGTTCATGAGATCATCACTCATACTAGTTCTCAACTTATTTTTCACTAGATTCATTGCTGAAAATACTCTTTCAACACTCGATGTGGCCACCGGTAAGATCAATAGCAATTTGATAAGCATGTAGACCAAAATCATAGAGAACATGTTTATTTATACCAACAAACATAACAAAGAGTTCACCAATATGACACCCAGATCTGAACCGATCATCTTGTCTCATATCATTAATAAAAGTGGCAGGCTGGAATTCAAGCCTTAGCAAATCCATGCTTGATATGTCCTGGGGTAGAATTCAACAAGTTTCATTACCTTGTGAAAGTGCGTTAAGTCGACTAGAGGGGGTTGAATAGGCGATTTTTACAAATTCTTCACTGAGGAAATTCGAAGTGAGGAATTTCCTAAGTCACGAACTACAAGCAATGGAATAAGTACTCAGATGCATGCATAACAGAACAGTAGCATGGTCATCATGATGAAATGAAACATACACAGAGCACAAGTAGCGTGTAAACAGGATAAGCAGGCTGAAGACAAAGTGACTGAAGAATTAGGATTGAGCAAACTGAGAAAGTCTCCAGTCAAAGTCTTCAAACAGTAATGATCAAGTACATCAACACATGAATGAGGAAATGGAAGGGTTGAGGAAATAGAACCAGTAGCTTGGTGAAGATGATGATTTGGTAGACCAGTTCCAACTGTTGTGACAGTCGTACGTCTAGTTGGGAGTGGCTAGGTATTTAAACCTAAGGACACACAGTCCCGGACACACAGTCCTCACCGTATTCTCCTTGAGCTAAGATCACACAGACCCCGCCCAATCACTCGTTGTAAGTCTTTGGGTGACTTCCAAACCTTCACATACTCGGTCACTCGGCGATCCACAATTTCCTCTTGGATGCTCTAGACCATGACGCCTAACCGTCTGGAGGATACACAGTCCTCAAAGGTAACAAGCGTCGGTTCCGCACAGGAACAATCTCTTTAGTGATGCTCAATCATTTTGGGTTTGTAGGTGTTTGGGTTTGAGTTTTCCTCACTTGATAATTTTCGCTCAAAGTCCTTAGAGGATGGGATGCTCTCAATGGCAAGTGTCTGTTTCTGTCGGAGCAGCCAACCAACTAGTGGTTGTAGGGGGCGGCTATTTATAGCCTAGGGAGCAGCCCGACATGGTAAGACATAAATGCCCTTCAATGATATGATCGTTAGGTTGGTAGATATTTTGGGACGGCTGGCGTGTAGCACAGCAACGGTCAGATATTTGAGTATCAAATTCCTTAGGGCTCTCATGTTCCTCACATGTAGGCAATCCGCACTGGCGAATTCCTAACTCCTCAGTCAAAACAAATTCCTCAGCGAACAGAAGATCTTCGTCTCTCTCACTGAAGAAATTGACTGAACTGTATGAGATTTCCAATGGCTTCACTCGAAAGGATAGGGTAGGTGTAGGATTTTGAGATGAGCATCACTTCGAAACTTTTCCTTAGTTTTACCTCGACCCCCTTTAACAGTACGGTGTTTCTTCATGCTTCATAATCCTCGCATGAATATCAAGTCTTGAAGGTCACACCAATTTCCTCACTTTCCTCACTTTCAAAGTCTTCAAGAAAACCAAAGTCTTCAGCTGAAGACATTCATTTTTAGGGGTCGACTTTCATTGTATCAAACTCCTCGTAGACTTATAGACCTGTGTACACTCACAAACACATTAGTCCCTTAACCTATAAGTCTTCAATACACCAAAATCACTAAGGGGCACTAGATGCACTTACAATCTCCCCCTTTTTGGTGATTGATGACAATATAGGTTAAGTTTTCAACGGGGATAAACATATGAAGTGTAAATACTGATATTGAGTAATTTGATTGCAAGATATAGAGAACTCCCCCTGAAGATGTGCATATTTGAGGAATTTGCTTTGAATAGAAAATGCGCATTGTTGAGTAGAATCATGGAGATCTCCCCCTATATCTTGTAATTCATACACGCATTTAACATATGATATGAAGAATTTGAAATGCATGATGAAATATGGTCTCTAACGAAATCAGCATGTGTGCATTAAGGTACTTGAGGAGTAAGCATGCAGAAAAGCAGTTCAAAAGAGTCAGAGCACCATAGGACTTAAGTTTAGAACTCATCAGAGCAAACACCTCAGAAGATCAAGAGTTGTAACTTAGCAAAAAAACAGCCATATAATAGACCCGCTTGAAGACTAACTCAAATTTCTCCCCCTTTGTCATCAATGACCAAAAGGGACGAAAAATGATGACTAATGCCCCTGAAGTATATCATCATGATGTTGATGGAGGAGCGCCAGCATTGTTGGGGTCATCCATTGAGGTAGGGCCTGCCGCGGTGTCATCCAAGTCTTCAGCTTCATCCATCTCGCGCGATGAAGAGTATGAACTTGTAACCAGCTGAGGAACTTTGACCTTCTTGAATTTCTTCGAAGGTGGCTCAGACCAGTCAAAGTCCTGTTGAAAGTCCATCTCCCTGAGATCTTCAGCACTGTAGTGATGTGAAAGAATGGCCCAAGTGTGGTCAAAGATTTGATGCAAGTAGTAGTGGTTCTTCTTCACTGAATTTTGTGTGACAGTCATGTTCTGAAGAATTGCACCAAACTGACGCTTGACCTATGATACGTCTCCAACGTATCTATAATTTTTTATTATTCCATGTTGTTATATTATCAATCTTGGATGTTTTACAATCATTTTATATAATTTTTTGGTACTAACCTATTGACATAGTGCCAAGTGCCAGTTGCTATTTACGGCATGTTTTTTACATCGCGGGAAATCAATATCAGGCGACGTCCAAATGCAACGAAACTCCACGGAGAATTTTTATGGACCAGAAGGAACGTAATGGGCCCTGGCTGCGCCTGGGGGTGCCCCGAGGGGGGCACAAACCACCAGGGCGCGCCAGGAGGCCCAGGCGCGCCCTGGTGGGTTGTGCCCACCTCGGGTGCCCCCCGGACCGCCTCTTTGCTCTATAAATACCCCAATATTCCAGAAACCCTAGGAAGGTCGACGAAATATTCATCCAGCTGTCGCAGAGTCCAGAACCACCAGATCCAATCTAGACACCATCTCGGATGGGGCTCACCACCTCCATTGGTGCCTCTCCGATGATGCGTGGGTAGTTCTTTGTAGACCTTCGGGTCCGTAGTTAGTAGCTAGATGGCTTCCTCTCTCTCGCTGAATTCTCAATACAATGGTCTCTTGGAGATCCATATGATGTAACTCTTTTGCGGTGTGTTTGTTGGGATCGATGAACTTTGAGTTTATGATCAGATATATCTTTTTATATCCCTGAAAGTTATTTGAGTTTCTTTGATCTCTTATATGCATGATTGCTTATAGCCTCGTATTTCTTCTCCGATATTTCGGTTTTGTTTGGCCAACTTGATCTATTTATCTTGCAATGGGAAGAGGTGCTTTGTAGTGGGTTCGATCTTACGGTGCTTGATCCCAGTGACAGAAGGGGAACCGACACGTATGTATCGTTGCTACTAAGGATAAAACGATGGGGTCTATCTCTACATAGGTAGATCTTGTCTACATCATGTCATCGTTCTTATTGCATTACTCCGTTTTTCCATGAACTTAATACACTAGATGCATGCTGGATAGCGGTCGATGTGTGGAGTAATAGTAGTAGATGCAGGCAGGAGTCGGTCTACTAATCTTGGACGTGATGCCTATATAATGATCATTGCCTGGATATCGTCATGATTATTCGAAGTTCCATCAATTGCCCAACAGTAATTTGTTTACCCACCGTTTGCTATTTTTCTCGAGAGAAGCCACTAGTGAAACCTACGGCCCCGGGTCTTCTTTTTCATATATTTGCCTTTGCGATCTACTTTTTCCTTGCATTTATTTTCAGATCTGTTAAACCAAAAATACAAAAATACCTTGTTGCGTTTTATTTCTATTTATTTTATTTGGCGTTCGATCTATCAATCTACTACAATTTACCACACGTCTGTTTGCCTATCTTGAGGCGTCGTACCCCGGAAGGGATTGACAACCCCTTTAACACGTAGGGTTGTGAGGATTTGTTATCTGTGTGCAGGGGCTGTTTACGTTGTGTTGCTTGGTTCCCCTATTGGTTTGATAACCTTGGTTTCATATCTGAGGGAAATACCTACCGCCGCTGTGCTGCATCATCCCTTCCTCTTTGGGGAAATACCGACGTAGCTTCAAGCAACATCAAAAGGAATCTCTGGTGCCATTGCCGGGGAGGATCTTCAACATGTACCAGGTTCCTAATCACAAATCTCATCTCCTTGCAATTTACATTATTTGCCATTTGCCTCTCATTTTCCTCTCCCCCACTTCAAAATTTGCCTTTTTATTCGCGTGTCTTTTTCGTTCGCCGTTTTCTCGTCAGATCTATTCTCTGCTTGCAATCATGAGCGATTTTGGTATGGCACCAACAGATGATGGACTAACTCCTAAGATAGGACGTACGGATAATATGGATGCTAAAAATTTTATCTTGGGGCAAGGGAACGTCATGGGAAAAGAACGTATCCAAGAATTTTTCAATTGTGTGGGAAATTTGAGTCTTGATGATGCTCCTATACTTAAAACCACTAGATCCTATGCGGATGCTATTTCAGCACTAGTTCTGAAACTTGAAAGTAAATTTATTCGTACTCATCCTACTTTGCAAAGATTGTTTTTTGAGCTTCCAGTTATAAATAATCCTAGGGCTAAAAAGTTTGCTGCTTTCATTCTTATGAATGAGTTTGACTACTTAATACGGGAAGCTAGGGAAATCTTTGATTTTTATGGTATGAATCATGAAAAACCTGTGATAGATGAAATACTTTACAATAGTGACTATGATTTGAGACATTTGCTTGGGGATAACAAAATCTTTGATGAGAATCTAAAAAAAGAAGTCCCCGTTCTAGATATAATCCAACAAGTTTTTAATAATGTTAATCAACACTACTCTTGGATTGTTGCGGGAAATCAAAGGGGTTATGATGAAAACCAACTAAGGATTGCTGAAGTTTCCATGGATAATATTTTTTATGTTGTGTTTACAAAACCCCATGATGAAAATACCTCTAAGGAAATTAAGAAGAAGAAGGAAGACAAAACTTAGATCCTTGCTTTATGCCTAGCTAAGGGCGTAAAACTATAGCGCTTGTTGGGAGGCAACCCAACGAATAACATTTATTTTTGCTTTTTGTTTTCTGTTCTTGAGTGTTTACACATTTATGCTACTGTTATGATTGTGTTTTTTGTGTTTAATTAGTGTTCGTGCCAAGTAGAACCAATAGGATCTTCTCGGGTGATAGTTGTTTGATCTTGCTGAAAAAGATAGAAACTTTGCACTCACGAAAACAATTCCCGTTTTTTATCAGAAAGAGCTTTTGACCTGATTCTTTTTGCAGAAGATTAATATACAAATTACCCAGGTCGTCCTTGTTTTTCAGAATTTTTGGAGTTCCAGAAGTTTTTGAAATAGTCAGATTGCTACAGACTGTTTTGTTTTGACAGATTCTGTTTTCTTTGCGTTGTGTGCTTATTTTGATGGCTCTATGGTTTTATTTGATGAGTTTTTGCCATAGAAAAGTTGGAATACAGTAGATATAATGCAAGAACAAAATATTAATTGGTTTTGATACAGTACTTATAGTAGTGGTTTGCTTTCTTATACTAACGGATCTCACGAAGGTTTTGTTGAGTTGTGTGTGATTGAAAATTTCAAGTTTTGGGTTATCTTAAGATGGATGAAGGAAGGATAGAAGAGCCTAAGCTTGGGGATGCCCCGGCATCCCAAGCTATTATCCAAAAAATGAGCAACCAACTAAGCTTGGGGATGCCCCCGAGTGGCATCCCCTCTTTCTTCTAACGACCATCGGTATTTTACTCGAAGCTATATTTTTATTCGTCACATAATATGTGTTTTGCTTGGAGCGTCTTGTATGATATGAGTCTTTGCTTGTTTTCTTTTGTGTTTTAAGTCATCAATCCTTGCTGGACACACCTATTTAAGAGAGCCAAAATTATGTCATGACTTGTTAAAATTGCTCTCTATGCTTCACTTAATTTTTTTTATGAGCAATGGACTTCCACTAGTGCGTCACTTATATCTTTTTGAGCACGGTGTGCTTTATTATTTTTGAAGAAATGCTCTCTTGCTTCACTTTGATTTATTTGAGAGTTATTAAAATTTTCAAGAAATTCTCTCTTGCTTCACTTAAATTATTTTGAGAGAAAGAAAGAAAAAAGAATTATGCTCATGATCTTCACTTATATTTGTTTGAGCTTATGAAAAGCAACATATGAAAATTAGTCCCAAAGTGATAGATATCCAAGAAGGATATAATAAAAAAATTCATGAAATCATTGGACAAAATAAACTTGATTCTTAGTAATAGTTTTGAGATATGATGATGTGATATGTGAGTTATGTTGACGAGTAATTGTGCTTTAGTAAGAATATTGGTGTTAAGGTTTGTGATTCCATATGCAAGCACGAAAGTAAATAATTATGCAATGAAATTATATCCTACTTGTGGTGCATTATTCGGTGTTAATGATGCTTAATGCTCGCTTATGAGATTATTCGTTTCTTGGTTGGTCGCTTCTCAATCTTTTTGCTAGCCTTCATTTTGCACCAAGTATGATCTCTACTTGTGCATCCAAAATCCTTTAAACCAGTTTTGCCACATGAGTCCACTATATCTACCTATATGCGGTATTATTTTGCTGTTCTAAGCAAATTTGCATGTGCCATCTCTAATTTTCAAAATAAACTTCTCTTTTGTGTATTTGTTTCGCTCGCGGAGCGGTGAGGGGTGGCTAATATTTTCCATGTTGGATGTGTTATTCTCACAATGAGTGTTTATTCACTTGTCATTGCACGAGAGTAAGGCAAAGGTTTTAGGGATGCCCAGTCCCGAAATGCAAAAATGAATTTACTTTATGTTGTCAAATAATAAATTCCTTGGGAAGTGTTGGTATGGAGGGCAACCGTGGATACGGCTAGCCATGGAAAGTGAAAGTATGGTGGAAAAACGAAAAACTTTATTTTCTGTTTGGGAACCGCCTATGATATATCTAGCATGGAAAGTGTTGGGAACTCTTAAGTCATTTTCGTTGGTGGGATGGATACACCTCCCAAAATGTTTTTATCTCTAATTTTTCGCTTTGAGCTCTGGCACCTCTACAAATCCCTACTTCCCTCTGCGAAGGGCCTTTCTTTTACTTTATGCAAACTTTATTTGAGTCTCCATCTTCTCTCATAAAAGTACCAACTAGGAGGCAATATGATCATACTTAAGTATTGGGTCTAGCTAATATTCGAGTGTGTTTCATGAATGGATCAATGGTTGAGCATGACGGGCTAGGGATAACTTATTTTAGCGTTGATATTTTGAAAGACATGGTTGCTTGTTGATATGCTTGAGTATCTAAATTATTATATCAAAACTAGACTATTGCTTTGAATCACATAAAAGTCCAATTGTCCATGCTATAAACAAAAGATTGTGATATGACATGTTAGGCGGCATTCCACATCAAAAAAATTGTTTTTTATCACTTACCTACTCGAGGACGAGTAGGAGTTAAGCTTGGGGATGTTGATGCGTCTCCGACGTATCTATAATTTTTGATTGTTCCATGTTGTTATATTATCAATCTTGGATGTTTTAAAATCATTTTATAGTCATTTTATATCATTTTTTGGTACTAACCTATTGACATAGTGCCAAGTGCCAGTTGCTGTTTTCTGCATGTTTTTTACATCGCAGGAAATCAATATCAGACGAAGTCCAAATGCAACGAAACTCCACGGAGAATTTTTATGGACCAGAAGGAACGTAATGGGCCCTACCTGCGCATGGGGGTGCCCCGAGGGGGGCACAACCCACCAGGGCGCGCCAGGAGGCCCAGGCGCGCCCTGGTGGGTTGTGCCCACCTCGGGTGCCCCCCGGACCGCCTCTTTGCTCTATAAATACCCCAATATTCCAGAAACCCTAGGAAGGTCGACGAAATATTCATCCAGCTGTCGCAGAGTCCAGAACCACCAGATCCAATCTAGACACCATCTCGGATGGGGCTCACCACCTCCATTGGTGCCTCTCCGATGATGCGTGGGTAGTTCTTTGTAGACCTTCGGGTCCGTAGTTAGTAGCTAGATGGCTTCCTCTCTCTCGCTGAATTCTCAATACAATGGTCTCTTGGAGATCCATATGATGTAACTCTTTTGCGGTGTGTTTGTTGGGATCGATGAACTTTGAGTTTATGATCAGATATATCTTTTTATATCCCTGAAAGTTATTTGAGTTTCTTTGATCTCTTATATGCATGATTGCTTATAGCCTCGTATTTCTTCTCCGATATTTCGGTTTTGTTTGGCCAACTTGATCTATTTATCTTGCAATGGGAAGAGGTGCTTTGTAGTGGGTTCGATCTTACGGTGCTTGATCCCAGTGACAGAAGGGGAACCGACACGTATGTATCGTTGCTACTAAGGATAAAACGATGGGGTCTATCTCTACATAGGTAGATCTTGTCTACATCATGTCATCGTTCTTATTGCATTACTCCGTTTTTCCATGAACTTAATACACTAGATGCATGCTGGATAGCGGTCGATGTGTGGAGTAATAGTAGTAGGTGCATGCAGGAGTCGGTCTACTAATCTTGGCCGTGATGCCTATATAATAATCATTACCTGGATATCGTCATGATTATTCGAAGTTCTATCAATTGCCCAACAGTAATTTGTTTACCCACCGTTTGCTATTTTTCTCGAGAGAAGCCACTAGTGAAACCTACGGCCCTCGGGTCTTCTTTTTCATATATTTGCCTTTGCGATCTACTTTTTCCTTGCATTTATTTTCAGATCTATTAAACAAAAAATACAAAAATACCTTGCTGTGTTTTATTTCTATTTATTTTATTTGGCGTTCGATCTATCAATCTACTACAATTTACCTCACGTCCGTTTGCCTATCTTGAGGCGTCGTACCCCGGAAGGGATTGACAACCCCTTTAACACGTCAGGTTGTGAGGATTTCTTATCTGTGTGCAGGGGCTGTTTACGTTGTGTTGCTTGGTTCTCCTACTGGTTCGATAACCTTTGTTTCATATCTGAGGGAAATACCTACCGTCGTCGTGTTGCATCATCCCTTCCTCTTTGGGGAAATACCGACGTAGCTTCAAGCGACATCAACCCACTTGTGATTTCTATCAACTTTCTGATGAAGACTGAGGAGAAGCTCACGATCAGTCATCATACGCGTAGCAGTGGCTTGAGGGTATTGCTTTGAAGCTTTTGCGGCAGTATCATGTGTGGCAGAGTCATCATTGGTGGAATAGGATGTAGCTTTTTGAAACTGTCCATCTAATGGACGAGTGCCTTCATCAATAACAGCAGCCTTGCCCTTCTCATCAGCTAAGGAAATAGTCCTTTTGAGGACTTCAATAGGGGGCAAATAGCTGAGATGATTTTGAAAGTCAACCTTATAATGAATTGATGACCTTGATCTGATGAATTTCATGATCCAGGGAGCATAAGGCTTCAACTCAAAAGGTGATAGAGCTACATTGGCCAAAGTCCTCATGAAGAAATCGTGGTAGTTGATAGGAATACCATGAATGATATTGAATAGAAGATTCTTCATTATGCCAACAACCTCTTCTTCATCAGAGTTGTGGCCCTTGATTGGACTAGGGTTTTGGTCAATATGCAAAAAACTGTCCTTGGCACATAGAGCAATTCCTTCACGAGGCCAGGCTTCAATGGCTTCATCAGCACTTGCATCAAGTGATTTGAGAGTTCGGGTTCTGCATAGATGAGCCTTGCACCTTCAGTGGGAGGACTGACTGGGACGGCGTGAAGCAATTCAGAGGCTGGTGCTTTGTAATGAGTATTTTCAGTCATCCAGTCTAGCACCCATGAATTCACATCTTCAACATTTCCAGTGATATGTAATGTGGCATAAAATTGAAGAATGAGTTCTTCATTCCAGTCACAAATGTCGGTGCAGAAGTTGAGTAGCCCAGCGTCTTGAAGAACAGTGAGGACAGGGGTGAAGCATGGAAGAGACTCCATATCCACATGAGGAATTTGCTCATGGTCAAATATCTTGTCCTTATCAAAAAGCAGTGAGGAATAGAAGTTCATTTGGCTGGCTGGCCAGAAGCGCTTGCGTCGAAGTCTTGCAGAGTCATAAGGATTATAATCCGTGAAGAAATGATGCTCAGCAAAGAAATCACCAGCTTTGAATTTCTGCTTCTTGATATGAGGATTCTGTGGCTTGGGATGAAGATTAACAGTTGAAGTCTTCACAACCTCTTGATGCACAACCTCGGGAGCCCCAGGCTGAGGAATTTCAGTAGCAGTTTCATCAGCAGCAGCCTTGGCCTCCATTTCTTCAGCACTAGCGGCTGGAACTTCTTCAGGAATAGAGTGAAGTGATGTTTGATGTCCTTCATAGCCCGTATGAATTTCTTCAGTCTGTACAGGGGACTGAGGAACTTGATGCAGATGTGTGGTCAATGGTGAATTGGGATGATGACTTTCCCAATAATCATCGTTCAGAACTGGTGTAGTAGACCCAATGTCCACATCCTCATCTTATTCATCAATTTCTTCAATGCCTGCCTCTTCAGCTGTGAACTGAGGCATGGGCGATGATACCAGTGGAGTTGAAGGGATATCATCCACTTCAATTTCTTCATCCAACTGCTCTATAGAAGCAGCAGAAGGATTCTCTTCATCACTGTCATCTGGAATGAAATATTCCTCACCAAAGGGAACAATCTCCTTTGATGGCATGCTTGAGAGAGGAACAGCATCAATGGGGTTAGTGTATGAGCTTGTCAGAATCTTCATTTTCTTAGGAGTTGAAGACTCTGCAGTGGCAGATGCTTTCCTTTTCTTCACTGCTGCCCTCTCCACAGCTTTGGTCTTCTTCGCTTCTGATGCAGAAGGAAGGTTGATACTTTTCATCTTTGATGACTTTGCAGGAGGAGCAGATGAAATTGGTTCAGTCTCTTCAGGCACAACTGATGCAGTTGCCCTGGCATATTCAGTTTCCTCAGGCGCAGTAGCAGATGCTTCAACTGGCCTGGATTGTTCTTCAGGCGCAACAGTGGAGGTTGCCCTGGCAGTTTCTTCTGGAGCTGGAATTTCTTCAGTAGCCCTGGTGATACGTCTCCGTCGTATCTACTTTTCCAAACACTTTTGCCCTTGTTTTGGACTCAAACTTGCATGATTTGAATGGAACTAACCCGGACTGACGCTGTTTTCAGCAGACTTTCCATGGTATTATTTATGTGCAGAAACAAAAGTTCTCGGAATGACCTGAAACTCCACGGAACATCTTTTTGGAAAATATTAAAAATACTGGAAGAAAATCCATGTCAGGGGGCCCACACCCTGTCCACGAGGGTGGGTGTCGGTGTCAAAACCGGCGGATCTCGGGTAGGGGGTCCCGAACTGTGCGTCTAAGGCGGATGGTAACAGGAGGCGGGGGACACAATGTTTACCCAGGTTCGGGCCCTCTCGATGGAGGTAATACCCTACTTCCTGCTTGATTGGTCTTGATGATATGAGTATTAAAAGAGTTGATCTACCACGAGATCGTAGAGGCTAAACCCTAGAAGCTAGCCTATGGTATGATTGTTGTTGTCCTACGGACTAAACCCTCCGGTTTATATAGACACCGGAGGGGGCTAGGGTTACACAGAGTCGGTTACAAGGGAGGAGATCTACATATCCGTATTGCCAAGATTGCCTTCCACGCCAAGGAGAGTCCCATCCGGACACGGGACGAAGTCTTCAATCTTGTATCTTCATAGTCCAACAGTCCGGCCAAAGGATATAGTCCGGCTGTCCGAGGACCCCCAAATCCAGGACTCCCTCAGTGGGGGGCGCGCCTGCCCCTCTGGGCGCGCCCCCTACCTCGTGGGCCCCTTGACGCTCCACTGACCTCAACTCCAACTCCATATATTCACTTTCGGGGATAAAAAATCAGAGAGAAGGATTCATCGCGTTTTACGATACGGAGCCGCCGCCAAGCCCTAAAACCTCTCGGGAGGGCTGATCTGGAGTCCGTTCGGGGCTCCGGAGAGGGGGATTCATCGCCGTCATCATCATCAACCATCCTCCATCACCAATTTCATGATGCTCACCGCCGTGCATGAGTAATTCCATCATAGGCTTGCTGGACGGTGATGGGTTGGATGAGATCTATCATGTAATCGAGTTAGTTTTGTTAGGGTTTGATCCCTAGTATCCACTATGTTCTGAGATTGATGTTGCTATGACTTTGCTATGCTTAATGCTTGTCACTAGGGCCCGAGTGCCATGATTTCAGATCTGAACCTATTATGTTTTCATGAATATATGTGAGTTGTTGATCCTATCTTGCAAGTATATAGTCACCTACTATGTGTTATGATCCGGCAACCCCGAAGTGACAATAATCGGGACCACTCCCGGTGATGACCGTAGTTTGAGGAGTTCATGTATTCACTATGTGCTAATGCTTTGTTCCGGTACTCTATTAAAAGGAGGCCTTAATATCCCTTAGTTTCCATTAGGACCCCGCTGCCACGGGAGGGTATGACAAAATATGTCATGCAAGTTCTTTTCCATAAGCACGTATGACTATATTTGGAATACATGCCTACATTACATTGATGAATTGGAGCTAGTTCTGTGTCACCCTATGTTATGATTGTTACATGATGAACCACATCCGGCATAATTCTCCATCACCGATCAAATGCCTACGAGCTTTTCATATATTGTTCTTCGCTTATTTACTTTTCCGTTGCTACTGTTACAATCACTACAAAATACCAAAAATATTACTTTTGCTACCGTTACCTTTGTTACCGTTACCGTTACTTCCATATTACTTTGCTACTAAACACTTTGTTGCAGATACTAAGTTATCCAGGTGTGGTTGAATTGACAACTCAACTGCTAATACTTGAGAATATTCTTTGGCTTCCCTTTTGTCGAATCAATAAACTTGGGTTGAATACTCTACCCTCGAAAACTGTTGCGATCCCCTATACTTGTGGGTTATCAAGACTATTTTCTGGCACCGTTGCCGGGGAGCATAGCTCTATTCTTTGAGTCACTTGGGATTTATATCTGCTGGTCACTATGAAGAACTTGAAAGACGAGAAAACAAAAATCTATCCCTCAACTACGAGGGGAGGTAAGGAACTGCCATCTAGCTCTGCACTTGATTCACCTTCTGTTTTGAGTAAGCTTGCGACACCTAAACCTGCTTCTGCTATTCGTTCTAATATGTCGCATGTTATTGATGATGCCACTTCTGCTATGCATGATACTTATGATGAAACTACTTCTATGCTCGATACTACTGTGCCACTTGGTGAATTTCTTGATGAACAACTTGCTAGGGTTAGAGAGAATGAAATTATTGAAACTGATAATATTGATGAAAGTGATGATGAAGACTCTCTCCTTAATAAATATGAATCGCCTGTTATTCCTGAGGGTTATGTTTTTGAAAAAGAAGCTGCTTTAGCTATTTTAGCTTGCAAAGATAGATACGAGCTCAAGAGGTTATTAGCTAAATGGAAGCAGCAATCTCTTAATGCTAGAATGAAACCTGACCCTGCTTTTGCTACTTCACCTATCTGTGTTACTGATAAGGATTATGAATTCTCTGTTGATCCTGATATAATTACTTTGGTTGAATCTGATCCTTTTCATGGCTATGAATCTGAAACTGTTGTGGCACATCTTACTAAATTAAATGATATAGCCACCCTGTTCACTAATGATGAGAAATCTCGCTACCTTTATATCCTTAAAATATTTTCGTTCTCATTAAAGGGTGATGCTAAGATATGGTTTAATTTCCTTGATCCTGGTTGTGTGCGTAGTCTCCAGGATATGATTTATTACTTCTCTGCTAAATATTTCCCTGCTCATAAGAAACAAGCTGCTTTGAGGGATATTTATAATTTTGTGCAAATTGAAGAAGAGAGTCTCCCACAAGCTTGGGGGAGGCTTCTCCAATTACTTAATGCTTTGCCTGATCATCCTCTTAAGAAAAATGAAATACTTGATATCTTTTATAATGGACTAACCGATGCTTCTAGAGATTACCTGGATAGTTATGCTGGTTCTGTTTTCAGGGAAAGAACACCGGATGAAGCTGAAATTCTATTGAATAATATGTTGACAAATGAAAATAATTGGACGCTTCCTGATCCAGCTCCTGAGCCAGCTCCTAAGCCTATTCCTAAACCAACTCCGAAGAAGAGAGGTGTTCTATTTCTCAGTCTTGAAGATATGCAAGAGGCAAAGAAATCTATGAAAGAAAAAGGTATTAAAGCAGAAGATGTTAAGAATTTACCTCCTATTGAAGAAATACATGGTCTTAATTTACCGCCTGTTGAAGAAACATATGATCTTAATTCATTACCTATTGAAGAAACTCATGGTCTTGATAACCCAACACAGGTAGTAAAGGTAAATTCTCTCTATAGATTTGATGAAGGTGATATTCCTCACTATAAGTCTGCTAGACAATGCTTAGAAGAGTTTGATAATTTTATTGTCAAACAAGAAAACTTCAATGCTTATTTTGGTAGGCAATTAAAATATAATTCCGATACGCTTGAGCACTTGGGTGATTATATGTCTAGAGTTAAGGGTGAACTTAAACTCATTACTAAACATGCTTCTATGGTTACCACTCAAGTAGAACAAGTACTTAAAGCTCAAAATGATTTGCTCAATGAATTAAATAGTAAGAATAATGATTATGCTGTTAGAGTGGCTACTAGAACTGGTAGAATGACTCAGGAACCTTTGTATCCTGAAGGCCACCCTAAGAGAATTGAGCAAGATTCTCGGAGAAATAATATTGATGCACCTAGTCCTTCTAAAAAGAAGAAAAAGAAAAATTATAGGACTTTGCATGCTTCTAGTGAACCTATTGCTGAACCACCTGAGAATCCAAATGATATCTCTATTTCTGATGCTGAAACACAATCTGGTAATGAACATGAACGTAATGAAGATGCTAATGATGATGCTCAACCTAGTAATGACAATGATGTGGAAATTGAACCTGCTGTTGATCTTGATAACCCACAATCAAAGAATCAATGTTATGATAAGAGAGACTTTGTTGCTAGGAAACATGGTAAAGAAAGGGAACCTTGGGTTCAGAAACCCATGCCTTTTCCTCCGAAACCATCCAAGAAAAGGGATGATGAGGATTTTGAGCGCTTTGCTGAAATGATTAGACCTATCTTTTTGCGTATGCGATTAACTGATATGCTCAAAATGAATCCTTATGCTAAGTATATGAAAGATATTGTTACTAATAAAAGAAAGATACCGGAAGCCGAAATTTCCACCATGCTTGCTAACTATACTTTTAAAGGTGGAATACCAAAGAAACTTGGAGATCCAGGAGTACCTACTATACCATGCTCCATTAAAAGAAACTATGTTAAAACTGCTTTATGTGATCTTGGAGCCGGTGTTAGTGTTATGCCTCTCTCTTTATATCATAGACTTGATTTGAATAAGTTGACACCTACTGAAATATCTTTGCAAATGGCTGATAAATCAACTGCTATACCTGTCGGTATTTGTGAGGATGTGCCTGTTATAGTTGCAAACGTTACTATTTTAACGGAATTTGTTATTATTGATATTCCCGAGGACGATAGTATGTCTATTATTCTTGGCAGACCCTTTTTGAATACTGCAGGGGCTGTTATTGATTGCAACAAAGGCAATGTCACTTTTCATGTTAATGGTAATGAGCATATGGTACACTTTCCGAGGAAACAACCTCAAGTTCATAGTATCAACTCTATTGGAAAAATTCCATCGATTATATTTGGAGGTTTTGAATTTCCTCTTCCTACTGTCAAGAAGAAATATGATATTCTTATTATTGGGGATGTGCATATCCCCGTTGAGGTAACATAGTGTTATTCGAAATTTCTCCGGTTCCATGTTATTCGGAAAGAGTTTGTTAACAAGACTTGATCAACCTTGTTAGTGGATTCCTTTTGATGAGCATGAGATGGATGAAACTAGAAGGCACAACCTTCTGTACCCTCTTTCTACTTTCTGTTATTTATTTGAAATAAAGTAAAAATAGTGTTCTTCTGTCTGTTTTCTGATTTATCCGTGCAATATAAAAATACCCCGAAAATAAAAGTTCTCCAAATGCCCTGAAAATGGAATATGATTTTTTTATGGAATATTTGAGAATATCTGGCACTGAGAACACAGCAGGAGGGGCAAGCACCTGGCCACGAGAGTGGAGGGCGTGCCCTACCCCCCTGGGCGCGCCCCCTGCCTCGTGGGCCCATGATGGCTCCCCTCCACTTATTCCTGCACCCACACACTCCTTCTTCCTCCCAGAAAAATCACCATCCAGCTCAAGCACGAGTTCTAGCTCATTTTGCTGCGATTTTCGATCTCCTTGCTCAAAGCACCTCTCACAAAACTGCTTGGGGGGGATTGTTCCTTGGTATGTGACTCCTCCATTGGTCCAATTAGTTTTTGTTCTAGTGCTCTATTCATTGCAAATTTGTGCTGCCTAGGTGACCATGTTCTTGAGCTTGCATGTCAAATTTATATGGTTCCGAGTAGTTCTAATGCTTGATATAGGCTCTAGTCACTTGTAGGAGTAGTTGCTATCAATTTTATTGAGCTTGGTTCACTTTTATTTGAAGTTACTAAAAATTTCAGAAATTTTTCAGAGGAAGAAATATGCTTAGGAAAATGTACCAAGGTGGTTCTTCAAGGAATCAAGGACCCAGGCTCGCAATGCGTGATGCTGATGATGAGCCACCAAGGGACGCTCCAGTGCAGCCCTGTGAATGGCCTTCAGAAAACTTTATGGATCGAGCGGGAATCAAGGAAGAATTTAACGCATATTTGCGTAACGCTGATCTTGTGAGCTTTGAGGCAGAAAAATGCCGCCAGTACCACTATCTCACTAGTTCCTTTGTGAGGAGTTTGTTGAGAGGAATGAATCACCTCTCTAGTATCGCTTAATCTTTGACAGACGTCGTGCTGTCCGTATTACTCTCCCTGCTTCTGCCTTCTTTGATTATCAGGAAAAAGGAAGATATGTTATTACCAGAGAGGAGGCAGATGAGTACGAGAGGAGGGCGGAGGCAGCTCGCCGCCACGCTGCAGCCCAGGAGGCAATAATTGCCGCATCTCAGTACGACCCCGGCTACAACTACGGATATCCGCCAGGCCACCCGTGGCAATAAACCAACTTAGGCCAAAAGCCTAAGCTTGGGGGAGTACGTATTTCCCACCAACATTACATTCATGTTCACACACACTCATTGCTAGATGTCGGTGCTCATACTCTTTCATTGTAATATCCATGCTAGTTTATTTTCTTTTTCCTGCTTTCTTCTAGTGTGTTTGTTAAACCTTAAGAAAAACAAAAAAAATTAGTGTAGCTTCTAGCTAGTTTACTTTTCTTGCTGTAGTAGTAATAATTAAAAAGAAAAAACTAAAAAAGATTTCCCGTTCTTCTTTTGCTTGTTGGGAGCTTTCCCGTGTAAATAGTTTTATTTCTTTTCTTTTCTTTGGTGGTCGTTAGGAGAAGACCACAATTAAATTGTTGAAGTGGCTCTAATATGCATTATTGTTGATTTAACCAAGAGCCCATATTGCCTTGTCTTCTCCTATTTGCTGAATGCTCGCAGATTCCAGCTTAGTCCAATGCACGTGCACTCTTACTATTATTCACATCGTTCGGTCGTGCAAGTGAAAGGCAATTATGACGATATATGATGGACTGACTGAGATGAGAAAAGATGGTATGAACTCGACCTCTCTTGTTTTTGTAAATATGATTAGTTCATCATTCCTGATTCAGCCTATTATGAATAAACATGTTTGCAATGACAATTAGAGATCATAGTTGCTCGTGCCATGCTTGATTAGCTATGGGTTATAATGGTTTACCTTGCGTTCCAACATGCTATTAAAATGGTTGTGATGTGGTATAGTGGGGTGGTATCCTCCTTTGAATGATTTAAGTGACTCGACTTGGCACATGTTCACACATGTAGTTGAAGCAAATCAACATAGCCTTCACGATATTTATGTTCATGGTGGATTATATCCTACTCATGCTTGCACTCAATGTTTATTAATTTTAATGCATGTTCATGACTATTGTCGCTCTCTATTTGGTCGCTTCCCAGTCTTTTGCTAGTCTTCACTTGTACTAAGCAGGAATACTGCTTGTGTATCCAATCCCTTAAACCCCAAAGTTATTCCATATGAGTCCACCATACCTTCCTATATGCGGTATCTACCTGCCGTTCCAAGTAAATTTGTATGTGCCAAACTCCAAACCTTCAAATGAAATTTTGTTTTGTATGCTCGAATAGCTCATGTATCAACTAGGGTTGTCCGTATCTTCCATGTTAGGCGGGTTATTCTCAAGAGGAGTGGACTCCGCTCCTCACTCACGAGAAAATGGCTGGTCACCGGGATGCCCAGTCCCATGCTTTATGCAAACTAAATCAAAATAATTGCAAACAAAACTCCCCCTGGGACTGTTGCTTGTTGGAGGCACTCGTTGTTTCGAGCAAGCCATGGATCGATGCTTGTTGGTGGAGGGGGAGTATAAACTTTACCATTCTATTTGGGAACCGCCTATATTGTGTGTAGCATGGAAGATATCGCCATCTCTTGGTTGTTATGTTGACAATGAAAGTATGCCGCTCAAAATATTATTTATCTCTATTTAAAAATCGAGCTCTGGCACCTCTACAAATCCCTGCTTCCCTCTACGAAGGGCCTATCTATTTACTTTTATGTTGAGTCATCACCCTCTTATTAAAAAAGCACTAGCTGGAGAGCGCAGCTGTTATTTGCATCCATTACTATTAATTTATATTGGGTATGACTATGATTGGATCTCTTTTACCATGAATTACAATGTCTAGTCAGTCCTTGGTCTTTAAAGGTGCTCTGCATTTATGTTTTGCGGTCTTAGAAAGGGCTAGCGAGATACCATCTTGTTATATCATATCATGATTGTTTTGAGAAAGTGTTGTCATCCGAGATTTATTATTATTGCTCGCTAGTTGATTATGCTATTGATTTGAGTAAACATGAGACCTAAGAGTTATTATGAATGTGGTTAGTCATAATCTTTGCTGAAAACTTGAATGCTGGCTTTACATATTTACAACAACAAGAGCAAACAGGGTTTGTAAAAGTTTTTCTTTATCACTTTCAGTTTATCAACTGAATTGCTTGAGGACAAGCAAAGGTTTAAGCTTGGGGGAGTTGATACGTCTCCATCGTATCTACTTCTCCAAACACTTTTGCCCTTGTTTTGGACTCTAACTTGCATGATTTGAATGGAACTAACCCGGACTGACGCTGTTTTCAGCAGACTTTCCATGGTGTTATTTATGTGCAGAAACAAAAGTTCTCGGAATGACCTGAAACTCCACGGAACATCTTTTTGGAAAATATTTAAAATACTGGAAGAAAAATTCACGTCAGGGGGCCCACACCCTGTCCACGAGGGTGGGGGGCGCGCCTGCCCCCTGGGCGCGCCCCCTACCTCGTGGGCCCCCTGACGCTCCACCGACCTCAACTCCAACTCCATATATTCACTTTCGGGGAGAAAAAAATCAGAGAGAAGGATTCATCGCGTTTTACGATACGGAGCCGCCGCCAAGCCCTAAAACCTCTTGGGAGGGCTGATCTGGAGTCCATTCGGGGCTCCGGAGAGGGGGATTCGTCACCGTCGTCATCATCAACCATCCTCCATCGCCAATTTCATGATGCTCACCGCCGTGCGTGAGTAATTCCATTGTAGGCTTGCTGGACGGTGATGGGTTGGATGAGATCTATCATGTAATCGAGTTAGTTTTGTTAGGGTTTGATCCCTAGTATCCACTATGTTCTGAGATTGATGTTGCTATGACTTTGCTATGCTTAATGCTTGTCACTAGGGCCCGAGTGCCATGATTTCAGATCTGAACCTATTATGTTTTCATGAATATGTGCGAGTTCTTGATCCTATCTTGCAAGTCTATAGTCACCTACTATGTGTTATGATCCGGCAACCCCGAAGTGACAATAATCGGGACCACTCCCGGTGATGACCATAGTTTGAGGAGTTCATGTATTCACTATGTGCTAATGCTTTGTTCCGGTACTCTATTAAAAGGAGGCCTTAATATCCCTTAGTTTCCATTAGGACCCCGCTGCCACGGGAGGGTAGGACAAAAGATGTCATGCAAGTTCTTTTCCATAAGCACGTATGACTATATTTGGAATACATGCCTACATTACATTGATGAATTGGAGCTAGTTCTGTGTCACCCTATGTTATGATTGTTACATGATGAACCGCATCCGGCATAATTCTCCATCACCGATCCAATGCCTACGAGCTTTTCATATATTGTTCTTCGCTTATTTACTTTTTCGTTGCTACCGTTACAATCACAAAATACCAAAAATATTACTTTTGCTACCGTTACCTTTGTTACCGTTACCGTTACTTCCATATTACTTTGCTACTAAACACTTTGCTGCAGATACTAAGTTATCCAGGTGTGGTTGAATTGACAACTCAACTACTAATACTTGAGAATATTCTTTGGCTCCCCTGGTGTCGAATCAATAAATTTGGGTTGAATACTCTACCCTCGAAAACTGTTGGGATCCCCTATACTTGTGGGTTATCACCTGGTACTTTTAGATTCTTCAACAGTCTGATTTTCATCAGTTGTGCTTACATTTTCTTCAGTAGGATGAGCAGATGAGGACTGATGTGGAGCTGAGGAACTTGCAGATGCTCCTGAAGCAATCGAGATTCCAGTAGTCCTTTGGCACGTGGCAAGATGCACAAGTGTTGAGGACTTTGCAGCAGCAGCTGAGGATTTTGCAACTGAGGGAGCTGGAGCTGCTTGTGAAGATGTTGCTTGAGGAATTGGCCGTGAGGGCTTTGAAGAGCTTGGCCATGAGGGCATTGCAGCTGAGGAACTCGGCTTTACAGCTGGTTTCTTGGGCATGGCCTTCTTAGGCTTGCTACCAGAGGCCTCAGTAGCAGCAGCAGCAGCAGAATCTTCATTAAATTTCTTCACTACTTCTTTTGCCATTTTGGCCAGTTTAGCTTGGCGCTTGGCCCATTCCTTAGGAAATTCCTCACCTCTTCTGATGCTTGAGGGATCAGCTTCTTGCCTGGAGCCAATGGAGGTCTTGGGCATGGAGGGTGTACTGTGAATTTCTTCATGTACTTAGGAGTCACATATCTATACTCCCTTCATTCTCTTGCCCATCTTATTTCAATGCGCTGATTTTTGTTGTCCTTGCCATGCTTGGCTTCATCAGGAGTACAATATTCATCATATATGTCTTCAGGGATTTCAAAAGCAGTATTTGTCTCTGGCATCTTTCCTCCCTTCTGAGGTCTTTTACCATCAGCCATTTTCTTCACTTGAGAATTTTGAACAATCAAAGTTTCTGAGGAGGTATGCAACTTTTCTTCGAGGAATGTTGCAAATGAGTTAAGTTGATGAGAACCTAGTGATTCAGCAGCGGACGTGTTTACCTGTGAACAGAGTATATGTGCGAAGAATTTGGAGAGGTCATATGAGTTCTCAGAAATTTGTCAAAAAAGATCAAGTTTGAGGAATTTGACCAGGAGTGTCTTGAGGAGTTTCACTAAGCGTTCTTGACATAGGTTCCAGAGTTGTATAGATTTGAAAAATCCACACAATTGAAGAATCTTGAGGAAAAACGTAGCTTAGAAAAACAGATCAAGAACAGATGCAACTTGGTGTTTAAGAGTATGGAAGTTGAAGAATAAACACCTTTTGAAGATTTTGTGGAAATCATCTGAATCAACAAGGGCAGTCAAAACAGTTTTTATTTACCCTTGATGAAGAACAGGATGAAATGGGAGAGTAGTGGAGAAGCTCGCCCATTCAGATCTTCCACGCCCTAACTTGGCGGTGGAAGACAGCTACGGCGGCGGCAGAGTGAAGATTTCCGCGGCCGACACGAGTACGACGGTGATGAGGTCGAGGCAGTGAAGCTCTTCCTCACCGGCGACGATGTAAGGTAGTGGTGGCGCTAGGTCAGAGAGCTCGAGCGAGGGAAGTGAGATCGAGCGGAGTAAATGAGGTCTAAGGAGGGCGAGGGGTATTTATAGCCGAGGTGAAAAACCGCTCGTCTAAGGAAAATGGACGAACATTCCCCTGACGCTTCCCATCCTAGCGACATGTGTCACCTACGTACTGAGAAGTGGAGATCGTGTTAGATCGTGGGTGAATAGATTAATCTTATCGTGGGATGCGGAATGGTTTCAGCGGCAAAAGCCGAAAATTCAGATATGAAAATTTTAATGTTTCGTTCGCAAATTCTTCAGCTGACAAGGACACAGTGAAGATTTTGAACGGGTTTCAAATAGAACGCATATGAAGAATTTGTGAACATACTGGGTTGAGTTTAGCATAGAGGGGGAACGGGTCCGATCACATTCACTTAGAAGAAAAATCAACTTGAAGAATTAGCAATAAGTGAATGTTGTTGAGGACATGAAAAACTCAATATATATATATATATATATATATATATATATATATATATATATAGTTAATGAAGAACACAGTCGGAAAGAGTGAAGACTTTGCAAAGTTGAAGAATTTGGAAAAAATTGAGGAATTTGCAAAATGAAGAAAAAACTCAAATTGAAGAATTTCAACTTTGGTTGGTGGCGTGACCCACCGTATAAGAATGATGATTTCAGACACCGCGTACAATTATCGTAGGGCTCTGAGAATCAAATTCTTCATTAATTTCTTCACACTTAGAGGGTTAGTCTTCATTGATTGAAGAAAAACGTTACTTTGTGTGTTGCACATCGAAGTCATCAATTTTGCATAGGTGTTAGGATGTGTGTCCTTTTCAAAGAACATTCAAAGATTCAAAGATATTTAGCTCACACCGCAACTTGCTAAATCTCTTCTCATCCAAGGGCTTTGTGAAGATATCTGCTAGCTGTTCTTCAGTCTTCACGTGCTCGATAGAGATGTCACCCTTCAACACATGATCATGAAGAAAATGATGACGAATCTGGATGTGCTTTGTCTTCGAGTGTTGAACTGGGTTATGAGCAATCTTGATGGCACTCTCATTGTCACAGTAGAGTGGCACATTCTTCACATTGATGCCATAGTCCTTGAGGGTTTGCTTCATCCATAGCAATTGAGCACAGCACGAACCAGCAGCGATGTACTCAGCTTCAGAAGTAGAGAGTGATATGCAGTTTTGCTTCTTCGAGGACCAAAATACTAAGGATCGTTGGAGGAAATTGGCATGTGCCTAATGTTGACTTGCGATCCACACGATCACCAACATAGTTAGAGTTAGAATATCCAATGAGATCAAAATCCGAGCCCTTGGGATACCATAATCCAAGTGTTGGAGTGTGAGCTAGATATCGAAGAATATGCTTCACAGCCTTATGGTGTGATTCCTTCAGTGTAGCTTGAAAACGGGCACACATGCAAACACAAAGCATAATATCTAGCCTAGATACACATAGATACAATAAAGAGACAATCATGGAGCGGTATACCTTTTGACCGAAGTCTATACTATTTTCATCAGTACATAGATGGCCATTTGTGGGCATAGGGATTTTGACGCCTTCGCAATCTTGCATGCCGAATTTCCTCAACACATCCTTGAGGTATTTTTCTTAAGATATGAAGATGCCATTTCGCTGTTGACAAATTTGAAGACATAAGAAGAATTTCAATTCTCCCATCGTAGACATTTGATATTCCTCACTCATCATATAGGCAAATTCGTCACTGTAACATTGGTTAGTACAGCCAAAGATAATATCATCAACATATATTTGGCACATGAATAATTCATCATCATAGGTTTTGGTGAAAAGAGTTGGGTCAAGTGAACCGGGTTTGAAGCCTTTCTTCATGAGGAATTCCTTCAAAGTATCATACCACGCCCGAGGGGCCTGCTTGAGGCCATAGAGGACCTTATTGAGTATGAAGACTTTGTCAGGATGCTTAGGATCTTCAAAACCTGGGGGTTGAGCAACATATACTTCTTCCTCAAGCTTACCATTGAGGAATGCACTTTTCCCATCCATTTGATATAAGATGATATTATGATGGTTAGCATAAGCAAGCAATATGTGAATAGCCTCAAGTCTAGCAATAGGTGCAAAAGTTTCATCGAAATCAATTCCTTCAACCTGTATGTAGCATTGAGCTACAACACGAGCCTTATTCCTCACCACAAGGCCATTTTCATCTTGCTTGTTATGGTAGATCCATTTGGTACCAATGATATTGTGCTTGCGTGGGTCTGGTCGCTTGACAAGTTCCCAGACATTGTTGAGCTCGAATTGATGTAATTCCTCTTGCATCGCTTGAATCCACTCAGGCTCCAGAAATGCCTCATCAACTTTGGTGGGCTCTGTGATAGAGACAAAAGCAAAGTGCACACAAAAGTTAGACAAATGTGAAGCTTTTGAGCGTGTGAGAGGACCTGGTGCGTTGATGTCATTGATGATTTTCTCGATCTGCACTTCATTTGCAACGCGAGATGAGCGGGTTGATGACGTTGATTGGGCTCAACATTTTCTTCAGAACCATCTTCATCAGGTGCACCAGCATGATGTTCTTTATGTTCTCAAATGACTTCTTCAGAAGATTCTTCGGTAGGCATGACATCCTTAGTGGCCTTGAACTTAATGGATTCCTCAGGTGACATTTCATCTAGCACGGGAGGTAGGTGCTCTCTTTGCAAGCCATTAGTTTCATCGAACTGCACATCTATAGTTTTAACAATGTTGTGGTGAAAGGTGTTAAAGACCTTGTAGGTGTGCGAGTCCTTTCTGTAATCAAGCATAAAACCTTCATGTGCTTTCGGTGCAAATTTAGAGTTGTGATGAGGATCTCTGATCCAGCTTAGCACCGAAGACTTTGAAATAACTCACATTGGGTTTCTTGTCAGTGAGGAGTTCATAAGTGTAAGTGCATCTAGTGCCCCTTAGTGATTTTGGTGTATAGAAGACTTATAGGTTAAGGAATTGATGTGTTTGTGAGTGTACACAGGTCTATAAGTCTATGAGGAGTTTGATATTTACAGAGAAAGTCGACCCCTAAAAATGAATGCCTTCGACTGAAGACTTTGGATTTCTGAAGACTTTCTGAAGACTTTGAAAGTGAAGAAATTGGTGTGACTGTGAAGACTTGGATTTCATGCGAGGAACATGAAGCGTGAAGGCTTTTGTTTTCGTAGTTTCATTTTCTCTTTCTTGTGTCATAGGAAACACCGTACTGTTAAAGGGGGTCGAGGAAATACTAAGGAAAAGTTTCCAAGTGATGCTCATATCAAAATCCTACACCTACCAATCCCTTCGAGTGAAGCCATTGGAAATCTCATGCAGCTCAATCAATTTCTTCAGTGACAGAGACGAAGTTCTTCTGGTCTCTGAGGAATTTGTTCTGACTGAGGAGTTAGGAATTCGCCAGTGCGGATTGCCTACAAGTGAGGAACATGATAGCCCTGAGGAATTTGATAGTCAAATTTCCGACCGTTGCTGTGCTACGCGCCAGCTGTCCCAAAATATCTACCCACCTAACGGTCATATCATTGAAGGGCATTTATGTCTTATCATGTCAGGCTGGTCCCTAGGCTATAAATAGCCGCCCCCTACAACCACTAGCTGGTTGCCTGCTCCGAGAGAAACTAACACTTGTCATTTGAGAGCATCCCTTCCTCCGAGGACTTTGAGCGAAAATCATCAAGTGAGGAAAACCCAAACCTAAACACCTACAAACCCAAAGTGATTGAGCATCACTGAAGAGATTGATCCTGCGTGGATCCGACGCTTGTTACCTTTGAAGATTGTGCATCTTCCAGATGGTTAGGCGTCATGGTCTGAGCATCCAAGAGGAAATTGTGGATTGCCGAGTGACCGAGTTTGTGAAGGTCTGGAAGTCACCTGAAGACTTACCACGAGTGATTGGGCAAGGTCTATGTGACCTTAGCTCAAGGAGAATATGGTGAGTACTGTGTGTCCGGGACCGTGTGTCCTCAGGTTTAAATACCTAGCCACTCCAACCAGATGTACAACTGTCACAGCAGTTGGAACTGGTCTACCAAATCATTATCTTCACCAGGCCTACTGGTTCTATTTCCTCAACTCTTTCATTTCCTCATTACTGTGTTGAGTACTTGTTCATATCTGTTTGAAGACTTTGACTGAAAACTTTCTCAATTTCCTCAGTTCAATTTCTTCAGTCTATTTGTCTTCATCCTGTTTTATCCTGTGCTTACGCTTCCTGTACTCTGTGTCTGTTTTCATTTCATCATGATGTCCATGTTTATGTTACGTCATGTATGCATCTGAGTACTTATTCCGCTGCAAGTAGTTCTTCGCTTAGGAATTTCCTCACCCTGAAATTCCTCAGTGAAGAATTCATAAAAATCGCCTATTCACCCCCCTCTAGTCGACTTAACGCACTTTAAATAAGAGGTCTTCTTGAAGAACTTGTGAAGATATACTCTGTTGATGATGTGGCACGCAGTATCAATTGCCTCAGGCCAGAAGTGAAGAGGTGTCTTGTATTCATCAAGCATAGTGCGAGCCATCTCAACAAGATTCTTGTTCTTGCGCTCCACGATGCCATTCTGCTGAGGAGCGTAAGGAGCAGATAACTCGTGAGTAATGCCAAGTTCATCAAGACCAGTATTCTTGAGCTCGGTCATATTGTCACTCCTAATGTGCTTGATCTTCACACCGAAATTCATCGAGGCCCTTGAGGAAAATCGCCTGAAGACTTCCTGCACTTCAGTTTTGTAAGTGATGATATGCACCCAGGTGTAACGAGAATAGTCATCAACAATAACAAAGCCATATAGAGATGCTGCATTTGTTAGTGTGGCATAATGAGTAGGGCCAAATAGATCCATGTGAAGTAATTCAAATGGACGAGTGGTAGTCATGATAGTCTTCGAGGGATGCTTGGCTCTTGTCATCATTCCAGCTTCACAAGCTCCACACAGATGGTCCTTGAGGAATTTGACACCCTCGATGCAATGACGTGCTTCTTCTTAGCGAGAGTGTGTAAGTTCCTCATGCCAGCATGACCTAGTCGTCGATGCCATAAACAGCCTTCTGAAGCTTTTGCAAGTAGACATGTGGCAGGCTGTGGTCCTGCAGAGAAATCAACAATATACAAGTCTCCTCTCCTAAAGCCTTCGAAGACTTTGGACTTGTCAGATTCCATGAGCACAACGCAATGATATTTTCCAAAGACAACAACCATATCAAGATCACAAAGCATTGAGGCAGACATGAGGTTGAATCCTAAGGACTCGACAAGCATGACTTTGTCCATGTGTCGATCCTTTGAGATCGCAACCCTACCTAGACCCAATACCTTTACTTTTGCCTTTGTCAGCGTAGGTGATATGCTTCAGACGCGATGGAGATAAGGCAGTGTCCATCAATAAGCTCTGTCACTGGTCATGTGATTTGTACATCCACTATCGAGGACCCACTCAGTAGCTTTGGGTTGATCACCCTGAAGATGAATTAGCACAACTTACAAACTCATATACTTCATCAGTGAAGAATATGACATCAAATTCATCAGATTGAATTTCATCAAGCAATACAACCGATATAGCAGTATGAGGACGTGAGAAATGAATATTCATTTCTTCATGATTAGCTTACGTCCTTTCAAGCATATTCAGGTCTCCAGCAAATTCATCAGACGTTCAAGTTTGTCTGGAGACCTGACCCTGCATAAGAGATTAGCTATTTTTCTTCACCACCCACATCTGAAGGGGTGGCAAGGAGTTCATCATTCTGCGAGCTCCATATGAGAAAGGTGGCATAGAAGCCAGTCCACTTCGTTTCACAGAAGAGGGGTTAGGGTAAGCATATGTATAAGCAGAGAAATTCTTCGAGGACTTACGAACATAATGATTTGAAGAATAATGCACATATTCATAACCCTTAGATCTTCCCCGTGAAACAGAAGTGTTAGCACGATGATGTTCATATGAGGATTTCGATCCATATGAGGAATTTGATCCATGTGAGGAATTTGGTCCATATGAGGACTTGGATCCATATGAAGACTTTGGTCCATATGAAGAATTTGATCTGGGGTTCCTATTCTTCACAGGTGGTGTCATGATGACATTCATCTGAAGACTTTCGAGGCACCTTTTGGGAACCCAGATTTTCTTCATAGGGCGACCATTCCTGCAGTTAGTTCCAACATATCTAGCAAATACTTCACCATTCTGATTTTTGAACACTTTATAGTTGGAGTCAAATGACTCATCAGAAGAATATGATGATTCACATGTAAAGCCAGAAAAAGTGGATGGATCTACGGGAGGTGCTACCTCTTGAGCTTGCGTTGGTTTTTCCCTTGAAGAGGAAAGGGTGATGCAGCAAAGTAGAGTAAGTATTTCCCTCAGCATTTGAGAACCAAGGTATCAATCCAGTAGGAGATAACGCGACAAGCCACCGAATACCTGCACAAACAAACAACAACTTGCACCCAACACGATAAAGGGGTTATCAATCCCTTCACGGTTATTTGCAAAATGAGATGTGATATAGATGGATAAACGGTAAAGTAATATTTTTTGTATTTTTGGTTTATGGAAAGGAAAGTAAAATATTGCAAAGAAAGTAAATAGGAAACTAAAATTGTAGATTGGAAACTTATATGATGGAAAATAGAAGATTATATGATGGAAAATAGACCCGGGGGCCATAGGTTTCACTAGAGGCTTCTCTCAAGATAGGAATTATTACGGTGGGTGAACAAATTATTACCGAGCAATTGATAGAAAAGTGCAAAGTTATGATGATATCTAAGGAAATGATCATGAATATAGGCATCACGTCTGTGTCAAGTAGACCGAAACGATTCTGCATCTACTACTATTACTCCACACATCGACCGCTATCCAGCATGCATCTAGAGTATTAAGTTCATAAAGAACAGAGTAACGCCTTAAGCAAGATGAAATGATGTAGAGGAATTAACTCAAACAATATGATGAAACCCCCATTTTTTATCCTCGATGGCAACAATACAATACGTGTCGGTTCCCCTTCTGTCACTAGGATCGAGCACCGCAAGATTGAACCCAAAGCTAAGCACTTCTCCCATTGCAAGAAAAACCAATCTAGTTGGCCAAACCAAATCGATAGTTCGAAGAGACTTGAACAGATATCAAATCATGCATATAAGAATTTAGAGAAGATTCAAATAATATTCATAGATAAGCTGATCATAAATCCACAATTCATCGGATCTCGGCAAACACACCGCAAAAGAGTATTACATCGAATAGATCTCCAAGAACATAAAGGAGAACTTTGTATTGAGAATCAAAGAGAGAGAAGAAGCCATCTAGCTACTAGCTATGGACCCGTAGGTCTGAGGTAAACTACTCACGCTTCATCGGAGAGGCAATGGTGTTGATGTAGAAGCCCTCCGTGATCGAATCCCCCTCCGGTAGGATGCCGGAAAAGGCCCCTAGATGGGATCTCATGAGTACAGAAGGTTGTGGCGGTGGAAAAGTGGTTCCATGGCTCCCCTGGAAGTTTTTGGGGTATTTGAGTATATATAAGAGGAAGATCTAGGTCAGGGGGTCACCGAGGGGCCCACAAGGTCGGGGGGCGCGCCCTCCACCCTTGTGGCCGCCCCGTGGCTCTTCTGACTTGCACTCCAATTCTCCTGGGTGTCTTCTAGTCCAAGAAAAATCATTGCGGAAGTTTTATTCCATTTGGACCCCGTTTGGTATTCCTTTTCTGCGAAACTCTAAATTACGGAAAAAATAGAAACTGGCACTAGGCTCTAGGTTAATAGGTTAGTCCCAAAAATCATATAAAATAGCATATTAATGCATATAAAACATCCAAAATAGATAATATAATAGCATGGAACAATCAAAAATTATAGATACGTTGGAGACGTATCAAGCATCCCCAAGCTTAATTCCTGCTCGTCCTCGAGTAGGTAAATGATAGAAACAAAAAATTTGATGTGGAATGCTACCTAACATATTAATCCATGTAATTCTCTTTATTGTGGCATGAATGTTCAGATCCATAAGATTCAAAACAAAAGTTTAATATTGACACAAAAACAATAATACTTCAAGCATACTAACTAAATAATTATGTCTTCTCAAAATAACATGGCCAAACAAAGCTTATCCCTACAAAATCATATAGTCTGGCTATGCTCCATCTTCATCACACAAAATATTCAAATCATGCACAACCCCGATGACAAGCCAAGCAATTGTTTCATACTTTTGATGTTCCCAAACCTTTTCAACTTTCATGCAAATACATGAGCCTGAGCCATGGACATAGCACTATAGGTGGAATAGACGGTGGTTGTGGAGAAGACAAAAAGGAGATAGTCTCACATCAACTAGGCGTATCAATGGGCTATGGAGATGCACATCAATAGATATCAATGTGAGTGAGTAGGGATTGCCATGCAACAGATGCACTAAAGCTATAAGTTTATGAAAACTCAAAAAGAAACTAAGTGGGTGTGCATCCAACTTGCTTGCTCATGAAGACCTAGGGCAACTTGAGGAAGCCCATCGTTGGAATATACAAGCCAAGTTCTATAATGAAAAATTCCCACAAGTATATGAAAATGACAATATAGGAGACTCTCTATCATGAAGATCATGGTACTAGTTTGAAGCACAAGTGTGGAAAAAGGATAGTAACATTGTCCCTTCTCTCTTTTTCTCTCACTTTTTTTTGGGCCTTCTCTTTTTTTATTTGGCCTTTCTCTCTTTTTTTATTTCCTCACATGGGACAATGCTCTAATAATGATGGTCATCACACTTCTATTTACTTAAAACTCAAATATTACAACTTGATACTAGAACAAAAATATGACTCTATATGAATGCCTCCGGCGATGTACCGGGATGTGCAATGAATCAAGAGCGACATGTATAAAAAATGATGAACGGTGGCTTTGCCACAAATACCATGTCAACTACATGATCATGCATAGCAATATGACAATGATGGAGCGTGTCATAATAAACGGAACGGTGAAAAGTTTCATGGCGATATATCTTAGAATGCCTATGGAAATGCCATAATAGGTAGGTATGGTGGCTGTTTTGAGGAAGGTATATGGTGTTTTTATGGTACCGGCGAAAGTTGCGGTACAAGAGAGGCTAGCAATGGCGGAAAGGTGAGAGTGCGTATAATCCACGGACTCAACATTAGTCATAAAGAACTCACATACTTATTGCAAAAATCTATTAGTCATCAAAACAAAGTACTACGCGCATGCTCCTAGGGGGATAGATTGGTAGGAAAAGACCATCGCTCATCCCCGACCGCCACTCATAAGGAAGACAATCAAAAAATATCTCATGCTCCAACTTCGTTACATAACGGTTCACCATGCGTGCATGCTACGGGACTCAAAAACTTCAACACAAGTATTTCTCAAATTCACAACTACTCACTAGCACGACTCTAATATCACCATCTTCATATCTCAAAACAATCATAAGGAATCAAACTTCTCATAGTATTCAATCCACTTTATATGAAAGTTTTTATTATATCCCTTTTGGATGCCTATCATATTAGGAACAGTTTTATAACCAAAGCAAATTACCATGCTGTTTAGAGACTCTCAAAATAATATAAGTGAAGTATGAGAGTTCAACAATTTCTACAAAATAAAACCATCGCCGTGCTCTAAAAATATAAGTGAAGCACATAGAACAAAATTGCCTAGCTCAAAAGATATAAGTGAAGCACAAAGAGTATTCTAATAAATCACGATTCATGCGTGTCTCTCCCAAAAGGTGTGTACAGCAAGGATGATTGTGGCAAACTAAAAATCAAAGACTCAAATCATATAAGACGCTCCAAGCAAAACAAATATCATGTGATGAATAAAAATATAGCCTCAAGTAAAGTTACCGATAGACGAAGACGAAAGAGGGGATGCCTTCCCGGGGCATCCCCAAGCTTAGGCTCTTGACATCCTTGAATATTACCTTGGGGTGCCTTGGGCATCCCCAAGCTTAGGCTCTTGCCACTCCTTATTCCATAGTCCATCAAATCCTTACCCAAAACTTGGAAACTTCACAACACAAAACTCCAACAGAAAATCTCGTAAGCTTCGTTAGTATAAGAAAATAAATCACCATTTTTTGTACTGTTGTGAACTCATTATTTATTTATATTGGTGTAATATCTACTGTATTCCAACTTTTCCATGGTTCATACCCCCCGATACTAGCCATAGATTCATCAAAATAAGCAAACAACATGCGAAAAACAGAATCTGTCAAAAACAGAACAGTTTGTAGTAATCTGGGTATTTCGAATAGTTCCGCAACTCCAAAAATCCTGAGGAATTAGAGAGTCCTAAGAAATTTGTCTATTAATATTTTTCAAAAATAATCAACTTAAAAGGGCGTTTCTGTGATTTATGAAAATTATTTAGGTGCATGCAAAAGTTTCCGTTTTTCAGCAAGATCAAATCAACTAACCGTAGGCTATCCCAAAGGTCTTACTTGGCACAAACACTAATTAAAACACAAAACCACCTCTAACCAGAGGCTAGATGAAATATTTATTTATAAACATGACCTAAAAAGCAAAAACAAAAATAAAATTGGGTTGCCTCCCAACAAGCGCTATTGTTTAACGCCCTTAGCTAGGCATAAAACACGAATAGACCTAAGTATTATCGTATTTGGCATGCAATCCATAAGTGGATCTCATAATAGATTCATAAGGCAATTTAATTTTCTTTCTATGGAATTGTTCCATGCCTTTCCTTAACGGAAATTGAAATCTAATGTTTCCTTCTTTCATATCAATAATTGCACCAATCGTTCTAAGGAAAGGTCTATCAAGAATAATAGGACATGTAGGATTGCAATCTATATCAAGAACAATGAAAACTACGGGCACATAATTCCTATTTGAAACAATAAGAACATCATTAATCCTTCCCATAGGTTTCTTAATAGTGGAATCCGCAAGATGCAAATTTAAGGAACAATCATCAAATTCACGAAAACCTAACACATCACACAAAGTTTTTGGAATCATGGAAACACTAGCACCCAAATCACACAAAGCATAACACTCATAATCTTTAATATTAATCTTAATAATAGTTTCCCACTCATCATAAAGTTTTCTAGGCATAGAAACTTCTAATTCAGGCTTTTCTTCAAAAGATTGTATCATAGCATCAACGATATGTTTAGTAAAAGCTTTGTTTTGACCATAAGCATGAGGAGAATTAAACATGGATTGCAACAAGGAAATACAATCTATTAAAGAACAATTATCATAACTAAATTCCTTGAAATCCAAAAGAGTGGGTTCATTGCTACCTAAAGTTTTGACCTCTCCAATCCCACTTTTATCAATTTTTGCATCAAGATCTAAAAACTCTGAATCATTGGGACGCCTTCTAACTAAAGTTGACTTATCTCCAGTCCCATCTTTATCAAGATTAACATTGGAAAACAAAGATTCAATAGGAGTCACATCAATCACTTTAAGATCTTCATCATTATTTTCACGGTAACTAGAAGAACATGCTTTTATAAACCAATCTTTTTTAGCACGCATCTTAGCGGTTCTTTATTTGCACTCATCAATGGAAATTCTCATGGCTTTGAGAGACTCATTGATATCATGCTTAGGTGGAATAGATCTAAGTTTCAAATAATCAACATCAAGAGAAATTCTATCCACGTTTCTAGCCAAATCATCAATCTTAAGCAATTTTTCTTTAATCAAAGCATTGAAATTCTTTTGCGAACTTATAAATTCCTTGACACTAGTCTCAAAATCAGAGGGCATATTATTATAATTTCCATAAGAATTGTTGTAGGAATTACCATAATTATTAGAGGAATTACTAGGAAACGGCTGTCGGGGGAGACGACACCTACGGGATCACGAAGAATCCCTTTTGCTATGGTTGGCGGGCGCGGGGCTGTGGAAAGAGCGGGATTAGAAGATCAACGCGGGGGGATTATACAGGTTCGGGCCGCAAGTGATGCGTAATGTCCTACTCCTGCTGGTTTATGTTTATCTAGTGTTCTTGGACTAGCTACAAAGCGTGCAGGGTCCAAAAAGTCCGAATCCCTCCTCTGTACGCCACGGGCCTCCTTTTATAGGTAAAGGGGCTGCCACAGTGGCACACAGGAGGTGGAAAGTTGTACAGTAGTCGAGTCTATCTCCTGGCACCGTAGGACAAACGTATTTAATGTGTTGTCGACGTGCCCTTCTTACTTTATCGGGGACGGCGAGGAAGCTCGTCCCAGCTGTCGCCGCCTTGCCTGGCCTCGACGCGCGTCCGAGCCGACGAGGCCGGTAGTGCCACGCTGGCTGGCTAGCTGCTGAGTTGGTGTTGTGGCAGAGTCTTCACGAAGATCTGCATGCCACCACGCAGGTGCTTGCTGAGTTGGCCTAGAGGCCGCACGTCGCCATGCAGGTGCTCGCCTAGTTGGTGGGCTGGCAGCTGTGTGGGAACGGCGGTGGGAGTCTTGGCTGGTGGGGGCCTGGCTGTGGCCCCGCGGATGTCTTCGGCAAGAGTCTTGCCGGGGCCCCGGCAAGGATCTTGCCACGGCGTCGTAGGCGTCCCCGGTAAGGGTCTTGCCGGGGGGTCTCGTGGGTATCCTCGGCAAGGATCTTGCCGAGGATCTTCGTCTTCTGATTCTCATCTAGTCTTGTATGTTCTTGGTCTTCACAATGATCTGCATGCCACCATGGAGGCACCTCCCGAGCTTCGGTTCCAATGTGGTTGAGGGCGTCGGAACTCTTAGGCTCAAGGGTGGCAGCCCTGCTGGCGTTGGGCAAGTTGCCCCGGCAAGGTTCCTGTCGGGGCTGCGAAGGCCGCCCCGGCAAGGACCTTGCCGGGGGAGTTTCACCTCGCCCCTCGGCTCTTCATGCTTCTGGTCTTGAGGACAGCTCTGGTAATCTTTGCTTCTTCTGCCCCGCCAAGCGTGGCCACGGGCATGGGGCTGCGACTGCCCGCGCACAAGTAAAGGGGTACGAAAAGGGACCCCTCCTTTTGTACACCGACAACGGCCTAGTATTAAAATTACCTCTATACGCGTTGTTGCCAAAGTTGTTCCTACCAACAAAATTCACATACATAGATTCATTATTGTTTTCAATCAAAGTAGACAAAGGCATACCATTAGGATCAATAGGAGCACTCTTTCTAGCAAATAATTTCATAAGCTCATCCATCTTTCCACTCAAAACATTAATCTCTTCAATGGCATGCACTTTTTTACTAGTGGAAGATCTTTCGGTATGCCATTGAGAATAATTAACCATAATATTATCTAGGATTTTAGTAGCTTCTACTAAGGTAATTTCCATAAAAGTACCTCCCGCGGCCGAATCTAAAAGATTTCTAGAAGCAAAATTCAATCCGGCATAAATTTTTTGTATAATCATCCACAAATTCAAACCATGAGTAGGGCAATTTCTAATCATTAATTTCATCCTTTCCCAAGATTGTGCAACATGTTCATGGTCAAGTTGCTTAAAATTCATAATATCGTTCCTAAGGGAGATGATCTTAGCGGGAGGAAAATACTTGGAAATAAAAGCATCTTTACGCTTGTTCCATGAATCAATACTATTTTTAGGCAAAGGTGAAAACCAAGTTTTAGCGCGATCCCTAAGCGAGAACGGAAATAGCTTCAATTTAACAATATCATTATCCACATCTTTTTTCTTTTGCATATCACACAAATCAATGAAATTATTAAGATGGGATGTGGCATCTTCATTGGGAAGGCCGGAAAATTGATCTTTCATAACAAGATTCCACAAGGCGGTATTAATTTCACAAGATTCTGCATTAGCATCGGGAGCAATCGGAGTACTAATAAAATCATTGTTGTTGGTATTGGAAAAGTCACACAATTTGGTATTATGTTGAGCCATTGTGACAAAGCAAGCATTCCAACACACGAGCACACAAAAAATGAACAAAGAAGACGAACGGAAGAGGGGTGAAGAAAAGGTGAATCTTTTCAAAAATCGTTTTAGAAGTGGGGGAGAGGAAAACGAGAGGCGCATGGCGAATAATGTAATGAGAGGGATGAGAGTTTCTGATGGGTACTTGGTATGTCTCGGCTTGGCGTAGATCTCCCCGGCAACGGCGCCAGAAATTCTTCCTGCTACCTCTTGAGCTTGCGTTGGTTTTTCCCTTGAAGACGAAAGGGTGATGCGGCAAAGTAGAGTAAGTATTTCCCTCAGCTTTTGAGAATCAAGGTATCAATCCAGTAGGAGACAACGCGACAAGCCACCGAATACCTGCACAAACAAACACCAACTTCCACCCAATGCGATAAAGGGGTTGTCAATCCCTTCACGGTTATTTGCAAAGTGAGATCTGATATAGATGGATAAACGGTAAAGTAATATTTTTGGTATTTTTGGTTTATGAAAAGGAAAGTAAAAGATTGCAAAGAAAGTAAATAGGAAACCAAAATTGTAGATCGGAAACTTATATGATGGAAAATAGAAGATTATATGATGGAAAATAGACCCGGGGGCCATAGGTTTCACCAGAGGCTTCTCTCAAGATAGGAATTATTACGGTGGGTGAACAAATTACTGCCGAGAAATTGATAGAAAAGCGCAAAGTTATGACGATATCTAAGGCAACGATCATGAATATAGGCATCACGTCTGTGTCAAGTAGACCGAAACGATTTTGCATCTACTACTATTACTCCACACATCGACCGCTATCCAGCATGCATCTAGAGTATTAAGTTCATAAAGAAACGGAGTAACACCTTAAGCAAGATGACATGATGTAGAGGAGTTAACTCGAACAATATGATGAAAACCCCATCTTTTTATCCTCGATGGCAACAATACAATATGTGTCGGTTCCCCTTCTGTCACTAGGATCGAGCACCACAATATTGAACCCAAAGCTAAGCACTTCTCCCATTGCAAGAAAAACCAATCTAGTTGGCCAAACCAAATCGATAGTTCAAAGAGACTTGCAAAGATATCAAATCATGCATATAAGAATTCAGAGAAGATTCAAATAATATTCATAGATAAGCTTATCATAAATCCACAATTCATCGGATCTCGGCAAACACACCGCAAAAGAGTATTACATCGAATAGATCTCCAAGAACATCGAGGAGAACTTTGTATTGAGAATCAAAGAGAGAAAAGAAGCCATCTAGCTACTAGCTATGGACCCGTAGGTCTGAGGTAAACTACTCACGCTTCATCGGAGAGGCAATGGTGTTGATGTAGAAGCCCTCCATGATCGAATCCCCCTCCGACAGGATGCCGGAAAAGGCCCCTAGATGGGATCTCACGGGTACAGAAGGTTGCGTTGGTGGATAAGTGTTTTCGTGGCTCCCCTGGAAGTTTTTGGGGTATTTGAGTGTATATAGGAGGAAGATCTAGGTCAGGGGGTCACCGAGGGGCCCACAAGGCCGGGGCCGCGCCCTACCCCCCTGGGCGTGCCATCCACCCTTGTGCTGCCTCGTGGCTCTTCTGACTTGCACTCCAAGTCTCCTGGGTGTCTTCTGGTCCAAGAAAAATCATCGCAAAAGTTTTATTCCGTTCGGACTCCGTTTGGTATTCCTTTTCCGCGAAACTCTAAAACAAGGAAAACAGAAAAACTGGCACTGGGCTCTAGGTTAATAGGTTAGTCCCAAAAATCATATAAAATAGCATATTAATGCGTATAAAACATAAAACAGATAATATAATAGCATGGAAGAATCAAAAATTATAGATACGTTGGAGACATATCAGGAGGTCCTTTCGCAGCAACTCATGAGGTTTTGGGATACTGCTCAGGTTTCCAGTAGGTCCCATCAGCATTGAGTTTCCTCACAAAGGCAATACCCTCTTTCCTAGGGTTCCTGTTGAGGATCTGCTTTTTAAGCACATCACAAAGAGCCTGATGCCCTTTGAGGCTTTTGTACATGTCTGTCACATACAATTCCTTCAACCCTGCATTGCCAGTGATACTTGTGGTATCCTCAGAAGAGGAATTTGAGACCACAGAGACAGTTGAAAAATTTGCAGCAATAGAAGCATTTGAACTTTCAGGTGAAGAATTAGCAGATTCACGTTCAATGCATTTCAAACATGGTGGAATGAATTCTTCCTGAGCGGAACTGATCTGTTGAGCAAGCAATTAATCATGTTCCTTCTGAAGATCTTCATAACTCACCCTTAGCTTTTCAAGATCTTGCTTTCTTTGAATAAATTCATAAGAAAGCTTCTCATGATCAGCTAAGAGAGTGTTATGATGACTCTGAAGGTTATCAAACTTAATCTAAAGTCTCTGAAGATTTTCAGTCAAAGTTTGAGTTCGATCCATTTCCTCACCCAACAGGTCATCGCTTTTGTCTAGCATATTTTGAACCTTTTCAAAAGCCTTTTGTTGTTCGACGGCAATCTTAGCAAGTTTGGAGTAGCTAGGCTTGAGGTTTTCATCAGATTCATCCTCACTTGATTCAGAGGAGGGATATTTGAGTACCTTGGCACTTTTTGCCATGAAGCAATAGGTGGGAGCATAGTCATCGTTGCCGTCGTCAGCAGTGTTGGGGAAGTCATTTTCCTCAGAGTTGAAGATGGACTTGCTGACGAAAGCAGTAGCGAGGGCTAGGCTCACCACACCAGAGTCTGGCTCCTCAGATGCCTTCTCTTCTTCATTTTCCTCAAATTCAGCTTCAGAGTCCATTTCCTTGCCAATGAATGCCCGAGCCTTTTTGGAACTGCTCTTCTTCTGAGATGAAGACTTTGAAGATTTGGATGATGAGGACTTTGAAGATTTCTTCTTCTTCTTCAAGTCATCAGAATTATCATCCTTGTACTTCTTCTTCTATGATTCCTTCGCCCACTGAGGACAATCAGTAATGTAGTGGCCAGGTTACTTGCATTTGTGGTAAGTCCTTTTCTTGTAATCGCGGATGAGGAATCTGATCTCATGCGTCACCTCTTGAAGATTTTCCAAAGCGACCACGTCTTGAGAACTTCTAGAATTTCCTCACGAGCATTGCCAGCTCCTGGCTCAGTTCTTCAGGATCACCAAGGCTGCTACCAGAATCTTCTTCTTCAGATTCAGAGACTGCCTTGGCCTTCAGTGCACGAGATCGACCATGGCTCGGTCCGTAGAGATCTCTCTTCTCAGCAAGCTGAAACTCATGAGTATTTAGCCTCTCGAGGATATCAGCAGGATCAAGTGACTTGTAGTCTCCACATTCTTGAATCATCAGTGCAAGTGTGTCGAATGAGGAATCAAGCGATCTCAGCAATTTCTTCACCACCTCATGGTTGGTGATGTCAGTGGCACCAAGTGCTTGAAGCTCATTTAAGATGTCAGTGAGGCGATCGAAGGTTTGCTGAACATTTTCATTGTCGAGTCTTTTGAAACGATTGAAGAGATTGCGAAGAACGTCAACTCGAGAGTCACGTTGAGTTGAGACTCCTTCGTTGACCTTGGACAGCCTATCCCAGATATTAGCTTTGCTGTCTCCAAAGCACTCACTCTGCCGTACTGTCCTTTGCTCAGATGGCCACATATGATGTTCTTCGCTTGAGAGTTGATTTGCTTGAATCTCTTCACATCAGCAGCGTTCACGAAAGGTGTGATAGAGGGAACGCCATTTTCCACAACGTACAAGAGATCGTTGTCAATTACCTCAATATGCATGCGCATCTTATTCTTCCAGTAAGGCTAGTCAGTCCCATCAAATGTAGGACACCCAGCCGAGACCTTGATCATGCTTGCAGTCGACATAACTAAAACTCCAGGTGGTTAAACCAAAAACACACAGAACAAGGGAGTACCTTGCTCTGATTCCAATTGAAAGTGCGTTAAGTCGACTAGAGGGGGGTGAATAGGCGATTTTTACAAATTCATCACTGAGGAAATTCGAAGTGAGGAATTTCCTAAGTCACGAACTACAAGCAGCAAAATAAGTACTCAGATGCATGCATAACAGAACAGTAGCACAGTCATCATGATGAAATGAAACATACACAGAGCACAAGTAGCATGTAAACAGGATAAGCAGGCTGAAGACAAAGTGACTGAAGAATTAGGATTGAGGAAATTGAGAAAGTCTTCAGTCAAAGTCTTCAAACAGTAAGGATCAAGTACATCAACACATGAATGTGGAAATGGAAGGGTTGAGGAAATAGAACCAGTAGCTTGGTGAAGACAATGATTTGGTAGACCAGTTCCAACTGTTGTGACAGTCGTACGTCTGGTTGGAGCGGCTAGGTATTTAAACCTGAGGACACACAGTCCCGGACACACAGACCTCACCGTATTCGCCTTGAGCTAAGCTCACACAGACCTCGCCCAATCACTCGTGGTAAGTCTTCAGGTGACTTCCAAACCTTCACAGACTCGGTCACTCGGCGATCCACAATTTCCTCTTGGATACTCTAGATCATGATGCCTAACCATCTGGAGGATACACAGTCCTCAAAGGTAACAAGCATCGGTTCCACACAGGAACAATCTCTTCAGTGATGCTCAATCACCTTGGGTTTGTAGGTGTTTGGGTTTGTGTTTTCCTCACTTGATGATTTTTGCTCAAAGTCCTCGGAGGATGGGATGCTCTCAATGACAAGTGTCAGTTTCTCTCAGAGCAGCCAACCAACTAGTGGTTGTAGGGGGCGGCTATTTATAGCCTAGGGAGCAGCCCGACATGATAAGACATAAATGCCCTTCAATGATATGACCGTTAGGTGGGTAGATATTTTGGGACAACTGGCGCGTAGCACAGCAATGGTCGGATATTTGAGTATCAAATTCCTTAGGGCTATCATGTTCCTCACTTGTAGGCAATCCGCACTGACGAATTCCTAACTCCTCAGTCAGAACAAATTCCTCAGCGAACAGAAGATCTTCGTCTCTGTCACTGAAGAAAATGACTGAACTGTATGAGATTTCCAATGGGTTCACTCGAAAGGATAGGGTAGGTGTAGGATTTTGAGATGAGCATCACTTGGAAACTTTTCCTTAGTTTTAACTCGACCCCCTTTAACAGTACGGTGTTTCCTATGACTCAAGAAAGAGAAAATGAAACTATGAAAACAAAAGTCTTCACGCTTCATAATCCTCGCATGAATATCAAGTCTTCAAGGTCACACCAATTTCCTCACTTTCGAAGTCTTCAAGAAAACCAAAGTCTTCAGCTGAAGACATTCATTTTTAGGGGTCGACTTTCATCGTAAATATCAAACTCCCCGTAGACTTATAGACCTGCGTACACTCACAAACACATTAGTCCCTTAACCTATAAGTCTTCAATACACCAAAATCACTAAGGGGCACTAGATGCACTTACACCTTGAGTGCATCACAAGAAGCAAATGAATTGGCGGGGTTCAAAGCAGACATGCAAATAAGCAACTCCATATTAACCTCGTCAAACATATTGTCAAGTTCTTGAATGATTTGATCAAGGATACCAAGATATACTTCTCTTCTATGATGATCATCATTTGTTTGCACTTCATAATACTGAGGTGATCTTCCATGAGGCACATAATTATCCTCCGGTGTAGGAACTTCAGTGCCATGTTTGTTGCAAAACAATGTCACCTTTGCCAGAAATTCTTCCCAGCCATGAGACCTTTTATGTCACATTTTATTCTTTGACAAACTAACAAGTGCGATTGCATTAACAATATCTTGATCTCTCTTTTGCAATGATTGAGACAACTCATTAGTGTGGCCAAGAATAACAACCATCACGTGAAGATTGAAAACAACGTCATATGACTCCAAGGCAAAAGCCACTGCACGTATTATTGTCCACTCACCACTTTGTGAAGGATCTTTTCCAATAGTATCAAGTACTTCTAGTATTGTGGGATACATGGTAATAATGTGCAAAATGGTTCGAGAATGAGAACCCCATCGACTATCACCGGGTCTGGCTAATCCCATCTCTTGATTTAACCCACTTCCACTTTCAATTTCACCCATTTCAAGTGCTTCCAAAAACCTTTTGAGATCTAACATCTCGAAGCATGTCATGACACGTGCAAGAAACTCCAACAATATTGAGAAAGTAAGAAACATGATCGAAAAACCATTTACATGGTTCATTCCCTTTGCTACGGCAATAAGAACCAATAGAAGTTGATGTGCAAAGCAATAAATTTAATAAGCAATGGGCGACTCTTTTATGATCAATGTTTTTAACCCTTTAATATCCCCTTTCATATTGCTAGCCCCGTCAGATCCTTGCCCATGGATTTGAGTAAGAGTCAAATGATGATCGGTAAGCAAAGATTCAATTGCAGCTTTAAGTGACAAGGAAGTTGTGTTGGCAACATGAACAACACCAAGAAACCTCTCACACCCGTTTCCAACTTTATCAACATAACGTCTGCAAACAACGAGTTGCTATTTGTGAGACGCATCACTAGACTCATCATCTAGAATTGCATAGTGCTCATCACCAAGATCTTCAATAATTTATTGAGTAGTTAGCACAACACAACATTCAATAATTTTTTGTATCATTGGACTAGTTAAGATGCATTTTCCAGGAGCATTGTGCAAAACAATCTTATCAACTTCTTCATCATTTTCTGAAAGCCATTTTAGAGGTTCAAGAAAGTTCCCCCTATTTCTACATTCTTCACTCTCATCATGTCCACGAAATGCCAATCCTTGGTTCAAAAGAAATCTCAAGCATCTTAGTGAATAACTTAGCCTAGCCCTGTAAAGACGTAGATCCTCTTTAGACACCCTCACAATGATATTAACAATTGACGTTTGAGGTGTCACAAATAAATTGTACTTCTCTTGAGCTTGGTTGTGAATGCTACCGATACCACCCATATGTTTGTCCAGTGCATCAGGTTTGTTCCAATTTCTTCAACCAGTTTTAACAAAGGCATCACCCCTAGGCCCCCATTAGTTTTCCCTTTGAACAAATAGCACACAAAGCAATATGCTGCTCCTTTGAGACACTATATTCTAGCCAACTATACTTTTCAAACCAAACAAAACTAAAGTGTCGATTTTTACCATAGATTTTCCTGACTTCAAAAGCATGTGCATATGGTCGGCATGTAGTTTTAGCAATATATCTTCTTCGAACACTATCTTTATCATTAAAAGCATACTCTGAAATAGGAGTTTTTTCCCTAGATCGCCTGAAAAGACATGTTCACTTGGTTGTTGGGGTGATGGAAGACTTGGCGTTGTGTCTTCAATTTCAACATCGATCTCAGTATCTGTATCCATGTTCGTATCGAAATGGACTGGAGGTGGGGAATTAGGACACACACATTTCTAATATCTTCGGTGTGATGAGCAATCTTCCTCGCTTTCTCTTCATGTCTTCGAAAAAGGTCCAGAATGGCACCATTCATCTTCATGTTCTGCTCTGCAATTATATCAAAATTAAATCATCATTGGCAGTAGTAGCATACCGAATCAGTTCTACACAAATAGTTCTCTCTAGTCTGATCTACAATTACAACAAAAAGAAGGACAACTAATATAAGCATCAACTGTTGAGCATTGCATATAAACCAGTAGAAATATACACTAGATTGGGCCACTTGGGCACTGGACATCTACTGCTAGCAATTCATATACCTTGGACTAGGCATCGATTTATTGGGAAGCAGGAAAGCATTGGGGGAAGCTTGGAATCTCACCTTGCTGATTTGTTCAACCGGAGGTTGGGGAAGCTGTCCCTGTACTATGGTGAGGTCGATGGATTTGAGGCCGTCCGACGGTGAGGGAGACGCAGTTGGAGAGGCGTCTAGCCAGCCGCGAGCACGATGGGATCGATCCAGCCGCGGGGGAGACGGTCAGGCGTCAACTGTCTCCTCTCTCCTGGCCTGACAACGGCAACTGTAGGCGGGGCGAGCTGCGACAGGAGTGTAGAGGGTTGAGGAGGGTAGCAACGAGAGGAGGGGAACCCATTGTCGGACCCCAGAGAAGAGATGGCCAAGGCGGCGTGGCTAGAGAGGAGACGGACATGCCTCCTGATTCACACGCGAGAAGAGACCTGGACGGCTGGGGGCTAGGCCTCGGACAATCCTTTGGGCTAAATTAGTACATACTAAAAAATCTCCAAATTCTGGGTGGCCCACGGCCCACTGTGCCTACACGCTGCCTCCGCTAGTGGTGGACATATATTTGTTTCAATGGGACATGGTATATAAAGAGAACACACAATTTATGATCTCTAAAAATGCGTAAAATATAGAGAGCCATCAACCTCCCCACGCTTAAACCTTGCCCGTCCTCGATTAAGAAGGTTGACTACCAAAAGCTCACTGTTGCCAATTCTAAAGCTTACGCTAAAACCAAACCCCGAAAGTGAATCCATGTTCTTTGTGCGAGCACGCAAACATTAACTAGCAAGGGAGTGATACATGCCATCCCCTTATACTAGCCACAATGGGTAGTAACATAGACTAATAACATGCATATGTTACTGGTCTATGTTACTACCTCTATAGTGGGGAGTAACATATGTGTGGTAACATGCAACACTTTATTTATTATGCTATAGACTCATTTTGCATTGATATGTGTGATGTTACTCATACTACTAGTAACTAGCTATGTTACCACTTTCCTCTCTTTCTTCATTTATTGCTTTCCACATCACCTATTTTATCTAGATATGTGTGATATTACTACCTATGTTACTCCCATTGTGGGTAATCTTAGTTACATTGCCATGGAGGTCGAGAAAGAGGAAATATTTTAATGGAGCCTAAGTTCCCGTTGCCAAAGGTTTAGAGAGAAGGTCAAAATTATGTTAGAAACAAAGGATTGTCCGTCACAGACAAAAGAGATGCATTAATTATCGATCGCTTCAAAAACACCAATCTGATCATACGAGGTACAATAGAAAGATCATATGTCTGTGTTAGTCAACCGCTCAACTACCTATGTAGTACTGAGATAATAAAATTCTAAACACATTTTGAATTTTTGAACATTTTCCTAAAAGAAGCAAACAATTTTGAAATTATAATTTTTTTGAATCTATGAACTTTTTGAAATTCATGAATAAAATTAAAAAACAAGAATTTTTTTGAATTTTTTTTGTAAAATGCAAACCTTTTTTATTTTTTCTGAAAAATAAAATTTAACTTGAAAAAGGAAAATAAAAATGACAGAAAAGAAAAAAGAAACAAAAAAAGTAAAGAAAAAGAAACGTAATAGAAAAAGGAGAGAAATGAAAAAAAGAAAGAGGAAAAAAAAGAAAGAAAAAGAAAGTAAAACCGGTTGGGAACCTCCTAGAATGTTCCTAACGGGGATCGTCGAAACACTTAACTGGTCGGCCCATCCCGAACACTCTCTCAATCTCCGCATATGCATCAACGACAGTTCAATACGGAGAGCATCGAGACCTTCTATTCTCTGTGTTTAGCACCGCGGAAGATAACTCGTGAATTGTTCAAGAACAACTCTAGTTGCGCTAATTATTACATAGTATAATTGCTTAGATCTCTGAATTATTTGGAAATATTTTGGAAAACATGATTTTTTTTGTAAAAATGTGAATAAAATTTGAAAAGTTTACAGATTTAAGAAAAATGTTCACGAATATGCAAAAAAGTCGCCTACACGATTTTTTCAACGAATTGAATAAAGTTCATTTATTAATAGAAGTTCACGAATTAAAAAAAGTTTACAAATTTGAAAATTCATGAAATATGAAAAAGCTCACTCATTTGTGAAAAAATGCGAATTTTAAAAAAAGGTCGCGGTTTTGAAAAAATCATGAAATTGAAAACGTTTACTTATTTGAGGAATGTTCTCGAATTTGAAAAAACTTGGTGAGATTGGGAAAAAATTGTGAATTCAGAAAAAAGGTCATGAATTGGAATGAAAATCGTGAAATTTGAAAAAGAATCACAAGTTTGAATAAAGTTCTCGAATTTGAGAAAAGTTACACAAACTTTCAAAAAAAGTAAATGAACTGGAGAAAAGTTCACGAATTTTAGAAAAAAATCCACATAATTTAAAAAAAAACTCATGAATTTGAAAAGTGCACTAATTAAAAAAAACTTTTTTTTATAAAAAGTTCATGAATTTGTGAAAACAGTTTTTTCTTAAGAAAGTTTCCCAATTTGAAGGAAGTTTATGAATCAGGAAAATAAAAAGAAAGAAAAAACAAAAAACCGAATCAGGAAGAAAGGCCAAAAAACCGTTTAGGGAGCACGATGTTTTTTTAACGTTATATTTGTAACAAGAAGAAAAAACGAAGTGGGCACAATATAGTATGTAGTATCAGAGGTTGTTGACGCCAGGACTGAAGGTGTAGGCCTGGAGTTTGAATCTCCCACAACGTGTATTATTTGAAGGTTACAAAGAAAAAAAAAGTTAAATGGGCCAAGCCCAGGACGGCTGGGAAGTGTGCGCCAAGTTGCATAAGACATCGTAACAAGCGGAGCTCCTATTCGGCGCTTCAGGCGCCAGGGAAGCTCCCTGGCGCCCATGCGCCAACGCTGCTGGGTCGGTCCATCGAGATGCGAGCGCTGGATCGCATTTTTTTCCTCCTTGTTCGCACCATCGCGTTTGAGAAAACAAATCACATAAAATGAAAAAATGTGAATTAAAAATGTTCATGGATTAAAAAAATGTCATGAATTAAAAAACATTGCTTTGAAAAAATTCATTAAATTTTAAAAAGTTTGTGCATTTTGCAAAAAAGTTTGTCAAATTTGAAAAATTTCATCGACATTGAAAATAAAATCATGGATTTTCAGAACAAATGTCCACAAATTCGAAAAAAGTTCATCAAATTTGAAATAAGTTGATCGAATTGAATAAAACAATTTATCAATTTTGAAAAAATCAACAATTTGAAGAGAAAGTTCACGAATTTGAAAAAAATTCATCAAACCAGGAGAAGAAAAGGAATGAAGCAAGAAGAAAAGATGAAAAAGGTGTAAGTTATCAGATTGGGCAAGGTAGCGGTGTGGTTACTTAAGCTTAGCTCGATGCAGGAGGCCGCTGGTTAGATTCATCACGTGCTTTTTTATTTTTCAAAAAACAGAAAAAAAAAGGTAGATGGGCTAGCCCAACGTGGAGAGGATGTGTGCGCCTGTTTGGAAAATGCATGCTAGCAGGCACAGTCTTACGCGTATGCAAAAAAGAAAAAGAGAAAAGAAGACGGTCATAGAGCATCTACAGCAGATCTTGTATAAGCGGTCAAACATTCGTATTTACGGTACAAGCTGAAAAGAACGCCCCGAATAGATCCTGTAAAACGGCATATCACGTAATTTTTTTTACAGGCTCCTGTATATTCGAGCTCCCATCCGTCATATATGGAGGATTTCAGCCCTTTTTGGAGGATCCTGTAAAGCCAGTCAACGCCGGAGCAGGGGCCTCGCGACGCCGCACAGGAGCAGCGGGCAGGCAGAGGAGCTCGCAGACGGCGGGCCGGAGCATCATCGAAGCATGCGGCGGGCCGGAGCATCGCCGGAGCAGGCAACGAGCCACATCAGGCCGCAGGGCGGAGCGGTGCCGTTCTGGCCGGCGGAGTTCAAGTTCGTGAATGCGTCCGTCCGGAGAAAGAAGAAGCCCAAGGAAAAAAAAGAAAAAAAACGCTTACAGCACAGGTTTATGTGATCTGTTCCGCCCGATGCCTCACGATACCGTAAATTTGTTTTAGAAGGGCATGTGTACTGTTTTTCTACAGGTGGTGCTTTACGGGCTCTGCCGCTAGAGATGCTCTTACCCATGCACTGTTCCCCTCAAGGAAAAAAAAAAAACCGCATGCATTGTTGTTTGTTGGATAAAGGGTCCGGCCAGTACTTGGAATTCCCTAGTACGGACTGGTTGTGCCAATCGCAGCTAGGACATTTTTGCCACGAGGTCCTTGTCAATTAAAAAATAGCGAGAATATAACTTGGATATCCATTCATGTGTCTTGCTAATCATTGTTCATTGACCAACGAAGATACAAATCTACATCTCTTTTTTCCTTAAAATATATAACAGATACAGACTGTATTGGAACCACTAGGTTTTCTCAAACAAATATGTTGAGGCACAAGCATGAACGTGAACTCATGCTTACTTTTATAAAGAAACTGCTTTTATAAATAGAAACATAATAAACATATTCTTTATTCCTTTGTGCAGTGCTTTCGCAGGAGCACAACATACCATGGAAAAGGTTGGCTCGAAAGAATGCTCACATACACACATACCTATAAATGCATGCATACACACTCTATTTCTATGAACATCTCCGAGAGACCGAGGTGAAATATCATCTTAAGATTAACGAAGTTATCACAGCCGCTTCGTACCTTCCACCAAAGGAAATCAACAAAAAGACTAAAATCAATTCAAAAAAATACGAGCATTATTGCAAAGGTTAGTACTTGAACCCCGGTGAGCTAGTTCCAGTAGAAGGAAGCCAAATGGCCATTTGAGATACGCTGAATTCACTATTTGTAGGCTTTCATTGGGTTTGAGAAGTCAGGAAGTGTACAAGGACTACCTTGAAACAAAACCATGTCAATTATTTTTGAACTTATGGAATTGTATTTTACAGGATTACACATTGTTTCCTTAACTAAACTGAATAAATGACTTTGGCATGTAACTGTTGGACATGGCACTATAAAACTGAAATTCAAGTTCCTCAAAGTTACTGAACCACACGTTATAAAAAGAAGAGTTACTGAACCACAATTTATTCATATCTGACACAGTCTCGCCGTGGCAGCGGTAGAAAGCTTGCCTTGTTAAAAGCGAACGGTACGGAGCTGGATCCCTCTGAAGATAGGCCTATCAGCAACCGAAATTGTTAATAAATCAAGCATGAAGCACGCCGTTTCCTTCCGTTTCTTGCCCCAGCAACGTGAATCATGGCACTGCAGCAGTGCAAGCAACGGAGAGAAGTGCTGTACGTAGCGTAGAGAGGACACCAAGTAGAATTTCCGTTCCGTTTTACAACGCGTGCAGAACCCCCGAATAAAGACCGCGTCAGGTCAGAGAGAGAAACACGCCCTGATTCGCCGCACCTTTCACGCATTCCGATGCCCATAAATGCTGCCGATTCTGTGCCATCTCCCCCCACACGCTCCACCTCCACTTCCCATTTCCCGCCGCCTCCTTTCCTAAAAATCTACACAAAGATTCGTAGCAAAACTCCCAAATCCCCCACCTCCCGTTTCCCCACCCCAATCCCCTCCAAGAAACCCTCGCCCCCCTCGCCTCGCCGCCATGGGCAGCGCCGCCTCGCCGCCGCGGGCCCTCGACGCGGCGACGCAGGAGGACCTCAAGCGCGTCTCCGCGCACCGCGCCGTCGACATGGTGGAGTCCGGCATGACGCTGGGGCTCGGCACCGGCTCCACGGCCGCGCACGCGCTCGACCGCCTCGGCGACCTCCTCCGCACCGGCGCGCTGCGCGCGGTCGCCGGGGTGCCCACCTCCCTCAAGACGGAGGCGCACGCCGCGCGCGTCGGGATCCCCATGCTCGCGCTCGCCGACGCCGCCGAGATCCACCTCTCCATCGACGGCGCCGACGAGGTCGACCCGGACCTCAACCTCGTCAAGGGCCGCGGCGGCTCGCTCCTCCGCGAGAAGATGATCGAGGGCGCCGGCGCCCGCTTCGTCGTCATCGTCGACGAGTCCAAGCTCGTCCCCCGCCTCGGCTGCACGGGCGCCGTGCCCGTCGAGGTCGTCCCCTTCGGCAGCGCCTACACGCTCGGCCTCATCCGCAAGGTGTTCGACAAATTGCCGGGCTTCCACGCCAGGCTCAGGACCGTCAAGTCCAAGGCCAGCGACCGCCAGGAGGAGCTCTTTCTCACCGACAACGGCAACCACATCGTCGAGATGTTCTTCGAGGACGGCATACACGGCAACCTGCGCGACATCAGCGACAGCCTGCTGCGCATCACGGGCGTCGTCGAGCACGGCATGTTCCTCGGCATGGCCACCAAGGTGATTGTCGCCAAGAAGGACGGCACCGTGGCGGTCCTCAGCAAGAAGTAGCCGCCTGGGGAAGAGTCTGCAGAGGAGATGACAATAAGCCAAGATTGAAGCTGTTCTTGCTCCTGCGGTGAACTTGCTCTACGTTACTGTTACAGCGTTTCCTCCTATTCATGGGTAATGCGATGGTGCCCAGCTTAATGTGGTGAAGCTAATAAATTTTGGACTTCGCTCCATAATGTTATCAAGTCAGTTTTGTTCATTGCTCGCCTCCCAATTTTGACTCCTTGTTTAGGCATATATACTTTGGCTTACATCAGCTGTCCGTTCCCTCCCGATTCAGTGATAGTAGCCATGTGCCTGTGTTTTGTGTTCACCAATCCATGACATGAAATGGATTGGCTACGGTCCAGTAGGGTCCAAATCAGTAGTCTCAACTAGGCATGGATAGAATGTGCATGCCAGTTTTCTTTTTTAAGTTTAATGGTCCGATTCAGTGCACCGGATTTCTAGACATCCGTTTGTATGGAGACACTTTCTTTTGCCACTTTTTTCTTCCTTTCTCCCATCCAAATGCGCCACTCTTTTTGGCACTTATTTGCATGGACAATAGTGTTTCGCTTTTAACACAAGCAGAGAAAAAAGAAACCTAGTGCAAACAAAGCACCTCTAAGAACATCTCGAGAATGTACTGTAAAAACTAGTGGAGATTTAGGCCTCCACGAATTAGATAGGGTTGGTGCCAGATTTACCTGGACCAACCGCCAGGCGGACCCGACTCGCTCCGTCCTGGACCGCGTCATGGTCTCCCCGGAATGGGAGCTGCGATGCCCTCTAGCGTCGCTTCGCGCGATCACCCGAATCAGTTCTGACCATGTGCCCCTGCTTCTCTCTTCTGAGAACGACCGTCCTCCTCAACCTCCTCGTTTCTGGTTTGAGGAATTCTGGCTCAACTAGCTCGGTTTCGTCGAGGCCGTTAGCGCCGGTGGGTTGAGGCCCGCGCCGCCGCCCCTCGCCCCTTCTCGGCGATTAACACCATCCAATTTTGCGCTAAATGCGCCCGTCAGTTTATGAAGGGCTGGGTGCGAATCTTGGCTGTGCGGTTCGCGATCGTAAGAAGGCCATCCTGGTCTCCATCCAGGCTCTTGACCTCCGGGCTGACACTTCTGGCCTTTCCCCGGACGAGTGGCTCCTCCGGTACGGCCTCGAGGATCAGCTCCCGGTCATCTACACGGACAAGGAGGCGTATTGGCGTCAGTGGGGAACCCCGCGGTGGGTCCTTAAGGGCGATGCTAATACGGTCTAATCCATGCCATCGCTAATGGCCGCCGACGCCACAACACGAGCCCCCTACTCTGGGACGGAGACTCCCTGCTCCGACACCCAGATGAGATCCGTGCCCGTGTAGATGGCTTCTATAAAACCCTTTTCTCTCCCTCCCCTCGGGGAGGGGTAGCCCTTGCCCCGTATATTTGGCAAGGCAGCGACTGCGTCTCTGCTGCGGCCAAGACGCCCTCACGCCCTCCTTCAGTGAGGCAGAGATCTGGGTCGCAATCAAAGGCATGAACCCCTTGTCCGCCCCAGGCCCGGATGGTCTCTCGGTTAAGTTCTTCCAGACCTTCTGGCCGGTCATTAAACCGGAGTTGGTCGCCATATTTCAGGAATTCTACATTGGGGCGATTGACTTGGCCCGACTGAACTATGGGATCATCACTCTCATCCCTAAGGTGGCCGGGGCCTCAGGCATCCGTCAGTTCCGCCTTATTACGGTGACCAATTTGATCTTCTGTATTCCGGCGAAGGGGTACGCTAATAGGGTGACCCTGCTAGGTGACAAAATCACCCACAGGAATCAATCGGCTTTCATAAAGGGTCGATACATCCTGGATGGGGTTTTAGTGTTCCATGAAGTCCTTCATGAGGTCCGCGTCCGGCGTCAGCATGCGGTCTTCCTGAAGATTGATTTCCATAAGGCCTACGACATGGTCCACTGGCCCTTCCTGCTGGAAGTTCTCCTGCGCAAAGGGTTTAACAACAGATGGGTCACACGTGTGATGCAGATGGTGTCCTGCTGCCGCACCGCGGTGAACATTAACAGCGAGATTGGTCCCTTCTTTCCCACCCTTTGTGGGGTAAGACATGATACGTCTCTAACGCATCTATAATTTTTGCTTGTTCCATGTTGTTATATTATCATTCTTGGATGTTTTACAATCATTTTATAGAAACTTTATATCATTTTTTGGGACTAACCTATTGACATAGTGCCTAGTGCCAGTTGCTGTTTTTTGCTTGTTTTTTACTTGGCAGAATATCAGTACCAAACGGAGACCAAACGCAGCGAAACTTTTTGGAGAATTTTTCTGGACCAGAAGACACCAGTTGGGCCAAAGAAGTACCAGAGGGGGGCTCCGAGGGAGCACAACCCACATGGGCGCGCCTGAGGGCCCAGGCGCGCCCTGGTGGGTTGTGCCCACCTCGGCTGCCTCCCGCACCGCCTCTTTGCTCTATAAATACCCCAAAAATTCAAAAACCCTAGGGAGTCGACGAAACACAATTCCAGCCGCCGCAAATTCCAGAACCACCGGAACAATCTAGACAATATCACGGAGGGGTTCATCATCCTCATTGGTGCCTCTCCGATGATGCGTGATTAGTTCATTGTAGACCTACGGGTCCGTGGTGAGTAGCTAGATGGCTTTCTCTCTCTCTTTTGATTCTCAATACAATGGTCTCTCGGAGATCTATTTGATGTAACTCTTTTGGCGGTGTGTTTGTCGGGATCCGATGAACTTTGAGTTTATGATTAGATCTATGTTATCCATGAAAGTTATTTGAGTTTTGATCTCTTATATGCATGATTATTTATAGCCTCATATTTCTTCTTCGAATCTTTGGTTTAGTTAGGCCAACTAGATCGATTTTTCTTGCCATTAGAAGAGGTGCTTTATGATGGGTTCGGTCGTGCGGTGTTCTTTCGGAGTGACAGAAGGGGCAGCAAGACACGTATTGATCGTTGCCATTAAGGACAACAAGATGGACTCTATTCCTACATGAATAGTTCTTGTCTACATCATGTCATCGTTCTTATAGCATTACTCCGTTTTTCCAGCATACACTAGATGCATGCTGGATAGTGGTCGATGTGTGGAGTAATAGTAGTAGATGCAGGCAGGAGTCGGTCTACTAATCTTGGACGTGATGCCTATATAATGATCATTGCCTGGATATCGCTATAATTATTTGAAGTTCTATTAATTGCCCAACAGTAATTTGTTTACCCGATGTATGCTATTTTTCTCGAGAGAAGCCACTAGTGAAATCTACGGGCCCCGGGTCTATTCTTTATCATATTTGCTTTGAGATCTATTTTTATTTGCTTTTGCTTTTAGATATATTATTCTAAAAACCCAAAAATACCTTGCTGAACTTTTTCTTTCTTTATTTTATTTTGTTTTATCGCGAGATCTATTTATCCAAAATCATACAAACCAATCTATCTTTTACCCGAGAGGGATTGACAACCCCTCTTACGCGTCAGGTTGCAAGTATTTGTTCTTTGTGTGCAGGTACCGTTTACATAGTGTTGCTTGGTTCTCCTACTGGTTCGATAACCTTGGTTTCCTAACTAAGGGAAATACCTACCGTAGTTGTGCTGCATCATCCCTTCCTCTTCGGGGAAATACTGACGCGGACACGAGCCATCAAGAAAGGGTAACTGGCGCCGTTGCCGGGGAGACATCATCAACATCTATCAGTTTCCTAATCACAAATATCATCTCCTTGCAATTTACATTATTTTCCATTTGCCTCTTGTTTTCATCTCCCCCACTTCACAAAAATTTGCTGTTTTATTCGCCCTTTTATTTCGCTTGCCGTTTTTCTCGTCAGATCTGTTTTTGCGTGCAATTTTGTTTGCCACCTTTTGCCGTTATGGATAGTTCTTCCTCTATTGCGTGCACCCCGAGAACGAGGTTCTTAATTTTAAACAAAGGGGAGGGAGAATCTAAAAGATGCTTGGTATAGGATTTGCAATGCTCATAATAGATCTGTTCGTAAGCAATCTACCATTGTTCTTCTTCGCTGTTTTTATGTGGGCATCACTAGGTATATATTCGTCCTTGATACGATTACCGGTGGGAATTTTTTGATGTGTCCTTCTCTAGATGATTTTAATGCTATGGAAAATCTTGTGGGTTCACCACCTCTTATGATTAATGAAACAACTTTAACTCTTGAGCATGTTATGGAAAGGCTAGATGCTATTGAAAAGAAAATGAAGGAAATATGCCCTAGAGGCAATAATAAAGTTGTTATTTATATTTCCTTATATCATGATAAATGTTTATTATTCATGCTAGAATTGTATTAACCGGAAACCTAGTACTTGTGTGAATACATAGACAAACAGAGTGTCCCTAGTATGCCTCTACTTGACTAGCTCGTTAATCAAAGATGGTTAAGTTTCCTAGCCATAGACATGTGTTGTCATTTGATGAACGGGATCACATCATAAGAGAATGATGTGATGGACAAGACCCATCCGTTAGCTTAGCATAATGATCGTTTAGTTTTATTGCTATTGCTTTCTTCGACTTATACATGTTCCTCAGACTATGAGATTATGCAACTCCCGAATACCGGAGGAACACCTTGTGTGCTATCAAACGTCACAACGTAACTGGGTGATTATAAAGATGCTCTACAGGTGTTTGCGATGGTGTTTGTTCAGTTGGCATAGATCGAGATTGGGATTTGTCACTCCGTGTATCGGAGAGGTATCTCTGGGGCCCTCTCGGTAATGCACATCACTATGAGCCTTGCAAGCAATGTGACTAATGAGTTAGTCACGGGATGATGCATTACGGAACGAGTAAAGAGACTTGCCGGTAACGAGATTGAACTAGGTATGATGATACCGACGATCGAATCTCGGGCAAGTAACATACCGATGACAAAGGGAACAACGTATATTGTTATGCAGTTTGACCGATAAAGATCTTCGTAGAATATGTAGGAGCCAATATGAGCATCCAGGTTCCGCTATTGGTTATTGACCGGAGATGTGTCTCGGTCATGTCTACATAGTTCTCGAACCCGTAGGGTCCGCACGCTTAACGTTCGATGACGATTTGTATTATGAGTTATGTGATTTGATGAACCGAAGTTTGTTCGGAGTCCCGGATAAGATCACGTACATGACGAGGAGTCTCTAAATGGCCTAGAGGTAAAGATTCATATATTGGAAGGTTGCATTTGGACATCGGAATGGTTCCGAGTGGTTCGGGCATTTTTTTCGGAGTACCGGGAGGTTTCTGGAACCCCCCGGGAGAAGTTATGGGCCTTATGGGCCATAAGAGGGAAGCACACCAGCTCACAAGGGGCTGGTGCACCCCCCTTGGGCAGGAGACCGATTAGGACTAGGAGAAGGGGGTCGGGGCCCCCCTTTCCTTCTCCTTCTCCCTTCCCCCTTTCCTACTCCGTGTGGGAAGTGGAATCCTACTAGGACTAGGGAGTCCTAGTAGGACTCCACACTTTGCCCCCCTAGGGCCGGATGCCTCTCCCTCTCCCTCCTTTATATAAGGAGGCACGTGGCACCCCAGAGACACACAAGTTGATCTTTTAGCCGTGTGCGGTGCCCCCTCCACAGTTACACACCTCGGTCATATCGTCGTAGTGCTTAGGCGAAGTCCTACGCTGGTTACTTCATCATCACCGTCACCACGCCGTCGTGCTGACGGAACTCTCCCTCGGCCTCAACTGGATCAAGAGTTCGAGGGACGTCACCGAGCTGAACATGTGCTGATCGCGGAGGTGCCGTACGTTCGGTACTTGGATCGGTTGGATCGCGTAGACGTTCGACTACGTCAACCGCGTTACTAAACGCTTCCGCTTTCGGTCTGTGAGGGTACGTAGACACACTCTTCCCGCTCATTGGTATGCTTCACCTAGATAGATCTTGCGTGATCATAGGCAATTTTTTTAAAATACTACGTTCCCCAACAGAAAATGCTCACTGAAGAAAACATTGAAAAACTAGATAAAATGATGCACAATCTTGCTAATAGAATTGGGTCAAAAGCGGGAGATGCTCTGAAAGTACTAAAAGAAAAAGAACCTGCATTCAATGAGAGAATAGAGGAGAGCCCCGCTAGAATTGATAAGTTGGAAGAAATGTTTAGTAATCTAAGCACGGCTTTTGCTTCCGCTAAAACTATTGAAAAAACTCCTGTAAAAATTGGCAAGATTACTCAAGTCACTAAAAACAAGGGTGCAACTTCTAATAATAACAAAGAAGATCTTAAGATGATTAGTATTCACCCCGATTTTGTTGAAGTGATAAAAGACCCTACTTGCAAGAATGAATTTTTCAAACTTGTTATTATTGAAAATTTGTATGCTAAATCTTTGAGGAATTCTAAGTGTTTTATTAAGGAGTTGGAAACTAAAGATGAAAATACTTAGATCTATGCTTTATGCCTAGCTAGGGGTGATGAGGACATAGACCTGGGGTAGGGTAATAGGCCTGACCTATACCTCCTACCTAAGGTCCTTGTCCTAGAAGCAAATAGGTTCAGGAGTAAATAGAGGGGACCCAACAAAGGTGTCGAGTGCAATCCACTCGACCTACCATTCACCCGGAGACCCCCCCTTGTTTATGTCACTCGACCACTAAACCACTCGACGTGCAGAAGACCTAAAGCCACTCCGCGCAGCAACGGTCGGGCATTTACTCTTAGACTTAATAGTCATTCATATTACTTTACTACAGACGTTACCTGTAACGCTCCTACTTTATGAACATTGAACTCCTTGTAACGTGGGTTGGCTGGGGTCCTGGCGCACTCTATATAAGCCACCCCCTCCACTAGCACAAGGGTTCGCACCCCCTGTAATACACACGCATATAATCCAGTCGACCGCCTCCGGGCTGTTACTTCCTCCGAGAAGGGCCTGAACTCGTAAAACTCGTGCGTACAGCTTCTCCATAGCTAGGACCTTGCCTTTACATCCCTACCCCCCATTCTACAGTCAGACTTAGAACCACGACAGTTGGCGCCCACCGTGGGGCAGGTGTTTTAGCGACTTGTTGGAGAAGTTACAATTTTTCCGATCCCCATCAGCATGGTTTCAGGCGGAGGATTGACCGAGGGCCGCGATCCGTCTCGGCGCGCTCGTGTTCGTCGCCGACGACTCCGCTTGGCTCCAAGAGGCTCCACTCGACGTCGAGGCGCTCCCCGTCCGCGGGGCAACGCACTTTCGCGCGTGCGTCCGCGGCGTCCTCCTGCGGTAGCCGTCGACCCAGTATCGGTCGGCTCCTGTGGCGTCTTCACTCCCCGCGGCCCGCCGGCACAAGTGTTCCGGTCGGTCGAGGCTCCAGCGGTGGGTGAGGCACGCGGTGGCTCGCCATTCGGCCACCCCTCAAGTCGCGGCAATCGAGCCCGACGAAACTCTCTACAGCCTATTCGACCTGCCGACTGGCTCCGTTGAGACCGCATCCGAGTGCGACAGCAGTGACCCTGCGGCAGAAGTCCTGATGGTCAACGGACCGCGCAGTCCTCCTGGCTTCCCCCGCGTCGACGGTGGTGATGGCGGAGGCGATCTGTCGCGTGCCCACGAGGAGTACCGCCCCGAGCCCCTCTCTTCGCAGCAGAGGGAAGAGCTTCGCCGCCGTAACATGGATGCACTTCACACTCCTATCGTTGGAGAAACCTCCGAGGCCCGGGCCTTGGAAGAGGTGCGCCTGGCCAACTTGGCTGAGCGCACTCGACTGGAGAATCTCCAGCATGCACTCAACGAGCGTGCTTGGCAGCGAGTTCCGAAATCCAGTCGACGTCAAGTCTTTCCGCCTCCAACCCAGGTATATCGAACTCTGATCCAGAATCTCACGGCTGCTGCCCGAATAGCAGAGTCAATTCAGCCCTCCCAGTCGGAGGCTGGTAGGGGTTTGATGCAGATCCGGGCTTTGCTCCGGGCGGCGGGGGAGCAGAACACAGCAGTGTCACAGTCTCGGAATAGGATTCATAATAGATCTGTGATGGCAGACACAGTTCAGTCGGCTCACAGCCCGAGATCGCCTCCAAGGCGTGAGGGACGTGGAGATCGACAGGATCAGTACAGGAACCGTGAGCAGTATGATCGTCGTCGAGTACCCACGCCTCCCCCAAGGAGTGGGTCATACGCGCCTCGGCAACACGATGACAGACGCCCTCACAGTGGTGGGCGAAGGATTCCAGTCGACCCCCAGGAGCCGGGCTTTGACGCGAGATCCATTCTCGTTCAAGGTCTGGTTGACAGGAATAGAGCACACAGAGATGGCCACGACAGAGATTACCCGACCGGCAGCAGGGTGCATGTTTCAGGTCCCGAGTGCTTCAGCAGAGCCATCAGAGCAGCAGTGATTCCTCCCAACTTCAGGTTGGCGCCTGGAGTCAGCAAGTTCACTGGTGAGTCCAAGCCTGACACTTGGCTTGAGGACTACCGAGTGGCTGTGCAGATTGGTGGTGGTAATGATGAAGTGGCCATGAAGCACCTTCCTCTGATGTTAGAGGCCTCGGCCAGAGCGTGGTTGAATCAGCTAGCACCTGGCAGTATTTATAGCTGGGAAGAGCTCGCTCGGGTGTTTGTCAGAACATTTGAAGGTACATGCAAACGACCAGCAGGGCTGACAGAGCTACAGTCTTGCGTACAGAAGTCGAATGAAACTTTGAGAGATTATATCCAGAGATGGATCACATTGCACCACACGGTGGAGAATGTGTCTGATCACCAAGCAGTTTGTGCCTTCAAGGAAGGCGTCAAGTATCGGGAATTGAATCTGAAGTTCGGTCGAACCGGCGATATGTCTCTGAGTCGAATGATGGAAATTGCCACCAAGTATGCTAATGGTGAAGAGGAGGATTGGCTCCGGAGTGGCAAGCACAAAACAGTCGCCCACGAAACCGGGGGAGGGAACTCCAGTCGGAAGCAGAAGCGCAAAGCCGAGCCAGCTGCTCCCGGAGAAGCCTTAGCCGTGACTCAAGGAAAGTTCAAGGGGAAGCCCAAAGGGCCATGGAACCCCAAGAAGGTAAAAGATCAAGATGGAAATGATGTGTTGGATTTACCGTGCCACATTCACACCAAAAAAGATGAGGAGGGTAATCTCATTTACCCGAAGCATACCACTCGACAATGTCGGCTCCTAATCCAGCAATTCCGAGAGAAACAACCCAAAGAGAAGGAGAAAGAATCAGACAAGGTTGAGGATAAGGAAGAAGACGATGATGGTTACCCCCACGTAAATTCAACTCTGATGATTTTTGCTGATGTTGAGAGCAAAACTCGACTGAAAGTCATCAACAGAGAAGTGAACATGGTCGCCCCAGCGACGCCCAGTTATTTGAAATGGTCTCAGACTACCATTACATTCGACCAGTCTGATCACCCAACACACATAGCCACCCCTGGGAGGCAAGCGTTGGTGGTCGACCCAGTCGTCGAAGGCACTCGGTTGACTAAGGTTGTGATGGATGGTGGCAGTGGCTTGAATATACTGTATGCGGAGACCTTGAAAGGAATGGGCATTCCGATGTCCAGACTCGGTGAAAGCAATATGAGTTTCCATGGAGTTATTCCTGGCAAGAAGGCTGAATCACTCGGCCAGATCGCCCTTGATGTGGTTTTCGGTGATTCCAAGAATTACCGCAAAGAAAAATTGACGTTTGAAGTCGTCGATTTCCAGAGTGCTTATCAAGCTATTCTGGGCAGGCCGGCTTATGCACGTTTTATGGCTCGACCATGCTACGTGTACCTCAAATTGAAGATGCCTGGTCCCAAAGGAGTAATCACTATCACTGGCAATCGGAAGAAGGCAGAAGAGTGTTTCCAGAAGGGCTCAAAGATCGCCGATGCACAAATGGCAGTAGTGGAATTGCAGGAGTATCAAAAGAATGCAGATCCGAGTGATTTGTTGCGAGCAAAGAAGCCTGCCACGGATTCAGCATTTCAGTCGTCTGGTGAAACGAAGCCGATTCATATTCACCCGACCGATCCCAATGCTGCTCCGACTCACATTTCGACAACGCTCGACTCCAAATAGGAAGACACGCTCATCTAGTTCCTCCGTGAGAACTGGGACATCTTTGCATGGAAACCTTCTGACATGTCGGGTGTTCCTAGGGGGCTGGCTGAGCACCGTTTGCGAGTCGACCCAAAAGTGAAACCATTCAAAGAACATCTTCGACGGTCCGCTGTACAGAAGAGAAAAGCGATCGGTGAAGAAGTGGCTTGGCTCCTAGCAATTGAGTTTATCCGAGAGATTTACCACTCCGAGTGGCTAGCCAATGTTGTCATGGTCCCCAAGAAGGACAACTCACTTCGCATGTGCATTGACTTCAAGCATATCAATCGGGCCTGCCTGAAAGATCACTTTCCTCTCCCCCGCATCGATCAAATAGTCGACTCGACTGCAGGGTGTGAGCGCTTGTCCTTTTTGGACGCCTATTCCGGGTATCATCAGATCCGACTGTATGGACCCGATGAGATAAAAACAGCTTTCATCACTCCATTTGGGTGCTTCTGTTATGTCACCATGCCATTCGGCCTGAAGAATGCTGGAGCCACATTTATGAGGATGATTCAGAAGTGTTTACTCACTCAAATCAGTCAGAATGTGGAAGCATACATGGATGACATTGTGGTCAAGTCACGTAAAGGTTCTGACCTGCTGGCTGACCTTGCTGAAACTTTTGCCAACCTCAGAAGGTATGATATCAAGCTTAATCCATCAAAGTGCACATTCGGAGTTCTAGGCGGAAAATTACTCGGTTCTCTCATTTCCGAACGAGGGATCGACGCTAACCCAGAGAAAGTTGGTGCCATTCTCCGAATGAAACGCCCCGTGCATGTGCACGATGTTCAGAAGCTTACAAGTTGTTTGGCCGCCTTAAGTCATTTCATTTCTCGCCTCGATGAAAAGGCATTGCCTCTTTACCGACTGATGAAGAAGTCTGATAAGTTCGAGTGGACTCCTGAAGCTGATGCAGCATTTGCAGAGCTCAAAGCCCTGCTTTCCACCCAGCCGGTGCTTGCTGCCCCAATTAGCAAAGAGCCTTTACTGCTTTACATTGCAACCACTGGACAAGTCATCAGTACAGTACTTACGATCGAGCGGGAAGAAGAAGGAAAAGCCTATAAAGTTCAGCGCCCAGTATATTATGTTTCTGAAGTTTTGACTCCATCAAAGCAAAGATATCCACATTATCAGAAGCTTGTTTATGGGATTTATATGACCACGAAGAAGGTTGCACATTATTTCTCTGAGCACTCCATTACAGTCATCAGCGACGCTCCATTATCAGAGATTCTGAACAACAGAGATGCAACTGGTCGAGTGGCAAAGTGGGCGATTGAACTTCTTCCCTTCGATATTAAGTTTGAGGCAAAGAAAGCTATCAAGTCCCAAGCAATAGCAGATTTCCTCGCCGAGTGGATCGAATAGCAACTGCCGACCCAAGTCCACTCGGAGCACTGGACCATGTTCTTTGATGGTTCCAAGATGCTGAATGGTTCCGGTGCTGGGGTGGTACTGGTATCTCCCCGAGGAGACAAGCTCAGATATGTTCTCCAGATTCACTTTGATTCCTCCAATAACGAAGCAGAATATGAAGCACTCTTATATGGGTTACGTATGGCCATCTCACTCGGCGTCCGTCGCCTCATGGTCTACGGGGACTCAGATTTGGTAGTCAATCAAGTGATGAAGGAGTGGGACGTCAGAAGCCCAGCTATGACTGGTTACTACAATGCGGTGAGGAAGTTGGAAAAGAAATTTGAGGGGTTAGAGCTCCATCATATACCCCGACTGAAAAATCAAGCAGCCGATGATTTAGCAAAGATAGGTTCCAAGAGGGAAGCCATTCCCAGCAACGTGTTTTTGGAACACATTCATACACCTTCAGTTCAAGAAGATCCTTTCACTGAAGAGCCCCCGCAGCCTAAGAGCGCCACAGATCCGACTGAAGTCGAAGTCCCAGCCGTGGTCGACCTGATCATGGAGGTTTTGGTCATCACTCCCGACTGGACAGTGCCATACATTGCATATATCCTTAGGAAAGAACTCCCAGAGGATGAAGAAGAGGCTCGACAGATCGTCCGTCGATCCAAAGCCTTTACTGTGATAAAAGGACAACTGTTTAGGGAAAGTGTAACTGGAGTCAGCCAGAAATGCATCACACCAGAAGAAGGTCGAGTGATCCTCAACGACATCCACTCGGGGACCTGTGGTCACCATGCGTCCTCTCGGACCATTGTGGCCAAAGCATACCGAGCCGGATTTTATTGGCCATGGGCAAATGAAATGGCGAAAGATATAGTCGACAAATGTGAAGGCTGCCAGTTTTACTCCAATATGTCCCACAAGCCTGCGTCAGCCCTGAAGACTATTCCACTCGTCTGGCCCTTTGCCGTTTGGGGATTGGATATGGTCGGACCCCTGAGGACTGGCAGGAGCGGCTTCACTCATGTGCTTGTAGCAGTCGACAAGTTTACCAAGTGGATTGAAGCCAAGCCTATCAAGAATCTTGAAGCCAGTACTGTCGTAAGTGTCATCAGAGAATTGACATTCAGATATGGAGTTTCGCACAACATCATCACTGACAACGGGTCGAACTTCGATTCTGATGAGTTCAGAGCCTTCTGTGCTTCCCAAGGCACGCGAGTCGACTATGCTTCAGTCGCCCACCCCCAGTCGAATGGACAAGCAAAAAGAGCAAATGGCTTGATTCTCAAAGGACTGAAACCCCGACTGATGCGTGATCTCAAGCACACAGCAAGCGCCTGGGTCGATGAACTTCCATCAGTTCTTTGGGGATTGAGGACAACTCCCAATCGGTCGACTGGCCGAACTCCATTCTTCTTGGTTTATGGAGCTGAAGCTGTTCTACCAAGTGACTTGCTTCACAATGCACCCCGAGTCGAGCTCTTCTCTGAAGATGAAGCAGAATAGGCCCGGCAGGACGTAGTCGATCTCCTAGAGGAGGAAAGAGAGATGGCCTTAATCCGGTCGACCATTTATCAGCAAGACTTGTGTCGATTCCACGCCAGAAACGTGAGGGGCCGAGCCTTTCAAGAGGGAGACTTGGTTCTTCGAGTGGATCAGCAGAAACCACACAAGCTCGCCCCTGCTTGGGAAGGTCCCTTCATTGTCACCAGAGTTCTCCACAATGGAGCATACCATCTTTACAATGTCGAGCATCAGAAAGACGAGCCACGGGCTTGGAACACGGAGCTGCTCCGCCCCTTTTATACTTAAGTACTCATTCGGATGAGATGTAATAAGAAATACCTTTGTAGTTTGTTTATCAAAGACAAGAGCTTTACAATCTTCCTAAATGGTTGTTGTTACTTTTGTTTGCGTCTGAAATCCCCCAGTGGGTGACTTTGCCGCGAATCCGTTTCGCCTAAGTTTGTAAAATCCTACCGAGTGATGAGCAAGCCTCTCACTCGGAGGCTTAGCTGCGAATCTGTTTCGCCTAAATTTGAAAAATCCCACCGAGTGGTGAGCAATCCTCCCACTCGGGGGCTTAGCTGCAGTCCAGTACTTGCCTAAGTTTGAAAAATCCTACCGAGTGATGAGCAAGCCTCTCACTCGGGGGCTTAGCTGCAGTCCAGTACTCGCCTAAGTTTGAAAAATCCCACCGAGTGGTGAGCAACCCTCCCACTCGGAGGCTTAGCTGCAGTCCAGTACTCGCCTAAGTTTGAAAAATCCCACCGAGTGGTGAGCAACCCTCCCACTCGGGGGCTTAGCTGCAGTCCAGTACTCGCCTAAGTTTGAAAAATCCCACCGAGTGGTGAGCAACCCTCCCACTCGGAGGCTTAGCTGCAGTCCAATACTCGCCTAAGTTTGAAAAATCCCACCGAGTGGTGAGCAACCCTCCCACTCGGAGGCTTAGCTGCAGTCTAGTACTCACCTAAGTTCGAAGTCCATCCCCATCCGCAAGGACGACGAGGTGCAGGTCGACTGCAACCTTCTCCTTCCGAGCTGCGCCACAAATACAATGTGCGCTCCATCTCTATCCGCAAGGACGACGAGGTGCAGGTCGACTGCAACCTTCTCCTTCGGAGCTGCGCCACAAGTACAATGTGCGCTCCATCCCTATCCGCAAGGACGACGAGGTACAGGTCGACTGTAACCTTCTCCTTCGGAGCTGCGCCACAAATACAATGTGCGCTCCATCCCTATCCGCAAGGACGACGAGGCGCAGGTCGACTGCAACCTTCTCCTTCGGAGCTGCGCCACAAGTACAATGTGCGCTCCATCCCTATCCACAAGGACGACGAGGTACAGGTCAACTGTAACCTTCTCCTTCGGAGCTGCGCCACAAGTACAACGTGTGCTCCCTCCCTATCCGCAAGGACGACAAGGTGCAGGTTGACTGCGATCTTCTCCTTCGGAGCTGCATCTCAAGTACAAAGATTATTCCAATTGAAGAAGCAAAATCCACTCGAAGGCAAACACAAGCATATTCAGAGATAAACCAAGTTCAGATAAATCCTAAAGTTCCGAACGACGGATCAAAAGTATTCAAGCATCAAGCCCGAAGAAGTTTAACGATTACACAATCACTCGGCATTCCGAGGCAAATAAAGGTGGAGCATAATGTTTTTCGGTCACGCGTCAGGGGAAGGACTGGCTGGGTCACAGAAACTGTCAAGGTCAATGCTGTCTGCAATACGAGTGGCAGCGTCAAGGAAAGTGTCCATGAAGGATTGGAAGGTGTGCCTCTTTGTGTTAGCAACCTTGAGCTCCGCCAGCTTGTCTTCTTTGACGTCTTTGCAGTGCACTCGGACCAAGGACAACGCGACATCAGCGCCACAGCGAGCAGACGACTTCTTCCACTCTTGCACTCGGTCAGGTATTTGATTCAGTCGAGCCATCAGAGACTCGAGGTCTTGAGACAGTTCCGCCTGAGGCCAGAGTTCAGCATCAACCCGAGTCATCGCTACCTTCAGGCGAGCAAGATAAGCAACCGCGCTGTCCATGCGAGATTCCAACCGCAGCACATTCATCGCAACATCATCCTTGACTGGACAATTTATCGGATCGAGACCCGTCTCGACCCGCCCAGTTTCCACTTCAAAGTCTTGGCAAAGCTTTGCACAGTCGAGTAAATGATGAGTCGACGATATAATCAAGCTGGACAGTCGACCGTAATAAGTCAGTCAATCATCAGTACCTTCAAGTTTTAGGACCAGCTTTGCGGCAAGCTGGCCCAGATAAGACTCCAACGCGCCCTTCTTGGCCTTGAGGCTCCCAAGCTCGTCAGTCAGCCTGTCCTTGTCTTTCTTTAGTCGCTCGACCTCCCGATTGGCGTCAGAGACAATAGTCTTCAGTTTGGAGTTCTCCTCTTCTAACTTGCCGACTGAAGCAAGCTTCTTGTCAGCAAGTGCCGTTTTCTCTCGCGCTTCCTTCTGTGCAGCAGCAAGATCCAGATCCTTCTTCTCCAAAGCCTGCTTCATTTTCTCTAAAGAAATAACATTCTTCAGACGGGCTTGGAGTTGACGGTTTTCACTACATACATCTGCTCGAGTGGAGTCACTCGGTTCAAAAATGGAAAGGAAAAGGACCGGCAGTGAGAAAGACAGTTGACGATTGGTTACCTCCCATGGCAGCTACTTCATCACGAGCAGTCTTGAGATTCTTCTGGGCCAATTCTAGATCAAGGTTGAGGCTGATTTGCTGCTTGTTCATTGCGGAAAGCTGAGCCCCAAGATCACAAGATTTCTGCAGTTTAAGCCATATCAGTTGACCGAGACAAAAAGACATCACAGTGATAGCTACTCTAAGACTACTGCCGAATCAAACATTCAACGGCAGTCTCGGGGACTACACCCAGTGGGTGCACTTGGCGTGCCCCCACTGGTTTGAATAAAAACTCGACATGGTCTGCCCAGTGCGAGAGTAAAAAAACAGTTCTCAGACCATATTCGACTGCCCGCAGTCAACCACGGTCTCGAGGACTACACCTAGTGGGTGCACTTAGCGTGCCCCCACTGGCTCTGGTGTCATTCGACCTGGCCAGTCCAGACCGAGTGACAAAATTCGGCTTCTCAGACCACAGTCGACTGCCTGCAGTCAACTATGGTCTCGGGGACTACACCCAGTGGGTGCACTAAGAGTGCCCCCACTAGTTCAAATATTCAATCCAAGACGACTCAAATTGACTCGTGCAACTTCAAAACAGTCACACCTCAGTGGGTGATCTGACGAGAAATATGATCAATCAGAAATCAACTAACCTGGACATTGGTCTGCAGAGCAGCTCCGGCGTTGAAGGCCACCTGACTGGCCTCATGCACCACTTTCATTTGCCCCATCACAAGGTTCAGCTGAAGAAGAGCTTCCTTGGCGGCATACGGTGGGTCGCCCGCGGTTTGATACGCAGTGAAAAGCGATGATGGCAAAGCAGTCGGAGCAACCGCTGGGTCTGATGCGTGGGGTTGTATTGGTACAGCAGAAGTCTGAGCAGCTGGTCCTGATGGGCAATCCGTTGAGGGAAAGTGACGTTGGTACGTGCCGGATCTGACGATCGCTCGACTGCCGTCCCAGGCATCTCAGTCGACTGAGGAACCTGGGCCTCAGGCGCTTTCCCGCTCAGTTCCTTGTCCCTCCTCCTCCTTCCCCTCAGCGGTACTTCTTCTTCATCGTCCGGGATCACAACAATGTCCCGGGGCGCTGCAAAAAACAGAGAAAGTCAAGGAGATAGCTGACAAACAATCCAGTCGTCCAAATAAACTCGAGTCGGGCAGACTTACTGGCTTTGGAGGTAGCTGCGTCGTCGGTTTCCTTGTTGTCCGGGGTGTTGTCGATATCCATATCAGTCGCGGCCGAGGCCGGGCTGTGAAGGTTCATCATCCACTCGGTCAGTACAAGAGAATCGGTCAAAACAAGAAAATACGGGGAGAACATTTACCCAGAAGCAACAGGAACGTCCATCTTGATTCTAGGCAAGGTCTTCCGAGCCTTCAAAGGATTGATCTTGGGCTGCTTGGTGACCTTCTCAGCCAATTCTGGAGTCGAAGACCGAGCGCGCTTTTGAGATGGAGCGCTCGAGGCCACAGCCTTGCCGCGCCTGCCCGCGGGATCATGGTGCTGCTTGGATCGACGTTCAGAACAAGGTGGTGAGTCGGCTACCTCCTCATCTACAAAATAGGGAGCCGAGTGGAAATCAGTCGGATCAACAAACAGTCAGAAAACACATCCAAATTCAATCAGTTGTAATGGCCAAACCTTGTCTGGCTGGTTGATGTCGCTGAAAGGTTTGACTCTCCTGGCGCCCCTGGGGTTGTCCTTGTTCCCGGTGATGCCGCTCAGCCACTCGGCCACTGTTTTGGCCGTCACCTCCTCCGGATGAACCCGAGCGGTATCACCAGCCCCAGAGTACATCCACATGGAGTGGTTGAATGCGCCGACTGAGGAAGACCTCCAGCAGATCCATGCCGGTGACACCTTGGTTGATCAGTTGAACTACCCTCTCGACCAACATGCCCGTCTTCGCCTTCTCCGCGGCGGTCACTTTCAACGAAGATGGAGTCTGAACACGATCAAAAGAGAAAGGGGGAAGTCCAGTTGAGTGGCCTGGGGTCGCGATATCCTGGCAATAGAACCAGGTCAACTGCCAGCCCCTGACCGACTCAGGAAGAGTCATCGAAGGGAAGGAACTCCTCTTCCTCTTCTGAATACCCAGACCCCCACACATCTGGATGACATGGGTTTTCTCGTCGTTCGAGTTCGCTTTCTTCACTGTTTGGGAGCGGATAGTGAAAATGTGCTTGAAAAGACCCCAGTGCGGTCGACATCCCAGGAAATTCTCGCACATGGACACGAATGCGGCAAGATATGTGATGGTGTTGGGAGTGAAATGGTGGAGTTGAGCCCCGAAGAAATTCAAGAAACCTCGAAAGAAGGGGTGTGGAGGAAGCGAGAAGCCGCGGTCGACATGAGTGGCGAGCAGAACACACTCACCCGGTCACGGCTGTGGCTTCGTTTCCCCCTCCGGCAGCCGCGCAGACTCATGGACGATCAGCCCTAGCTCGGCCATATCGTCCAAGTCTTCCTGCTGAAGAGAGGATCGGATCCAATCTCCCTGGATCCAACCCGACGGCAGCCCTGAGCGCGGTGAAGATCCCCGACTCGCCTTCTTGCTTTTTGCCGACCCCGTCGCATTCTTTGCGCGTTCCAGCGCCGCCGTTCTCTCCTTCCCCATGGCGGCGGAGCGGCGGCGTCGAGAGTGGAGAAGCCGGACAAGGTAAAGGATCAAGAAGAACAAGAAAGAGAATGGGCACACACAGTGCGGACGCCTCGGCCTCGTCGCTTTTAAGGGCCTACTTCCGAGTGGCTGACGCGTGGGTCCGGGCGATCCTGTCAAATCCCTTAACAGTCGCACACGAGTTACGTGGCGAAAAAGGTGGCGCGGAAATTGAAACGCCCTACTTATCTACTCCGCTTACCACGGCGTGCTCCGCCTGGCGCGCTTCCACCAAAATTTCGAATCCCGCGAAATCCGGGATCCTCTACAACCGATCACGCCAAAGATTCCATGTCAGAGATAACACTCGACAGATGACGTTATAAAACCAGTCGGTCATTTCTGAATCAATCAAGGCAACTGAAACGAAGCCGAAGTTCCAACAACTGGCATCCATTTGGAGATGAAAGCAAGAGCCAGGAGCAAGGTCAACTTCAACCTTCTTTTCACTCGGACCTCAATCCATTCGGGGGCTAATGATGAGGACATAGACTTGGGGTAGGGTAATAGGCCTGACCTATACCTCCTACCTAAGGTCCTTGTCCTAGAAGCAAAGAGGTTCAGGAGTAAATAGAGGGGACCCAACAAAGGTGTCGAGTGCAATCCACTCGACCTACCATTCACTTGGAGACACCCCTTGTTTATGTCACTCGACCACTAAACCACTCGATGTGCAGAAGACCTAAAGCCACTCCGCGCAGCAACGGTCGGGCATTTACTCTTAGACTTAATAGTCATTTATATTACTTTACTACAGACGTTACCTGTAACGCTCCTACTTTATGAACATTGAACTCCTTGTAACGTGGGTTGGCTGGGGTCCTGGCGCACTCTATATAAGCCACCCCCTCCACTGGCACAAGGGTTCGCACCCCCTGTAATACACACGCATATAATCCAGTCGACCACCTCCGGGCTCCGAGACGTAGGGCTGTTACTTCCTCTGAGAAGGGCCTGAACTCGTAAAACTCGTGCGTACAGCTTCTCCATAGCTAGGACCTTGCCTTTACATCCCTACCCCCCATTCTACTGTCAGACTTAGAACCAAGACAAGGGGCGTAAAACGATAGCGCTTGTTGGGAGGCAACCAATGAATAAAATTTATTTTTGCCTTTTTATTTCTGTTCTTGACTGTCTGCACAATTATGCTGCTGTTATGATTGTGTTTTTCATGTTTCAATTAGTGTTTGTGCCAAGCAAAACCTTTGGGATCATGTTGGGTGATAGTTGATCTGATCTTGTTGAAAAACAAAAACTTTTGCACCCAGTAAAAATAATTTTAATAAATCACAGAAGCGTGATAAAATTCTGAAATTTTACACAAGATTAGTGTTTTAAGAATTTTTTGGAGTTACGGAAGTATACGAACTTATCAGATTGCTACAGACTGTTCTGTTTTTGACAGTTTCTGTTTTCTTTGCGTTGTGTGCTTATTTTGATGAATCTATGGTTTGTATTGGAGGGTATAAGCCATACCAAAGTTGGAATACAGTAGATATAATGCGAAATAAATATATGAATGGGTTTGCAACACTACTTAGAGTGCTGATTTGCTTTGTTATACTAACGGATCTCACGAAGGTTTTTGTTGAGTTTTGTGTGATTGAAATTTTCAAGTTTTGGGTGAGATCACGAATGGATGAAGGAATAAGGAGTAAGAAGAGCCTAAGCTTGGGGATGCCCCATGGCACCCCAAGGCAATATTCAAGGTGAAACAAGCAACTAAGCTTGGGGATGCCCCGAGTGGCATCCCCTCTTTCTTCTAACGGCCATCGGTATTTTACTTGGAGCTATATTTTTATTCGTCACATACCATGAGTTTTGGTTGGAGCGTCTTGTATTACATGAGTCTTTGCTTGTTTTGCTTTTTAATTTGTCACTAGTATCCTTGCTGAACACACCTATTTGAGAGAGCCAAAATTATGCTATGCTTTGTTATAATTGCTCTTTGTGCTTCACTTAAATTTTTTTGACCCATGGAATTGCTCTAGTGCTTCACTTATATCTTTTTGAGCACGGTGTGCTTTATTATTTTATGAAGAAATGCTCTCATGCTTCACTTAGATTTATTTGAGAGTTAGTAAATTTTTGAATAAATTCTCTCATGCTTCACTTATATTATTTTGAGAGAAGAAAATTTGTATGTTCATGTTCCTCACTTAAATTTGTTTGAGCTTATCAAAAGCAACATATGAAATTAGTCCCAAAGGGATAGATATTCAAGAGGGATATAATAAAAACTTTCATGAAGATCATTGGACAAAATAAACTTGATTCTTTGTAATAGTTTTGAGATATGATGATAGTGATATGTGAGTCATGTTGGTGAATAATTGTGCTTTAGTAAGAATATTGGTGTTAAGGTTTGTGATTCCCTATGCAAGCACAAAAGTCAATAGTTATGCAATGAAGTTACATCTTACTTGTGGTGCATTATTCGGTGTTTGTTATGCTTAATGCTGGCTTATGTGATTTTTTGTTCCTTGGTAGGATGTTCTCAATCTTTTTGCTAGCCTTCGCTTGTACTAAGTATGAATACTACTTGTGCATCCAAAATACTTAAACCCAGTTTTGCCATATGAGTCCACCATACCTACCTATATGTGGTATTCTCGTGTTGTTCTAAGCAAATTTGTATGTGCCATCTCTAATTTTCAAAATAAATTCCTTTTCGTGTGCTCGTACCGCTCAGGAAACGGTAGGGGGTGGCTGATATTTTTCCATGCTAGATGTGTTATTTCAAGATGAGTGTTTATTCACTTGTCATTGCACGAGAGTACGTCAAAGGTATTAGGGATGCCCAGTCCCGAAATGAAAAATGAATTTACTCCATGTTGTCAAATAATAAATTCCTTGGAAAGTGTTGGTATGGATGGCACCCTTGGATACGGCTAGCCGTAGAATGTGAAAGTATGGTGGAAAAAGGAATAAACTTTATTTTCTCTTTGGGAACCGCCTATGATATATCTAGCATGGCAAGTACTCCCTCCATTTTTGTATACAAGGCCACAAACCCATATTACAGGTACGAAGATAGAAACTAATTGCTACTTAAACCAATGTTGCAAACTAGTCTTTTCTCCTTACTTGACGTGTTAATTAACGTGTATTTTTCTCTCCAACGCACAACAAGACAACTCTCTCACTCTTCGTTGGTTGGTTAATACGGTGCATGCAAATTAATCTTCTCACTCCCGCATGCATGCATGAGGTATTAATATCTTCGGTTGCTAGTACGAGGCTAACCTCATCAATTTTATATCGATTTGTGTTTTGATAGTGGCCTTGTATATAAAAATGGAAGGAGTACTGGGAACTACTCGATCGTTTTCATTGACAGGAAAAGCATGCCACCCAAAATGTTTTATCTCTATTTTTTCGCTTTGAGCTCTGGCACCTCTACAAATCCCTACTTCCCTCCGTGAAGGGCCTTTCTATTTACTTTATGCAATTTTTATTTTTTATTTGAGTCTCCATCTTCTCTTATAAAGCACCAACTAAGGGGCACTATGATCGTACTTGAGCATTGGATGTAGCTAACACTGGTACGCGCCGGTGCTATACGAATAGTTTTTAACCCCTTTCCGCGACGACATTTGGAACCGTCGCCTAGTGAGTGTGGGCGATAGGGGGGTCCTTCCCACACGATCCAGAAACCATCGGGGATATGCCCTCCTGGCACACACGCTCGGTAACATGAGGTCGTGTGCGACCGTCGAGCGCTCAAATACAGAAATACGTACAGTAGAGCTAAAAAAATACAATTATACAGGCGAAATTGTTTCCGGTCGCAAGTACATCCCACATAGTAAGTCCCCTCTAAACGTTTCCATTCGTATGTACATCCCACACAGTCGCTCCAAGGAAAATGTTTCTGTTCACAGGTACATCACACACAATTTTTCCCGTTAAATCGTTTGCGTTATTGAATGCATCACACATGGTCCGTAGAAGAAACTGTGTGGCAAAGGCTGTCCATCACACACACTTTTTATGTGGTAAACGTTTGCGCAAGGTGGCCTAACACAAACAATTTTCAAGAGAAAGTCGTGTGTGATTGTTCATTGATCCAACCACTACTGTAGGAGACTGCTAACGCGACACTACGATCAGAGACCTTTTGCCGAAACTGTGTGCGATGCAATAATCACAAACGGTGGTGTAAAAAACCCGTCAAAAAAGGTGCAAAACGTTTGCGATGATGGCTGCATCAAACATGGTTAAGATTTTAGTTGCATGTGCGATGCAGGGCATACGGTTAATCCATTCAAACTGTCTGCAATGAGGCAGAACAACAGAAATGGGCAGCCATAACAATGTGTGTGCGATGCAGGACACACGATTAATTCATTCGAACTGTTTGCGATGAGGTAGAACAACAGAAACGGGCAGCCATATCAATGTGTGCGCGATATACGACATATGGTTAACTCGGACGAACTGTTTTCGGTTAGGGAACACAACAGAAACGGTTCAACTTAACAAGATGTGTGCGATATGCAGCATACAGTTCACATGGATGAACTGTTTGCGATGAGCCAAAAGAACACAAACGAGTCGTGTAAACAAGATGTGTGTGATACGTCGCAAACAGCCGACTCGAATGAACTGTTTGCGATGAGAAATTACAACACAGATGGTCAATACAGTTACTTCGTGTGTGATTCTGTGTGTACAAACTTTGAAAAATGCAAACTAGTTGCTTGTGGTGGCTAGGAGTATCGCACACAATGCGTCTGTGAGTACTCATGTGTGATTATTAGTATGTTACACACACGTTTCCTTATGTGAACATGTGTGTGAATTTGCAATATGGACAGTTAATATGCAAATGCCTTCTGGACATCGGGCACACGCTTAAACTCAATGAACTGTGTACGATACTAATACTTTCCATGAAAATTTATGAACTTGGGTAACAGCATTTGAGTAACATATATATAGTGGTTACACTATTCGACAAAAGGAGGATCTTCGTAACACGGTTTTGACAACCATATGGTCCATATCTACATACTTAACATAGTAACAACTATCACATTTTAAGAGGCTAAGGGCCAACAACCATATGGTCCATATCTACATACTTAACATATATAGTAACATCTAGCACATTTTAAGAGGCTGAGGGCCAACAGCCACAACTATCCACTGGAAGCAGCTTGATCACGGCGACTCGGCATCTCGTCAATGAAAAGGAAGAGCCCTCCTGTGCCTTGGTAGAGCAGGAGTAGAACAGTGTCTCCAATTTTCCAATATGGATGCATTGCCATGAGAAGCGAGAACTTGTTAATTTGAATGGTTCCAGTTTTGCGGGAAATGCAGTACCTTGCAACCACTTTGGCATTATTAGCAGGCACAAGTGTAATTCGACCACACCGGGAAATCGATCCAGGAACGGCTACAGGGGGCAATTTCTGTTGACATGTAGAATAAAAAACAATTGTAACATATCGTTGAAGATATATATAGTTTATGAGCATCAACATTAAAATAAGACTTTTTACCAGCGCTTTGTGCACACAATTGGTATTGTTGAGTGTGTGCACCATAGGTCTAATTAATCCCATCCAAAATCCAGCGTTCATACGCTGTGCTATCTTTGTCAGATTATCAACAAAGTTTATGACATGCTTCAAGTCCTTCCAGTGAAATTTGGTACGCTTAGTAACATACAGATCGTTCACTATGCATCCAACATATCCTGCTTAAAAGGTGGAAAGGTATTATTTATTCAGAACATGGCAGAAGAATATATAGTGCACATAAATTGGTAAACCGAATTTGTTACTGCCTAGGAACAGAGTCAGAATATGATACCACAATTGGTTGCTTAAATAGTGATCAATTGGTTGCTTAAATAGTAATATGACAACATGGAGAAAGTTGAAAGGACACTAACCTCGATCAGACTTTGATCGGCTAATGACGTTGGGGAAGTAAACATCCATGTTAATTAGACCAGGCTGTGGTGCACGCACTAGAATTTTATTGCCAGCTTTAAGTTCATGACACTTAGACATTTCTCTCCAAAGGTCCGCATTAAAATAGGAGTGACCATCTTTATCAAATTTTATGCTAACCATCATTATAAATCCATGTTGCGTTGTCAATATGACATCCTGGGAGTCATCAGCAAAGTAAAGCCCAAGATTGCAAATATGGGAGTAACTGATAGAACATATCCATATATAGATGCAAGCAAAGTACAAAAATATAGAAGTAAAAATAGATATTGTAACAAACATGAAACAAACATATATCTATGTAGTATGGTCACTGTATGGTCTATATCATTCTAGTTTATGTTGCCAAATTAAGATAGATACAGTTCGAATCATATCTATTTAAGACAAAGCAGCATAGACAGAATATAAGTGCGGGAAACTACACAGCAATAACAACACTTGTAATGTGCATGGCATGAGAACATAACTGCTTATTCAATTGAAACTGAAATCAACATAGAGCAAGTTACAACAACAAACAGCCAAACACGTTGAAGAAATAGGTTTAAAACATACCTGTTGCGCCATTGGAGTTTCAATTGCATCCTTCAAATTTGAAATTAGTTGGTATCAGTAAATACAATGATGCAAGAGCAAAGTAGTATGAACCATAGCTACGGAACTGTAACACCCCGAGAATCATGCTACATTAACTCTCTGTGATTAAGCTAATCATGTTGCTAAACAGGGCTTGATCACATTGGAATCACATTTCTTTTCAAACTCCTAATTCAAACTTCAATTAAAATTAAAGTGGAAAATAGAAGTTTTCAAAAATTTAAACAAAAATGTTCGGTGGGTGCCAAATAATACACTGGTAATTATTGTGGAGAAAACTCCTTTTTAGAAAATGCCTAAGTATTTTAAAATGGATTAAAAGATGAAAGAAAATAAATAAAAGAAATTGCAAAAAAAAACAGAAAAAAAAACAAAAGCCCCCCCACTGGACCTGGCCCCACTGGGCCAACCCCAGGCCCAGCCGGCCAGCACCATCCCCCCCGGCCGAAAGGCCCAGCTCCACCCTGGCCCGTCTGGCCTACCTTATCCCCTCACCCCCACCGACAGCCACCCCCACTCCCCCCCCGAAATATCTCCCCTGCCTCCCCCGATCTGGATCGAGGAGGCGTTCGACCCCGCCGCCACTGGAGGCCACCGCCGCCGACCGCCCCCGCCGGCCTCGCCCTCGCCTCGCCGGAGCGCTGCCTCGCCGGCCTGCCTCCTCCTCCTCGCCGGACTGCGCCTCTTCACCGCATCGCCGTCGTCCCCGTCTCCCCCTCGACCCCCACTGCCGTGACCCTGCATACCCACGGTGAGGCCACCGGCCTCCGTTGCCCGCCCCCTCTCCTCTCGGTCACCGCCGCCCCGCTCGCGCTCCGGCGTGCCCAGACGCGCTCGCCCGCGCGCCCGCGTCGACCTCGCGCCGCGCGCTCCCCCCTTTTCCCCGTGCGCCCCGCGCCCGAGCTCCGGACGGGCTCGCGTCCGCCGCGCTCCTCTCCGTGCCGCCCTGCCCGCGGGCTGTGCCGCCGCCGTCCCGCTCCGGCCACTCCGGCCCCGACGCCCTTCCCTCCTTCGGCGACCCCGCCCGCACGCCCGCAGCCTCGCCTCTGCTCTGCCCGCGCTGCTCCGCCGCCGCTCCGGTGGCTCGTCGGAGCCCCGCCTCCCCTGGCCCTGGCCGCCGGCGCCGGCGTGCGCCGTGCGCGCCCAGCGCCCCGCCCCGTTGCTCGCCCGTAACCCGCAGTGCCCCCTGGGCCACTGCCAGTGGGCCTCGCCCCCTCTGGGCCACTGCCAGGTGGGCCTCGCCCCACCTGAGCCACTGGCCACTGGGCCCGACCCCCTGGCCCAATGACAAACGGGCCCCAGCGCCCAGAACGGTTTTTATAAAAAATAAAATAATAATAATAATAAATAATAATAAAAATAAAAAATTAAAAATAAAAAAAAAATTAATAATAATAATAATAATAATAAATTAATTAATAAAAATTAATAAAATGTTTAGAAAATCATATCTTTTAATCCGTAACTCGGATTAAAATATTTTCAACATGAAAGTTGCTTAGAACGACGAGACGAATCCGGATACGCAGTCCGTTCGTCCACCACACCTCCCTAACCTATTGAACTCGCAACTTTCCCCCTCCGGTCCATCTGTCCGAAAACGCGGAACATCGGGAATACCTCCCGGATGTTCCCTCCCTTCGCCGGTACCACCTACTGTCGCGTTAGGACACACCTAGCACCGCTCATTGTCATGTCACGCATCGTCATGCTTATGTTTGCATTGTATTTACTGTTTCTTCCCCCTCTTCTCTCCGGTAGACTACGAGACCGACACTGCTGCTGCCCAGTTCGACTACGGAGTCGACGACCCCTCCTACTTGCCAGAGCAACCAGGCAAGCCCCCCCTTGATCACCAGATATCGCCTATTCTTCTCTATACTGCTTGCATTGTAGTAGTGTAGCATGTTACTGCTTTTCGATATCCTATCCTGATGCATAGCCTATCCTTGCTACTACTGTTGATACCTTTACCTGCAATCCTACTTGCTTAGTATAGGATGCTAGATTTCCATCAGTGGCCCTACATTCTTGTCCGTCTGCTGTGTTATACTATCGGGCCGTGATCACCTGGGCGGTGATCACGGGTATATACTTATATACTATATACATGACACATGTGATGACTAAAGTCGGGTCGGCTCGAAGGAGTACCCGCAAGTGGATCTATGTGGCGGAGCGACAGGGCAGGTTGAGACCGCCTAGGTGAGAGGTGGGCCTGGCCCTGGTCGACGTTCGCGGTTACTTAACACGCTTAACGAGATCTTGGTATTTGATCTGAGTCTGGCCATTTGGTCTATACGCACTAGCCATCTACGCGGGAGTAGTTATGGGTATCCCGGCGTCGTGGTATCAGCCGAAGCCTTCGTGACGTCAGCGACTGAGTGGCGCGCGTCGTGTTGGACCGCTTTGACGTAACCGCCGTGATCGTGTGGGTTGCTAGGTCTGCTCGCGGCCGCGCTCGCAACGTGCAGGTGTGCATAGGGCGATGGGCCCAGACCCCTGCGCGCTTAGGATTAGACCGGCGTGCTGACCGCTTTGTTGTGCTTAGGTGGGGCTGCGACGTGTTGATCTTACGAGGCCGGGCATGACCCAGAAAAGTGTGTCCGGCCAAATGGGATCGAGCGTGTTGGGTTATGTGGTGCACCCCTGCAGGGAAGTTTATCTATTCGAATAGCCGTGTCCCTCGGTAAAAGGACGACCCGGAGTTGTACCTTGACCTTATGACAACTAGAACTGGATACTGAATAAAATACACCCTTCCAAGTGCCAGATACAACCCGGTGATCGCTCTCTAACAGGGCGACGAGGAGGGGATCGCCGGGTAGGATTATGCTATGCGATGCTACTTGGAGGACTTCAATCTACTCTCTTCTATATGCTGCAAGATGGAGATGGCCAGAAGCGTAGTCTTCGACAGGACTAGCTATCCCCCTTTTATTCTGGCATTCTGCAGTTCAGTCCACTGATATGCCCCTTTACACATATACCCATGCATATGTAGTGTAGCTCCTTGCTTGCGAGTACTTTGGATGAGTACTCACGGTTGCTTCTCTCCCTCTTTTCCCCCTTTTCTTTTCTATCTGGTTGTCACAACCAGATGCTGGAGTCCAGGAGCCAGACGCCACCGTCGACGACGACACCTACGACACTGGAGGTGCCTACTACTACGTGCAGCCCGCTGACGACGACCAGGAGTAGTTAGGAGGATCCCAGGCAGGAGGCCTGTGCCTCGTTCGATCTGTATCCCAGTTTGTGCTAGCCTTCTTAAGGCAACCTTGTTTAACTTATGTATGTACTCAGATATTGTTGCTTCCGCTGACTCGTCTGTGATCGAGCACTTGTATTCAAGCCCTCGAGGCCCCTGGCTTGTATTATGATGCTTGTATGACTTATTTATGTTTTAGAGTTGTGTTGTGATATCTTCCCGTGAGTCCCTGATCTTGATCGTACACATTTGCGTGCATGAATAGTGTACGGTCAAATCGGGGGCGTCACAAGTTGGTATCAGAGCCGACTGCCTGTAGGAATCCCCCTTTCCACACTCCTTGGCCGAAGTCGAGTCTAGACATTACAAAACTTTTACTAACATGGCTGTGTGTCTTACGGGCCCACGTCGCCATTGGGTGGTACTAGGATCTTTTACTCCTCGACCTTTACTCTGGGACTCTGAACTCTCTTCTACTCGGGTTAAACGAATTTACTAACTCTAACACTAGGATCCCGTGACCGCATTCACCCCAAAGTTGGATAAGCCATAGTTGTTTCTTGGAATAGTATTTGAACAATTCACACACTGTCATTTGACTCCTTTGAAACGTCTTTGCTTTCAGATGGAACCCACGAGGCAGGTCGTTCGCCACACGACGGCCATTGGTGCCTCGGGATCACCTGCTGTGCTAGCTGAGATGATGACCTATCTGGGTTATCGCTGGCACCCTGAGTACACCGTCTACAAGGAGTACCAGGACTTTAACCAGGAGCAGTACCGTGCCATCGTCCACCTCTACTCTCGGGAGTACGACTCCACTACTGTGCTGCACACCGCACCTGGTGTTGGTGTGACCATCGATATGGCTGTCCACGATGCTGCCTATGCTGCTCTGACACGTCTTCGTGGAGAGTATCGGGAGTTGGACACCTCCCCTTTCAGGCACATTGCTATCGCATCCGATGTTGGTGCGGAGGGATACTATACTGCTGCCTACTCCACTGTCACCCGAGAGCCCTTCTACCATCAGAACCTGGTTCTGCATGCTGATGGGCTGGATCGAGCTAACCGAGCTCTTCGCCACGAGATGTACACCACCCGTCAGCACCTTTACCGTGCTCTGACGCTGTTGCACCCCTTTGTCCGATCTGGACAGGTACCGCGTACTGCGATCTACCCAGCCAGGACCGTGATGCCCCACGGTGTCGGTTGGCCAGAGGTGGGAGGCTACTCTCCCGCACTTGGTCCTCTTCTACCACCTGAGCGTCGGGCTCTACACCTGAGTATCCGCGGCCCCCAGCTTGCTGACGTGGAGGGCTATCCGTTGCCTCACTACCAGCTGTCGGGCTACGATTACCTCCACAGTACCTCTTGGGACTGATGTAGGCTTGCTTGTAGTGTTAGATGCATTCGCCGCGAGCCTGTGTGCCGCCTATGATGTTTTAGTCTATGTACTGAACTCTATGTACTGAACTCTATGCATGACCCCTTTTGTAAGTTATGCCGACTACTATGTAGTAGCTATCGTGCTCCTCTCGTTATGCATGTTTCATCATGAATGATTCTTGTCTTTGCAAATATTTCTCAATGCTGAACTACCCCTGTTATATATTAGCAGGATGGTTAGACCGGGTGGTCGTGGTCGTGGTGGCGATGCCCCACCACCACCTGAGTACATGGCTGGTATGATCCAACAGTTTGAACTGAACCGCCAGTTCATGGAAAATATGATGGCTCAGTTTCCTCGCCCCAATATGAACCAGCAGCCAGCCCAAGTGACTCTTCAAGATTTCATACGCCTCAACCCAACCATCTACCGCAGCTCAACTCAGCCTCTGGATGCTGATGACTGGCTCCGTGACATCACCTATGAGATGGAGTCTGCTGATGTAGCCCCTGCCAGCTATGTCACCTTTGCTTCCTTCTTCTTGAAGGGACCCGCAGCTCAATGGTGGGACAGCCACAGGCGTACTCTGCCAGCTGGAACAATCATCACCTGGCCAGACTTCCAAGCTGCTTTCCGTGCCCGCTTCATTCCTCAGGGAGTCATGGACCGGAAGAAGCGTGAGTTCCGCAACCTCACCCAAGGCAACAAAACTGTCGAAGCTTATCAGCGGGAGTTTCTGGACTTGTCCCGCTATGCTGAAGAAGACATTGCAACTGATGCACGCAGACAGGAGAAGTTCCGTGATGGATTACAAGCTGACATCAAGCTCGCACTTCTAGTGCATGACTTCGCCGATTTCGCCACCTTGGTGAATAAGGCCATCAATGTCGAGACTGGTCTGCAGGAATACCATAGCTCTCAGAGGCGCAACCGTGACATGGGATCATCTTCGGGCTCGCCCTCACAGAAGCGTAAGATATGGATCCCGAACAGCATGTATCGTCCAAATGCACCTGCTCCAAGGAAATCTTATGCTGCACCGCGTCTGCCTCCTCCACCATCTAGGCAGTCAAAGCTACCAGCTCCCCCACCTGGGGCTCCTGTTCCCACTCCCGATAATGGTCTGTGCTTCAAGTGTGGTCAACCGGGTCACTTTGCCAGGAACTGCTATCAGAACCAGAATCAACTGGCCCTTCCAGCAGCTGGCCGTGGTAACAACCAGCCCCGCAACAACAATGCTAAGTCTTATGGTCGTGCTCATGCCAACCACGTTGATCTCAGCGAAGCTCAAGACCAGCCTGCTACTGTGATGGGTACACTCCTCGTAAATTCAGTACCAGCATCCGTTTTATTTGATACAGGAGCATCCCATTCATTCATATCAGCAGAATTTGTATTCCTGCATGGCATTAATTACGAAGAGATAAACACTCCGCTAGTGGTACACACCCCTGCGGGCCAATGTCAAACCTCTATGGTTAGTCACGATGTTACTGTTGAAATTGAATGACTGGAATTTCTTGTCTCTCCCATCGTACTGAAGTCCTGTAGCATTGATCTCATTCTGGGAATGAATTGGTTAAAAGCGCATACTGCTTCAATCGTTTGCACCACTAAGACCGTCCATCTGCTACACCCTTCAGATGAGATAGTTACTTACCAAGCCCATCTGGTGCAAAATGCCGAGGCAAGGCTCTATGCATTGAATGCATTGAACGCTGCACCACTCGAGGGCATTGAAAACATTCCCGTCGTGCGTGAATTCCTCGACGTCTTCCCTGAAGAGCTTCCAGGGATTCCCCCTGCTAGAGCTGTCGAATTCATCATCGACTTGAAACCAGGCACCACTCCTATAGCCAAGCGACCCTACAAGATGCCGCCGCATGAACTCCTTGAGCTTAAGGAGGAAATCGACAAATATCTTCGCAAAGGATTCATTCGCCCAAGTTGCTCTCCTTGGGGAGCACCTTCTCTCTTTGTCAAGAAGAAGGATGGGACAAACCGGTTAGTTCAAGACTACCGTCCTATAAACCAAGCTACCATTCAGAATAAATACCCTCTTCCTCGGATCAATGATCTGTATGATCAACTGGCGGGTTCGTCAGTGTTCTCTAAGCTCGACTTGAGGTTGGGCTACCACCAGATCCGTGTTCGCGAAGAGGATATCCCAAAGACCGCCTTCGTGACTCGCTATGGTTCATACGAGTACACCGTCATGTCTTTCGGTTTAACCAATGCTCCAGCCACCTTCTCTCGTCCGATGAACTATATATTCATGGATTACCTCGACAAGTTCGTCGTGGTTTATCTGGATGATATCCTGGTATTTTCCAAGAACGAAGAAGAACATGCTGAACATCTTCGACTTGTGCTGGAAAAGCTACGAGAGCATCAACTATATGCCAAGTTCTCCAAATGTGAATTCTGGCTACCGGAAGTAACCTATCTTGGGCATGTCATCTCTAAGGATGGTATTGCCGTCAACCCTGAGCGAGTTCAGGCTATTCTTGATTGGACTCCTCCCAAGAACGTTAAGCAAGTCAGAAGTTTTCTCGGTCTCGCCAGCTATTGCCGTCGATTCGTCGAGAACTTCTCTAAGATCGCCAAGCCTCTGACTAACCTGTTGCATAAGGGTGTCAAGTTCCAATGGACAGACACATGTCAGGAAAGTTTCCAGGCACTCAAAGACAAGTTGACTTCTGCTCCAGTTCTAGCTCCACCTGATACTAAGAAGGACTTTGTCATTTACTGCGACGCTTCCCGTCAAGGATTAGGCTGTGTCCTAGTGCAAGACCGCAAAGTGATTGCTTATGCCTCTTGGCAATTGCGCCCTCACGAAGAGAACTACCCAGTTCACGACCTCGAACTTGCTGCTGTCATTCATGCGCTGAAGCAGTGGCGACATTACCTTCTCGGTAATCGTTGCGAGATCTTCACTGACCACCAAAGTCTGAAGTATCTGTTTACTCAGCCAGATCTGAACCTCCATCAGCAGAGATGGATGGAGCTTGTTGCAGACTTTGACTTGGGTATTTCCTATACGCCAGGCAAGGCTAATGTAATGGCTGATGCCTTGAGCCGCAAGTCTTACTGCAACCACCTCCAGGTTCACAAAGTTCAGCCCTCGCTTGTTGAAGAATTCAGGAAGCTGAACCTCCATATTGTTCCTCCGGGTGCACTCGCTCCTCCTCCTAAGGAGTTTGGCAAGGTGAACCTCCACGTTGTTACCCAGGGTTCCCTCAATACCCTAGTTGCTAAACCAGATCTCGAGGACAGCATCAAAAGGCTACAGAAGTATGACTCTGAAGCCCACAAGATTAAGCGCTACCTCGCAGAAGGAAAGCCCTCATTCTTCACCATTGCTGAAGATGGCACCTTATACTTCAAGGGCCGCCTAGTGGTGCCATGTGCAGAGAAAAACCTGGATATGACACAGGAAGTTATGAAAGAAGCTCATGATACGCCTCTATGTATCCACCCTGGTAGTACAAAGATGTACCAAGACATCCGTCAGAGATTCTGGTGGTCTAATATGAAGCAAGACATTGCTCGTTATGTTGCTGAGTGTGACGTTTGCCGTCGTATCAAAGCAGAACATCAAAGGCCTGCTGGAACTCTGCAACCTATCTCTATTCCTGAATGGAAATGGGACCATGTTGAGATGGACTTCGTCACTGGATTTCCCAAATCACAGAAAGGTAATGATGCTATTCTTGTCGTCATTGACCGGCTTTCCAAAGTTGCACATTTCCTGGCGGTCAAAGAAACGATCACTGCTAGCCAGTTGGCAACGCTCTATATGTCCAGGATTGTTTCACTCCACGGTATTCCATTGGTTATCAGCTCAGACCGTGGCAGCTTATTCACTTCAAGATTCTGGGCAAGTTTCCAAGAAGCTATGGGAACTCATCTGTCATTCAGTACCGCGTTTCATCCTCAATCGCAGGGGCAAGTTGAACGCGTCAACCAAGTTCTCGAAGACTTGCTTCGAGCTTGTGTTATTTCCTTCGGCAAGAAATGGGAGGAATCTCTCCCGTATGCTGAGTTCTCTTATAATAATAGCTATCAAGCTAGTCTGAAGATGGCCCCCTTCGAAGTGTTATATGGACGAAAGTGCCGAACCCCTCTGAACTGGTCAGAAACTGGGGAACGTCCACTCTTCGGTCCGGATATTATCCAAGATGCCGAAGAACAAGTCCGCATTATCCGTGGGAATCTCAAGACTGCTCAGTCACGTCAGAAGAGTCAGTATGACCGTCATCATAAAGACATGGTCTATCAACCTGGCGAAAAGGCTTATCTTCGAGTCACACCTATGAAGGATGCTCACCGCTTCGGGATCAAGGGCAAACTAGCTCCTCGCTATATTGGCCCCTTCACTATTCTCGAAAGGCGTGGAAAAGTGGCATACCAACTGGAGCTACCGCCGAACCTTTCTCAGGTTCACGATGTGTTCCATGTGTCACAGCTCCGCCGTTGCTTCAAGGACCCAATCCGAGCTGTGGATCATGAAGTGCTCGAATTGCAGCAAGACCTCTCCTATAAGGAGCATCCGGTCCGCATTCTCGACCAAGCTGAACGCCGCACACGTCAGAAGGCGATCAAGTTCCTCAAAGTCCAGTGGTCGCACCATTCTGAAGATGAGGCCACTTGGGAACGAGAGGATCGTCTGCGCGAAGAATACCCCGCACTGTTTCCTTCTACCTCCTAAATCTCGGGACGAGATTTCTTGTAGTGGAGGAGATTTGTAACACCCCGAGAATCATGCTACAGTAACTCTCTGTGATTAAGCTAATCATGTTGCTAAACAGGGCTTGATCACATTGGAATCACATTTCTTTTCAAACTCCTAATTCAAACTTCAATTAAAATTAAAGTGGAAAATAAAAGTTTTCAAAAATTTAAACAAAAATGTTCGGTGGGTGCCAAATAATACACTGGTAATTATTGTGGAGAAAACTCCTTTTTAGAAAATGCCTAAGTATTTTAAAATGGATTAAAAGGTGAAAGAAAATAAATAAAAGAAATTGCAAAACAAAACAAAAAACAAAAAAAAACAAAAGCCCCCCCACTGGACCTGGCCCAACTGGGCCAACCCCAGGCCCAGCCGGCCAGCACCATCCCCCCCCGGCCGAAAGGCCCAGCTCCACCCTGGCCCGTCTGGCCTACCTTATCCCCTCACCCCCACCGACAGCCACCCCCACTTCCCCCCCCGAAATATCTCCCCTACCTCCCCCGATCTGGATCGAGGAGGCGTTCGACCCCGCCGCCACCGGAGGCCACCGCCGCCGACCGCCTCCGCCGGCCTCGCCCTCGCCTCGCCGGCGCGCTGCCTCGCCGGCCTGCCTCCTCCTCCTCGCCGGACTGCGCCTCTTCACCGCATCGCCGTCGTCCCCGTCTCCCCCTCGACCCCCACTGCCGTGACCCTGCATACCCACGGTGAGGCCACCGGCCTCCGTCGCCCGCCCCCTCTCCTCTCGGTCACCGCTGCCCCGCTCGTGCTCGGGCGCGCCCAGACGCGCTCGCCCGCGTCGACCTCGCGCCGCGCGCTCCCCCCTTTTCCCCGTGCGCCCCGCGCCCGAGCTCCGGACGGGCTCGCGTCCGCCGCGCTCCTCTTCGTGCCGCCCTGCCCGCGGGCTGTGCCGCCGCCGTCCCGCTCCGGCCACTCCGGCCCCGACGCCCTTCCCTCCTTCGGCGACCCCGCCCGCACGCCCGCAGCCTCGCCTCCGCCGTTCGCCTCTGCTCTGCCCGCGCTGCTCCGCCGCCGCTCCGGTGGCTCGTCGGAGCCCCGCCTCCCCTGGCCCTGGCCGCCGGCGCCGGCGTGCGCCGTGCGCGCCCCGCCCCGTTGCTCGCCCGTAACCCGCAGTGCCCCCTGGGCCACTGCCAGTGGGCCTCGCCCCCTCTGGGCCACTGCCAGGTGGGCCTCGCCCCACCTGAGCCACTGGCCACTGGGCCCGACCCCCTGGCCCAATGACAAACGGGCCCAGCGCCCAGAACGGTTTTTATAAAAAAATAAAATAAAAATAATAAAAATAGAAATAAAAATAAAAATAAAAATAAAATAATAAATAAAATAAATTAATAATAATAATAATAATAATAAATTAATTAATAAAAATTAATAAAATGTTTAGAAAATCATATCTTTTAATCCGTAACTCGGATTAAAATATTTTCAACATGAAAGTTGCTTAGAACGACGAGATGAATCCGGATACGCAGTCCGTTCGTCCACCACACCTCCCTAACCTATCAAACTCGCAACTTTCCCCCTCCGGTCCATCTGTCCGAAAACGCGAAACATCGGGAATACCTCCCGGATGTTCCCCCCCTTCGCCGGTACCACCTACTGTCGCGTTAGGACACACCTAGCACCGCTCATTGTCATGTCACGCATCGTCATGCTTATGTTTGCATTGTATTTACTGTTTCTTCCCCCTCTTCTCTCCGGTAGACTACGAGACCGACACTGCTGCTGCCCAGTTCGACTACGGAGTCGACGACCCCTCCTACTTGCCAGAGCAACCAGGCAAGCCCCCCCTTGATCACCAGATATCGCCTATTCTTCTCTATACTGCTTGCATTAGAGTAGTGTAGCATGTTACTGCTTTTCGATATCCTATCCTGATGCATAGCCTATCCTTGCTACTACTGTTGATACCTTTACCTGCAATCCTACTTGCTTAGTATAGGATGCTAGATTTCCATCAGTGGCCCTACATTCTTGTCCGTCTGCTGTGCTATACTATCGGGCCGTGATCACCTGGGCGGTGATCACCTGGGCGGTGATCACGGGTATATACTTATATACTATATACATGACACATGTGATGACTAAAGTCGGGTCGGCTCGAAGGAGTACCCGCAAGTGGATCTTTGTGGCGGAGCGACAGGGCAGGTTGAGACCGCCTAGGTGAGAGGTGGGCCTGGCCCTGGTCGACGTTCGCGGTTACTTAACACGCTTAATGAGATCTTGGTATTTGATCCGAGTCTGGCCATTTGGTCTATACGCACTAGCCATCTACGCGGGAGTAGTTATGGGTATCCCGGCGTCGTGGTATCAGCCGAAGCCTTCGCGACGTCAGCGACTGAGTGGCGCGCGCCGTGTTAGACCGCTTTGACGTAACCGCCGTGATCGTGTGGGTTGCTAGGTCTGCTCGCGGCCGCGCTCGCAACGTGCAGGTGTGCATAGGGCGATGGGCCCAGACCCCTGCGCGCTTAGGATTAGACCGGCGTGCTGACCGCTCTGTTGTGCTTAGGTGGGGCTGCGACGAGTTGATCTTACGAGGCCGGGCATGACCCAGAAAAGTGTGTCCGGCCAAATGGGATCGAGCGTGTTGGGTTATGTGGTGCACCCCTGCAGGGAAGTTTATCTATTCGAATAGCCGTGTCCCTCGGTAAAAGGACGACCCAGAGTTGTACCTTGACCTTATGACAACTAGAACTGGATACTGAATAAAATACACCCTTCCAAGTACTAGATACAACCCGGTGATCGCTCTCTAACAGGGCGACGAGGAGGGGATCGCCGGGTAGGATTATGCTATGCGATGCTACTTGGAGGACTTCAATCTACTCTCTTCTATATGCTGCAAGATGGAGATGGCCAGAAGCGTAGTCTTCAACAGGACTAGCTATCCCCCTTTTATTCTGGCATTCTGCAGTTCAGTCCACTGATATGCCCCTTTACACATATACCCATGCATATGTAGTGTAGCTCCTTGCTTGCGAGTACTTTGGATGAGTACTCACGGTTGCTTCTCTCCCTCTTTTCCCCCTTTTCTTTTCTATCTGGTTGTCACAACCAGATGCTGGAGTCCAGGAGCCAGACGCCACCGTCGACGACGACACCTACGACACTGGAGGTGCCTACTACTACGTGCAGCCCGCTGACGACGACCAGGAGTAGTTAGGAGGATCCCAGGCAGGAGGCCTGTGCCTCGTTCGATCTGTATCCCAGTTTGTGCTAGCCTTCTTAAGGCAAACTTATTTAACTTATGTCTGTACTCAGATATTGTTGCTTCCGCTGACTCGTCTGTGATCGAGCACTTGTATTCGAGCCCTCGAGGCCCCTGGCTTGTATTATGATGCTTGTATGACTTATTTATGTTTTAGAGTTGTGTTGTGATATCTTCCCGTGAGTCCCTGATCTTGATCGTACACATTTGCGTGCATGATTAGTGTACGGTCAAATCGGGGGCGTCACAGGAACCTGACCTGAGAACAATTCTTCTTCTGCTTTAAGTGTTGACTTTGGGTTCGGAGTGGTGGTCCTCGTGATTTGGGCACTGCAGTTGCCTTACTAACTGCTCGTGTTTGGGTGCTCTGTGGTGGAGACGGTGCTGTGTCAATGGGAACTGGGTGTCTACCTGCTGGGGTTGGGGTTAGAAGGGGTGTGGCTGGTTCTCTGTCCAACTGGGTAGGGGTACAATCTGCATGAGTGTGGGTTATGTGTGGTGGGGCTGGTTCTTGGGCAAGTACATCCGTGGTTCTACCTACATCGACAGGTAGCACGATCTTTTCTGAAGACCATGTTTTTACTCCCACAGATACTGCCATCACTCCCTCCAATTGAAATGGCTGGTAAACAAGAAAAGTAATTGAATGTACAGACATTGTAAGATAGACAGGTGAATGGATAGTAGGGAAGAAAACAGGGCATGAAATAATTCACATTTATGTTGTCTAAGCAAACAGAATAGCAGGACATAATTTCACATATATGATGGCTAATTAAACAGGATAGCATGACACAATTTCACATGTATGATGGCTAACTAAACAGGATAGAATGACATACTTCAAAATATGATGACTATGTAAACAGGATGACATGATATAACTATACGATGTGTCTATTAAAGTGGTTGGCATGCCATAAATCACAAACATGCCGTCGATGGAAACATGATGGCATGATATAATTCACGGATAGAATGACATAATTTAAAATATGATGACTATGTAAACAGGATGAGATGATATAATTATATTAGGTCTTTAGAAAATGGGTTGGCATGCCATAATTCAGATACATGCTGTCTATGTAAACATCATGGCGTGACATAATTCAAATATATGATTTATATACTAAGGAAGTGAGCAGAGGGCAATCGCATATGATGTGTCAACTAAGGAGATGGCATTCAATATTGTGTATATGATGTAAAACCTAAGCATTGGAATACAACATATGCATTATATGAGTAATATAACCCTGCCAAGTTTGAGCATACACCTCAGGGGGATAATAGGATTGGTCATCTGCCTCTGAATCCTCCTCTGAAGAGCTATCTGTAACCAGCAAGATATCTGCTTCAGCAGGTAGCATTGTCTGCTCTGAAGACCTTGTTTTCACTCCAGATTTCTTCATCACCAATTCAAATGGCTGATGCACAGGAAGAGCAGTTGAATATACAAACATTGTCGACAAAAGCAATGAGAAATACAAAAAAAGGATGGCATGATATAATTCACATATATGACGCTTGCCTAAACAGCATGGCATTGCATAATTCACATACATAATGCCTTGCAACAAGATAACATTGCATAATTCACATATATAATGTCCTGCAACAAGATGGCATTGCATAATTCACATATATGGTAATTAGACACTAAACAGGTGGCATTCAGACAAAGCATGTCTAAACTAAGCAAATGACATAGCAATGCAAGATACCATATGCACGATATGAGCAACATAACCCTGCCAAGTTAGGGCATGCACCTGGGGGGGGGGGGGAATATGACTGGTCATCTGTCTCTGAATCCTCCTCTGAGGAGCTATCGGTAACCAGCAAGACATGCGCTTCGTCAGATAGCATTGTCTGCTCTGAAGACCTTGTTTCCACTCCAGATTTTTCCATGACCGTGCCGAATGGCTGATGCATAGGAAGAGTAATTGAATGTACTAAAATTGTTGACAAATTTAACACGTAATAAAAAAATGATGGCATGATATAATTCACATATAAGATGACTGGCTAACCAGTGTGGCATTGCAAAATTCACATATATGATGCCTGGCTAGACAAGATGGCATTGCATGATTCACATATACGATAAAGAAACTAAACAGATGGCATTGACACAAAGCATGTCTAAACTAAGCAGATGACATCTTTAATGTATACAGTAAGCAATGCAAGGCACCATATGCATGATATTACCAACATCAGCATGCCAAGTTAGAGCGAAGACCTCATGGGGTAAATAGGAGTGGTCTTCTCCTTCTGAATCCCCCTCAGAACAGTTATCTTCCTCTTGATTACGATCCGAAATGGGTGGAGGGGGGCTGCCTTTGCGCCCACCATGGAACGACGTCTGCATGAAATTTTATTGCCACGCAAGGCTCGTCTCTTTTGCTCTACATGATCAGTTCCATTGTGTACAATAACTGGCATGCATAGGAATAAAACATAGTGAGATTATGTAAGGAGTGTATGCACAAATCCAGAGTGATGGTAGCAAACTGTGGATAGACCCAAAACCAATGATAGTAGGCAGATAATAGCTTTAATTAAAAAATACAGATAATGGCTCCTTTAATGTTTGTTTGCACCCAACATGAAACTCATAGTAGACACCGGAGATTAACCAGATAGTAGATAGATAGTACTGATTGCTGCCCCAATATGTACCCCACAACCATTTAAAAACTCAAGTTTCAGCATTAGTTTGGACCTGACTCGGAGTCTAATAGGTGAACACGACGATAATGTAGCATGTCATCATATTAAGCGACGCATAACGTAAGCAGACACGGAAGAGTGCGACCTCTCCTGCGGACCCGTGAAGTCCTCAAGGTCATCTGCTCAGTTGATGATGGTAATGCAGTTGGCGTGGCTGCCGGCGGTGGGGAAGAAGATCTGAGGCGGCGAAAGACAGTCTGGAGAGCGGATCCCTACTGTGGTGAACCCTTTCGTCATTGGAGCAGCTGAGCTGGGGTGGAACACAGCGCCGCAGGAGCAGGACAAACCACACAAGGTTTTCTTTGACACATATCTGTAACAGAAGTAATTGAGTAATGGCTTGTTTGAGTTTGAGGATTCTAACAATGCAGGGATATGAAATAGACAGGAATAGGATAGGAATGCACGTGCAAAACAGGAGAATTTAAAAACACAGGATTTCTGCCAATCTGGGTGTTTGATTCACAACAATTGGAAGATCACAGGATGCAAAAAAGCATGGTGAGATTAAGTCAAACCACAAGAAAATGTACGGTTATAATGCTATTATGCTACTATCTCTTAGTCTTGTGCTTGATGAATAGGAATATGAAAAGGAGGAGAAGTGGAAAATAGAATTCCTACGGTTTTTCTTTCAAGGAGACACTAAAGGAACAAATCCTACAGTTTTCCTTTGCTCCATTCCTTTGCACCAAATTCATGAAAAGTAGTACCATAGGAAACTTTCCAATTCCGATGTTTTTCATTCACTTTTCCTTTGAAGCACTGGCGATTCTAGTAGGCAGGCTTGAGCAAGGAAAATCCTGCACTAAAAAATGTTTTTGTGCTACTTCTATTACTTTGGACCCAGGCCACTGCTATACTAGCTCAACTCCCAGGCCCATCGACAAATGCACAGCTCAAACGCGCAGAGATAAATAATGATGGAATTCAAGAGAGTCCATCACGAATAGCTAAGTTGCCTGGTACCTCACTGCTTGTCATATAGTAGGATAAAATAATCGTATTTCCCATTACTATGAGTGCTCAGTGGACAATATATATAACATGTAGAGTAAAAAAGAGATGCAACAAGTGTACAACCTCTTTGGCGAAGCCATGTCGATCTCAGCGTGATTGGGTTGGCCGGTGAGGATGCTCCGGCTGACTTGGCTGTCGGAGGAGGGGACGAAGATCTTAGGCGTATGGAGATGGAGCCCGAGGTACTGCTCCGCTGTGATGGAGGGTTTCGTCGAGCAGCTCCGGTGAGTTGTACGACGCCGAGGCTGGAGCAGGACAAGAGAGACAACGAACAACGTTAACCTGAGTGGAATTCTAATAGCATCTCCAATACATGACGTAAAATACATAACCACAAAGTGCTAGATGTAAAATACATCAGCCGCTCATCTCTGAACTTATCTGTCGAAACTGAATTTTGCTGTCGAAACTGAATTTTGCTGTCGAAACTGAACGCACTAGCAAGGTGAGGCTACACGTCGGTCGACTGACTTTTTCATCTCTGGTCAGTCGATTTTGCAGCCGTTGGATATGAAATCAAGGGCCTACGGTTCATCTTCAACCTCCACCCCCCTGAGCCGCCAGCCACCACCGGCCAAACAGCAGCCCCCCGCCGCCCGTGGCCGGCGGTGCGCCGCCCCGCCCGCCCCGAAAACACTCCCCACCGCCGGTCCGCCGCCGCCCCGGCCATCCCTCTAGGCCCCCCCGTGCCGAGCTTTTTCTCCGGCAATCCCCACGCCACCGCGCCGCCAACGCCCTGTCGCCGGCGACCACCGCCCCCATCCTGAACCCTAAGATAGATAGTGGGGTACCTCTCCGGCGAGCCCCCCTCCCCGCTGCGGCTGGTTCTTCCTTCACCCCGGCGAGCCCCCCCCACCCCCTGAAAATCGACTGGCCCAAAAGTCGATTCAGTCGACTGAAGTGTAGCTAAATCGGAGCAGCATCGCAAGCAAGAGCAAGAGCGAGAGCAGCAGCACGAGCAAGAGCAATAGCAAGAGCAGACCAGGCAGGGGACCGAGAGCAAGAGCAGAGCAGCAGCGTGAGCGAGAACTAAAGCGGCAGCAGCTCCTACTGATGTGGACATCGCCGCCGAGGGAGCGACATCGTGGAGGAAGTGGCCGGCGACGCCGCCGTGGATGGAGCCGCGCCGTGTCGGCTCGGGACCGAGCGCCGGCAGCACCGTGAGATCGAATCAAGAAGAAAATGCGGCAATTAGTGTACAACGTCTTTGGTGGCGTCGATTAGGCCGCAGCTTCATCCGAGGAAACGGTGATGATGATGCTCTTCCGGTGGTGCAGGTGAAGACGGCGGTGTGGGAATGGAGGTGGCGCGAAAGACGAGGGGAACGTCGGGGCAGCTCCTTGGAGGTGGAGGACGGGGTGGCTGAACCGGCGGGACGATGAGATCGACGACGGATCCTCATCCGGTACGATGGATGAGGGACGTCGAGGTGTTGTTGTGGATGACGTCGTCGGGGAAGAGGCTCCGGCTGGGTGGCGAACGGACCAGGGTGTGGGGTTTCGTCGCGGATTTTCGCGGCCTCGGTGTACGAATGGGTGGGTGGATGGGATGGCAGTGGGGAACCATGGCTTAGAGACGCGCTTGTCCGAAATGTGGGGTAAGTTACGAAAGTACCCCAACCGATTTGAGGCGGTTCTTTCGGTTCAGCGGTACCACGGGCATTTCGTGTGTCGGGATTTCACAGGAGGTGGGAGTTTTTGCGCGCGTTGTAATTTCTGAATAGCAAGGCGCGGGTTGAGATGGAGGGAGTTGTCGGAGCACAACGAGACAAAGATATATCTTAAATATTTCGGGCTAACAAGGCGCGGGTTGAAGAGGCGGGAGTTTCGCAGCACGATAGACAGAGACGCTAGCTTGAATTTTCGGCATAACAAGGCGCGGCTTGAAATTTCGGAAGAACAAGCTTAACGTGTACCAAAAAAAGACAATTTGCACCTCAACACGCACAACACACACACAAACACCATTTAGACTAGAGTAAGGTACACGTGCATTGCACGCATGAGATTTGGCAACCAAATTATGAATAAATACCACATTATACCATGCAAGCTTTGAGTCATATATGCATGATGTAGATGTTCGTTTAATTCTTATAGTTCATTTCATTCAAAATCATCTAGTTTTTATAAGAAAGCTAATCTATTTTAAGATTCATGGAATTGTGCGTCGTAAGACATAAAGTAAAAACAAATAATGGCAAATCATGTAGAAAAACATTTGGGCAATTCTGATACGGAAGATTCTAGAACAAATAAGAAGTGCTTGTGTTTTGATGTTTGTGCATTATGCTTAAGTTCAACCATGGAGTCTTCTAGATTATACATGTGGCGAAATCTGGTGGAATCTAGATGATATCCAACGGCCAGTAGTGCTCAAATTTGCCATCTTTGGGCCATCGGATTCGCCTCATCCAACGACCATCTTTCAAAGTTAAAGTTACCCGCACACAATATTAAAAAATATAAAATATAATATATATATAGGGGTATAGATATAGATATGTGATGCGAAAGCCGCCCATCATCTCCAATTAGAATAGTGTGTCCATGCACGGATGCGACGTGGCCAAATGATGTCTGCCATCGGTATCTCAAATTCAAATCAGTCTGACCTTGTTCAATGTGTATACATTACAACATGCTCGTTTCCAAACCACACCGCGCAGATCTCCGTTATATTCATGCATGCATGGGTTTCAAACATCAGGATCTCTTATTCAAATATTTGAATTCAACTTTACATTGATTATGACCTCACCTATTCTTTTACACCCACACAGTAGTCTTCTCTTTATAATTGTACCACTAACTTTCTCTCGTGCATGCATGCACACACACTACCAGTCGGCATTATCCATCGCACGCATACAATCTTTTTCTTCAGGCCGGTCTCCCATGAAGGCACACACCCACACACACCCCCTCTCCATCATATCGGGCTTTCTTTATCTCTCACGCGTGCATGCGCAACGGTCGATGTTCCTCTATGTATGTGTGTATATAGCTAGGTCTTTCATAGTTTTCCACACAAACCGATCAATCGATATATCCAGTGAGGTCTCACCCTCTTTCCCACGTCCACATCGATCAATCTATACCTCTCTATATAGGATGAACATATATAGCTAATACACCCACATTAATTATATATCCAACGTCCCCCTCTTATCATCCATGCCTTCTGCTTCATCTCTCAGACGCGTGCACAATGGCGAAGACAGGGGCAGTAAGGGCCCTGCCCCCTCCCCCCTAACATCACTATATATCGAGGCTAATATGAATGTGATCATTAGACAATTGCTGCTAAAAATGGTTTAAGTTCATGAATTGACCCTCCTGGTAAAGGATTAGCAATGCTTGGCCCCCTAGCTCATTTATTTTTCATGGCTCCGCCACTGCGCGCAACAGCGCACGTGTTCGCCCCCTCTCTCTAAATATCGATCTCGCACTTGTGCATTCCTTCATAGTCTCCCTCCACTCGGCCCCTCGCACCATCTTCTAGCCCCCACCGGATTTTGCCACATGTACAATCTAGCAGACTCCATGGTTGAACTTAAGCATAATGCACAAACCTCAAAACAACAGTGGTTCTCTTTTGTTCTAGAATCTTCCGTATCATAACTGCCCAAACTTTTTTTTCTGGTTGAATTGCCATTATTTGTTTTTACTTTATGCTTTACAACGCACAATTCCATGAATCATAAAATAGATTAAGGGCTTCTTTGATTCAAAGGATTCTCAAAGGAATTTTGGAGGATTCTAATCATTAGGAATTTTTCCTATCTTGGTTGTTTGATTCGTAGGATTGTATACCATAGGAATTTTTCCATATGATTCATTTGCACTAGATTTCATAGGAAACATCCCATCCACTCAAACCTCTTTGAAAGAATTCTACGTTTTTTCTATGCACAATCAAACACTCGTACAATCCTGTAGGATTCAAGACGACATTCCACTATAATCCCATGTTTTTCCTATTCCCGCGTTCTTAGCTTTTTTATAAAAACTAATTGATTTTGAATGAGATGAACTATAAGAATTAAACGAAGGGCTACATCAGGCATATATGACTCAGAGCTTACATGCTATAGTGTGGTATTTATTCATAATTTGGTTGCAAAATCTGATGCGTGCAATGCACATGTACCTTACTAGTACTTCGAGTATGTGCAAAACACGTAAATTAGAATACCAATGGCATGCTACACAGTGTCTCTTACAGTTCATGAAGCCACGTGGCACATGTGGAGGCGTTGTCGCGACCTCCTTGCCTGGATTGATCACAGTGACATGCTACTGGTTCCAGAAGAATGTACTCGTCCTCCCTGAGCCATACTGGCGGTACATGCACGAAGCGAAGATGTGCACGCATGCCACGCACGCACTCATTCCCTCACATGCACACGCGGGTACACGGGCGGACGCAATTTTGTACCAAGATCCACCCCATGTGATAATTTGACGCGTGTAAAGTCGTTCACTTCATTGATGGTCAATTAATACAGCGCATGCAAATTGAGTGGACGTGAGGGCGGAAGAAAGACATTATTACTCCATTGCGCGCATGCGAGTAGTTAAATCGTGGGTTGCTAGTAGTACTTCCATTGGTCTCCTTCGTATTTTGTGCCAATTTTTGACAGTAACATAATATTTACGCATTTGAGCAGTGTAGTACTTGAAATTTATGTTCCGCTAAACTCATCGGGAGCCGTTTCGGGCCTCGAAACCAAAACCATCGATTAATCTTTACCTTGTTCCCATCACATTCGAAAGCCTGCTCACACCTACTAGTACGTACCAAACCTGAACGTGTTCCCACTATGCAGGTATTAGTACTAGTGCTAGTACTTAGGTTATAAAAAGGGGAACTACCTAACCGAAAATTACTCTACCTTTCCTCCTCATAAGTGCTTCTTCTTCGTCCGTCGTTGCCATGGCCGGTGAGCAGAGCTCTAGCTCGAGAACTACTCGTAACAAGGGAGTGGCAACCAAGGCTGCGGAAAAAAAAGAGGGCTCGCCGCCACGTAGAGATCTCGAAAGATCTCTCACGGGCAGGCGATGGCTCCCAGGAGCACCCTAGCCGCGGAGGCGGACATGCCGAGCCGGCGGAGCTGGAGTCGTTATCCCTCGACGGCATGCCCGATCAGCTCAATAAGCAGAAGGAGTTCATCCAAGGCTTGATGGAGTTGCTGAAGGAGAGCCTCGACGACATGCCCGCTGAGCTCAATCAGCAGGGGGAGTTGACCGCCGGCTTCGTGATGCTGCTGAAGAAGAGCATTGCCTCGGAGAAGAAGGCGACCGGCGAAATCCTGCGACTTCAGGAGGACAAGGCGAAGCTCTGCCACGAGATCGATCTGTTGAAGGAGAAGAACGCCGGCTAGAAGAAGCTGCATGAGAATTGTAGTTCCTCGATGAAGATGTTGCAGGCCCTCATCATGGAACAGAAGGAGGAGTTGGCGAAGCTCCGCATCGAGCACCCGGCTGCTGTCAAGGTACATAATGCGGCCATGGAACAGATGATGAAGGCTCGCGTCGAGAAATCCCGTGTCATGGACAGAATGAAGAAGATGGCGGAGGAGACGCGCAAGGAGATGGAGGTCGTGGAGGCAATGAAGAAGCAGTTACGACTCGGCGGCGAATTAGATCATTTGGGGTGATAATCTTCCTTCTTCTTTTGCTTCTGTGTTTCATCTTTTGCTTGAGGTGTTTCGCCGCACGTGTCACGTTCTCTGCGAGGCATGAATAGAACAATGTTTTTTTGAGGGAATGAATAGAACAATGCTAACAATGAGATGACTAGCAAATTAGATCATTTTTTATCGCCATATGGCACTGGGCTGCCGTGTTTCGTGCTCCTCCGTCGCAGTACTACTCCAGTGGAAAACTTGAGTATACCGCACGGTTCTTTGCTCCTCCTCGATCAGGTCGTCGGTGCATTTATACAAGTAGTCAAATCACAAGGCCCCGCCTTCCAGCAGTAATGAGCCGTCAAATCACAAAGGCCCTCGCCTCTCGTGAAACCGACCAAGCTAGACTGCCCCGCCCTCTAGCCTTTTAAAAAATGTATACTTTTGTACAGCAGTAGTATCGATGGATTGTGCCATGGAGCAAAACTTGAAATTAAAAAAAAGGTGGTACATATAGAGAGCGCTCGTCGCCAAATTATGCATATAGTACTATTAAAAAGGCTAGTCACAATAATGGTGTCCAGCACAACCCACCCCTCAAATAAAACTAAGAGGGTGCTTGGATACGTTTTAGTCCCATGACTAAAAGTAGTGGGACTAAAACGTGCTAGCCTCACCCATGCTTGGATCCAAATACTAAAAAGGCTAAAATCAAGTTAATGAGCATTTATTATCCTCCAAACCCTCCAATCCAGAACTCGCCTATGTTAAAGGAGAGGAGTTAAATGAGTAGAGAGAGGACTAATCTACATTTTAGTAGGGGTACCCCTGACTAAAAATTTTTAGTCTCAAGACTAGTTTTAGCCCCTGTTTAGTCAGGGGTGCTTGGAACTTTAGCCTCTTAAAGAGACTATTTTTAGTCAGACTAAAATAAGTCCCTTGGATCCAAGCACCCTCTAAGCATCCTGGAATTCTTTGACAAAACTAAGCACCCTGAAATTCTTTGACAACTAAACTGCTGGCTATATGATGTTGGCCATATATATTGTACGTATATAATGTGAAGAAACGAGTGGTAGTACTATACCAACTAAAAGATGAAATGTAAGAAATACTAGTATGTACGTACTAAAGAGTTAAATTAACGAGAAGAAACATAACATATTTCTGCTGGGGGCTCAGCACAACACACCCCTCAAATTAAATTAAGCACACCTGAAATTAAACTTTGCAACTATTCCGGTACACACTGCATTAGAACCACCATGAGCAACGACACTGCCACCTTACTCAGAGTCCTCGTCCACGTCCTCAACTTCGTCCTTGTCCCTCTTCCTCTTGGCCGATACTTCTTTGCTTGAACCGCACACTTGGCTGTTGCTCTTCATCCAACCCTTGTAGATATTGAAGCAAAGGTAGCCATCCATTGCAGCGTAGTGGATGTGGTCTATATCTAGTACATTCCGCTGCCATGCATGACGATGAGACGTGTATGGAGGTTTCTCCAGTTTACCGTACGAAGGATGAACCATGGCTCCTGCCAGGGTCAGCATTGAAGGCTGACGAGAGGACACCAGCCGATTCTTCTGGAGGTCGAAGGTGTTGCCTACAACGAGGCCTATCCGACGCAGGACTTCTTTGTCGTTACCAAAGTCTACAGTAACGAATTTGACTAGGTTGCTCTCGAGGAAGTCCTTAAAATCCTGGCACTCAATGTCGGCATCGCATATGTGGTAGACCAAGCATAAGTCATGCACGCAAACCTGGATCACGGCGGGCTTCTTCCTCTCTTCGTCCTTTAGATCCTTCTCTCGTCCCAGGACTGTGGTGTACTCAATATCTAGCCCAGCGACCCACTCATCATCTGAGTCTTCGAACATGCGTCTGAAGCGAGAAAGGCATCCTTTTACCATCACGGAAGAACGGGTGTAGATGACGTCGAACTCATCGCCGGTGATGGTTCTAACCTTGTACTCACCGCTGATCGTGGAGATTTGGGACGCCATGGATTTGGGAGGAGGGTTAGGATTAGTGGAACTGCCGTAATGTGAATGGACGGGATGACTAGGAGCGAACCGCCGTAGTATTGAAGGACGTGCGGGGACGAGTAGGAGCGAACTACCAGCGTGCGAACGGCAGGGTAGTGGCTTTCCATTCTCCCATGATACGGGCTTCCGAGAGCCCTTGGATCTGAGATCGAACGGTTGCATGGCGTGATTCTAGACCTATGGGTGAATATCCTATCCCGGAGGGTTATTCTGCAAATTTTCAGCAACTTAGCATGCGAACGTTTGATCTCAGATACAAGGGCTGCCAGCAGCCCGTATCATGGTCGCGCCTACCACGACCGTCGCGTCGCTCGCGCGGTCGCGCCCTTGGAGATTTAACACGGTGCGTTAGGCTATCTGATGTTGGCATGTCATACATAGTCATCACTTAGTCACTCATACTACAACAAGGTTGGCTATAAGTGTAATTTTTTACTCCTCTCTATCTCTTTCTTAGTACTCCCTCCGTCCCATAATATAAGAATGTTTTTGACACTAGTGTAGTGCCAAAAACGTTCTTATATTATGGGACACAGGGAGTACTAGTATTTATTGCATTTGCCAAGGAGTGACCTCTTCCAATGAAATGGTGTTGCTAAGTTTGCTTCATTTAATTAGCTATAGACTCAAAATTGTCTTTTCACCTAGGTACACGCGCTTAGCACCGTTTGTTCCTTGGGTCACCAAACTAGTCTCTCTCTTCTTGATTAACTTGCCACATCAGACTTTATGCCTATGTGGCAAGCTTAAGCACCTGTAGGAGCAAGTAAAAGTAAGTACAATAGTGCGCTTTACATGGCATTTTTGCATATGTGGAGGAAAGAGAGGCAAGGAAAAAGTGGAGAAGTGGGCTCTCATGCAAGAGCCAGCCTCTACTACATGGTGGAGCATTGGGAGAGGCACCTGTATGGAGGTGGTAAGGAATCGGGAGACTCACGCCGATCGTAGTGCCGCAGTTAAAATGATAATGGCAAGTCAAATCATGGGGCCCCACCTGTCCAGCAGTAACTCGCTGTCAAATCACACAGCCCTACGTTTGCAGCAGCCTACTCCCTCGTCTTCTCGCGTCTCTGTTGAACCGACGAGGCGGAACTGCCCTGCGTACCGCGCAGGAAAAGCCCCGCCCTCGACTTTTAAATAGTATACAGTATACTAATTTTGTATCCATGGATTGCGCCCGCGCCATGGAGCAAAGCGTCTAGAAAACGGCGGTACACATGTACGGAGTATACAGCACGCCCGTCGCGTTCGCGTCGCACCCCAGACGGTCGGTCGGTCTGGCACGCTGCTCTCCGAATGGAACGCGCGTCATATTACGTTTGCACACACATGTGGGACGGCAATTGAGAACCGACCATAGGCACACTCCTCAGCCCCACATGTCGGGTGACTTAATAGAAGAGGGAGACGAGCGATAGTACTAGAGAAGTGTTGTACTACGTTGGTGCCTGGACGATCCCTGCAAGACACGGAAGATCAGTTCGTCCATGCATGTGACCAGACTCCAGCAGACACACCTGGATTGGCTATCGTCTACATATCGTGCAGGCTGTGTTGTACATGGCTGTAGTTGTGGTGAGAAATCTAAAAAAAAGGTTTCTTGTCATCTCGCAAAATTAGGTGTCATGTGCTTCGGATCACTGCGAGGGTTAAACAGCGACAACTGAGTTGGGCTAGTCATTGGGGGCACATGCACGAACAATGACTACTCGGCTGCCATCTAGGTCAAGCCGGCTATGTTAATTAGGACATCTATCGACGGACCCCTTTTCTACGAGTTTATCTTTAATTTGAGCTTTGTTCCTCGTCTAGTTTGTCCGTCGGGATTCGTGTTGTCTCCTTTGGGCAGTGAGGTTATGATTTCTTGTCATGTGGCATTTTTTCGTGTTATATGTTATAATCCGGCGCTTCAGATCAAAATGACGACAACTGCGCCTCCGGGCCACGTGCATGAAGACTTCTCGGCAGTCATTGACGAGGTCAAGCCGGCTTCGGTAGACAAAAGAAAACTAGTACTACTCCACTATATAGGCAGGAGCCTCCGCGCTTGCTTGCTAGTGTTGCTCTCTTCACACTGTCTCGGCCTCTCTAGATCTAAACACGGCAGCGGTGGCCACACTCTCTCTCTCTCTCTCTCTCTCTCTCTGCTCACCGCTGGTCACAGATCCAGCCGGATCCTCTCCGCGGGGGAAGGTGAGAAGGTGCAACGTTCACGCGGTCGTCCTCGGCGACGACTCTTACCCACTGCTGGGCGCGTCCCGATCAGCCTGCCTTGCCGTTCTCTCCCAAGCACCGCTGGCGAGGGAGGGCCTCCGACCCCTTCTTCCTCACTGCCGTCGTGTGGGCAGATCCGGCCTCCCACCACCCACCTAGCGACATCCCGGCGACCATCAGGTATAACTTCATTCGAAACCGGCCTTGCTCTACTTCCCGAGCTCCTGACGTCGCTGCATTTGTATCTTTTACTATTTCTCAGGCCCCCTCATAGATAGGATCGATCGGCTGTTCAAAAACCACCTAATTTTTTTACATTTAAGAGGTAAAACTAGTTCATGCACTAGAATCTAGTACTACTTGGTTCAAACAAGGAAGAAAGGGGGTGGGGGTGGGGGAGGATTTGTTACCTGAATCTAGGACTTGGTCGAAAGAGGAAATAATGGGGGCGAAAAGTAGCAGAGACTGGCTATCCAACTGATCTCTAGGTCTAATAGGGAAATAAAGGGAAACGCAGTACAAACTCAATATAAACCCGATCTATTGGTTGAAAAAGGAAAGAAAGTGGGGACTGGGGGACAAGTCAATAGAGTAAGTCCAGCACTAGATTTGCTAGCCTCACACAGTATAAGGTGGCTATACCGAACAAAAATGGGACCAACCCAGATATCCTGTTCTGATGTTTGTTGCCCCGAGCCACTCTTATGTAATGCCACTGGTAAAATGTAGCAGTCGCACTGTTAAAAGTAAGGACACGTTAAACCAATGTTGTTTTCAATGTAATGCCTCCAGTAATATGAATCAATGGCACTTCTTTACATGTCCTGCTAAAATTTCCCATTAAGATAAGTTGGTTCTTTTCGTTAGAAATGCAACTGTCCTGGTCCGCCTACTCTCCCGTGCCCAAAGTAATGTCGTATTTAACGGTTGTCATAGTTAATCCTAATGCCCACACTAATATCTAGCAATGCCAGTGCTTTAGAAATTGCTACTGTCCTTGTAGGATTGCCATTCAGATAAGGAACATGCTTCTTTTCATTTGATGCATGTTTCATCACTTGTTAGTCACCCTCCTTTCCACCTTTTTCGTGCAAACAGAGATATACATTTCACGCTCGATCTTAGTTGAACTACACAAATGATATCCAAATTATAGTTGAGCATTCCAGGAGCTTCACAACCAACCTTGATGTTGCTCAATTTTATTGCAACTAATGAAGAAGAAGCTCTGTGGGTTTCGTTTTCTGATGAAAATGGAACCGGGGCTGGAGCCCTTTTCTTAAAAAAATTGAAGAAGAAGCTGCTAGCTCACGGGACATTGCTTCATTTTAGGTGAACTGCACCAAAAGGTCCCATGAATTGAATCATCCATGTTGGTGACTGAAAGAGCCAGCTTCAGCATCCCAGTCTAAGCACCCCCGGCGTCCATCCTTGCGACGCACGGTACACCTCGTTTGCCACCTGCTCGACCCTAGTGTCACTGATAAAATGAAGTAATAATACAGTTAAAATAGAGCGAGTGTCATCTCTATCATTTCATTTCCAATGTAGATAAAGAAAGTGCTTCTCTTTGTTTATGTATGTTTCATCAACTAGTCCCATTGTTAATGTTTAAGCGTTTCTGCAAACTGGGGTGCTTAATTTTAGTTGATATGTACAAAAATAGAGATTTGAATGTCTCAAGGCGCCTCCTTGTACTACCACTGTACACTGATGTTCATCACTGGCAGAAGGTGTATCTGGGAGACTTGGGACGATGTCCAGTATGAGGTGTACCGTATGAGGCGTCGCAGGGCCCATCTCGCCCTCGCAGCATGGCATACTATGATACTATCGCAATATTTTCTTCTATTTATTTTGTCTGTTTCATCAACTAGTGCCACTATAATGTAATCACGCTTTTTCATTATCTGTGCAAACAGGGTTATTCAGCTGCATTTTGGTGAAACTGCACAAATGTATGTATGGAACCGGCATATATGCAGAGTGCGAGGTGTGCCAAGTAAAAATTACCGACACCAACCATGCTGCATGCACGCATTGGCATCCACCACCACCAGTGGGATGTGTGGCGCTCTCTGTGGATAGATCTTTCTCGGCAGCAAATCATCTAACCAAATACTAGTAGCTTATATCGGCAGTTTTCTAGGGAGTACTCTTTTTTGAAAGAAGCACCAATCTATTTTTCTTTATTTGTACATCGTGTCACAACTTTGACCCAAAGGTCCAGAGCTATTTTAGGGTGATTGGCGTAGTACTCGGAGACTGATTGTAAGCATGATTTTCATTAGCTGTCACACTGATTGTAAGCATGAGCAGGTGGAATATTAGGTTAGTGCGAAGCTTACCTTAAACCCTACCGCCGCCGTTGAAATGAGGCGAGCGTCGAGGGAACCATGGAGAATGGCGGGGAAGCGATGTCGCGCCATCCGGCCTCCTCTTGCGGTGGGAGAACGAATACTCCTGTGGCTCTGGCTGGCTCTGCACCCTCACGAACGGCACACCATACTCGATCGATTCGTTATCCTCTGGGTGCTCGACCTTCGACCTGTACGCCCACCACCTCCGCCTGACTGTCGCCTCGGGCGAATCTGTCTGCTCCATCGCCTAGAGGAGATACTCGATGAACTCGGAGGACTGCGGCGTGACTGCCGCCGAGGAGTACATGTACATCGCCGCCCTCATCGCCGCTGTCTCGCTCTTTCGCATACATTGCCACATGGCCCGCACCGTCCTCGAAATCTCCCACTCATTGTCAAACCAACTAAGGATCTCCTTCAACCTGGCTAACTTTGTCTGGTCGCCGCCGGCGATCTTCCTGATTCGCTGCTGCATCCTCTCCATAGATGTCCTTCTGAGTGGTCCGGTGCTAGCTTTGGAAGATGGGAGGAGAGACGGTGGTCTTGCAATAGAGAAGAGGGAGAGGCGAGACGGTGGTTTTGGAATGGAGATGATGGAGAGGAGCGGAGGTGGTTTTGCAATGGAGAAGATCAGAAGAGGGAGAGGTGAGACGGTGGTTTTGGAATGGAGATGATGGAGAGGAGAGGAGGTGGTTTTGCAATGGAGAAGATCAGAACAGGGAGAGGCGAGACGGTGGTTTTGGAATGGAGATGATGGAGAGGAGAGGAGGTGGTTTTGCAATGGAGAAGAGGGAGAGGAGCGTGCGGCAGCGATTTAGGATTGGACGAGAGGGCCGGCGCGCTGTGACTGGATCAAAATCAAAATCAATTTACCCTTCAATTAAGAAAGTGACCCCACATTAACTAGTCTCCCTTTTATTCTGGGTCATAATTGACCATGATTTTCGCACATAAAATATATGTTATACATTGCAAAAATAATATAATTTGAAAGTACATTCAGATACGACCAAACGATACAATATTTGGTGACATGCATTCACATTTTGCTTGTCAAATACAGTACGTGGTCAAACTTTGACCCAAAATACGCAAAACAACAAAAAAATACTTCCAAGACCAGCGCCGCTCTTCTGCTCTTCTCCTCTTAAACCACCGTCGCTCCTCTCCTGTTCCAATCTAAATGCAGCGCCGCTCCTCTCCTCTTCCATTTCAAAACCACCGCCCCTCCTCTCCTGTTCCAGTCCAAAACCAGCGTCTCTCCTCTCCCGTTCTAATCCAAAACCAGCGCTGCTCCTCTCCTCTTCCATTCAAAAACCACCGCCGGCGAGTGAAGGTGCTGTGGAGAAGTAGATCGATGGAGGAGTACAACCGATACGTGAGGATCGCAGACGGCGACCCTGTGAAGCTAGCTAGGATGTTGGAGATACAGTCTTGGTTTGACAACAAGGACCAACTAGCGGCGACGGCGACATCCATGGCCAAATATCTGCAATAGAGCGAAAAGGCGGCGATACTCCCGGAGGGAGTCGCGCCGGAGTACATAGAGCTGCTCCTCTGGGCCATGGAGCAAACGGATTCACCGAACCCGATCGTGAGGGAGCGGTGGTGGGAGTATCGATCCCAGATGGAGCATCCACCAGAGATTGAAGGATCGAGCATCTATAGGGTGCCGTTTGTGAGGGTGTCCTGCCAGAGCGAGCCGGTGGAGTCTTCGTCGACCGAACCCAACTGCAAGAGGAGAAAAGCAGTTGGCCCGACGACGCTTCCCCACCATCGTCTCCCTCGCCATTCACATCGTCTCACGGGGCGCCTGTCTGCCGCCGAGGAATAGGAGGGGGCTGCCCCCCCTAGCCCAATAGTCAGGCAGGTTGTAAATTGTCAGGAGGAGCTTAGGGTTGTCAGTATTTCCAGGTTGTGAATTGTGTTTTGTGTTGTGTATTTTGAGAGTACTTTCAGATATGAATGTCTTTTGAATTTCAGATTTGCAGTATTGAGCATATGAAGTAATTTATGAATTCTAGAGATCTATTTTTAGCACTTCAAAAAATGTAGTTTCATAGGAGTATAAAAGTGCAGACAATGTGATTCTCAAAGAAGAAACTGCAAGTTTCAGTTTCAGATAAGAAACTGCAAGTTCAGTTTCAGATAAGAAACTGCAACTTTTAGAGGCAGAGCATTTATATTAACACGGCCTTTTCAAACAGGGTTAACATCATGCTGGAAGTTTTATTCATGGTCGAAAATGGAACTACCAGCCAGTTAACATCATGCTGATCAACATTCATGCATAGCACATCTTCATATGATGCACAGTCAAAATGCCCACACAATGTCGAGTGTGCGAAACACAGAGAAAACGAGGGACGAAGTTTTGGCAAGTGTTGGACGTGGTTTTGGGCAGCCCCGTCTAGGCTTGCTCCCTCCTCCCGCAGCCGGCTCTGCTGCCGCACAGGCCTCACCGCCCCACCGTACTCCCATCACTGGCCTAGCCATCCCTCTACTCACCCACACCTGCTGTTATTCTCCGGCGACGGCAGACGAACCAGTAAACCCTCGTACAGTCGTACTCCCCTCCGCGTGGGAAACAACTGCCGAGTCTTCCCTGCCTCCGTGTCGTTCCCTTCCTAGGCCTCGCCGTCGTCCACCGCCCTGGTGCTCTTGACGCGGCCTGGTTAACGTGGTCAACGAACGACATGCATCTGAAGTGGACTGTACGTGGAGAGGCCGACAGCTGGGTCCACGGCCGCACGCAAGGAAATGCCTCCTTATTACGCGCAAAATAATGATTCCTCCACCTGACATCAGGGACCCACCGAAAGGGCCTCTGTATTTCGCGAAAAAAACGTTACCGCCGCTGACAGCTCGGACCCACCAGCTATATCTTCGCACGCAAGGAAGTGCCTCCTTATTACGCACAAAAAAAATGAATACCCCCCTGCTAGCTGGGACCCACCATGGTGGGAGGCTGACTTGTGGGCCTACTAAGTTGACTGGGATGGGGGCCTTTGTCAACTTTAGTCAATATGAACGATTCTAGCTCCAGTGACCGTACGATGTCCATCCAACGGCCGTAGTGCTTCTTCAACCTCTGGTCTTCTTGCTCCAGCCGCCCAAAGCAGCGCCGGTCGTGCCGCATGCTCCTGCCTCCCGTGGCCGGCTGTGCTGCCGCAGAGGCCTCACCGCCCCCTACTATTCCCACCGCTAGCTAGGCCCTGCGGCGACGGCAGCCTCACACCGTAGCCGAACCAGTGAACCCTCGTACTCCTGTCCGCGCGGGCTTCCACTGCCGCGTCTTCCCCGGCTCCACGTCGTCCCCTTCCTAGGCCTCGCCGTCGTCCACCACCATGGTGCTCTCCACGCGGCGTGGTCAACATGGTCAAGGAACGACTTCCATCGGAAGAGTACTGTACGTGGAGAGGCTGACAGCTGGGTCCATGGCCACAACCCAGTTTTTTTGTGATTTGCCAAGTAAGTCGCTTTGTCAGGCCTGTTGGGCTGCAAATCTTTCAAGACGAGGAGAGCTTTCATTCGGCTGGCCGAGAAAATGGCCCATCAGTAATGAGAAATGGGCTGTACATTTTTAAAACACATCAATCTGGCAATTAGTTTCAAATATCTTTTTTTTCATTTCGAGATTTTAAATTACATTAATTTTTATGCGTGGAGAATTTGTTGGATTTTATATTGATATACATTTCTTTTTAAAATCAGTTTGAATGTGAGTCGAAATTTCGGGATTAAAAACAGTTCGGACCGCACCGAAATATGCAAAATTTCGTATAATTTTTTAACCGTGGCCACAATATGGGCTGTAATGCTAACAAAAAGAATATGGGCTCCAAAAAAAACCTTAATAATTAGCAAATGGGCTGTAAATTATTAGAAATAATGGCAGATGGGCTGTATGCTGTTTTCCACAGAGTTGAGGCTTTCCTAAAAAAAAGGTTGACGCACAAGCAGTGACTGTTGGATGGCCATCCAACGGCCGTCGTGCTTCTTCAATCTCTGCTCTTCCTGCTCCAGCCGCTCAAACAAGCGCCGGCGGGACTGCCTGCTCCCTCCTCCCCGCGGCCAGCTCTGCTGCCGCGTAGGCCTCACCGCACCACCGTACTCCCATCGCTGGCCTAGCCATCCCTCTACTCACCCACACCTGCTGTTATTCTCCAGCGATGGCAGACGAACCAGTAAACCCTTGTACAGTCGTACTCCCCTCCGCGTGGGAAACATCTACCGAGTCTTCCGTGCCTCCGTGTAGTTCCCTTCCTAGGCCTCGCCGCCGTCCACCGCCCTGGTACTCTCGGCGCGGCCTGGTCAACATGGTCAACGACCCACATGCATCTGAAGTGGACTGTATGTGGAGAGGCCGACAGCTGGGTCCACGGCCGCACGCAAGGAAATGCCTCATTATTACGCGCAAAATAATGATTCCTCCACCTGACATCAGGGACCCACCGAAAGGGCCTCTGTATTTTGCGAAAAAACGTTACCGCCGCTGACAGCTCGGACCCACCAGCTATATCTTCGCACGCAAGGAAGTGCCTCCTTATTACGCACAAAAAAATGAATACTCCCCTGCTAGCTGGGACCCACCATGGTGGGAGGCTGACTTGTGGGCCTACTAAGTTGACTGGGACGGGGGCCTTTGTCAACTTTAGTCAATATGAACGATTCTAGCTCCAGTGACCGTACGATGTCCATCCAACGGTCGTAGTGCTTCTTCAACCTCTGGTCTTCTTGCTCCAGCCGCCCAAAGCAGCGCCGGTCGTGCCGCATGCTCCTGCCTCCCGTGGCCGGCTGTGCTGCCACGGAGGCCTCACCGCCCCCTACTATTCCCACCGCTGGCCAGGCCCTGCGGCAACGGCAGCCTCACACCGCAGCCGAACCAGCGAACCCTCGTACTCTTCTCCGCGCGGGCTTCCACTGCCACGTCTTCCCTGGCTTCGCGTCGTCCCCTTCCTAGGCCACGCCGTCGTCCACCGCCGTGGTGCTCTCCGCGCGGTGTGGTCAATGTGGTCAAGGAACGACTTCTATTGGAAGAGTACTATACGTGGAGAGGCTGACAGCTGGGTCCACGGCCACAACCCAGTTTTTTTGTGATTTGCCAAGTAAGTCGCTTTGTCAGGCCTGTTGGGCTGCAAATCTTTCAAGATGAGGAGAGCTTTCATTCGGCTGGCCGAGAAAATGGCCCATCAGTAATGAGAAATGGGCTGTACATTTTTAAAACACATCAAACCGGCAATTAGTTTCAAATATCTTTTTTTTTCATTTCGAGATTTTAAATTACATTAATTTTTATGCGTGGAGAATTTGTTGGATTTTATATTGATATACATTTATTTTTAAAATCAGTTTGAATGTGAGTCGAAATTTCGGGATTAAAAACAGTTCGGACCGCACCGAAATATGCAAAATTTCGTATAATTTTTTAGCCATGGCCACAATATGGGCTGTAATGCTAACAAAAAGAATATGGGCTCCGAAAAAACCTTACTAATTAGCAAATGGGCTGTAAATTATTAGAAATAATGGCAGATGGGCTGTATGCTGTTTTCCACAGATTTGAGGCTTTCCTAAAAAAAGGTTGACGCACAAGAAGTGACTGTTGGATGGCCATCCAACGGCCGTCGTGCTTCTTCAATCTCTGCTCTTCCTGCTCCAGCCGCTCAAACAAGCGCCGGCGGGACTGCCTGCTCCCTCCTCCCCGCAGCCGGCTCTGCTGCCGCGCAGGCCTCACCGCCCCACCGTACTCCCATCGCTGGCCTAGCCATCCCTCTACTCACCCACACCTGCTGTTATTCTCCGGCGACGGCAGATGAACCAGTAAACCCTTGTACAGTCGTACTCCCCTCCGCGTGGGAAACAACTGCCGAGTCTTCCCTGCCTCCGTGTCATTTCCTTCCTAGGCCTCGCCGTCGTCCATCGCCCTGGTGCTCTCGGCGCGGCCTGGTCAACGTGGTCAACGACCGACATGCATCTGAAGTGGACTGTACGTGGAGAGGCCGACAGCTAGGTCCACGGCCGCACGCAAGGAAATGCCTCATTATTACGCGCAAAATAATGATTCCTCCACCTGACGTCAGGGACCCACCGAAAGGGCCTCTGTATTTCGTGAAAAAACATTATCGCCGCTGACAGCTCGGACCCACCAGCTATATCTTCGCATGCAAGGAAGTGCCTCCTTATTACGCACAAAAAAAATGAATACTCCCCCTGCTAGCTGGGACCCACCATGGTGGGAGGCTGACTTGTGGGCCTACTAAGTTGACTGGGACGGGGGCCTTTGTCAACTTTAGTCAATATGAATGATTCTAGCTCTAGTGACCGTACGATGTCCATCCAACGGCCGTAGTGCTTCTTCAACTTCTGGTCTTCTTGCTCCAGCCGCCCAAAGCAGCGCCGGTCGTGCCGCATGCTCATGCCTCCCGTGGCCGGCTGTGCTACCGCGGAGGCCTCACCGCCCCTACAATTCCCACCGCTGGCCAGGCCCTGCGGCGACGGCAGCGTCACACCGCAGCCGAACCAGTGAACCCTCGTACTCCTGTCCGCGCGGGCTTCCACTGCCGCGTCTTCCCCGGCTCCCCGTCGTCCCCTTCCTAGGCCTCGCCGTCGTCCATCGCCCTGGTGCTGTCGGCGCGGCGTGGTCAACATGGTCAAGGAACGACTTCCATCGGATGTGGACTGTACGTTGAGAGGCTGACAGCTGGGTCCAGGGCCGCAGCAAGGAAGTGTCTCCTTATTACGCGGAAAATAATGATTCCTCCACCTGACAACTGGGACCCACCAGACGGACCACTATATTTTGCGAAAAAAATGTTTCCCCCTGACTGCTGGGACCCACCAGCTACATCTTCGCACGCAAGGAAGTGCGTCCGAGCAAAAAAATGATTCGCCCCCCTGACTGCTGGGACCCACCAGCTATATCTTCGCAGGCAAGGAAGTGCCTGACAGTCGGGACCCACCTGGTCGAAGCGTATGTAGTGTTGTCATTCTGGTCGCGAACGTGTACGTACATATATACTGGTGGATGTAGAGGCGCGCACGTGTCATAGTAGAGGCGCGTACGTGTCGTAGTAGAGGCGCGCACATAGCATGTACACGTACGTACAACGGCCAGGGTGCAAGAAAGAAAATACGGCCACGTATGTGTCCATACGGGCGGGGTCTCGAACACCTACTCGCGCATACGTATGGCCCGGGCTCGTGTACATGGCTGGGTCGGAACGGAGAAACAGCGTAGTCGTCGTGTTCATGGGGAGGCAACGAAATGCGTTGTGTTCATGGGGAGGCAACGGAATGCGTCGTGTTCATCGGGAGGCAACGGAACGCGTGGGAGCCAACCGGCTGGGTCGGAACGGAATGCGTGGTCGTGTTCATCGGGAGGGCTTGGACGGAACAGGCGATGGAAACGAGGCCTGGCGTACCGCACAACGGAGGAAACGGACCTCCTACGTTCGGAACGGGGTCCTGTTGATCGGGAGGGGTGTGGCGTACCGCAAAACGGACGAAACGGACCTCCTACGGTCGAAACGGGGGTCCTGTTGATCGGGAGGGGTGTGGCGTACCGCAAAACGGACGAAACGGACCTCCTACGGTCGAAACGGGGGTCCTGTTGATCGGGAGGGGTGTGCCGTACCGCAAAACGGACGAAACGGACCTCCTACGGTCGAAACAGGGGTCCTGTTCATCGGGAGGGGTGTGGCGTACCGCAAAACGACACTCCACGGGATACTGTTCATCTCCACCATCGACCTCCTCCAGCCTCCACGGGCTACCGTCGACCTCCTCCAGCCTCCATGGGCTCCTGTTCATCCAGCCTCCACTGCGCGCTACTCCACCGGCTACTGTTCAACCACCCCTCCACGGGCACCCCTCCATCGTCTACTGTTCATTCAGCCCTCCACACCACGGGGTCCTGTTCAACCACCCCTCCACAGGCACCCCTCCACCGTCTAGTGTTCATCCAACCCTCCACCACACCACGAGGTCCTGTTCATCCAGAGGCAACGCCACCGCTCACTGTTCATCCAAACCGCCCTGCAACGCTCACTGTTCATCCCAGAGGCAACATCGATCAGCTTCAGTTAGCAGCAGTAGCGAAGGAATCGCTCAATCGGGTTCAGTTAACAGCCATCGATCGATCGCTCGGGTTCAGTAACGCGCAGCCTGTAGTGCAATCGCTCGGGTTCAGTTAGAGCCCAACGCCTCGCTTGGGTTCAGTTAGAGCCAACGCCTCGCACACACGCGCATACGTGTACGAGAGAAACATGCATCGCTCGGCCCCCGACCTGCCACCATAACCGGGAACTCCCCGAAATTTTCCTCGCCCTCGCTTCTACCACGGTTTTTTCCGTCATGGACGGCCCAAAGAATGTCATGCAGCTGCGTCTCCGGCCCGCCCAGGACGAAAAGCCAATTTTCTGTGATGATTTTTTGTCATAGAAGTAGGAGCCCACCACATCTATGATGATACCGGGTTTTGTCACAATTATCGTCATAGAAGTGTCATATGTATGACAGAAAAAAATTTCGTTCGGCCCAAAATGTCACGGATGTGTCTTTTTTTGTAGTGGAATATTTCACTAATTAAGTTGATTACCTTCTCCATGAGAAAAATCCCCAGCCCAATCCCGCAGAAAACCCCAGTCGACCAGAGTCTAGAATGTCAGTGCAGATAGGCGGCGGAAAGCGGTGGAGGCGAAATCCAGTGCCGTTTGGAGCGCGACCTACACCCGCCGCCAACAGCCGTCGAGCTTAGGGTGCAGAGTTGCGGAGGAGTCCGCGACGAGCGAGTGGGGACGAAGTGGGCGAGGGTTTTCTTTTCCTTTTGCATGTGTGAGTGAACACACAAGGTTTGCAGAGGCGACGGAGATGAATCGTGTGCGATAGTAAATCACCGAGATTGAATGGGAATCCAAATTTCCTTTGTCCTTCATCCACGAGTTTTTTTTCTACGATGAACATAAACCCTGCTAATCACCGTGTTCAAATTTGACACTTTTCCGGGTTCATTTACAATATTGAGGGGATTATGTGCATTTTGTAGGCATTAATGCACGTAATTCAAATTCAAACAATTGGTGCATGAAAGGGTGCACAAGAACGGTCTGAAAAAACCATGCTCGTGGTATTTAGTAATTTCTCAAGCCTTTTACAAGGAATGGGCAGAGATTTCGATGGAATGCGTGGCAATAGTCAACCACAAATGCGTCATTTACTGGGTTATCAACTATAGAACAATGAAATATGTGCTTGAAAAACATGACGGCTGGCATGGTGCCATGGTATGGCCTCACCGTGCCCTGGTTAAAAGCTGAGAAGGTTTGATTTATGTCATCATGCACGCCCTTCATAAATCGAACCATCACCGAGGAAGTTCAATGCTTTCGAGAGGGGAATCACCAAGATTGAAGGGGAATCCAAATTTCCGTCCTAGTTTGTCATTCAGTTTATTTCCAACGATCAACATACCGCCCCAAATGAAACATGTTCAAATTTGACATTTTTCCGAACTCATTTACCATATTTAGGGGATTGTGTGCATTTAATTATGCAGATAATTCAAATTCGAACAATCGGTGCATGAAAAGGTGCGAAAGAACGATATGGAAAACCATGCTCGTGCTATACAAAAAATGAAACACATGGTTGGGAAACATGACGCCTGGTGTGGTGCCATGGTATGGCCTCACCATGCCCTGGTAAAAATTGGAGAATGTTTTCCTTATGTCGTGATGCGCGCCTTTCATAAAACGAACCATCATCCGAGGAAGTTTCATGGTTTTGAGGGGGAAATCACCAAGATTGAAGGGGGGGGGGTCCAAATTTACTTTGTCCTTTGTCCACGAGTTTTTTCTATGATGAGCATACAACCTGCAAATCACCGTGTTCAAATTTGGCACTTTTCCGGGTTCATTTGCTATATTTCAGGGATTATGTGCATTTCCTAGGCATTAATGCGCATAATTCAAGTTCAAACAATCGATGCATGAAAGGGTCCACAAGAACGGCCTAGAAAACCATGCTCGTGCTATTTAGTAAATTCCCATGCCTTTTACAAGGAATGGACAGATATTTCGATGAAATGTGTGGCAATAGTCAACCACAAATGTCTGTTTGTTGGGTTTTCAACTATAGAAAAAATGAAATAAATGCTTAAAAAACATGAAGCCTGGCATGGTGCCATGGTATGACCTCACCATGCCCTGGTAAAATTTGAGAAGGTTTGGCTTATGTCGTCATGCACGCCCTTCATAAATTGAACCATCACCGAGGAAGTTCCATGCTTTTGAGAGGGAAAATCCCCAAGATTGAAGGGGAATCCTAATTTCCGTCCTAGTTTGTCATTCAGTTTTTTCCAACGATCAACATACCGCCTCAAATGCAATGTGTTCAAATTTGACATTTTCCCGTGCTCATTTACCATATTTAGGGGATTATGTGCATTTTCTAGGCATTAATGGACATAATTCAAATTTGAACAATCGGTGCATGAAAATGTGCACAACAATGGTCTAGAAAACCATGCTCGTGTTATTTAGCACATTCTCATGCCTTTTACAAGGAATGGGCAGATATTTCAAGGAAATGTGTGGCAATAGTCAACCATAAATGCGTCGTTTACTCGGTTAACAACTATACAAAAAATGAAACACATGGTTGGAAAACATGACGCCTGGGGTGGTGCCATGGTATGGCCTCACCATGTCCTGGTAAAAATTGGAGAATGTTTTCCTTATGTCGTGATGCACGCCTTTCATAAATCAAATCATCACCGAGGAAGTTTCATGGTTTCGAGGGGGAAATCACCAAGATTGAAGGGGGATCCAAATTTCCTTTGTCCTTTGTCCACGAGTTTTTTTCTATGATGAGCATACAACCTGCAAATCACCGTGTTCAAATTTGGCACTTTTCCGGTTTCATTTGCCATATTTAGGGGATTATGTGCATTTCCTAGGCATTAATGCACATAATTCAAGTTCAAACAATCGATGCATGAAAGGGTCCACAAGAACGGCCTAGAAAACCATGCTCATGCCATTTAGTAAATTCTCATGCCTTTTACAAGGAATGGACAGATATTTCGATGAAATGTGTGGCAATAGTCAACCACAAATGTCTATTTGTTGTGTTTTCAACTATAGGAAAAATGAAATAAATGCTTAAAAAACAGGACGCCTGGCATGGTACCATGGTATGACCTCACCATGCCTTGGTAAAAATTTGAGAAGGTTTGGCTTATGTTGTCATGCACGCCCTTCATAAATCGAACCATCACCGAGGAAGTTCCATGCTTTCGAAAGGGAAATCCTCAAGATTGAAGAGGAATCCAAATTTTCTTCGTTCTTTGCCCTGGAGTTTTTTCTATGACGAACATACACCCTGCAAATCACCGTGTTCAAATTTGGCATTTTTCCGGGCTCATTTACCATATTTAGGGGATTATGTGCATTTTCTAGGCATTTAGCCCATATAAATCCAATCCAGCTATAGGTGCACGGGTGTGATGTGAGGGACGTGGATTGCCGTTCGATCGCGGCGCATCCAACGGTGCACACACGCGATCCGCGTGGCTGGGGTTTCGACCAATCATAACGCAACACACAATAGGCTCAGCGCACACTATTTTCGGAAGCGACGGAGATGAACCGTGTGCGATAATGAACGAGCAAAATTGTAAGGGAAGCCAAATTTCTGTTGTCGTTTGTGGTTGAGCTCTTGAATACCACTGCACTGTATGGCTGCCCGGCCCCTCCGTCCTAAAGCTCTCTCCAGGCGTCGTCCATGGCACCGCGGCGCACAGTAACTGGTAACGAAGCGATGGCATCCCGTCGTGCCGCGTTCCTCGCCGCCTGCGACCGCACACATGGTAAGGAAGCGATGGCATCTCGCCGCGCCGAGCTCATCGCCGCCGGCGGCCAGACAGTTACATGGGAGGACTTTGAGGCTGCCATGGCCGAATGGGTGGTGGATCTAGAGGCGGCCAAAGCCGCACAGAAGGAGTGGAAAAGGCAGAAAGCAGTCAAGAAAAGAGAGTCCCACCGCCGCAAGAAAAAAGAGGTCGCACGCCGTGGTGAGGAGAGCTTGGCGGAGACCGAAGCACGGTGGGCTGCCGCCTACAAGGCCGGGAAGGAGAACGCCAGCGTCTGGCCAGCATGCCCTGATGGCAGCATTTGAGAAGTAGTTTAAGTTTGTAGTATTAGAGCAAATTACCAGTAGTACTTTAAGTTTGTAGTATTAACGTAGAATGTCGGTAAGAGCATCCTTGGAGGGCTTTGAGCGTTGATTAGCATGTGTGCCCGTGTGCGTTTTTTTGCGTTAATCATTAGAAGATCACAAAACTCACGGTTTCTATGCCGTACCCGTCTGCATTTTTTGCGTTAATGACCCATAAGTTAGTTACCTATGCGATATTTCCTAATAAACCAGGTGTACCATTGACCCAAAAAAATCAAGTACACATGTACATTTTTTTGGAGATGGGACATGTCAACTTTCTTTTTTCTCGCACACGAGTATTTTACGCGCTTCGTCTATGTTGTGTGTTTCCCCCGCCCAAGTTTCAAATTTCGCACCGAAATTTTCATTAGGCGCGCGATTTCAGAATTTATTCCTCCAACCACATCCCCTTCCCCTCAGTATCCCCCCTCCCTCGCGCCCCCCTACTGGCATCTCAAACCGCCGCCGCCGCAAACACAGCTTCAACAACATCTATGTTCTGCCCGGATCCAGTCAGGTAACCCACTGATCTCTATCACGTCCTCGGCCTGATTACTTAAATGGCGCCTGCGAAACATCCTCATGCCTCCAAATCCCCCCCTGCCAGGAGCTGATGGCGGTCCATGGCGCGATGGCCGCTGTGCGTGTTGACCCGGAGGAACACCTCGCCTCCGCTGCCGCCGCCGACATGGTGCAGGCTCTGGCTCAGATGAAGTCCCCCAGCGACTACCCCCCGGGACTTAACATGTAAGATCTGACCAGCTAAATCTTACCAATACCACTTGCAATGTCTATGATTTGTACGGTTGATGTATTAAGTATGTTCGTGCCTTGTTTATTTCAGTACTACACACTGTGTGATGTTCAAATATTACCGTGTCCAGCTCAATTTCACCAATACCAGCAACAAACTTACAATACATGAATCAGGATATCACTAGAGATGCTGCCCATTTGCTATTTTTAGTGGATGCTAACCCTGTTGCACTTAACATGCCTGTCCATGTACTTACGTAGGGTCATAACGACCGATGCTTTTGTTTGCCGTCGAGGTGAGCCGCATCCCATGTCTTACAATATTTCACATAATTTGTGCAATTGCAGTTTAACTTCTACCCATTTACTGGTTGCCTGTAGGTACATATGTCGGTGGCACTGATCCACGCTTCGACCCGGAGGAACAGCTCGCCTCCGCCCCGTAGCTGACTTTGGGCGAGCTCTGGCCAAGATGAAGTGCCCCAGCAACTACCTCTCAGGACTTACCAAGTATGTACTCACCAGTTCAATCTTATGGACATCTGGGCCATTATCTGCTCTGGCAGCACCTGCCTTGTGATGTTTAACTCTGCCAATTGCATTTTTATCAGTACCGGTTTCAATGGCCATTAAGCCTGTTACAATTAACAGTTGTATCCATTTTTAAAGAGTTGTATTTCAATGGCTACAAACTTACAAAACATGAATTAGGATGTTGTTAAGCCTGTTGCAATTAACAGTTGTATCCATTTTTAATCGGTCCATTTGCTACCGTGCTACTCTTTCAAAATGAAGATATCACTACAGATGCTGCCGTTTTATTACCATTTGCTATTTTTGGTGGATGTTAACCCTGTTGTAGTTAACATTGGCTTTCCATGTACTTACACAGGGCTACAATGGGCGATGTTGTTGTTTGCCGTCGAGGTTAGCTGCATCACATGTCTTATACACCATCTATTCCTAAATATAAGTATTTTTAGATATTCCAATATAGACTACATAAGGAGCAAAATGAGTGAATCTAGATTCTAATCTAAACTATATCTATAATTCTATATACATCCGTATGTAGTTCATATTGAAATCTCAAAAAAAAATACTTGTACTTAGGAACATAGGTAGTTGTATTTTACATCATTTGTGCAATCTCAGTTTAGCTTCTAACATTTACTGGTTGCTTGTAGGTACATATATGAGGGGTACTGATCCACGCTTCGATCCCTTTTGCGTATGGGGCAATGAGATATTCATGAACAAGCGTCAAGTGAGGAAACTAAGAAAGATTGTTAGGTGAAAGAAACAGGTGGTTGGAATTAAGCTCTTTATTTACACTTTGTCGAAGACAACAGTGAACTTTAGGATGGTAAGTAATGTGTTGCCTTTTCCCCCTACCCACAACAAGTTACTCTATTAGACCTCAGTATCTGATATTTTTCTCTTTTCAGTGGTTTCCGAAGCTATTTACTGATGATTACCTTGCAAACTACATGACCGGAGTGGAGGCAACTAAGGTTAAAGTATATAATTCATGCTACCATGATAATGCTCTAGAAGTCTTCCTAAAGGCGGTGAAGGATGGGCGGGCGATCGTCACAAGGGGTTGGACAAAAGTGGTTCGTGCCTATGGCATGCAGGAAGACACATTATGGGCATTCTGCTTCTTCAACACCGTCGACAATCAAAATGATTTACACTTGTCTCTTCACCTTTACCGCCTTTAAATACTGCGGTTCATCATAGTTAATTGCTGCCTAATCCTGTAATTACTGAACATATTGTATTGGCAATTTTATTTATGGATTCGTTATTGAACCATTGTACTGAGAATTTGAATTGCACGTTTCGTATTTCAAAATTTCCAATTAGAATAATAAATTACAGGCAAAAATAAAAATAGAACAGACGGTCATGGACCTTTGCAAACGGTTCTAGCAGTAAAAGCGCTTGCGATGGATAGCCCAATGCCACACAGTTTTCTACATCAAATCGTGTGTGATGTAATTAATGAAAGCAAACAGTTAACCAAGGCAGAGCGTGTGTGATAGTTACACCTTTAACACATGAGCGTATACATAAAACCATGTGGGATGTACATCTGAACGGAAATGTTTTCCCTGGATTGACTATGTGGGATGTACATAAGAACGGAAACGTATTCCTTGGATTGACTGTGTGTGGTATACATACGAACGGAAATGTTTTTCTGGGATTCACCGTGTGGGATGTACATACCTACAGAAATGATTTTCTCGGATTACCGTGTGGGATGTACATACCTACGGAAATGATTTTCTCAGATTACCGTGTGGGATGTACATACCTATGGAAATGATTGGGTTTCGATGCCTCGCCCGATCGCACACGGCCCCAGCCTGGATCCCAGGAGGGCCTATCCCCGACGATTTATGGGTCGTGTGGGAAGGACACCCTATCGCACACACTCACTTGGCGACGGTTCCAAATGTCGTCGCAGAAAGGGGTAAAAAACCGTTTGTTTAGGATCGACGCGCACCAGTGAACACAGTTTATTCCTAGAAACTGTGTGCGTTGCCTGAGGTCATCGCCCACGGTATTTTTTCAATAACTGTTTGCAATAGCAAAACCCAATTAGCAGGCTAATTCGCCATTAGCAGGCTAATTGCCCTATTATTAATAATCCATGTTAATCTAATTGACATTCATATTAAGCACATAATATATTTCATTTCCATATTAAGGAAGCAAAATTTCATAATTGAAATACATCAAAGTACAACATGATATTGCTTCAGCACTCAGCTACCCCATTACACAACTGCACCAGCACCAAGTTTCACATGCAACATGTAGAACCTTTCGAAATTAGCATCATAGACGGTATATAGACAGATGCATCTCATCTGGAAAACTGCTGAAGCAGAAGGCGAATATTGAGCCTTCATTCATGTTGAAGGTCTTTGTCATTTTAGGCTAGTGCTTGTGGATGATTAACTATCCGTCCTTCGTCCTCTTCAGGAACACTTCAATATTGAACCGTGGGTGTTGTATGAAAACCTTCCTCGCCTCCTGACCATAGAGGTGGTTTCAGAGGTAATCATCAGTGAACTGATTTGGAAAGGCCTGAAAACAAAGATGTGCATAAATATCTTCTCTATATTGGAGATGGGCAAAGGAATAAAAAAGGCAAGGTATAGTAGTTAGTACCATCTTGTAGTGAACTTATGTCTTCTTCATTGTGCAGACAAAGATCTTGTTGTTTTTTGTCGCTAATTTCTTTATCCTAACAATCTTTCTGAGTTTCTTGATTTGATTGATATTCATGGGCAACTCATTTCCCCATATGCAAAAAGGGTCGAATAGTGGGTCAAAACCTCTGACAGCAGGACCTACATGTGCAAGACCAAATTGTTAAGAACCTAAATATTAGAATGGTTCCTGCAATTGCACAATGATGTGCTATTAGACAATGGACCATTCATGTGCTAACCTCGATTGTAAACCTCAGTGCTTCCATTGTTTCCCTGCAACACATATAAGGTAGTTAGTCATCAGGTTAAGTAAGGGTTCACATGCTATCAGTAAAATATGTTGATCAAAAATAAGCACATTGCAGATTCATCAGATTAATTCAAGCCACATGGAAAACCCATTTATCCAAACCAAGTATGATTAAGAACTAGCAAATATACCACATGTATATGTTTCTCGTGTATTAAATGTAGCCAAATTTGATTTATTTCTCACATGGTATACAATAACAGAATGCAGCCACAACAATTGGAGATCACATTGCAGAATTGAACCATGCAGTTATGTAAACACCACAACAAATGAACCAAATATTAACTGAGCACCACATTGCACAATATAACATACTCCTAATAGAAGATTAGACAGTTAACCAAACCAAGCATGCTTAACAACTTGGAAATATAGCAATTGTATTTGTTTCTCATGTATTTACTACAACCAAATTCAATTTATTCCTCACATGGTACACAATAACAGAATGCACCCACAACTATTGAACATTGCATTGCAGAATTGAACCAAACAGTTAATTAAACACCACAACACAAACGAACCAAACGTTAACTGAGCACCACATTGCACAATGTATAACCAAACCAAGCATGCTTGGCAACTTGGAAATATAGCAATCATATTCGTTTCTCATGTATTTTGTAAAGATAAATTCGATTAATTTCTCACATGGAGGACAGTACAAAATTGCAGCCTGAAGAATTAAACATCACATTTCCAGAATTGAACCAAACAGTTAACTGAAGACGACAACTAATTAACAAAACAGTTAATAAGTGAGCACCACACAGCACGACATATAGAACATATACACTAGAACAACAGATTGCACGGTAAAATTAGATAACACAATTCACTAGAATTTGTGAAGGAAAGGCAGGAGCAGCACACGCAACGGGTAAACCGAGCATGCTTAACCGGCGAAGCTAGAAAATGGCAAGGTGCTCCTCCAAGATTTGGGGGTTGGCATGAATGGCAGCCATCGCGACCTCATCTGCGCGTGCGGCCGCAATTTGCTTCTCCGCTGCCAAATGCTCGTTGGGATCCTGGCTAAACTGCGTGCACCATGGCTTAGGGTGGCACTTATTTGGTGGAGGGGTCGGTGATTTGGGTGGAAGGGGTCGCACTCGCGCCGGCGGTCGGGGCATGTGGGATGTGGAAGGACGAGGAGGATGGGGGTCAGGTGTGGATTACCTACCTGGATAGACGAGGCCGAGCAGCATGAAGGAGGGTCGCCGGTGAGGAGGCGGCGCTGCAAGCAAGGAGTAAAGGTTTCAACTTGGAAAGTAAGGTGAAAACATGGGAAATGTGGCTTTTGGTAAGGGGGAGGGGGCGGGGAGGTAGATATTTCTGCAGAAGCCGAAAATTTGGAATCGCTTCAGCGAAAAAACTGGCGCGCAAAGTGTCATCAGACACGGTCCCTTATTCAGAACTGTGTACGATATGTGAACATCACAAACGATTCAGATAGCTTAACCCGTGTGTGATGAGTTTGAACGTCAAAAATTTTGGTTCGAATTTCCATGGTTACAGTGGTCATCCACGTCATTGCATAATTAGAGTACACAAAGGAGACTACATCACACCCACACTTCTTAACCGAGCAAGTTCAGCAATTAAACAGAGCTAGCTGACCTAAACATTACTCTAACAAATTAAAGACCGGCGCTCTTAATTAAACAAAACAAAGAGTACTAGTACTACGTCGCCGCCTCCATGTCCAGTTCACGCCCGACGGTCTCCTGGGGAAGGGGCTCCATGGCATCCATCGCACCATACTCGGCAAGAATCTCTCCATCCGCGTCCGCCATATCTTTGGAAAAGGCCGCCACGAGCTGGTAGTGGGCGGCCGCGATCTAGGCTTGGACGGGCTCCGTCGTTGCAAGGTATGCGCCGGAGGAACGAACGGCTGCTCAAACGCTCTCGGCGATTGCCAACTCTTCGGCCGTGGGTTGCCGACTGTTGTCGGAGAAGCTTTGTTCGATTTGTGCAGTGACCGCCATGAGCTGGGCGTGGGCGGCCTCCATCAGGGCTAAGGCCGCCGCTGCAGAATGGACAGCTGCTATGCCGCTCTCGCTAGTTGCTATCCCTGAGGCAGATGTTGCTGCCACCAACTGAGAAGCAACAGCGGCCGTTTGGGCTGCCTTGGCCGCCCGGTCGCAGATTGCGGCCGCGCTCATGCACCTTATTAGCAACGCATGGCCGCCCGGTCGCAGATTGCGGCTGCGCTCTCGCCGGAGTGAGCCACCGAAGTTGCCTTCACGACGCGGGTCCACGTGCCCATCTTTCACCAGCGATGATTGAATAGTGAAATGATATTCGGGGAGTGTGCTAGTGTGCTTGAGGCGCCGGATGTGGACTATAGCCGGCGCACCTTCTCGCGTAAGCCATAGGCATACTATATATACACCGACGGTGCTCCAGGATATTTTGTGCTGCATCTCACATGGTTGGTGATAATAAACTGTGTGCGATCTACTTGATTTTTCATCTTGATTTGAATTACATAATGGGGTCACAGCGGCAATGGACGGTGTTTGAATTGCTAGACCTTTTATCTGCATTGAACATGCAACTATATGTGTGTCGTAAAAGAATTGGAATTATTCAGGGTTCGTTTGAACATTTTATACATTAAATTGGTTTTCTAGCCATTTCAGGTGCACAATTCAAAATTAAACTACATGCAATGCTCTGGTGCACCAACATGGGTTGTAAAATCATATATGTGTCCATGATTTTATTCTTATGTCCCATGCAAGAAATGGAAATGAAATTAGAACACCACGGCACCGTGGCTCTCCGGCAAATGTCGACATACTTGCGTTTGTAATTCTAGTAAATCCAAAATTCGTCCGAAATTCATGAAACTTGGCTTGCTATCATGTAGCGGCATCAACATGTCGTGGTAAAAAGTTTGTCCCATTTGGGGCAGGTTTGGCTATAAGCTTCTCATAAACCAGAGCTTCTCATAACAAGTGTGATGGTTTCGGTAGGGAACATTTCACCTTTCTGGACGAAACGATATCCGTTGCATCTTCTCGATTTCAAAAATTTTCCTAGTGTCAACATAGAACAACAGGAGTGTTGTGTCAATATTTGGGATTTTTTGGGGTTTGCTTGTACATTTTTATACATTAACTGAGTTTTCTATGCATTCATGTGCATAATTCAAATTTGAACTACAGGCACATGCTCTAATGCATATAAATTAGTTGAAATTTCAAATATGTGTCCTTGGTTGCCTGCTTAGGTCCCATGCAAGAAATGAGAATGAATGTCAAACACCCTGCCACCGTCACTCGACCGCAAACATTGAGATATCTGCTTTTTAAATTCTAGTAAATCCAAAACTCGTCTGAAATTCATGAAACTTGGCATGCTATCATGGAGCGGCATCAACATGCCATGGTAAAAAATTTGTCCCATATGGGGCAGGTTTGAGTATATGCTTCTCAGAAACCAGAGCTTCTCACAACAAGCATGATGGTTTCGGTAGGGAACGTCCCACCTTTGGGGACGAAACGATATCCATTGCCTCTTATTGCTTTCAAAAATTTTCTCATGTCAACATAGAACAACAACAGTGTTGTGTCAAATTTTGTGATTTTTCGGAGTTCGTTGGGACATTTTTATGCATTAACTGAGTTTTCAATGCATTTATGTGCATAATTCAAATTTGAACTACATGCACATGCTCCAGTGCATATAAATTGGTTGAAAAATCAAATATGTGTCCTTGGGTGCATGCTTAGGTCCCATGCAAGAAATGGTAATGAATTTCAAACACCAGGGCACCGTTGATTGTCGGCAAAACATTGAGATACCTGGTTTCTAAATTCTAGTAAATCCAAAACTCGTCTGAAATTCATGAAACTTGGCATGCTATCATGGAGCGGCATCAACATGCCGTGGTAAATTTTTTGTCCCATTTGGGGTAGGTTTGGGTGTATGCTTCTCAGAAACCAGAGCTTCTCACAACAAGCGTGATGGTTTCGGTAGGGAACGTCCCATCTTTGGGGACGAAACGATATCCATTGCCTCTTATTGCTTTCAAAAAATTTCTCATGTCAACATAGAACAACAGGAGTGTTGTGTCAAATTTTGTGATTTTTCGGGGTTCGTTGGGACATTTTTATGCATTAACTGAGTTTTCAATGCATTTATGTGCATAATTCAAATTTGAACTACATGCACATGCTCCAGTGCATATAAATTGGTTGAAAAATCAAATATGTGTCCTTGGGTGCATGCTTAGGTCCCATGCAAGAAATGGTAATGAATTCCAAACACCTGGGCACCGTTGATTGTCGGTAAAACATTGAGATACCTAGTTTTTAAATTCTAGTAAATCAAAAACTCGTCTGAAACTCATGAAACTTGGCATGCTATCATGGAGCGGCATCAACATGTCGTGGTAAATTTTTTGTCCCATTTGGGGCAGGTTTGGGTATATGCTTCTCACAAACCAGAGCTTCTCACAACAAGCATGATGGTTTCAGTAGGGAATGTCCCACCTTTGGTAACGAAACAATATCCATTGCCTCTTATTGCTTCGAAAATTGTTCTCGTGTCAACATAGAACAACAGGAGTGTTGTGTCATTTTTTGTTATTTTTCAGGGTTTGTTTGGACATTTTTATGCATTAACTGAGTTTTCAATGCTTTTATGTGCATAATTAAAATTTGAACTACATGCGCATGCTCCACTGCATATAAATTGGTTGAGAAATCAAATCTGTGTCCTTGGGTGCATGCTTAGGTCCCATGCAAGAAATGGTAATGAATTTCAAACACCAGGGCACCGTTGATTGCTGGCAAAACATTGAGATACCTGGTTTTTAAATTCTAGTAAATCTAAAACTCATCTGAAATTCATGAAACTTGGCATGCTATCATGGAGCGGCATCAACATCCCGTGGGAAAAAATTTGTCCCATTTGGGGCAGGTTTGGGTATATGCTTCTCACAAACCAGAGCTTCTCACAACAAGCATGATGGTTTCGGTAGAGAACGTCCCACCTTTGGGGACGAAATGATATCCATTTCCTCTTATTGCTTTCAAAAATTTTCTCGTGTCAACATAGAACAACAGGAGTGTTGTGTCAATTTTTGTGATTTTTTGGGGTTCGTTTGGACATTTTTATGCATTAACTGAGTTTTTCAATGCCTTTATGTGCATAATTAAAATTTGAACTACATGCACATGCTCCAGTGCATATAAATTGGTTGAAAAATCAAATATGTGTCCTTGGGTACATGCTTAGGTCCCATGCAAGAAATGGTAAGGAATTTCAAACACCAGGGCACCGTTGATTGCCAGCAAAACATTGAGATACCTGGTTTTTAAATTCTAGTAAATCCAAAACTCGTCTGAAATTCATGGAACTTGGCATTCTATCATGGAGCGGCATCAACATGCCGTGGTAAAAATTTTGTCCCATTTGGGGCAGGTTTGGGTATATGCTTCTCAGAAACCAGAGCTTCTCACAACAAGCATGATGGTTTCGGTAGGGAACGTCCCACCTTTGGGGACGAAACGATATCCATTGCCTCTTATTGCTTTCAAAAAATTTCTCATGTCAACATAGAACAACAAGAGTGTTGTGTCAAATTTTGTGATTTTTCGGAGTTCGTTGGGACATTTTTATGCATTAACTGAGTTTTCAATGCATTTATGTGCATAATTCAAATTTGAACTACATGCACATGCTCCAGTGCATATAAATTGGTTGAAAAATCAAATATGTGTCCTTGGGTGCATGCTTAGGTCCCATGCAAGAAATGGTAATGAATTTCAAACACCAGGGCACCGTTGATTGCCGGCAAAACATTGAGATACCTGGTTTTTAAATTCTAGTAAATCCAAAACTCGTCTGAAATTCATGAAACTTGGCATGCTATCATGGAATGGCACCTGACATGCTGTGGTATTTTTCGTGCCATTTTGCGAGAAGGCGCACTCGAATAATGAAAAGCAACAAAGGCATTTTTGAAAAATAGCTGCCACTTTAATATCTCAAATGTTTGTATAATTCAAACCGTGTGCGTTCTATTAACCATTCACGTGATGCCACGTGTCTTGGTTTTAATGGCTGTAGGAGGTGTCGTGCGGATAGCTGCTTGACCTTGACCGAACGGGATGCGTGCGAGCGCAGTCCGGTGCGCAGGCTGACCGAGAGGCATGCAAGCTGTCCTCGAATGCGCAGGCTCACCGGGAAGCGTGCGAGCTGTACGCTGCGCAGGCTCACTGGGAAGTGAGCCCTTTGACTTCCATGGTCGGATGGCTTCCTCTCCGTGCGGACGGCCCCCATAGCGGCATGGGACGCCTCCGTCGAATGCTACCTCTCAGCGCCGCCAGCTACCGTCCTCCCGCGCCCTGCCCGTCGATCCTGGGATGACATGATGCAAAGTGAGAGCAGGATTTGTGCATCTCTTTAATGCAAACGATTCTTTTGGATGACCAGTGTGCAACCACGTACAAACAATTTGGTAAGATTTTCATCTGACATATTGGGTATGTTGCCATTTGTCAAACTAGAAAGATTGACATTTGTTGATCTAGTAACATTGCCATTTGTCAACCTTGTAACACTGCGATTTGTCAAAATATGAAGCTAAAAATCACTAGCAGTATCTAATTTTTGCAACTGAAATTCGGTATTTAAGCATAGATTTCATTCATAGATTAAGCAATCGTTCTTAATTTATACAAACAGTTCAACTCGACAGCTTAACCGACCAAACTTTTTCCCAATTGTTGCCAACCACGTACTGAAATAGCTAGTTCAACTATATATACTAGCTAATTTTAAGTACGTTGTACAGTTCCACCACATCTATAGTCAGATGAACTGAACAAAATAGCCCCTAAATACTACTACTACTGCGGAGGGGCTTTGTACTACTTCCGGCTGCCTCTCCTCTGCCGAGCGCGCTCAGTGATAGGCGGAGGAGGAGGAGCCTACCGACAAGGTGGGCAACCGCAATACGGTGCCTGCCGCTGTTGCAGCTTCAGCGACGCTCACCTCGAACGCCCTCTGCCGCTCCAGACGACCCCTCTCGAAGCGGTGGTTCTTCTCCTAGATCTCCTAATTCCTCGCCTCTGAGGCGGTGTGTGCCACGGGCACAGTGGCGGTAAGGCTCTTTGCATGCTCGACGAGGCGCTCCTCCTCCTCCCGCAGGAACTCGGTGTAGCGCGCAAGGTCGCTGACGCACGTGCGGGCATCCACCTCCGCCTCCCGCCTTCGGCGGCGGTGGCGGAGCGGGTGATGACCCCGGCGGTCGATGGTGGGTTGGCGGCCACGGCGGCCGATGATGGGGTGGCAGCCACGACCACCACCTCCCGCCTTCGGGCCGCGGTGGCGGAGCGGGTGATGGCCACGGTGGCCGGCAGTGGGGTGGCGGCCACGACGTCCACCTCCCGCCTTCGGGCCGCGGCGGCGGAGCGTGCGATGGCCCTGGCTTTTGACAGTGGTGTGGCGGCAACGACGGCCGGCAACAGCTGCCGACGGGCACCGTTGGCGGAGCGTGTGGTGGGTGTTCCGCTCACACCCAACAGGGACGCCACGCGCACTACACTACGTCGGGACTGTGTCGCTGCCGCGGTGTAGCCTCCCAGCTAGAGTTGTCCTCTGATGATGGCGGAGTGGCTGAGCGACGACGACGGATTGGTGCTATTGGCAGTTGTGGGAGAAGCAGACGAGATAAGCTACATGGCGGGAGGGGAAAATGCGACGCATGACTCGCCGGCTGTGAGGGTTTTTGTAGCAGGCCGGTAAGCATTGGGATTTTGGGGGATTTCAACGAGTCGGTCGGGAAGCTTGCATGGGAACCTGCGAGGTTGCACGGGAATGGGCTCACCGACGATTCATTGGCGCCACCGTTTTGCCAAAAGAACGCCCCCGCGCGCTGCGCAAGCTTGTGCTGTAAGCCGTCTGCAGCAGCAGGGTGACAAGACGTGCGAGAGGAGGACGAAAGGCCACGTACACACACGGTTAATAAAAACGTTTCCGATTTAATTACCTACTATACCCCCGTCCTGGTTTATAAGTATGATTTAACTAATAAAATACGAATGCATATCTCCAAAGATTACATAGTTGGATTCATAGTTGAACATAGTTTCCAATTATATAATTTTTATAACATTCATTAACATTTTGTTGGTTAAATTTGAGGGCAAAGTATGGCACATAATATAAAGGGGACTATAGACTAGACGATGGTGGTAGCACACGGCCGCTCTCTACGCAGCGATGCAACTGTTGGCCGGCTTGTAGGCGACCATTTCCTGCATGTTCAACTGCTCTATGCGTGTGGTTGCTTGCTGTTCAGGCGGCCGCGGCGCGCTCTGCTCGCGTCCTGCTGCGTGCTTTGCTCTTGCGTCCCTCCGGGTGCTCTGCCCTCGTCCCTCCACGCGCGCTGCCAGTGTTTGGGGCCGGCGCACGATCACGCACGTTCGTGTGCATGCGGTTGCGCCGGGCGTGGCGCAACGATGCAGTTACCTGCTGCAAAAACTGCCATGCGGACGCACAAAGAATCCAGGCCGCCCGGGCCCCATTTATTCCTGCGGCCATTTACCTTATATCTCTCGCGTCACACGACACAATAAGCACACCCACGACGACACATACAAAGAGGACATCCAACGGTTCCAATGATGCTCCCCATGGCTCCAATGGCGCTCCCAGCGGCCGACGACGACAACGGCGGGCAGTTCACCGTGCATCACGTAGTGGACACCCACGTGAGGGGGAAGGCCCTCTCGGTGGTGTACACGAACGGTCCGGTCTTGGCGGAGAGCTCCATCCAAACTATGGAGCAGTTCCTTGCCGAGGACATGTACCGAGTGGTCGGCTTCGACCTCAAGTACACCATCGGTCTTGCCGGGCACGACTAGAAGGTTGTCGTCGCCCAGTTATGCGTGCGACATGACATCCTCGTCTACCACTACCACCTTGCCACAAGGCCTTGCGAGCGTTTCTCTAGGTTTATCAATAGCTCCGACTACAGTTTCGCTACGGTGGACACCATCAACGATCTAAAAGCGCTCAAGGTTTCGGACTTGAAATGCCCGAATCTTGTCAACATTCAGCACCACTACAAGGTCTGGGGCACCGACAAAAACAAACTGAACTCCCTAGTTGACCTCGCCTCTGCCATCATCGACCCCTACTACATGAAGGTGAAGAATGAGAGCAATAAGGACAAGAACGCCTGGCACAGTGTGTGGCATGAGAGACTGGATGAACAACATGTCAAGTACGCGTCCATGGACGCATACACAAGCTACGAGATGTACAGGCGGATCGTTGACATGAGAAAGTGTCTTCTTCCTGCCCCAGATGAGGGATCAAGCCACAGAGCAGTGGCGGGAGCGTCACAATAAGTAGATGACTAGACGATCATTTCTCCTACTTTAGAATGCATGCAATTGTTTATTGAGGTGTGTGCAAATTATTTTTATAGTCACTTATGTAATTGGATGTTTATTTCAGTTATATATATACATGTTATTCTACTGTAGACAGAGCAAATCACACGGCTTATTAGCAGCAATCGTCTCTGTTATTATTGGTCTTCGCACACATTTCTAATTACGGACATATTTGCCGCGTATCACACACATCTTGTTCAGTTGAATCGTTTCCATTGTGTTGCCTAATCACACACAGTTCATCCTAGTGAACCGTATGATGTATATCGCACACGCCTTCATCTGGCTGCCCGTTTCTTTTGTTCCTCCTCATTCCAAACAGTTAATTGAACTGAACCGTATGCCCTGCATCGCACACGCAACTAAAATCTGAACCGTGTTTGATGCATCCGTCATCGCAAACGTTTTGCACCTTTTTTGCCGGTTTTTTACACCACCGTTTGTGATTATGGCATCGCACACAGTTTCGTCGAAGGGTCTCTAATCGTAGTGTCGCGTTTGGACCATCCTGCAGTAGTGTAATATGCGAGTGTGTTTCATGAGTGGATCAATGGTTGAGCATAATGGGCTAGGGATAATTTGCTTTAGTGTTAATATTTTGAAAGACATGGTTGCTTGTTGATATGCTTGAGTATTGAAATCTTCATGTCAAAACTAGACTATTGCTTTGAACCATATAGAAGTCGATATGTCCGTGCTACAAAAGAAAAGAATATGTGATGAATATGTTAGGCATCATTCCACATCAAATATTCTATTTTTATCATTTAACTACTGGAGGACGAGTAGGAATTAAGCTTGGGATGCTGATACGTCTGCAACGTATCTATAATTTTTGCTTGTTCCATGCTGTTATATTATCATTCTTAGATGTTTTACAATCATCTTATAGCAACTTTATATCATTTTTTGGGACTAACCTATTGACATAGTGCCCAGTTCCAGTTGCTGTGTTTTGCTTGTTTTTTCCTTCGCATAATATCAGCACCAAATGGAGTCCAAATGCAGCGAACCTTTTTGGAGAATTTTTCTGGACCAGAAGACACCTGTTGGGCCAAAGAAGTACCAAAGGGGCTCTGAGGGGAGCACAACCTACCTGGGCGCGCCTGGAGGCCCAGGCGTGCCCTGGTGGGTTGTCCCACCTCGGCCGCCTCCCGCACCGCCTCTTTGCTCTATAAATACCCCAAAAATCCAAAAATCCTAGGGGAGTCGACGAACACAATTCCAGCCACCGCAAGTTCCGGAACCACCTGATCCAATCTTGACACCATCACGGAGGGGTTCATATCTTCATTGGTGCCTCTCCGATGATGCGTGAGTAGTTCATTGTAGACCTTTGGGTCCATAGTTAGTAGCTAGATGGCTTTCTCTCTCTCTCTCTTTTAATTCTCAATACAATGGTCTCTCAGAGATCTATTTGATGTAACTCTTTTTGCAGTGTGTTTGCTGGGATCCGATGAACTTTGAGTTTATGATCAGATCTATTTTATCCATGAAAGTTATTTGAGTTTTGATCTCTTATATGCATGATTACTTATAGCCTCGTATTTCTTCTTTGAATCTTTGGTTTAGTTAGGCCGACTAGATCGATTTTTCTTGCCATGGGAAGAGGTGCTTTGTGATGGGTTCGGTCGTGCGGTGTTCTTTCCCAGTGACAGAAGGGGCAGCAAGACACGTATTGATCGTTGCCATTAAGGTTAACAAGATGGGGTCCACTCCTACATGAATAGATCTTTGTCTACATCATGTCATCATTCTTATTGCATTACTCCATTTTTGCATGAACTTAATACACTAGATGCATGCTGATAGCGGTCGATGTGTGGAGTAATAGTAGTAGATGCAGGCAGGAGTCGGTCTACTAATCTTGGACGTGATGCCTATATAATGATCATTGCCTGGATATCGTTATAGTTATTTGAAGTTCTATCGATTGCCCAACTGTAATATTTGTACCTGTTGTATGCTATTTTTCTCCAGAGAAGCCAGTAGTGAAATCTATGGCCCCCGAGTGTATTCTTTATCATATTTGCTTTGAGATCTATTTTTATTTGCTTTTGCTTTTAGATCTATTATTCTAAAAACCCAAAAATACCTTGTTGCACTTTTTCTTTATGTATTTTATTTTGTTGCATTGCGAGATCTATTTATCCAAAATCATACAAACCAATCTATGATTTACCCGAGAGGTATTGACAACCCCTCTTACGCGTCTGGTTGCACTTATTTGTTCTTTGTGTGCAGTGTTGGGAATCGTAGCATGGAAAACAAAAAATTCTACGCACACGCAATGATCTATCCATGGAGATGCATAGCAATGAGGGGAGAGTGTGTCTACGTACCCTCGTAGACCATAAGCGGAAGCATTTCACAACGCGGCTGATGTAGTCGAACTTCATCGTGCTTCAACCGATCAAGTTCCGAACGCACGTCACCTCCGCGTTCTGCACATGTTCAGCTCGGTGACGTCCCTCGCCTTCTTGATCCATCAAGACGTTGAGGTAGTAGATGAGTTCCGTCAGCACGACGGCGTGGTGACGGTGACGGTGAAGTGATATCCGCACGGCTTCGCCTAAGCACTACGAAAATATGACCGGGGTATAAACGGTGGAGGGGGCCGCCGCACATGGCTAGGCAATTGTGTGTCCTTGTGTGGTGCCCTCTCCCCACATATATATAGGTGATAGGGAGGGAGAAGCAGCCAAAGGAGGTGCCCAAGTAGGAGGAATCCTACTTGGAGTTCCTCCCAAGCTGTGCCCCTGCCTTATATAGGCGCGGGGAAAAGGCGGGGGAGGGTGGCGCCCCCCTTTCCTTTCTCCCAAGAGTGGTAAAGGCAGGAGGGGATAGCCCTCCCTCCTTTCCTTCCCTTAGGGCCTGCTGTCCAAAGAAGGGGCGCACCAGGGGCTGGTATGTTCCCCCCTTTGGCCCATTAGGCCCATATCTTTGTCGGGGGTGCCCGAAACTCCTTTCCGGTGAGCCGATAAGTACCCGGTACCCTCCAAACACTTCCGGTGTCCAAATACCATCGTCCTATATATCAATATTTACCTCTCGACCATTTCGAGACTCCTTGTCATGTCCGTGGTCTCATCCGGGACTCCGAACAATATTCGGTCACCAAATCACATAACTCATATAATACTATATCCTCATCGAATGTTAAGCGTGTGGACCCTACGGGTTCGAGAACTATGTAGACATGACCGAGACACCTCTCCGGTGAATAACCAATAGCGGAACCTGGATGCCCATATTGGCTCCTACATATTCCACGAAGATCTTTATCGGTCGAACTGTTATGACAACATACGTAATTCCCTTTGTCCATCGGTATGTTACTTGTCCGAGATTCGGTCCTCAGTATCTTCATACCTAGTTCAATCTCGTTACGGAAAGTCTCTTTACTCGTTCCATAATACATCACCTTGTGACTAACTCCTTAGTCGTTTGCTTGCAAGCTTATGATGTGTATTGCCGAGAGCGCCCAAAGATACCTCTCTCATACTCAGAGTGACAAATCCTAATCTCGATCTATGCCAACTCAACAAACACCTTCGGAGATACATATAGAGCATCTTTATAATCACCCAGTTATGTTGTGACGTTTGATAGCACACAAGGCATTCCTCCGGTATCCGGGAGTTGCATAATGTCATAGTCGAAGGAATAAGTATTTGACATGAAGAAAGCAATAGCAATAAACTGAACGATCATTATGCTAGGCTAACGGGTGGGTCTTGTCCATCACATCATTCTCCTAATGATATGATCCCCTTATAAAATGAGAACACATGTCCATGGTTAGGAAACCTTAACCATCTTTGATCAACAAGCATCACCCTTTAATGAGAACGGAAATAATTTGAGAATATAGTAATAGCGAGTTTTCTCATCATGAGTAAAAAGGGTGGCTATGTCATTCAACTTAGTAAGATGTGCCACAACAGTTTCAGTTTCATAACCATGGAAAGGATCAGATTCAACCAAAGTAATTAACTCTGGGTAGACAGAGAATTCATAATCCTTATCATCAATAAAGATAGGTGAGGTAGAAAACTTAGGATCATATTGCATTCTAGCATTCAGAGATTTTCTTTATACTTGCATAATAATTTCTCTAGATCATCTCTATCCTTACAAGCAAGAATATATCTAGTTGTCTCCTCATTCATAACATAACCTTTCGGTACCTTAGGCAATTCATATCTAGGAAGACTAGTTCTAGCAGGTGTTTCAGGAGTTTCAGTTTCAAGCTCATCATCAGATTCAACAACATCATGTTCTATCACTCTAGCAATTTGTTCATCAAGAAATTCACCCAGTGGCACATCATTATCATCAAGCAAGGTACTAGCATCATCATATGCATCATTCATAGTAGAAGTAGCATCATCAATAACTTGCGACATACCAGGATTAATAACATGTGGTGGTGCTGCAAGTTTACTTATAACAGAAGGTGAATCTAAAGCAGAACTGGATGGCAGTTCCTTACCTCCCCTCGTCTTAGAGGGATAAATCTTAGTCTTAGCATCCTTCAGATTCTTCATAGTGATAAATTGATAATAATCCCAAGTGACTCAACAAATATAGCTATGCTCCCAGGCAACGGCGCCAAAAAAGGTCTTGATAACCCACAAGTATAGACGATCACAACAGTTTTCGAGGGTAGAGTATTCAACCCAAATTTATAGATTCGACACAAGGGGAGCGAAAGAATATTTGAAGGTATTAGCATCTGAGTTGTCAATTCAACCACACCTGGAGATTAATTATCTGTAGCAAAGTGATCAGTAGCAAAGTAGTATGATAGTTTTGATAATAGTGACAGCAGCAACGGTAACGGTAACAGTGATAGCAGTAATTTTTTAGCAAGTGTAACAGTGATGATAGCAATAGTAACGCAGCAAGATCAATAAGGATAAATTTGTAGGCATTGGATTGGTGACTTGTTGGATGATATTCATCATGTGACAATTATAACCTAGGGCAATATGGCACTAGCTCCAGTTGATCGATATAATGTAGGCATGTATTCCGTAAATAGTCATACGTGCTTTATTAAAAGAACATGCATCACATCTTTTGTCCTAGCCTCCCGTGGCAGCGGGGTCCATATTGGAAACTAAGGGATATTAAGGCCTCCTTTTAATAGAGAACCGGAACAAAGCATTAACACATAGTGAATACATGAACTCCTCAAACTACGGTCAACACCGAGAGTGGGCCCGGTTGTTGTCACTCCGGGGTTGTCGGATCATATCACGTAGTATGTGACTATAACTTGCAAGATCGGATCTAAAACATGGATATAATGATGAATTCATAAATGGTTCAGATATGAGTTCATGCCATCCGGGCCCAAAGTGACAAGCATTAAGCATGTCAAAGTCATAGCAACATCAATCTAAGAACATAGTGGATACTAGGGATCAAGCCCTGACAAAACTAACTCGATTACATGATGAATCTCATCCAACTCCTCACCGACCAGTGAGCCTACGAAGGAATTACTCACTCTCGGTGGGGAGCATCATGGAGTTGGCGATGGAGATTGGTTGGTGATGACGAAGAACGAAGATCCCCCTCTCCGGAGCCCCAAACGGACTCCAGATCTGCCCTCCCAAGGAAGAACAGGGCTTGGCGGCTCCGTCTCGTGGATCACGACAACCCCGGAGTGACAACAACCAGGCCCACTCTCGGTGATGACCGTAGTTTGAGGAGTTCATGTATTCACTATGTGTTAATGCTTTGTTCCGGTTCTCTATTAAAAGGAGGCCTTAATATCCCTTAGTTTCCAATATGGACCCCGCTGCCATGGGAGGGTAGGACAAAACATGTCATGCAAGTTCTTTTAATAAAGCACGTATGACTATTTACGGAATACATGCCTACATTATATCGATGAACTGGAGCTAGTGTCGTATCGCCCTAGGTTATAACTGTCACATGATGAATATCATCCAACAAGTCACCGATCCAATGCCTACGAATTTATCCTTATTGATCTTGCTGCGTTACTATTCCTATCATCAGCGTTACACTTGCTACAAATTACTGCTATCACTGTTACTGTTACCGTTGCTGCTGTCACTACTATCAAACTATCATACTACTTTGCTACTGATCACTTTGCTGCAGATAATTAATCTCCAGGTGTGGTTGAATTGACAACTCAGCTGCTAATACCTTCAAATATTCTTTGGCTCCCCTTGTGTCGAATCTATAAATTTGGGTTGAATACTCTACCCTCGAAAATTGTTGCTATCCCCTATACTTGTGGGTTATCATCGTCCTCGGGCATCTCAAGTATAACAAAGTCAATCAAAATACTAACATTAGCAACAACAACGGCACATCCTCACAAATACCGATAGGTATGGCTGTTGATTTGTCAGCCATTTGCAAAGATATTTTAGTAGGTGTGAGTTTATTCAAGTCAAGTCTATTATATAAAGAGAAAGGCATAACACTAACACCAGCTCCTAAATCACACAAAGCAGTTTTCACATAATTTGTTTTGATGGAGCAAGGTATAATTGGTATTCCCGGATCTCCAAGTTTTTTAGGTACTCCATCTTTAAAAGTATAATTAGCAAGCATAGTGGAGATTTCAGCTTCCGGTCTTTTTCTCTTATTGGTGATGATGTCTTTCATATACTTTGCATAAGGAGGCATTTTAAGGATATCAGTCAAGCGAGTACGCAAAAAGACTGGCCTCAGCATTTCCGCAAAGCATTCAAATTCTTCATCATTTTTCTTTTTAATTGACTTGGGTGTAAAAGGCATAGGTTTTTGAACCCATGGTTCTCTTTCTTTACCGTGTTTTCTAGCAATAAAGTCTCTTTTGTCATATCGTGTATTCTTAGGTTGTGGGTTATCAAGATCAACTGGAGGTTCTATTTCAACATCATTATCTGGTTCTTTTTCATTGTTTGGTTGAATATCTTCATGAACATCAGCATTATCTTTTTCATTATCACTAGGTGAATGTTCATTACCAGATTGAGTTTCAGCATCAGAGATAGAAACATCATTATCATTATCAGGAGGTTTTTCTATTTCAGGTTCACTAGGGGCATGCAAAGTCCTATCATTTTTCTTCCTCTTCTTCTTTTTAGAAGAACTAGGTGCAGTGGTGTTGTTCCTTTGTGAATCATGTTCAATTATTTTTGGGTGTCCCTCAGGATAAAGTGGTTCCTGTGTCATTTTACCTCCTCTAGTTGCAACTCTAACAGCAAAGTCGTGTATATTATTATTCATTTCATCAAGCAACTGTCTTGAGATTTAGCAACTAGTTCTAACTGGGTTTGAACCATAGAAGCATGTTTTCCAACACCTCTCACATCATTAGAGATTCTAAATAACAAGTCACTCAAGCGAGCAATCATATCAAAATTATATTTCAATTGTTTCATAACATTTGCATTGAAGTGATCTTGTTTTCTAATGTAGTTTTCAAACTCATAAAGGTATTGGCTAGGGTGCACATTGTGAGGATTTTCATTATCATTGAACTTCATTAGAGAATCTACCTCTACCACCTTAGGTGGTGGTGGTGTATTAAGCCCATGTATTTCTTCAATAGGAGGTAAATTTTTAACATCCTCAGCTTTAATACCTCTTTCCTTCATAGATTTCTTTGCCTCTTGCATACACTAGTAGAAAACAGGGCTTTGGTCTTGGCCGGGCCAGCCCATTAGTCCCGGTTCAGTCACAAACCGGGACCCATGGGGGCAACGGTCCCGATTCGTGAGGCCAGGGGGCCGGCCGGGCCTCGTGCGACATTGGTCCCGGTTCGTCTGGACCCTTTGGTCCTGGTTCCAGACACGAACTGAGACCAATGGGCCTCGCTCCCGGCCCACGACCATTGGTCCCGGTTCGTGGCTGGAACCGGAACCAAAGGGGATCCTTTAGTCCCGGTTCCAGCCATGAACCGGGACCAATGAGATGCCTATATATACCCCCCTCGCCTGCGAGCAGAGCACTCCACTGCTCTGTTTTTCTTGCCGGCCGTTGGAGAGCTTTGTGGTGCTCTAGCTCACCTCCTATGCACACGAGGTGTTCGATGAAATGCCCGAGCCACACTTAAGATTTCTCCTCTCGAAGCACCTTGTGCAAGCTCCATTTTCCTCGAGATTTGTCTAGGTTTGGCGGTCTGTCCTGTCCCGTCCCCGTCCTCACCATCGTCGATCGCCCGCGCCGATCTCGTTGCCGGCACCACCGTGGTGAGCCTCTTGATCTTATCTTCTTTCTAAAAGAAAAAACTTCTTACTTGTATGATTTAGATAGATACTTGTGTAGTTTTCTTACTTTTATTATTGTTTGTTATTATATAGTGCGATGGTTTTGGTAACCGCCTCCGTCGGCCCTCGTCCTGTCTATGATTCGGATGTGGTATATATTATCTTTTATAACTATTTGGTTCATTTATTGTTTATGACAGTTATGCCAACCAACATGAAATAGATTTTTTTATGTTGGAGGTATGTGAACCGAAAATTCCAACCGACCCTATTGTCGAGAGGTTAAATTTAGTTGAAGAAGAAAACAATTACTTGAAGGAAAAAATAAAAAAAATTGAGGAGGGGAATATGATATTGGAGTTGTATGTTGCGGATGTCGTCGATGATCACAATATCAAGATGGATGCAATGCGCTTGAAGATTAGAAAGATTAGAAAATATGCCATTCATACCGAGGCTTGGTATCATTATGCCGTTGGATCAATTGTTACCTTGGTTGCGATTATGATCGCATTTGTTTTTGCATTGAAATGTTTTACATAGTTTCATTGTATGGTTTAATTAGATGCTCTGGAGAACTATGTATGTACTTTGGTTTTAATGTGATGATGAACTTCTATTAATTTGGTCACTTATCTATTCATGATGTTCTGTAATGGTTTTGACACACTTAATTATATATAGTGCTTGCATATGAACCAACAATGGATGTACGGTAACAGACGTACCTCCGAGTACATTGAGGGCCTGCATAATTTTCTCGCAGTGGCTGAGGCAAACAAGCAGAATGGTTTTATGTGTCGTCCATGCCCTAGCTGTGGGAATACGAGGTCTTACTCTGACTCGAAAACCCTTCACACCCACCTGCTTTATAAGGGCTTCATGCCACACTATAATGTTTGGACCAAGCACGGAGAAAGATGGGTTATGATGGAAGACAACGAAGAAGAAGAGGATGATGACAACTATGTGCCCCTTGAATACGGTGATGCTGCAGCGGGGGAAGCTGAAGATCAAGAGGAACCAGACGATGTGCCCGATAATGATCTTCGCCGGGTCATTGTCGATGCAAAGAGACAGTGTGAAAGTGAATAGGAGAAGCTGAAGTTCGATCGCATGTTAGAGGATCACAAAAAAGGGTTGTACCCCAATTGCGAAGATTGCAACACAAAGCTCGGTACCGTACTGGAATTGCTGCAGTGGAACGCGGAGAATGGTGTACCTGACAAAGGATTTGAGAAGCTACTAAAAATATTGAAGAAGAAGCTTCCAAAGGATAATGAATTGCCCGACAGTACGTACGCAGCAAAGAAGGTTGTATGCCCTCTAGGATTAGAGGTGCAGAAGATACATGCATGCTCTAATGACTGCATCCTCCACCGCGGTGCGTATGAGGATTTGAACGCATGCCCGGTATGCGGTGCATCGCGGTATAAGATCAAACGAGATGACCCAGGTGATGTTGACGGCGAGCGCCCCAGGAAGAGGGTTCCTGCCAAGGTGATGTGGTATGCTCCTATAATACCACGGTTGTAACGTCTATTCAGAAACAAAGAGCATGCCAAGTTGATGCGATGGCACGGAGAGGACCGTAAGAAAGACGGGAAGTTGAGAGCACCCGCGGACGGGTCGCAGTGGAGAAAAAATGAGAGAAAGTACTGGGAGGAGTTTGCAGGTGACACAAGGAACGTATGGTTTGGTTTAAGCGTGGATGGCATTAATCCTTTTGGGGAGCAGAGCAGCAATCACAGCACCTGGCCCGTCACTCTATGTATCTATAACCTCCCTCCTTGGTTGTCCATGAAGCGGAAGTTCATTATGATGCCAGTTCTCATCGAAGGCCCTAAGCAACTGATACGTCTCCAACGTATCTATAATTTTTGGTTGCTCCATGCTATATTATCTTCTGTTTTGGACATTATTGGGCTTTATTATTCACTTTTATATTATTTTTGGGACTAACCTATTAACCGGAGGCCCAGCCCAGAATTGCTGTTTTTTGCCGATTTCAGAGTTTCGCAGAAAAAGAATATCAAACGGAGTCCAAACGGAATGAAACCTTCGGGAACGTGATTTTCAGAACGAACATGATCTAGGAGACTTGGACCCTACGTCAAGAAAGCTACCAGGAAGCCACAAGGTAGGGGCACGCCTACCCCCCCCCCAGGCACACCCTCCACCCTCGTGGGCCCCATGTTGCTCCACCGACGTACTCCTTCCTCCTATATATACCTACGTCCCCCAAACGATCAGATACGGAGCCAAAAAACTAATTCCAGCGCCGCAACCTTCTGTACCCACGAGATTCCATCTTGGGCCTATTCCGGAGCTCCGCCGGAGGGGGCATGGATCACGGAGGGCTTCTACATCAACACCATAGCCTCTCCGATGAAGTGTGAGTAGTTTACCTCAGACCTTCGGGTCCATAGTTATTAGCTAGATGGCTTTCTCTCTCTTTTTGGATCTCAATACAATGTTCTCCCCCTCTCGTGTGGAGATCTATTCGATGTAATCTTCTTTTGCGGTGTGTTTGTTGAGACCGATGAATTGTGGGTTTATGATCAAGTTTATCTATGAACAATATTTGAATCTTCTGAATTCTTTTATGTATGATTGGTTATCTTTGCAAGTCTCTTCGAATTATCAGTTTGGTTTGGCCTACTAGATTGATCTTTCTTGCAATGGGAGAAGTGCTTAGCTTTGGGTTCAATCTTGCGGTGTCCTTTCCCAGTGACAGTAGGGGCAGCAAGGCACGTATTGTATTGTTGCCATCGAGGATAACAAGATGGGGTTTTTATCATATTGCATGAATTTATCCCTCTACATCATGTCATCTTGCTTAAAGCGTTACTCTGTTCTTATGAACTTAATACTCTAGATGCATGCTGGATAGCGGTCGATGTGTGGAGTAATAGTAGTAGATGCAGGCAGGAGTCGGTCTACTTGTCTCGGACGTGATGCCTATATACATGATCATACCTAGATATTCTCATAACTATGCTCAATTCTGTCAATTGCTCAACAGTAATTTGTTCACCCACCGTAAAATACTTATGCTCTTGAGAGAAGCCACTAGTGAAACCTATGGCCCCGGGGTCTATCTTCCATCATATTAATCTTCCAACACTTAGCTATTTTATTGTCTTTTATTTTACTTTGCATCTTTATCATAAAAATACCAAAAATATTATCTTATCATATCTATCAGATCTCACTCTCGTAAGTGACCATGTAGGGATTGACAACCCCTTATCGCGTTGGTTGCGAGGATTTAGTTGTTTGTGTAGGTGCGAGGGACTCGCGCGTAGCCTCCTACTTGATTGATACCTTGGTTCTCAAAAGCTGAGGGAAATACTTACGCTACTTTGCTGCATCACCCTTTCCTCTTCAAGGGAAAACCAACGCAGTGCTCAAGAGGTAGCAAGAAGGATTTCTGGCGCCGTTGCCCGGGAGGTGTACACAAAAGTCAACATACCAAGTACCCATCACAAACCCTTATCTCCCGCATTACATTATTTGCCATTTGCCTCTCGTTTTCCTCTCCCCCACTTCACCCTTGCCGTTTTATTCGCCCTCTCTTTTCCGTTCGCCTTCTTCTTTCCTTTTTGCCCCTCGCTCTTTCTGCCGTTATGTCTGAAATTGGGGAAATTATTGTCGATATGGACAATAATAATATCATGGTAAATTCTGATGCTCCTGCTGAAGAACTCCCTACCTTGCATACAAAAAGATTTCGAATTGGTAGTGGTAATATTATTGGAAAAGGAGTTATTCAAGATTTCTTTACTTGTGCCGGTGCTTTGCCTTCTATGGGTAGTTCCATTCTTCATAGAACTAGTAGTCTTGCGGACGCTATTGCCATGCTTATAGTTGAACTTGAAAGGCAATTTATGCACTTGCACCCTTGCATACAAAGGATTTTCCTAGAATTTTCTAATATAGAGCATTCTTCTGTTAAGCGTGCCGCTACTATCTTTTTGGCTCATGAGTTTAGATTTATAATAAAAGGGGCCAAGGAAATCTTTGCGCATTATAGGGTGGACGCTGGCCGTCCTCCCATAGAGGCTATCCTCTTTGATCAAGAAGAAATAATGCGTTTTCAATCTCTAGACTATGTTGCTTTCAATGAAAACCTTAGAACAAAGGTCCCTACCAATGTTCTAGTTGATAGAATTTCTGAACTTAATGATGATTTGGCTATTCGAAATAATGAGCTAGGATATTCTCTCGCGTATAGGCTCACAAAGTTCTGTCAAAAGAATGCTTATAATGATGAATTGGTTGTGCAATATGAAGGGCCGAAGGAGGAACCTATACCTCCTAAAATTTATCTTGGGGACTTTTGTCCCATTAAATTTAGCCCTTTTGATTTTTTTTGCTTGCCTCAAACGAAACTTGCTGCTGAACGTAGAGAATACGAAATGAGTTTTAATGATCTATCCTATTACTATGGCACTACCTAGATCTATCCTTGCTTTTATGCCTAGCTAGGGGCGTTAAATGATAGCGCTTGTTGGGAGGCAACCCAATTTTATTTTTATTTTTTGCTTTTTGCTTATGTTTAGGAATAAATATTTGATCTAGCCTCTGGTTAGATGTGTTTTTATGTTTTAATTGGTGTTTGTGCCAAGTTAAACCTATAGGATCTTCTTGGATGATAGTTATTTGATCTTGCTGAAAGTTCCAGAAACTTTCTGTTCACGAAAATAATTGTTAAAAATCACCAGAACGTGATAAAATATTGATTCCAATTGCTGCTGATCAATAAACAAATTGTCTAGGTCTTCCTATTTTGGCTGATTTTTTGGAGTTCCATAAGTTTGCGTTAGTTACAGATTACTACAGACTGTTCTGTTTTTGACAGATTCTGTTTTTCGTGTGTTGTTTGCTTATTTTGATGAATCTATGGCTAGTAAAATAGTTTATAAACCATAGATAAGTTGGAATACAGTAGGTTTAAGACCAATATAAATAAAGAATGAGTTCATTACAATACCTTGAAGTGGTCTTTTGTTTTCTTTCGCTAACGGAGCTCACGAGATTTTCTGCTGAGTTTTGTGTTGTGAAGTTTTCAAGTTTTGGGTGAAAGATTTGATGGATTATGGAACAAGGAGTGGCAAGAGCCTAAGATTGGGGATGCCCATGGCACCCCCAAGATAATCTAAGGACACCTAAAAGCCAAAGCTTGGGGATGCCCCGGAAGGCATCCCCTCTTTCGTCTACTTCCATCGGTAACTTTACTTGGAGCTATATTTTTCTTCACCACATGATATGTGTTTTGCTTGGAGCGTCTTGTATGATTTGAGTCTTTGCTTTTAGTTTACCACAATCATCCTTGCTGTACACACCTTTTGAGAGAGACACACATGATTCGGAAATTATTAGAATACTCTATGTGCTTCACTTATATCTTTTAGAGCACGGTGGTGGATTTGTTTTATAGAAACTATTGATCTCTCATGCTTCACTTAGATTATTTTGAGAGTCTTAAATAGCATGGTAATTTGCTTAAATAATCCTAATATGCTTGGTATTCAAGATTAGTAAAAACTTTCTTATGAGTGTGTTGAATACTAAGAGAAGTTTGATGCTTCATAATTGTTTTGAGATATAAAGATGGTGATATTAGAGTCATGCTAGTTGAGTAGTTGTGAATTTGAGAGATACTTGTATTAAAGCTTGTGATTCCCGTAGCATGCACGTATGGTGAACCGTTATGTGATGAAGTCGGAGCATAATTTATTTATTGATTGTCTTCCTTATGAGTGGCGGTCGGGGACGAGCGATGGTCTTTTCCTACCAATCTATCACCCTAGGAGCATGCGCGTAATACTTTGCTTTGATAAATTGTAGATTTTTGCAATAAGTATATGAGTTCTTTATGACTAATGTTGAGTCCATGGATTATACGCACTTTCTTCCTTCCACCATTGCTAGCCTCTCTAATACCGCGCACTTTTCGCCGGTATCATACACCCACCATATACCTTCCTCAAAACGGCCACCATACCTACCTATTATGGCATTTCCATAGCCATTCCGAGATATATTGCCATGCAACTTACCACCGTTCCGGTTACTATGACACGCTCCATCATTTTCATATTGCTTCGCATGATCATGTAGTTGACATTGTATTTGTGGCAAAGCCACCGTTCATAAATCTTTCATACATGTCACTCTTGATTCATTGCATATCCCGGTACACCGCCGGAGGCATTCACATAGAGTCATATTTTGTTCTAAGTATTGAGTTGTAATTGCTAAAGTTGTAAGTAAATAAAAGTGTGATGATCATCATTTTTAGAGCATTGTCCCAAGTGAGGAAAGGATGATGGAGACTATGATTCCCCCACAAGTCGGGATGAGACTCCGGACGAAAAAAAAGAGGCCATAAAAAAGGCCCAAATAAAAAAATGAATGAGAGAAAAAGAGAGAAGGGACAATGTTACTATCCTTTTACCACACTTGTGCTTCAAAGTAGTACCATGATCTTCATGATAGAGAGTCTCCTATGATATCACTTTCATATACTAGTGGGATTTTTTCATTATAGAACTTGGCTTGTATATTCCAATGATGGGTTTCCTCAAAATGCCCTAGGTCTTCGTGAGCAAGCGAGTTGGATGCACACCCACTTAGTTTCTTTTGTTGAGCTTTCATATACTTATAGCTCTAGTGCATCCGTTGCATGGCAATCCCTACTCACTCACATTGATATCTATTGATGGGCATCTCCATAGCCCATTGATATGCCTAGTTGATGTGTGACTATCTTCTCCTTTTTATCTTCTCCACAACCACCATTCTATTCCACATATAGTGCTATGTCCATGGCTCACGCTCATGTATTGCGTGAAGGTTGCAAAAGTTTGAGAACATCAAAAGTATGAAACAACTGCTTGGCTTGTCATCGGGGTTGTGCATGATTTAATTACTTTGTGTGGTGAAGATAGAGCATAGCCAGACTATATGATCTTGTAGGGATAACTTTCTTTGGCCATATTATTTTGAGAAGACATAATTGCTTAGTTAGTATGCTTGAAGTATTATTATTTTTATGTCAATATTAAACTTTTGTCTTGAATCTTTCGGATCTGAATATTCATACCACAATTAAGAAGAATTACATTGAAATTATGCCAAGTAGCATTCCACATCAAAAATTCTGTTTTTATTATTTACCTACTCGAGGACGAGCAGGAATTAAGCTTGGGGATGCTTGATGCGTCTCCAACGTATCTATAATTTTTGATTGCTCCATGCTATATTATCTTCTGTTTTGGACATTATTGGGCTTTATTATTCACTTTTATATTATTTTTGGGACTAACCTATTAACCGGAGGCCCAACCCAGAATTGTTGTTTTTTGCCTATTTCAGAGTTTCGCAGAAAAAGAATATCAAACGGAGTCCACACGGAAGGAAACCTTCGGGAACGTGATTTTCAGAACGAACATGATCCAGGAGACTTGGACCCTACGTCAAGAAAGCTACCAGGAAGCCACGAGGTAGGGGGGCGCGCCTATCCCCCCCCCCCCCCCGAGGCGCGCCCTCCACCCTCGTGGGCCTCACGTTGCTCCACCGACGTACTCCTTCCTCCTATATATACCTACGTACCCCCAAGCGATCAGATACGGAGCCAAAAACCTAATTCCACCGCCGCAACCTTCTGTACCCACGAGATTCCATCTTGGGGCCTGTTCCGGAGCTCCGCCGGAGGGGGCATCGATCACGGAGGGCTTCTACATCAACACCATAGCCTCTCCGATGAAGTGTGAGTAGTTTACCTCAGACCTTAGGGTCCATAGTTATTAGCTAGATGACTTTCTCTCTCTTTTTGGATCTCAATACAATGTTCTCCCCCTCTCTTGTGGAGATCTATTCAATGTAATCTTCTTTTGCGGTGTGTTTGTTGAGACCGATGAATTGTGGGTTTATGATCAAGTTTATCTATGAACAATATTTGAATCTTCTGAATTCTTTTATGTATGATTGGTTATCTTTGCAAGTCTCTTCGAATTATCAGTTTGGTTTGGCCTACTAGATTGATCTTTCTTGCAATGGGAGAAGTGCTTAGCTTTGGGTTCAATCTTGCGGTGTCCTTTCCCAGTGACAGTAGGGGCAGCAAGGCACGTATTGTACTGTTGCCATCGAGGATAACAAGATGGGTTTTTTATCATGTTGCATGAATTTATCCCTTTACATCATGTCATCTTACCTAATGCGTTACTCTGTTCTTATGAACTTAATACTCTAGATGCATGCTGGATAGCGGTCGATGTGTGGAGTAATAGTAGTAGATGCAGGCAGGAGTCGGTCTACTTGTCTCAGACGTGATGCCTATATACATGATCATACCTAAATATTCTCATAACTATGCTCAATTCTGTCAATTGCTCAACAGTAATTTCTTCACCCACCGTAAAATACTTATGCTCTTGAGAGAAGCCACTAGTGAAACCTATGGCCCCCGGGTCTATCTTCCATCATATTAATCTTCCAACACTTAGTTTTTCCGTTGCTTTTATTTTACTTTGCATCTTTATCATAAAAATACCAAAAATATTATCCTATCATATCTATCAGATCTCACTCTCGTAAGTGACCGTGTAGGGATTGACAACCCCTTATCGCGTTGGTTGCGAGGATTTATTTGTTTGTGTAGGTGTGAGGGACTCGCGCGTAGCCTCCTACTGGATTGATACCTTGGTTCTCAAAAACTGAGGGAAATACTTACGCTACTTTGTTGCATCACCCTCTCTTCAAGGGAAAACCAACGCACTGCTCAAGAGGTAGCAGCAACCCGGCAACGACATTGATGTGTACCTAAGGCCATTAGTTGAAGATCTTTTACAGCTGTGGAATGGAAACGGTGTACGTGTGTGGGATGAGCACAAACAGGAGGAATTTGTCCTGCATGCGTTGCTATTTGTAACCATCAATGATTGGCCTGCACTTAGTAACCTTTCAGGACAGACAAGCAAGGGATACCACGCATGCCCGCACTGTTTAGATGACACCAAAAGTATATACCTGGACAAATGCAGGAAGAATGTGTACCTGGGGCATCGTCGATTCCTTCCGACCAACATCAATGTCGAAAGAAAGGAAATCATTTCAAAGGCGAGGTAGATCATCGGAAGAAGCCCGACATCCGTATCGGTGATCACATACTTGCTATGGTCAATGATTTACAAGTAATCTTTGGAAAGGGTCCCGGCGGACTATCTATTCCGAATGACGCTGAGGGACGCGCACCCATGTGGAAGAAGAAATCTATATTTTGGGACCTACCCTACTGGAAAGACCTAGAGGTCCGCTCTTCAATTGACGTGATGCACGTGACGAAGAATCTTTGCGTGAACCTGCTAGGCTTCTTGGGCGTGTATGGGAAGACAAAAGATACACCGGAGGCACGGGAGGACCAGCAACGTGTGCACGAAAAAGACGGCATGCCTCCAAAGCAGTATGAAGGTCCTGCCAGCTACGCTCTTACCAAAGAAGAGAAGGAAATCTTCTTTGAATGCCTGCTTAGTATGAAGGTCCCGTCTGGCTTCTCGTCGAATATAAAGGGAATAATAAATATGGCAGAGAAAAAGTTCTAGAACCTAAAATCTCATGATTGCCACGTGATTATGATGCAACTGCTTCCGGTTGCATTGAGGGGGCTTCTGCCGGAAAACATTCGATTAGCCATTGTGAAGCTATGTTCATTCCTCAATGCGATCTCTCAGAAGGTGATCGATCCAGAAATCCTACCAAGGTTAAGGACTGATGTGGCACAATGTCTTGTCAGTTTTGAGCTGGTGTTCCCACCATCCTTCTTCAATATCATGACACACGTCCTAGTTCATCTAGTCGACGAGATTGTCGTTCTGGGCACTATATTTCTACACAATATGTTCCCCTTTGAGAGGTTCATGGGATTCCTAAAGAAATATGTCCGTAACCGCGCTAGGCCAGAAGGAAGCATCTCCATGGGCCATCAAACAAAGGATGTCATTCGGTTTTGTGTTGACTTCATTCCTGACCTTAAGAAGATTGGTCTCCCTCAATCGCGGTATGAGGGGAGACTGAGTGGAAAAGTCACGCTAAGAGGGGACTCAATAATATGTAGGGACGTGCATTCTTGGTCGCAAGCACACTACATAGTTCTACAGAACTCTACCTTGTTGACCCCGTATGTCGATGAACACAAGAACATTCTGCTCTCCAAACACCCGGAGCAGTGTGGCGACTGGATTACATGTGAACACATCAGGAATTTCGGCAGTTGGTTGCAAACACATCTCAGGGGTGACAACACTGTTTCTGATGAGCTGTACTCGTTAGCCAGGGGACCATCTTCGACTGTATTGACTTACAAAGGGTACGAGATAAATGGGATTAATTTTACACGATCGTCCAAGATCAAAGAGCACCAACCAAAACAGCGGTGTCCGCTTTGATGCAGCAACCAAGAGGGGAAAGGACACATATTATGGTTACATAGTGGAAATATGGGAACTTGACTACGGACGTGATTTTAAGGTCCCTTTGTTTCAGTGCCAATGGGTCAATCTGTCAGGAGGCGGGGTACAGGTAGACTCACAATACAGAATGACAACAGTGGATCTGAACAATCTTGGGTACACAGACGAACCATTCGTCCTAGCCAATGATGTGGCACAAGTTTTCTATGTGAAGGACATGTCTACAAACCGAGAAAAAGAAAAGATAAGGAAGCAAATACATCATACGATGAACCAAAGTGCCACATAGTTCTTTTAGGAAAAAGAGACATCGTGGGATTGGAGGGCAAGACAGACATGTCTGAAGATTATGAAAAGTTCCATGAAATTCCTCCCTTCAAAGTCAAGGCTAACCCAAGCACCCTGTTAAACGCTGAAGAATATCCATGGTTACGGCGCAATAAGCAAATGACACAAGCGAAAAAAAAGTGAAGACTTTCTCTCCACAACTATTATGATGATGCCTTTGATCTAGAATGTCACTGCAGTTACATGTGAAGAAATGAAATGCCTTTTGTAACACACGAGTTTCCGTATGAAACCAGATACTTCGAAAGAGATTGTTCATTTTGTACACGAAGTGCATCCAATTTTTGCCGTAACCCTCTCAACTTTTTAGCACATGCTATGTGGGTGAAATTATGATACCCTACCAACTTTCAACCTTTTCAGAGTTCATTTGAAGTGCTTTTCAATTTCAGGGTCATTTAGCTTTAAAAAATCAGTAAATGCATGAAAAATACCAGATGAAGTCAGAAAGGGTTGAAAATTGATGATGTGGCTTTGAATGGTTCATTTTGAACACACAAAAAGTCTGGAGTTCAAATAAGTTCAAAAAAATGAAATCCCTTTGTAACAGATGAGTTTTCGTCCGAACCCCTGATACTTCGAAAGAGATTGTCCATTTTGTTCACGAAGTGCATCCAGTTTTTGCCGTAACCCTCTCAACTTTTTAGCACATGCTATGTGGGTGAAATGATGATACCATGCCAACTTTCAACCTTTTCAGAGTTCATTTGAAGTGCTTTTGAATTTCAGGGTCATTTAGCTTAAAAAATCAGTAAATGCATGAAAAATACCATATGAAGTTAGAAAGGGTTGAAAATTGATGATGTGGCTTTGAATGGTTCATTTTGAACACACACAAATTCTGGAGTTCAAATAAGTTCAAAAAAATAAAATCCCTTTGTAACAGATGAGTTTTCATCCGAAACCCTGATACTTCGAAAGAGATTGTCCATTTTGTTCACGAAGTGCATCCAGTTTTTGGCGTAACCCTCTCAACTTTTTAGCACATGCTATGTGGGTGAAATGATGATACCATGCCAACTTTCCACCCTTTCAGAGTTCATTTGAAGTGCTTTTGAATTTCAGGGTCATTTAGCTTTAAAAAATCAGTAAATGCATGAAAAATACCAGATGAAGTCACGAAGGGTTGAAAATTCATGATGTGGCTTTGAATGGTTCATTTTGAACACACAAAAAGTCTGGAGTTCAAATAAGTTCAAAAAATGAAATCCCTTTGTAACAGATGAGTTTTTGTCCGAAACCCTGATACTTCGAAAGAGATTGTCCATTTTGTACACGAAGTGCATCCAGTTTTTGGCGTAACCCTCTCAACTTTTTAGCACATGTTATGTGGGTGAAATTATGATACCATGCCAATTTTCAACCTCTTCAGAGTTCATTTGAAGTGATTTTCAATTTCAGGGTCATTTAGCTCAAAGAATGAATTAATATAAAAAATAATGAGCTAGAAAACTTTTATGAAACTCTAATAGCAAAAATAATGAACTAAAAGAATGAACTAGAAAACTTTAATGAACCTCTAATAGCAAAAAGAATGAACTAGAAAACTTTAATGAAACTCTAATAGCAAAAGGAATCAACTAAAAAGCTTTTATAAACCTCTTGTATTTTTTAAACTAAAATTATATAAAATTTATGCAACAAAAATTATCAAAGTATTTTTTGTTCAAAACATTAATAGCAAAAAGAATTTTCATAAAGAATTTTTTGTTTGAAACTTTAATAGCAAACGAAAATAAGAAAATATGTTTTTGATTAAAACACACATTTCAAATAACCTAAAAATTACCAAATTGAATATAATGATAAAACACAATAATACTAAATAGCAGGAAAAAGAATCACTCAAAAATCTATTTTATAGTAAATTTATTCAAATTTAAACTATTCAAATTGGAAGGCTAATGGCACTAATAGAAAGTTTATAATTTTTATTACCTAAAAGCAAAAAGAATCACTGAAAAACAGTAAGTATTTTGTTGTAAGTAGAAACAAAATAAAATAAATAAAGCAAAAAAGAAAACAAAAAAACTGGAAAAATAAAAAACGCCACCTACTCGGCCACCACGGCGTGAATATGACTAGAAACCCAACCATGGGCCAGGATTCAGGCTCGCAGAAGGCCCAGTAGGCCCACAGCCAACGTAGTGTGAGATTAGGCCCGTAAACCTGCATTTGAGAGGAGCTCGAGAGGGCAGCCGCAGTGGGGCTTATAAACCACTCCGAGCCCCTCTCAACTAGCAAGGTGGGACTAAACTTTTGGCCGCGGGCAGCACAAGGCCTTTGGGCTCGGTTGGTAGCAGCAACCAGGACGAAAGGGGTGCATTGGTACCGGTCCGTGGTACCAACCGGGACCAATGCCCCCCTTTAGTCCCGGTTGGTGCCACCAACTGGGACCAATGCCCCCCTTTAGTCCCAGTTGGTGCCACCAACCGGGACCAAAGGTCCCTGTTTCCCGCCCTTTGGGCTGCTGAAAAGAGACCTTTGGTCCCGGTTGGTGGCATGAACCGGGACCAAAGGGGGGCATTGGTCCCGGTTGGTGCCACGAACCAGGACCAATGCTTCCCTATATAAGCAAACACTTAGAAATTTTCATTCAATTCAATCGATCTCCTCATCCTTTCCTCCGACGACGCCGCCAGGCTGCTCCTCGTCGCTGTCGCCGCCGAGCCCTCCGGACCGCGTCATCGCCTCCCCGAGCCCGCCTTCCTCGTCACCGGCATCCCTGAGCCCGCCGTCCTCGTCCCCGTCACCGCGTGCCTCCCCGAGCCTGCCTTCCTCATCCCCGTCGCCGCGTACCGCCCCGAGCCTGCTGTCCTCGTCGCAGGACTCTAGCCATCGCCGCCCCCTCCAAAGTGAGCCCCCCTTTCCCATGGTCCCCTGCTCCCCGTCTCTGGGTGTGCCCCCAAGCCCCTTGCTCTGCCACTGCTCCATGGTCGCCGCCGGCCCCAACACATTGAAGAGCACAACAGCAACACCGTGAAGGAGAGAAGAACGAGTGGAACAGCAACAATGTTGTCCACTTGTGAACTTTCTGAATTTTTTTACAGTGATGAACAGTGCGTATAGAAGGTGTTTGATGAAATGCTAGATGGCTTTGGGCATTTTTGGAATTTCTGAAGTTTTTTGTGCTGAGGTACTGATGCAAGACAAAGGCGATGGCAAAATTTCAGAATTTTTGGAGTGGTTTAGAATAGGTTTTCAGCAAGGAATTTGAATCTGGTTCAAATTTCATTTGAATGAAATTTGAAAATTTTGAGCTATGGATCAGAAGGTTTTTGGTGAAATGGAGTGTGGGTATTGTCGTGAAGTTGGAGTAATTTTTCTGGTTGTAAAAGAGTTAGGAAAATTTAGAATTTGCTAAATATGTCAAAATAAAATTTTGCTCATAGAAAGTTTTTATATATGACTATGTATATATGAGCAATGATGATCCGTGGATGTATGCATTGATATATGAGAAATGATGTTCATAGAATATTTACCAAGTATATATGTATTTTTGTTCATATATGTATTTTCTTCATAGCATTTTTTCCATGTATATATGTATGTGGCTATGTATGTATAGATGGATATCATTTTTTTCATGTATGTATGTCGTTGTCGATATACCCCCTCCCCGATAACTTCCACATGAGGGGGGGGTCGATATACCCCCTCCGTGATAACATTTTTTTCCATGTATGTATGTCGTCGTCATCGATATACCCCCTCCCTGATAACATTTCCTTCTTAATATGTTGAGTTAGCTGATTTAGGTTAGTGCATTTTAGGTTAGTTGATTTACAGTGCATTTTAGGTTAGTTGTTGTTAGTGCATTTTAGGTTAGTAGATTTTAGGTTAGTGGAGAGGAAAAAGTAAAATAAGGAAAAAGAAGAAAATAGGAAGAAGGAAGAAGAAGAAGAAAAAGAAGTAGAGGAAAAAGGAAAATAAGAAGAGGAAGAAGGAGGAGAAGAAGGAGAAGAAGGAGAAGAAGAAGAGGAGAAAAAAAATAAGAAGAGGAAGAAGAATAAGAAAAAAGAGGAGAAGAAGAAGAAATAGAATATATTCTATTTTTTCTTCTTCTCCTCTTTTTTTTGTTCTTCTATTTTTTCTTCTTCCCCTGTATTCCTTCTTCTTCTCCTCTTTTTTTTCTTCTTCCTATTCTTATTTTTTATCGGGAACGAGGGTGTCGAGGATCGCCGAGCGGTTGAGGGTCGGGAACTAGGGTAGAGGGTCGAGGGTCATCGAGGGGTCGAGGGTCGAGGGTCGATGATCGCCGAGGGGTCGAGAGGGGGACGTTGATCAACCCCCTCTCGCTCGACCAACTCTCGAGGACACCCAAACACTATAAAAAAACATTGTCGATCTCCCACCCCCTCCCGCCCCTACCCGACAAACTCTCTCGAGTTTATAAGAGATTTATCAAGAATGCCCCCATTATGGATGTGCATAATTAAGTTGATCCATATTTTTCCTTATCTCATCTACGCTTCTATATGTGCACATTCTCTTGTGTCAAAGTATTGAAGAAATACATGGTTTCATAATTAGCCGGAAGTAACAGGCGCATGATGGTATGAAGCTCTCCAAAATTATTTTGGAATGGAGTTCTGATAGGATAATTCGCTTTTTGGTACGAAGTTCAGCAAAGGCCTTCCAAATAGCGATATTCGAAAGGCTATTGCTGAACTTCGTACCAAAAAGCGAATTATCCTATCAGGACTCCGTTCCAAAATAACTTTGGAGAGCTTCATACCATCATGTGCCAGTTACTTCCAGCTAATGATGAAGCCATGGTTTTCTTGAATCCTTTGACACTAGACAACATGACATATAGAAGGGTAAGTGAGATCAGGAAAATAGGGACCATTTTCTGCACATCCAGAATGGCGCCATTTTGTTAAATCCCTTATCGGTCCGACGTCGGACATTCATGAGAGAGGCGGTCCGGCCCAAACCCAAGAAGCGTTGCCGAGGCCTCCCCAAACCCTAGACGCGTCGAGGCCACCCCAAACCCTAGAAGTGTTGCCGAGGCACCCAAATTTACCAAGTTAAAAGAGCGTTGTCATCGAGGCCACCCCAAACCCTAGAAGCATTGTCGTCGAGGCCACTAATTAATATTTCTTGTTGTGATTAGCTAGCTAGGTCTATGTTTGCCACTTATATATCCATCTCTCATGTTTGTATATTAATTTCCATGTTGTAATAATTGCAGAAACTATGGAGCACAAAGACTTGGAAACAAAACAGTTGTTGGGGGACATAATCCTCGGCGGAGGTGATATCTTGTCGTATCTCAACGACACCGATGGTCTGGAAGGAAAGGGTGAAGCAGGCTCCGGTGATCGAACAATGGATGAGGAAGGACATGATCATGATGTCTCCGGTGATAGAATGCCGGTGGAAGAAGGAGACAGTGATGACGGCTCCGGTGACCAAACGAAGGAGGGAGCTGTTACAAAGTCCGGCGAGGTATATATATTAATTAAGCATGTGCTGACTAGATAATTGATGCATTATTTTTTTTTGTATGTACATATATTAACTCTTCTTCCTTCTTTTATAGCCCTCCGGATCGAGCCAAACTTCGGTAACGAGATGAGGCCCGAAGAAAAGGTTGCGCCAGGATGAAAGGTTCACGATCACAGCAATCTCGGACGATGGCCAACCGATTGAACCCAGGCGGACCAAGGAAGCATTTTCTGCACAGTGCGGGGCTATTGTTAGGGACATGATCCCGATCAGCATCCAGCTATGGAATAAGCCTAAGAACGAAGACCCACAAGTTCCTTATGTCAACGATAGACAGAAAGATGATCTTTGGAACTCGCTGAAGGCAAATTTCGCCCTACCGCCAGAGGAGGATCCGGATAAGCCAGTTATAGAGCCATTGGTCAAGGTCATGCTCTTAGAAGATGGCAGATCTATTCAGGAGGTGGAAGAATAAGTTGAAATCAACATATGTCGAAAAAGGGAAGACTCCAGAATTCACCGGCCAATTTGAGAAGATAAGAGATCACTGGCCCGCATTTGTGACCTACAAGACATCGGACAGGAGTAAGAAGATGTCAGAGACAAACAAGATAAATGTTGCAAAGAAGTTCTATCACCATCGCACGGGGTCAGGTGGCTACCTCAAAGCCCGGCCGTTGTGGGACAAGGCTGAGAATGACCTGATTGCTAAAGGGGTCGAACTAGAGACATTGAACTGGCCAGACCGTTCAAGGACTTGGTTCTTCGGGGTTGGGGGAACCTTGGACCCCCGAAACAGGGAAGTGCGTTTGGACGGACGAGCAACTTGCAACACTCGTCAAGAAGCTTCAGAAGTGTATCACCGCAGCGCAGCAAGGGACGTTCGTTCCCGACAGAGAGAATGACGAGCTAACCGAGGCCCTCGAGAATCCTGAGCACCCTGGATGATCACGAGGCACGGCAGGCTCCGTTGCGTGGAAGGTTGGGTTTCCCGGCGCATGCGGTTACAAAACCCGGGAGAGGGAGAGGAAACTAGAGCAGAGCGGAATGCAGAAGCTGAATGCAAGGGTACAAAAGTTAGAGGAACAAGTTGAGAGCCAGCAAGCTACCGGGGCTACCCCAGTAGCTACCCCGCCATCTCAGTGGAGAAGCAGCGTGGCTTCCACCGAGATCGTTCAGTAGCTTGACTTCACGGCTCCTAGCTACCCCGTGGATTCTATCATGGAGGCTCAACATTTCCAGCTTATGACGCAATGGTAGAACCTCAAAGTCAAGGCGGCTGTCGGCTCTGTTGCACCTCCTCAACCCGACGGAACTTTTCACTGCCGTCCGATTCCACATGGCTATGCTGTTGTGATGGTGGATGAAGTAACAGAAGGATTTGAGGAGCTCGAGCTTAACCACCCTACAGGTGAAGGGGAGACTCAGCTGGGTCTTGCTCTGAAGACTCCATGTCTATGGCGGAAGGAGCACATCAAGCTTCCGAACTGGACGCCTCCTCCTCCTCCTCTGGCGAGTCAAGGCACTCCGCCTCCTCCTCCTCCTCCGGCGAGTGATCAGGGCACTCCGCCTCCTTCTCTGGCTGCTCCGGCGTGTAAGACCGGCAGTCCGCCTCCTTCTCTGGCTGCTTCGGCGCGTCCGAGCAATCCGCCTCCTCCTCTACCTCGTTAGTACCGATGGAAGACAGACGCTACCGCTCCGGCTCCTCCGGCGTGTGGGAGCACTCCGCCTCCTTCTCCGCCTCATAAGCAACAAAAGAAGAGAGACGCCGCCGCTCCGGCGGCTAGCAGTACAGCCAAAGGCGGGAGGCAATACAGATACGGTCCATCTCTCGAGCCTCTAGAGAAGTTACCATACGAGAGGACCGTGGAGGAAAACGCGGAGATCTGTGAAGCCTATGTGAAGGACTTTTTTGCAAAAAAACCTCCACCTCCGAAGGAGAAGATAGATCCGGTGAAAGCGAAGCGCACTATCGATGCCCTGAAGCGACCACCACCGCGTTCGCCGGATGACAACCATGTCCGCTATCTTAAAAAGACATTGGAAGATGTGTGCCGGTCGGGAACTACTTCAAGTGATCAACGGTTAGCAGAACGAAGAAGTGGGAAAAAAATTCCCAGCTCGGTGAACAGGCGAACCAATCGTGGCCCCCGCTCAAGGTGTCTAGCGATATAGTCGCAAATCTGTGATATGTCTCCAACATATCTATAATTTTTGATTGTTCCATGCTGTTATATTATCAATCTTGGATGTTTTACAATCATTTTATATCATTATTTGGTACTACCCTATTGACATAGTGCCAAGTGCCAGTTGCTGTTTTCTGCATGTTTTATACATCGCAGGAAATCAATATCAGACGGAGTCCAAATGCAAAGAAACTGCACGAAGAATTTTTATGGACCGGAAGGGACGTAATGGGCCCTGGCTGCACCTGGGGGTGCCCCGAGGGGGGCACAACCCACCAGCACGCGCCAGGAGGCCCAGGCGCGCCCTAGTGGGTTGTGCCCACCTCGGGTGCCCCCCGGACCGCCTCTTTGCTCTATAAATACCCCAATATTCCAGAAACCCTAAAGGCATCGACGAAATATTCATCCAGCCACCGCAGAGTCCAGAACCACCAGATCCAATCTAGACACCATCTCGGATGGGGTTCACCACCTCCATTGGTGCCTCTCCGATGATGCGTGAGTAGTTCTTTGTAGACCTTCGGGTCCATAGTTAGTAGCTAGATGGCTTCCTCTCTCTCGCTGAATTCTCGATACAATGGTCTCTTGGAGATCCATATGATGTAACTCTTTTGCGGTGTGTTTGTTGGGATCGATGAACTTTGAATTTATGATCAGATCTATCTTTTTATATCCATGAAAGTTATTTGAGTTTCTTTGATCTCTTATATGCATGATTGCTTATAGCCTCGTATTTCTTCTCCGATATTTGGGTTTTTTTGGCCAACTTGATCAATTTATCTTGCAATGGGAAGAGGTGCTTTGTAGTGGGTTCGATCTTACGGTGCTTGATCCCAGTGATAGAAAGGGAAACGACACGTATGTATCGTTGCTACTAAGGATAAAACGATGGGGTCTATCTCTACATAGATAGATCTTGTCTACATCATGTCATCATTCTTATTGCATTACTGCGTTTTTCCATGAACTTAATACACTAGATGCATGCTGGATAGCGGTCGATGTGTGGAGTAATAGTAGTAGATGCAGGCAGGAGTTGGTCTACTAATCTTGGACGTGATGCCTATATAATGATCATTGCCTGGATATCGTCATAATTATTTGAAGTTTTGTCAATTGCCCAACAGTAATTTGTTCACCCACCGCTTGCTACTTTTCTCGAGAGAAGCCACTAGTGAAACCTACGGCCCTCGGGTCTTCTTTCTCATATATGTGCCTTTGCGATCTACTTTTCTCTTGCATTTATTTTCAGATCTATTAAACCAAAAATACAAAAATACTTTGTTGCCCTTTATTTTATTTGTGATCTATTATTCAATCTACTACAATTTATTTCCCGTCCACGCACCTTTTGAGGTGCCGTACCCGAAAGGGATTGATAACCCCTTTAACACGTCGGGTTGCGAGGTGTTGTTATTTGTGTGCAGGGGTTGTTTACGTTGTGTTGCTTGGTTTTCCTACTGGTTCGATAACCTTGGTTTCATATCTGAGGGAAATACCTACCTTGTTGTGCTGTATCATCCCTTCCTCTTTGGGGAAATACAGACGTAGCTTCAAGCGACATCAATCTTCCGGGGATGGTGCCCGGTACCAATCCTGGTGATTACCTAGGCGACGATGTACATTTTGATACAATGGAGGTGGAAGTGTTCAGATACCAGTACGGGAAGCCTCTCGTCAAAGATGGAAGTCCTCCTCTAACAACGATGATGCAAAGATTCCATTAATGGTACGTGAAAACCTGCAGTCAGTCTGGGAAGGATGCTTTGACGATGAGAATTAAAGATGACCACGACTTCATTGGACAAGAACTGATTACTGTTGATTTTGATGAGTTTTTCCAGTTCTACAATCAAAAGGCCCTCGACAAATCACTCGTGGCTTTCTACTGTCTGTAAGTACTACTTTCTGTAATTAAGTCTCTATATATAGCTCAGCTCTTTCGTTGCATGTATATATAATTATCCTCACTATATTTTGCAGATTGAGGATCGTAGAATGGAGAAAAGCACAAATCTATGACATTGGGTTCATTAACCCAAATGTCATACATGAATGGATGGTTAAACGCAATGTCTTAGAAACCGACGACAACTTGCTACAATCGTTGCTCAAAAATCAAAGCAAAGATAAAGTACTCTTTCCTTACAACTTCAAGTGAGTGTTACTGTCTTGTGCGCATTCGGTTTCCCTTATTACTCGAGGTTATAGTAATGTAACTGATGAGTTATGCATGCGTGCGCATGTTCCACTTTATTCTCCTAGAGATTAAGCTTTTGCGGGGAGAAGTAACCGTCTTAGACTCGAGACGAAAAGATCCCTAGGAGTATGAAAACATGACTGAGATGCTCCAGAAGTAAGTTCAATCGATCATTATTGCACCATATCGGCAACTTTGTTCATTTCCTGATATCAAGTAATTATTTTCTTTGTCTGGCAGGGTTTGGAAAGAGTTCACCGCAATTTCTCCAGGACTGCCGACCGAGCTGCGATTTAAACACCGGAAATTAAGTACTACTACCTAGTCCCGCGCATCTCCCATTGATTGTAGCTAGTTTCATCAATACCATTTTGCATGCTTGCTTATCAGTTTAATTGACCTCTATTTCTCGTAAAGTGCTTGTGGCAGGAAGTCGGGAATGATTTATGTGGATACTACATTTGCGAGTTCATCTACAACGCGACGGCCTCTAATAAGTGGGGCTACTCTTAAAAACAATATGAAGTGCGTAAGCAAAATATTCACAATTTTATTTTATTACCATCATTTGTGTTGAGTTTCATTCATACACATGTATTGACAGATGCGGGATGAACTCCTACCACATGACCGCATAAAAGCAATTCAAGAGGAATTGGCGGGATTCTTTCTTGACCACGTCATCAATAAAGCCGGAGAATACCATGTGGCACTTGACTTCAGATGTTAGGGATTGTAAGAGATCTTATATTGTATATATGTAACTAGTAGCGTCGGATAGATATACGAAAACTTCTTGTTCGACCAATCTCTCGGAGAAGGAGGTAGATCACTTCTCTCTATATATGTTCATGAAGATCTTGTGTACTTAATTGTTTCCTTCATTTGCTTACTATCTAGCGTGTCGTGAGTTCTCTCTATACGTATAGTACGTAGCATCGACCAAGCACGGAGATAAGAGAGGTCACTTCTCTCTATTAGCTAGCTAACACAATATATGAAACCCCTAAATTAACCCTCCAAAACTCCCAACCCCCCCCCCCTAAAAAACAAAAACCCCAGCTCCTGAGCTGCTGACGCATGGATGCCTTTTGGTCCCGGTTGGTGTTACCAACCGGGACCAAAGGCCCTCCTGCCTGGGCTCACCGTAGCGGCCACATGGAGAACCACTTGTCCCGGTTCATAAGAGAACCGGGACTAAAGGTGATGGGCTTTAGTCCTGACCCTTTAGTCCCGGTTCCAGAACCGGGACAAATGGGCCTTTTTCTACTAGTGATATCTTCAGGACTGAGTTATAATATACCCCTCTTCTTTGGAGTGGGCTTACGCGATGGTTTGGGAAGAGTCCAATCATCATAATTACAATATATTATTCAATAATTCTTCAGCTTGTCCAACAGTTCGTTCCCTGAAAACACAACCAGCACAACTATCTAGGAAATCCCTATAAGCATCGGTTAGTCCATTATAGAAGATATCAAGTATTTCATTTTTCTTAAGAGGATGATTAGGAAAATCATGAAGTAACTGGCAAAGCCTCCCCCAAGCTTGTGGGAGACTCTGTTCTTCAGTTTGCACAAAGTTAAATATTTCCTGTAAGGCAGCTTGTTTCTTATGAGCAGGAAATATTTTTCGGAGAAGTAATAAATCATATCCTGGGGACTACGCACACAACTAGGAGCAAGAGTATTGTACCAAGCTTTAGCATCACCCTTTGACGAGAACGGAAATAATTTGAGAATATAGTAATAGCGAGTTTTCTCATCATGAGTAAAAAGGGTGGCTATGTCATTCAACATAGTAAGATGTGCCACAACAGTTTCAGTTTCATAACCATGGAAAGGATCAGATTCAACCAAAGTAATTAACTCTGGGTCGACAAAGAATTCATAATCCTTATCATCAATAAAGATAGGTGAGGTAGCAAACTTAGGATCATATTGCATTCTAGCATTCAGAGATTTTTCTTTATACTTGCATAATAATTTCTCTAGATCATCTCTATCCTTACAAGCAAGAATATCTCTAGTTGTCTCCTCATTCATAACATAACCTTCTGGTACCTTAGGCAATTCATATCTAGGAAGGCTAGTTCTAGCAGGTGTTTCAGGAGTTTCAGTTTCAAGCTCATCATCAGATTCAACAACATCATGTTGTATCACTCTAGCAATTTGTTCATCAAGAAATTCACCCAGTGGCACATCATTATCATCAAGCAAGGTACTAGCATCATGATAAGCATCATTCATAGTAGAAGTAGCATCATCAATAACTTGCGACATATCAGGATTAATAGCATGTGGTGGTGTTGCAAGTTTACTTATAACAGAAGGTGAATCTAAAGCAGAACTGGATGACAGTTCCTTACCTCCCCTCGTCTTAGAGGGATAAATCTTAGACTTAGCATCCTTCAGATTCTTCATAGTGATAAATTAATAATAATCCCAAGTGACTCAACAGATATAGCTATGCTCCCCGGCAACGGCGCCAGAAAAAGATCTCCATAACCCACAAGTATAGGGGATCGCAACAGTTTTCGTGGGTAGAGTATTCAACCCAAATTTATAGATTCGACAGAAGGGGAGCCAAAGAATATTTGAAGGTATTAGCAGCTGAGTTGTCAATTCAACCACACCTGGAGATTAATTATCTGCAGCAAAGTGATCAGTAGCAAAGTAGTATGATAGTTTTGATAATAGTGATAGTCGAATTGGTAATGGTAACAGTGATAGCAGTAATTTTGTAGCAAGTGCAATATTAACGGCAGCAGTAGTAACTTAGCAGAAACAATATAAGGTAAATTCAAAGAACATGGATTGGTAATTTGTTGGATGATTTTCATCATGTGACAGTCATAACCTAGGGCGATACGGCACTAGCTCCAGTTCATAAATACAATGTAGGCATGTATTCCGTAAATAGTCATACGTGCTTATGGAAAGAACTTGCATGACATCTTTTGTCCTACCCTCCTGTGGTAGCGAGGTCCATATTGGAAACTAAGGGATATTAAGGCCTCCTTTTAATAGAGAACCGGAATAAAGCATTAACACATGGTGAATACATGAACTCGTCAAACTACGGTCATCACCGGGAGTGGTCCCGACTATTGTCACTCCGGGGTTGCCGGATCATAACATGTAGTAGGTGACTATAACTTGCAAGATCGGATCTAGAACATGGATATAATGGTGATAACATAAACGGTTCAGATCTGAATTCATGGCACCCGGGCCCAAAGTGACAAGCATTAAGCATGGCAAAGTCATAGCAACATCAAGCCCTAACAAAACTAACTCGATTACATGATGAATCTCATCCAACTCCTCACCGACCAGCGAGCCTATGAATGAATTACTCACTCCCGGTGGGGGCATCATGTAATTGGCGATGGAGAAGGGTTGGTGATGATGAAGAACGAAGATCCCCTCTCTGGAGCCCCAAACGGACTCCAGATCTGGCCTCCCGATGAAGAACAGGAGGTGACGGCGGCTCCGTCTCGTGGATCGTGATAATTCTTTCTCCCTGATTTTTTTCTAGAAAAATAGGATTTTATAGCGTCGGTTTCAAGGTCTGCGGGGCCACCACGTGGTGACAACCCACCTGGGCACGCCTGGGAGGGCAGGCGCCCTGGTGGGTTGTGCCCACCCAGGTGCCCCCCTCCGGTGGCTCTTGGCTCAAGCAATTCTCTTTTATTGTATAAAAAATCCTCGCAAAGTTTCGTTCCATTCCGAGAACTTTTATTTCTGCACAAAAACAACACCATGGCAGTTCTGCTGAAAACAGCGTCGGTCCGGGGTTAGTTTCATTCAAATCATGCAAATTAGAGTCCAAAACAAGAGGAAAAGCGTTAGGAAAAGTAGATACGTTGGAGACGTATCAGTGACACCCACGCAAAGGGTTTACTAGAGTCAATAATCTAGTTCACATCACCATGTGATTAACAACCAAAGAGTACTAAGGTGTGATCATGTTTTGCTTGTGAGAGAAGTTTAGTCAACGGGTCTGTCACATTCAGATCCATATGTATATTTGCAAATTTCTATGTCTACAATGCTCTGCATGGTGCTACTCTAGCTAATTGCTCCCACTATCAATATGTATCCAGACTGAGACTCTGAGTCATCCGAATTGGTGTCAAAGATTGCATCGGCGTAACCCTTTACGACGAACTCTTTATCACCTCCATAACCGAGAAATATTTCCTTAGTCCTTTTAGGCAACTAAGGATAAATTTTGACCGTTGTCCAGCGATCTACTCCTGGATCACTATTGTACCCCCTTGCCAAACTCATGGCAAGGTACACAATAGGTCTAGTACCACTAGTACAGCGAGCTCCTAAACAAACAGTTTTTAACCCCTTTCTGCGACGGCATTTGGAAACATCGCCAAGTGAGTGTGGGTGATAGGGGGTCCTTCCCACATGACCCAGAAACCGTCGGGGATATGCCCTCCTGGCACACACGTTCGGCAAAATGAGGTCGTGTGCGACCGGCGAGCGCTCAAATACGAAAATACGTACACTAGAGCTAAAAAATACAATTATACGGCGAAATTGTTTCCGGTCGCAAGTACATCCCACACAGTCAGTTCCTGCTAAACGTTTCCGTTCGTATGTTTATCCCACACAGTCGCTCCAAGGAAAACGTTTCCGTTCACATGTACATCACACACAATTTTTCCCGTTAAATCGCTTGCGTTATTGAATATATCACACACGGTCTATGGAAGAAACTGTGTAGCAAAGGTTGTCCATCACACACAGTTTTCATGTGGTAAACATTTGCGCAAGGTGTTCTTACGCAAACAGTTTTCAAGAGAAAGTCGTGTGTGATTGTTCATTGATCCAATAGGTTTATTCCTAGAAACTGTGTGCGTTGCCTGAGGTCATCGCCCAAGATATTTTTTCAACAACCATTTCCAATAGCAAAACCCAATTAGCTGGCTACTTCGCCACTAGCAGGCTAATTATCCGATTATTCATAATCCATTTATTAATCTAATTGACATTTCATATTAAGCACATAATATATTTCATTTTCATAATTGAAATACATCAGAGTACAACATCATATAGCTTCAGCACTCAGCTACCCCATTACACAACTACACTAGGACCAAGTTTCACATGCAACACCTATAACCTTTCGAAATTAGCATCATCGATGGTACATAGACAAATGTATCTCATCTGGAAAACTGCTGAAGTAGAAGGCCAATATTGAGCCTTCATTGTTGTTGAAGGTCTTTGTAACTTTAGGCCAGTGCCTGTGGGTGTTGTATGAATACCTACCTCGCTTCCTGACCATACAGGTGGTTTGAGAGGTAATCATCAGTGAAATGCTTTGGAAAGGCCTGAAAACAAGGATGTGCATAAATATCTTCTCTATATTGGAAATGGGGCAAAGGAATAAAAAAGGCAAGGTATAATAGTTAGTACCATCCTGTAGTGAACTGATGTCTTCTTCATTGTGCAGACAAAGATCTTGTTGTTTTTTGTCGCTAATTTCATTATCCTAACAATCTTTCTGAGTTTCTTGACTTGACTGATATTCATGGACAACTCATTTCCCCATATGCAAAAATGGTCAAACAGTGGGTCAAAACCTCTGACAGCAGGACCTACATGTGCAAGACCAATTTTTAAAAAACCTAAATATTAAAATGGTTCCTGCAATTGCACAATAATGTGCTACTAGACAACGGACCATGCACGTGCTAACCTCGATTGTAAACCTCAGTGCTTCCCATTGTTTCCCTAAAACACATATAAGGTAGTTAGTCATCAGGTTAAGTAAGGGTTCGCATGCTATCAGTTAAATATGTTGATGAAAAATAATCACATTGCAGATTCATCAGATTAATTCAAGCCACATGGAAAACCCATTTATCCAAACCAAGCATGATTAAGAACTAGGAAATATAGCACTTGTATATGTTTCTCATGTATTAAGTGCAGCCAAATTTGATTTATTCCTCACATGCACAACAATACAAAATTCTACCCACGACAATTGGACATCGCATTGCAGAATTGAACCAAGCAGTTAACTAAACACCACAACAAATGAACCAAACATTAACTGAGCACCACATTGCACAATATAACATAATCCTAATAGAAGATCAGACAGTTAACCAAAAAGTTAACTACAGCCAATTGTAGCAATTCAATTCAATTTATTCCTCACATGGTATACCACAACAGAATGCACCCACAATTTTGTAAAGATAAATTCAATTTATTTCTCACATGGAAGACAATACAAAATTGCATCTTGAAGAATTGAACATCACATTTGCAGAATTGAACGAAACAGTTAACTGAAGATGACAACTAATTAACAAAACAGTTAATAAGTGAGCACCACACTGCACGACATATAGAACATATACACTAGAGCAACAGATTGCATGGTAAAATTAGATAGCACAATTCACTAGAATTTGTGAAGGAAAGGCAGGAGCAGCACACGCAACGGGTAAACCAAGCATGCTTAACCGGCACAGCTAGCAAATGGCAAGGTGCTCCTTCAAGATCTTGGGGTCGGCACGAATGGCAACCATCGCGACCTCATCCGCGCGTGCGGCCGCGATTTGCTTCTCCGCTGCCAAATGCTCCTTGAGGTCTTGGCTATACTGCATGCACCATGGCTTAGGCCGGCGCTTATTTGGTGGAGGGGTCGGTGATTTGGGTGGAAGGTGTCGCGCTCGCGCCGGTGATAGGGGCATGTGGGATGTGGAAGGAGGAGGAGGATGGGGGTCGGGTGTGGATTACCTGCCTGGATAGGCGAGGCCGAGGAGCGTGAAGGAGGGTTGCCGGCGAGGAGGCGGCGTCGCTGCAAGCAAGGAGTGAAGGTTTCAACTTGGAAAAGGAAGGCGGAAAGAGGGGAAATGTGGCTTTTGGTAAGGGGGAGGGGCGGGGAGGTAGATATTTCCGTGGAAGCCGAAAATTTGGAATGACTTCAGCCAAAAAACTGACGCGCAAAGTGTCATCAGACACGGTCCCTTATTCAGAACTATGTACGATATGTGAACATCACAAACGATTCAGATAGCTTAACCCGTGTGTGTTGAGTTTGAACGTCAAAAAATTTGGTTCGAATTTCCCTGGTTACAGTGGTCATCCACGTCATTGCATAATTTGGGTACACAAAGGAGACTAACTTCTTAATCGAGCAAGTTCAGCAATTAAACAGAGCTAGCTGACCTAAACATTACTCTAGCAAATTAAAGACCGGCGCTCTTAATTAAACAAAACAAAGAGTACTACTACGGCTGGTGCTCGTCGATCTCCGCCGCCACCTCCATGTCCAGCTCGCGCTCGACGGTCTCCTGGGGAAGGGGCTCCATGGCATCTATTGCACCATACTCGGCAAGCATCTCGCCATCCGTCCCCATATCTTTGGAATAGGCCACCACGAGCTGGGCGTGGGCGGCCGCGATCTGGGCTCTGGCGGGCTCCGTCGTGGCAAGGTATGCCGTGCAGGAACGGACGGCTGCTCGAACTCTCTCGGTGATTGCCAGCTCTTCGGCCGTGGGTTGTCGATCATTGTCGGAGAAGCTTTGTTCGATTTGTGCGGTGACCGCCACGAGCTGGGTGTGGACGGCCTCGACATGGTAGTGGGCGGCCTCCAGCCGGGCTATGGCCGCCGCTGCGGAAAGGACAACTGATGTGCCGCTCTCGCCAGTTGCTATCCCCGAGGCAGATGTTGCTGGCGCCGCCTGAGAAGCAACAATGGCCGTTTGGGCTGCCTTGGCCGCCCGGACACAGACTGCAGTCACCCTCACGAAGCTTGTTAGCACGCGCCTGGCGGCTGCAGCCGCGCTCTTGCCGGAGTGGGCCGCCAAAGTTGCCCTCACGACGTGGGTCCACATCCCCATCTTTCACCGGCGACGAATGAACAGTGAAACGATATTTGGGGAGTGAGCTAGTGTGCTTGACATGCCGGCTGTGGACTATAGCCGATGCACCTTCTCTCGTAAGCCATGGGCGTACTATACACCGACGATGCTCCAAGATATTTTGTGTTGCATCTCACACGATTGGTGATAATAAACTGTGTGCGATCTACTTGATTTATCATCTTGATCATTTCAATTACGTAATGGGGTCACAGCTACAAAGGATGGTGTTTGATTGATATAACTTTTATCTATAGTGAACATGCAACTATAGGTGTGTCCTCAAAAAAAATGGAATTATTCAGGGTTCGTTTGTACATTTTTATACATTAACTGGGTTTTCCAGGCATTTTATGCGCATAATTCAAATTTGAACTACATGCACATGCTCCAGTGCATATAAACTTATTGAAAAATCAAATATGTGTCCTTGGTTGCATGCTTAGGTCCCATGCAAGAAATGGGAATGAATTTCAAACACCCTGCCACTGTGACTCGGTCGCGAACATTGAGATACCGGGTTTTTAAATTCTAGTAAATCCAAAACTCGTCTGAAATTCATGAAACTTGGCATGCTATCATGTAGCGGCATCAACATGCCGTGGTCAATTTTTTGTCCCGTTTGGGGCAGGTTCGGGTATAAGCTTCTCACAAACCATAGCTTCTCACAACAAGCGTGATGGTGTCGGTAGGGAACGTGCCACCTTTGGGACGAAACAATATCCGTTCCCTCTTATTGCTTTCAAAAAAATTCGAGTGTCAACATAGAACAACAAGAGTGTTGTGTTCAATTTTGGAATTTTTCGGGGTTTGTTTGGACATTTTTATACATTAACTGGGTTTTCCAGGCATTTTATGTGCATAATTCAAATTTGAACGACATGCACATTCTCCAGTGCATATAAATTGGTTGAAAAATCAAATCTGTGTCCTTGGGTGCATGCTTAGGTCCCATGCAAGAAATGGGAATAAATTTCAAATACCAGGGCACCATTGATTGCCGGCAAAACATTGAGATACCTGGTTTTTAAATTCTAGTAAATCGAAAACTCGTCTAAAATTCATGAAACTTGGCATGCTATCATGTAGCGGCATCAACATGCCGTGGTAAAAAATGTGTCCCATTTGGGGCAAGTTTGGGTATAAGCTTCTCACAAACCAGAGCTTCTAACAACAAGCGTGATGGTTTCAGTAGGGAATGTGCCACCTTTGGGGACGAAACGATATCCGTTGCCTCTTATTGCTTTCAAAAAAATTCAAGTGTCAACATAGAACAACAAGAGTGTTGTGTTCAATTTTGGAATTTTTCGGGGTTCGTTAGGACATTTTTATACATGAACTGGGTTTTCAATGCATTTATGTGCATAATTCAAATTTGAACTACATGCACATGCTCCAGTGCATATAAATTGGTTGAAAAATCAAATCAGTGTCCTTGGGTGCATGCTTAGGTCCGATGCAAGAAATGGGAATGAATTTCAAACTCCAAGGCACCGTTGATTCCCGGCAAAACATTGAGATGCCTGGATTTTAAATTCTAGTAAATCCAAAACTCGTCTGAAATTCATGAAACTTGGCATGCTATCATGGAGCGGCATCAACATGTTCTGGTACAAATTTTGTCCCATTTGGGGCAGGTTTGGGTATATGCTTCTCACAAACCGGAGCTTCTCACAGCAAGCATGATGGTTTTCGGTAGGGAACGTCCCACCTTTGGGGATGAAACGATATCCATTACCTCTTATTGGCAATTTTTTTTCTCGAGTGTTGTGTGAATTATTGTGATTTTTCGGGGTTCGTTTGGACATTTTTATGCATTAACTGACTTTTCAATGCATTTATGTGCATAATTCAAATTTGAACTACATGCACATGCTCCAGTGCATATAAATTGGTTGAAAAATCAAATATGTGTCCTTGGGTGCATGCTTAGGTCCCATGCAAGAAATGGAATGAATTTCAAACACTAGGGCACCATTGATTGCCGGCAAAACATTGAGATGCCTGGTTTTTAAATTCTAGTAAATCCAAAGCTCGTCTGAAATTCATGAAACTTTGCATGCTATCATGTAGCGGCATCAACATGTCGTGGTACAAATTTTCTCCCATTTGGGGCAGGTTTGGGTATATGCTTCTCACAAACCGGAGCTTCTCACAACAAGCATGATGCTTTTTGGTAGGGAATGTCCCACCTTTGGGGACGAAACGATATCCATTGTCTCTTATTGCTTTCAATTTTTTTTCTCGTGTCAACATAGAACAACACAAGTGTTGTGTGAATTATTATGATTTTTCGGGGTTCGTTTGGACATTTTTATGCATTAACTGAGTTTTCAATGCATTTATGTGCATAATTCAAATTTGAACTACATGCACATGCTCCAGTGCATATAAATTGGTTGAAAAATCAAATCTGTGTCCTTGGGTGCGTGCTTAGATCCCATGCAAGAAATGGGAATGAATTTCAAACACTAGGGCACCGTTGATTGCCGGCAAAACATTGAGATGCCTGGTTTTTAAATTCTAGTAAATCCAAAACTCGTCTGAAATTCATGAAACTTGGCATGCTATCATGTAGCGGCATCAAAATGTCGTGGTACAAATTTTGTCCCATTTGGGGCAGGTTTGGGTATATGCTTCTCACAATCCGGAGCTTCTCACAACAAGCATGGTGGTTTTCGGTAGGGAACGTCCCACCTTTGGGGATAGAACGACATCCATTGCTTCTTATTGTTTTCTAAAAAAATTCTCGTGTCAACATAGAACAACAGGAGTGTTGTGTGAATTTTTGTGATTATTCGGGGTTCGTTTGGACATTTTCATGCATTAACTGAGTTTTCAATGCATTTATGTGCATAATTCAAATTTGAACTACATGCACATGCTCCAGTGCATATAAATTGGTTGAAAAAACAAATTTGTGTCCTTGGGTGCATGCTTAGGTCCCATGCAAGAAATGGGAATGAATTTCAAACACCAGGGCACCGTTGATTGCCGGCAAACATTGAGATGCCTGGTTTTTAAATTCTAGTAAATCCAAAACTCGTCTGAAATTCATGAAACTTGGCATGCTATCATGGAGCGGCATCAACATGCCATGGTACAAATTTTGTCCCATTTGGGGCAGGTTTGGGTATATGATTCTCACAAACCGGAGCTTCTCACAACAAGCATGATGGCTTTCGGTAGGGAACGTCCCACCTTTGGGGACGAAACGATATCCATTGCCTCTTATTGCTTTCAAAAAAAAATCTTGTGTCAACATAGAACAACAGTAGTGTTGTGTGAATTTTTGTGATTTTTCGGGGTTCGTTTGGACATTTTTATGCACTAACTGAGTTTTCAATGTATTTATGTGCATAATTCAAATTTGAACTACATGCACATGCTCCAGTGCATATAAATTGGTTGAAAAATCAAATCTGTGTCCTTGGGTGCATGCTTAGGTCCCATGCAAGAAATGGGAATGAATTTTAAACAACAGGGCACTGTTGATTGCCGGCAAAACATTGAGATGCTTGGTTTTTAAATTCTAGTAAATCCAAAATTCTGTTAACCATTCACGTGACGCCACGTGTCTTGATTTTAATGGTTGTAGGAGGTGTCGTGCGGACAGCGGCTTGACCTTGACTGAACGGGAGGCATGCGAGCGCCATCCGGTGCGCAGGCTGACCGAGAGGCGTGCAAGCTGTCCTCGGGTGCGCAGGCTCACTGGGAAGCGTGCGAGTTGTACGCTGCGCAGGCTCACTAGGAAGCGAGCCCTTTGACTTCCATGGCCGCCCGCCTTGCTCGCATCCTCTCCATTAGTGGTGTCCAAGCTGTAGTTTAATTCTCTTTTTGAATATAAAACACTGATCGCAAACGTTTTAGTTAGAACACCCGTATGCAAACCGACAGCTTCCCCAGGAAGCCAAGAGAAAATGTGCCGAGCAAGATTTCTGCAGCTCTTGATCGCAAACGATTTAGATAGAACACCCATATGCATAGTGAGAGCAGCGCAGGATTTGTGCATCCCTTCAACGCAAATGGTTGTTTTGGATGACCCGTGTGCAACCACGTACAAACAATTTGGTAAGATATGCATCTGGAATATTGGGTATGTTGCCATTTGTCAAACTGGAAAGATTTACATTTGTTGATCTAGTAACATTGCCATTTGTCAATCCTTGTAACACCGCGATTTGTCAAAATATGCAGCTAGAAATCATTAGCACTATGTAATTTTTGCAACTAAAATTCAGTAATTAAGCATAGATTTCATTCATAGATTAAGTGGTCGTTCTTAATTTATACAAACAGTTCAACTCGACAGCTGAACCGACCAAACCTCTCCCCAATTTTTGCCAACCACGTACTGAAATAGATAGTTCAACTATATATACTAGCTAATTTTAAGTACGTTGTACAGTTCTACCACACATCTATAGTCAGATGAACAGAACAAAATAGCCCCTAAATACTACTACTACCACTGAGGGGCTTTGTGCTACTTCCGGCAGCCTCTCCTCTACCGAGCACGCTCAGTAAGAGGCAGAGGAGGAGGAGGAGCCTACCGACGAGCTGGACAAATGCAATACGGTGTCTGCCGCTGCTGCACATTCAGCGACGCTCGCCAGCTCGAACGCCCACTGCCGCTCCAGACGATCCCTCTCGAAGCGGCCGGACTGCTCGTAGATCTCCTGATTCCTCGCCTCTGCGTCGGCGTGTGCTGCGGTAAGGCTCTTTGCGTGCTCGACGAGGCGCTCCTCCTCCTCATACAGGAACTCAATGTAGCGCGCAAGGTTGCTGACGCACGTGCGGACCTCCACCTCCACCTCCCTCCTTCGGGCGGTGGTGGCGGAGCGGGTGATGATCCCGGCGGTCGACGGTGGGCTGGCGGCCACGGCGGCCGATGATGGGGTGGTGGCCACGACCACCAACTCCCGCCTTCAGGCCGCGGTGGCGGAGCGGGTGATGGCCACGGTGGCCGGCAGTAGGGTGGCGGCCACGACGGCCACCTCCCGCCTTCGGGCCGCGGCGGCAGAGCGGGAGATGGCCCTGGCTTTCGACGGTAGTGTGGCGGCAACGGCGCCCGGCAACAGCTGCCGACGGGCAGCGGCAGCGGAGCGTGTGGTGGGTGCTCCACGCACACCCAACAGGGACGCCACGCGCACTACACTACGTCGGGGACTGCGCCGCCGCCGCGGTGTAGCCTCCCAGCTAGAGCTGTCCTCTGATGACGGCGGAGTGGTTGAGCAACGATGATGGACCGGTGCCATTGGCGATTGTGGGAGAAGCAGACAAGATAAGCTACAGGGAGGGAGGGGAAATGCGACGCAGGACTCGCCAGCCGTGAGGGTTTTTATAGCAGGCCGGTAAGCATTGGGTTTTTGGGGGATTTCACCGAGTCGGGCAGGAAGCTTGCGCGGGAACTTGCGAGGTTGCGTGGGAACGGGCTCACCGATGATTCATTGCGCACCACCGTTTGGCCAAAAGAACGCCCCCGCGCGCTGCGTTAGCTTGCGCTGTAAGCCGTCTGCGGCAGCGGGGTGACAAGACATGCGAGAGGAGGACGAGAGGACACGTACACATACAGTTAATAAAAACACGTTTGCGATTTAATTGCCTACTATACCCCCATCCTGGTTTATAAGTAGGATTTAACTAATAAAATACGAATGCATGTCGCCATAGATTATATCATTGGAGTCGTATTTGAACATAGTTTCCAGCTATACAATTTTTGTAACATGCAATAACACTTTTTTGGTTAAATTTAAGGTTATACACCAGCAAGCGTTTGCCCGCAACACACACGGCTTATTCCAGCACAAACAGCTCTGATGGATCAACTGTCTGCCACGTATCGCACACGCAACTCTAATCTGATTCGTGCTTGATGTCTCCGACATCGCTCGCACAATTCGCCTTATTTGCCACGTATCATTGTGCCGTCCTCTGCTCGTGTCCCTCGGCAAGCTCTGCTCGCCGTTAGGCGCCGCAGCGCGCTGTGCTTGCTGTTAGGCGCCGCGACGCGCTCTGTCGGGTCTGTTGGCGCGCTCTGCTCACGTCTGTCGGCGCGCTCGGCTTGTGGACAACTTTTCCTTGAGACGACTGCGGAGCGCTCTGCTCCCGTCCCTCCACGCGCGCTCTGCAGCCGGTTGGGCGTGCGCACGATCACGGCGGGGGGGGGGCATATGCATGCGGTTGCGCCGCGCGCGTTGCCACGCGATGCAGTTACGTGCGGCACGATGGAGTTACGCGCTGCAAATTAGAACTGCCATCAGGGCTTGCCAATATTGCTGGCCGTCCGGCTTCCCCTTTAATTCCCACGGCCATTATAACCTTAGTCTCTTCAACCTTTCGATCGCGCCCCACAACACAACAAGCACACCCACGACGACACATAGAGAGGGGATGTCCGGCGGTGCTCCAATGGAGTTCGGCGAGCATAGAGTGGAGACACACGCGAGGGAGATGGATCTCTCGGTGGTGTACACCATCGACCCGGCCGTGGTGGATGACTACATCAATAGCGTTGAGCAGTTGCTTGCTGGAGACAAGTACAAGGTGGTCGGCATCGACCTCCAGTACACCGCCGGTCGTCCCGGCATAGAACAGAAGGTTGTCGTTGCCCAGTTGTGCGCGCGCCATCATGTCCTCATCTACCACTACTGCATGGCCAGAGAGCCTTGCGACCATTTCAACATGTTTGTCAATAGCACTGACTACAAGTTCGCCACGGTGGATACCACCAACGATGTAAAAGCACTCAGTGTTACGGGCTTGGCCTGCAAGAACCTTGTTGAAATCCGTGACCACTACACGGTCTGGGGCAGCACGAAGAAGGACTCCCTGGTCGAACTCGCCTCGGCCATCATCGACCCCTACTACGAAAAGATGAAGCAGGATGCCCAGAGAACAAGTCCCGTATCCTGGCACGGGGCCTGGATGCGGCAACTGGATGAACCTCACCGCAAGTTTGCGGCCAAGAGCGTGTACACATGCTACGAGATGCACAGGCGGATCGTTGACATGAGGAAGTGCCTCGTTACCCAAATCGACGAGCCCGGATTGAGCCACAAGCAGAGCAGGCGTCACAAGAAGTAGATGATGATCAGATGATCGTTTATGCTAGGTAATCATGCATGTAATATATAGTTTACTTTATTGGTGTGTGGAAATGTCATGTGTGTAGTAGCCACCTATGTAATTATGCATGTAATAGTTTACTTTGGTGTGTGCAAATGCCATGGTTGTAGTAGCCACCTATGTAAGTGGATGTTTAATTTGGTTATGCAAGCATGTCCTTATAAGTGTGTGTGTGTGTGTGTGTGTGGTGTGTGTGTGTGTATGTTGTTGTTCTGTATGCAATCCCTTCGCACAACACACCCGTCTTATTAGCAGCAACCATCTGTGTTATTATCAGTCTTCACACACATTTCTGATTACAGACCTGTTTGTTGCGTATCACACACATCTTGTTAAGTTGAACCGTTTCTGTTCTCATGTCTCAACGCAAATAGTTCATCCAAGTGAACCGCATGCCGTATATCGCACACACCTTGATCTGGCTGACCAGTTCTTTTGTGTTGCCTAATCACAAACAGTTCATCTGAGTGAACCTTATGTTGTGTACCGCACACGCCTTCATCTGGCTGCCCGTTTCTTTTGTTCCTCGTCATCGCAAATAGTTAATTGAACTGAACCGTATGCCCTTCATCACACACGCAACTAAAACCTGAACAGTGTTTGATGCATCCTTCATCGCAAAGGTTTTATACATTTCTGACGGTTTTCATATAGCGCCGTTTGCGATTATTACATCGCACACAGTTTCTCGAAGGCTCTCTGATCGTAGTGTCGCGTTAGCAACATCCTGCAGTAGTGTACACAACATGGCATACTTTATAGAACCTATGGCTGAGGCATACGAAATGACTTCCATTCTCTCTCTATATTCTGCCGTGGTCGGGTTTTGAGTCTTACTCAACTTCATACCTTGCAATCCAGGCAAGAAACCTTTCTTTGACTGATCCATTTTGAACTTCTTCAAAACTTTGTCAAGGTATGTGCTTTGTGGAAGTCCTATTAAGCGTCTCGATCTATCTCTATAGATCTTGATGCCCAATACATAAGTAGCTTTACCGATGTCTTTTATTGAAATATTCTTATTCAAGTATCCTTTTATGCTATCTAGAAATTCTATATCATTTCAAATCAACAATATGTCATCCACATATAATATCAGAAATGCTACAGAGCTCCCACTCACTTTCTTGTAAATACAGGCTTCACCATAAGTCTGTAAAAAACCATATGCTTTGATCACCTCATCAAAGCGTATATTCCAACTCTGAGATGCTTGCACCAGTCCATAGATGGATCGCTGGAGCTTGCACACTTTGTTAACACCTTTAGGATCAACAAAACCTTCTGGTTGCATCATATACAACTCTTCTTCAAGAAATCCATTTAGGATTACAGTTTTGACATCCATTTGCCAGATTTGATAAAATGCAGCAATTGCTAACATGATTCGGACAGACTAAAGCATCGCTATGGGTGAGAAAGTCTCATCGTAGTCAACCCATTGAACTTGTCGAAAACCTTTTGTGACTAGTCGACCTTTGTAGATAGTAACATTACCATCAGCGTCAGTCTTCTTCTTGAAGATCCGTTTATTCTCTATGGCTTACCGATCATCGGGCAAATCCACCAAAGTCCACACTTTGTTCTCATACATGGATCCTATCTCAGATTTCATGGCCTCAAGCCATCCGTCGGAATCTGGGCTCATCATAGCTTCTTCATAGTTCGTAGGTTCGCCTTGGTCTAATAACATGACTTCCAGAACAGGATTACCGTACCACTCTGGTGCGGATCTTGCTCTGGCTGACCTACGAGGTTCAGTAGCAACTTGATCTGAAGTTTCATGATCATTATCATTATTTTCCTCTCTAGTTGGTGTAAGCATCACAGGAACTGTTTTCTGTGATGTGGTACTTTCCAATTGGTGAGAAGGTACAATTACCTCATCAAGTTCTACTTTCCTTCCACTCACTTCTTTCAAGAGAAACTACTTCTCTACAAAGGTTCCATTCCGGGCAACAAAGATCTTGCCTTCGGATCTGTGGTAGAAGGTGTACCCAATTTTTTCCTTAGGGTATCCTATGAAGACACACTTCTCCAATTTGGTTTCGAGCTTATCAGGCTGAAGCCTTTATACATAGGCGTCACATCCCCAAACTTTTAAGAAATGACAGCTTAGGTTTCTTGCCAAACCACCATTCATACGGTGTCATCTCAATGAATTTAGACGGTGCCCTATTTAACGTGAATACGGTTGTCTCTAATGCATAACCCCAAAACAATAGTGGCAAATTGGTAAGAGACATCATAGAACAGACCATATCTAATAAAGTACGGTTACGACATTCGGACACACCATTATGCTGTGGTGTTCCAGGTGGCGTGAGTTATGAAACTATTCCACATTGTTTTATATGAAGGCCAAACTCGTAACTTAAATATTTGCCTCCGCGATCAGATCGTAGAAACTTTATTTTCTTGTTACGATGATTCTCCACTTTACTCTGGAATTCTTTGAACTTTTCAAATGTTTCATATTTGTGTTTCATTAAGTAGATATACCTATATCTGCTCAAATCATCGGTGAAGGTCAGAAAATAACGATACCCGCCGCATGCTTCAATACTCATTGGACCGCATACATCGCGGTATGTATTATTTCCAATAAGTCATTAGCTTGCTACATTGTTCCGGAGAATGGAGTTTTAGTCATCTTGCCCACGAGGCATGGTTCGCAAGTATCAAATGATTCATAATCAAGTGATTCCAAAAGCCCATCTGCATGGAGTTTCTTCATGCGCTTTACACCAATATGACCTATATAGTAGTGCCACAAGTATGTTGCACTATCATTATCAACTTTGCATCTTTTGGCATAAATATTATGAATATGTGTATCACTACGATCGAGATTCAAGAAACCATTCACATTGGGCGTATGACCATAGAAGGTTTTATTCATGTAAACAGAACAACAATTATTCTTTGACTTAAATGAATAACTGTATTGCAACAAACATGATCAAATCATATTCATGCTCAACGCAAACACCAAATAACATTTATTTAGGTTCAACACTATTCCCTACGGTAGAGGGAGTATGCGATGGTGATCGTATCAACCTTGGAATCACTTCTAACACACATCGTCACCTCGCCCTTAACTAGTCTCTGTTTATTCTACAACTCCTGTTTCGAGTTACTAATCTTAGCAACTGAACCGGTATAAAATACCCAGGGGCTACTATGAATACTAGTAAGGTACTCATCAATAACATTTATATAAAATATACCTTTGTTCACTTTGCCATCCTTCTTATCCGCCAAGAATTTGGGGGGCAGTTCCGCTTCAAGTGACCATTTCCTTTGCAGTAGAAGCACTCAGTTTCAGGCTTGGGTCCAGCTTTGGGCTTCTTCCCGAGAGTGGCAAATTGCTTGACATTCTTCTTGAAGTTCCCTTTCTTTCCCTTGCTCTTTTTCTTGAAACTAGTGGTCTTGTTAACCATCAACACTTGATGCTCTTTCTTACCATCGCCTGTTTCGGCATCGCGAAGTGCTCGGGAATCATTTTCATCATCCCTTGTATATTATAGTTCATCATGAAGTTCTAGTAGCTTGGTGATAGTGACTAGAGAACTTTGTCAACCAATACCTTATCTGGAAGATTAACTCCCACTTGATTCAAGCGATTGTAGTACCCAGACATTCTGAGCACATGCTCACTGGTTGAGCTATTCTCCTCCAGCTTGTAGGCAAAGTACTTGTCAGAGGTCTCATACCTCTCGACACGGGCATGAGTCTGAAATACCAATTTCAGCTCTTGGAACATCTCAGATGCTCCATGGCGTTCAAACATTTTTGAAGTCCTGGTTCTAAGCCGTAAAGCATGGTGCACTAAACTATTAAGTAGTTATCATATCGAGCTTGCCAAACGTTCATAACATCTACATCTGCTCCTGCAATAGGTTTGTCACCTAGAGGTGCATCAAGGACATTCTTTTGTACAGCAATGAGGATAATCCTTAGATCACGTCCCAGTCTGCATCATTGCTACTATCAACTTCCAACTTATTTTTCTCTAGGAACATATCAAAAACAAGGGAGCCATATTGCGAGCTATTGATCTACAACATAGATTTGTAAATACTACCAGGACTAAGTTCATGATAAATTAAGTTCAATTAATAAAATTACTAATGAAGTCACACTTTAATCAACATCCCTCAAGTTATCTAAGTGATACATGATCCATATCGACTAACCCATGTCCGATCATCACGTGAGATGGGGTAGTCATCAATGGTGAACATCTCTATGTTGATCATATCTACTATATGGCACATGTTCGACCTTTCGGTCTCCATTGTTCCAAGGCCATGTCTGTACATGCTAGGCTTGTCAAGTTTAACCCAAGTATTCCGCGTGTGTAAATTGTCTTACACACGTTGTATGTGAACGTAGAGTCTATCACACCTAATCATCACGTGGTGTCTCGAAATGACGAACTTCCGCAACGGTGCATAATCGAGGGGAACACTTTTACCTTGAAATTTAGTGAAGGGATCATCTTATAATGCTACCTCCATACTAAGAAAAATAAGATGCATAAAAGATAAACATCACATGCAATCAAAATATGTGACATGATATGGCCATCATCATCTCGTGCTTTTGATCTCCATCTCCAAAGCATCGTCATGATCTCCATTGTCACCGGCTCGACACCTTGATCTCCATTGTTGCGTCGTGGTCGTCTCGCCAACTATTGCTTCTACAACTATTGCTAACGCATAGCGATGAAGTAAAGCAATTACATGGCGTTTGCATTTCATACAATAAAGAGACAACCATAAGGCTCCTGCCGGTTGCCTGATATCTTACAAAACATGAACATCTCATACAATAACGTGTATCACATCATGTCTTGACCATATGACATCACGACATACCCTGCAAAAACAAGTTAGATGTCCTCTACTTTGTTGTTGCAAGTTTTACGTGGGTGCTACGGGTTTCTAGCAAGAACAGTTCTTACCTATGGCAAAACCACAATGGTGATTCGTCAAGTTTGCTGTTTTAACCTTCTTCAAGGACCGGCCATAGTCAAATTTGATTCAACTAAAGTAGGAGAAATAGACACCCGCCAGCCACCTTTATACAAAACTAGTTGCATGTCAGTCGGTGGAACCGGTCTCATGTGCGTGGACATGTAAGGTTGGTCCGTGCCGCTTCATCCCACAATACCACCGAATCAAAATAAGACATTGGTGGTAAGCAGTATGACTATCACCGCCCACAACTCTCTGTGTTCTACTCATGCATATTATCTACGCATAGGCCTGGCTCTGATACCACTATTGGGAATCGTAGCATGGAAAACAAAAAAAATTCTACACACACGCAATGATCTATCCATGGAGATGCATAGCAACGAGGGGAGAGTGTTGATACGTCTCCAACGTATCTATAATTTTTGATTTTTCCATGCTATTATATTATCAATTTTGGATGTTTTATATGCATTAATATGCTATTTTATATTATTTTTGGGACTAACCTATTAACCTAGAGCCCAGTGCCAGTTTCTGTTTTTCCTTGTTTTTGAGTTTCACAGGAAAGGAATACCAAATGGAGTCCAAACGGAATAAAACTTCCGCGATGATTTTTCTTGGACCAGAAGACATCCAGAGGACTTGGAGTGCAAGTCAGGAAAGCCACGAGGCGGCCACATGGACGGAGGGCGTGCCCAGGGGGATATGGCGCGCCCACCCTTGTGGGCCCCTCATGCACCCCCTGACCTAATTCTTTCGCATATATATACTCATATATCGCCAAACCTCCAGAAGCATCCACGAAAACACTTTTCCACCGCCGCAACCTTCTGTACCCATGAGATCCCATCTAGGGACCTTTTTCGGCACCCTACCAAAGGGGGATTCGGTCACGGAGAGCTTCTACATCAACTCTATTGCCCATCCGATGAAGCGGGAGTAGTTTACCACAGACCTATGGGTCCATAGCTAGTAGCTAGTGTTGAGGAACGCAATATTTCAAAATTTTACCTACGATCACACAAGATCTATTTAGGAGATGCATAGCAACGAGCGGGGAGAGTGTGTCCACGTACCCTCATAGACCAAAGCGGAAGCATTTAGTAACGCGGTTGATGTAGTCGAACGTCTTCGCGATCCAACCGATCCAAGTACCGAACATACGACACCTCCGCGTTCAGCACACGTTTAGCTCGATGACGTCCCTCCATCTCTTGATCCAATTGAGGACAAGGGAGAGTTCCATCGGCACGACGGCGTGGCAATGGTGATGATGAAGTTACCGGCGCATGGCTTCACCTAAGCACTACGACGATATGACCGAGGTGTGTAACTGTGGAGGGGGGCACCGCACATGGTTGATCTTGTGTGTTCTAGGGTGCCACCCTGCCCCCGTATATAAAGGAGGGGAGGGGGAGCCCGGCCGGCCCCTGTAGGGCGCACCAAGGAGAGGAGTCCTACTAGGACTCCAAGTCCTAGTAGGATTCCACTTGGTGGAAGGGGGAAGGAGGAAGGGAGAGGGAGAAGGAAAGGAAAGGGGGGCGCCGCTCCCTTCCCCTAGTCCAATTCGGACCCAAGGGGGGGCGTGGCCAGACCCTTGTGGCCCTTCTCTCTCCCCACTAAGGCCCATGTAGGCCCATTAGTTCCCCCGTGGGGTTTCGCTAACCCTCCGGCACTCCGATATTTATCCGGTACCTCCCGGAACTCATCCGGTGTCTGAATAACATCGTCCAATATATCAATCTTTATGTCTCGACCATTTCGAGACTCCTCGTCATGTCCGTGATCTCATCCGGGACTCCAAACAAACTTCGGTCATCAAATCACATATAACTCATAATATAAATCGTCATCGAACGTTAAGCGTGCAGACCCTACGGGTTCGAGAACTATGTAGACATGACCGAGACACATCTCCGGTCAATAACCAATAGCGGAACCTGGATGCTCATATTGGCTCCTACATATTCTACGAAGATCTTTATCGGTCAAACCGCATAACAACATACGTTGTTCCCTTTGTCATCGGTATGTTACTTGCCCGAGATTCGATCGTCGGTATCATCATACCTAGTTCAATCTCATTACCGGCAAGTCTCTTTACTCGTTCTGTAATGCATCATCCCGCAACTAACTCATTAGTCACATTGCTTGCAAGGCTTATAGTGATGAGCATTACCGAGAGGGCCCAGAGATACCTCTCCGAAACACGGAGTGACAAATCCTAATCTCGATCTATGCCAACTCAACAAACACCATCGGAGACACCTATAGAGCATCTTTATAATCACACATTTACGTTGTGACGTTTGATAGCACACAAGGTGTTCCTCCGGTATTCAGGAGTTGCATAATCTCATAATCAGAGGAACATGTATAAGTCATGATGAAAGCAATAGCAATAAAACTAAACGATCATTTGTGCTAAGCTAACGAATGGGTCTTGTCCATCACATCATTCTCTAATGATGTGATCCCGTTCATCAAATGACAACACATGTCTATGGTCAGGAAACTTAACCATCTTTGATTAACGAGCTAGTCTAGTAGAGGCATACTAGGTACACTCTGTCTGTCTATGTATTCACACATGTACTAAGTTTCTGGTTAATACAATTCTAGCATGAATAATAAACATTTATCATGATATAAGAAAATATAAATAACAACTTTATTATTGCTTCTAGGGCATATTTCCTTCAGTCTCTCACTTGCACTAGAGTCAATAATCTAGATTACATAGTAATGATTCTAACACCCATGGAGTCTTGGTGCTGATCATGTTTTGCTCGTGGAAGAGGCTTAGTCAACGGGTCTGCAACATTCAGGTCCATGTGTACTTTGCAAACTTTTATGTCTCCCTCCTTGACTAGATCGCGGATGGAATTGAAGCGTCTCTTGATGTGCTTGGTTCTCTTGTGAAATCTGGATTCCTTCGCCAAGGCTATTGCTCCAGTATTGTCACAAAAGATTTTCATTGGACCCGATGCACTAGGTATTACACCTAGATCGGATATGAACTCCTTCATCCAGACTCCTTCATTTGCTGCTTCCAAAGCAGCTATGTACTCCACTTCACACGTAGATCCCGCCACGACGCTCTGCTTGGAACTGCACCAACCGACAGCTCCACCATTCAATATAAATACGTATCCGGTTTGTGACTTAGAGTCATCCGGATCAGAGTCAAAGCTTGCATCGACGTAACCATTTACAACGAGCTCTTTGTCACCTCCATAAACGAGAAACATATCCTTAGTCCTTTTCAGGTATTTTAGGATGTTCTTGACCATTGTCCAGTGATCCACTCCTGGATTACTTTGGTACCTCCCTGCTAAATTATAGCAAGGCACACATCAGGTCTGGTACACAGCATTGCATACATGATAGAACCTATGGCTGAGGCATAGGGAATGACTTTCATTTTCTCTCTATCTTCTGCAGTGGTCGGGCATTGAGTCTGACTCAACTTCACACCTTGTAACACAGGCAAGAACCCTTTCTTTGACTGGTCCATTTTGAACTTCTTCAAAACTTTATCAAGGTATGTGCTTTGTGAAAGTCCAATCAAGCGTCTTGATCTATCTCTATAGATCTTGATGCCCAATATATAAGCAGCTTCATCGAGGTCTTTCATTGAAAAATTCTTATTCAAGTATCCTTTTATGCTATTCAGAAATTCAGTATCATTTCCGATCAACAATGTGTCATCCACATATAATATCAGAAATGCTAGACAGCTCCCACTCACTTTCTTGTAAATACAGGCTTCTCCAAAAGTCTGTATAAAACCATATGCTTTGATCACACTATCAAAGCGTATATTCCAACTCCGAGAGGCTTGCACCAGTCCATAAATGGATCGCTGGAGCTTGCATACTTTGTTAGCACCTTTTGGATCGACAAAACCTTCTGGTTGCATCAGATACAACTCTTCTTTAAGGTATCCATTAAGGAATGCAGCTTTGACATCCATTTGCCAAATTTCATAATCATAAAATGCGGCAATTGCTAACATGATTCAGACAGACTTAAGCATCGCTACGGGTGAGAAGGTCTCATCGTAGTCAACTCCTTGAACTTGTCGAAAACCTTTCGCAACAAGTCAAGCTTTGTAGACAGTAACATTACCGTCAGCGTCGGTCTTCTTCTTGAAGATCCATTTATTCTTTATTGCTTGCCGATCATCGGGCAAGTCAACCAAAGTCCACACTTTGTTCTCATACATGGATCCCATCTCAGATTTCATGGCCTCAAGCCATTTCGCGGAATCTGGGCTCATCATCGCTTCCTCGTAGTTTGTAGGTTCGTCATGGTCAAGTAACATGACCTCCAGAACAGGATTACCGTACCACTCTGGTGCGGATCTTACTCTGGTTGACCTACGAGGTTCGGTAGTAACTTGATCTGAAGTTTCATGATCATCATCATTAGCTTCCTCACTGATTGGTGTAGGAATCACTAGAACTGATTTCTATGATGAACTGCTTTCCAATTCGGGAGAAGGTACAATTACCTCATCAAGTTCTACTTTCCTCCCACTCACTTCTTTCGAGAGAAACTCCTTATCTAGAAAGGATCCACTCTTAGCAACAAATATCTTGCCTTTGGATCTGTGATAGAAGGTGTACCCAACAGTCTCCTTTGGGTATCCTATGAAGACACATTTCTCCAATTTGGGTTCGAGCTTATCAGGTTGAAGCTTTTTCACATAAGCATCGCAGCCCCAAACTTTAAGAAACGAAACTTGGGTTTCTTGCCAAACCACAGTTCATATGGTGTCGTCTCAACGGATTTAGATGGTGCCCTTTTTAATGTGAATGCAGCCGTCTCTAAAGCATAACCCCAAAATGATAGCGGTAAATTAGTAAGAGACATCATAGATCACACCATATCCAATAAAGTACAGTTACGACGTTCGGACACACCATTACGCTATGGTGTTCCAGGTGGCGTGAGTTGCAAAACTATTCCACACTGTTTCAAATGAAGACCAAACTCATAACTCAAATATTCACCTCCGCGATCAGATCGTGGGAACTTTATTTTCTTGTTATGATGATTTTCCACTTCACTCTGAAATTCTTTGAACTTTTCAAATGTTTCAGACTTATGCTTCATCAAGTAGATATACCCATATCTGCTCAAATCATCTGTGAAGGTCAGAAAATAACGATACCCACCGCGGGCCTCAACACTCATCGGAACGCATACATCGGTATGTATTATTTCCATCAAGTCTGTTGCTCGCTCCGTTGTTCCAGAGAACGGAGTCTTAGTCACCTTGCCCATGAGGCATGGTTCGCAAGCATCAAGTGATTCATAATCAAGTGATTCCAAAAGCCCATCAGCATAGAGTTTGTTCACGCGCTTTACACCAATATGACCTAAACGGCAGTGCCACAAATAATTTGCACTATCATTATTAACCTTGCATCTTTTGGCTTCAATATTATGAACATGTGTATCACTATAATCTAGATTCAACAAAAATAGACCACTCATCAAGGGTGCATGACCATAAAAGACATTACTCATGTAAATAGAACAACCATTATTCTCTGATTTAAATGAATAACCGTCTCGCATTAAACAAGATCCAGATATAATATTCATGCCCAACGCTGGCACCAAATAACAATTATTTAGGTCTAAAACTAATCCCGACGGTAGATGTAGAGGTAGCGTGCCGACGGCGATCACATCGACTTTGGAACCATTTCCCATGCGCATCGTCACCTCATCCTTAGCCAACCTTCGTTTAATCTGTAGCCACTGTTTCGAGTTGTAAATATGAGCAACAGAACCAGTATCAAATACCCAGGAGGTACTACGAGCATTAGTAAGGTACACATCAATAACATGTATATCAAATATACCTTTCACTTTGCCATCCTTCTTATCTGCCAAATACTCGGGGCAGTTCCGCTTCCAGTGACTAGTCCCTTTGCAGTAGAACCACTCAGTCTCAGGCTTAGGTCCAGACTTGGGCTTCTTCACTTGAGCAGCAACTTGCTTTCTGTTCTTCTTGAAGTTCCCCTTCTTCCCTTTGCCCTTTTTCTTGAAACTAGTGGTCTTTTTAACCATCAACACTTGATGCTCCTTCTTGATTTCTACCTCCGCAGCTTTTAGCATCGCGAAGAGCTCGGATATTGTCTTATCCATCCCTTGCATATTATAGTTCATCATGAAGCTTTTGTAGCTTGGTGGCAGTGATCGAAGAACTCTATCAATGACACTATCAACAGGAAGATTAACTCCCAGTTGATTCAAGTGGTTGTGGTACCCAGACATTCTGAGTATATGTTCACTGACAGAACTATTCTCCTCCATCTTGCAGCTGTAGAACTTATTGGAGACTTCATATCTCTCAATCCGGGCATTTGCTTGAAATATTAACTTCAACTCCTGGAACATCTCATATGCTCCATGACATTCAAAACGTTGTTGAAGTCCCGGTTCTAAGTCGTAAAGCATGGCACACTGAACTATCGAGTAGTCATCAGCTTTGCTTTGGCAGACGTTCACAACATCCTGAGTTGCTCCTGCAGCGGGTCTTGCACCTAGCGATGCTTCCAGGACATAATTCTTCTATGCAGCAATGAGGATAGTCCTCAAGTTATGGACCCAGTCCGTGTAATTGCTACCATCATCTTTCAACTTAGCTTTCTCTAGGAACGCATTAAAATTCAAAGGAACGGTAGCACGGGCCATTGATCAACAACAACATAGACATGCAAAATACTATCAGGTACTAAGTTCATGATAAATTAAAGTTCAATTAATCATATTACTTAAGAACTCCCACTTAGATAGACATCCCTCTAGTCATCTAAATGATCACGTGATCCACATCAACTAAACCATGTCCGATCATCACGTGAGATGGAGTAGTTTTCAATGGTGAACATCACTATGTTGATCATATCTACTATATGATTCATGCTCGACCTTTCGGTCTCAGTGTTCCGAGGCCATATCTGCATATGCTAGGCTCGTCAAGTTTAACCCGAGTATTCGGCGTGTGCAAAACTGGCTTGCACCCATTGTATGTGAACGTAGAGCTTATCACAGCCGATCATCACGTGGTGTCTCGGCACGACGAACTGTAGCAACGGTGCATACTCAGGGGGAACACTTATACCTTGAAATTTAGTGAGAGATCATCTTATAATGCTACCGCCGTACTAAGCAAAATAAGATGCATAAAAGATAAACATCACATGCAATCAAAATAAGTGATATGATATGGCCATCATCATCTTGTGCCTTTGATCTCCATCTCCAAAGCACCGTCATGATCACCATCGTCACCGGCTTGACACCTTGATCTCCATCGTAGCATCGTTGTCGTCTCGCCAACTATTGCTTCTACGACTATCGCTACCGCTTAGTGATAAAGTAAAGCAATTAGATGGCGATTGCATTTCATACAATAAAGAGACAACCAGAAGGCTCCTGCCAGTTGCCGATAACTTTTACAAAACATGATCATCTCATACAACAATTTATATATCATCACGTATTGACCATATCACATCACAACAAGCGCTGCAAAAACAAGTTAGACGTGCTCTACTTTGTTGTTGCAAGTTTTACGTCGCTGCTACGGGCTTCTAGCAAGAACCGTTCTTACCTATGCATCAAAACAACAACAATTTTTCGTCAAGTGTGTTGTTTTAACCTTCAACAAGGACCGGGCGTAGTCAAACTCGATTCAACTAAAGTTGGAGAAACAGACACCCGCTAGCCACCTGTGTGCGAAGCACGTCGGTAGAACCAGTCTCATGAACGGGGCGAGGTAATGTCGGTCCGGGCTGCTTCATCCAACAATACCACCGAATCAAAGTAAGACGTTGCTGGTAAGCAGTACGACTATTATCGCCCACAACTCATTGTGTTCTACTCATGCATGTAACATCTACGCATAGACCTGGCTCGGATGCCACTGTTGGGGAACGCAGTATTTCAAAATTTTACCTATGATCACGCAAGATCTATCTAGGAGATGCATAGCAACAAGCGGGGAGAGTGTGTCCACGTACCCTCGTAGACCGAAAGCGGGAGCGTTTAGTAACGCGGTTGATGTAGTCGAACGTCTTCGCGATCCAACCGATCCAAGTATCGAACGTACGGCACCTCCACGTTCAGCACACGTTCAGCTCGATGACGTCCCTCGATCTCTTGATCCAGTTGAGGATGAGGGAGAGTTCCGTCAGCACGACGGCGTGGCGACGATGATGATGAAGTTACCGGCATAGGGCTTCGCCTAAGCACTACGACGATATGACCGAGGTATGTAACTGTGGAGGGGGGCACCGCACACGGCTAAGACAATTGATCTTGTGTGTTCTAGGGTGCCCCCTGCCCCCGTATATAAAGGAGGGGAGGGGAGGCCCGCCGGCCCCTGTAGGGTGCGCCAAGGAGAGGAGTCCTACTAGGACTCCAAGTCCTAGTAGGATTCCACTTGGTGGAAGGGGGAAGGAGGGAGAGGTAGAAGGGAAGGAAAGGAAAGGAGGGTGCCGCCCCCTTCCCATAGTCCAATTCAGACCCAACGGGGGCGCGCGGCCAGCCCATTGTGGCCCTTCTCTCTCCACACTAAGGCCCATGTAGGCCCATTAGTTCCCCCGGGGGGTTCCGATAACCCTCCAGGACTCCGATATTTATCCGGTACCTCCCGGAACCCATCCGGTGTCTGAATAACATCGTTCAATATATCAATCTTTATGTCTCGACCATTTCGAGATTCCTCGTCATGTCCGTGATATCATCCGTGACTCCGAACAAACTTCGGTCATCAAATCACATATAACTCATAATATAAATCGTCATCGAACGTTAAGCGTGCGGACCCTACGGGTTCGAGAACTATGTAGACATGACCAAGACACATCTCCGGTCAATAACCAATAGTGGAACCTGGATGCTCATATTAGCTCCTACATATTCTACGAAGATCTTTATTGGTCAAACCGCATAACAGCATACGTTGTTCCCTTTGTCATTGGTATGTTACTTGCCCGAGATTCGATCGTCGGTATCATCATACCTAGTTCAATCTCGTTACCGGCAAGTCTCTTTACTCGTTTCGTAATGCATCATCCTGCAACTAACTCATTAGTCACATTGCTTGCAAGGCTTATAGTGATGAGCATTACCGAGAGGGCCCAGAGATACCTCTCCGAAACACGGAGTGACAAATCCTAATCTCGATCTATGCCAACTCAACAAACACCATCGGAGACACATGTAGAGCATCTTTATAATCACCCATCTACGTTGTGATGTTTGATAGCACACAAGGTGTTCCTCCTGTATTCGGGAGTTGCATAATCTCATAGTCAGAGGAACATGTATAAGTCATGATGAAAGCAATAGCAATAAAACTAAACGATCATTTGTGCTAAGCTAAGGGATGGGTCTTGTCCATCACATCATTCTCTAATGATGTGATCCCGTTCATCAAATGACAACACATGTCTATGGTCAGGAAACTTAACCGTCTTTGATTAACGAGCTAGTCTAGTTGAGGCATACTAGGGACACTCTGTTTGTCTATGTATTCACACATGTACTAAGTTTCCGGTTAATACAATTCTAGCATGAACAATAAAAATTTATCATGATATAAGGAAATATAAATAACAACTTTATTATTGCCTCTAGGGCATATTTCCTTCAGCTAGATGGCTTCTTCTCTCTCTTTGATTCTCAATACCATGTTCTCCTCGATGTTCTTGGAAATCTATTCGATGTAATACTTTTTGCAGTGTGTTTTCAGAGGTCCGATGAATTGTGGATTTGTGATCAACTTATCTATGAATATTATTTGAATCTTCTCTGAATTATTATATGCATGATTTGATATCTTTGTAATTCTCTTCGAACTATCGGTTTGGTTTGGCCAACTAGATTGGTTTTTCTTGCAATGGGAGAAGTGCTTAGCTCTGGGTTCAATCTTGTGGTGTCCTTTCGCAGTGACAGTAGGGGCAGCAAGGCACGTATTGTATTGTTGCCATCGAGGACAAAAAGATGGGGTTTTCATCATATTGCTTGAGTTAATTCCTCTACATCATGTCATCTTGCTAAATGCGTTACTCCGTTCTTTATGAACTTAATACTCTAGATGCATGCTGGATAGCGGTCGATGTGTGGAGTAAGAGTAGTAGATGCAGAATCATTTCGGTCTACTTGACACGGACATGATGCCTATATTCATGATCATTGCCTTAGATATCGTCATAACTTTGCGCTTTTCTATCAATTGCTCGGCAGTAATTTTTTCACCCACTGTATTATTTACTATCTTGAGAGAAGCCTCTAGTGAAACCTATGGCCCCGGGTCTACTTTCCATCATATTAGTTTCTGATCTACTATTTTGCAATCTTTTACTTTCCAATCTATAAACCAAAAATACCAAAAATATTTACTTTACTGTTGATCTATCTCTATCAGATCTCACCTTTGCAAGTAACCGTGAAGGGATTGACAACCCCTGTATTGCGTTGGGTGCAAGTTGTTTGATTGTTTGTGCAGGTATTCGGTGACTTGTGCATTGTCTCCTACTGGATTGATACCTTGGTTCTCAAACTGAGGGAAATACTTATCTCTACTTTGCTGCATCACCCTTTCCTCTTCAAGGGAAAAGTCAATGAAAGTTCAAGAAGTAGGGGGAAGAATTTCTGGCGCCGTTGCCGGGGAGATCTACGCCAAGTCAAGCCATACCAAGTACCCATCATAAACTCTCATCTCTTACATTACATTATTCACCATTCGCCTCTCGTTTTCCTCTCCCCCACGTCTAAAACGGTTTTTGAAAAGATTTGCCTTTCCTCTCGCTGCCCTCGTCTTTACTTAAGTTCACCTTTCTATCGCTATGGCCGACTCTAAAAGGGCCAAGGGCTTTCTCCCGGGTTTAAATGCTTTGGATAGCCCCTCTGTCCTTTCTAAGCTCATAAATAATGAGGCTACGACACCTCTACGTTCTGCACACGTTCAGCTTGGTGACGTCCCTCACCTTCTTGATCCAGCAAGACGTCAAGGTAGTAGACGAGTTCTGTTAGCACGACGGCATGGTGACGGTGATGGTGAAGTGATATCCGCAGGGCTTCGCCTAAGCACTACGAAAATATGACCGGGGTGTAAACGGTGGAGGGGGGCGCCGCACACGGCTAGGCAATTGTGTGTCCTTGTGTGGCGCCCTCTCCCCACATATATATATAGGTGGGAGGGAGGGAGGAGCAGCCAAAGGAGGCACCCAAGTAGGAGGAATCCTACTTGGAGTCCCTCCCAAGCCGCGCCCCCTGCCTTATATAGGCATGGGGAAAAGGCCGGGGAGGGTGGCGCCCCCTTTCCTTTCTCCCATGAGAGGGAGAGGCAGGAGGGGCTAGCCCTCCCCCCTTTCCTTCCCTTAGGGCCTGCTGTCCAAAGAAGGGGCGCACCAGGGGCTGGTCTGTTCCCCCTTTGGCCCATTAGGCCCATATCTTTGTCGGGGTGCCCAAACTCCTTTCCCGTGACCCGATACCCGGTACCCTCTGAAACACTTCCGGTGTCCAAATACCATCGTCCTATATATCAATCTTTACCTCTCAACCAGTTCGAGTCTCCTCTTCATGTCCGTGATCTCATCCAGGACTCTGAACAACATTGGTCACCAAATCACATAACTCATATAATACTATATTGCCATTAAACGTTAAGCGTGCGGACCCTACGGGTTTGAGAACTATGTAGACATGACCGAGACACCTCTCCTGTCTATAACCAATAGCGGAACCTGGATGCCCATATTGGCTCCTACATATTCTACGAAGATCTTTATCGGTCGAACCGTTATGACAACATACGTAATTCCCTTTGTCCATGGGTATGTTACTTGCCTGAGATTCGATCGTCGGTATCTTCATACCTAGTTCAATCTCTTTACTGGCAAGTCTCTTTACTCGTTCCTTAATACATCACCTCATGACTAACTCCTTAGTTGTTTGCTTGCAAGATTATGATGTGTATTGCCGAGAGGGCCCAGAGATACCTCTCCGATACTCGGAGTGACAAATCCTAATCTCGATCTATGCCAACTGAACAAACACTTTCGGAGATACCTGTAGAGCATCTTTATAATCACCTAGTTACGTTGTGACATTTGATAGCACTCAAGGCATTCATCCGGTATCCGGGAGTTGCATAATCTCATAGTCAAAGGAATAAGTATTTGACATGAAGAAAGCAATAGCAATAAACTGATATATCATTATGCTAGGCTAACGGGTGGGTCTTGTCCATCACATCATTCTCCTAATGACGTGATCCCGTTATAAAATGACAACACATGTCCATGGTTAGGAAACCTTAACCATATTTGATCAACGAGCTAGTCTAGTAGAGGCTTACTAGGGACACGGTATTTGTTTATGTATTCACACATGTATTTAAGTTTCCGATCAATACCATTCCAGCATGAATAATAAACCTTTATCATGAATAAAGAAATATAAAATAACAACTTTATTATTGCCTCTAGGGCATATTTCCTTCATTCAGGTACCGTTTACATAGTGTTGCTTGGTTCTCCTACTGGTTCGATAACCTTGGTTTCATAAATGAGGAAAATACCTACCGCAGCTGTGCTGCATCATCCCTTCCTCTTCGGGGAAATACTGACGTGGACACGAGCCATCAAGACAGGGCGACCCCTTGTCCCCCTTTTTGTTCAACATGGTGGTTGACGCCCTTGCTACGATCCTCGACAGAGCCAAGGTCGCAGGACACATCCACGACGTTGTCCCCCATCTTGTTGGCTCGGGGGGAGTTTCTATGCTGCAGTACGCCAATGACACCATTATCATGATGTCTGACGGCCCGGAGGACATCGCGAACCTTAATTTCCTCCTACTATGTTTCCAACAGATGCCGGGCCTCAAGATCAACTTCGACAAGAGCGCACTGATGGTAATGGGATACTCGCCCACCGAATCTCAGGCCATTGCCGACCGCCTTAACTGCCAATTGAGATCCTTCCCCACAACCTATCCGAGGATCCCCATTAGTGACTCGCGCCTCTCCGTCGCGGACCTCCCGCCCATGGTGGACAAACTTCCTCGGCGCATCAAGCCCTGGCAGGGGCGATGGCTTTCTAAGGCTGCTCGGACAATCCTCATAATTCCTCCCTTTCCAACCTACTCCTATTCATCATGAGCTTCTATAGCCTCCATGCGACCCTCCATCACGAGATCGTTAAGTACCAGGCCCGATTCTACTGGGCCGGGGAAGGTGATAAGCAGAAGTATCATATGGGTGAGCTAGCCTGACATTTGCAAACCCCGCGAACAGGGCAGGCTTGGGATCATGTTGTCTAAACGCATGAACATCGCCCTCCTGACTCGTTGGTTGTGGCGGATCGCAAATGGGGAGGGGAGCCTCTGGCTTGACATTATCCGGAATAAGTACCTCCGCGGTCGGCCACTAGCCTTCTGCCAACAATATGGCGGCTCTCAATTCTAGCAGTCCGTTATTCAGCTCCTTCCGGTCCTCCGCATCGGGACCTCTATTGCGGTCGGGTCGGGCGCATCGACCTTGTTCTGGTTCGATCAGTGGGCAGGGGATATCCCCTTTGTGGCTAGATTCCCTGGGTTGTTCTGCATAGCGGTGGTTCCGAATGTGTCCGTCCAGGTGGCCCTTATTGACTTCGGGCGTCTGGCATTTCGTAGACCATTTGGACCACCGGAGTCGGTGGAATGGTGCGACCTCTTGGATTCATTGCGCTACACATTCCGGAGGTGGATAGCCCGCCCGACCAGATTTCATGGCGCCTGGAACCGTCTGGGAGGTTCTCCACTAAATCTCTCTACCAGGCCATCCTACCTACGCCCGCCACGTCCCCCTTTGCCCAGGTGTGGGACATTAGGCTCCCCCTGAAGATCCGAATTTTCCTATGGCAATGGATCCGGGGCCACATCTCGTCTGGCGTGGAGGTGCTTAAACAGAATGGTCCTGGTGACGGCTTGTGCCCCCTTTGTGGGACGGTAGAAGACTCGAACCATATCTTCTTCTCTTGTGTGTCGGCATAATTCCTTTGGAGTTGCTTTTCGGGAGGTCGTTGGTGCAACTCCAACTTCCCCGACCTCTTCGACGACCTTCAGGCCTCACCTCCGCAGGCTCGCCACATTAGGTGGCTTTGCATCGGTGTACTCGTGTGGACCCTTTGGACTGTTCGCAACCGTCTAGTCATCCAGCGTGTACCTCTCCGACGGGCCACTGGCGCGATCTTTAAAATGTGTGATTACTTGCAGCTTTGGTGGCCACTTAGCCACACCCCGGACCGAGACGCCATCTCCTCCATCTTTACAGATCTGCGTGCGATTGCTCCTCGCTTGTCTCCATCGCTCCCGCCACCACCTCCAGAGCTGGATTAGCCTTGGTGGCCCTTCTACGTCTGCGAGGCCTTTTGTCGTCTTTTATTTTTAAGGCTTGTTGAGTTGTGCCCTCAGCTGAACATTTGTGCACTTGGTGTTTCGTGTGTGTGGACCTGTATGTTGTGTCTTATGTGGACTTTGTGGCTCTGACAATTTGTTTTATATATAAAGCAAGGCGAAAACCTTTTTTATAAAAACTAGTGGATACTGAAATTCAAACATTTTACTTATGCTGACTTTGGAGATTTTTCTCCTAGGCAAATAATTCTGAAACGAAATCACAGAAGTAACCCATGGTTCTCATTGACTTTTTCAAAAGTTAAAAAATTGCAAGTGTTGGTTGCATCTAAAAGTACCTGGAACACAAAAACTTCAGTGAAAAATATATTGAGTTTATCAAAACCTCTCCGACACGAAACTTCTTCACAAAAGATTTGTAGTAAAGAGTAAAAGCTCCGGTATTTCTATCTTTCATACAACCTCCTCCAGACCGTCCTACCATAAAAACGTTTGAACTATTTTACAGCTTCTGTTCAAAATGATCAATTTTTTGCCGAATTGTCTACAATTGTTTCACGGGGTTTTCCTATAATTAGTTGTTTTTTATAAACAGAGGCAAAAGTTTTGCCTCATCTCATTAGTAAAGAAGAAGAGAGTTGCCCGGTTAATTAACGGAAAATCGGGCAAAAACCATTACAACATGCCCACACAGGGGGGCCTGGCAACCCACACAAGAACGTACACACGCGGCCGAGGAGAAAAGCGTCATCGAGGTTGCAGCCAGACGTCATCGTCATCACACCTCCGCGAGGGCGACTCCAACTCCACCATCGACGACCACCGAAGAAGCCCTCACCGCAAACAAGCATCGAGGTCTGCGCCGGCCGATGCCCAATAGTCAGCCACACGCACCGACGACCAGACAACTCTGACTCTATCGACAAGCATCCCAGGGGAAAAGCGTTGGGCTAGCGCCGAGCCAGCGCCAGAGCTAACCACCCGTCTCATGTCATCGTCGCCGCAAGGGCCCCTCCTCAGCATCTCCGACTTCAGGAAGACAAAGCGGGGCATGGCAACCCCTCGAACACGTCGGAAGAGACCAACTACCAAGACCCATCTGCAAGCCTGCTCTGCTCGAAACTGCCATCGTTACCACACAAGAAGCCGCGCTAACATCCACATCACCGGACGGGCAGCAGCCGACCGCAATGTCGCGAGTGTCCAGCCCATGAAGCGTGCAAATGGGAACCAATGCTCTTCAAGGTGACGCCCCCAAGAGGGAAGCGACGGTGATGACGCCGTCGCCCGACCCGGCTGGGCCTTAGGCTTTCACCCCTAGAGCAAGGTCCGAGGGTGGCGGACACGAGGCTCCACGACGGCGCCTCCAAGGAGGTGAAACGACGCCGCCGGCCGGAACCTGGCAAAACTTTCGCCCGGAGCACCCGTCACCACCGGCACCCCCACGCTGGCCCGCCCACCTCTGCGAAGACGTCGCGCCAGCAACATCGGAGAGCCACCACAACCCACTCCTCACCGGCAGCCAGAGCAGCATCGGCAAGCCAGATCTGGCCGCCTGCCAGATCCACATTCCCCCACCTCAGGCAGCCAAAGGGACCGCATCCAGCACGCAGCCACCACGCACACGAGTACACCGCCCACGAGCAGGGGCACGAGGGCCGCCACCCCTCCGCACCCGCGCTGGCCGAGTCCAGAAGCACGAGATCCGCGCTGGGATCCGCCGTCGCTGCACACTGGGAGCCGCCGCCGCAACACAAAGGGGCGTCCGCGGAGAAGCCAACCACCGAGACGCCACGGTCGCAGGGCCGCCGAAGCCGCCGGGCCGCCAAAGCCGCCACCCCTCCTCACCTGCGCCGGCCGGATCCGGAAGCGCTAGCGCGAGATCCACGCAGGGAGCCACCGACGCTGCACATGGGAAGCCGCCGCGGCTGCGCCGCCGAGCCGGGGGAAAGAGCGCCTCCCACCACCAAGGAACCTCGTCGCCGCGCAGCGAACGCCCCGCCGCCGCCGTCCGCACCGCGGGCTTAGCCCGGCCACATCTTCCGGCGGCGGTGAGGGGGGAGGAGAGGGGTGCGGCACCGGCCGGCGAGAAGGGATCCCCCGAGTCGCCTGGGGACGACGCGGGGGTCGGGAGGCTGGTCTCTGGTATCCTTTTGAGGCCTTCCATTAGGTTTGTTTAGACAACAACGAAAAAGGAAAGAGGCACATAACAGTGTAGCAGCAAAAGATAGAAGTAAGACCATGGAGTGGAAACATCACAAAAGTCATACTATGACTTTGTTTTAGAGAATATTTGATCTGCGGCAATTATAAAGCTCATATTAAATGGTCATTTCCTGCAGGAAACGGTAAAAGTTCCCGCGGATCATGGACTGTTTTTCTTGCCAAGTTTGCAAGTCCCAAGTTTCAGAAGGATGCCACACGTACAACACCACACATACGATTTCTGTACGCCACTGAAGATCGAATCATTCACACCCAGAAGCAAAATGCAGCAGGCCGGACAAAAAAAGCATCGTATGTATAGCCATAGCAATTACTCCCTCTGTAAATTAATATAAGACGTTTTAGATCACTACGTTTAAAAGTATTAGCTTACAGGTAGTACGTTTCAACTTTCAACCAAGCTCGGAGTAGCGTCAATGCGTCATTCTGCAGTGGCGTTTGGTTGCAATCTTGAAGCACGCTGCATTGCAGACATGCCATTCCAGAGAACTTCAGAAAGTGTAACTGTTGTTAGCACAATTCTTGCTATGAAATGCTTGCATATCGATGACAAATAATTTGTCCATGTCACGACCAATAGCTGAACCTATAACATACCAAAACATACAGGAATAACACCCAAATCTAATACCCAATATACATGTATGTCATGATCATAGAAAAAGAGCAGGGAGCAATCCATACCAAGCCATGCAGATAAACCATGGTCGGGAGAGGCGATCCTATCTTCCAAACCATATATGCTGACAACCCAAGGAATATGAATGATCTGGAACCAACACCGAAATTCAATACCCAATATACATGTATGTCATGAAGAATTGCATCATCTGCCTGTGAATGTCACTGCTCGGGAATGAGGTTGTAGATAAGAATGGCCATACACTTGGGTTCACAAGATAGATTAGGGTGTTCCCTGAGGTTACAACTTAAGCTAAATGTTTTGTGGATGAGAAATGTAGCTTTAGCAAATCACTACACTAAATAGAAAGTATTGCCAAGTGCAAGTAAGTTTATCAGTTTTTCCGAGTAAATTAACCAGCTTTACTTTGTGTTACCCACATAGAAACTCAGCTAGGTTTCTCTTCTCGGAGTAAGAGTAGTTAACACAGAAATGCCAGCCAAAACTCTTTCCCGAAGACCGAATCGCACGCACAGGTTAGCACAATGCAATTGTCTGCGGAACAGCATATCATATTTCTCTTGCAGCAACACAGCCATTTTCAATCTATCAACCTTGCAATACGCCTATCTGAATTCTCGAAATATAAACGGAGACAAATTGATGCCGCTTCACCCTTAGAAGAAATCCTGAAGACCCCGGCCAGCGAAGACACGGTCGGAGAGCTCGGCGAGGAACGCGTTCACGGAGAGCAGCGCGACCGTGGATCCCGCGATGATCCCGAGGACGACCCCCGTGGTGCCCAGAACCTTCCCCGGCGCCGGCCACTCGATCTCCGTCATCTCCTGCGCCACCCCGGCCCACCACCCACCGCCGCCTGCGGCGACCTCCGCCTCCTTACGCGCACGCATCACCTCCTTAAGCTCCGTCGCCACTTCATCTGAGGACTTTTCACCAGGAGGTGTTTCCTCCTCTGCCGGCTCCGCGGCTCCGCCCGCTGCCGTGGACGATTCTTGTTCTTGCCCCTTGTCGCTGGCGGTGTCCTTGGATGCGGCAGCAAGACGTCGGCGGACGGAGATGGAGCGGGAGAAGGAGAGCGTGGGAGGGCCGCGGGTGTAGAGGGAGAGGCGCGCGGCGGGGTTCGACCGGGCCGGGGCGAGGAGACGGTGGAACGGGGTGGTCGACGTGGTCGCCATGGCTTCCGTTTTGGTTGGCTCAGCGGCCGGAGCTGGAGGCTTCTTTGCGCCGGAGATAAGACACAAAGGGAATGGATCGAATCCCCTGCCGAGCCACGCGCCCATAGGAACCGTCTGATATAAATCGGACGTTTGGGCGCAGTCCAGGGGCAACAGAAGCCAGCGCCGTGAAACTCGACTCCTTTCCTCAAATTTAGAAATTCCAATATGAATCTTTATATTAAAAAAAACTATAATTTTGTGTATTTATCATCAGTTCATCAAAAAGGAGAAGATTGAAAGTGGATATCACTCAACTATTGCTTTTGTGTTGTTGACAATAGGATTAGGGAGATTTAATGTCAGTTGTTAAGTGTATCTCAGGTATACCTGGCCGTAAGTCAGGCCGGGCCGGGCCTAAAAAGCCCGCGGCAGAAAACCTAGGCCTAGGCCCAGCCTTCGGGCCTGGATTTTAGGCCCAGGCACGGCCCATTAATGGCAAAGCCCATCAGGCCTCGGGCCTCGGGTCAGGCCTCTTCCTTAAAACGCAGATATGCTAAGCCCAAGCCCGGCCCGCCCCAGCCTTTGGGCTCAAAAGTTAGGCCCAGGCTTGGCCCATGGGCAAGACCGGCCCGGTTCGGGTAGGGTCGACCGGGTCAGGTTTCCCATGGCCAGGTATAATCTCGGGACATTGAAACTCTCATGTGTGTCTACAAGACATCACTAACGCCCTATATAGAAAGAAGAAAAGACTGTGCTTTTCATTGGCTCATAAATTTTTTGGTTTAATTTGAGTCACTGAGAAAGTCGCTATGTTGAGAGAGTTGGTAAACTCATTCCATCCATGTACACTCTATTCTCCCAAATATGCCACCAAATGGAATGGTTTTTACCATGCAAAAATTGACAAGACAGGAAGTCCGGGTGCCCGGAGTCATCACAGAGCAACCACCCACCTCATCATGGTATAGGTGCCCGTGGTCCTGAACCATGGGTGCCCGAAGTAGGGGTTTTCCCCTCTGGTTGGTCTGGGTGCCTAGTGCTCCTTGTTGTCGACTCGTTGTTCGGTCTGGGTGTCCGGATCCCTTTTGTCCGGGTGCCTGGAGTTGCCTGTCGGGCAATGGTCATTTGGGCTTGGGGGTATAACCCCCCTCCTTCTTCCTTCCTCTAAAATCTTTTCCAAGGTTGGGATCTCCACCCCCCCTTCATCCAAACACTCATTTGGCGATTGGAGGATGTTCACTTGATCTACATTCTTACCAAAGCGACCTGTGTTTTCCCAACTATTTCTACATCATGACCTTGTCACTCTTGGAGCTTGGACTCCTATGCTATTAGGGTTTCTCCAGAAGTGTCCTTGATTTTGGTGTGCTCTGGAGACATATGTAAAGGTGTGGTAGTCGCCTTCAAGACCAGCCCCGAGTCATGGACGGCACGCTAGTCTTAGCAGTGCCCAATTTTTCTCAACCCTTTATTTTGGAAATAGATGCATGCAGTGAAGTGGTAGGGCGGTGTTGACGCAACAAGGTCACCCTCTAACGTACTTGAGAAAGCGTTATGTGCCAAGAAGAATCAAGCATTCATCAAATACGAAAAGGAGTGTCTTGTTATTCTTCTGGTTGTCGATAAATGATGACCATACCTTCAACATCATAATTTGTGATCGTAACTAAGCTCTATTGCACTTACTAACCAATCATTGCATACGGGAATCCAACACGAGGCATTCATCAAATTGATGAGACTGAATTATAAGATCCAGTACAAGTGTGGCACTACAAATACCGCATCGGATGCACTCTCTCGGCATGTGCATCAGACACATGTATTCGAAATGTTTGTTGCCGTACCTACTTGGTTGGAGAATCTCATGGAGGATTGCGTGGAGGATATTGCAACTAAGGCAATGTGGGAAGAGTTGTCACTCACATGAACCACTCATGGTTATTCACTGGACAAAGCGGTGTCTGATTCAAAGGCCAGTCTAGGTGGGTAGTGAAGGAAATATGCCCTAGAGGCAATAATAAAATGGTTATTATTATATTTCTTTAATCATGATAAAGGTTTATTATTCATGCTAGAATTGTATTGACCGGAAACTTAAATACATGTGTGGATACATAAACACATATTGTGTCCCTAGTGAGCCTCTACTAGACTAGCTCGTTGATCAAAGAGGGTTAAGGTTTCCTAACCATAGACATGAGTTGCCATTTGATAACGGGATCACATAGGGTCCGCACGCTTAACGTTCGTTGACCATATAGTTTTATATGAGTTATTTGTTTTGGTGACCGAATGTTGTTCGGAGTCCCGGATGAGATCACGAACATGACGGTGAGTCTCAAAATGGTCGAGAGGTAAAGATTGATATATAGGACGATGTTATTTGGACACCGGAAGTGTTTCGGGACGTACCGGGAAGGAATCGGGTCACCGGAAGGGGTTCCGGGTACCCCCCCCTCGACAAGTTATGGGCCAAAGGAGGGGACATACCAGCCCACAAGGGGGCTGGTGCGCCCCCTCCCTTGTTTGGTCAGCCCTAGCGAAGGAAAAGGGGGAGGGCTAGCCCCTCCTGCCTTTCCCTCTCATGGGAGAAAGGAAAGGGGGGGCGCCACCCTCCCCTGCCTTTCCCCGCACTCCAAATAAGAAAAGAGGGGGCGCGGCTTTGGGAGGGACCCCAAGTAGGATTCCTCCTACTTGGGCGCCTCTTTTGGCTGCTCCTCCCTCCCTCCCACCTATATATATGTGGGAGGGGGGCGCCTAGCACACAACAGACAATTGCCTAGCCGTGTGCGGCGCCCCCCTCCATCGTTTACACCCCCGATCATATTTTCGTAGTGCTTAGGCGAAGCCCTGCAGAGATCACTTCACCATCACTGTCACCACGCCGTCGTGCTGCCGAAACTTATCTACTACCTCGCCGTCTTGCTGGATCAAGAAGGCGGAGGACGTCACCGAGCTAAACGTGTGCAGAACACGGAGGTGTCGTGCGTTCGGCACTAGATCGGTTGGATCGCGAAGAAAGTTCGACTACATCAACCGCGTTGTGAAATGCTTCCTCTTACGGTCTACGAGGGTACGTAGACACACTCTCCCCCTTGTTGCTATGCATCTCCATGGATAGATCTGTTGGGAAACGTAGCATGCAATTTAAAAAAAATCCTACGCTCACGCAAGATCATCTATCTAGGAGATGCATAGCAATGAGAGGGGAAGAGTGTGTACACGTACCCTCGTAGACCGAAAGCGGAAGCGTTTGACAACGCGATTTATGTAGTTGAACTTACCGGGCAAGCACCGAACGTACGACACCTCCGAGTTCTGCACACGTTCAGCTCGATGACGTCCCTCGAACTCTTGATCCATCAAAGTGTCGAGGGAGAGTTTCGTCAGCACGATGGCGTGGTGACGGTGATGGTGAAGTGATCCGCGCAGGGGCTTCGCCTAAGCACTACGACAATATGACTAGAGGTGTAAACTGCGGAGGGGGGCGCCGCACACGGCTAGGAATCAATGTTGTGTGTTCTAGCGGTGCCCCCCCCATATATATAGTTGCGAGGGGGAGAGGGGCTGCAAGGGGCGCCCCAAGTAGGAGTAATCCCACTTGGGCGCCTCCTCCAAGTCGGCCTCCCCCCTTCCATATCCATCGGAGGGGGAAGGAAAGAGAGGGGGAGGGGAAGGAAAGGGGGAGGTCGAATCCTCCTCTTTCCTTCTCCCTTCCCTTCCTCTCCTTCTCCTCCTATTCGGCCTATAGGGGGCGCACCAGCCCCTTTTGGGGCTGGTCTGTCCCTCTCTTGGCCCATTAGGCCCATATAGCTTGCCGGGGGTTGCCCGGAACCCCTTCCGGTGACCCGATACGTACCCGGTACCATCGGAACACTTCCGGTGTCCAAATACTATCGTCCTATATATGAATCTTGACCTCTCAACCATTTCGATACTCCTCGTCATGCCCGTGATCTCATCCGGGACTCCGAACAACATTCGGTCACCAAATCACATAACTCATATAATACAAAATCGTCATCGAATGTTAAGTGTGATGTAGACATGACCGAGACACCTCTCCGGTCAATAACCAACAACGGAAACTAGATGCTCGTATCGTATTGACAACATACGTTATTCCCTTTGTCATCGGTATATTACTTGCCCGAGATTCGATCGTCGGTATCTTCATACCTAGTTCAATCTCATTACCGACAAGTCTCTTTACTCGTTTCGTAATGCATCATCCCGCAACTAACTCATTAGTCACATTGATTGCAAGGCTTATCATGATGTGCATTACCGAGAGGGCCCAAAGATACCTCTCCGATACTCGGAGTGACAAATCCTAATCTCGATATATGCCAACCCAACAAACACCTTCGGAGATACCTGTAGAGCATCTTTATAATCACCCAGTTACATTGTGACCTTTGATAGCACACAAGGTATTCCTCCGGTATCCGGGAGTTGCATAATCTCATAGTCGAAGGAATATGTATTTGACATGAAGAAAGCAATAGCAATAAAACTAAATGATCAATATTCTAAGCTAACAGATGGGTCTTGTCCATCACATCATTCTCCTAATGATGTGATCCCGTTCATCAAATGACAACACATGTCTATGGTAAGGAAACTTAACCATCTTTGATTCACGACCTAGTCTAGTAGATGCTTACTAGGGACACGATGTTTTGTCTATGTATCCACACATGTATCAAGTTTCTGGTTAATACAATTCTAGCATGAATAATAAACATTTATCATGATTTAAGGAAATATAAAATAACAACTTTATTATTGCCTCTAGGGCATTTTTCCTTCAGTCTCCCACTTGCACTAGAGTCAATAATCTAGTTCACATCGCCATGTGATTTAACACCAATAGTTCACATCTTTATGTGATTATAGTTCACATCACCATGTGACCAACACCGAAAGGGTTTACTAGAGTCAATAATCTAGTTCACATCGCTATGTGATTAACACCCAAAGAGTACTAAGGTGTGATCATGTTTTGCTTGTGAGAGAAGTTTAGTCAACGGGTCTGCCACATTCAGATCTGTATGTATTTTACAAATTTCTATGTCTACAATGCTCTGCATAGAGCTACTCTAGCTAATTGCTCCCACTTTCAATATGTATCCAGATTGAGACTCAGAGTCATCTGGATCCGTGTAAAAGCTTGCATCGACGTAACTCTTTACGATGAACTCTTTATCACCTCCATAACCGAGAAATATTTCCTTAATCCTCTAAGGTAACTAAGGATAACTTTGACCGCTGTCCAGTGATCCACTCCTGGATCACTATCGTACCCCCTTGCCAAACTCATGGCAAGGTACACAATAGGTGTGGTACACAGCATAGCATACTTTATAGAACCTATGGCTGAGGCATAGGGAATGACTTTCATTTTCTTTCTGTTTTCTGTCGTGGTCGGCTTTTGAGTCTTACTCACCTTGCAACATAGGAAAAAACTCCTTCTTTGACTATTCCATTTTGAACTACTTCAAAATCTTGTCAAGGTATGTACTCATTGAAAAATCTTATCAAGCGTCTTGATCTATCTCTATAGATCTTGATGCCCAATATGTAAGCAGCTTCACCGAGGTCTTTCACTGAAAAATTCTTATTCAAGTATCCTTTTATGCTATCCAGAAATTGTATATCATTTCCAATCAGTAATATGTCATCCACATATAATATCAGAAATGCTACAGATCTCCCACTCACTTTCTTATAAATACAGACTTCACCGTAAGTCTGTAAAAAACCATATGCTTTGATCACCTCATCAAAGCGCATATTCCAACTCCGAGATGCTTGCACCAGTCCATAGATGGATCGCTAGAGCTTGCACACTTTGTTAGCACCGTTAGGATTGACAAAACCTTTTGGTTGCATCAAATACAACTCTTCTTTAAGAAATCTATTAAGGAATGTAGTTTTGACATCCATTTGCCAGATTTCATAAAATGTGGCAATTGCTAACATGATTCAGACAGACTTAAGCATCGCTACGAGTGAGAAAATCTCATCGTAGTCAACACCTTGAACTTGTCGAAAGCCTTTTACGACAAGTCGAGCTTTGTAGATTGTAACACTACCATCAGCGTCCGTCTTCCTCTTGAAGATCCAATTATTCTTAATGGCTTGTCGATCATCATGCAAGTCCACCAAAGTCTACACTGTGTTCTCATACATGGATCCTATCTCAGATTTCATGGCCTCAAGCCATCTGTCGAAATCTGGGCTCATCATCGCTTCTTCATAGTTCGTAGGTTCGTCATGGTCTAGTAACATGACTTCCAGAACAGGGTTACCGTACCACTCTGGTGCGGAACGTGCTATGGTCTAGTAACATGACTTCCAGAACAGGGTTACCGTACCACTCTGGTGCGGAACGTGCTATGTTCGACCTACGAGGTCCTATAGTAACTTGATCTAAAGTTTCATGATCATCATCATTAGCTTCCTCTCTAGTTGGTGTAGGCATCATGGGAACGAATTTCTCTAATGAGCTACTTTCCAATCTTAGAGAAGGTACAATTACCTCATCAAGTTCTGCTTTCCTCCCTCTCACTTCTTTCGAGAGAAACTCCTTCTCTAGAAAGGATCCATTCTTAGCAAAAAGATATTGCCTTCGGATCTGTGGTAGAAGGTGTACCCAACAGTTTCTTTTGGGTATCCTATGAAGACGCACTTCTCCGATTTGGGTTCGAGCTTATCAGGTTGAAGTTTTTTCACATAAGCATCGCAACCCCAAAGTTTAAGAAACGACAGCTTAGGTTTCTTGCCAAACCACAGTTCATACGGTGTCGTCTCAACAGATTTAGACGATGCCCTATTTAACATGAATGCAGCTGTCTCTAATGCATAGCCCCAAAACGATAGTGCATCATAGATCACACCATATCTAATAAAGTACGATTACGACGTTCGGATACACCATTACGTTGTGGTGTTCCAGGTGGCGTGAGTTGTGAAACTATTCCACCTTGTTTTAAATGAAGGCCAAACTCGTAACTCAAGTATTCGCCTCCGCGATCAGATCATAGAAACTTTATTTTCTTATTACGATGATTCTCCACTTCACTCTGAAATTCTTTGAACTTTTCAAATGTTTCAGACTTGTGTTTCATTAAGTAGATATACCCATATCTGCTCAAATCATCTGTGAAGGTTAGAAAATAACGATACCCGCCGCGAGCCTCAACACTCATCGGACCGCATACATCGGTATGTATTATTTCCAATAAGTCATTAGCTCGCTCCATTCTTCCGGAGAACGGAGTTTTAGTCATCTTGCCCATGAGGCATGGTTCGCAAGTATCAAATGATTCATAATCAAGTGATTCCAAAAGCCCGTCTGCATGGAGTTTCTTCATGCGCTTTACACCAATATGACCTAAACGGCAGTGCCACAAGTATGTTGCACTATCATTATCAACTTTGCATCTTTTGGCATCAGTATTATGAATATGTGTATCACTACATCGAGATTCAATAAACCATTAACATTGGGTGCATGACCATAGAAGGTTTTATTCTCTGACTTAAATGAATATCCGTATTGCAATAAACATGATCCAATCATATTCATGCTCAACGCAAACACCAAATAACATTTATTTAGGTTCAACACTAATCCCGAAGGTAGAGGGAGTGTGCAATGGTGATCGTGTCAACCTTGGAATCACTTCCAACACACATCATCACCTCGTCCTTAACTAGTCTTTGTTCATTCTGCAACTCCCGTTTTGGGTTACTAATCTTAGCAACTGAACCGGTATCGAATACCCAGGGGTTGCTACAAACACTAGTAAAGTACACATCAATAACATGTATATCAAATATACCTTTGTTCACTTTCCCATCCTTCTTATCCGCCAAGTATCTGGGGCAGTTCCGCTTCCAGTGATCATTCCCTTTGCAGTAGAAGCACTCAATTTCAGGGTTGGGTCCAGCTTTGGGCTTCTTCAAGAGAGTGGCAACTTGCTTGCCATTCTTCTTGAAGTTCCCTCTCTTTCCCTTCTGCCATTTTTCTTGAAACTAGTGGTCTTGTTAACCATCAACATTTGATGCTCTTTTTGATTTCTAACTTTGTTGATTTCAGCATCGCGAAAAGCTCAGGAATCATTTTCGTCATCCCTTGCATATTTTAGTTCATCACGAAGTCCTAGTAACCTCGTGATAGTGACTAGAGAACTTTGTCAATCACTATCTTAGCTGGAAGATTAACTCCCACTTGATTCAAGTGATTGTAGCACCCAGACATTCTGAGCACATGCTCACTAGCTGAGCTATTCTCCTCCATCTTGTAGGCAAAGTACTTGTCAGAGGTCTCATACCTCTTAACATGGGCATGAGTCTGAAATACTAATTTCAACTCTTGGAACATCTCATATGCTCCGTGGCGTTCAAAACATTTTTGAAGTCCTGGTTCTAAGCCTTAAATCATGGTGCACTAAACTATTAAGTAGTCATCATACCGAGCTTGCCAGACGTTCATAACATCTGCATCTGCTCCTGCAATAGGTCTGTCACCTAGCGGTGCATCAAGGACATAATTCTTCTATGCAGCAATGAGGATAATCCTCAGATCACGGACCCAGTCCACATCAATGCCACTATCATCTTTCAACTTAATTTTCTCTAGGAACATATCAAAAATAAAACAGGGGAGCTATACGCGAGCTATTGATCTAAAACATAGATATGCTAATACTGTCAGGACTAAGTTCATGATAAATTAAGTTCTATTAATCATATTACTTAAGAACTCCCACTTAGATAGACATCCCTCACGTGATCCATATCAACTAAACCATGTCTGATCATCACGTGAGATGGAGTAGTTTTCAATGGTGAACATCTCTATGTTGATCATATCTACTATATGATTCACGTTCGACCTTTCAGTCTCCAGTGTTTCGAGGCCATGTGTGTACATGCTAGGCTCGTCAAGTTTAACCCGAGTATTCCGCATGTGCAAAACTGTCTTGCACCCGTTGTATGTGAACGTAGAGCTTATCACACCCGATCATCACGTGGTGTCTCAGCACGATGAACTGTCGCAACGGTGCATACTCAGGGAGAACACTTATACCTTGAAATTTTAGTTAGTTATCATCTTATAATGCTACCACCGTACTAAGAAAAATAAGATGCATAAAAGATAAACATCACATGCAATCAAAATATGTGACATGATATGGCCATCATCATCTTGTGCCTTTGATCTCCATCTCCAAAGCACCGTCATGATCTCCATCGTCACTGGCTTTACACCTTGATCTCCATCGTAGCGTCGTGGTCGTCTCGCCAACTATTACTTCTACCACTATCGCTAACGCATAGTGATAAAGTAAAGCAATTACATGGTGTTTGCATTTCATACAATAAAGCGACAACGATAAGGCTCCTGCCAGTTGCCGATAACTTTTATAAAATATGATCATCTCATACAATAACGTATATCACATCATGTCTTGACCATATCACATCACAACATGCCCTGCAAAAACAAGTTAGACTTCCTCTACTTTGTTGTTGCAAGTTTTTACGTGGCTGCTACGGGCTTCTAGCAAGAACCGTTCTTACCTACGCATCAAAACCACAACGGTGATTTATCAATTTTGATGTTTTAACCTTCAACAAGGACCGGCCGCAGTCAAATCCGATTCAACTAAAGTTAGATAAACAGACACCCGCCAGCCCCCTTTATGCAAAACTAGTTGCATGTCTGTCGTTGGAACTGGTCTCATGAACATGGTCATGTAAGGTTGGTCCGGGCCGCTTCATCCAACAATACCACCGAATCAAAATAAGACGTTGGTGGTAAGCAGTATGACGATCACCGCCCACAACTCTTTGTGTTCTACTCGTGCATATCATCTACGCGTAGACCTGGCTCTGATACCACTGTTGGAAAACGTAGCATGCAATTTCAAAAAAATTCCTACGCCCACGCAATATCTATCTAGGAGATGCATATCAACGAGAGGGGAAGAGTGTGTCCACGTACCCTCATAGATCGAAAGCGAAAGCGTTTGACAACATGGTTGATGTAGTCGAACTTCTTCTCGTTCCGACCGATCAAGCACCGAACGTACGACACCTCCGAGTTCTGGACACGTTCAGCTCGATGACGTCCCTCGAACTCTTGATCTAGCAAAGTGTCGAGGGAGAGTTTCATCAGCACGACGGCATGGTGACGGTGATGGACACTAAAAAAAGACACATCCGTGACATTTTGGGCCAAACGAAATTTTTTCTGTCATACTTATGACACTTCCATGACGATAATTGTGACAAAACCCTGTATCATCATAGATGTGGTGGGGTCCTACTTCTATGACAAAAAATCATGACAGAAAATGGGCTTTTCGTCCTGGGCGGGCCGGAGACGCAGCTGCATGACATTCTTTGGGCCGTCCATGACGGAAAAACCGTGGTAGAAGCGAGGGCGAGGAAAATATCGGGGTGTTCCCGGTTACGGTGGGTGGTCGGGGCCGAGCGATGCGCGTTTCTCTCGTACACGCACGCGCGTGGGTGCGAGGCATTGGGCTCTAACTGAACCCGAGCAAGGCATTGGGCTCTAACTGAACCCGAGCGATTGCACTGCAGGGTACGCGTTACTGATCCCGAGTGATCGATCGATGGCTGTTAACTGAACCCGATCGAGCGATTCCTTCGCTACTGCTGCTAACTGAAGCCGATCGATGCTACCTCTGGATGAACAGTGAATGTTGCTGGGGGGTTTGGATGAACAGTTCCCGGTGGGGGTGGATGAACAGGACCCCCTTGGTGTTGCCTCTGGATGAACAGGACCCCGATCGATCGAGCCGGTTGGGGCTGGATGAACAGGACCCCGTGGAGGGCAGGATGAACAGGACCACCCCGTGGAGGGCTGGATGAACAGTAGACGATGGAGGGCTAGATGAACAGTAGCCTGTGTAGGGGTGGTTGAATAGGAGCCCATGGAGAGGGCTGGTTGAACAGTAGCCGGTGGAGTAGCGCGCGGTGGAGGCTGGATGAACAGGAGCCCGTGGATGAACAATCGCAGGTGGAGGCCGGAGTGTCGGGACCCCGATCCTAAGTCACACCGATCTAGCATGTAACACATCATATCACTTTGCGGCCTCACGCACGGTATTCCCACGGGTGCCACCTTACCTGGCCCGGGACCGTTTGCGCCTTTTGGCTCACGTATATGATAGTGTTGCTAGCATCCATATGACAGAGAACTCGGGCCGACATGAATAGTCGTAAACCCAAAGTGGCACTAACTTACAGGGACAGGCATACATGACCCAGCAACGAACGTGTCGGTCATCAGCGAGTGAATTCGGGCTGTAGCAACTGGGCTAGCAGGACTCCGGGGATCCGGGCTGTAGCAGGCTAACAGGACTCCGAAAGACACTGCATGGCATTTCCCCGAAGGGACAGACACAGGACCGAAGAAGGACACATGTCGGCCAGTCTAAGTGTTCCGGAGCAGTAGCAACTGGGCTAACAGGACTCCGGTAACTCGGGCTGTAGCAGACTACCATGGCTCAGTGGAAGCACCAGACTGCATTTCCCTATAAGAGAGGCTACCAAGGATAGACAACTAGGTTGTCGGATCCCACACATACCAAGCATTTCAATCATACACACAATATGCTCGATATGTGTAAATACAACATGGCATCACAACATGACTCTACGACTCAAAGTATTTATTCATTAGGCTCCGAAGAGCCAGATATTACAAACATGGGTCTGATGACCCAGCATTCAAGTCATACAAGCAACAAGCACATGCGGAAGCTTATCTTGTCTGAGTACAGACAACTACAAATGAAAAAGGCTAAGAAGCCTGACTATCTACAAGACCCTGCCGAGGGTACATGATCATAGCTGAGGTAACAAGCTAAACGTCGAAGTCCACGCGGAACTACTAGTGAGATGGAAGTCTCTCTGCAAAACATAAATTAAGCAAACGTGAGTACAAATGTACCCAACAAGACTTACATCAGAACTAACTACATATGCATCATTATCAACAAAGGGGATGGTGGGGTTTAACTGCAGCAAGCCAGCTTTGACTCGGTGGCTAACCTGAACTACAATTGCAAGTAAATCTTTTGAGGTGGCGCACACGAGTCCACATATTCACCAAATCAATACACCACTATGGACCAGCTCCCGTCTCCCTACGAGAACGCCATCCATAGCGCTCACGCTTATCTTGCGCATTTTAGAGTATCCACTATCACTTGTCTATGAACTGTAATAGGCAACCTACAAGTCCGTTACCGTGGACGCGGCTATTCGAATAGATCATTTATAACCCTGCAGGGGTGTACTTCTTCACACATGTTTTCACCACTTAGCGTCTGCACACGACATGTGCTCGGCAGACTTTAAGTGAAAGCCGACGTGGGTGTAGACCACGACCTAACTAACCACACAAGTCTCTAGTCTAGGTTTATCGCCTATTCGGGTTCCATCTGCGAGGAGATCCGGCCAGGGTTTCGCTCACAGCCCCAAACGATGCATGCAGGGTTCCCGAGACACCAAACGGGCGCCTGGTACACCGGGCCACAGTGTATCTACCGCATCATAGCCCACCCCTAGGGTCAGCGCTACGCACGACCTCCAACACATATCCTACAAACACCAGAAACTAGTTGCAACTCCTGGACAGAGGACAATGGCGGTTAATAAGTCAAGCGGGGTCATATTTCAGGGCCCAAAGTGTGGTAGTAGCTGTTCACGGATCACAAACACAGAACTCAGTTCCTGAGGACGGTTCCAGTGAGACAACCCACCATGTACTCCTACATGGCCTCTCACCACTACCTTTACCAAATCGTGTTCACACACTTAGCTCATACACTGAAGGACATGTTCACCACTTTTCAATTCATCCCTGATGAATCAGACCTGACTCAACTCTAAGCAGTAGCAGGCATGACAAACAAGCACTAATCAGTAGGCACATCAGGGCTCAAACAACTCCTACTCATGCTAGTGGGTTTCATCTATTTACTGTGGCAATGACAGGTCATGCAGAGGAAAGGGGTTCAACTACCGCAGCAGGTAACAGTTGAAGCGTTATTGTCCTAATGCAGTAAAAGAGAGGAGAAGCGAGAGAGTGGGATTGTATCGGAATGAACAAGGGAGTTTTGCTTGCCTGGCACTTCTGAAGATAGAATAGTTCTTCATCGGTGTCACCGATCTCATCGTCGAAACCACGTCTATCGAGAGGGGACAAACACCGACAAACAAGGAAGAACACAATCAATGCAATGCACAATATGATGCATGATCATGACATGTCAATATGCTGTGATTTGAGCTAATGCAACTAGCAACGGGTTAAATGAGGTTGGTTTGAATCCAAGATTCAAATTCAAACTCCATATGTGGAAATTCAAATGCCATTTACATGATTTGTCCTAAACAGTAGCTATAAGTTGTTCTAACATGCATGAAAATGGTACAGATGGATAGATTGGATTTTTCTGATCATTTTTCATATATAATTTATCTTATTTGGAGTTATAGATAATTTTCTATGAATTCTAGAAGTTTTGGGCATTTTTTGGAATTTTCTAAATTATTTTAAATCCAGAAAATTATTAACTGCGTCAGCATTGCGTCACTGTGACATCAGCAAGTCAACTATGGTTGACCAGGTCAAACCTGACCAGAGGGGTCCACTGGTCAGTCACACAGTGCTGTCTGGGTCACCGACGGTGGGGTCAGGTCAACAGCCACGTCGGCAACTCAACGCTGACGTGTGGGGTCGGTCAATAGGTGACGTGGCCAGGTCAAACTGACCTGTGGGGCTCGTGGTGTTAGTTTAATCTAAACAGAAATAAAACCCAGGTTAATTAGGGCGTGGGCCCTAGGTGTCAGTGAGCTAGGGGGTTAGTTAGGGCGTCATTAGCGCTAAGCACCCAGGGATTAGGCCGGCGGCTAATCGCCGGCGAGGCCAGAGGCGACGCTGGTGCTCAGGATTGCGCTACGAGGCACGGTTCGAGCCGTGGCTGGGCGCGTTGGAGAGCCCTTGCCGGTGCGCGTCGAATGGTGGTGGTGGCCGGGCCTGTGGTGGCCGGAGTCGATGGCGGCGAGCTTGGAAGCAGCGGCCGACGTTCGGGTGTGCACGAAAACGCGGCTGCGGTGGCCTAGGCGATGCGTGCGCGGAACCTAATCCGTCTACGCAATGCGGCGAGCAGGATGGACCTGCGCCCGGGACGAAATGGTCACCGGAGCATCGTCGGCGGCGGGTTTCGGTCGTCAGCGAAGCGGCAGCTACGTCGTGCAACCGAGAAAATGGAGAGGGGGAGAAGGAGCAGCAGCTCACAGCGGTTGCAGTGGTGCATACGGCGAGCTCGGAGGAGGACCGGAGCGAACAGGGCGGCGGAGGCGATCTCGACAGCCGCAGGTTGGAGACGACGACGGTGAAGACGAAGCGGGGTTTCCCGAGGCGCGTGACTCGTTGTAGAGGTCGTGGTCGTCACGGCGGAGCTTCTGGACCGCTCGAGAGGACGAGGGAGAGGCGATGGCCGCGGTGGTGCTCGTCGGCGCGCAGCGCTGCGCTTGGGTGCGAGGTGGAGAGGGACCAGAGGAGGGGGAGAGGCACTGGGAGAGTGAGAGAGGGTCGAGGAGGTGGCGTGGCTGCACCAGGGAGGGCCAGGGCGAAGCGGCAAGCAGGATGTGGCCGTTGGTGGCCGTGCGCGTGCTGGGACACCGCGGGCACACGCCCTCGTGCCTTCTGGCACGAGGTTGAAGGAGGCGGCGCTGGGCTGGGCCACTACATCAGTGGGCTGGGCCAATAGTGCTGGACCAGCACAGGAGCTGGGCCGGTTGGTGGGCGCCAGGTTAGTCCTTCTCTCTCTCTCTTTTATTTTTCTTTTCTATTTCTATTATTTTGTTTTGATTTAGTTTGGAAACTAAACCATTTTAAAACTTTCTGTAAATTTTTATGTGAGCTCAGAGAGCTTGTCCAAGTTCACATGCAAACTTACAAAATATTTGAACATTATTTCTTATATAACAGAAATAATTCCAACCCAAATATATTATTGATTTAAATCAAAGGCCCAAAGAAATTATTTATGTGGCTCCAAAAATATTGGTTTGAATTTCACCTCATGCCAATATTTTCACAGAATAACAGGAACATTTTCTTGGACTCATTTGATGAGATTTAAATGTTGGTTATTTTTAGAGGTTTTCTGAGGCTTTTGAAAATTCCTCAATTCAAATTTCATTTGAATTTAAACATGATGCTCACATGGAAGCTAGCACAGGTCAGACCAGAATTAGGGATGTGACATGGAGGAGGTCGACGGTGGATGAACAGTAGCCCATGGAGGCTGGAGGGGGTCGACGGTGGAGATGAACAGTATCCCGTGGAGTCCCGTTTTGCGGTACACCACACCCCTCCCGATGAACAGGTCCCCTGTTTCGACCGTAGCGCTCCAACACAAGTCCGTTTCCTCCATTTTGCGGCACACCACACCCCTCCCGATCAACAGGACCCCCGTTTCGACCGTAGGAGGTCCGTTTCCTCCGTTTTGTGGTACACCAGACCCCTCCAAATGAACAGGATCCCGTTTCGACCGTGGCGGGTCGAGCACAAGGCCGTTTCCTCCGTTCTGCGGTATGCCAGGCCTCGTTTCCATCGGTTGTTCCGTCCAAGCCCTCCCGATGAACACGACGACGCATTCCGTTCCGACCCAGCCGGTTGGCTCCCCATGAACATGACGACGACACAGCTTCTCCGTTCCGACCCAGCCATGTACACGAGCCCTGGTCGTACGTATGCGCGAGTAGGCGTTCGAGACCCTGCCCGTATGTACGTACGTGGCCGTATTTTCTTTCTTGCACACTGGCCGCTGTACGTACGTGTACATGCTACGTGTGCGCCTCTACTACGACACGTGCGTGCCTCTACATCGACCAGTATGTACGTACACGTTCGCGAACAGAATGACAACGCTACATACGCTTCGACCAGGTGGGTCCCGACTGTCAGGCACTTCCTTGCATGCAAAGATGTAGCTGGTGGGTCCCGGCAGTCAGGGGGGCGAATCATTTTTTTTGCCCGGACGCACTTCCTTGCATGCGAAGATGTAGCTGGTGGGTCCCAGCAGTCAGGGGGAAACGTTTTTTTCACGAAATACAGTGGCCCGTCCGGTGGGTCCCCGCTGTTAGGTGGATGAATAATTATTTTGCGCGTAATAAGGAGGCACTTCCTTGCTACGGCCGTGGACCTAGCTGTCAGCCTCTCCACGTACAGTCCACGTCCGATGGAAGCCGTTCCTGACCACGTTGACCATGCCGCGCCAAGAGCACCAGGGCGATGGACGACGGCGAGGCCTAGGAAGGGGACGATGCGGATCCGGGGAAGACGCGGTAGTGGATGCCCACGCGTAGAGGAGTATGAGGGTTCACTGGTTCGCTGCGGTGTGAGGCTGCCGTCGCCGCAGAATAATAGGGGGTGTGGGTGAGTAGAGGGATGGCCTGGCCAGCGGTGGGAATAGTAGGGGGCGGTGAGGCCTTCGCGGCAGCACAGCCGGCCATGGGAGGCAGGAGCATGCGGCACGACCGGCACTGCTTTGGGCGGCTGGAGCAACAAGACCAAAGGTTGAAGAAGCACTACGGCCGTTGGATGGACATCGTACGGTCACTGGAGCTAGAATCGTTCATATTGACTAAGTTGACAAAGCACTCTGTCCCCATCAACTTAGTAGGCCCACAAGTCAGCCTCCCACCAAGGTGGGTCCCAACCAGCAGGGGGGTAATTTTTTTGTGCGTAATAAGGAGGCACTTCCGGTGGGTCTGAGCTGACAGCGGGGGGAACGTTTTTTTGCGCAATACGGTGGCCCGTCCGGTGGGTCCCAGCAGTCAGGGGGAAACGTTTTTTTCATGAAATACGGTGGCCCGTCCGGTGGGTCCCTGCTGTCAGGTGGAGGAATCATTATTTTCCGCGTAATAAGGAGGCACTTCCTTGCTGCCGTCGTGGACCCAGCTGTCAGCCTCTCCACGTACAGTCCACGTCCGATGGAAGCCGTTCCTTGACCACGTTGACCACGCCGTGCCAAGAGCACCAGGGCGGTGGACGACGGCGAGGCCTAGGAAAGGGACGACACGGAGCTGGGGAAGATGCGGCAGTGGAAGCCCGCGCGGAGAGGAGTACGAGGGTTCATTGGTTCGGTTGGGGTGTGAGGCTGCCGTCGCCGCGGAATAACAGGGGGTGTGGGTGAGTAGAGGGATGGCCTGGCCAGCGGTGGGAGTAGTAGGGAGCGGTGAGGCCTCCGCGGCATCACAGCTGGCCACGGGAGGCAGGAGCACGCGGCACGACCGGCGCTGCTTTGGGCGGCTGGAGCAAGAAGACCAGAGGTTGAAGAAGCACTACGGCCGTTGGATGGACATCGTATGGTCACTGCAGCTAGAATCGTTTATATTGACTAAGCTGACAAAGCCCTTGGTACACGTCAACTTAGTAGGCCCATAGGTCAGCCTCTGAAACGGTGCGCCCCAGATGTTAGGGGGAGGAATCTTTTTTGGGCGGCGGAAGCAAGAATATCCGAGATTGAAGAAGAAGCACGACATCCATTGGATGGACATCCAACGGCCACAGCTGCCAGAACTGTGTGTTGTTGACAAAGCCTTGCATACGCGTCAACTTAGTTTTTTTTAGGGGACGCGTCAACTTAGAAGGCCCATAAGTGTGTGGCAGAGAACATATAGCCCATTTGCGATTTGTAAGATTGTACAACCCATTTTTTATTCTAATGAAATTTACTACAACCCATTTACAGTTTGTTAAAAGTACAACCCATTTTCTAGCTAGGACAACGATTAATAATTTCAACCAACCGCTCAAAATAGAATTCAAAAAAATTCCCACATTTTTATGGGATCCAAAATATTTTTATCCGAAATTTCTAGTCAGATTAAATATAATTTCAAAATAAAGTTGTATTACGTTAAAATCCAACAAAATATTGCGTGCGCAACAAGTAATGAAATTAAAAATTTCAAATTCCGAAAATAATATATTTTTAAACTAATTACGTGTTTGGTGCATTTTTTATAGTTACTGCCCAGTTATTATAATTACATCCCATTTATTATTTCTTAAAGTCCATTTTCTTGTTAAGCCTAATGCATACCTCCTAGGAAAGTTTGCAGCCCAGCGGGGCGGAGAATAACAAGTTGACCCGGATATTGTGTACAACTGTCAGCCCAGTTGCATTGCTGATGTTGAAAAAAAGGCCTATGTAGTGCAGTACAACCTAACATGGCTACTCAGCCCACATTCAGCGACGCCGGAAAGGCCCAAACAAGGCTTCTGTACAACTTTTTGAAGTCACTGAGCTCAATTAATAACTTAAGAAAAAGTTAGATTACAATGGAACCTTACTAAAAGCTGTCACGAGCAAAGAAATAATTCAACGGGTCCCACTTGTGCGTGTGTGCGTGTGCGTGTGTGTGTGTGTGTGTGAGAGAGAGAGAGACCCATCGGTCGATGGTCGTAAATACATCTTTCAGCCATATGCATTGCTGATGCTCAGTAAAAACTTATATAGTTGACAGAATCATAGCACACTGAACTTGCATACAAAAATTTCACGCAGGCGGCACAATCAGGATGGAAGCAGTGGACCGCTACAGGTAGGGCTATGTTGAAACCAACGAACTCATACATAACGGTTCATCGTCTTTATCAATGACAGGGAAATATCTTGAATGCTGTGCAAAGAAAACAGACAGACAACACAATAAGTTCTGCTAGCACATTAAGTTGACGTACAACCCTTTCTAAAAAAAGTTCAGGTACAAAATTAGAACAGGTCACAATCAAATGTACTGGCACATCAGTGCTTCACACCCATAGCTCGGATTTAACTAGTATCTGACAAGATTCAGTTGTTACCTCAAATTAGAGCACATCCAGGCAGCCAGCCCTGCCTCTTCTCCCAAAGAAGCAGTGGCCTCCGCCGCGCGATGGAGTAGGCCCTGTGCCATCCATCGTTCCGAGCAATACGGGGAAAGTCTAACGTTGACTCCTGTAATGGACGTCATCGACGGACCCTGGCACCAGCGGCGGCGGCAGGACTTCGATTGATGGATTGACCACTTCTTCAACATGCACGAACACTCAATACATGTACATCCCTAACGTGGTCCGTGGCGGCCTTGGTGGCGACGAATAGTACAACCCCGGTTCCTGCACCGGTATCTCAACACCAATCACCTTCGGTATGGTGGACGGCTTATTCATCCATGCCATAACCGTTAGAGCCCAGCTGTCTGGAGTAACAAACATACTTACGAGCTCACCTCCAAGGTCGTTGATAAGCTCATTCATGGACTCGCTGTTCCAAGCACGTCGAGGCATGCCGTGGAAGGTAAGCTTTGTTAAAAACTCAAGCTCAGAGGGCACCGAGCCCCATCCTGGGTGCCTCCAATCAAAGCTCACCAGCGCGCCATCGCAGAACAAACGCCGGGAAGATTCGAACACACGACTGCAATCGAAAGTTGTGCGGAACCTGACGAAGAAATCAGCCGGTGGCGGACAAACATCGACGAGCAAGTCACTTATTTGGATGCTGTGCACAATGCCAAGAGCTTTGACAAGGTCGTCCGGCGAGACAGGAGGCCGTTCGCCCTTGATGGTTACCATCAGCACTTTCCCGGCAAACCGGTCGTCAAGCGCCGCCATGCCACTGTTGAGCGACAGCACGCAGCGACCGAAGGCAGGACGGACCTCAGGATCTCCGGCTCAGAGATCCGCGTTGACCGGTGACATGATAGTGAGCTTGAGTACATGAGTACAGGAGGGGGATTTGGGGGAACTGGAGTAGGAATCGATATTCCAAAGGTGGGGGAGGGGCGGGACATTGGGGATGAAAAGGTAGCTTGAATTTCGAACACGCGCCAATATGCTCTCGGCGCGCAAGCGCACGAAAACACCGGTGGCACCCACATGTCGGCCTAAGAGTCCTTATTCTTTCTTTTTTGGAGAGCCCAGCCTTTTTTGAGGATCTTTTGAGAGCCCGGCCTGAGAGTCATAATTGACCTGTTTGGCATTGCGTTACTACTCGGCCCATATTCAACGACACCTCACTGGCCCAAACAAGTGTACATCATCGAAAAGACACTGAGCTCAAATTATATAACTTGAAAAAAGGAGATACACTCTGAACACTGGAGAATGGTGATGCCCTCATTTACCCCACCCGTAGTTCGAGACAATAAGCAGTTCGAAACAACGATATATACAACATTCAAACACTGACTAGTGACTACTACTGACATAAATAGCAAGACATGATAGTTCATAAGAAGTCTTGCTACACCACCAAAACGCACCCATCTGCAGCGCTCAGACTCTCGTGATCCAGACGAGAATGACATTCTAAACAGAGCCAACTATTACATAGTAAGAGTGACATAGACGAGGATGACCAAATGACAAAGAATATGCATAACAAAAGAAAGAACTACCCATCCAGAACAAGCAGCAAAGACAACAAAGTCATTCGAAGAGATGATCCAACACCATCATAATTTGCAGCCCCGCTTCAGCGACCAATGATCCGGAGACACCAGTACTCCACCCTTTCGACGCAACAGCCCAATTACCTATCAACCTGAAGGCTTGAACCGCATCAGTGCCTGTCGTAATTGAGACATCCAAGGATCAAAGTTAATCCAGATGCTTTTGTCATTCTCACCTTCTTTTGGCTGCAGGCTGTATCATTGACAATCAGGGGAGTTTGCTCCTGAACTCCTAGGGCTCGCCGTGTAGACACAGTTTTCCATAGCAAACAGAGCCTCTCTGCCATCAAGGTCCTTGCCAACGGTGATCTCCTAGTTAATCGGATAATTGAGTCCGAGAAACAGAGAGTGTGAACAAAGGATGTTTACCCGCCTCCAACTAAAAAATCCTGAACGCCCCAACAAGCTGGTATCCTGCTCATAGACGTAACAACCACTGTGCGGATACTCACGTATTTCACGGTGCTTGTATACAGTGGGGTTTTTGCAATATAACTTTTTCGGCTCATGTGTCCGAATGATCATCAGTCTTTTGCCGTTGTCTGATCGAGCGAGGAACCAGTTGTGCTTCCCTGTTTTTGGCAAAGGTGGTGTGATTACAAAGGGCAGTAACTGTAGGGACACTGCATCATATCAAAAAGGACAGGCATTGTTAATGTAAGATCAACATTGTTCATAGTATGAGTAGGATAATGCAAGAAATAGCATTGATATGTCCCTGTTGGAACTGGGAGGAAAATACAGGGAAATGTATACTGGGTTCGAAAATATAGAAGTGCCATGCATGGTTATACTCATGTTATCTCTCAATCGATTCTTCACAGGAAACTACCACGTCATGCATGTTATGGAATCATGTCCTGTCCTCACAAACAAATTCTTCAAGGTAACTAACATACCATGCATTGTTATATACTCGTGTTCTATGGGCAAATTTTTTGTGAGGATATCATTCTAGTCATTGATTGCTGAAGGGCGAATATAGGTATGTACACATGGTAAGCATTATAGGATTTCACTACTTCCAAATATAGAGTTCTCCATATGCACATTTACTTCCCTAATGTATGGTTAGATGAAACCAACAGTGTGGTGCATGTTTCTACATCATGAAAATGAGGAAACTAACATGGCCATTGATACACACTCATATTTAGTAGTAGTATATAGATTACTGTAAAATAAGGAGAATATCCATATATTCCTAACCGTTTGATTATTCAAGGGTACAAATTGGCTGTAATGACATGATCACAATCACATGAATTAACTCATTCCAAATATAGCTGATTTACGGCGTCTCTAATACATTGCCATAGTTCTACTCAAATTCTGCTCAAACAGGGATATGCCAATCATCACAAAAAGTTCAAACAGTGTCATGGCGTCATCATTAACATGAGATGGAAACAACTTACACGCGCCGTCCCAGCAATACGTGGTGCCATCTACTTTGTCGATCGCGTAGATGATGCCATTGTGTTCAATAGCATCACAGAAGTGTGTATCAGCTTTCACGATGATCCACTGCGAGCTGAGTTGTCTCCAGCTAAAGAAGGCACCGGCGTAAAGATAGGCAAGTCTGCGGTCGAACAAGGCAATTAGCTTGAAGTCTGCATAATTTGCATGTCGTGTGGGAACTTGTCAGATTACAATCTTCTGCAAAACAAGGTCCGTCCAACTGACATGGTAATCTAGATGACTAGGATAGCAATGGTAAAACTCTATATAATCCAACGGAGGAAGGATAATATCATGGGAGGTCTGGAAGTTCACGAGCACCAACTTTTTACCGTCTTCTCTGAAGGCATCCATCCAGTGGGAGTTCATGCCGACCCAGTACATACCTGCCAAGAAGTTTCGGGCGATGGTGATCAGATCGAAGTCGAGGGAAATGATGTACGACGACCCACTACATACCTGCAAAGAAGTTTCGGCTAATGGAGATCGGATTGAAGTCGAGGGGCATCATGTACGCCTCCGTATCATGGTGAGCCAATCTCGCAAGACCAGATAGTAGCAAGCAAGGTGTCTTAAAAAGCTTTGGCCTCGCTTTGATGATGGCCGTGTGCATGCCCCTCGAGCATGCAGCCAGCCGCAGGGCGCTCAACATATCCATACACGAACAACAAGGGTCGAGGATGTCACTGGGGAGATTGCTCCAATCGCGGCTCATAATGATCCTGCATGGTTCGCGTTCGGCCATGGTGGAGTTTGGAAGGTGGGGTTTTAGGGGGCTTGATTTACGGGGGAGAAGGCTGTCGGTGCTGGAGCGGCTAGCGAGGGAATAGTGGTACTGGGGGAGGCGAGCGAGGCGAGGGTATGCGGGGGCACAGTGAGATAATGAAGAGTGACCTCAGGATCTCTGGCGAGACGGAGATGGAGATGGAGTGGTGCTAGGGGAGAGGGAGACGAGGCGAGGCATGCAATACAACGGCGGTGACAATGACTGCATAGTGCACAGGGTGAGGCTGACTTTGGTAACCCAGACACGCCGCCTGGACTGGTGTCACCTTGGGCGTAGGGTCTTGTCACTTCACTGTGAGGACCGGATGAATAATAGTATTTTTACCATCAAGTGTACCATAGTTGTACTACTACTACTAGTACGAGTAGTAGGAACATGAGTACACTCCCGTGCTAGCATGCCTCTGGGTTCACTTCATCCTCCAGCTATCATCCATATTGCGAGCAGAACCAAATTCTCGTGCATGCGGAAGCGCGAAGAAGGACTTTTCTTTTTTGAGGATAACCGCATATTCCTTAACCGCAGTAGGAACATGAGTAGTACTCCCTCCGGTCCTCTTTTGTCTGCGCATAACTTTTTTTAGTATTTCTCTAATTAGTCTGCGTATATACCCTTTTGCATGCGCCCATTTCCCTCCATGCCCCGCATTCACAACATTAATTAGCGTACGCATGAGCAGCTGCAGCCCGACTCTAGCCAATAAACTGCAGCATGCAAGTGGGCCACTCTATGCGCGTGGGAGAGAGAAAAGGCAACCGAAGAGCCCGTCCAATCCATTGCATGTAGCAGTCAAACCACCGCACCTCTCCTCATGCATGCGCATAAGTTCTCCCATTTACTTCTCCATCGGGAACCGACTTCCCTCAGCTTTTTCACTAGTCCTTGATCTTCATTTGCATCCAAACCACACTGCATTCACATTGTTTTAACCTCTTCACATCCTCCTGGAGTAATTCCGGAGCCCCTATAAATAATCATCTTCTTCAGTTAGACTAGCCATCTAATCCTAATTCTCCAAACCATAGCCCTCCGGTCCAGCGGTTCCAAATGGCGAAAGAGATCGAGATGCAGGTTTTTAGCGTCCAACATGTCCTCGTCGAAGGCTCGTTGAGCATAGTTGCCACAGTCACCGACCACCCAAGGGTTGTTCGGAAGTGGATCAACAATGTATCCAACTCCCTCCAAAAGGTGGAGATGAATGTCATCGGTCTTGACGTAGAGTACACTGAGCGTGCCACTGGGAAGATCCAACGCGCCGCTGTCCTTCAGCTGTGCCTCGAAGATGATGTTTTGGTGTACCACATCATACACGCGCCCTCCATACCAGGTGAGCTTCATGATTTCTTGTCTCGGGAGGACATATACTTCTGTGGGGCAGCCATCGCAGGGGACAAACAGAAGTTGGAGCCGTACAACCTTGATTTGAAAAGCATCGCTGACCTACAAACCAAAATAAAAATTCCTGTAGAAGATTGTGATAAACCGACACCATTCCTATTCGACGTAGCAAACTTTGTGCGAGGAACAAATCTTCAGAAGGGTGACGAGACGCTGGCATTAAGGTCGTCTGGATGGGAGAGTTATCCCTTGACGTACGAGCGGATAAAATATGCTGCCCTCGATGCCCGTGTGATTTTCGAGATAGCTGCAAGGTTCAGAGAGCTTGTTGCGAAGCCTTCTCCCACAGAAAATGAGAACAAGAAGAAGAAGAAGATGTTGCACCAGCAGCAGGGCGTTATGAATGGATGAACTATTTCCTCTCTTGTAAATTTTTTTTCCCTCTCTATGTATATTGATATAGATGGACTATTTCGATGGTGTGCATGTCTTTGGACCAAGTAGTAGCGTGGGTCCGCTTGACTATAAGGAACTATTTATCCGCCTAGCTTTCTCTACTACTCCTTCTAGTGATCGGTATGCAATGCATGTTTCCATAGACATGACAGCTTCTCCATGGAAGTTCAACTACGGCGACCATCACGTTTCATCCACTGCCACTCACGATTCCCGCGACGCCGCTCCAACCCACGGCACCACGTCCCCCGACGTGCGCCTCACCCCTCTCGGCCGCACCGCCCCTCTGCCTTTGTGTGCATGACATGTGGGCCACCTTAAATGCGGCGAGCATCAAGTTTCTACCACAGCCACACGTGATTCCCACGACGCCGCACGAACCCATGACACCACACGTGTCGCACCATCGAATTTTCATCCAGCGGCTGTGACACATTTCGTCCCAGGCATCAATTCCCAGCTATAGTACTTCTGTACTACAGGTAGTACCCGTCGGTGTGGCCATCTACGCCTCGTAATGCCCCAACGCCCAGCTGTGGCACCCTTGCCACGGCCACGCCACCACCGGCCGGTTCATCTCGAACGAGTGAGTCACGAACCACACCACCACCATGAGAATGACATGTGGGCCAGCCGCATTTAAGGTCCGCATGTCATTGACTCATAGGCCGGGCACTAAGCCACTAAAGTTCGGTCCCGTGGGCCCCGAGAGGGAAATGTAACTCCTGCGGCAGGCCTTGTGGTGCTCCCGTAGTACGAGCTCGTGCCAAACCCGAAATTTGTTTCTTACTACTACCAACTACTAGTAAAGTACACGTGCATTGCACACATGAGATTCTGGTGGTTTGTGCATTATGCTTCTACATTTGGAGTCTTCTAGATTCTACATGTGGCAAAATCTGGTGGAATGTAGATGATATCCAACGGCCAGTAGTGCTCGGATTTGCCATCTTTGTACCGTCGGATTGGCTTCATCCAACGACCAACTTTCAAAGTTATGGTTTGGTTTGTAGCCTAAGGTTGCCACGCCTAAGCTTAGGTGTGCCGACATGTGTTTGGTTCATTGCTACACTTGTGGCTTGCCACACTTTTCTAGCTACATGGTCCACATGTCATAGACTCAACTTCTTGCCAAATCTTGCCACACTTGTGGTGGCCATTTTGTTAGCCGCATTTTTTGTGGCAGACACACTTTGCCTAAGCTTAGTTGTGGCAAAGTTAGTCATGAATGAAGTTCAACCATGGAGTCTTCTAGATTCTACATGTGGCAGAATCTGGTGGAATGTAGATGATATCCAACGGCCAGTAGTGCTCGGATTTGCCATCTTTGTACCGTCGGATTGGCTTCATCCAATGACCAACTTTCAAAGTTATGGTTTGGTTTGTAGCCTAAGGTTGCCACGCCTAAGCTTAGGTGTGCCACAAGTGTGTTTGGTTGCGTTCTCGTCTCAGCATAGTTGTTCCCTCTTCATGCATGCTCAACTCAACACCCCTCTTCATGTATGCTCTCTTCATGCATGCTTCTAGTGTATTTGTGCTAATCTAGTGTGGACTCATGCACCCTCCATACACTCTACCAAACACCCAAAAATGGGTCGAGAAGGGAACTCTTGGGATCATGCACCCTTCATACACCCTACCAAACACACCAGGCATGTGTTTGGTTCATTGCTACACTTGTGGCTCGCCACACTTTTCTAGCTACATGGTCCACATGTCATAGACTCAACTTCTTGCCAAATCTTGCCACACTTGTGGTGGCCATTTGGTTAGCCACATTTTTTGTTTCAGGCACACTTTGCCTAAGCTTAGTTGTGGCAAAGTTAGTCATGAATGAAGTTCAACCATGGAGTCTTCTAGATTCTACATGTGGCAGAATCTAGTGGAATGTAGATGATATCCAACGGCTAGTAGTGCTCGGATTTGCCATCTTTGTACCGTCGGATTGGCTTCATCCAACGACCAACTTTCAGAGTTATTCACACACTATATAGGGGGTATAGATATAGATGTGTCGGCCCGTTGCAATGGATCCAAAGTATATCTGTTTAGTGGAGTGCACTCTAAACATATTATCTATTTATTTTTCTCTAACCTTTCGTAGCCATGCAACCAAGCCACATAAGCTTCATGGGTGCCCCCCACATCATATTATTCATACTACGTTGACAGAAAAAAGATAAATCACCCAAAACAAGATCTTCCTGTTTTTTGTTCCTACGATGTTGTGATGTGCACGTACCTACTAGTTGTATAGTGGTAGTACTAGTTGTATAGTACAAACTTGGTACTAGTAGGAGTAGAGTAGTACGGAATGCTCCTACTCTATCAACGAGCCCCATCTGACACCAAATTTCTTGGCTTCCGTGCTATAGCTAGATCTTCCCCTCGTTTCTGTTTTCCAACCCGGCGGCGGGCGGGGTGCGGTTTGCCAATAGTCGGTTTGCTCAATGGAGGTCCCACATGAAAGTGAAAATGCTAGGCAACACGCCTTCCCTAAGCTATGTGTCGTGCCAGACGGGCCGTGGAGTACTCCCGATTCCCAGGCGTGTGTGGGGGGAGTGAGACACGAACGTGGCAGGCCTTTTCCTCAGTTAATGAGATGCCCAAAGAATGATGCCTGATGTTGGGTACTTGTATAACTATTAGTTGGCATAATTAAAGGCCTTACCATTTAATTACTCTGCCGAAGTGTGCCTGAAGCTTTGAAGTCTATTAACCAACTATTATTGAATGAGGCTCATAATCTAGTTTATACTAGGCTAATGATTGCATAGTTTTGCTTGATGTAGTATGTTTGTATGAAATCCTCTGCTGTTCATTATGCTCCCTAAGACTTTAATTGAGCTACAGAATGGCCATCTGCTTGCTTACTTCTACGCAACGTGCTGTCTAAATTTGTAACTTGTCCGTGTTTTGGATTGGGCCCCAACATCATGCTCCTCTGGTGAGCTAAGAGAGATTTCTGTATGCAGGCTGCACAGACTACCTTTTTTATAATTTTTAAAATATCACCTGCTTATGCTTCATGACGTGTAACATTATTGTTAGTCCTGTTTTGCCATGTACAAAATAGTCTGTCTTGCTCGGTTCACTGTTGTAACTATATTTTTGCCCTAGTCATGTGTACTTACAGAAACATCTCAGGATGAAGTGACATCAACACAAAGATCTGCGAGCAGTGCGGCATGGCCATTACCGAATGATTATGGATTGGAATTGGAATGTGCTGATGTTCTCGAGCATCAACTAGAGGTGGCAAGACAAAGTGTACATGATTCTGAACGTACAATCAACAAGTTGAGACTGGACATGCAGGTATTAGATGCAGGAGTCAAAAAAATGAAACAAGACACTGAGGTAACAACGAAGGAATTGGAGATTTTGCAGACTGAAATTTCTGCTATCTAAATCCGGCCAATCCTATTTTCTGAAGAGATTATAGTTCAAATGGTAAGTTATGTTGATGCGCGTCCATGATGTATGAGCTGTATTTGCCCAGTGTATGTAATTTGCTGTTTGTGTATGCTTTATTATCACCGGTGCCGAACCATAATGCCCACTGGGTATAATCGGCTGTAATTTCTTTATTGTATAGTGTAGGATTATTCTATGTTTCTATGCCTTAGTCTCTTTATTGTATAGTGTATGTTTTTTAGAGGTGATAGTATAGAGTAGGATAATTCTTTGAATATGCTATATCGTTCAAACGGGGGCCAACTCACCCAAACGTTGTAGTGACCATGGCCCTCCACAGGCCGTACGTTCCATGGGCCATCTACGGGACGAACGATCCATGGCCTTCTGTGGCCGTCAGATTCGTGGGCCTTCTATGGGCTGTCGGATCCGTGGGCCTTCTATCGGCTGTTGGATCCATGGGCCAGCGGATCCATGGGCCTTCTATGGGCCGTCGGATCAATGGGCCTTCTGTGGGCCGTCGGGTCAATGGGCCTTCTACGTCCCGTAGGATCCATGGGCCTTGTACGGGCCGTCTCATCTATGGGCCTTGTACGGGCCGTATAAGGGGCCGTAAACGGGCTAGAGTGGAAATCGTACGTTTTATGGGCTGACCATAACGGGCCGTTAATAGGCCGTATTTGATGATGCTATGAAAATGGCCCAACAGATTAACGGGCCACAAACGGGCTGACTGTATCCACGGGCTGAATTTGGCCCACAGGCAAAAAGGCCAGTAACGGGCCGTAAGTAACCGAATGATGGAAATGAGCCCAAGAATAAATGGGCCCTCAGAAGGCCGAAAGGTAGCACGGGCTGGAAACGACCCAATGGAATAATGGGCCGCTAATGGGTATAAAGCGATACACTGTTCATTAGGGTCCGGTTTCACCACAGGCCATTAATGGGCCAAGAGTTACAAAGGGACTCATATGGGCCGAAATACGTCATGGGCCATACATGGGCCGGAAGTTAAAACGGGCTGGAATTATATTGGACGGCCCAGATGACGCTACTGGGCCTAATTCGAATAGGACGTAAATGGGCCCTGGGTTAGCGGCTGTAAATGGGCTATATGCGAACAGGCCGTTAACAGGCTTGCCGTGGGCCGGCCCGCCACCTTTTGACCAAGTCAAACGGGCCGGCCTTTTCACAGGAATGGGCCTCTGTTGGGCAGTGCCACATGTCGACGTATCATAGGCGCTTTGGGTCCAATGAGTGGATGACATCTGTCCCAACGGTGAGCTGACACGTGTTTCCTCGAGCCAATGATGATTTTACACGTGGAAAATCCCCATTGGTCGGGGCTGTTAACGGGTTATCGGATCCAAAACCGGACCCGATAGCTTAACGGTGTTCTGTTACGGTGGATGCCACGTGTCGGTCACCCTTGACGAAAGCACTTCTGTGACGCGCGATTTATCGTCATGGAAGTGGACACTTCCGTGATGATAATTTTGGTAACGTCATGGAACACTTCTACGACAACACATGTATGACTATCTTGATTCTGTCATAAGTTTGTCATGGATGTACATGCATGACAGAAAACGTGACCTACTGTGACAAACACGTATCATCACGGAAGTGTATTTTTTTGTAGTGGGAGAAGTGATCCGCGCAGGGCTTCGCCTAAGCACTACGACAATATGACCGGTGTAGCGACCCGACCTCAAATGGTCAAGTCTCTGTGTTTCAGTGTCATCCCTGGATTGGTAATGCTGACACACACAATACTCGAAGGATTTATAACAGAGTAGCAATCACACACTTATTACATCGAATGTCCCAAAAGAGAACTTATTACAATAAATATGGCTTAAGGCCATCTAAAACGATAACAGCAGAAGGCTTGGAAGATAAAGTGAGTCCATCAACTCCAACGGCATAGCTGAGCTGCACGACAACGACCTATCGCACCTTTACTCGTCGTCTGAAAAGTTTGCAACATGATACGTTGCAGCCCGAAAACGGGCCAGCACATGGAATATGCTGGCAATGTAACACAGTAGAGCAATGAACAGATAAAAGCTATCACTACATGCATATATGGCTGGTGGAGGCTCTATGGTTATATGGTTTTTGCGAAAAGCCAATTTTTCCCTACAACAAAGGAATAGATTTTATTTAACTATCATGGTATTTGAAACATCATTGAGAAGGTACCTCCAACTCAATCCCAATTGAAAGTAATTATCCACCCAACAATTTAAATTAGAGTGATGAGATGCAATAGGATAATCCAAGTTGTAGATACTCAAGATGTCCATAACCGGGGACACGGCTAACCATGATTAGATTCTACACTCTGCAAAGGTTTGCGCACTTTTCCCCACAAGACTCGATCTCCTCCGTTGGATTTCTCACACTACATGATGTTTGAGAAACGGATGACCGAGACACAGTCTTTCAGAAGCATTAACTCTAACCCCGTGTAGACAGTACCAACCTACATCCCTCTACATCTGCTAGCCTACCACTGGAAGAGGTCATGCAACATACTCAACTATGCTAGAGCCCATAATAGCTTATGGCTGCACACGGAAGTTTCTAGCATGAATAATCTCACGATCCCGTTGAGCCTGGGTGGCGGACCTTAGGATGATCTCACAGATGCCCCGGGATCTCCTAGGACAACACTGGATTCCCCAGGTGCCCAAACAAGCAATCCACCCAGATGTGTATTAAAGTTGCCACCTTAAGCTGAACCATTAATTAACAAACTCACATCTGTCATGGATACAATCAAACCCAATCCACGTCTACGAGCATAGCATGGCAATATAAGCATAACGTAGAAGTAACTCCCAAGGGTTTGATAATAAAACAAGTAATAGGTTCTACCTCATAAACTACTTCCCAATACCCATAAGTTAATCACATCCTAATCATGCAGTGTTTGAGGGTTGGAACTAATGCATAAAAACTGGGTATGAAAGGAGTATGATCAATGTGTTACTTGCCTTGCTGACGATCCGCAAAACCTAGAGACTCGTAGTAGCACGCTTCGCACTCCGGGAATTCTATCGCTAACAAACAATAGCATACATAAGCAATCAAGCAAATATGCACAGGTAAATCTCAAATAAGAAGATCTAACCAGAAAGTTCAACTTACGAAATCCGGTTGGCAAAAAGAATCAAATCGAACGAAGCAACAAAACTCAAACTGCGAAAGAAACAAGATCCATTTACTATTCTAGACTAAAGTCAAATTTTACAGTAGCAAAATCTTGTTCAAGTTGGTTAAACAGAAAGAGGGTTTCGAGACGAAGATCTAGGCGCTTGAATCGCCTGATTCGGATAAACGAGCGAGAAGATAAACTAAAACGAAAATCGGATCAGAAATCGCGATCGAAAATAATCGCGAAAACCGTTCGTTAAAACGAACGTACAGACAAACGTCCGCTAAATAAACTAAACCAAGAAAACTGACGAACCGATCTAAAAAAATGAACTAGGGTTTATAAAAAAACGAACGGTTTTAAAAGAAAAACCGGCGGCAGCTACCTTGAGTCCGGCGGGATTCCGGCAAGGCGGCGGCGGGCTCCGGCGGGGCGGCTCGCGGGCGGCGGGCAGCGGCGGCGGCGGCTCGGGCGGCGGCACATGCGGCGGCGGGCTCCGGCGGCGCGGGCGGCGAGGCGGTGGCTCGGGCTAAGGTTTGCGAGGGGGCGCGGGGCGGATGGGCTGTCGGGGCCCCGGGGTCGCGGATTAAAAAGGCCGGCCCGAGGTGTCCTGGCCGGGTACGGCCCGGAGTCGGTTACACCTTATTTTTTTTAAAACAATCCGACGTTCAGAAAAAGAAAGAAAAGAAATACTAAACGGACTCCAAAAATCCCGAAATAAATTTTCCCCGTCCTCTAAAAATATGTCGGACAAGGTGAACATTATTTGGGCCTATAATGCAATTTTTAAAAACGCGTATTTTTCCTATGCATATAAAATAGCAATAAAATCCGAATAAAATCAAATATTTGATTTTAACATTTTCCTCCAATATTTCATTTATTTTGGAGAAGTCATATTATCTCCTCTCATATATTTTAATATGAAATATTTTCGGAGAGAAAAATAAATTAAAACCAATGTGATCCTTGTTTCAATATTTGATAAATTTAAAATATGAAAACGTGAAATCCCCAACTCTCTCCGAGGGTCCTTGAGTTGCTTAGAATTTTGAGGATCGCGAAACAAAAATGCAATAAAATATGATATGCATGAATGACCTATGTATAACATTCCAAATTGAAAATTTGGGATGTTACAACCGAAGGCGTAAACTGTGGAGGGGGTGCCGCACACGGCTAGGAATCAATGTTGTGTGTTCTAGCGGTGCCCCCCCACATATATATATATATGTGTGTGTGTGTGTGTGGGAGAGGGAGAGGGGCTGCAAGGGGCGCCCCAAGTAGGAGTAATCCTACTTGGGCGCCTCCTCCAAGTCGGCCTCCCCCCTTCCATATCCATCGGAGGGGGAAGGAAAGAGAGGGGGAGGGGAGGAAAGGGGGAGGCCGAATCCTCCTCTTTCCTTCTCCCTTCCCTTCCTTTCCATCTCCTCCTATTCGACCTATAGGGGGCGCACCAGCCCCTTTTGGGGCTGGTCTGTCCCTCTCTTGGCCCATTAGGCCCATATAGTTTGCAGGGGGTTGCCCGGAACCCCTTCCGATGACCTGATACGTACCCGGTACCCCCGGAACACTTCCGGTGTCCAAATACTATCGTCCTATATATGAATCTTTACCTCTCAACCATTTCGAGACTCCTCGTCATGTCCGTGATCTCATCCGGGACTCCGAACAACATTTGGTCACCAAATCACATAACTCATATAATACAAAATCGTCATCGAACGTTTAGCCTGTGGACCCTACGGGTTCGAGAACTATGTAGACATGACCGAGACACCTCTCCGGTCCATAACCAACAGCGGAACCTGGATGCTCATATTGGTTCCTACATATTCGACAAAGATCTTTATGACAACATACGTTATTCCCTTTGTCATCGGTATGTTACTTGCCCGAGATTCGGTCGTCGGTATCTTCATACCTAGTTCAATCTCGTTACCGGCAAGTCTCTTTACTCGTTCCGTAATGCATTATCCCGCAACTAACTCATTAGTCACATTGCTTGCAAGGCTTATCATGATGTGCATTACCGAGAGGGCCCAAAGATACCTCTTCGATACTCGGAGTGACGAATCCTAATCTCGATCTATGCCAACCCAACAAACACCTCCGGAGATACCTATAGAGCATCTTTATAAACATCCAGTTGCGTTGTGACGTTTGATAGCACACAAGGTATTCCTCCGGTATCCGGGAGTTGCATAATCTCATAGTCGAAGGAATATGTATTTGACATGAAGAAAGCAATAGCAATAAACTGAACGATCAATATGCTAAGCTAACGGATGAGTCTTGTCCATCACATCATTATCCTAATGATGTGATCCCGTTCATCAAATGACAACACATGTCTATGGTTAGGAAACTTAACCATCTTTGATTCCCGAGCTAGTCTAGTAGAGGCTTACTAGGGACATAGTGTTTTGTCTATGTATCCACACATGTATCAAGTTTCCGGTTAATAAAATTCTAGCATGAATAATAAACATTTATCATGATATAAGGAAATATAAAATAACAACTTTATTATTGCCTCTAGGGCATATTTTCTTCAAGATCTTGCGTGTGCATAGAATTTGTTTTTGTTTTCCTTGCAACGTTTCCCAATAGTGGCATCAGAGCCAGGTCTATGCGTAGATTATATGCACGAGTAGAACACAAAGAGTTGTGGGCGGTGATAGTCATACTGCTTACCACCAATGTCTTATTTTGACTTGGCAGTATTGTGGGATGAAGCGGCCTGGACCAACCTTACATGTCCACGCACATGAGACCGGTTCCACTGACTGACATGCAACTAGTTTTGCATAAAGGTGGCTGGCGGGTGGCTGTTTCTCCCACTTGAGGTGAATCGAATTTGAATGCGACCGGTCCTTGAAGAAGGTTAAAACAACAAACTTGATGAATCACCGTTGTGGTTTTATGCGTAGGTAAGAACGGTTCTTGCTAGAAGCCCGTAGCAGCGATGTAAAACTTGCAACATCAAAGTAGAGGACGTCTAACTTGTTTTTGCAGGGCATGTTGTGATGTGATATGGTCAAGACATGATGTGATATATGTTGATGTATGAGATGATCATGTTTTGTAATATCGACAACCGGCAGGAGCCTTAGGGTTGTCTCTTTATTGTATGAAGTGCAAGCGCCATGTAATTGCTTTAGTTTATCACTATGCGTTAGTGATAGTTGTAGAAGCAATATTTGACATGACAACCTCAATGCAACAACGCTACGATGGAGATCAAGGTGTCAAGCCGGTGACGATGGAGATCATGAAGATGCTTTGGAGATGGAGATCAAAAGCACAAGATGATGATGGCCATATCATGTCACATATTTTGATAGCATGTGATGTTTATCCTTTATGCCTCTTATTTTTCTTAGAACGGCAGTAGAATTATAAGATGATCCCTTCACTTAATTTCAAGATAAAAGTGTTTTCCCTGAGTATGCACCGTTGCTACAGTTCCTCATTTCGATACACCACGTGATGATCGAGTGTGATAGACTCTACGTTCACATACAATAGTTGTAAGACAGTTTTACACATGCATAATACTTGGGTTAAACTTGACGAGCCTAGCATGTACAGACATGGCCTCGGACCACTGGAGACCGAAAGGTCGAACATGAGTCATGTAGTAGATATGATCAACATAGAGATGTTCACCACTGATGACTACCCCATCTCACGTGATGATCGGACATGGGTTAGTTGATTTGGATCATGTATCACTTAGATAACTTGAGGATGTTTATTTAAGTGGGAGTTCATTAGTAATTTGATTATTTCAACTTAATTTATCATGAACTTAGTCTTGATAGCTTTGCATATCTATGTTGTAGACCAATAGCTCGTGATATAGCTCCCCTATTTTTGATATGTTCCTAGAGAAAAATAAGTTGAAAGATGATAGTAGCAATGATGCGGACTGGGTCCATGATCTAAGGATTATCCTCATTGCTGCACAGAAGAATTATGTCCTTAATGCACCGCTAGGTGACAAACCTATTGCAGGAGCAGATGCAGACGTTATGAAAGTTTGGCAAGCTCGATATGATGACTACTTAATAGTTTAGTGCGGCATGCTTTACAGCTTAGAACCGGGACTTCAAAAACATTTTGAATGCCACGGAGCATATGAGATGTTCCAAGAGCAGAAATTGGTATTTCAGGCTCATGCCCGTGTCGAGAGGTATGAGACCTCTAACAAGTACTTTGGATACAAGATGGAGGAGAATAGCTCAGCCAGTGAGCATCTCAGAATGTCTGGGTACTACAATCACTTGAATCAAGTGGGAGTTAATATTCCAGATAAGATAGTGATTCACAGAGTTCTCTTGTCACTATCACCAAGCTACTAGAACTTCATGATGAACTATAATATGCAAGGGATGACAAAAACAATTCCCGAGCTCTTCACGATGCTGAAATCGGCGAAGATAGAAATCAACAAAGAGCATCAAGTGTTGATGGTTAAACAAGACCACTAGTTTCAAGAAAAAGGGCAAGGGAAAGAAAGTGAACTTCAAGAATAATTGCAAGCAAGTTGCTACTCCCATGAAGAAGCCCAAAGCTAGACCCAAGCCTGAAACTGAGTGCTTCTACTGCAAAGGAAATGGTCACTGGAAGTGGAACTGCCCGAAACACTTGAATGATAAGAAGGATGGAAAAATGAACAAAAATATATTTGATATACATGTTATTGATGTGTATTTTACTAGTGTTTGAAGTAACCCCTGGGTATTTGATACCGGTTCAGTTGCTAAGATTAGTAACTCAAAACAGGAGTTGCAGAGACTAGTTAAAAGCAAGGTGATGATGTATGTTGGAAATGATTCCAAGGTTGATATGATCACCATCGCACACTCCCTCTACCTTAGGGATTAGTGTTGAACCTAAATAAATGTTATTTGGTGTTTGCGTTGAGCATGAATATGATTAGATCATGTTTATTGCAATATGTTTATTCATTTAAGTGAGAGAATAATTGTTGTTCTGTTTACATGAATAAAACCTTCTATGGCCATACACCCAATGTGAATGGTTTGTTGAATCTCGATCATAGTGATACACATATTCATAATATTGATGCCAAAATATGCAAAGTTGATAATGATAGTGCAACATACTTTTGGCGCTGTCGTTTAGGTTATATTGGTGTAAAGTGCGTGAAGAAACTCCATGCAGATGGACTATTAGAATCACTTGATACTTGCGAACCATGCCTCATGGGCAAGATGACTAAAACTCCGTTCTCCGGAACAATGGAGCGAGCTAATGACTTATTGGAAATAATACATACTGATATATGCGGTCCGATGAGTGTTGTAGCACGCGACGGGTATCGTTATTTTCTGATCTTCACAGATGATTTGAGTAGGTATGGGTATATCTACTTGATGAAACACAAGTCTGAAACATTTGAAAAGTTCAAAGAATTTCAGAGTGAAGTGGAGAATTGATGTCTGCTAGAACTACGTCGGTATTTCCCCAAAGAGGAAGGGATGATGTAGCATAGCGACGGTAGGTATTTCCCTCAGTGATGAGACCAAGGTTATCGAACCAGTAGGAGAACCACACAACACTACGTGAATAGCACCTGCACACAAATAACAAATACTCGCAACCCGACGTATTAAAGGGGTTGTCAATCCCTTTCGGGTAACGGCGCCAGAAATTGGAAAAAAGACGGGATAAAAATATGATAGATGGTATAAATAGATCTTGAATAAAATAAAGTGCAGCAAAGTATTTTTTTATTTTTGGTTTAATTGATCTAAAAATAAAAGCAAATAAAAATAGATCGCAAAAGCAAATATGATAAAGAAGAGACCCGGTGGCCGTAGGTTTCACTAGTGGCTTCTCTCGAGAAAAATAGCAAACGGTGGGTAAACGAATTATTGTTGGGCAATTGATAGAACTTCAAATAATATGAAGATATAAAGCAATGATCATTATATAGGCATCACGTCCAAGATTAGTAGACCGACTCCTGCCTGCATCTACTACTATTACTCCACACATCGATTGCTATCCAGCATGCATCTAGTGTATTAAGTTCATGGAGAAACGGAGTAATGCAATAAGAACGATGACGTGATGTAGACAAGATCTATTTATGTAGAAATAGACCCCATCTTGTTATCCTTAATGGCAACGATACATACGTGTCGGTTCCCCTTCTGTCACTGGGATCAAGCACCATAAGATCGAACCCATCACAAAGCACCTCTTCCCATTGTAAGATAAATAGATCAAGTTGGCCAAACAAAACCCAAATATCGGAGAAGAAATACGAGGCCATAAGCACTCATGCATATAAGAGATCAAAGAAGACTCAAATAACTTTCATGGATAAAAAGATAGATCTGATCATAAACTCAAAGTTCATCGGATCCCAACAAACACACCACAAAAAGAGTTACATCATATGGATCTCCAAGAGACCATTGTATTGAGAATCAAACGAGAGAGAGGAATCCATCTAGCTGCTAACTACGGACCCGAAGGTCTACAAAGAACTACTCACACATCATCGGAGAGGCACCAATGGACATGATGAACCCCTCTGTGATGGTGTCTAGATTGGATCTGGTGGTTCTTGAACTTGCGGCGGCTGGAATTGATTTTCGTCGACTCCCCTAGGGTTTCTGGAATATTGAAGTATTTATAGAGCAAAGAGGCGGTTCGGGAGGCCACCGAGGTGGGCACAACCCACCAGGGCGCGCTTGGAGGCCCAGGCGCGCCCTGGTGTCTTGTGCTCACCTCGGGCTCCCTCTTCGGTACTTCTTCGGCCCACTGGATGTCTTCTGGTCCAAGAAAAATCCACAAAAAGTTTCGCTACGTTTGGACTACGTTTGATATTGATTTCCTGCGATGTAAAAAACATGCAGAAAACAGCAACTGGCACTTGGCACTATGTCAATAGGTTAGTACCAAAAAATGATATAAAATGACTATGAAATGATTATAAAACATCCAAGAATGATAATATACAGCATGGAACAATAAAAAATTATAGATACGTTGGAGACGTATCTGCATCGCCAAGCTTAATTCCTGCTCGTCCTCGAGTAGGCAAATGATAAAAACAGAATTTTTGATGTGGAATGCTGCCTAACATGTCATCACATATTCTTTTCTTTGTAGCATGGGCATTTGGACTTTTATATGGTTCAAAGCAATAGTCTAGTTTTGACATGAGACTTAAATACTCAAGCATATCAACAAGCAACCATGTATTTCAAAATATCAACGCTAAAATAAGTTATCCCTAGCCCATTATGCTCAGTCATTGATCCATTCATGAAACATTCTCGCATATTAGCTACACCCAATGCTCAAGTACGATCATAGTTCCCCTTAGTTGGTGCTTTATAAGAGAAGATGGAGACTCAAATTAAAAATAAAAATTGCATAAAGTAAAAGAAAGGCCCTTCGGAGAGGGAAGTAGGGATTTGTAGAGGTGCCAGAGCTCAAAGCGAAAAAGATAGAGATAAACACATTTTGGGAGGCATGTTTTTCCTGTCAACGAGAACGATCAAGTAGTTCCCAATACGTTCCATGCTAGATATATCATAAGCGGTTCCCAAACAGAAATTAAAGTTTATTCCTTTTCAACCATACTTTCACTTTCCATGGCTAGCTGTATCCACGGGTGCCTTCCATACCAACACTTTCCAAGGAATTTATTATTTGACAACATAAAGTAAATTCATTTTTCATTTCGGACTGGGCATCCCTAATACCTTTGCCTTACTCTCGTGCAATGACAAGTGAATAAATACTCATCGTGAGAATAACATATCTAGCATGGAAATATATTAGCCACCCCCTACCGTTTCATGAGCGCTACGAGCACACAAAAGAGAAATTTATTTTGAAAATTAGAGATCGCACATACAAATTTGCTTAGAATGGCATGGAAATACCGCATATAGGTAGGTATGGTGGACTCATGTGGCAAAACTGGTTTAAAGGATTTTGGATGCACAAGTAGTGATCATACTTAGTGCAAAATGAAGGCTAGCAAAAGATTGAGAAGCGACCAACCAAGAAACGAAAAATCTCATAAGGGAGCATTAAGCATAATTAACACTGAATAATGCACCACAAGTAGGATATAATTTCTTTGCATAACTATTAACTTTCGTGCTTGCATAGGGAATCACAAATCTTAACAACAATATTCTTACTAAAGCATAATTACTGATCAACATGACTCACATATCACATCATCATATCTCAAAACTATTACAAGGAATCAAGTTTATTTTGTCCAATGATCTTCATGAAAGTTTTTATTATATCCTCCTTGGATATCTATCACTTTGGAACTAATTTTCATGTGTTGATTTTGAAAAGCTCAAACAAATATAAGTGAAGACCGTGAGCATAATATTTCTTTCTCTCAAATTAATTTAAGTGAAGCAGGACAGAATTTCTAAAAAATTTACTAACTCTGAAATAAATCTAAGTGAAACATGAGAGCATTTCTTCAAAAATACTAAAGCACACCGTGCTAAAAAAGATATAAGTGAAGCACTAGAGCAATTCCATAGCTCATCAAGATTTAAGTGAAGCATAGAGAGCTAACAAGTCATGGCATAATTTTGGCTCTCTCAAATAGGTGTGTCTAGCAAGCATTCAAGACATAAAAAAATCAAAACAAGCAAAGACTCATATCATACAATACGCTTAAGCAAAACTCATAGTATGTGACGAATAAAAATATAGATTCGAGTAAAATACCGATGGTCGTTAGAAGAAAGAGGGCATGCCACTTGGGCATCCCCAAGCTTAGTTGCTTGATTCTATTTGGATAATAGCTTATGATGCCATGGGCACCCCCAAGCTTAGGCTCTTCTTACTCCCTATTACTTCATCCATCGTAACATCACCCAAAACTTGAAAACTTCAATCACACAAAACTCAACAAAACCTTCGTGAGATCCGTTAGTATAAGAAAACAAATCACTACTATAAGTACTGTTGCAAACCCATTCATATTTTATTCTTGAATTATATCTACTGTATTCCAACTTTTCTATGGCAAAAAATCTTCAGAGAAAACCATAGAATCATCAAAACAAGCACGCAACACAAAGAAAACAGAATCTGTCAAAAACAGAACAGTCTATAGCAATCTGGATATTTTGAATACTTTTGTAACTCCAAAAATTCTGAAAAATTAGGAACACGTGAGCAATTTGTATATTAATCTTCTCCAAAAGAATTGGTATTTTATCTAGCTCCTGTTAAAAACAAGAATTATTTTCGTGAGCGTGAAAGTTTCTGTTTTTCAGCAAGATCAAAGCAACTATCACCCAACAAGATCCTAAAGGCTTAACTTTGCACAAACACTAACTAAAACACAAAAAACACAATCATAACAGTATCATAATTGTGCAAACACTCAAGAACATAAAGCAAAAGACAAAAATAAATTTTATTCATTGGGTTGCCTCCCAACAAGCGCTACCGTTTTACGCACCTAGCTAGGCATAATGCAAGGATCTAAGTTTTGTCATCTTTGTTTCTGGATACATAACATGCCCTCATGATTGATTCATATGGTGGCCTAATTATTGTTCTAGGTAAGTGTTCCATACCCTTCCTTAGTAGAAATTGAAATTTAATATTGCCCTCTTTCATATCAATCACGGCACCAATAGTACGTAAAAACGGTCTACTAGGAATAATTGGACAAGGCGGATTGCAATCAATATCAAGAAAAATAAAATCTATGGGAACATAATTCCTATTTGCAAGAATAAGAACATCATTAATTCTTCCCAAAGGCTTTTTAATAGTAGAATCCGCCAAGTGCAAATTTAAAGAACACTCTTCAATATCGGTAAGACCAAGCACACCACATAAAGATTTCGGAATTGTAGAAACACTAGCAGCCAAGTCACATAAATCAAAACACTCATAATCTTTAATATTAACTTTGATAGTAGGTTCCCACTCATCATGCAATTTTCTAGAAATTGAAACTTCTAATTCCAACTTTTCTTCCAAAGCTTTCATCATAGCATCAACAATATGTTTAGTAAAAGCTTTATTTTGTTCATAAGCATGGGGTGAATTATCATGGATTGCAACAAAGAAATGCAATCAATCAAAGAGCAACTATCCTAATTAAAGTCTTTGTAATCCAAAAGAGTGGGCACATCACTAGTTAAAGTTTTGACCTCTTCAAACCCACTTTATCAATTTTCTCAACAAGATTTTCACCCTCCAAATTATTGGGACGCCTTGTCGCTAAAGTTGACTCTTCTCCAGTCCCTTTATCATCAATTTTAATTTTACTAAACAAGGAATCAATAGAAGAAACACCAATCTTTTTAAGATCTTCATCACTTTTATGAAAGCAATCACTAGAAAACGCCTTTTTCTAAAAAACTCTTCTAGCTCTAAGCATAGCGGTTCTTTTCTTAATTTCATCCATAGAAACATAAAGAGCTTTAATTGATTCCTCAACTTTAGGCACAAAAATTTTCATCTTGAGATTTTCTACATCATGAGAAATTCTATCAACACTTCTAGACAAATCATTAATATTATTCAGCTTTTTTCCATTGTAGCATTGAAAACTTTTTTAGTGTTGATAAATTCTTTAATATCATTCTCAAGATCAGAGGTGTTCCTATTATTATTATAAGAATGATTACCATAGGAATTACCATAATTATTAGAGTAATTACTAGGAAAAGGCCTAGGATTAAAATTACCTCTATAAGCATTGTTATTGAAACTGTTTCGCGAGATAAAATTCACATCTACGGCATCACTATTTTGCTCAATGAAAGTAGACAAAGGCACATCATTAAAATCAATAGGAGCACTTTTATTAGCAACCAATTTCATAAGAGCATCAACTTTTTCACTCAAAGAAGAAACTTCTTCAACCAAATTAACTTTTTTACTAGTAGGAGCTTGTAGTGACCCGGCCTCAGACGGTCAAGTCTCTGTGCTTAAGTGTCATCCCTGGATCGGTATGCTAACACACACAGTACTCGAGGATTTATAACAGAGGTAAATCACATGTATAAACTAACGTAAATACTATTACCTCAATCCAAATAGCGAAAGTAACAACAAGGTTGTGGATTCCCATCAACACCAACGGCAAAGTTGAGTGTAGAAATCGTAACCCTAATGTATCACTTACTCGTCGTAAGATTCCTGCAACATGAGACGTTGCACCCACAAAGGGTCAGTACATTGAATGTACTGGCAAATTCACACCATAGGATAATGATGAATAATAACTATCACTACATGCATATATGGCTGGTGGAGGCTCTATGGTTATAATGTTTTTGCAAAAAGCCAATTTTTACCTACAACAAAGGAATATATTTTATTTAACTACCAAGTTGGTTGAAAATATTGAGAAGGTAAATCCCCGTCTCAATCCCAATTAAAAGTTAACAACCCGACAAATTAATTATATGGAGTGATGAGATCAACATGATAATCCAAGAACAAGATACTCAAGATGTCTGTAACCAGGGACATGGCTAACCATGATTAGTTTGTACACTCTGCAGAGGTTTGTGCACTTTTCCCCACAAGACTCGATCTCCTCCGGTGGATTTCTCGCACTTCATGGTGTTTGAGAAACGGATGACCGAGACACGGTCTTTCAGAAGCATTAACTCTAACCCCGGGTAGACAGTACCAACCTACATCCCCTACATCTGCTAGCCTACCACTCGAAGAGGTCATGCAACATACTCAACTATGCTAGAGCCCATAATAGCTTGTGGCTGCACACGGAAGTTTCTAGCATGAATAATCTTATGATCCCTTTGAGCCTAGGTGGCGAACCATAGGATGATCACACGGGTTCCCTGGGATCTCCTAGGACAACACTGGTATATCCCCAGGTGTCCGGGCAAGTCCACTGGTATATCCCCAGGGTGCCCCAACCAATCCACCCAGATGTGTTTTAAAGTAGCCACCTTAAGTTAAACCTTAGTTAACAACAATCTCTCTCATGAATTCTCTCAAACCAATCCACGTCTACGAGCATAGCATAGCAGTATAAGCATAACGTAGTAGTAACTCCCAAGGTTTGAATGCAGGACAATAGGTTCTACCTCATCAACTACTTCCCGATACCCACATGTTATCAATCCTACTCATGCAATGTTTGAGGGTTGAAACTAATGCATAAAAACTGGGTATGAAAGGGATATGATCAAAGTGTGAACTTGCCTTGTACTGTTGATGAAGATGATTCGCACTCATAACTCCTGATAGTTCTACTCGTCACACTCCGATCAATCTAGCGTGAGCAAGAAATTTCATACATAAGCACTCATGCAAAAGAATCGAAGAAGAGATCTCGGAAAACTTTTAAAACAGGCAAATAACTCTTGCAACATAAAACAATTTCTAACAGTACCAAAATTAGGTGGATTTGGCCTTATCAGAAAGTTTAGGTCAAGAGCTTCGATTTGCAAAAAGAATCAACTCAAACGGAGTTATAAAACTCAAGTTATGATCAAAAGAAGTTTGAATTCAAATCTGATCTAATTCAAATTTTAAAATTTTAAACATATTTAAGTTGTTTTACTGGATAGAGGGGATCATAACAAAAAGTGGGTGTTGGTTTCGTTGGATTTGGGTAAACGGTGCAAAAGTTACGAAGGTCTGAAGAACAGGGACTAATCTATAAAGAAAAATAATCATAGATAGGTCCCTGACCAAAATTAAAAAGAAAAATACTATCGAGCGAACGCTCGTTAACAGAACCTAACGAATGAAAACGTTCGCTACCGAAGACTATCGGACGAACGTCCGCTATATAATCTAAACTAAATAATAAACCGGGTCTATAAGAAAAACCGAAAAAGAAACCGGATCGGGGTTATACCGGGTCGGCCGGTTCGGTGGTTTGGCGAGAAAAACCGACAGCGGCGGCGACGGTTAGCGGCGGCGGCGATCTCCGGCGAGATCTGGCGGGGCGAGTGGCGGCTGCGGCAAGGCGGGGCAACAGCGGCGGGGTGCGGCGCCAGATGCGCTGCAGCGGGCGACAGCGGCAGTAGGCAGCGGCGACGACGAGATGCGCAGGCGGCGGCGAGCGGTGGAGCAGCGGTGGCGCGGGCGATGAAGCGAGGAGCGGTGCCCGGGGCTCTGGCATTTATGGAGGGGGCGGCCTCGGCAGGCGTGGAAGAGGGGCAAGGGAGAGGCGGCGAGGAGAAGTCCGCGGCGGGGACGGCTCGGACGCCGAGGCAGCGGCGGAGTCGTGCGGGATTCGGCCTCCAGCGCGAGGTCAGGGACGGCGCCGCTAGGCTGGGCTTGGCCTGGTTGGCCGGGCCGGCCCAGTCGGGGAAAAAGAAGATTCATTTTAATAAACAGAGAGAAAAAGAAAAGAAAACGAAAATAAAATAAAATATTATATAGGCATATAATATATCAAAATTTTCAAAAAAATTATTTTCTACAACATGGACATTTTCTAACGTCAAATAAAATCTACAAAAATTCAAATAAATCAAACAGTGCTACTGCTCTTAATAAAATCCAATAAAAATCATTTTAAAATACCAAAATAGTTTCAAATTTATTTCTCTCCAATTTTCTATTGTAGGGAATCATTTTACCCTATTTCCCATATATTTTATTTTTGGGGAAAAATAATTTGAATAAAAACCAAATAACTCCAAATTAAAAATAATTTCAAAGGGGACTTTAAATTTGATTCTGTGAAACTTCCAACTCGTATTTCATATGATTTGAAGAAGTCATTTTATCTTCTCTCATGAAAATCATTGAGTTGCTTAAAGTTTCTGAATTTGAAAATAGTTCCAAATGAAATTCAAATATTTTCAAATACCCTTTTCATTTAATTAAATGGAAGAGGTCATGTCATCTTCTCTCTAGGGTTTTGTATTTGAAAAGAATTTGAATTCTCAGAGATCATAAATGCAAAAATGAAAGTTTGGGAAAGTCCTTTTATTCCCTCTCATTTAACTTTCAAAAGTTTCAAATTCACTCACTTTCAGTCAATCAATCACACAACAATCAAACAAACAATCAAAACTATCTATTTATTATAACATTCCAAAATTTAGAATTTTGGGATGTTACAAACCTACCACCCTTAAAATGAATCTCGTCCTTGAGATTCGGAGAGGCTAGCAAGAAAGAGGTTAAGTTCGGGGTCTCCTCAAAATCCATCGATCGTTGCAGGGGGTCTGGGGTGCTACCACCCTTAGAAGCATGGTTACGGTTCCATCGAAACTCATATACTCCATCCTTATTCTTGACAGTGTCGGTCTTCTCAGATTCTCAGGAAAATTCCTTCTCTGGGCTCTTCCAGTAGTGGCATAACCTTTACCGCAATCCTTCTGTCCTTTCATCTTGGTAAGGTTCTCCTGTGACTGGGTCTTCTTAGCTGACTGGTCTGATGCCAATACTAAACAACTATCGATATCTCATGGTGGTCAACAATTTATGGTTTCTCCTGCAGGAAATGGGTCTGGGTCGAGCCTCACTGTATATCCCACGATTGGCAACAGCTGCCTTGTACAAGGAAAAAATACTTATACCATTCTAAGGTTTAAACAATGTTTTTGATCGTCGTCGCTCTACTATGGGTAAGTCACTCAGATTTACCATCCCATATGGCGAGGCGAATAATAAGAGTAAGTCAGTATGGTGATCAATCCATCCCACACCCAAATCATTACCTTGTATATGGTTTAGCGAATCTCGCATTCTAACACTCGGTCATCCTCACAAGCATTGCAGAATTTCTCTTGTCGACGAACTAAGTTCGGATAAATCCATGGATTCTGCAAGCCAAACAAACATCTATCGTTCCTTCACAACTCTCAGGTTTTGCGTAAACTCCTATAAGATCGTCTATTAATAAAGGCATATCCTCTTCCAGGGTTTTTCCTTCAGCAAGAATGTGCTTGCTTCTTAGCAGGCCCTGGGGCCGGTGGGTTATGGCCCATCTCATCACTTGAAATCCTTGAACTCATCATCGGGGCAACTGATCATTATTCCAACATCAAGCTTCCTAGCATTCTTAAATCCATACAATTGTACTGTCTCCCTTCCTTCTACTAACATCAAACTAAGACGTTATTACTCAGACTCATCATGGAATTACAATTGCTCCATATTGCCAACATTCTGCCTCCTTTATATCCAATAGTACTTCATCCCTTCATATCCTTGGGGTATCCCACATATCGAGACAAAACTCGTACTTATTTTGTCCAAGGTCCACTCCGTGGAATATCATAATCTTTTCCAGGGGTCAAGGGTCCTCATAGGGTACTACCACCCTTGAAATGCACAATTTCATCCATAGACCATATTTCTCATATCCTCGAAAGTTAAAATCTTTCTCCATAGAGTAACAACTCATAAAATTCCAAATCAGTACCAACGAGGCTAACTTTATTGATTCTCCAATTATTACAATCTCTTGCGTTCCATTACATGCCTCAGCTCAACACTTCAATATAAAAGAAATGTTCTCACTACTACTACTATACTTCTCACAGACACAAGTAATTATCACAAGTCTCCTTCTCCTTGGGACAATCCCTGGCAAAGTGCCTTGCTTCATTACAAAGAAAACATATTACTTCTGACAAGTCCCCAGGTTTCCTTGTGATTACAAAGCCTCCTTGGGTCCTCGACATCCTTTTTGGGAAACCGCTGAAGTAGTGCCCTAACTGTTGGGAACGTAGAAATAATTCAAAATTTTCCTACGTGTCACCAAGATCAATCTAGGAGATGCTAGAAACGAGAGATAGGGAGTGCATCTTCATACCCTTGAAGATCGCTAAGCGGAAGCGTTACAAGAACGTGGTTGATGGAGTCGTACTCGCGGTGATTCAAATCGCGGAAGATCCGATCTAGCGCCGAACGGACGGCGCCTCCGCGTTCAACACACGTACAGCCCGGGGACATCTCCTCCTTCTTGATCCAGCAAGGGGAGAGGAGAAGTTGAGGGAGAACTCCAGCAGCACGACGGCATGGTGGCAATGGAGCTCGTGGTTCTCCGGTAGGGCTTCGCCAAGCACTACGGAGGAGGAGGAGATGTATGAGGAAGAAGCGGCTGCGCCAAGGGAAGGGTGTGGCTGCCCTCCCACCCCCTCACTATATATAGGGGGAAGGGGAGAGGGAGCCGGCCCCTCTAGATGGATCTAGAGGAGGAGGCGGCGGCCAGGGGAAACCCTAGATGGGTTTGGGCGCCCCCACCCCCTAGGAAACTTGCCCCCCAAGCCGGGAGGGGCGGCTGCCCTAGGGGTGGCGCCCCCACCTCTCCTGATTACGTGAGAGGGGTTGGGAGGGGCGCACAGCCCCTTAGTGGGCTCGTTTGCCCCTTCCCCTTGGCCCATAAGGCCCCCCAATGCTTGCCGGGGCCTCTGAAACCCCTTTCGGACATGCTGGCCATAGCCTGGTACCCCCGGAACAATTCCGGACTCCAGTACCCTTCATCCAATATACCGATCTTCACCACCGGACCATTCCGGAGCTCCTCGTCATGTCCGGGATCTCATCCGGGACTCCGAACAACCTTCGGTAACCACATACTATTTCCCATAACAACTCTAGCGTCACCGAACCTTAAGTGTGTAGACCCTACGGGTTCGGGAACCATGCAGACATGACCGAGACACCTATCCGGCGAATAACCAATAGCGGGATCTGGATACCCCTATTGGCTCCCACATGTTCCACGATGATCTCATCGGATGAACCACGATGTCGGGGATTCAATCAATCTCGTATGCAATTCCCTTTGTCTATCGGTATGTTACTTGCCCGAGATTCGATCGTCGGTATCCCAATACCTCGTTCAATCTCATTACCGGCAAGTCTCTTTACTCGTCCCGTAACGCATGATCCCGTGGCTAACTCATTAGTCACATTGAGTTCATTATGATGATGCATTACCGAGTGGGCCCAGAGATACCTCTCCGTCATACGGAGTGACAAATCCCAGTCTCGATTCGTGCCAACCCAACAGACACTTTCGGAGATACCTGTAATGCACCTTTATAGCCACCCAGTTACGTTGTACGTTTGGTACACCCAAAGCATTCCTACGGTATCCGGGAGTTGCACAATCTCATGGTCTAAGGAAATGATACTTGACATTAGAAAAGCTCTGAGCAAACGAACTACACGATCTTGTGCTAGGCTTAGGATTGGGTCTTGTCCATCACATCATTCTCCTAATGATGTGATCCCGTTACCAACGACATTCAATGTCCATGGTCAGGAAACCGTAACCATCTATTGATCAACGAGCTAGTCAACTAGAGGCTTACTAGGGACATGGTGTTGTCTATGTATCCACACATGTATCTGAGTTTCCTATCAATACAATTCTAGCATGGATAATAAACGATTATCATGAACAAGGAAATATAATAATAACCAATTTATTATTGCCTCTAGGGCATATTTCCAACAGTCTCCCACTTGCACTAGGGCATATTTCCAACAGTCTCCCACTTGCACTAGAGTCTTACCACTAGGGACCCGACCTCAGATGGTCAAGTCTCTATGCTTAAGTGTCATCCCTGGATCGGTATGCTAACACACACAGTACTCGAGGATTTATAACAGAGGTAAATCACATGTATAAAATAACGTAAATACTATTACCTCAATCCAAATAGCGGAAGTAAAAACAAGGTTGTGGATTCCCATCAACACCAACGGCAAAGTTGAGTGTAGAAATCGTAACCCTAACATATCACTTACTCGTCGTAAGATTCCTGCAACATTAGACGTTGCGGCCACAAAGGGTCAGTACATTGAATGTACTGGCAAATTCACACCATAGGATAATGATGAATAATAACTATCACTACATGCATATATGGCTGGTGGAGGCTCTATGGTTATAATGTTTTTGCGAAAAGCCAATTTTTACCTACAACAAAGGAATATATTTTATTTAACTACCAAGTTGGTTGAAAATATTGAGAAGGTAAATCCCCGTCTCAATCCCAATTAAAAGTTAACAACCCGACAAATTAATTATATGGAGTGATGAGATCAACATGATAATCCAAGAACCAGATACTCAAGATGTCCGTAACCGCGGACACGGCTAACCATGATTAGTTTGTACACTCTGCAGAGGTTTGGGCACTTTTCCCCACTAGACTCGATCTCCTCCGTTGGATTTCTCGCACTTCATGGTGTTTGAGAAACGGATGACCGAGACACAGTCTTCCAGAAGCATTAACTCTAACCCCGGGTAGACAGTACCAACCTACATCCCCTACATCTGCTAGCCTACCACTCGAAGAGGTCATGCAACATACTCAACTATGCTAGAGCCCATAATAGCTTGTGGCTGCACACGGAAGTTTCTAGCATGAATAATCTTATGATCCCTTTGAGCCTGGGTGGCGAACCATAGGATGATCACACGGGTTCCCCGGGATCTCCTAGGACAACACTGGTATATCCCCAGGTGTCCGAGCAAGTCCACTGGTATATCCCCAGGGTGCCCCAACCAATCCACCCAGATGTGTATTAAAGTAGCCACCTTCAGTTATAGTTAACAATAATCTCTCACATCTTTCATGAGTTCTCTCAAACCAATCCACGTCTACGAGCATAGCATAGCAGTATAAGCATAACGTAGTAGTAACTCCCAAGGTTTGAATGCAGGACAATAGGTTCCTACCTCATCAACTACTTCCCAATACCCACATGTTATCAATCCTACTCATGCAATGTTTGAGGGTTGAAACTAATGCATAAAAACTGGGTATAAAAGGGATATGATCAAAGTGTGAACTTGCCTTGTACAATTGATGAAGATGATTCGCACTCATAACTCCTGATAGTTCTACTCGTCACACTCCGGTCAATCTAGCATGAGCAAGCAATTTCATACATAAGCACTCATGCAAAAGAACCGAAGAAGAGATCTCGGAAAACTTCGAAAACAGGCAAATAACTCTTGCAACAGAAAACAATTTCTAACAGTACCAAAATTAGGTGGATTTGGCCTTATCAGAAAGTTTAGGTCAAGAGCTTCGATTTGCAAAAAGAATCAACTCAAACGGAGTTATAAAACTCAAGTTTTGATCAAAAGAAGTTTGAATTCAAATCTGATCTAATTCAAATTTTAAAATTTCAAAAACATATTTAAGTTGTTTTACTGGATAGAGGGGATCATAATGAAAAGTGAGCGTTGGTTTCGTTGGATTTGGGTAAACGGTGCAAAAGTTACGAAGGTTTGAAGAACAGGGACTAATCTATAAAGAAAAATAATCACAGATAGGTCCCTGACTGAAATTAAAAAGAAAAATACTATCGAGCGAACGCTCATTAACAGAACCTAACGAACGATAATGTTCGCTACCGAAGACTATCGGACAAACGTCCGCTATATAATCTAAACTAAATAATAAACCGGGTCTATAAGAAAAACCGAAAAAGAAACCGGATCAGGGTTATACCGGGTCAGCTGGTTCGGTGGTTCGGCGAGAAAAACCGACGGCGGCGGAGAGCTCCGGCGAGATCTGGCGGGGCGAGTGGCGGCTGCGGCGAGGCGGGGCAACAGCGGCGGGGTGCGGTGCGAGATGCGCGGCAGCGGGCGGCGGCGGCGACGAGATGCGTGGGCGGCGGCAAGCGGTGGAGCAGCGGCGCCGCGGGCGGCGAAGCGAGGAGCGGCGCTCGGGGCTCCGGCATTTATGGAGGGGGTGGCCTCGGGAGGCGTGGAAGAGGGGCAAGGGAGAGGCGGCGAGGAGGAGTCCGCGGTGGGGACGGCTCGGACGCCGAGGCGGCGGCGGAGTCGTGCGGGATCCGGCCTCCAGCGCGAGGTCAGGGACGGCGCGGCTGGGCTGGGCTTGGCCTGGTTGGCTGGGCCGACCCAGTCGGGGAAAAAGAAGATTTTTTTAATAAACAGAGAGAAAAAGAAAAGAAAAATAAAATAAAATAAAATATTATATAGGCATATAATATATCAATTTTTTTAAAAATTATTTTCTACAACATGGACATTTTTCTAACGTCAAATAAAATCTACAAAAATTCAAATAAATCAAACAGTGCTACTGTTTTTAATAAAATCCAATAAAAATCATTTTAAAATACCAAAATAATTTCAAGTTTATTTCTCTCCAATTTTCTATTGTAGGGAATCATTTTACCCTATTTCCCATATATTTTATTTTTGGAGAAAAATAATTTGAATAAAAACCAAATAACTCCAAATTAAAAATAATTTCAAAGGGGACTTTAAATTTGATTCTTTGAAACTTCCAACTCGTATTTCATATGATTTGAAGAAGTCATTTTATCTTCTCTCATGAAAATCATTGAGTTGCTTGAAGTTTCTGAATTTGAAAATAGTTCCAATGAAATTCAAATATTTTCAAATACCCTTTTCATTTAATTAAATGGAAGAGGTCATGTCATCTTCTCTCTAGGGTTTTGTATTTGAAAAGAATATGAATTCTTGGAGATCATAAATGCAAAAATGAAAGTTTGGGAAAGTCTCTTTATTCCCTCTCATTTAACTTTCAAAAGTTTCAAATCCACTCACTTTCAGTCAATCAATCACACAGCAATCAAACAAACAATCAAAACTATCTATTTATTATAACATTCCAAAATTTAGAATTTTGGGATGTTACAGAGCTCTTTTGGTATGCCATTGTGAATAATTTGGTGGCTTCACCCAAAGTAATTTCCATAAAAGTACCACCCACGGCGGAATCTAAAAGATTACGGGAAACAAAATTCAACCCCGCATAAAAATTTTGTATGATCATCCAAAGATTTAACCCATGAGTTGGGAAATTCCTTAGCATCATTTTCATTCTTTCCCAAGATTGTGCAACATGCTCATGTTGAAGTTGCTTGAAATTCATGATTTGGATTCTAAGGGAAATAATTTTTGCAGGAAGAAAATACTTAGTAATAGAAGCATCCTTTCACTTAACCCAAGAATCGATACTATTGCGAGGCAAAGAAGAAAACCAATTTTTTTCAAGATCTCGCAAAGAAAACGGAAATAATTTCATCTTCACAACATCATTGTCCACATCTTTTTTTCTTTTGCATATTGCATAATTCCACGAATGCGTTAAGATGGGACGCGGCATCCTCATTAGGAGTATCGGAAAATTGATCTTTCGTAACAAGATTTAGCAAAGCGGTATTAATTTCACAAGACTCCGCACTAGTGGCGAGAGGAGCAATCGGAGTGCCAATAAAACCACTGTTGTTGGTATTGGTGAAATCACACAATTTGGTGTTCTCTTGAGTCATTGTGACTATGCAACTAGATTGCACTCAAAACATATCCGGCAAGAAAACGGCGAACGAAAAAGAGAGCGAATAAAACGGCAAATTTTTGTGAAGTGGGGGAGAGGAAAACGAGAGGCAAATGGAAAATAATGTAAATTGCAAGGAGATGAGATTTGTGATTAGGAACCTGGTAGATGTTGATGATGTCTCCACGGCAACGGCGCCAGAAATTCCTTTTGATGTCTGCTAGAACCACGCCGGTATTTCCCCAAAGAGGAAGGGATGATGCAGCACAGCGTCGGTAGGTATTTCCCTAAGTGATGAGACCAAGGTTATCGAACCAGTAGGAGAACCACGCAACACTACGTGAATGGCACCTGCACACAAATAACAAATACTCGCAACCCAACGTATTAAAGGGGTTGTCAATCCCTTTCGGGTAACGACGCCGGAAATTGGCAAAAAGACGGGATAAAAATATGATAGATGGGATAAATAGATCTCAAATAAAAAGTGCACCAAAGTATTTTTGTATTTTTGGTTTAATATATTTGAAAATAAAAGCAAATAAAAATAGATCACAAAGGCAAATATGATAAAGAAGAGACCTAGGGGCCATAGGTTTCACTAGTGGCTTCTCTCGAGAAAAATAGCAAACGATGGGTAAATGAATTACTGTTGGGGAATTGATAGAAATTCAAATAATCATGAAGATATCCATGCAATGATCATTATATAGGCATCACGTCCAAGATTAGTAGACCGACTCCTGCCTACATCTACTACTATTACTCCACACATCGACCGCTATCCAACATGCATCTAGTGTATTAAGTTCATGGAGAAACGGAGTAATGCAATAAGAACGATGAAATGATGTAGACAAGATCTATTTATGTAGAAATAGACCCCATCTTGTTATCCTTAATGGCAACTATACATACGTGTTGGTTCCCCTTCTGTCACTGGGATCAAGCACCATAAGATCGAACCCATCACAAAGCACCTCTTCCCATTGCAAGATAAATAGATCAAGTTGGCCAAACAAAACCCAAATATCGGAGAAGAAATATGAGGTTATAAGCAATCATGCATATAAGAGATCAAAGAAGACTCAAATAACTTTCATGGATAAAAAGATAGATCTGATCATAAACTCAAGGTTCATCGGATCCCAACAAACACACTGCAAAAAGAGTTACATCATATGGATCTCCAAGAGACCATTGTATTGAGAATCAACCGAGAGAGAGGAAGCCATCTAGCTACTAACTACGGACCCGAAGGTCTACAAAGAACTACTCACGCATCATCAGAGAGGCACCAATGGACATGATGAACCCCTCCGTGATGGTGTCTAGATTGGATTTGGTGGTCCTGGAACTTGTGACAGCTGGAATTGATTTTCATCGACTCCCCTAGGGTTTTTGAAATATTGGGGAATATTGGGGTACTTATAGAGCAAAGAGGCGGTTCGGGAGGCCACCGAGGTGGGCACAACCCACCAGGGCGCGCCTGGGCCTCCAGGCGCGCCCTGGTGTCTTGTGCTCACCTCGGGCTCCCTCTTCGGTACTTCTTTGGACCACTGGATGTCTTCTAGTCCAAAAAAAACCCACAAAAAGTTTCACTACGTTTGGACTCCGTTTGATATTAATTTCCTGCGATGTAAAAAACATGCAGAAAACAACAACTGGCACTTGGCACTGTGTCAATAGGTTAGTACCAAAAAATGATATAAAATGACTATAAAATGATTATAAAACATCTTAGAATGATAATATAACAGCATGGAACAATCAAAAATTATAGATCGTTGGAGATGTATCAAGAATCATCGTAACAAGAAAATAATGTTTTTACGATCTGATTGCGGAGGCGAATATTTAAGTTACGAGTTTGGCCTTCATTTAAAACAATGTGGAATAGTTTCACAACTCACGCCACCTAAAACACCACAGCATAATGGTATGTCCGAACGTCGTAATTGTACTTTATTGGATATGGTGCGTTATATGATGTCTCTGACCGATTTTACCACTATCGCTTTGGGGTTATGCATTAGAGATAGCCGCATTCACGTTAAATAGGGCACCATCTAAATCCATTGAGACGATACTGTATGAACTATGGTTTGGCAAGAAACCTAAGCTGTCGTTTCTTAAAGTTTGGGGTTGCGACACTTATGTCAAAAGGCTTTAGCCTGATAAGCTCGAACCCAAATCGGAGAAGTGCGTCTTCATAGGATACCCTAAGGAAACAGTTGGGTACACCTTCTACCACATATCCGAAGGCAAGATCTTTGTTGCCAAGAATGGAACAATTCTAGAGAAGGAGTTTCTCTCGAAAGAAGTGAGCGGGAGGAAAGTAGAACTTGATGAGGTAATTGTACCTTCTCTCGAATTGGAAAGTAGCACATCAGAGAGATCCATTCCCGTGATGCCTACATCAACTAGAGAGGAAGCTAATGATGATGATCATGAAACTTCAGATCAATTTACTACTGGACATCGTAGGTCGAACAGATCACGTTCCGCACCAGAGTGGTACGGTAATCCTGTCCTGGAACTCATGTTACTAGACCATGGTGAACCTACGAACTGTGAAGAAGCTATGATGAGCCCAGATTCCGATAGATGGCTTGAGGCCATGAAATATGAGATAGGATCCATGTATGAGAACAAAGTGTGGACTTTGGTGGACTTGCTCGATGATCGGCAAGCCATTGAAAATAAATGGATCTTCAAGAAGAAGACAAACACTGATGGTAATGTCACCATCTACAAAGCTCGACTTGTCGCAAAAGTTTTCTGACAAGTTCAAGGGGTTGACTATGATGAGACATTCTCACCCGTAGCGATGCTTAAGTCAGTCTGAATCATGTTAGTAATTGCTGCATTTTATGAAATCTGGCAAATGGACGTCAAAACTTCATTCCTTAACATATTTCTTAAAGAAGAGTTGTATATGATGCAACCAGAAGGTTTTGTCGATCCTAAAGGTGCTAACAAAGTGTGCAAGCTCCAGCGATCCATCTATGGACTGGCGCAAGCATCTCGGAGTTGGAATATACGCTTTGATGAGGTGATCAAAGCATATGGTTTTATACAGACTTATGGTGAAGCTGTATTTACAAGAAAGTGAGTGGGAGCTCTGTAGCATTTCTGATTATATGTGGATGACATATTATTGATTGGAAATGATATAGAATTTCTAGATAGCATAAAAAGATACTTGAATAAGAATTTTTCAATGGAAGACCTCGGTGAAGCTGCTTATATATTGGGCATGAAGACGCTCGATAGGACTCTCACAAAGCACATATCTTGATAAAGTTTTGAAGAAGTTCAAAATGGATCAGTCAAAGAAAGGGTTCTTGTGTGTGTTACAAGGTGTGAAGTTGAGTAAGACTCAAAACCCGACCATGGCAGAATATATATAGAGAGAATGAAAGTCATTCCCTATGCCTCGGTCATAGGTTCTATAAAGTATGACATGCTGTGTAGCAGACCTGTTATGTGTCATGCCATGATTTTGGCAAGGGGGTACAATAGTGATCTAGGAGTAGATCACTGGACAGCGGTCAAAATTATCCTTAGTTACCTAAGAGGACTAAGGAGATATTTCTCGATTATGGAGGTAATAAAGAGTTCGTCGTAAAGGGTTACGTCGATGCAAGATTTGACGCTGATTAAGAAGACTCTGAGTCTCAATCTGGATAAATATTGAAAGTGGGAGAAATTAGCTAGAGTAGCTCCATACAGAGCTTTGTAGACATAGGAATTTGCAAAAATATATACGGATCTGAATGTGATAGAACCGTTGACTAAACTTCTCTCACAAGCAAAACATGATCACTCCTTAATACTCTTTGGGTGTTAATCACATGGCGATGTGAACTAGATTATTGACTCTAGTAATCACTTTGGGTGTTGGTTACATGGCGATGTGAACTATGGGTGTTAAATCACATGGTGATGTGAACTAGATTATTGACTCTAGTGCAAGTGGGAGACTAAAGGAAATATGCCCTAGAGGCAATAATAAAATGGTTATTATTATATTTCTTTAATCATGATAAAGGTTTATTATTCATGCTAGAATTGTATTGACCATAAACTTAAATACATGTGTGGATACATAAACAAATACCGTGTCCCTAGTGATCCTCTACTAGACTAGCTCGTTGATCAAAGATGGTTAAGGTTTCCTAACCATAGACATGAGTTTTCATTTGATAACGGGATCACACCATTAGGAGAATGATGTGATGGACAAGACCCATCCATTAGCTTAGCATAATGATTGTTCGGTTTTATTGCTATTGCTTTCTTCATGTCAAATACATATTCCTTCGACTATGAGATTATGCAACTTCTGGATACCGTAGGAATACCTTGTGTGCTATCAAACGTCACAATGTAACTGGGTGATCATAAAGATGCTCTACAGGTATCTCCGAAGGTGTTTGTTGAGTTGGCATAGATCGAGATTAGGATTTGTCACTCCGAGTATCAGAGAGGCATCTCTGGGCCCTCTCGGTAATACACATCATAAGCTTGCAAGCAAACGACTAAGGAGTTAGTCACGAGGCGATTCATTACGGAACGAGTCAAGAGACTTACCGGTAACGAGATTGAACTAGGTATAGAGACACCGACGATTGAATCGCGGGCAAGTAACATACCGATGGACAAAGGGAATTACGTATGTTGTCATAACGATTCGGTCGATAAAGATCTTCGTAGAATATGTAGGATCCAATATGGGCACCCAGGTTCTGCTGTTGGTTATTGACCAGAGAGGTGTCTCGGTCATGTATACATAGTTCTCAAACCCGTAGGGTCCGCACACTTAACGTTCGTTGATGATATACTTTTATATGAGTTATATGTTTTGGTGACCGAATGTTGTTCGGTGTCTCGGATGAGATCATGGACATGGCGAGGAGTCTTGAAATGGTTGAGAGGTAAAGACTGATATATAGGACAATGGTATTTGGACACTGGAAGTGTCTCGGGGCGTACTGGGAAGGAATCGGGTCACCGGAAGGGGTTCTGGGCACCCCCCGGCAAGTTATGGGCCTTATGGGCCAAAGGAGGGGACAGACCAGCCCACAAGGGGGTTGGTGCGCCCCTACCTTGTTTGGCCAGCCCTAGGGAAGGAAAAGGGGGAGGGCTAGCCCCTCCTGCCTTTCCCTCTCATGGGAGAAAGGAAAGGGGGGCGCCACCCTCCTCTCTACCTTTCCCCGCACTCCAAATAAGGCAAGAGGGGGCGCGGCTTGGGAGGGACCCCAAGTAGGATTTCTCCTACTTTGGCGCCTCTTTTGGCTGCTCCTCCCTCCCTCCCGCCTATATATATATATATATATATATATATATATATATATATATATATATATATGGGAGGGGGCGCCTAGCACACAACAGACAATTGCCTAGCCGTGTGCGGCACCCCCCTCCACCGTTTACACCCCTGGTCATATTTTCGTAGTGTTTAGGCGAAGCCCTGCGGAGATCACTTCACCATCACCTTCACCACGCCGTTGTGCTGCTAGAACTCATCTACTACCTCACCATCTTGCTGGATCAAGAAGGCAGAGGACGTCACCGAGCTGAACGTGTGCAGAACGCGGAGGTGCCGCGCGTTCGGTACTAGATCGGTTGGATCGCGAAGAAAGTTCAACTACATCTACCGCGTTGTGAAACGCTTCCGCTTACGGTCTACGAGGGTAAGTAGAAACACTCTCCCCCTCATTGCTATGCATCTCCATGGATAGATCTGGCGTGTGTGTAGATTTTTTTGTTTTCTATGCAACATTTCCCAACAGGTAGCAATACACTTGCACGAGCATTCTTCAGTTTCTCTAGATAGTGCATGAGTGGATACTCCGGTGTTTTGGCTACCTAGTAGCATGTCAAACGCCTTTGCGTGGCCACAACTGAAGAAAGTTGTTACTCAATACATCCAACACTGTGACATATGCCAGCGAGCTGAGACGAAATTGGCGTCAACCTGGCTGCTAGATCCACATAATAGTCCACCACATCTATGGCATACTATCGATTGGAATTTTGTGGAATGCTGCCCTAAATCCAATGGCATGGATGTGATTCCGGTCATGATCGACAAGCTTATGAATTGTGGCCACTTCCTGCACATAAAGCACCCCTTCAAAACTCAACAAGTGGCACAGATATTCTTTGATCAAGTCTATCGTCTTCATGGAATGCCATTTCGCATCATACCATACCGTGGTCTTATTTTCACCGGTGCCTTTTGTCAAGAGCTCTTCCAGTTGTCAGATACAGTTCTAAACATGAGTTCTTCAAGACACCCGAAAGCATATGGCCAAACATAGTGCTTAAACTAATGTTTGGAGGCTTTTCTTCAGTGCTTTGCTCATGATACTCCGTCCAAGTGGGAAAATGGTTGTCACTCTTGGACATTGGTACAACAATTCAATTCAGACTGCAATGGGATGTTCAGCATTTGAGGCGGTGTGTGGCTATCTACATCTCTCCTTTTCCGTGCCCACAACTGTGTCCAACACAAACTTGGCCAGGATGTTGGATGAGCGTCAGTCTATGACTGAGCTGTTGCACCAATAATTGTAGCTGACTCAATTCCATATGAAGCGGTAGGAAGACAAGAACATAACTGAATGTTCCTTTGAGGTGGGAGATCTGGCATATCTAAAATACAATCTTACTTGAAAAAGTCTCTCGCAGCGTGTCACAATTAAAAGCTCTCATTGAAGTTCTATGGGCCTTACACCATGCTGCAATGTGTTGGTGCAGTTTCCTACAAGCTTGCTCTTCCACTTTCTTCTAAGATATAGTGTCATCCATGTGCCACAACTAAAGAACTATCTTCCTCCAAGAGTCGTGACTAAAGTAAAAAATTCTCGAGCAACACCACCTACCCCGGCGCTACTTCAACCAGGGCAAAGCTTCAAATACAAGTTTGTCCACCACGGGGACGGTGTGGTGCCTCAACTCAAGGTACACTGGAAGGATCAGCCAAATTCACATGATACATGTGAAAATGCATATACCCTACGGGTGAAGTTTCCATCTCTACCAAATTGGAGTCCAGTTGCACCTCATGTTGGGAAACGTTGCATGGAAAACAAAAAAATTCTACGCACATGCAAGATCTATCCATGGAGATGCATAGCAATGAGAGGGGAGAGTGTGTCTACATACCCTTGTAGACCATAAGTGAAAGCATTTAGTAATGTGCTTGATGTAGTCAAACTTCTTCGCGATCCGATCAAGTACTGAACGTACGACACCTCTGCGTCCAGCATACGTTCAGCTCGGTGATGTCCTCGCCTTCTTGATCCAGCAAGACGGCGAAGTAGTGGATGAGTTCTGGCAGCACGACGGCATGGTGACGGTGGTGGTGGTGCTATCTCCGCAGGGTTTCGCCTAAGCACTACGAAAATATGACCGAGGGACGAAACTGTGGAGGGGGGCGCCGCACACGGCTAAGAGATTGTCGTGGTTATGTGTGGAGCCCCCCTCCCACATATATATAGGTGGGAGGGAGACGGCAGCAGCCAGGAGGCGCCCCAAGTGGGTCGAATCCTACTTGGGCACCTGCCCTGGCGCCCCTCCCCTACCATATATGCTAGAGAGGGAAAGGAAAGGAGGGAGAGGGAAGGAAGGGGGAGGCCGAATCCCCCTCCTTCCTTTCTCCCATAGGAAGGCTGCCATAGGAGGGTCCACCAGCCCCTTGTGGGCTGGTGTGCTCCCCTCTGATGGCCCAATAGGCCCATCATCCTCCCAGGGGTGTCCGAAACCCCTTCCGGTGAACCGATGACTACCCGGTGCACTCCGAAACTCTTCCGGTGTCCGAATAGTATCGTCCTATATATCAATCTTAACCTCAGGACCATTCCAGAGCTCCTCCTCATGTCTATGATCTCATCCGGGACTTCGAACAAAATTCGGTCACCAAATCATATAACTCATATAACACTATATCGTCAATGAACGTTAAGCGTGCAGATCCTACGGGTTCGAGAACTATGTAGACAAGACCGAGACACCTCTTCGGTGAATAACCAATAGCAGAACCTGAATGCCCATATTCTTTCCTACATATTCTACGAAGATCTTTATCGGTCGAACCTTATGACAACATACGTAATTCCCTTTGTCCATCGGTATGTTACTGTAGTGATCCGACCTCAGACGGTCAAATCTCTGTGTATAAGTGTCATCCCTAGATCAGTAATGCTGACACAAACAGTACTTGAAGGATTTATAACAAAGTTCAATCACACACTTATTACATCGAGTGTCTCAAAAGAGAACTTATTACAATAAATATGGCTTAAGGCCATCTAAATAAGATAACAGCGGAAGGCTTGGAAGATAAAGTGAGTCCATCAACTCCAAGGGCATAACTGAGTGCACGACAACGACCTAGCGCACCTTACTCTTCATCTGAAAAGTCTGCAACATGATATGTTGCAGCCCGAAACGGGTCAGCACATGGAATATGTTGGCAAGATAACACAGTAGAGCAATGAACAAGTAAAAGCTATCACTACATGCATATGAGGCTGGTGGAGGCTCTGCGGTTATAATGTTTTGCGAAAAGCCAATTTTTTCCTACAACAAAGGAATATATTTTGTTTAACTATCATGGTAGTTGTTAAACATTGAGAAGGTTCCTCCAACTCAATCCCAATTAAGCTGTATTAATAACCCAACCAATTAATATAGAGTGATTAGATCAACATGATAATCCAAGAACCAGATACTCATGTCCATAACCGAGGACAGGGCTAACCATGATAGTTTGTACACTCTGCAGAGGTTTGCGCACTTTTCCCACAAGACTCGATCTCCTCCGTTGGATTTCTCGCACTTCATGGTGTTTGAGAAACGAATGACCGAGACACAGTCTTTCAGAAGCATTAACTCTAACCCTGGGTAGACAGTACCAACCTATATCCCCTACATCTGCTAGCTTACCACTGGAAGAGGTCACGCAACATACTCAACTATGCTAGAGCCCATAATAGCTTGTGGCTGCACACAGAAGTTTCTAGCATGAATAATCTTATGATCCCTTTGAGCCTGGGTGGCGAACCATAGGATAATCACACGGGTACTCCGGGATATCCTAGGACGACACTGGATTCTCCAGGTGCCCGCAACCAACCCACCCAGATGTGTATTTAAGTAGCCACCTTAAGTTAACTATTAAATAAATAATCTCACATCTGTCATGGATACACTCAAACCCAATCCACGTCTACGAGCATAACATGGCAATATAAGCATAGCGTAGAAGTAACTCCCAAGGTTTGATAATAAAGGGCAATAGGTTCTACCTCATCATCTACTTCCCAAAACCCACACCTAAGAGATCCTACTCATCCAATGTTTGAGGGTTGTAACTAATTCATAAAAACTGGGTATGAAAAGAGTATGATCAATGTGTTACTTGCCTTGCTGACGATCTGCAAACCCTAGAGACTCATAGTAGCACGCTTCGCACTCCCGGAATTCTATCGCAAACAAACAATAGCATACATAAGCACTCAAGCATCGATACATGGGTAAAATTCAAATAAGAAGATCAAATCTGAAAGTGAAACTGGAGAGCTTTGATTTGCAAAAATGAATCAATCGAATTGGTGCTACGGAACTGAAACTACGGTCAAAAGAACTTCGAATTCAAATCTGCTTGAAACCCAATTTTAAATTGTCAAAACCTTGTTCAAGTTGATTAAACAGAAAGAGGGGCTCGAGGCGAAGATTTTGGCGTTGGTTTCACTGGATTTGGACAAACGGTTTAGAAACGGCGAGGGTTTGAAGATCAGGGGCTAATCTACGATAAAAATAATCGCGGATAGGTCCCTGGCCGAAAAAGAAAAGACTACGGTGCGAACGCTCGTTAACAGAGACGAACGGGCGAATTCATTCATTAAAATGAACGAACGTACGAACGTTCGCAAACGAACTAAACCGAAAAAAACGAATCAAAAAAAACCAAACTAGGGTTTTATAAAAACCGGCGGTTTTACCTAAAACCGAGAAAAAAAACGGGACGGCGAGATCCGACGGCGGCGGCTCGGATTCCGGCGAGGCGGGGGTGTGTGGCGGCAGCTCCGGCGGCTAGGGCGGCGCGGGGCGAGGCGCGGCGCGGCGGCGGCGGCCAGCGGGGCGGGGTGGTGGGGAGGGGCGGCGGCGGCGGGTATATATAGGAGGGGGCGAAGCTTGCTTGGGGGAGGGGCGACGGCGGTGGTGGCCGACTCGGCCACGGCGGCGGCGTCGTGCGCAGGCAGGAGTCCCGCTCGGGGTCGGGGACGCGCGAGCTGGGCCAGCTGGGCTTCGACCCAGTCGGTTCGAAACATTTTTTTAAACAATTTTGCCGAGAATAATCCTAATAAATATAAATTTTTTCTAAAAATGACAAAAACAATTTTCACCGTCTAAATAAAATATTTAGAACAAAGTGAACATTTTCTTGGCCTAAAAATGCAAATTTGAAAAAATGCATATTTTTCTAATTCAAATAAAATAGCAATAAAATCCAAATAATATTATTTATTTGATTTTAATATTTTCCTCCAATATTTCTTTTATTTTGGAGAAGTCATATTATCTCCTCTCATATATTTTGACTTTTGAAATATTCGAAGAGAAAAATAAATAAAACCCAAAATGATCCTTGTTTTGATATTTGAGAAAATTCAAATATGAAAACAGTGAAATCCCCAACTCTCTCCGTGGGTCCTTGAGCTGCTTAGAATTTCGAGGATCGCAAAGCAAAATGCGATAAAATATGATATGCATATGATGACCTATGTATAACATTCCAAATTGGAAATTTGGGATGTTACAAACCTACCCCCCTTAAGATAAATCTCGTCCTCGAGATTCGGGTTGGCTAGAAAATAGGTGTGGGTGGTCTTTGCGTAGGTCTTCCTCTCGTTCCCAGGTGGCTTCATCCTCGGTATGGTGGCTCCACTGAACTTTGCACAACTTGATAACCTTGCTGTGTGTGACTCGGCTGGCAAACTCGAGAATCTTGTCTGGTTTCTCCTCATAGGTCAGATCACTATCCAACTGAATTGCTTCCAGGGGCACTGTATCTCTCAGAGGGATATCGGCCATCTTAGCATGACACTTCTTCAACTGGGAAACGTGAAATACATCATGAACTCCTGATAGTCCTTCGGGTAACTCCAACTTGTAGGCTACTTCTCCCATACGTTCCAAAACTCGGTATGGTCCTACAAATCTTGGGGCTAGCTTTCCCTTAACTCCAAAACGTTTAACTCCTCGCAGAGGCGACACATGAAGATATGCTCTGTCTCCGATTTCATAGACTACCTCGTTGTGTTTTGAGTCCGCATAACTCTTTTGCCTGGACTGAGCTACCTTCAGTCTATCCCGGATCAGCTTAACCTTCTCTTCGGACTCTTTGATCAAATCTGGTCCAAACAACTGACGGTCTCCAACTTCATCCCACATTAATGGTCTTTTGCACCTCCTTCCATACAAAGCTTCGAAAGGTGCCATCTTCAAACTGGCCTGGTAGCTGTTGTTGTATGAGAACTCCGCGTAAGGAAAATTATCATCCCAACTAGATCCATAATCTAGCGCACAAGCTCTCAACATGTCCTCCAGAATGTGATTAACTCTCTCGGTCTGTCCATCTGTGTGCAGATGAAAGGCTGTACTAAACTCTAGCCTAGTCCCCAAAGTCTGGTGCAGCTGGTGCCAAAACTTTGAAGTGAAGTGTGTTCCTCTATCTGATATAATGGTCCTCGGAACTCCATGCAGACATACGATCCTGGTCATATATATCTTGGCCAACTTCGCACTTGTATAGGTGGTCTTACTGGGATAAAGTGAGACACCTTGGTCAAGCGATCAACTACTACCCAAATAGAATCATATCCTGATCGGGTCCTGGGTAATCCGGTGATAAAATCCATGCTAAGCTTGTCCCACTTCCATTCCGGTATCGGCATAGGCTGCAGTGATCCTCCTGGCTTTTGATGTTCTGCCTTCACTCTCTGACATACATCACATACGGCTACATACTTGGCAATATCCTTCTTCATACCAGTCCACCAGAAACGCTCCTTTAAATCCAAATACATCTTGGTGTTTCTGGGGTGTATCGAGTATGGCGAGTCATGAGCCTCCTGTGGTATCAACTTCCCGATCTCTGCATTATTGGGCACATAAACACGGTCCTCAAACCACAAGGTGTCGTGCTCATCCTCACGAAAACCTTTGGCTTGCTCATCCTCTCCTTTATCTCGGCAATTTCTTTGTCATCCTTCTGAGCTTCCCGAATCTTTCCCAATAATGTCGACTGAACTTCCAATGCTGCAACAAAACCTCTAGGGACTATCTCCAAACAAAGCTCCCTGAGATCCTCGGCTAACTCCTTTGGCAATCCTCCACTTACGAGGGTATTGGCATAACTCTTCCGGCTCAAGGCGTCTGCTACGACATTGGCCTTGCCTGGATGATAGTGCAGCTTCATATCATAGTCCTTTATAAGCTCCAACCATCTCCTTTGCCTGAGATTCAGCTCCTTCTATGTGAAAATGTACTTCAAACTCTTATGATCCGTGTACACATCACAATGATTTCCAATAAGAAAATATCTCTAGGTTTTGAGCGCATGCACTACGGCTGCTAACTCCAAATCATGGGTGGCATAATTCAACTCATGCGATCGAAGCTGACGTGAGGCATATGAAACAACTCTTCCATCTCGCATAAGTACACCTCCAAGTCCTAAGCGAGATGCGTCACAATACACTTAGAAATCCTTGCGTATATCCGGCAGAATCAGCACTGGGGCTGTAACCAAACGTTTCTTCAACTCCTGGAAACTTGCCTCACATTCATCTGTCCATTTGAATTTGGTGTCCTTCTTCAACAACTCCGTCATAGGCTTTGCAATCTTGGAGTAATTCTCGATGAATCTCCGGTAATATCCTGCGAGTCCCAGAAAACTGCTGATCTCTCCTACTGAGGTGGGTGCTAGCCAATCAGTGACGGACTGAACCTTGGTAGGGTCTACTGCTATACCTTCTCCTGATATAACATGTCCAAGAAATCCAACTTCCTTCAACCAAAACTCACATTTGCTGAACTTGGCATATAACTGATGTTCCCTGAGCTTCTCGAGAACTAAACGCAAATCCTCCTTGTGCTCCTCTTCATTCTTCAAGTATACCAAAATATCATCAATGAACACCACAACAAACTTGTCCAAGAACTCCATAAACACCTTATTCATCATACTCATGAAATAGGCAGGGGCATTAGTCAATCCAAATGACATAACTGTATACTCGTATAGCCCGCACCTTGTGGTGAAAGCTGTCTTGGGTATATCGTATTCTCGGATCTTCAGCTGGTGGTATCCTGATCGCAGATCGATCTTGGAGAATACTTTAGCTCCTTGTAGCTGGTCAAACAAATCATTAATCATCGGTAGCGGGTACTTGTTATTGATCATCACTTCATTCAATGCCCGATAATCAACAACCATTCTCAAGGATGCATCCTTCTTCTCAATCAAAAGCACTAGGGCTCCCCATGGTGACGAACTTCGTCGAATGTAACCTTTCTCCAATAACTCCTTAGTCTGTTTCTTAATCTCCTCCAGATCATTTGCGGGCATCCGGTATGGTCTCTTCGATATTGGTCTGGTGCTTGGCAACAGTTCTATAAAAAACTCAATGTCTCGATCCGGCGGCATGCCTGGTAGTTCCTCTGGAAATACATCCGGGTAATCCTTCACTACAGGCACTTCCTCTCGAACAACTCCGGAGAGAGAATTTACTTGGGTCCTCTTTGGTGCATGCCTGGACACATACTTAATCCTTTTTCCCTCCGGGGTGGTGAGCAGAATTGACCTACTAGCACAGTCAATGTTTCCTCCATACTTCGATAGCCAATCCATTCCTAATATCACGTCCAATCCTTGTGACTCCAAAATTATTAGGTCTGAGGGGAAAACATGGCTACCAATAGTTAAGGGTAACCGATTGCACCATCAGCTGGCCATATACTCTGCACCTGGTGAGCTTACTAACAAGGGTGTCCTAAGGGCTAAGGTGGGTAACTTAAACTTGTCGACAAATCCCCTTGAAATGTATGAATGCGATGCACCAATATCAAAAAGAACAAGAGCGGTAAATGACTTAACCAAAAACTTACCGATAACTGCATCTGGCTGCTCTTCAACCTCCTCCACGTTCACGTGGTTCACTTGTCCCCTGTTGAAAGGGTTGGGCTTCTTCCCAGAGCTTCAGTTGCCATTTCCATTCTTTGCTTCAGAACACTCGGTGGCGTAGTGTCCAGTCTTCCCGCACTTGAAACAAGTAATGTGACTTAGATCCTTCTTGGCGGGCGTGGCTGGGTTAGAGCGGTTCTAGTTACTGCCTGCTCCATTCTCGTTTCCATTCTTGGGGCCACTGTGGATATGCAAACTTCCTCCATTGTGGGTATGGCCTCCATGGTTATAGGTATATCCTCCCGAGTTCGGGGTGAAACAAGGCTTCTGTTGAGCTCCTGAATTGTACTTCCCTTGTCCGTACTTCCTTTTGCGGCTCTCAATCTACTGCTGCTTCCCTTCAATCATAAGAGCCTTATCTACCAACTCCTGGTAGTTGTTAAATGTTGCCAGCATTAATTGCATACTCATCTCATCATTAAGCCCTTCCATAAACTTCTCCTACTTCACGGCATCTGTGGCCACATCATCTGGGGCGTAGCGAGCTAACTTGTTGAACTCATCCACGTACTGCCCCACAGTACGGTTTCCTTGACGTAAGTTGCGAAACTCACGCTTCTTCATGCTCATAGCTCCAGTTGAGACATGAGCAGTGCGGAATGCTTGCGGAAACTGCTCCCAAGTGACATTGGCTATAGGGAAAGTGGCCATGTAATTCTCCCACCATGAGGCCGCGGGTCCATCCAATTGATGTGCGGCAAAACGCACCTTCTCAGCATCTGTGCAACCTGCGGTGGTCAACTCCCTTCCAATCCTGCGTAGCCAGTCATCAGCAACTATTGGCTCGGTGCTACTAGAAAACACCGGCGGCTGCACCCTCAGAAAACGGGCTAAGTTGTCAACTGGAGGTGGTGGTTGTGGGTTGTTGTTGTTGTTGCCTTGGTTCTGGACTAGTAGCTGCATCAAGGCATTCTGCTATTGGATCAACGGAGTGAGCTTCAGTGGGAAGACAAATCTGGGGTCATGTCTCGGAGGCATCTGATGGGTAAAGAGGGGAGAGATTAGAATAGAATGAGGTCTAGTGAGAAAGCACTACCCATATGCACATGAGACAAACACATCCATATCACACCAAAATCAATTCAAACAAGGCTATACAATCGATCTAACTATCGTTACAGTGCTCGGACTACTAATATATACATGGGGGAATACTACTGATAATGTGGTGGTCTACTAGAAATTTTGATCGGTGGAAGACTCCATGATATCCGCTCCAGCTTCGTCTTCAAAGTAATCATCACTACTGTCGGGGTCAGAGTCGGTGTCATCGATGATGATGTAGTCCTCAGAACGGATGTCGTCGCAATGGTCGTCATCTCCTCCTAGCGTGGGGTCTCCCATGAATACTCTTAGCTTCCTTGTCAGGTCGTCATTCTTCTCCACTAGTATTGCGATTTCCTCCTCGTATCCGTCGCGTGTAGACTTGAGTTCCTCTTCTAGCTCCATGTTCCTGGTCATCACCTTCTTCAGGTCTATCATGCTTGCACACATCTAGTTCTCCTGTCGACGAATGTGCTGGTTTAACTCCTGGATGAAAGCTGCAATGGACATGTCCCTCCTGGTGCTGATCATCTCCCATTGCTCATCTCGGCGCCTGCACATCTGGTAGATGGTGTCCTTAAGATCCTTGTGGTAAACTTCGCCGATGCGTCCCATGGCGATGTGGCCTGCCATGCTCTTTCCTAGACTCCAGGTTGGTGCATCAAAGGAAAATTCTATGGGCTCAGTGACTGGCATGAATGTCCTTCCTGGAACTTGAACTCGAATCATCCAACGCTCCTCTTCTGGTAAAGTGGCGGTGTAGGTCCCGGTGAAGCTTGGTATCCGATGTTCAGGTACCTAGTGACTTCCTTCCAGTGTCGTCCAAAGGGTGTGTCTTCATCCGGTTGTGAAAACTTGTTCCTTGTGTCCGCCATCCTATAGAGTAGAAAATGGAGAGGAGTCAGAAATGAGTAGAGAAGAGTGACCTATGGCTCATCTTAGTGGTCGTGTCCTACATTCAGCGTGTGCTCTGATACCATCTTGTAGCGATCCGACCTCAGACGGTCAAATCTCTGTGTATAAGTGTCATCCCTGGATCGGTAATGCTGACACACACAGTATTGAAGGATTTATAACAGAGTTCAATCACACACTTATTACATCGAATGTCTCAAAAAAGAACTTATTACAATAAATATGGCTTAAGGCCATCTAAATAAGATAACAGCGGAAGGCTTGGAAGATAAAGTGAGTCCATCAACTCCAATGGCATAGCTGAGTGCACGACAAAGACCTAGTGATAACCCACAAGTATAGGGGATCAATTGTAGCCTCTTTCGATAAGTAAGAGTGTCGAACCCAACGAGGAGCTAAAGGCAGAACAAATATTCCCTCAAGTTCTATCGACCACCGATACAACTCTACACACGCTTAACGTTCGCTTTACCTAGAACAAGTATGAAACTAGAAGTACTTTGCAGGTGTTGTTGGATAGGTTTGCAAGACAATAAAGAGCGCGTAAATAAAAAGTAGGGGCTGTTTAGATAAAGAAACAACTAAGTTAGTTTTAGTAGAGAGCTTTTGTTAACAAGAAAGTTATTTGTCCCCAGGCAATCGATAACTAGACCGGTAATCACTATTGCAATTTTATTTGAGGGAGAGGCATAAGCTAACATACTTTATCTTCTTGGATCATATGCACTTATGATTGGAACTCTAGCAAGCATCCGCAACTACTAAAGATCATTAAGGTAAACCCAACCATAGCATTAAAGTATCAAGTCCCCTTTATCCCATACGCAAACAACCTACTTACTCGGGTCTGTGCTTCTGTCACTCACGCCACCCTCCATAAGCAAATCATGAACATATTGCAAACCCTACAGTGGGGATCCCTCACGCTTGCGCGACACGGAGAGCACCATAGGACAGCACCAATAATAAAACATGCAACTCAAACCAATCACGATCATCAATTAACCCATAGGACAAAACGGATCTACTCAAACATCATAGGGAAATAATATATAGCGTTGAGCACCATGTTTAAGTAGAGATTACAGTGGGTAAAAGAGGGGTTACACCGCTGCATAGAGGGGGGAAGAGTTGGTGATGACGGCGGTGAAGTTGTTGGTGTAGATGGTGGTGATGATGATGGCCCCGGCGGCATTCCGGTGCCACCAGAAGCGAGGGGTAGAGAGCCCCCCTCCTTCTTCTTCTTCCTTGACCTTCTCCCTAGATGGGAGAAGGGTTCCCCCTCTAGTCCATGGTCTCCATAGTGTGGGAGGGGCGAGAGCCCCTCCGAGATTGGATCTGTCTCTCTGTCTCTCTCTGTTTCTGCGCTCTAGATTCTGCCCTTTCACCATTTCTTTTATAACCGGAGATCCGTAACTCCAATTGGGATGAATTTTGGACACGATCTCTATCCGGATATTAGCTTTCTTGCGGCAAAAGAAGGGCTCCAACCGCCTTACGGGGTGTCTATGAGGGCCCAGGGCGCGCCTGACCCCCTGGGGTGCGCCCCCTGCCTCGTGGCCCCCTCGGGCATCGTATCACGTAGATTCTTCTTCCCAAAAATCACATATATTCCAAAAAATCTCCGTCAGTGTTTATCCCGTTTGGACTCCGTTTGATATGGATTTTCTGCGAAACAAAAAACATGCAACAAACAGGAACTGGCACTGGGCACTGGATCAATATGTTAGTCCCAAAAATAGTATAAAAAGTTGCCAAAAGTATGTACAAGTTGTAGAATATTGGCATGGAACAATCAAAAATTATAAATACGACGGAGACGTATCAGCATCCCAAAGCTTAATTCCTGCTCGTCCTCGAGTAGGTAAATGAAAAAAAATTGATGTGGAATGCTACCTAGCACAATCTTGATCATGTAATCTAATCATGGCATGAATATTAAGACACGAGTGATTCAAAGCAATAGTCTATCATTTGACATTAAGACAATAATACTTCAAGCATACTAATAAAGCAATCATGTCTTTTCAAAATAACATGGCCAAAGAAAGTTATCCCTACAAAATCATATAGTCTGGCTATGCTCCATCTTCACCACACAAAATATTCACATCATGCACAACCCTGATGACAAGCCAAGCAATTGTTTCATACTTTTGACGTTCTCAAACCTTTTCAACTTTCACACAATACATGAGCATGAGCCATGGACATAGCACTATAGGTGGAATAGAATATGATGGTGGAGGTTGTGTGGAGAAGACAAAAAGGGAGAAAGTCTCACGTCGACGCGGCTAATCAACGGGCTATGGAGATGCCCATCAAATGATGTCAATGCGAGGAGTAGGGATTGCCATGCAACAGATGCACTAGAGCTATAAGTATATGAAAGGTCAAACTGAAAACTAAGTGGGTGTGCATCCAACTTGCTTGCTCATGAAGACCTCGGGCATTTGAGGAAGCCCATCATCGGAATATACAAGCCAAGTTCTATAATGAAAATTCCCACTAGTATATGAAAGTGATAACTCAAGAGACTCTCTATATGAAGAACATGGTGCTACTTTGAAGCACAAGTGTGGTAAAAGGATAGTAACATTGCCCCTTTTTTTCTTTTTTTGGCGGGCTTCTTTGGCCCCCTTTTTTATTTAGGCTTCTTTGGCCTCTCTTCTTTTTCTTGGGGCAATGCTCTAATAATGATGATCATCACACTTTTATTTACTTACAACTCAATATTACAACTCGATACTAGAACAAAGATATGACTCTATATGAATGCCTTCGGCGGTGTACCGGGATGTGCAATGATCTAGCGTAGCAATGACATCAAAAAAGGACAAGCCATGAAAACATCATGCTAGCTATCTTACGATCATGCAAAGCAATATGACAATAAATGCTCAAGTCATGTATATGATGATGATGGAAGTTGCATGTGTCGGCGTTCTATGAACGGGGGTCCCCAGACTTGCCTGCCCGCGGCCCACAGCGTGGCTCTGCTAGCAGGCCTGTACGGCCCATCTTCATCAACAAGGCATCCAAGACCCTCGCGAGGGGCCAAGTCTCACGAGGCGAACGACGCAAGACCTCCTCAGGAGTGGCCTCGCCAGGCAGGCTCGCGAGGGGCGGAGAGATCAAGGCAAGGCAAACCTCGCGAGGTTCTCATGACGTGAGCCATGACGATCAAGACCAGGCGGGCGCCAGCGCGTGCAGCGTCCTTGTTTCCTCTTCGGTGCTAAGGAGGCAAGCGCAGGCGAGGAGTACCGAGGCATCAAGCAAAGGTTTCCATATCGGTGCAACGAGACCAAGACCAGCAGGACGGCAAGATGGAGGTCACCATGGAGCCCAAGGCGGCGTCACCACCAGAGCCTTTTGCTGGCGAAGACCGCTTTTGTCAGGATAAGCTGTACTAGCTGTCCCCTTTCAAATTGGCCGTTGTTGGCTCCCTTCCTGTTCAATATTTGGGCAGAGGACCAGGGCCTCTATAAATAGGACTAGCCACCACAGTAGGAGGCAACGGAACTCGAACCGAGCCTCAAGCACCTGATCTTTAGCCACACACAAAGCACAAGAGCACCTCAACCTTAGGAGGTTGTTCTTCCCCCTGTACTGTTCATCATCAGCCCAAGAGGCAATCCACCAGCACCACACTGGAGTAGGGTATTACACCACAACGGTGGCCCGAACTAGTATAAATCTTGTGTCCCTTGTGTTGTGAGTTCGTCAAGTTCGTTCTTGAGATCTTAGCCAGTTAGGACGTGGATCGGTAGGGAGGAAATCTTCGCGCGCACCCCAGTGTTCGAACCTTGAGGGTTTTGCAGGAACCCATGATCTGACATTTGGTGCGCCAGGTAGGAGTGCGTCGTAGCCTTCCTGTAGCGACCAGACCTCAAACAGTCTGTGCTGCTGTGCACCAGTGTCATCCCTGGATCAGTAATGCTGACACGCACAGTACAAATGGAGGATTTATAACAGAGTAGCAATCACACACTTATTACAACGAATATCTCAAAGGAGAATAAGTATGATAAATATGGCTTAAGGCCATCTAATACGATAACAGCGGAAGGCTTGGAAGATAAGTGAGTCCATCAACTCCAACGGCATCACTGAGTATAAGACCACGACCTAAGGCACCTTACTCGTCGTCTGAAAAGTCTGCAACATGAAACGTTGCAACCCGAAAACGGGTCAGCACATGGAATATGCTGGCAATGTAACACATAGAGAGTAATGAACAGAATAATAATATACTACATGCGTATATGGCTGGTAGAAAGCTCTATGGTTACAGTTTTGCGAAAAGCCAGTTTTTCCCTACTTCAAAGGAATAAATTTTATTTAACTATCATGGTGGTTGTTAAACATTGAGAAGGTACCTCCAACTCAATCCCAATTAAGTAACATCATTAAACCCAACAAAATTAATTAAAGTAACATGATGAGATTCACATGATAATCCAGGTACTAGATACTCAAGATGTCCATAACCGGGGACACGGCTAACCATGATTAGTTTATACACTCTGCAGAGGTTTGTGCTCTTTCCCCACAAGACTCGATCTCCTCCGTTGGGATTCTCGCACTTCATGGTGTTTGAGAAACGGATGACCGAGACACAGTCTTTCAGAAGCGTTAACTCTCTACTCCGGGTAGACAGTACCACCTACATCCCCTACATCTGCTAGTCTACCTCTTCAAGAGCTCACACAACCTACTCAACTATGCTAGAGCCCATAATAGCTTGTGGCTGCACACGGAAGTTTCTAGCATGAATGATCTCATGATCCCTTTGAGCCTGGGTGGCGGTCCATAGGATGATCACACGGGTACTCCGGGATATCCAAAAATACAGGCAGCACTGGGTTCTCCAGGAGCCTCAATCCACCCAGATGTGAGTTTTAGTTGCCACCTTAAGTAAACCATTAATTAACAATCTCACATCTGTCGTGAATACCTCTCAAACCCAATCCACGTCTACTAGCATAGCATAGCGATATAAGCAAACGTAGAAGTAACTCCCAAGGGTTTGACAATAAACAGGGCAATAGGTACTACCTCAACTACTTCCCAATACCCACAAGTTAATTAGATCCTAACCATGCAATGTTTGAGGGTTGATCTAATGCAATAAAACTGGGTAGTAAAAGAGGTATGATCAAAGTGTTACTTGCGTTGCTGATGGTCCGTGAAACCTAGAGATTCGAAGTAGCAAGCGGCGCACTCCGGGTACTCTATCGCAAACAAACAAGCAAACAATAAGTACTCATCTAATGCACAAGTAAAACTCAAATAAAGATCCAACCAGAAAGTTCAACTTAAGAACTCCGGTTTGCAAAAAGATTCAACTCAAACGAAGCAACGAAGGTCAAACGGCGAAAGAAACAAGCTTCGTTTACTAATCTGGATCTAAGTCAAATTTTACAGTAGCAAAAACTTATTTGAGTAGGTTAAACGGAAAGAGAATTTCGAGATGCAACTCTAGGCGCTTGAATCGCCAGATTCCGATAAACGAGCGAAAAGTTAAACCAGAACGAAAATCTGATCAGGAATCGCGATCGGGATAATCGCCGAAAATCCGACGAAAAAGAAAACTGACGAACAGTTAAACGAACGGACGTTCGTTAACAGCGACAATCCGACGAACACGTTCGTTAAAACGAACGAGTCGGTGAACGTTCACTAAGTAATAAAACCGAAAGAAAAAAATAAACCGATCTATATAATGAAACTAGGGTTTTAAAAAAAACCGGGGCATTTTTTTAGAAACCGGGCACGGCGCCGGCGTTCGGCTACCTCGGCGGGCAGCTCCGGCGGGGCTCCGGCGGGGCTTCTGGCGGGTCGGGCGAGGGGCGGCGGGGCTCGGTCAGCGACGGGAGGCGGCGGGCGGCGGCGCACGGGCTCCGGGGCAGCGGCGTCTTCGTCGGCGGCGCGGGCGCTCCTGGCGGCGGCGGGTGCGGGTTGGGGCGGCGGGGTGTGGAGAGGTGGCGGGCAGGGGGGTATTTAAGGAGGGGGAGGGGTGGCGTGGAGGAGGGGGCATGGCGGCGGGGTGGCGGCGTGCTCGAGCCGGACTCGGCGGCGGCGCGGTGGTCTCCGGGTGGGAGACGACGCGGGAACGGGCCGGCCTGGCTCGGCTGGGCCTCGGCCCAAGTCGGGCGCGGGATTTTTTTTTAAAATAATACGCCGAATCTAAAAAAATCGCAGAAAAATAAATAAAAATCAAAAAATGCTAAAACAAATTTTCCCGTCTAATTAAAATAATTAGAACAAGATGAACATTTTCTTGGCCCAAAAATGCAGTTTTGAAAACGTGCAAAAAAATTTTAATGCAATTAAAATTGCAAATAAAATCCGAATAAAATCCAATATTTGATTTTAATATTTTTCCTCCAATATTTCAATTATTGTGGAGAAGTCATATTTTCTCCTCTCATTTATTTTAATACGAAATATTATTCGGAGAGAAAAATAATTAAAACCAAAAATCCTCGTTTTATTATTTGATAAAAATCAAATATGAAAAACCGGGAAAATCCCCAACTCTCTCCGAGGGTCCTTGAGTTGCTTAGGATTTATCGAGGATTTGCCAAAATGCAATAAAATATGCTATGCAATGATGATCTAATGTATAACATTCCAAATTGAAAATTTGGGATGTTACAAACCTACCCCCTTAAGATGAATCTCGCCCTCGAGATTCGGGCTGGCTAGAAAATAGGTGAGAGTGGTTCTTCCGTAGATCTTCCTCTCGCTCCCAGGTGGCTTCATCTTCAGTATGGTGACTCCACTGGACTTTGCAAAACTTGATAACCTTGCTGTGGGTGACTCGGCTGGCATACTCAAGAATCTTAACTGGTTTCTCCTCATAGGTCAAATCACTTTCCAGCTGAATCGCTTCCAGTGGCACTGTATCTCTCAGTGGTATCTCAGCCATCTCTGCGTGGCACTTCTTCAACTGGGAAACGTGAAATACATCATGAACTCCTGACAATCCTTCAGGCAATTTCAGCTTGTAGGCAACTTCTCCCATACGTTCAAAAACTCTGTATGGTCCTACAAAACGAGGCGCTAACTTTCCCTTAACTCCAAAGCGCTTCACTCCTCGAAGTGGTGATACTCGAAGATAAACTCTGTCTCCGACTTCGTGAACTGTCTCCTTACGTTTAGAATCTGCATAACTCTTCTGCCTGGACTGGGCTACCTTGAGCCTATCGCGAATCAACCTCACTTTCTATTCAGACTCTTTGATCAAATCTGGTCCAAACAACTGACGGTCCCCAACTTCGTCCCATAACAATGGTGTTCTACACCTCCTTCCGTACAAAGCTTCGAAAGGGGCCATCTTCAAACTGGTTTGATAACTGTTGTTGTAAGAAAACTCTGCATATGGCAAATTTTCGTCCCAACTAGATCCATAATCTAGTGCACAAGCTCTCAACATGTCTTCCAAAATCTGATTGACTCTCTCGGTCTGTCCATCTGTCTGTGGGTGAAAGGCTGTACTGAATTCTAGCCTGGTTCCCAAGGTTTCATGTAACTGATTCCAAAACTTCGAGGTAAACTGGGTTCCTCTATCTGATACAATGGTCCTCGGAACTCCATGCAAACATACGATTCTGGTCATGTATATCTTTGCCAACTTAGCACTGGTGTAAGTGGTCTTCACTGGGATGAAATGAGCTACTTTCGTCCAACGGTCGACTACAACCCATATTGAGTCATAGCCTGATCGAGTCCTGGGTAATCCCGTGATAAAATCCATGCCTAGTTTATCCCACTTCCATTCGGGTATCGGCAATGGTTGTAGCAATCCCGCTGGCTTCTGATGTTCTGCCTTCACCCTCTGACATACATCACAAACTGCTACATACTCCGCAATATCCTCCTTCATTCCGGTCCACCAGAAAGTATCCTTCAAATCCAAATACATCTTGGTATTTCCTGGGTGAATCGAATACGGTGAATCATGGGCCTCTTGCAAGATCAACTTCCTGATCTCCGGATCATTGGGCACATAAACGCGGTCCTCAAACCATAAGGTATCGTTCTCATCCTCACGAAATCCCTTGGCTTTTCCTTTGCTCATCTTTTCCTTTATCTCATTAATTTCCTTGTCTGTCTTCTGGGCTTCTCTGATCTTTTCCATCAGGGTAGACTGAATCTCCAATGTTGCTAAATAGCCTCTTGGAACTATCTCCAGACATAGCTCGCGAAGATCCTCGGCTAACTCCTGGGGTAACTCTCCTGTCATGAGTGTGTTGACATGGCTCTTGCGGCTCAACGCATCTGCTACTACGTTAGCCTTCCCTGGGTGATAATGCAATCTCATATCATAGTCCTTAATAAGCTCCAACCATCTCCTCTACCTGAGATTTAACTCCTTCTGCGTGAAAATGTACTTCAAACTCTTGTGATCCGTGTACACCTCACAATGGTTTCCGATGAGAAAATGTCTCCATGTCTTCAACGCATGCACTACGGCTGCTAATTCCAAATCATGCGTGGCATAATTCTTCTCATGGGGTTTAAGTTGTCGTGAAGCATATGACACAACTCTTCCTTCCTGCATAAGCACTGCTCCAAGTCCTCGACGAGAAGCGTCGCAATAAACTTCATAATCCTTGCGTTGATCTGGCAGAATCAACACTGGTGATGTAACCAATCGTTTCTTCAACTCTTGGAAACTAGCTTCACATTCCTCAGTCCAATTGAATTTGGTGTCCTTCTTCAATAGCTCAGTCATGGGTTTTGCAATCTTTGAGAAATTCTCAATGAATCTCCGGTAGTATCCTGCGAGTCCAAGGAAACTCCGGATCTCTCCAACTGACGTGGGTGATTCCCAACTTGTTACTGTGTCAACTTTGGTGGGGTCTACCGCTATTCCTTCTCCAGATATAACATTTCCGAGGAATCCAACTTCCTTCAGCCAAAATTCACATTTGCTGAACTTGGCGTACAACTGATGTTCTCTGAGTTTCTCAAGTACCAAATGCAAATGCTCCTTATGTTCCTCTTCATTCTTTGAGTAGATCAAAATATCATCAATGAACACTACGACGAACTTATCCAAAAACTCCATAAACACTTTGTTCATCAAGTTCATGAAATAGGCAGGTGCGTTAGTCAGACCAAATGACATAACGGTATACTCGTATAGCCCATACCTGGTGGTAAAAGCCGTCTTAGGTATATCCTGCTCTCGAATCTTTAACTGATGGTATCCTGATCGTAGATCGATCTTGGAAAATACCTTAGCTCCTTGTAACCGGTCAAACAGATCATTGATCATCGGCAGTGGGTACTTGTTTTTGATGGTCACTTCATTCAATCCACGGTAATCAACGACCATCCTTAACGATCCATCCTTCTTCTCCACTAGAAGTACATGCGATCCCCAAGGTGACGAACTTGGGCGAATATAGCCTTTATCCAGTAACTCCTTAATCTGCTTCTTAATTTCCTCCAAATCTTTTGCGGGCATCCTATACGGTCTCTTAGATATCGGTCCTGTGCCTGGCAAAAGTTCAATCAGAAACTCAATGTCTCTATCCGGTGGCATGCCTGGCAACTCTTCTGGAAATACATCCGGGTAATCCTTCACCACTGGTACTTCCTCCTGTACAACTCCTGATAAGGAATTCACTTGAGTCCTCTTCGGCACATGCCGGGATACATACTTAATCCTTCTTCCTTCTGGGGTGGTAAGCAAAATCGATTTACTGGCACAATCGATGTTCCCTCCATACTTTGATAACCAATCCATGCCTAATATCACATCCAATCCTTGCGATTCCAATATTATTAGGTCTGAGGGAAACACGTAGTTACCAATCCTTAATGGTAACCGTTCACACCATAAACTAGCCATATACTCTGCTCCTGGTGAGGTTAATAACATGGGTGACCTAAGGGCTTGGGTTGGCAGTTTATACTTATCCACAAATCCCCTTGATATGTATGAATGCGATGCACCAGTATCAAAAAGAACGAGTGCAGTAAATGACTTAACCAAAAACTTACCTATTACTGCATCAGGCTATGCTTCAACCTCTTCCACGCTAACGTGGTTTACATGTCCTTTGTTGAAAGGGTTCGGCTTCTTCCCAGAGCTTCCATTGCCATTTCCATTCTGGGCTTCAGGACAGTCAGTTGCATAATGTCCAGTCTTCTGGCACTTGAAACAAGTAATGTGACTTAGATCCCTCTTGGCTGGGGTAGATGGGTTGGTACGGTTCTGTCCGTTGCTTCCTCCATTCCCATTACCATTCTTGGGGCCATTGTGGTTGTGCGAACTACCTCCTCCATGGGTATGCTGAAACTGTCCTCCCGATTTCGGGGTAAAACGTGGCTTCTGCTGGGCTCCAGAATTATACTTCCCTTGTCCATACTTCCTCTTACGGTTTTCAATCTGCTGCTGCTTCCCTTCAATCATGAGCGCTCTATCTACCAACTCCTGGTAGTTGTTGAAGGTTTCTACCATTAGCTGCATGCTCAGCTCATCATTCAGTCCTTCCAAAAACTTCTCCTGCTTGGCTGCATCTGTAGCAACGTCATCTGGTGCATAACGTGCTAACTTACTGAAATCCTCCACATACTGGCCTACGGTGCGTCCTCCTTGGCATAGGTTGCGAAACTCACGCTTCTTCATAGCCATAGCTCCTGCTGAAACATGGGCTGTACGGAAAGCTAGCTGAAACTGGTCCCATGTGACAGTGTCAATAGGGTGTGTGGCTATGTAATTCTCCCACCATGATGATGCGGGTCCATCAAGCTGATGTGCGGCAAAACGCACTCTTTCCGCATCTGTGCATCCTACAGTGGTCAACTCCCTTCCAACTTTGCGGAGCCAATCATCTGCAACAATCGGCTCGGTGCTGCTAGAAAACACCGGCGGATTTAGCCTCAAGAAACGGACTAGGTGATCAACAGGTGGTGGTGGTGGGTTGTTGTTGTTGTTGTTGTTGCCTTGGTTCTGTACTAACACTTGCATCAGGGCATTTTGTTGCTGAATCAACTGTGTGATCTCCGGTGGGAAAACAAATCCGGTGTCGCGTCTTGGAGGCATCTGATACGTTAGAAAAGATGAGAGTTTAGAATAGAATGAGGTCTAGAGAGAAAACACTACCCATATGCTCATGAGACAAACACAATCAATATCACTCAATCAATTCAAACAAGGCATACAGTCGATCTAACTAGCGTTACAAAAGTGCTCGAACTATACTATATATATGGGGGAATACTACTACGTATATGGTGGTCTACTAGAAATTTTGATCAGTCGAAGACTCCATGATATCTGCTCCAGCTTCATCAACAAAGTCATCTTCACTGGGGTCCGAGTCGGTGTCGTTGATGATGATGTAGTTATCCGGGCAAGCGCATTCATCATCTTCTGCTTTTAATACTGGATTTCCCATGAGTACTCCAATCTTCTTCTCCAGGTCGTCATTCTTCCTTACTAGTGCGACGATTTCCTCCAAATAATCCTCGCGTGTAGCCTTGATTTCTTCCTCCAACTCCTTGATCTTCGTCAATGCCTTCTTCAGATCTATCTTGTCTGAGCACATCTGGTTCTCCTGGCGACGAATGTGTTGGTTTTGCTCCTGGATGAAAGCTGCAATTGATCCATCCTTCTTGGTGCTAATCATCTCCCATTGCTCGTCTCGGCGTCCACAAATCTGATAAATAGTATCCTTAAGCTCCCTGTGGTAGACTTCTCCAATGCGTCCCATAGAGATGTGGGCTGCCATGCTCTTCCCTAAACTCCAGGTTGGTGCTTCAAAAGAAAACTTTATAGGCTCAGTGACTGGCGTAAACGTCCTTCCTGGAACTTGAACTTGAATCTTCCAGCTCTCCTCTTCAGGTAATGTGGCGTTGTAGGTTCCGGTGATGCTTGGTATTCCAATGTTCAAGTACTTAGTGACTTCCTTCAAGTGTCGTCCAAAAGGCGTATCTTCATCTGGTTGCATGAACTTGTTCCTTGCATCCGCCATTCCTAAAAGAGTAGAAGGTGGAGAGGAGTCAGAAATGAGAAGAGAGAAGTGTTCTAGGGTTTAAGCTTAGTGGTCGTGTCCTACAGTCAGCGTGTACTCTGATACCACCTTTGTAGCGACCATACCTCAAACAGTCTGTGTTGCTGTGCACCAGTGTCATCCCTGGATCAGTAATGCTGACACGCACAGTACAAATGGAGGATTTATAACAGAGTAGCAATCACACACTTATTAGAACGAATATCTCAAAGGAGAATAAGTATGATAAATATGGCTTAAGGCCATCTAATACGATAACAGCGGAAGGCTTGGAAGATAAGTGAGTCCATCAACTCCAACGGCATCACTGAGTATAAGACCACGACCTAAGGCACCTTACTCGCCGTCTGAAAAGTCTGCAACATGAAACGTTGCAGCCCGAAAACGGGTCAGCACATGGAATATGCTGGCAATGTAACACATAGAGAGTAATGAATAGAATAATAATATACTACATGCATATATGGCTGGTAGAAAGCTCTATGGTTACAGTTTTGCGAAAAGCCATTTTTCCCTACTTCAAAGGAATAAATTTTATTTAACTATCATGGTGGTTGTTAAACATTGAGAAGGTACCTCCAACTCAATCCCAATTAAGTAACATCATTAAACCCAACAAAATTAATTAAAGTAACATGATGAGATTCACATGATAATCCAGGTACTAGATACTCAAGATGTCCATAACCGGGGACACGGCTAACCATGATTAGTTTATACACTCTGCAGAGGTTTGTGCACTTTTCCCCACAAGACTCGATCTCCTCCGTTGGGATTCTCGCACTTCATGGTGTTTGAGAAACGGATGACCGAGACAGAGTCTTTCAGAAGCGTTAACTCTCTACTTCGGGTAGACAGTACCACCTACATCCCCTACATCTACTAGTCTACCTCTTCAAGAGCTCACACAACCTACTCAACTATGCTAGAGCCCCTAATAGCTTGTGGCTGCACACGGAAGTTTCTAGCATGAATGATCTCATGATCCCTTTGAGCCTGGGTGATGGTCCATAGGTTGATCACACGGGTACTCTGGGATATCCAAAAATACAGGCAGCACTGGGTTCTCCAGGAGCCTCAATCCACCCAGATGTGAGTTTTAGTTGCCACCTTAAGTAAACCATTAATTAACAATCTCACATCTGTCGTGAATACCTCTCAAACCCAATCCACGTCTACTAGCATAGCATAGCGATATAAGCAAACGTAGAAGTAACTCCCAAGGGTTTGACAATAAACAGGGCAATAGGTACTACCTCAACTACTTCCCAATACCCACAAGTTAATTAGATCCTAACCATGCAATGTTTGAGGGTTGATCTAATGCAATAAAACTGGGTAGTAAAAGAGGTATGATCAAAGTGTTACTTGCGTTGCTGATGGTCCGTGAAACCTAGAGATTCGAAGTAGCAAGCGGCGCACTCCGGGTACTCTATCGCAAACAAACAAGCAAACAATAAGTACTCATCTAATGCACAAGTAAAACTCAAATAAAGATCCAACCAGAAAGTTCAACTTAAGAACTCCGGTTTGCAAAAAGATTCAACTCAAACGAAGCAACGAAGGTCAAACGGCGAAAGAAACAAGCTTCGTTTACTAATCTGGATCTAAGTCAAATTTTACAGTAGCAAAAACTTGTTTGAGTAGGTTAAACGGAAAGAGAATTTCGAGATGCAACTCTAGGCGCTTGAATTGCCTGATTCCGATAAACAAGCGAAAAGTTAAACCAGAACGAAAATCTGATCAGGAATCGCGATCGGGATAATCGCGGAAAATCCGACGAAAAAGAAAACTGACGAACAGTTAAACGAACAGACGTTCGTTAACAGCGACAATCCGATGAACACGTTCGTTAAAACGAACGGGTCGGTGAACGTTCACTAAGTAATAAAACCGAAAGAAAAAAAATAAACCGATCTATATTAAAAAACTAGGGTTTTAAAAAAAACTGGGGCGTTTTTGTTGGGGAACGTAGCAGAAATTCAAAATTTTCTACGCATCACCAAGATCAATCTATGGAGTAATCTAGCTACAAGGGGAAGGGGAGTGAATCTACATACCCTTGTAGATCGCGATGCGGAAGCGTTGCAAGAACGCGGATGAGGGAGTCGTACTCGAAGCGATTCAGATCGCGGTTGATTCCGATCTAAGCACCGAAGAACGGTGCCTTCGCGTTCAACACACGTGCAGCCCGGTGACGTCTCCCACGCCTTGATCCAGCAAGGAGAGAGGGAGAGGTTGGGGAAGACTCCATCCAGCAGCAGCACGACGGCGTGGTGGTGATGGAGGAGCGTGGCAATCCTGCAGGGCTTCGCCAAGCACCGCGGGAGAGGAGGAGGGAGAGGGGTAGGGCTGCGCCGAAAGAGAGACGTTCTCATGTGTATGGCAGCCCCAAAACCCCGATATATATAGGGGAGTGGGAGGGCTGCGCCCCCATCTAGGGTTTCCCCCCCAAGGGGTGCGGCCAGCCCTAGATGGGGTTTGGGGGGGCGGCCAAAGGGGGGAGAGAGGGGGGCGCCCCACTAGATGGGCCTTAGGCCCATCTGAGCCTAGGGTTTCCCCCTTCCCCCCTTTCCTGCGCCCTGGGCCTCTTGTGGGGGGGCGCACCAGCCCACCTGGGGCTGGTCCCCTCCCACACTTGGCCCATGCAGCCCTCTGGGGCCGGTGGCCCCACCTGGTGGACCCCCGGGACCCTCCCGGTGGTCCCGGTACATTACCGATAACACCCGAAACTTTTCCGGTGACCAAAACAGGACTTCCCATATATAAATCTTTACCTCCGGACCATTCCGGAACTCCTCGTGACGTCCGGGATCTCATCCGGGACTCCGAACAACATTCGGTAACCACGTACATACTTTCCCTATAACCCTAGCGTCATCGAACCTTAAGTGTGTAGACCCTACGGGTTCGGGAACCATGCAGACATGACCGAGACGTTCTCCGGTCAATAACCAACAGCGGGATCTGGATACCCATGTTGGCTCCCACATGTTCCACGATGATCTCATCGGATGAACCACGATGTCGGGGATTCAATCAATCCCGTATGCAATTCCCTTTGTCTATCAATATGTTACTTGCCCGAGATTTGATCGTCGGCATCCCTATACCTTGTTCAATCTCGTTACCGGCAAGTCTCTTTACTCGTTCCGTAACTCACATCATCCCGTGATCAACTCCTTGGTCACACTGTGCACATTATGATGATGTCCTACCGAGTGGGCCCAGAGATACCTCTCCGTTTACACGGAGTGACAAATCCCAGTCTCGATTAGTGCCAACCCAACAGACAGTTTCGGAGATACCTGTAGTGCACCTTTATAGCCACCCAGTTACGTTGTGACGTTTGGTACACCCAAAGCATTCCTACGGTATCCGGGAGTTGCACAATCTCATGGTCTAAGGAAATGATACTTGACATTAGAAAAGCTCTGAGCAAACGAACTACACGATCTTGTGCTAGGCTTAGGATTGGGTCTTGTCCATCACATCATTCTCCTAATGATGTGATCCCGTTACCAACGACATTCAATGTCCATGGTCAGGAAACCGTAACCATCTATTGATCAACGAGCTAGTCAACTAGAGGCTTACTAGGGACATGGTGTTGTCTATGTATCCACACATGTATCTGAGTTTCCTATCAATACAATTCTAGCATGGATAATAAACGATTATCATGAACAAGGAAATATAATAATAACCAATTTATTATTGCCTCTAGGGCATATTTCCAACAGTCTCCCACTTGCACTAGAGTCAATAATCTAGTTCACATCACCATGTGATTAACACTCACAGGTCACATCACCATGTGACCAACATCCAAAGAGTTCACTAGAGTCAACAATCTAGTTCACATCACTATGTGATTAACACTCAATGAGTTCTGGTTTGATCATGTTATGCTTGTGAGAAAGGTTATTAGTCAACGGGTCTGAACCTTTCAGATCCGTGTGTGCTTCACGAATATCTATGTCATCTTGTGGATGCTACCACGTGCTACTTGGAGCCATTCAAATAACTGCTCTACTATACGAATCCGGTTTACTACTCAGAGTCATCCGGATTAGTGTCAAAGTTCGCATCGACGTAATCCTTTACGACGAACTCCTTTTCACCTCCATAATCGAGAAAATTCCTTAGTCCACTAGATACTAAGGATAAGTTCGACCGTTGTCATGTGATCCATTCCCGGATCACTATTGTACCCCTTGACCAACTCATGGCAAGGCATACTTCATGTGCGGTACACAGCATAACATACTGTAGAGCCTACGTCTAAGCATAGGGGACGACCTTCGTCCTTTCTCTCTCTTCTGCTGTGGTCAGGTCTTGAGTCTTACTCAATACTCACACCTTGTAACACAGCCAAGAACTCCTTCTTTGCTGATCTATTTTGAACTCTTTAAAAATCATGTCAAGGTGTGCGTTCTTTGAAAGTATCATCAGGCGTCTTGATCTATCTCTATAGATCTTGATGCCCAATATGTAAGCAGCTTTATACAGGTCTTCCTTTGAAGAACTCCTTTCAAACAACCCTTTATGCTTTCCAGAAATTTTACATCATTTCGGATCAATATGTCATTCACATATACTTATCAGAAATGTTGTAGCGCTCCCACTCACTTTATTGTAAAAATACAAGTTTCTAACAAACTTTGTATAAACCCAAAAACTTTGATCACTCCATCAAAGCGTATATTCTGACTCCGAGATGCTTGCTCTAATCCATGGAAGGATCGCTGGAGCTAGCATACCTTTCAGCATCCTTAGGATCGACAAAACCTTTCTGATTGTATCACATACAACCTTTCCTTACGAAAACTGGTAAGGAAACTTGTTTTGACATCCATCTGCCAGATTTCATAAATGCAGCTAATGCTAACATGATTCCGACGGACTTAAGCATCGCTATGGATGAGAAAATCTCATCGTAGTCAACTCCTTGAACTTGTGAAAATACTCTTTGCCACAAGTCGAGCTTCATAGACGGTAACATTACCGTCCATGTCCGTCTTCTTCTTAAAGTTCCATTTATCTCGGATTTCATGGCTTCTAACCATTTGTCGGAATATGGGCCCACCATCGCTTCTCCATAGCTCGTAGGTTTAGTATTGTCCAACAACATGATATCTCAGACAGGATCACGTACCACTCTGAAGTAGCACGCATCCTCGTCGTCCTACGAGGTTTGGTAGTGACTTGATCCGAAGTTTCATGATCACTATCATAGGCTTCCACTTCAATTGGTGTAGGTGCCACAGGAACAACTTCCTGTGCCCTGCTACACACTAGTTGAAGTGATGGTTCAATAACCTTATCAAGTCTCCACCATCCTCCCACTCAATTCTTTCGAGAGAAACTTTTCCTCGAGAAAGGACCTATTTCTAGAAGCAATTACTTTTGCTTCCAGATCTGGAATAGGAGGTATACCCAACTGTTTTGGGTATTCTATGAAGATGCATTTATCCGCTTTGGGTTCGAGCTTATCAGCCTGAAACTTTTTCACATAAGCATCGCAGCCCCAAACTTTTAAGAAACGACAACTTGGGTTTCTCTAAACAGTGTCGTCTCAACGGAATTGCGTGGTGCCCCTTTTAAAGTGAATGCGGTTGTCTCTAATGCCTAACCCATAAACGATAGTTGTAATTCGATAAGAGACATGATGGTATGCACCATATCCAATAGGGTGCAGTTATGATGTTCGGACACACCATCACACTATGGTGTTCCAGGCGGTATTAGTTGTGAAACAATTTCCACAATGTCTTAATTGTGTGCCAAACTCGTAACTCAGATATCTCTATGATCATATCATAGACATTTTATCCTCTTGTCACGACGATCTTCAACTTCACTCTGAAATTACTTGAACCTTTCAATAATTCAGACTTGTGTTTCATCAAGTAAATATTCTCAACATCTACTCAAATCATCTGTGAAGTAAGAACATATCGATATCCACTGCGTGCCTCAGCACTCATTGGTCTGCACACATCAAATGTATTACTTCCAACAAGTTGCTCTCTTGTTCCATCTTACTGAAAACGAGGCCTTTCAGTCATCTTGCCCATGTGGTATGATTTGCATGTCTCAAGTGATTCAAAATCAAGTGAGTCCAAACGATCCATCTGCATGGAGTTTCTTCATGCATATATACCAATAGACATGGTTCGCATGTCTCAATCTTTTCAAAAACGAGTGAGTCCAAAGATCCATCTACATGGAGCTTCTTCATGCGTTTTATCCCAATATGACTCAAATAGCAGTGCCACAAGTATGTGGTACTATCATTACTTTTGGCATGAACATGTGTATCACTACGATCGAGATTCATTTTAGGTGCAAGACCATTGAAGGTATTATTCAAATAAACAGAGTAACCATTATTCTTCTTAAATGAATAACCGTATTGCCATAAACATAATCCAATCATGCTCAACGCAAACACCAAATCTCGATGGTAGAGGGAGCATGCGATGCTTGAGCACATCAACCTTGGAAACACTTCCAACACATATCGTCATCTCACCTTTAGCTAGTCTCCGTTTATTCCGCAGCTTTTATTTCGAGTTACTAACACTTAGCAACCGAACCGGTATCTAATACCCTGGTGCTGCTAGGAGTACTAGTAAAGTACACATTCATATAATGTATATCCAATATACGTCTGTCGACCTTGCCTGCCTTCTCATCTACCAAGTATCTAGGGTAGTTTTGCTTCAGTGACCGTTCCCCTCATTACAGAAGCACTTAGTCTCGGGTTTGGGTTCAACCTTGGGATTCTTCACTAGAGCAGTAAATGATTTGCTGTTTCATGAAGTATCCCTTTTGCCCTTGCCCTTCTAGAAACTAGTGGTTTTACTAACCATCAACAATTGATGCTCCTTCTTGATTTCTACTTTCGCGGTGTCAAACATCGCGAGTTGCTCAAGGATCATCATAACTATCCCTAATATGTTATAGTTCATCACGAAGCTCTACTAGCTTGGTGGCAGTGACTATGGAGAACTATCACTATCTCATCTGGGAGATTAACTCCCACTCGATTCAAGCGATTGTGGTACTCAGACAATCTGAGCACATGCTCAACGATTGAGCTTTTCTCCCTTAGTTTGCAGGCTTAAGAAACTTGTCAGAGGTCTCATACCTCTTGACGTGGGCACTAGTCTGAAATCCCAATTTCAGTCTTCGGAACATCTCATATGTTCTGCGGCGGCGGCGGTGCGGTGGTCTCCGGGTGGGAGACGACGCGGGAACGGGCCGGCCTGGCTCGGCTGGGCCTCGGCCCAGTCGGGCGTGGGATTTTTTTAAATAATACGCCGAATCTAAAAAAATCACAGAAAAATAAATAAAAAACAAAAAATGCTAAAACAATTTTTTCCCGTCTAATTAAAATAATTAGAACAAGATGAACATTTTCTTGGCCCAAAAATGCAGTTTTGAAAACGTGCAAAAAAATTTTAATGCAATTAAAATTGCAAATAAAATCCGAATAAAATCCAATATTTGATTTTAATATTTTTCCTCCAATATTTCAATTATTGTGGAGAAGTCATATTTTCTCCTCTCATTTATTTTAATATGAAATATTATTCGGAGAGAAAAATAATTAAAACCAAAAATCCTTGTTTTATTATTTGATAAAAATCAAATATGAAAAACCGGGAAAATCCCCAACTCTCTCCGAGGGTCCTTGAGTTGCTTAGGATTTATCGAGGATTTGCCAAAATGCAATAAAATATGCTATGCAATGATGATCTAATGTATAACATTCCCTAGGGTAGATCCGCCTCCCCGTCACCCTCGGCACGCGCGACAACTACCGCACCGAGCTGGTCGACTTCGACATCGCCCGCATCGGCCTCCCGTACAACGCCATCCTCGGGTACCCGGCTCTGGCCCAGTTCATGGCAGCAACCCACCCGGCATACAACCTCATGAAGATGCCTGGAAGCAAGGGTGTCCTCACTATCAAGGGGGACACCAAGGAGGCTGTGGCGGCGCTCAAACTTGCCTTCAAGATTGCCGCGGCGGCGCAGCCCGTCGGCACCGGTGCCCCCGAAGCCAAGGAGGCCGCACCAACCAAGAAGAAGCAGTTGTTCACCCAAGACAGGGCGGAAACCAAGCAAGTGTCGGTCGATGAAGACGGACCCTTGGGAGCCGCCTTTACCATAGGTGCCAACCTCCACCCAGGCCAAGAGGAAGCGTTGGTGAAGTTCTTGCACGCAAACAAGGAGATATTCGTGTGGGAGCCCAAGCAGCTGGTGGGGGTCCCGAGAGAAGTGATTCAACATCACCTGAGGGTGTGCCCCAACGTGTGCGCGGTGAAGCAGCGGGCGAGACGGCAGTCCACGGAGAAGCAGGCCTTCAGCGTCCAAGAGACTCGCAAGTTGAAGGCGGCGGGTACCATTCGCGAGGTTCGGTACCCCGAATGGCTGGCAAACCCCGTTGTAGTGCCGAAGAAAGGCAGGAAGGAGCGAATGTGTGTCGACTTCACCAAGCTCAACAAGGCATGCCCCCAAGATCCGTTCCCGCTCCCACGCATCGACCAGATTGTTGACTCCATCGCCGAGTGCGACCTGCTGTGCTTCCTGGATGCATTCTCAGGGTATCACCAGATCAAGATGGCGGAAGAAGATGTAGAGAAGACAGCCTTCCTGACCCCGTGTGGGGTGTACTGCTACACCTGCATGCCCTTCAGACTGCGCAACGCGGGCGCGACCTTTCAACGGTTGATGCACATCGCCTTAGGGCGGCAGCTCGGGAGAAACGCGGAGGCCTACGTCGACGACATTGTGGTGAAGTCTCGGGAGGCAAGAACCTTGATCCAAGATCTGGAGGAGACCTTCGCGAGCCTGCGCCAGGTGAACTTGTGACTTAACCCAGAGAAGCGTGTGTTTGGTGTCCCTTCCGGCAAGCTGCTGGGTTTCCTCGTATCACACAGAGGGATCAAGGCAAACCCAGAAAAGATCAAGGCCATCGAAGACATGAGCCCACCTCAGACCCTCAAGGAAATGCAGAAGCTGGCTGGACGGATGACTGCGTTGGGGCGTTTCATCTCCAAGCTGGGGGAGCGCGCCCTACCCTTCTTCAAGCTGATGAAGAAGAAGGGCCCGTTCGAGTGGACCCCGGAGGCCGACCGAGCCTTTCAAGACCTCAAGAGATACCTGACCAGCCCTCCAGTGATGGTGGCACCGCGGCCTCTCGAGCCCCTAGTGCTTTATCTCGCCGCCACTCCGTACTCCGCCAGCATAGCACTGGTGGCGGTTCGGGAAGAGCACCAAGCCAAGGGCGCGCCGCGCCAAGCTACAGCCGAGGTGACGCAAGGTCAGGAAGGCGCAGCAAGAGCCACAGCGGCATCAACAGGGAACCAAGCTCGGCGGGACGCCGCCGCCAAGGTCCAGACAAGCGATCAGGCGCCGGAGGTTCCATCGCCTCATGAGATATCCCAGCTTCCACAAGACACGAGCCTCACCAACGCACCAGCCCTCGTCGAGCACCCAGTGTATTTCATCAGCACGGTGTTGCGGGACGCAAGGGCACAGTACCCCATGCCCCAAAAGCTCCTTCTCGCGCACTTGGTGGCCCCGCGCAAGTTGCGGCACTACTTCCAGGGCCACCCCATCAAGGTCGTCTCAGCCTACCCATTGGAGAGAATGCTCAGGAGTCCCAACTCTACTGGAAGGGTCGCTGAGTGGAACATCGAGCTGCAGGCATTCCAGTTGGAGTTCAGCACTACCAGGGTCATCAAGGGTGCTGCACTCGCTGATTTTTTGGCGGAATGGATGGATGCCCCGACGCTGGAAGTAGGCGAGGACCGGTCCACCTCGCTAGGAAGGGAGGCGCCCGACGGCTGGGTCATGTATTTCGATGGTGCTTTCGCGCACCAGGGCGCGGGGGCTGGAGCAGTACTCGTCTCGCCCACTCAAGACAAGCTCTACTACGTCGTACAGCTCTGCTTTCAGCAGGGCGAGAAGGTCTCCAACAACATTGCAGAATACGAAGGCCTGATAGCTGGCCTGAAAGCTGCGGCAACCCTGAGGGTGAAGCGCCTCACCGTCAGGGGCGACTCGCAGCTTCTCGTCAACTTCTCCAACAAAGTATACGAGCCGAAGGACGAGCACATGGAGGCATACCTCGCGGAAGTACACAAGATGGAGAAGCAGTTCCTGGGCCTAGAGTTGAAGCACGTGCCCCGTGCCACCAACAAGGAAGCCGACGACATCGCCAAGAGGGCATCCAGGCAGCAGGCCCAGGAGCCTGGCGTCTTCGAGGAGCGGCTCTTCAAGCCGTTAGCAACGCCACCACTTTCAAGGACAGCTCAGCCTCGGGAGGAGCTCCCGCAGCCGCCATCCACAGGAGCCCCAGCCTGTGGCCCGACTTCGGGAGCGCGCCTACTCTTGGTGCTCGAGCCCCAGGAGCGGTGCTCGACCAAGGAATTCAAGGAATACCTGATGCAAGGGACGTTACCGGAGAAGGAGGAGGACGCGGAGCGCGTGGCCTAGCAGGCCACGGCATACTGCATCCGGGACGGTGAGTTGCACAGGAAGCGACCAAACGACGTTTCACTGCGTTGCATCTCCAGAGACCAGGGGAAGGAGTTGCTATCTGACATACACGGAGGGGACTGCGGGCACCACTCATCATCACGGACCCTCGTCGGCAAGTCATTCCGCAGCGGATTCTACTGGCCCATGGCGCTCAACAACGCAGCCGAGCTGGTGAAGTCCTGTGAAGCCTGCCAGTTCCACGCCAAGAAAATCCATCAGCCAGCTCAGGGCCTCCAGACTATCCCACTCACTTGGCCGTTCGCGGTCTGGGGGCTGGATATCCAGGGCCCATTTCCTCGAGCGCCAGGGGGTTACCGCTACCTCTATGTTGCCATCGACAAGTTCACCAAGTGTGCGGAGGTGGAAGTCGTCCGCACCATCCCAGCTGGTTCCGCGGTCAAGTTCATCAAGGGTCTCGTGAGCTGTTTCGGGGTTTCCAACCGTATCATCACTGATAACGGCTCGCAGTTCACTAGTAACCTCTTCAAAACATATTGTGCTAACCTTGGAACACAGATCTGCTACGCTTCGGTGGCGCACCCCAGGAGCAATGGTCAGGCTGAACGCGCCAACGCAGTGGTCCTAAGGGGCCTCAAGACTAGGACCTTCAAGAAGAAGCTCGAGGCCTGCGGCAGGGGCTGGCACGATGAGCTCCAGTCCGTGCTGTGGTCCATCCGCACCACCGCCACCAAGCCGATGGGCGAGACCCCGTTCTTCCTCGTCTACGGAGCCGAAGCGGTCCTCCCTCACGAAGTCAAGCATCGCTCTGCACGGATCCTGGCGTTTGATGAAACGCAGCAGGACGCCACGCGGGGGATGGACCTCATGCTGGGGGAGGAACGTCGCCGCGAAGCTGCACTGAGGGCGGCAAGGTACCAGCAGGCGCTGTGGCGATACCGCTGCCACAACATCCGCTCCAGGACGCTCGAGGCGGGTGACCTCGTCCTGAGGCGGGTCCTCTCCAGGGAAGGGTTGCATAAGCTCTCACCCATCTGGGAGGGCCCGTTCAAGGTCGTCGATGTCTCCAGGCCTGGCGCCGCGCGCCTGGAGACACTGGACGGGGTGCTCATCCAGAACGCCTGGAACATTCAGCACCTCCGGAAGTTCTACCCATGAAGCAAGGCCCAGTGCCTGTGAAGAAAGGCCCAGTGCCTGTGAAGAAGGCCCAGTGCCTGTGAAGAATCGCCGCCCGTGACACTCTCACGTAATAATGAGTGGGGCTGTACACGCCCCGGAGTCTCAGGAGTGCCGCCCTCGGGCCTCGGGGGCTCCCTCCCATGTCCTAGTGGCAGCACTTAGCTCCGCGCTGGTGAGAAGACTTGAAGACTAGGCTAGGTGCCGGACGCGGCTTTTCATTTGCTTTCCGTGTTGGTTTGCCTCCTTTTAATTGAAAGTTTGCTTCTAGAGTTCCTTGCTGGTTTGGTTTCATTGCTTTTTGCTGTTGTTTCCGGTTCCAGTTTAACCTGTTTTCTCTCTCTCGCACACCTCGCGAGGGGGCTAGGCAGGCACCCTCGCAAGCCTTTTTCCCTTCTTCTGCCCTTCGCCTGATTTTTCGCGAGGCATCCTCATTCGAGCCAACAAACTGGCGCACCTCTCCTGATCCGTGCCCCTCGGGTATCGTGATGCGAAGCGCTGGGTCTAGGCTCGGCTAAACGACAAGCCTCAGGGCGACGCTCCTAGCAAGTTTTCCTAACAAGTTTTTTGCAGTTCCCTAACACCCACCAAGTCAAGGAAGGCCTCCGCAGGCACTAGGAAGCGAGTCCCTCGCGAGGAGGAGGCTACCCCAAGCATGCCAAGCTAAGTTACCTCTACACAAAATAATGGCATAGCACGGAAACAACAAACACAACATAACGATTGGGCAATCATAGTTCGATACACGCCCCCCGGGGCCCATACTGGATTCTTCTTGATGCAGAAAAGAAAGGAAGAACAAAATAAAGCGGCGCCTGCCCCTACGGCGGTCCTTGGAGGTAGGCTCCTGGCACCGTCCTGAGCTCAGCCAGACCCCTCCTCGCGCTTCACGGAGACGCGACGACGAGACGACCCGCTGCTACCTTCGAAGCGGGTGCGGCGGCTGGTCGTAGCCACCGCTGCTGGAGCTGTCGCCAGAGGAAGAGCCGTAGCTGGGCAAGATGCGGTCGGCACCAAAGGCGGGTTCGCCCTCCTCCTCGTCCTGACCATCGCCAAGGCCGAGCACCTCCTCGCCGTCGTTCACCTCGGAGCAGCACCCGGCGCGGCGACCATCTTCTCCAAACACCCTCACGAAGAGGGTCGCATCACCGTCGTACTTGAAATGGAGGGTGCACCGCCTACCCAGGCCGCGCGCGCGGGCGAACGTCTGCCAACCGCGGGCCAGAGCTATGTTGCCCACGGCGGAGACCTCAACCACAACCCAAGAAGCTCTGCTGCAGTAGCCGTCCGCCTACAGCCAGAGCCCGCCTGGACCGGAGGCCGGCAGCTCGTCGGCGAAGAAGCGCGGAAGCTGAAGCCAGTTGCCGGCCGGGTTCTCCGACCAGACGACGAACTCCGGCAGCACCTCTGCAGAATGGAAGCGCGGCCGGGGAGGCCGCGTGACCATGGCGCGTCTCCCTTTGTCAACAGGGCCCCTGCGACTGGAACGACCCCTGCCACGCGCAGTGGCGCCCCCGCGGGAACGGGAGGCCACGGCGGGGGTCGCGGTGTGCTTACGGGGATGGCTGCGTCCGCACTTGGGCGCCGGGGAGCCGGGCCCCTCTCGAGGGGCCTTTCCCTTCTCTGCGGTGGAGAACCTCTTCGACGACGCCATTGGAGTCGGTGGTGGAGCAGAAGAAGAAGGAAGCGGAATGGGAAGAAATGGGTGACGGGGGCTCTGCCCCCCTCCTCACTTATAGCAGGAGAAGGCCAACCAGCGCCCCCATGATCACAGGTAATGATGATTTTCCTTGCATGTCGCAGGGACTTGTCAATTCGGGCAGTTGCCGAAGCAGCGTGGGGAAGCGGAGACGCCCACGTACAATCAACCGCCACGCGTCGACCAAGGCCGCAGGCTTTTGGGGCCCGCGGCACTCCGCGCTTGACCTTTGGCTTCGCCTCGAAGCCAAGCCCGAGCGCGCCTTGGGCCTGGGGGCTACTGTCGGCGTTCTTGGAACGGGGGTCCCCAGACTTGCCTGCCTGCGGCCCACGGCGCGGCTCTGCTAGCAGGCCTGTATGGCCCATCTTCATCAACAAGGCATCCAAGACCCTCGCAAGGGGCCAAGCCTCGCGAGGCGGACGACGCAAGACCTCCTCAGGAGCGGCCTCGCCAGGCAGGCTCGCGAGGGGCGGAGAGATCAAGGCAAGGCAAACCTCGCGAGGTTCTCATGACGTGAGCCATGACGATCGAGATCAGGCGGGCGCCAACGCATGCAGCGTCCTTGTTTCCTCTTGAGTGCTAAGGAGGCAAGCGCAGGCGCGGAGTACCGAGGCATCAAGCAAAGGTTTCCATATTGGTGCAACGAGACCAAGACCAGCAGGACGGCAAGATGGAGGTCACCATGGAGCCCAATGCAGCGTCACCACCAGAGCCTTTTGCAGGCGAAGACCTCTTTTGTCAGGATAAGTTGTACTAGCCGTCCCCTTTCAAATTGGCCGTTGTTGGCTCCCTTACCGCTCAATATTTGGGGAGAGGACCAGGGCCTCTATAAATAGGACTAGCCACCATAGTAGGAGGCAACGGAACTCGAACCGAGCCTCAAGCACCTGATCTTTAGCCACACACAAAGCACAAGAGCACCTCAACCTCAGGAGGCTGTTCTTCCCCTTGTACTGTTCATCATCAGCCCAAGAGGCAATCCACCACCACCACACTGGAGTAGGGTATTACACCACAACGGTGGCCCGAACCAGTATAAATCTTGTGTCCCTTGTGTTGTGAGTTCGTCGAGTTCGTTCTTGAGATCTTAGCCAGTTAGGACGTGGATCGGTAGGGAGGAAATCTTCGCGCGCACCCCAGTATTCGAACCTTGAGGGTTTTGCCGGAACCCGTGATCCGACAGCATGGCAATATATCTCGGAATGGCTATGGAAATGCCATAATAGGTAGGTATGGTGGTAGTTTTGAGGAAGATATAAGGAGGCTTATGTGTGATAGAGCGTATCGTATCACGGGGTTTGGATGCACCGGCGAAGTATGCACCAACTCTCGAGGTGAGAGAGGGCAATGCACGGTACCGAAGAGGCTATCAATGATGGAAGGGTGAGAGTGCGTATAATCCATGGACTCAACATTAGTCATAAAGAACTCACATACTTATTGCAAAAATCTATTAGTCATTGAAACAAAGTACTATGCGCATGCTCCTAGGGGGATAGATTGGTAGGAAAAGACCATCGCTCGTCCCCGACCGCCACTCATAAGGAAGACAATCAATAAATACCTCATGCTCCAACTTTGTTACATAACGGTTCACCATACGTGCATGCTACGGGAATCACAAACTTCAACACAAGTATTTCAACAATCCACAACTACCCACTAGCATGACTCTAATATCACCATATTTATATCGCAAAACTATTGCAAGGAATCAAACATATCATATTCAGTGATCTACAAGTTTTATGTAGGATTTTATGACTAACCATGTGAATGACCAGTTCCTGTCAAGTCTCTAAATAGATACAAGTGAAGCAAGAGAGTTTAATTCTTTCTACAAAAGATATGCCCACGCTCTAACAAATATAAGTGAAGCAAAAAAACATCCTACAAATGGCGGTTTTCTATATGAAGAGAAACAGGCAATCCAAACTTCAAATGATATAAGCGAAGCACATGAAGCATTCTATAAAGCCATACCCAAAAGATATAAGTGAAGTGCAATGAGCATTCTATAAATCAACCATGGACTATCTCATACCAGCATGGTGCATAAAATAAAAGTGAAAACTAAATGCAAAAGACGCTCCAAGATTTGGACATATCACATGAACGAAACGAATCTGAAAACATACCGATACTTGTTGAAGAAAGATGGGATGCCTTCCGGGGCATCCCCAAGCTTAGACGCTTGAGTTTAAACCCAAGCTTGATCTCTTACCTCTCCTTATTCTCCTCACATCGAGACATCCTCGATCTTCGAACACTTCATCCACACAAAACTCAACAGAAAGCTCGGTAAGATCCGTTAGTATAATAAAGCAAATCACTACTCTAAGTACTGTTGCAAACCAATTCATAGTTTTTTTGCATTGTAGCTACTGTAATATAACTTTTCCATGGCTTAATCCACTGATAGAAATCGATAGTTTCATCAAAACAAGCAAACTATGCATCAAAAACAGAATCTGTCTTAAACAGGACAGTCTGTAGTAATCTGAACATTCACCATACATATGGTACACCAAACATTCTGAAATAATTAGGAAAAATAAACAATTTGTATAGAAAGACAGTGCAAAAAGTTTCAGAACCGTTTGACGTTCCAGTAAAAAATGTAAAATCGCGCACTACAGCCAAAGTTTCTGTTCTGCACCGCACAAACCAACAAGCAATGTAAACATCCTAAAGGAAAATTTTGGCACATTATTTTTATAATACAATGGAATTGTACAAGGGGATAATTATTTTTGTTGAAAATTTTCTGTAATCAAGGGTCACAAAGTTTCCATGAGCATGAACAAAGTTCAAGGCTAGCTCCCACTTTAACAATGCTCGTCTTTCTCACTTTCGCTTTTCTTTTTGAAAAAGTTTTAGGTTCCCCTCTTTATTTTTTTTGTTTTTAAAATTTATAAAAGCACTCAACAGAAATAAATGACTCTCTAAAACTTCCGGGTTGTCTTCCTGGCAGCGCTTTCTTTAAAGCCATTAAGCTAGGCATATAGTGCTCAAGTAGTGAATCCACCCGGATCCCAAGGTATATCAAAGCCAATTTTAATTAACAATGATTTGTAATTTAGTAGTGAGCACAAAGTAACATACATCATGCAACAACGAAGTCTAACTCTCTTCCTATGCATCGGCATGTCATAAAAGAACAATTCATGCACACATAGTAAAGGCCAATGCGTAGTATAAACAGTTTCTTGCGATTTTATCATGTTGGAAACATGGAGAAGCGGGGATGTAGTTCCTATCTCATAATAATTGCAAGTAGGAGCAGTAAGCACATGCATATTATATCTATCAAAATCATCATGTGTAGTAGTAAAACGCAACCCATCAATATAATCCTTAATAAGGGCAAACTTCTCCGATATAGTGTAGTTTGGAGAATTCAAAAAGATAATAGGATTATCATGCATGGGTGCAATAGCAACAATTTCATGTTTAACATAAGGAACTATAGCAAGTTCATCTCCATAAGCATAATTCATATTGGCATCTTGGCCACAAGCATAGCAAGCATCATCAAAAAGGGATATTTCAAAAGAATCAACGGGATCATAACAATCATCATAGCATTCATCCTTCGGTAAGCATGAAGGGACGTTAAACAATGTATGAGTTGGAGGGTTACTCTCATTAGAAGGTGGGCACGGGTAGCTAATCCGTTCTTCCTCCTTTTGTTCTTCGCTCTCCTCATCATCTTTTTCAACCAATGAGCTCACAGTTTCATCAATTTCTTCTTCCATAGAATCCTGCAAAATATTAGTCTCTTCTTGGACAGCGGAGACTCTCTCAATAAAATCATCAATATCGGAATTGAATTCATAATTCTCATAGAAATATTTAAGTATAGCAAAATTTTCAGGTCTGTAAACAGCATCATCAAGATTTCCACACTCTTTAAACAAATATTCAATTTCATAAGCACCCATAAAAGCAACGAATTCTTCTATTTGTTCCACATCATAATAATCATATATATCATTAGCATAAGAAGCCAAGGTTTTATCATCATTAAATTTTCATGAAAAGGGAAGGTGTGGAGCCTTCATCCTAGAGCAACAAGTATAATCATATCTCAAGCATAGTTCCCGAGCATACCAATGCAACATATGAATTTGATCCCATAAATAGTTTCCCTTTTTGAGTCAAGCGATAATCCCTAAAGTATTCACATTGATCCAACGTGTCTCCCATAACATAATTGAATGGGGTTTTCTCAGGATTATCAAAGTAGTACATAATATCTTTCACATAATGAGCATTGAGGGTTTTAGGAGGTTCCCCATCTCCATGAGTAGCAAGTACACCTAATTTTTTTGGTATTTCGTGTTCCATATCCATAACTAAAGATAGAGAACGACTTAGAATAGCAAATAAAAATTACTTAGTGATAAAGCAAACAAGCACACACGAGAATATTCACCCCACGCTATGGCTCCCCGGCAACGGCGCCAGAAAAAGGTCTTGGTAACCCACAAGTATAGGGGATCAATTGTAGCCTCTTTCGATAAGTAAGAGTGTCGAACCCAATGAGGAGCTAAAGGTAGAACAAATATTCCCTCAAGTTCTATCGACCACCGATACAACTCTACGCACGCTTAACGTTCGCTTTACCTAGAACAGGTATGAAACTAGAAGTACTTTGTAGGTGTTATTGGATAGGTTTGCAAGATAATAAAGAGCGCGTAAATAAAAAGTAGGGGTTGTTTAGATAAAGAAACAACTAAGTTAGTTTTAGTACATAGCTTTTGTCAACAAGAAAGTTATTTGTCCCTAGGCAATCGATAACTAGACCGGTAATCACTATTGCAATTTTATTTGAGGGAGAGGCATAAGCTAACATACTTTATCTTCTTGGATCATATGCACTTATGGTTCGAACTCTAGCAAGCATCTGCAACTACTAAAGATCATTAAGGTAAAACCCAACCATAGCATTAAAGTATCAAGTCCACTTTATCCCATACGCAAACAACCTACTTACTCGGGTCTGTGCTTCTGTCACTCACGCCACCCACCATAAGCAAATCATGAACATATTGCAAACCCTGCAGTGGGGATCCCTCACGCTTGCGTGACACGGATAGCACCATAGGACAGCACCAATAATAAAACATGCAACTCAAACCAATCACGATCATCAATTAACCCATAGGACAAAACGGATCTACTCAAACACCATAGGATAGCCATACATCATTGGGAAATAATATATAGCGTTGAGCACCATGTTTAAGTAGGGATTACAGGGGTAAAAGAGGGGTTACACCGCGGCATAGAGGGGGGAAGAGTTGGTGATGACGGCGGTGAAGTTGTTGGTGTAGATGGTGGTGACGATGATGGCCCCGGCGGCACTCCGGTGCCACCGGAAGCGAGGGGGAGAGAGCCCCCTCCTTCTTCTTCTTCCTTGACCTTCTCCCTAGATGGGAGAAGGGTTTCCCCACTTGTCCATGGTCTCCATGGCGTGGGAGGGGCGAGAGCCCCTCCGAGATTGGATCTGTCTCTCTGTCTCTCTCTCTGTTTCTGCACTCTAGATTCTTCCCTTTCACCATTTCTTTTATAACCGGAGATCCGTAACTTCGATTGGGCTGAATTTTGGACACGGTCTCTATCCGGATATTAGATTTCTTGCGGTGAGCGAAGGGTTCCAACCGCCTTACGAGGTGTCCATGAGGGGCCAGGGCGCGCCCCCTGCCTCGTGGCCCCCTCGGGCATCGTATCGCATTGATTCTTCTTCCCAAAAATCACATATATTCCAAAAAAATCTCCGTCAGTTTTTATCCCGTTTGGACTCCGTTTGATATGGATTTTTTGCGAAACAAAAAACATGCAACAAACAGGAACTAGCACTGGGCACTGGATCAATATGTTAGTCCCAAAAATAGTATAAAAAGTTGCCAAAAGTATGTAAAAGTTGTAGAATATTGGCATGGAACAATCAAAAATTATAGATACGACGGAGACGTGTCACCTAGCGCACCTTACTCTTCGTCTGAAAAGTCTGCAACATGATATGTTGCAGCCCGAAACGGGTCAGCACATGGAATATGCTGGCAAGATAACACAGTAGAGCAATGAACAAGTAAAAGCTATCACTACATGCATATGAGGCTGGTGGAGGCTCTAAGGTTATAATGTTTTGCGAAAAGCCAATTTTTCCCTACAACAAAGGAATATATTTTGTTTAACTATCATGGTAGTTGTTAAACATTGAGAAGGTTCCTCCAACTCAATCCCAATTAAGCTGTATTAATAACCCAACCAATTAATATAGAGTGATTAGATCAAATAATCCAAGAACCAGATACTCGAGATGTCCATAACCGGGGACACGGCTAACCATGATTAGTTTGTACACTCTGCAGAGGTTTGCGCACTTTTCCCACAAGACTCGATCTCCTCCGTTGGATTTCTCGCACTACATGGTGTTTGAGAAACGGATGACCGAGACACAGTCTTTCAGAAGCATTAACTCTAACCCTGGGTAGACAATACCAACCTACATCCCCTACATCTGCTAGCCTACCACTGGAAGAGGTCATGCAACATACTCAACTATGCTAGAGCCCATAATAGCTTGTGGCTGCACACGGAAGTTTCTAGCATGAATAATCTTATGATCCCTTTGAGCCTGGGTGGCGAACCATAGGATGATCACACGGGTACTCCGGGATATCCTAGGACAACACTGGATTCTCCAGGTGCCCGCAACCAATCCACCCAGATGTGTATTTAAGTAGCCACCTTAAGTTAACCATTAAATAAATAATCTCACATCTGTCATGGATACACTCAAACCCAATCCACGTCTACGAGCATAGCATGGCAATATAAGCATAGCGTAGAAGTAACTCCCAAGATTTGATAATAAAGGGCAATAGGTTCTACCTCATCATCTACTTCCCAAAACCCACATGTTAAGAGATCCTACTCATGCAATGTTTGAGGGTTGTAACTAATGCATAAAAACTGGGTATGAAAAGAGTATGATCAATGTGTTACTTGCCTTGCTGACGATCTGCAAACCCTAGAGACTCGTAGTAGCACGCTTCGCACTCCGGGAATTCTATCGCAAATAAACAATAGCATACATAAGCACTCAAGCATCGATACACAGGTAAAACTCAAATAACAAGATCAAATCTAAAAGTGCAACTGAAGAGCTTCGATTTGCAAAAAGAATCAATCGAATCGGAGCTACGGAACTGAAACTACGGTTAAAAGAACTTCGAATTCAAATCTGCTTGAAACCCAATTTTAAATTGTCGAAACCTTGTTCAAGTTTATTAAACAGAAAGAGCGGCTCGAGACGAAGATTTTGGCGTTGGTTTCACTGGATTTGGACAAACGGTTTAGAAACGGCGAGGGTTTGAAGATCGGGGGTTAATCTGCGATAAAAATAATCGCGGATAGGTCCCTGGATGAAAAAGAAAATAAAAAGGAAAAACTACGGTGCGAACGTTCGTTAACAGAGACGAATGGGCGAATTCGTTCGTTAAAACGAACGAACGGACTAACGTTCGCAAACAAACTAAAACGAAAAAAACCGAATCAAAAAAACCAAACTAGGGTTTTATAAAAACCGGCGGTTTTACCTAAAACTGAGAAAAAAACCTGGACGGCGAGATCCGGCGGCGGCGGCTCGGATTCCAGCGAGGCGGGGGCGTGCGGCGGCAGCTCCGACGGCTAGGGCGGTGCAGCGCGAGGTGAGGCGCGGCTCCGGCGTAGCGCGGCGGCGGCGGCTGCAATGGCGGCGGCGGAGCGGGGCGGGGTGGTGGGGAGGGGCGGCGGCGACGGGTATGTATAGGAGGGGGCGGAGCTGGCTTGGGGGAGGGGGCGACGGCGGTGGTGGCCGACTCGGCCACGGCAGCGGCGTCGTGCGCGGGCGGGAGACCCGCTCGGGGTCGGGGACGCACGAGCTGGGTCGGCTCGGCTTCGCCCCAGTCGGTCCGAAACTTTTTTTTAAACAATTTTGACGGGATAAATCCTAATAAATATTGAAAAATTCTAAAAATGCCAAAAACAATTTTCGCCGTCTAAATAAAATATTTAGAACAAAGTGAACATTTTCTTGGCCTAAAAATGCATATTTTTCTAATTCAAATAAAATAGCAATAAAATCCAAATAATATTATTTATTTGATTTTAATATTTCCCTCCAATATTTCTTTTATTTTGGAGAAGTCATATTATCTCCTCTCATATATTTTTACTTTTGAAATATTCGGAGAGAAAAATAAATAAAACCCAAAATGATCCTTGTTTTGATATTTGAGAAAATTCAAATATGAAAACGGTGAAATCCCCATCTCTCTCCGTGGGTCCTTGAGTTGCTTAGAACTTCGAGGATCGCAAAGCAAAATGCAAGAAAATATGATATGCATATGATGACCTATGTATAACATTCCAAATTGGAAATTTGGGATGTTACAGTTACTTGCCCGAGATTCGATCGTTGGTATCTTCATACCTAGTTCAATCTCATTACTGGCAAGTCTCTTTACTCGTTTCACAATACATCATCTTGCAACTAACTCCTTAGTCACTTTGCTTACAAGGCTTCTTGTGATGTGTATTACCGAGAGGGCCCAGAGATACCTCTCCGATACACTGAGTGACAAATCCTAATCTCGATCTATGCCAACTCAAAAAACACCTTCGGATATACCTGTAGAGCATCTTTATGATCACCCAGTTCTATTGTGACGTTTGATAGCATACAAGGTATTCCTCCGGTATCCGGGAGTTGCATAATCTCATAGTCGAAGGAATATGTATTTGACATTAAGAAAGCAATAGCAATAAACTGAACGATCAAATGCTAAGCTAACAGATGGGTCTTGTCCATCACATCATTCTCCTAATGATGTGATCCCGTTATCAAGTGACAACACATGTTTATGGCTAGGAAACCTTAACCATCATTGATCAACGAGCTAGTCAAGTTGAGGCTCACTAGGGACACGATATTTGTTTATGCATCCACACATGTATTTAAGTTTTCGATCAATACAATTCTAGCATGAATAATAAACCTTTATCATGAATAAGGAAATATAAAATAACAACTTTATTATTGCCTCTAGGTCCTATTTCCTTCAGTCTCCCACTTGCAGTAGAGTCAATAATCTAGATTACATTGTAATGAATCTAACACCCATGGAGTCTTGGTGTTGATCATGTTTTGCTCGCGAAAGAGGCTTAGTCAATGGGTCTGCTACATTCGGATTCGTATGTATTTTTCAAACTTCTATGTCTCCATCCTTGACCTTTTAACGAATGGAGTTGAAGCGTCTCTTGATGTGTTTGGTTCTCTTGTGAAAACTGGATTCCTTTGCTAAGGCAATTGCTCTAGTGTTGTCACAAAAGATTTTCATTGGACCCGATGCACTGGTATTACACCCAGATCGGATATGAACTCCTTCATCCAGACTCCTTCATGTGCTGCTTCCGAAGCAGCTATGTACTCCGCTTCACACGTAGATCCCACCACGACGCTCTGCTTGGAACTGCACCAATTGACAGCTCCACCATTCAATATAAATATGTATCAGGTTTGTGACTTAGAGTCATCCGGATCAGTGTCGAAGCTAGCATCGACGTAACCATTTACGACGAGCTCTTCGTCACCTCCATAAACGAGAAACATATCCTTGGTCCTTTTCAGGTACTTCGGGATGTTCTTGACTGTTGTCCAGTGATCCACTCCTGGATTACTTTGGTACCTCCCTGCCAAACTTATGGCAAGGCACACATCAGGTCTGGTACACAGCATAGCATACCATGATAGAACCTATGGCTGAGGCATAGGGAACGACTTTCATTCTCTCTATCTTCTGCAGTGGTCAAGCTTTGAGTCTGACTCAATTTCACACCTTGTAACACAGGCAAGAACCCTTTCTTTGACAGAAGGCGAAGGAGGTGGAGGATACCGGCTTCAAGCTGTGGTACACGGGGATGGCTGCAAACAAAAATGGCGTAGGCATCTTGATCATCAAGAGTCTCAAGTATGGAGTAGTAGACGTTAAGAAACGTGGGGACCGGATTATCCTGGTCAAGCTGGTAGATGAGGACTTGGTTCTCAATGTTATCAGCGCGTATGCCCCGCAAGTAGGCCACAATGAGAACACCAAGAGGGAGTTTTGGGAAGGCCTGGAAGACATGGTTAGGAGTGTACCGATTGGTGAGAAGCTCTTCATAGGAGGAGACCTCAATGGCCACATGGGTACATCTAACACAGGTTTCGAAGGGGCGCATGTGGGCTTTGGTATGGCATCAGGAATCAAGAAGGAGAAGATGTCTTAAGCTTTGCTCTAGCCTACAACATGATTGTAGCTAACACCCTCTTTGGAAAGAGAGAAACACATCTGGTGACTTTTAGTAGTGGCCAGCACTCTAGCCAGATTGATTTCATCCTCTCGAGAAGAGAAGATAAGCGTGCGTGCCTAGACTATAAGGTGATACCTGGAGAGAGTGTTGTACCCTAGCATAAGCTGGTAGTTGCTGACTTCCGCTTTCGGATTCATGTCCAGCGGGATAAGCATGCGAAGAAGCTCAAGGCAGAGGTAGCTCAGACGTTCAAGGAGAGGGTCATTAAGGAGGGCCCTTGGGAGGAAGGAGGGGATGCGGACAATGTGTGGATGAAGATGGCGACTTGCATTCATAAGGTGGCCTCGAAGGAGTTTGGAGTGTCCAGGGGAAGGAGAAGCAAAGATAAGGATACCTGGTGGTGGAATAATGATGTACAGAAGGTGATTAACGAGAAGAAAGATTGCTTCAGATGCCTATACCTGGATAGGAGTCCAGACAACGTAGAGAAGCACAAGATGGCGAAGAAGGCCGCAAAGTGAGCTGTTGGTGAAGCAAGGGGCCGGGCATATGAGGACCTCTACCAATGGTTAGGCACGAAGGAAGGCGAAAGGGACATCTATAAGATGGCCAAGATCCAAGAGAGGAAGACAAGGGATATTGTCCAAGTCAAATGCATCAAGGATGGAGCAGGCCAACTCTTGGTGAAGGACGAGGAGATTAAGCATAGATGGCGGGAGTACTTTGACAATCTGTTCAATGGGGAGAATGAGAGTTCTACTGTTGAACTGGACAACTCCTTTGATGAGACCAGCATGCGTTTTATGCGGCGAATCCAGGAGTCTGAGGTCAAGGAGGCTTTTAAAAAGGATGAAAGGAGGCAAGGCGATGGGCCCTGATTGTATCCCCATTGAGGTGTTGAAAGGTCTCGGGGACATAGCGATAGTATGGCTAACCAAGCTTTTCAACCTCATTTTTCGGGCAAACAAGATTCCAGAAGAATGGAGACGGAGTATATTAGTATCAATCTTCAAGAACAAGGGGGATGTTCAGAGTTGTACTAATTACAGTGGAACTAAGCTGATGAGCCATACAATGAAGCTATGGGAGAGAGTCATTGAGCACCGCTTAAGAAGAATGACAAGCGTGACCAAAAATCAGTTTGGTTTCATGCCTGGGAGGTCGACCATGGAAGCCATTTTCTTGGTACGACAACTTATGGAGAGATATAGGGAGCAAAAGAAGGACTTGCATATGGTGTTCATTGACTTGGAGAAGGCCTATGAGAAGATATCGCGGAATGTCATGTGGTGGGCCTTGGAGAAACACAAAGTCCTAGCAAAGTACATTACACTCATCAAGGACATGTACGATAATGTTGTGACAAGTGTTCAAACAAGTGATGTCGACACTCATGACTTCCCAATTAAAATATGACTCCATCAGGGGCCAGCTTTCACTGGTGCGCGTTGGTCCTAAACAAACGGTTTTTTACCCCTTTCCACGACGGCATTTGGAACCGTCGCCAAGTGAGTGTGGGCGATGGGGGGTCCTTCCCACACGACCTAGAAACTGTTGGGGATATGCCCTCCTGGCACACACGCTCGGCAAAATGAGGTCATGTGCGACTGGCGAGCACTCAAATATAGAAATACATACAGTAGTGCTCAAAAAAATACAATTATACAGGCAAAATCATTTCTGGTCGTAAGTACATCCCACACAGTCAGTCACCACTAAACGTTTTCGTTCGTATATACATCCCACACAGTCACTACAAGGAAAACATTTGCGCAAGGTGGCGTAACGCAAACAGTTTTAAAGAGAATGTCGTGTGTGATTGTTCATTGATCCAACATGGTTTATTCCTAGAAACTGTGTGCGTTGCCTTAGGTCATCGCCCACGGTGTTTTCTCATTAACCGTTTGCAATAGGAAAACCCAATTAGCAAGCTAATTGGCCTATTATTAAGAATCCATTTACTAATCTAATTGACATTCATATTAAGCACATAATATATTCCATTTCCATATTAAGGAAGCAGGATTTCATAATTGAAATACATCGGAGTACAACATGATATAGCTTCAGCACTTAGCTACCCCATTACACAACTGCACCAGCAGCAAGTTTCACATGCAACATCTAGAACCTTTCAAAATTAGCATCATAGACAGTACATAGAGAGATGCATCTCATCTGGAAAACTGCTGAAGCGGAAGGCGAATATTGAGCCTTCATTCATGTTGAAGGTCTTTGCAACTTTAGGCCAGTGCCTGTGGATGATTGACCGTCCATCCTTCGACCTCTTCAGGAACACTTCAATATTGAACCGTGGGTGTTGTATGAAAACTTTCCTCGCCTCCTGACCACAGAGGTGGTTTGAGAGGTAATCATCAGTGAACCCTGAAAACAATGATGTGCATAAATAACTTCTCTATATTGGAAACGGGGCAAAGGAATAAAAAAAGGCAAGGTATAATAGTTAGTACCATCTTGTAAACCTCAGTGCTTCCCATTGTTTCCCTGCAACACATATAAGGTAGTTAGTCATCAGATTAAGTAAGGGTTCGCATGCTATCAGTAAAATATGTTGATGAAAAATAAGCACATTGCAAATTCATCAGATTAATTCAAGCCACATGGAAAACCCATTTATCCAAACCAAGCATGATTAAGAACTAGGAAATATAGCACTTGTATATGTTTCTCATGTATTAAGTGCAGCCAAATTCGATTTATTCCTCACATGGTATACAATAAGAGAATGCAGCCACAACAATTGAACATCACATTGCAGAATTGAACCAAGCAGTTAACTAAACACCACAACAAATGAACCAAACATTAACTGAGCACCACATTGCACAATATAACATACTCCTAATAGAAGATCGGACATTTAACTAAACCAAGCATGCTTAACAACATGGAAATATAGCAATTGTATTTGTTTCTCATGTATTTAGTACAGCCAAATTTGATTTATTCCTCACATAGTATACAATAAGAGAATGCAGCCACAACAATTGAACATCGCATTACAGAATTGAACCAAGCAGTTAACTAAACACCACAATAAATGAACCAAACATTAACTGAGCACCACATTGCACAATATAACATACTCCTAATAGAAGATTAGGCAGTTAACCAAACCAAGCATGCTTAACAACTTGGAAATATAGCAATTATATTTGTTTCTCATGTATTTAGTACAGCCAAATTCGATTTATTCCTCACATGGTATACAATAACAGAATGCAGCCACAACAATTGAACATCGCATTGCAGAATTGAACCAAGCAGTTAACTAAACACCACAACAAGTGAACCAAGCCACAACAAATGAACCAAGCAGTTAACTAAACACCAATTGAACAATATAACATACTCCTAATAGAAGACCAGACAGTTAACCAAACCAAGCATGCTTAACAACTTGGAAATATTGCACCCTGAAGAATTGAACATCACGTTTGCAGAATTGAAGTTGGTTGAACACCACATTGCACGACATATAGAACATATACACTATAGCAGAAGATTGCATGGTGAAAGTAGATAGCACAATTCACTAGAATTTGTTAAGGAAAGGCAGTAGCTAGCAAACTAAACATGGGTCCTTATAGTGAGCTAATAAGACAAGCTACTCCCCATTGTCGGAGATATCGATGACGATTGGCTCCTTGGACATGGAAGAGGGCGAGGCCTCCGCATTGTGGGTGCCCTCGTTGTAGTGGTGAGTTGCCTGAGCCGCTCCGGGCAACAACCTACTGGCTCTCGAGATGAGTTAAGCACGTGCACGCTGAGAAAACACCTCGTAGTCTTCGTCCAAGGCACCGACGGTGGCCTCGAGAAAATGCCATGAATTGTCGTTTAAACCAGCCAACCGTGCCGCGGCGTCCGCGCGCGAGGCATCAACGGTGGCCTCGATGGCGAGGTGCTCCTCCAAGATCTGGGGATCGGCACGAATGGCAGCCATCACGACCTCATCCGCGTGTGCGGCCGCGATTTACTTCTCCGCTGCCAAATGCTCCTTGAGGTCCTGGCTATACTGCGTGCACCATGGCTTAGGCCGGCCCTTATTTGGTGGAGGGGTCGGTGATTTGGGTGGAAGGTGTCGTGCTCGCGCCGGCGGTCGGGGCATGTGGGATGTGGAAGGAGGAGGAGGATGTGGGTCGGGTGTGGATTACCTGCCCGGATAGGCGAGGCCGAGCAGTGTGAAGGAGGGTCGCCGGCGAGGAGGCGGAGGCGCTGCAAGCAAGGAGTGAAAGTTTCAACTTGGAAAGGAAGGTGGAAAGGGGGAAAATGTGGCTTTTGGTAAGGGGGAGGGGGCGGGAAGGTAGATATTTCCGCGAAAGCCGAAAATTTGGAATCGCTTCAGCCAAAAAACTGGCGCGCAAAGTGTCATCAGACACGGTCCCTTATTCAGACACGGTCCAAAGATATTTTGTGCTGCATCTCACACGGTTGGTTATAATAAACTGTATGGGATCTACTTGATTTTTCGTCTTGATTTGAATTGCATAATGGGGTCACAGCGGCCATGGACGGTGTTTGAATTGCGAGACCTTTTATCAGCAGTGATCATAAAAGAATTGGAATTATTCAGGGTTCGTTTGGACATTTTTATGCATTAAGTGAGTTTTCAATGCATTTATGTGCATAATTCAAATTTGAACTACATGCACATGCTCCAGTGCATATAAATTGGTTGAAAAATCAAATCTTTGTCCTTGGGTGCATGCTTAGGTCCCATGCAAGAAATGGGAATGAATGTCAAACACCCTGCCACCATTACTCGGCCACAAACATTGAGATGCCTGGTTTTTAAATTCTAGTAAATCCAAAACTCGTCTGAAATTCATGAAACTTGGCATGCTATCATGGAGCGGCATCAACATGGCGTGGTAAAGTTTTTGTCCCATTTGGGGTAGGTTTGGGTATATGCTTCTCACAAACCAGAGCTTCTCACAACAAGCATTATGGTTTCGGTAGGGAACGCCCCAACTTTGGGGACGAAACGATATCCATTGCCTCTAATTGCTTTCAATTTTTTTTCTTGTGTCAACATAGAACAACAGGAGTGTTGTGTTATTTTTTGTGATTTTTCGGGGTTCGTTTGGACATTTTTATGCATTAAGTGAGTTTTCAATGCATTTATGTGCATAATTCAAATTTGAACTAAATGCACATGCTCTAGTGCATATAAATTGGTTGAAAAAACAAATCTTTTGTCCTTGGGTGCATGCTTAGGTCCCATGCAAGAAATGGGAATGAATGTCAAGCACCCTGCCACCATCATGCGGCCGCAAACATTGAGATACCTGGTTTTAGATTCTAGTAAATCCAAAACTCGTCTGAAATTCATGAAACTTGGCATGCAATCATGGAGCGGCATCAACATGGCATGGTAAAGTTTTTGTCCCATTTGGGGCAGGTTTGGGTATATGCTTCTCAGAAACCAGAGCTTCTCACAACAAGCATGATGATTTCGGTAGGGAACGCCCCAACTTTGGGGGCGAAACGATATCCATTGCCTCTTATTGATTTTAAATTTTTTTCTCGTGTCAACATAGAATAATAGGAGTGTTGTGCTATTTTTTGTGATTTTTCGGGGTTCATTTGGACATTTTTATGCATTAAGTGAGTTTTCAATGCATTCATGTGCATAATTCAAATTTGAACCACATGCACATGCTCCAGTGCATATAAATTGGTTGAAAAATCAAATCTTTTGTCCTTGGGTGCATGCTTAGGTCCCATGCAAGAAATGGGAATGAATGTCAAGCACCATGCCACCGTCACTCGGCCGCAAACATTGAGATACCTGGTTTTTAAATTCTAGTAAATCCAAAACTCGTCTGAAATTCATGAAACTTGGCATGCTATCATGGAGCGGCATCAACATGGCGTGGTAAAGTTTTTGTCCCATTTGGGGCAGGTTTGGGGATATGCTTCTCACAAACCATAGCTTCTCACCACAAGCATGATGGTTTCGGTAGGGAACGCCCCAATTTTGGGGGCGAAACGATATCCATTGCCTCTTATTGCTTTCAATTTTTTTTCTCGTGTCAACATAGAACAACAGGAGTGTTGTGTTATTTTTGTGATTTTTCGGTGTTTGTTTGGACATTTTTATGCATTAAGTGAGTTTTCAATGCATCTATGTGCATGATTCAAATTTGAACTACATGCACATGCTCCGATGCATATAAATTGGTTGAAAAATCAAATCTTTTGTCCTTGGGTGCATGCTTAGGTCCCATGCAAGAAATTGGAATGAATGTCAAGCACCGTGCCACCGTCACTTGGCTGCAAACATTGAGATACCTGGTTTTTAAATTTTAGTAAATCGAAAACTCGTCTGAAATTCATGAAACTTGGCATGCTATCATGGAGCGGCATCAATATGGTGTGGTAAAGTTTTTGTCCCATTTGGGGCAGGTTTGGGTATATGCTTCTCACAAACCAGAGCTTCTCACAAACCAGAGCTTCTCACAACAAGCATGATGGTTTCGGTAGGGAACGCCCCAACTTTGGGGGCGAAACAATATCCATTGCCTCTTATTACTTTCAATTTTCTTCTCGTGTCAACATATAACAACAGGAATGTTGTGCTATTTTTTGTGATTTTTCGGGGTTCGTTTGGACATTTTTATGCATTAAGTGAGTTTTCAATGCATTTATGTGCATGATTCAAATTTGAACTACATGCACATGCTCCGGTGCATATAAATTGGTTGAAAAATCAAATCTTTTGTCCTTGGGTGCATGCTTAGGTCCCATGCAAGAAATGGGAATGAATGTCATGCACCGTGCCACCGTCACTCGGCTGCAAACATTGAGATACCTGGTTTTTAAATTCTAGTAAATCGAAAACTCGTCTGAAATTCATGAAACTTGGCATGCTATCATGGAGCGGCATCAACATGGTGTGGTAAAGGTTTTGTCCCATTTGGGGCAGGTTTGGATATATGCTTCTTACAAACCATAGCTTCTCACCACAAGCATGATGGTTTCGGTAGGGAACGCCCCAATTTTGGGGGCGAAACGATATCCATTGCCTCTTATTGCTTTCAATTTTTTTTCTCGTGTCAACATAGAACAACAAGAGTGTTGTGTTATTTTTTGTGATTTTTCGGTGTTTGTTTGGACATTTTTATGCATTAAGTGAGTTTTCAATGCATCTATGTGCATGATTCAAATTTGAACTACATGCACATGCTCCGATGCATATAAATTGGTTGAAAAATCAAATCTTTTGTCCTTGGGTGCATGCTTAGGTCCCATGCAACAAATTGGAATGAATGTCAAGCACCGTGCCACCGTCACTCGGCTGCAAACATTGAGATACCTGGTTTTAAAATTTTAGTAAATCGAAAACTCGTCTGAAATTCATGAAACTTGGCATGCTATCATGGAGCGGCATCAACATGGTGTGGTAAAGTTTTTGTCCCATTTGGGGCAAGTTTGGATATATGCCTCTTACAAACCAGAGCTTCTCACAACAAGTATGATGGTTTCGGTAGGGAACGCCCCAACTTTGGGGGCGAAACAATATCCATTGCCTCTTATTACTTTCAATTTTCTTCTCGTGTCAACATATAACAACAGGAGTGTTGTGCTATTTTTTGTGATTTTTCGGGGTTCGTTTGGACATTTTTATGCATTAAGTGAGTTTTCAATGCATTTATGTGCATGATTCAAATTTGAACTACATGCACATGCTCCGGTGCATATAAATTGGTTGAAAAATCAAATCTTTTGTCCTTGGGTGCATGCTTAGGTCCCATGCAAGAAATGGGAATGAATGTCAAGCACCGTGCCACCGTCACTCGGCTGCAAACATTGAGATACCTGGTTTTTAAATTCTAGTAAATCCAAAACTCGTCTGAAATTCATGAAACTTGGCATGCTATCATGGAGCGGCATCAACATGGTGTGGTAAAGTTTTTGTCCCATTTGGGGCAGGTTTGGATATATGCTTCTTACAAACCAGAGCTTCTCACAACAAGCATGATGGTTTCGGTAGGGAACGCCCCAACTTTGGGGGCGAAACGATATCCATTGCCTCTTATTACTTTCAATTTTTTTTCTTGTGTCAACATATAACAACAGGAGTGTTGTGCTATTTTTTGTGATTTTTCGGGATTCGTTTGGACATTTTTATGCATTAAGTGAGTTTTCAATGCATTTATGTGCATAATTCAAATTTGAACTACATGCACATGCTCCGGTGCATATAAATTGGTTGAAAAATCAAATCTTTGGTCCTTGGGTGCATGCTTAGGTCCCATGCAAGAAATGGGAATGAATGTCAAGCACCGTGCCACCGTCACTCGGCCACAAACATTGAGATACATGGTTTTTAAATTCTAGTAAATCCAAAACTCGTTTGAAATTCAAGAAACTTGGCATGCTATCATGGAGCGGCATCAACATGCCATGGTAAAGTTTTTGTCCCATTTGGGGTAGGTTTGGGTATATGCTTCTCACAACAAGCATGATGGTTTCGGTAGGGAACGCCCCAACTTTGGGGGCGAAACGATATCCATTGCCTCTTATTGCTTTCAATTTTTTTCTCGTGTCAACATAGAACAACAGGAGTGTTGTGTTATTTTTGTGATTTTTCGGGGTTCGTTTGGACATTTTTATGCATTAAGTGAGTTTTCAATGCATTTATGTGCATAATTCAAATTTGAACTACATGCACATGCTCCAATGCATATAAATTGGTTGAAAAATCAAATCTTTGTCCTTGGGTGCATGCTTAGGTCCCATGCAAGAAATGGGAATGAATGTCAAACACCCTACCACCGTCACTCGGCCGCAAACATTGAGATACCTGATTTTTAAATTCTAGTAAATCCAAAACTCGTCTGAAATTCATGAAACTTGGGATGCTATCATGGAGGGGCATCAACATGCCATGGTAAAGTTTTTGTCCCATTTGGGGCAGGTTTGGGTATATGCTTCTAACAAACTAGAGGTTCTCACAACAAGCATGGTAGTTTCAGATAGAACACCCGTATGCAAAGTGAGAGCAGAATTTGTGCATCTCTTGAAGACAAACGGTTCTTTTGGATGACCCGTGTGAATTACTAGCGGGGCGGCGCAGTACTATTTGATTTGACAGCGGGCGGCGCAGTTCCCGATACGGCTTTAATGCAGATGAGGGAGAGGGTAGCGGTTCACAAAATGTTGAACGGCCAATGATGCATCCTCCTTCAATTAGCATCGTGTGAATGCATGGGGGAAGTAATGGGAGGACCTGGAAAAGAGGCAGCACGATGTGAATGCAACGCAGTTTGCACTCATATAAAGGTGCCCCTCCATTCCAATGCATCTACCGCATCGTACGCACCTAAGCATTTGCCTAGGCACCTACACTAATAAGCGCAAAAGTGCCCACTCCAGACCCATGGTGGCGATGCGCGCGAGCAGCCAGCGGCTGTGCCAGATGGTCCACGACGCCGGCCTGCGCCATGGCACTATGGATCGTCTCCATACGGTGTTGGCGACCGGCTAGTGGATGGCCGCCGTCGACGCCAGCTACGACTCTCAGTTGGACCAGATGATCATTCGCACCACCAACAGGTTCACCGTTGTCAAGAAGCTCGCGGACGACATCACCGTACTCCTCCAGCCCGCGCGTCCAGGCTCCTCATTGCCTGCCACCCTAATAGGCCTCCATGGTCGGAACCTCTTTGAAGCACTGGTGGCCCCGCGACTGCTCGTCGACGCCACGAAGAATGTCCACCTGGAGGTCGCGCTCGCCGCGAGGCGCCTCGCCCTGCAAGAAACCGTCGACCTACACATCCATGTGTACGAGCTAATCGTGTACATAGGTATCTACAAGGCCAGTGAGGACGCTATGACGTTGGCCTTCTTCAGCCGGCTGGAAGCCTTGGATGCCTTAGCTGAGAAGCACCTTGACCTCGCCACACAAGCTGCCTCTCCTTAGCCGTCGGTCGGTGGCCCGGCCGGCGCACTGAGTTGAGGAGGAGGAGGTTGTACGTTGATGGATGCATCTTTCTTCTTGCCTCCTGTAACCACCACTGCGATCGCATCATCCTGGCCTTAATTCTTATTTTGCTATTGCATTCTCTTTCCAATCAATACAGACATGTGCGATCCCTTTGCTCAATACAGACATGTCCATTCCAGTCTTATTTTGATTGGCTTGAATGAAGGTCTATCCCACCGTTAGGCGCCGCAGCGTGCTGTGCTCGCCGTTAGGCGCCGCTCTGCTCGTGTCCGTTGGCGCGCTCTGCTCGTGTCCGTTGGCGCGCTCTGCTCGTGACCGTTGGCGCGTTCTGCTCGTGTCCGTCGGCGCGTGTAACGCCCCGGATTTGATGCGCCAGGTATCTTCCAGTTATTCGTCGTTGTTGCCATGTCATTTGCTTGCGTGTTGCATTTTGCCATGTCATCATATGCATTGCATCCTCATATTTTCAAAACTTGCATCCGGTCCTTTCCCGCGTTGTCCGTTTCGCGATCCGACACTCCCACACGCGCCCGTCGCCCCTCTCAGACCTTGTTTCGTGAGCGGGAGAAAAACGTTTTCGGAATGGGCCGAGATTTTCCGAGTGGCCTTGGTATATCACCAGTAGACCGCCCGTCAAATTTCGTTCCATTTGGAGGTCGTTTGATGCCCCAACGGTTAACCGCGTAGCCCAAAAACCCCTTCTCTTTGCAGCCCAGCACCTCTTCACACAGCCCACCTAGCCAATCCAACTCCCCTCCATGCTCTCCGTCGTTCGATCACGATCGTGTGGGCGAAAACCACACCTCATTTGGATACTCCTAGCTCCCTCTACCTATATATTTGCCTCCCCCTCCTTATTTTTCGCGGTACAAACCCTAGACCAAACCTCCCTCTCGCCACCGGACGCGTCCTCCCGCCGCCCAGCAACGTCGCCACTGGAGCCCCACCGGACCCCGCCTCCTCCGTCGCCCAGGTCGCGCCGCCCGTCGCCTTGCTCTTCCTTCTTCCCTCATCTCCTCCCTCACAGCTCTCTCTCTCTCTCTCCTTGCCGTGAACAGGAGCGCCGCCGCCGCCCGGAGAAGCTCGCGCCGGCCTCCCTGCTCCTCCAGCCACGCCGTGCCCAGATCCGGCCGGATCCGGAGGCCCCACGGCCGGATCCGCCCTCGTCGCAACTCCGGCGACCTCCTCATCCTCGTCTCCGGCGTGTTCGCCGACGTTGACCCCGCGCCGGGACCCCTCCGTCCCGATCTGACCTCGTCCCCAGATCCAAACGCCCCGCCGTCCCGCTCTGCTCCGTCCTGGGATCTCCCCGTCCAACTTCGCGCGAGGTGAAATATGGGCAAGTCCCTAAATTGGTGCATTCTGGTGCCCACTTTGACATGCCATAACTCCATGCATGTAGCTCCGTTTTGTGCGTGAAATATATCAAAAAATTTATCATGTGATGCTCTTCATTTCATTACATTGTTTCATGCTTGTTTGATTTCATCTTGATGCCCTAATCTTCGTTGCAAGACTGCTATATGATGTTGTCTGCTGTAGTTTAACAGAACTTGCTCATTTGTCATTTTTGTATCTTTTTGTGTAATTTTCTTTTGAGCATGAAGTCTACATGTGTTATGAGCTACAACATGCCATATTTTCTGTGATGCAATCCAATCTTCATGATATGCCATGTGTTGATTGTTACAAGCTTGCAAAGTAGCCTCCATGATGTTGCTGATTTCTGTGACTTAGTTTTTCTGCTAAGTCTGTAACTGTAACATTGTGATGCCATGTTAACCTGCTTCTACAAGTCATTCTATGCATAATCTGGAGATGTTCACTAAGGATGTTTTGTTACACATGTTATGCTCTACCAATCCATGGCTTTTTTTGCATTTGTAGCCAGCTGTAGATTATTGTAATCTTGCTCTCAAATTGCTAAATAATGTTGCTGTCAGCCTGTTAACATTAAGTTCAGTTTTGCCATGTGTTTTCCTAGTGATCCATGCACCCTATGAACTTGCTCTTTCCATTCTTAGCTTCATAATTAGGCAATCTTACTGTTGGATGCCTTCACATGCCATGAAATACTTTGTGATGAGTGATTTGAGCTCGCAAAGATGCCTTCATAATTCTGTTTATGCCATGCTCAGTTTTTCTGCTAAGTCTGAATCTGTTTACGAAACTTGCTATGTTTACATGGGTACCATCATATCTTCTGTGCCTTTTTGGCTCGTGATCAGTAAGGGACTTTTGTTCTATGCAATTGGTAGATTTATGCCATGCCTTTGTTTGCTAGGATCTGTTCCTGTAGCATGTTGTTTGATAGCTCTAAACTTTGCAACCTGATGTTATTTCTGCCATGTCCAGTAATTTCTGCCAAGTCTGTGAAACTGTTATTATTTGCAATCTTGCCATGTCCTTTTGAGCATGTTCTAGTGATTTCTGGGAATAGCTCAGTGTTCATGTTTTGTAATTCTTTACCTGTAAATCATGTCTATGCCTTTTGTTTTCATGTTGAGGTGCTGTAGTATATTGTTTTGATGCTTGCTAGATGTCTAGTTGCTGTTTTGGACAGCTTGTCCTTTAAACTTGTTTCATGTGTATGTGTTGAACCGTTGCTCCGTTTTGAGTGTGCTCTATATTTAAACTTGCTTAGTTTTGCATGTAGTTTCATGTTACCTTGTTGGATCCATGTTTTGAGTGTGTTTGCTTGATGTTTGAATGCATTTTTTCATCAATGCCATGTTTAACTTGTTTTGCTCATATCTTCTAGGCCGTAGCTCCGAATTAAATGAACTTTATATGTAACTTGACTAAAATTTCGTGTAGATCATCTTGGTGCATCTTAACTTGCTGTTTAACAACTTCAACTTAATATTTGTTCAGATCTGGACCAATTTCGAAATTTGCATATGAGGACTTGCCGGAGTTGTTATATGTTAGTTCCGGCCTCATTTAAACTTGCTTTGATGTGTTGCTCTTGTATGCATCATCTCTTTCCATGCGTAGCCTCATGTAGCCTTGTCATGCATCATACTTGATTGAGCATCATGCCTTGTTCATGTGTGGTGTGTTTACCATATTGTGTGCTTCTTCTCGATAGTTCCCGTTTCGTTGCGATCGTGAGGATTCGTTCGTCTACGCTTGGTTCGTCTTCGTGGCTTCATCTTCTTCATGGACTCGTTCTTCTTCCTAGCGGGATTTCAGGCAAGATGACCGTCACCTTGGATCTCACTACTATCATTGCTATGCTAGCTGCTTCGTTCTATCGCTATGCTGCGCTATCTATCACTTGCTCTTCAAGCCTCCCAAATTGCCATGTCAGCCTCTAACCTTTGTCACCCTTCCTAGCAAACCGTTGTTTGGCTATGTTACCGCTTTTGCTCAGCCCCTCTTATAGCGTTGCTAGTTGCAGGTGAAGATGAAGATTGCTCCATGTTGGATTATGTTTATGTTGGGATATCACAATATCTCTTATATTATTAATGCATCTATATACTTGGTAAAGGGTGAAAGGCTCGGCCTTATGCCTGGTGTTTTGTTCCACTCTTGCCGCCCTAGTTTCCGTCATATCGGTATTATGTTCCCGGATTTTGCGTCTCTAACGCGGTTGGGTGTTATGGGAACCCCTTGACAGTTCGCCTTGAATAAAACTCCTCCAACAAGGCCCAACATTGATTTTACCATTTGCCTCACCTAAGCCTTTTTCCCTTGGGTTTCCGGAGCCCGAGGGTCATCTTTATTTTAACCCCCCCCCCCGGGGGGGGGCAGTGCTTCTCTAAGTGTTGGTCTGAACTGAGTAGACTGCGGGGCCCCCTCGTGGAAACTCGAGGTCTGGTTTTACTCGTAGGATGTCTCATCCGGTGTTGCCCTGAGAACGAGATATGTGCAGCTCCTATCGGGATTGTCGGCACATCGGGCGGCTTTGCTGGTCTTGTTTTACCATTGTCGAAATGTCTTGTAAACCGGGATTCCGAGACTGATCGGGTCTTCCCGGGAGAAGGAATATCCTTCGTTGACCGTGAGAGCTTATAATGGGCTAAGTTGGGACACCCCTGCAGGGTTTGAACTTTCGAGAGCCGTGCCCGCGGTTATGTGGCAGATGGGAATTTGTTAATGTCCGGTTGTAGAGAACTTGACACTTGACTTAATTAAAACGCATCAACCGCGTGTGTAGCCGTGATGGCTCTTTTCGGCGGAGTCCGGGAAGTGAACACGGTTTTTGGGTTATGTTTGACGTAGGTAGGAGTTCAGGATCACTTCTTGATCATTGCTAGTTTCCCGACCGTTCCATTGCTTCTCTTCTCGCTCTTATTTGCGTATGTTAGCCACCATATATGCTTTAGTCGCTGCTGCAACCTCACCACTTTACCCCTTCCTTACCCATTAAGCTTTGCTAGTCTTGATACCCATGGTAATGGGATTGTTGAGTCCTCGTGGCTCACAGATTACTACAACACCAGTTGTAGGTACAGGTATTGCGATGATCATGACGCGAGAGCGATGTTATTTGTTTTTGGAGTTCTCCTTCTGCTTCTTCTTCGATCATGGGATAGGTTCCAGGTCGGCAGCCTGGGCTAGCAGGGTGGATGTCGTTTGAGTTTCTATTTGTGTTTCATCCGTACTCGGATGTTGATCTTATATATGATGTATTGATGTATCCTTGCGGCATTTGTATGACTTGTATGTATCCCCATCTATTATATAATGTTGATGTATTATATCCACCTTGCAAAAGCGTCTTCAAGATAGGGTCGCATCTTGGGCGTGACAGCGCGCTCGGCTTGTGGACAGTTTTTCCTTGCGTGTTCAACTGCTATATATATATATAGTGTTACTATTCATCACCCAGGGTGCAGAATAAGTTATTCTTCACCCGAGGTAATCTTACGATCATTTCATAATTAAATTACGTTTGGAATTCAAATAGTTACATTCTTATTGATTCACTACGTAAAATTTGGCATGAAAAATAAAAATATAGGGCATAAGACAAGAAATTTTGCAGTTTATGTGTATTTTACACTATGTTTTTAGTTTGTAATTTTATATAACATAAAATATTTTTTACGACGATTATATTTTTTTTACGGTCTCTTTTTACGTCAGAAATAAGACAAAACTTATGAAACGTAAAATTACGGTGTATTGATGGTAAAATAAAGGGGGTGACCGCGGAGCGCTCTTCTCGCGTCCCTCCGCGCGCGCTCTGCCAACGGTTGGGCGTGCGCACGATCACATCGGGGGGCCTGTATGCATGCGGTTGCGCCGCGTGCGTTGCCACGCGATGCAGTTACGTGCAGCACGCTGGAGTTACACGCTGCAAATTAGAACTGCCATCAGGGCCTGTCGATATTCCTGGCCGTCCGGCTTCCCCTTTAATTCCCGTGGCCATTATAACCTTAGTCTCTTCAACCTTTCGATCGTGCCCCACAACACAACAAGCACACCCGCGACAACACATAGAGAGGGGATGTCCGGTGGCACTCCAATGGAGTTCAGCGAGCATAGAGTGGAGACCCACGCGAGGGAGACGGATCTCTCGGTGGTGTACACCATCGACCCGGCCGTGGTGGACGACTACATCAACAGCGTTGAGCAGTTGCTTGCTGGAGACAAGTACAAGGTGGTCGGCATCGACCTCCAGTACACCGCCGGTCGTCTCGGCATAGATCAGAAGGTTGCCGTCGCCCAGTTGTGCGTGCGCCATCATGTCCTCATCTACCACTACTGCATGGCCACAGAGCCTTCCGACCGTTTCAACAGGTTTGTCAACAGCACTGACTACAAGTTCGCCACGGTGGATACCACCAACGATGTAAAAGCGCTCAGTGTTACGGGCTTGGCCTGCAAAAACCTTGTCGAAATCCGTGACCACTACACGGTCTGGGGTAGCATGAATAAGGACTCCCTGGTCGAACTCGCCTGGGCCATCATCGACCCCTACTACGAAAAGATGAAGCAGGATGCCCAGAGAACTTGTCATGTATCCTGGCACAGGGCCTGGATGCGGCAACTGGATGAACCTCACCTCAGGTTTGCGGCCAAGAGCGTGTACACATGCTACGAGATGCACACGCGGATCGTTGACATGAGGAAGTGCCTCATTACCCAAATCGACGAGCCCGGATCGAGCCACAAGCAGAGCAAGCGTCACAAGAAGTAGATGATGATCAGATGATCGTTTATGATAGTTAATCATGCATGTAATATATAGTTTACTTTATTGGTGTGTGGAAATTTCATGTGTGTAGTAGCCAGCTATGTAATTATGCATGTAATAGTTTACTTTGGTGTGTGCAAATGCCATGGTTGTAGTAGCCACCTATGTAAGTGGATGTTTAATTTGGTTATGCAAGCATGTCCTTATAAGTGTGTGTATATGTTGTTGTTCTGTACGTAATCCCATCGCACGACACACACATCTTGTTAAGTTGAACCATTTCTGTTTTCTTGTGTCAACGCAAACAGTTTGTCCGAGTGAACTGCATGCCGTATATCGCACACACCTTCATCTGGCTGACCGTTTCTTTTGTGTTGCCTAATCACAAACAGTTCATCCGAGTGAACCGTATGCTGTACATCGCACACACCTTCATCTGGCTGCCCGTTTATTTTGTTCCTCCTCATCGAAAACGGTTAATTTAACTAAACCGTATGCCCTGAATCACACACGCAACTAAAATTTGAACCGTGTTTGATGCATCCTCCATCGCAAATGTTTTGCACCTTTTTGGACGGTTTTTTTTACACCACCGTTTGCGATTATGGCATCGCACACAGTTTCGTCGAAGGGTCTCTGATCGTAGTGTCGTGTTAGCAGCATCCTGCAGTAGTGTTTGAGCCCTTATCTTTTTGCATTGGTGATGGATGAGGTCACAAGGGATATACACGGAGATATCCCATGGTGTATGCTCTTTGCGGATGATGTGGTGCTAGTTGATGATAGTCGGACGGGGGTAAATAGGAAGTTAGAATTATGGAGACAAACCTTGGAATCGAAAGGGTTTAGGCTTAGTAGAACTAAAACCTAGTACATGATGTGCGGTTTTAGTACTACTAGGTGTGAGGAGGATAAGGTTAGCCTTCATGGCCAGGTGGTACCTCAGAAGGACACCTTTCGGTATTTGGGGTCAATGCTGCAGGAGGATGGGGGTATTGATGAAGATGTGAACCATCAAATCAAAGCCGGATGGATGAAGTGGCACCAAGCTTCTGGCATTCTCTGTGACAAGAGAGCGCCACAAAGGCTAAAAGGCGAGTTCTACAGGACGGCGGTTCAACCCGCAATGTTGCATGACGCTGAGTGTTGGCCGACTAAAAGGCGACATGTTCAACAGTTAGGTGTGGTGGAGATGCGTATGTTGAGATGGATGTGTGGCCACACGAGGAAGGATCGAGTGCGGAACGATCATATACGAGATAGAGTTGGGGTAGCACCAATTGAAGAGAAGCTTGTCCAACATCGTCTGAGATGGTTTGGGCATATTCAGTGCAGGCCTCCAGAAGCTCCGTTGCATAGCGGACAGCTAAAGTGCGCGGAGAATGTCAAGAGAGGGCGGGGTAAACCGAATTTGACATGGGAGGAGTCCGTTAAGAGAGACCTGAAGGATTGGAGTATCACCAAAGAGCTAGCTATGGACAGGGGTGCGTGGAAGCTTGATATCCATGTGCCAGAGCCATGAGTTGGTTGCGAGATTTTATGGGTTTCACCTCTAGCCTACCCCAACTTGTTTTGGACTAAAGGCTTGTTGTTGTTGTTGAAGTATCCTTTTATGCTATTCAGAAATTCTATATCATTTCCAATCAACAATATGTCATCCACATATAATATCAGAAATGCTACAGAGCTCCCACTCACTTTCTTGTAAATACAGGCTTCACCGTAAGTCTGTATAAAACCATATGCTTTGATCACCTCATCAAAGCGTATATTCCAACTCCGAGATGCTCGCACCAGTCCATAGATGGATTGCTGGAGCTTGCACACCTTGTTAGCACCTTTAGGATCGACAAAACCTGCTGGTTGCATCATATACAACTCTTCTTTAATAAATCCATTAAGGAATGCAGTTTTGACCTTCATTTGCCAGATTTCATAATTATAAAATGCGGCAATTGCTAACATGATTCAGACTGACTTAAGCATCCCTACGGGTGAGAAAGTCTCATTCTAGTCAACCCCTTGAACTTGTCGAAAACCCTTTGCGACAAGTCGAGCTTTGTAGATGGTGACATTACCATCAGCGTCTGTCTTCTTCTTGAAGATCCATTTATTCTCAATGGTTTGCCGATCATCGGGCAAGTCCACCAAAGTCCATACTTTGTTCCCATACATGGATCCTATCTCAGATTTCATCCTCAAGTTATTTATCGGAATCTGGGCTCATCATAGCTTCTTCATAGTTCGTAGGTTCGCCATGGTCTAATAACATGACTTCCAGGACAGGATTACCATACCACTCTGGTGCGGAACGTGCTCTGTTCGACCTACGAGGTCCAGTAGTAACTTGATCTGAAGTTTCACAATCATCATCATTAGCTTCCTCTATATTTGGTGTAGGCATCATGGGAACTGATTTCTCTGATGTGCTATTTTCCAATTCGAGAGAAGGTACAATACCTCATCAAGTTCTACTTTCCTCCCACTCACTTCTTTCGAGAGAAACTCCTTCTCTAGAAAGGATCCATTCTTGGCAACAAAGATCTTGCCTTCGGATCTGTGGTATAAGGTGTACCCAATTGTTTCCTTAGGGTATCCTATGAAGATGCACCTCTCCGACTTGGGTTCGAGCTTATCAGGCTGAAGTCTTTTGACATAAGTATCACAACCCCAAAGTTTAAGAAACAACAGCCTCGGTTTCTTGCCAAACCACAGTTCATACGATGTCGCCTCAACAGATTTAGACGGTGCCCTATTTAACATGAATGCGGTTGTCTCTAATGCATAACCCCAAAACGATAGTGGTAAATCGGTAAGAGACATCATAGAACGCACCATATCCAATAAAGTATGGTTACGATGTTCGGACACACCATTACGCTGTGGTGTTCCAGGTGGCGTGAGTTGTGAAACAATTCCACATTGTTTTAAATGAAGGCCAAACTTGTAACTCAAATATTTGCCTCTACGATCAGATCGTAGAAACTTTATTTTCTTGTTATGATGATTCTCCACTTCACTCTGAAATTTTTTGAACTTTTCAAATGTTTCAGACTTGTGTTTCATCAAGTAGATATACCCATACCTACTCAAATCATCTGTGAAGGTCAAAAAGTAATGATACCCGTCGCGTGCCTCAATACTCATCAGACCGCATACACCGGTATGTATTATTTCCAATAAGTCATTAGCTCGCTCCATTGTTCCGGAGAACGGAGTTTTAGTCATGTTGCCCATGAGGCATGGTTCGCAAGTATCAAATGATTCATAATCAAGTGATTCCAAAAGTCCATCCGCATGGAGTTTCTTCATGCGCTTTCCACCAATATGACCTAAACGGCAGTGCCACAAATATGTTGCATTATCATTATCAACTTTGCATATTTTGGCATCAATATTATGAATATGTGTATCACTACGATCGAGATTCAACAAGAATAGACCATTCATCAAGGGTGCATGACCATAAAAGATATTACTCATATAAATAGAACAACCATTATTCTCCGATTTAAATGAATAACTGTCTCACAATAAACAAGATCCAGATATAATGTTCATCCTCAATGCTAGCACCAAATATCAATTATTGAGGTCTAAAACTAATCCCAAAGGTAGATGTAGAGGTAGCGTGCCAACGGCGATCACATCGACCTTGGAACCATTCCCGACGCGCATCGTCACCTCCTCCTTAGCCAATCTTTGTTTATTCCATGGTTCCTATTTTGAGTTATAAATATGAGCAACCGAACCAGTATCAAATACATAGGCGCTACTACGAGCATTAGTAAGGTACACATCAATAACATGCATATCAAATATACCTTTGTTCACTTTGCCATCCTTCTTATCCGCCAAGTATTTGGGGAAGTTCCGCTTCCAGTGACCATTCCCTTTGCAGTAGAAGCACTCAGTTTCAGGCTTGGGTCCAGCTTTGGGTTTCTTCCCGGGAGTGGCAACTTGCTTTCCATTCTTCTTGAAGTTCCCTTTCTTTCCCTTGCCCTTTTTCTTGAAGCTAGTGGTCTTGTTAACCATCAACACTTGATGCTCCTTCTTGATTTCTACCTCCGCGGCCTTAAGCATTGCGAAGAGCTCATGAATCGTTTTCGTCATCCCTTGCATATTATAGTTCATCACGAAGGCTTTGTAGCTTGGTGGCAGTGATTGGAGAACTCTGTCAATAACACTATCAACTGGAAGATCAACTCCCAGCTGAGTCAAGTGGTTATGATACCCAGACATTTTGAGTATGTGTTCACCGACAGAACTATTCTCCTCCATCTTGCAGCTGTAGAACTTGTTGGAGACTTCATATCTCTCAACCCGGGCATTTGCTTGAAATATTAACTTCAACTCTTGGAACATCTTATATGCTCCATGATGTTCAATACGTCTTTGAAGTCCCGGTTCTAAGCTGTAAAGCATGGCACACTCAACTATTGAGTAGTCCTCAGATCGAGCTTGCCAGACGTTCATAACATCTGCAGTGGCTCCTGCAGCGGGTTTATCACCTAGCGGTGCATCAAGGACATAATTCTTTTGTGCAACAATGAGGATAATCCTCAAGTTACGGACCCAATCCGTGTAGTTGCTACAATCATCTTTCAACTTAGCTTTCTCTAGGAATGCATTAAAATTCAGGGGAACGGTAGCACGGGCCATTGATCTACAACATAGATATGCAAAACTATTAAGACTAAGTTCATGATAAATTAAGTTCAGTTAATCAAATTACTAATGAACTCCCACTTAAATAAACATCCCTCAAGTTATATAAGTGATACATGATCCAAATCAACTAACCCATGTCCTATCATCACGTGAGATGGGGTAGTCATCAATGGTGAACATCTCTATGCTGATCATATCTACTATATGACTCACGTTCGACCTTTCGGTCTCCAGTGTTCCGAGACCATGTCTGTACATGCTAGGCTCGTCAAGTTTGACCCAAGTATTCTGCATGTGCAAAACTGTCTTACACCCGTTGTATGTGAACATAGAGTCTATCACACCCGATCATCACGAGGTGCTTCGAAATGATGAACTTTGGCAATGGTGCATACTCGGGGAGAACACTTTTTATCTTGAAATTTAGTGAAGGCATCATCTTATAATGCTACAGCCGTTCTAAGCAAAAAAGCAATGCATAAACGATAAACATCACATGCAATCAAAATATGTGACATGATATGGCCATCATCATCTTGTGCTTTTGATCTCCATCTCCAAAGAATCATCATGATCTCCATCGTCACTGGCTCGACACCTTGATCTCCATCGTTGCGTCGGGATCGTCTCGCCAACTATTTCTTCTATGACTATTGCTAACATAGCGGTAAAGTAAAGCAATTACATGGCGTTTGCATTTCATATAATAATTAAGAGACAACCCTAAGGCACCTGCCGGTTGTCCATATTACAAAACATGATGATCTCATACAACAACGTATATCACATCACGTCTTGACCATATCACATCACAACATGCCCTGCAAGAACAAGTTATACGTCATCTACTTTGTTGTTGCAAGTTTTACGTGGTTGCTACAGGCTTCTAGCAAGAATCATTCTTAACTATGCAAAAACCACAACTATGATTTATCAAGTTTGCTGTTTTAACTGTCTTCAAGGACCGATCGTAGTCAAATTTGATTAAACTAAAGTAGGAGAAACAGACACCAGCCAGCCATCTTTATGCAAAACAAGTTGCATGTCAGTCGGTGGAACCGGTCTCATGTGCGTGGACATGTAAGGTTGGCCCGGGCCGCTTCATCCCACAATTCTGCCGAATCAAAATAAGATGTTGGTGGTAAGCAGTATGACTATCACCGCCCACAACTCTTTGTGTTCTACTCGTGCATATCATCTATACATAGACCTGGCTCGGAAACCACTGTTGGGAAACGTTGCATGGAAAACAAAAAAAATTCTACGCACACGCAAGATCTATCCATGGAGATGCATAGCAACGAGAGGGGAGAGTGTGCCTACGTACACTCGTAGACCGTAAGCGGAAGCGCTTAGTAACGTGGTTGATGTAGTCGAACTTCTTCGCGATCCAACCGATCAAGTACTGAACGTACGGGACCTCCGCGTTCAGCTCACGTTTAGCTCGATGACGTCCTCGCCTTGTTGATCCAGCAAGACGGCGAAGTAGTGGATGGGTTCTGGCAGCACGATGGCATGGTGACGGTGGTGGTGATATTATCTCCGTAGGGCTTTGCCTAAGCACTACGAAAATATGACCGAGGGACGAAACTGTGGAGGGGGCGCCACACACGGCTAAGAGATTGTCGTGGTTATGTGTGGAGCCCCCTCCCACATATATATAGGTGGGGAGAGAGGAGCAGCCAGGAGGCACCCCAATTAGGGCCGAATCCTACTTGGGCTCCTGCCTTGCCCCCCCCCCCTACCATATATGTTGGAGGGGGAAAGGAAAGGGGGGAGAGGGAACGAAGGGGGAGGCCGAATCCCCCTCCTTCCTTTCTCCCATAGGCCGGCTGCCATAGGGGGTGCGCCAACCCCTTGTGGGCTGGTGTGCTCCCCTCCGATGGCCCAATAGGCCCATCATCCTCCCGGGGGTGTCCGGAACCCCTTCCGGTGATCCGATGACTACTCGGTGCACTCTGAAACTCTTCCGGTGTCCGAATAGTATCGTCCTATATATAAATCTTTACCTCGAGACCATTCTGGAGCTCCTCGTCATGTCTGTGATCTCATCCGGAACTCCGAACTACATTCGGTCACCAAATCATATAACTCATTGAGAAACAGTATAACGGGGCTAGCTACGAGCCTCCACAGCGATCTCACTGTCACAGCCGTCGGATCATCAAACATACGGTGTAGATCAAAGTCGAGCGTCCCTACTCGCCCGCGCACATCGCACGCCGTCTCGCGGGCCGCTGCTCCGCGGAATGACCTCCTCTTCCTTTAGTAATCGGGCCGTCAAGGCCCACTTATTCCCAGTCGGACGCTAACAGCCTAGGTCACCCTCGAACGAACAGCTTCTCCGTGTCGCTGTCCTTCCTCCTCACGATGCGCTGGCATTCCTCCCTCCTCGATGCACCGTCGATCCGCCGGTACGGTCCACCCCCCTCCCCCCTCTACACTTCCTCCATAGCCCCTTCCTTTCTGTTTTAATATTTTCTGTCATGCAGTGTTCGTGTATTTATTTACTTAATGGTGGCTGCGGCGGCCGCCCCGCCGTGGGCTTTCACCGCCGGCTGTCGCTGGAGGCAAACTACCTAGATGGTTTCGCGGTGGCGATGGAGGCGCTAGATACCTGCTTTCTCGTGTGCCTTCTTGTCGCCTCTGCTCTTCCAATGATGCGGATCCAGGAACAGAGTCCAACCCTCTCCCCTTCTAATTCTTCCTTCGTGTTCTGCACTTCTTCTGCTTGCTCTTTGACAAACATCAAATTATGTTTTTATGTCTCAATGTGTTCGGTTTCAATTCCCATGTGAGAAGATCCTTCTGAGGAAGGCCAGGAATTGGTACTGAAATTCTGAATATGCATAGGTACAAAGAACCTTGAATCTGTCCAGGTGAGCATGACATTGATTCCAGTTCTTGTGATATTTGTGTCTAACTTAATTCATCTTGGCACCGGTTCAAAATAAATAAATTCATCTTGGCATGATTATTATGTGGTTCAAGTGCTAATCAAGTGAGCTGAGCATTTAGTTTCTTCGTTGTGCCATGCTATTAGGAATAACATGTTATTTTATCCACCGGTCTCTGATAAATGAGAAGTTCATTCTTTGTTTACACTTGTGACTAAAACACATTTGGTTTCCTATTGTAATTTCTTTTTTCAGATTTTGGTGTGTTATTCTTGAATATATTATGCGCACGAATTATTTCTGGAAATATTTCCCCCTTTCTCTAGAGTCCATATTCACTATTAATTTCTGAAAGTCAATTTTCATGTTGTTGAGCCCACAATGCTCCTAAAAGTATTACATGCACGTGGAGCGCAGGGTGAGTGCTCATGTTAGCAATCTTGTGTTCCTTTTTCAAGATTTAGGATTTAGTTTGGTTAAGAAAGCTTGTCGTTGCACTGTATTAACATTGCTTGATCTATGGTTTTTAAGCTTTTGAGCCCTAGATCCTCTCTTTGGCAAGTATTGCAGGCAACCGGTGAAGCCGAAGCCATTTATGAATGCAAGGCAGACAAACTATTAAGTATGTTTTATGATTTTATGAGAAGTTTAAATTTTCAGCTGAATAAGTTGCCCAAGATTGCACATCTGAACCTAATCTTACTTTTACTTCTGCAGATGCCATGAAATTGTAAAGGTATCTTTCTATTCCTAGAATGATTTGACAAGGCCCATGTCGACGATCTATGCACCATCACCTACGGCCAGGTTGTCTAAGAAAAACAGTCCATTAGTTGTGAGATCTCTTACTGCTAAAATCAGTGGTCGGCGTGGCATGAATAAAATCCGTAGCATGACATTTGGATCTGACGTTTTTATGTGTACCTGACACACCTTGAGGATTAAAGCTGCACTTGAGTCAATTCGAATATTGTATAGTTGATCTCTTTATTGGGAGTTAGATCCAAAAAAGCTAAGTTATATGTGATAAAATTCAACTTATTGTCCGTCTATATCATGGTTTGTAATTTGTTACGGTGTCAGGGCACAGCTGAGACGCACCTGGCCTGTAGAGCTTAACACTTTGAACAGTTCTCTTGAAAATATCTCAAACATATATTTGGACCCATACAAATTATTCAATTTTTCTCAAACACTGCTTGGATTTTTCAAAAATAGTCTTAAGTATTTGTTGTCAATATGAGCGGGCGCGGCAAAGCGCGCCTTCATGTTCTAGTATAACACTATATCGTCAACGAATGTTAAGCGTGCGGACCCTACAGGTTCGAGAACTATGTAGACATGATCGAGACACCTCTCCGGTCAATAACCAATAGCGGAACCTGGATGCTCATATTGGTTCCTACATATTTTACGAAGATCTTTATCGGTCGAACCTTATGACAAGATACGTAGTTCCCTTTGTCCATCGGTATGTTACTTGCCCGAGATTCGATCGTCGGTATCTTCATACCTAGTTCAATCTCGTTACTGACAAGTCTCTTTAATCGTTATGTAATACATCATCTTGCAACTAACTCCTTAGTCATTTTGCTTGCAAGGCTTATTATGATGTGTATTACCGAGAGGGCCCAGAGATACCTCTTCGATACATGGAGTGACAAATCCTAATCTCGATCTATGCCAACTCAACAAACATCTTGGGAGATACCTGTAGAGCATCTTTATGATCATCCAGTTATGTTGTGACGTTTGATAGCATACAAGGTATTCCTCCAGTATCCGGGAGTTGCATAATCTCGTAGTTGAAGGAATATGTATTTGACATTAAGAAAGCAATAGCAATAAACTGAACGATCAAATGCTAAGCTAACGGATGGGCCTTGTCCATCACATCATTCTCCTAACCATATGATCCCGTTATCAAGTGACAACACATGTCTATGGCTAGGAAACCTTAACATGTATAGGGACACGGTATTTGTTTATGTATCCACACATGTATTTAAGTTTCCGATCAATACAATTCTAGTATAAATAATAAACCTTTATCATGAATAAGAAAATATAAAATAACAACTTTATTAATGCCTCTAGGGCATATTTCCTTCACCTCAAGGGGTGAAAACTGTTATGACCTGGCCCATGCAAAAAACACGACCCAAGGCTACAGACGACGCAGCCGCAAGTTCGCTCATCCCTAAAGGCCCAACAAGAAAGGAAGACACTGTTGGGATGGATAAAGGGGGCGACTAAGCACGGGCACTTCTTGCGGGGAGACCCAACGGACACCGTGGGAGTGCTCCCAGCACACCACTTGGTGTGTCCCACCGCCGTCATGTGACGCGTGCTGGACGCACCCCACATGAACTATTTCTACGTGTTTCGGGGTTTTTTATTATGGGGAAGGGCGTTTTGAATTTTCCTTGGGTTTTCCTAGGTTTTCATGATTTTCTTTCTTTCTTTAATTTTTCCCTGCGTGAGGCACACCGGTGAAGAATCACAAATATGCTTCACGGTTAAGCACCTATACTTCCCGAAAAGTGAAAAACACAGTTGTGCTTCCACGTGAAGCGCAGCAGTGCTTCTCATAAAATGAAAATCACAGTTGTGCTTCTTGTGAAGCACAATTGTGTTTCTCGGAAAATGAAAAGCATAGGTGTGCTTCCGGTTTCCGGTTTTCACATGTTTCCATTTTTTTCGTTTCCTGTTTTTTGTACTTTCTGATTTGTTTTATTTCTCCTAACCAATGTATATTTTTGATTTATGATTTTCTGAGGTTTTTTGGGGGAAAAGTCGCCAAACCTATTAACATGGGATCTAGTTTCTAATATCTCGACGCAAGAATCGCAACAGCAAAACAAGTTCATGATTTGAATGCACGGTTTAAGAGACAAAAATGTTTTTAAAAAGCCGAATGAACATAAAAAGAAGCATAAAACTCACCGGTCACGACAAGTGTCACACATGTAATTGTGCCACTTGACACACAAGAGAAGGCTGGCCAACGCTGACATCTCCATTCAAATGTACTCGCTCACCATCTCAAAGATGTTCGTTGAACTGTAACTACATTTCATATTGCCAGTTTGCCACTAGCATATTCAACAAGTGCGGCGACTATGATCATGAGGATCACACATATTCTGAATGGGTCTAGACACATAGCACACATGTCCGACCAAAGAATCTTGTCTATAGCTTTGGTTAGGGTTGCAACCAATTCCCGTTTCATCTCACGAGTTCCAAACCCCGGCAGCAAAGAAAGCCTGTAATTCCTCATCAGAAAGAAATAAAATCTGGTAGAACTAAAGCCTGTAGATGTTTGAACAGCAGTAACAGTATCATTCTGAGGATAAAGAGGTGCCAAAGATAACATCTTGCCCAGACCTGATCCAGTAAAGCTATGTCCATTGGTGAGGTTTTGATTCTTAAGCGCTGCCTTAGATTCAGTCGGTAGGGCAATTGGCAGGGGAATTTTCCATGGCAGACTGCTCGCGTTTCCACTGGAGATGATGACCAGAGGACTGCTTTGGACTAACCCCTTTCTGGAATGGTGGCGAGTTCCATGGCAGCGGCCTCCCAATCTGCTGAATAGACGCCAAAAATCCAGGAGGTGCTTCTGCTTTCCGCATTACCTGAAAATACAAGATCTTAATAACAGAACTATTGACTACATGCTGTAATCTGGATCTGGTTAACTACTGCTGAGAGTGTAGTTGAGCTCACGTGATCTGAACTTATAAGTTACAACGAACTTTGATATGCCTCTGTTTCATTTCAGTAAACATTTTAGCCTAAGATGAGGTCCACTTTGTCTATATGTACATTATGGAACACCAACTTTCCAGTTTTGATGATGGGGTTTCTTTTGAGAGAAAAATATGGTTATATGAAGGCAAGCCATATATCGAAAGGAACAGAGAAAGGTACAATTTAACAACGGATACAACAAGCTTGATAGTGAAAACAGTCTTACTGTGAGAACTCTAGAGTAAAACGACGTCCCACTCAAAGACAGGGCCCTCCCAATAGATTCCTTGTCAGCAAAAGTAACAAATGCAGCCCTGGGAAACAACAAGAATTAACAACAGATATGGAGCTTGTAGATGCCACAGATGAAGAAAGCAAGCTGAAACTTGGCATGAAAGAATATACCCTTTTGGGTGGCCAGTAATTGCATCTGTCAACATATTGAGCTTAAGCACTGTCCCACACTTCATAAAATGTGTTGATAATGCTTCCTTGGTTGCCGCAAAATGCACCTAAAACAATCACCCAGACATGTAACTCACCAAATTTATCCTCTATGATGTAATTAGAATGAAGAAGCCTTTTCAGTCAAAAGAATGGAGCAAAAATTATAGTTATCCGTGGCGAACAAAAATAAAGAGATGGGTTCCTTTTACATACATTTGTCACAAGAACAGTTCTGGCATCGGCATCCTCCTCTAAATTCGAATGGGGCCCTACAAGAAAACAAAATTTCAAAAGACTCAATTCCATCTGTGGATAAGAGTGTTGAGCTGGTGAACAAAAAATAGGAAATTGCTCAATATATTTAAAACAATCCACATTCCAAGGCGCAAACAGAGTTGCTTCAGAGTTATCTCTCTGTAAATAAAAAGTAACTTCAGAGTGCTCAAACAGTTAAATGCTGCCGGATCTCAAAAGTTTGACTATCCTTACTGCCCTCTGGAAACAGGTAAACAAAGCAAAAAAGAAAGGAATATTGGCCCGAGGGGAGGTGCAGACAGCAGAAGTTTTTTTTTAGCAGAAGCTGAGAACCACGACTGATACATCACAGTTAACCATACATGTCATGATGTGGACAACAAAACTAGCTTTCATGCAAAATAGGCTGGGTGGTACAATTAGTTGGCGTGTAGTCAAACACATCATAAAATCATTAATTGATTGGTGCTTAATGTTTTTGGTCATTTCATGGAATACACTAGACTGGTTAAGCACAAGTTTGAAGTTTCCTTAACTGCGTTGTGCTTCAAGCCGGCAATTCGACCTATGGGTTTGGCCGCTCATGTCACCCGACCCAAATGGGTAGGGTATGGGTCGTGCTCTTTGCCCATGGGTCGCCCATGGGTTGTACCCATGGGTAACCGATTACTCATGGGTAGGGTATGGATTCGAATTCGTGCCCATGGGTTACCCATGGTTCGCCCGATTATTAAGAAGTATATATATGTTTTATTTTACATGAATTGTGAACATTTTTTGTGAAGATTTTTTAGGACAGCATGCACCCACGTTGCTTAGTTATTCCTGTAGAGAGACAGAACCATGAATTAACAAAATGCTTAGGTCAGTAGCATCAAGAGATCAACAAGTTTGGCTTGTTGGGCCTCCAAAGCCAGCCCATGCATCCTGTGTGTTGCTCTACATGCACAAAGCAAGCAAAATACATGCTTGCCAGCTGCATTAGTACCACCTCGCCTAGCGAGCACATAGGAAGTCGAGCGCTGCCTGTATAAGAGACTAGAACAGTAGCGATCCTCAGTTCGAAGTGCATGGCACCAGAAGGGAGCATAAATTAAATAATAACAAAAATACTAAGCCCGGCGGGTGCCCGATTGGGTCAGGTAACTGCGTGGGTTTGGGCATGGGCATGAGACAAGACCCGTGGGTAGGGTCATGGGTGAGCGATAGACCCGATAAGCATTCCGGGCATGGGTCTAGTAGAGGTCGACCGAACCAAACCCGACCCGACTGGTGCTGATCTTACTTTATAAGCTGTTGTGAAGAAACAAAAGCCTTTAGTCCCAAACAAATTGTGAAGAAATAGTTGTGGCAATTCAGTATCATGTTATGCAAACAAGATCAGAACCTAGCTGACTCCTAAAATTTTACCAAAATAAAAGCACATGTACCACCTTGCTGGATATCTCTTGTGTTGTTCTGTTAGCCAGGATGCAACTTTGATTTACTTTGGTGTTGATTATACCAAAAGGACTAAACATACATACGCAAACGGCAAACATAACTCTTGTCTTGTTCAATGGCAAATATACTTTTCCACCTCTTCTCTCTTCTGGATTTTGACATAAACACAGATACAAAAACGGCAAACGTAATTCTTGTCTCTCCGAATGGCAAATAGGACTTTTCCACCTCTCTTCTGGATTTTGACATAACATACTTGTTTGTTCAGATAAAGCCAGCTTTGTGTCCATCAGCATATTGTTAATTTCAAAGTGTGTTTAAGCAAATAACAACCAAGTGCCAGTGTCCAGAAGGAACTTTCGACGTTTCTAATGTTGACTCGACAAACCAAATTAAATAAAGGAAAACAGCCGAGTGCAGCGTTTTGGTGCCCAGGCTCATCTGCATCCAAACAACAACAACAACAACAACAACAACAAAGCCTTTAGTCCCAAACAAGTTGGGGTAGGCTAGAGGTGAAACCCATAAGATCTCGCAACCAACTCATGGCTCTGGCACATGGATACGGCGCACCACCAGGGGGGTGACGCCCGGGCCCTTGCCCATTTGCCACCACACACGGGTTACGATGTAGCGCGTCGCTCAGACGGTTACGCCCCAACGAATATCTTTTGGGTTTCATCTCCATAAGAGTGGCTGAGTTTTTACGTTGGCTCACCAAGCCTATCACAACCCTCCTCCTTTACCCGGGCTTGGGACCGGCTATGTTGAAAATCTTTTGGGTGCCCAGGCTCATCTGCATCCGGTTAGAAAAAAATCACAACAAATTCAAAAAATTCCAAAAAAAATTGCATGGTAGAAAATTTATTGTGTGAGGTCTGCTCCAATTTTCAGATCATTTGGACATCTGAGTAGCTCTCAGCAAAAAAGACAAATCGTGTCAGAACAGTGCATGAACAGTAAACTTTTTTACAGACCCTGAATTTGACTTTTTTGCCGAGAGCTGCTGTCCAAATGATCTGAAAACTGGAGCGGACCTCACGCATCAAATTATCTACCATGCAAAAAAATGGGAATTTTTTGAATTTTTCTAGTATTTGTTTTGACTTTTTTCATCAGCGCGGGTGCAGATGAGCCTGGGCTCAGAAGTGGATTATCGAAAACAGCCTGTCTTTCATTGTTTGGAACCTCCTTCATCTGAGATAGCAGTCTCACCTTTGTCCTCAAAGTTAGCTCTGACCACCATCCTGCCTGCCCCTCCACCAAGCCATTACTTCCACAACAATGCTTTAGTAGATTGACACAGCTTTCCTGGCACTACGAGGCATGGTTTCCTAGGACACCGATGTGGCAGTTTACAAAAACAGTGGCACATGCAAGCTCCAGTAACATGTCACTGCGGACGCTAATGCAGAAGTGCTGGCTGGAGAGAGTGAGAACAAGGACTGTGGTTGCGGAAGAACAATCAGCTGCAACCAATCCGCAGGCAAAAAAGAGGATGCAGGAGCTTACAGCCAAATAGGGTGAAGTGGAAATATACAGGGACCACATCTGGTGATAAAATAAATAGTGGAAAATCTTGTAGATTGGGCTCCTCAAACGGATCTAGAGAATACAGGGCAGCCTGGTTGGAGAAGCAGCGGCATGTGGGTCCTGAAAAGGCCCGAGCCACACTGTGGTAGAACATAATGCTGAGCTTTGATACATCTTCCACATGGCCAGCTGCTAGAGGGACGAATCGCTGATCATCGGTGCGTGGAAGGTTTTTGAAGAAATTATCTCAAATTCTCGGCCATTCGAGTTGCGAGAGAGTTCTCTTTGATCTTATTCTGACTGCCAAGTCATTTGATATGGAAAGAACCTGATTTCCAAGTGGGTAGCTGGCCTGTTTCACAAATTTTCTGGTGGGTATATGGTTTAATAGCTTTGGCGGACAAGCAGATTAAGCATCAAACTTCAGGGAGGTAACAAGTCTTTCTACAAATAATATGAATTCTGTGGAGGATAAAAGATTGATTAACTGGTTTCCCTGTTTTGATGTCATTTCAAATCATATGGATTCTTGTATTTTGGCTGTCTGTTTTTGGATTAAGTGATGGGAGTATCATCATATTTTTGCAATTTATAGCCAAGAACATAACGCTGCTATGCACCATTGTAGAGCATTTCACCAATAAACTGCCCTCATGTTTAAACTAGGGGGCTCTTGCTGCCAACATAGACAAGAGACCATACAAACCAGTGAAAGGACCAACAAATTACAGATGACCATTTTTTTCAGGACCGCAGTCACAAGCAGCCAAGTATATTGACCTAGGTGACTATATCACTGATAATAAATCGCTAGAAATAATTGCAGATGACTCACTCAACAGATGACCTAATAGATTTGCAAGAACAAACTGGTGAACCAACTGCTATCTCAGAAAATTATGTTACGCTATATTTTGGCATGTAGTAGTAAATCCAATGTCATTTTCCTTAGGTTCCTTTGTATGAATGTATTCATATAGAAACAGAAGGGACTAAAGAACAATAGGACAAACCTGATGGGAGGGCTCCTTGCTTCCCATTGTTTATCTGCGCCTGCTTGGACCGAAGCTTGAGCATGTCTAGTTCCACCTGCTTTAGCTTTAGTTTCACATCCAACATCTCCTGCATAATCAGTTACGACAACCATTTTAGGTCGCTAGAAGATCCCAAATAGAAAACAAGTTACTCAACAAGGATAGCTTACATCTTTTACTGGTTTGTTACTGTAATTGCCACCATCTTCACGAACAGAAGACCCACTCTTGGACTGTGCAGGGCTGCTAATTTGCTGACTTTGCAAAACATCAGTTCCTGAATTTAGCCGCATATTTAACTGGGACAATTTGTCAGATGCTGATACATGTCCTTTAGACGAGTTTGCATGCCGTGCTGGTTCAGAAGCTGATGCAGGTAAGCTCTTCACCTTGGATATGAACTCATTCAAACTTTGTGAACCAAAACTTTTCACTGGCGGAGTTGAAGTAGACTTCTGGCTAATAACATCTCTAACTTGATGACGATTACGCTCCACATCACCAAAATTCAACCGACCGGTCAGCCTGCTTCTGTTGGATTTCTCCCCAGGCTCATGTGCGTGTGCTGTATTGACATCTGGGTAACTACTGGAAAAGTTTCCGGAATTTGCTCTGTCAAATAAATCGCCTTCCGTACTTGAGTTAACACGGCATCTTCGTTCATGCTCAGACACCATTAACTTGGCCTTCTTATGCATTATATTTTCAACATGCATGTTGTCAGCTTCTGTAGCTAAACCTTGATCCTCCATAGCAGGCTTCCCTAGCCTGTCCCAAACATTGCGGGGCCTTCTCATGGATTCTGGCACTTCACCATCATCAGTTCCCACGGCCACAGGCAAACGTCTTGTTGAGGAATTTCCTCCAAGATGCTCATCATGGGGTTCCTCTGCATTAGGTTTTCGAATAACAGTAAATCAATATCAAAGAATACCACTTTTGATCTTTTGGCAAACAGCCGACCCCAAAACTTAAACCCAGGACTGCTAGTGTAGTTTCCCGAATCAATGCAGTACAGAAAGGAATATGGATCAGCTCAAGGTAGTATTAGTAATTTTGGTAGTTACCATTTCAACTCTACAATCTATTCCCTCCGTCCCATAATATAAGAACGTTTTTGACATTAGCGTAGTGTCAAAAACGTTCTTATATTATGGGACAGAGGGAGTAGTATTCAAGGATAAGGAATGTTGAGAAACATAACATGGATTCCCTGACTCCATGCCATAGGATCAAAGTCCGTACAAATTGCAAAATCATATAGTTTTTTTTAAATATAGTTTGCCAAAAAAAAAAGATACTTCCTCCGTTCTTTTTTATAAGACGTTTTGGACAGCTGACATTGAACTGTTTTGGGCATTGTCTGAATTGTCTAAACGTCTTATAAAAGTGAACAGAGGGAGTAGAAGATATGCACCAAGAGAGCCATCATTTAGATCAGAGGACAACACTATGGAGTTATGTTATAAAGTCCATATATGGTATTATTGCCTTTAAGGTTGCCTCTGTAACGTACTTTGGCAGTGTGGCCATTTCTGACAAAAGCAATTATTCTCTTTTTCAATAAAAACAAGTTTGAATCCCTTCTTTGTTCAATCCATCTACAAGCAAACAGACAGAACCATTTTTCATGCAATCTCAGTTGCACCTTCAATCTTGTACTCTCATTCGGGATTGAGTTGAGACAAGCCAAACTGGACACCAAGAGCCTGAATCAGTACAACACTTCAACCAAACTGGACAGCCACATGAAAAAAGTCCTTTTAAGGGACATTTGTGAGAAACTTAGCCACTTCAACTTTCTAGAAATACATACACAACTTCCATAACTAAGGGAAATCACATGTTGCTTGTATGTATAGAACTTAAAGGCAAATGATTTTTCATAAGTTAAAGTAGAATTATCAGAACCTTAACTCCATTTAAAGGCACACATAAGCATGCAAGCTAACCAGGGGATGTTAGATAAAACAAGAGCACGCACATGACCCCAAAAAAAGATTGTTTACAGACCATCTTGAATCATATTCAGGCAAGATAATTTTAACGGAGAACTATAGGGATGACCGAAGACTGTATATTTATTGATATAGAAGAAGAAAATTACAAGACTAAATACGAGGATATTTACAGAGATATTCATACAACTTTGGAAGGACATTAACCCGCAAAGTAAGAAAGCATCGTTATCTTCTTTAAAAATTGAATCGCCTAGCCTTATAGAAGCTGGTAGACATCTTTTTTAGTAGAAAAAAATGCAGCATGAAGTAAAAATACAAAGTACAAACAAAATGTTCAGATGAAAAAAAGAGAACCGGTTTTGATAAAGGGGTGTGCATGTGACATATAGATGTGGTCCAGTATAGAATACATGGCACGAGACATTTAGTACTTCTCGTGGGTGTATTGAGTAGTTTGAAGTAGTTATCATATGCCAAATGGTTCAAGAACATATTGTCCTAGAATTGAGCTGTTGCATAAGAAAAAAAATGCTTGCCTTGCATCAATGTATGTTCAGTCTTTGCAGCTACACCAGACTGCCGCACGGAGGAACTTCTGCCAGCTGTTGAACTCCAATCTTTCTGCTCTGACATAGAATCATCAAGTTAGATGCATCCTTTCCATAGCACATCCTACAAATGTAGGTACTTAACAACAGATGCATGGCCTATTGAGTATTTACCTTCTGATGCTGGCCCTCCCGATAACATTCGTCACCAGCCACCATTTTAGGGGAAATGGTAACAGTTGAACTAATGCGTCGCTGGGCCACATTTTGTCCCTTAGTTAAATCAAGCTTGTGAAGGCCATTATGCTCTTGTGGTACTAAGATATTTGAGTTTACCTGGTCAACAGTGGATGAGTTTGACTGAGTGTTCGTAAGTCATGATACGTGCATAATTTGGGCATTTTGACTTGAAAGAAGTTAACAGATGCTCAATTAAGTTGAACTAGTGGATAACTGGATATGATGAAGACAATTAAATGTTGTGTGGCGACTGATGATTGTAAGAGGAAAGAGGGTAAGATCCTTACAATATGAGCCTCCCCGGGTTGGGTTTTTGTGACCAGAAGATTTTTCTTATCATTCCGGTCCTGACTTTCATTTTCCAGTCTATGTTGCACACTAGAATCATCAGCCAGTGCTACAGCCGTTTTGCTTAGGTAACCCCAAAGCCTGCTTAGTCATGCAAAAAAACATCATGGCCTCATAAAAGTACACATATCAAGAACACAACTAATTGATTAAATGGCAGCTATAATACCATGCAACAAATTTTGCACTATCATCACCAAGAAAGGCCTCCAAATCATCGCGTGCTTGATACTGATGTTTCCCATTACAAACTAAAATTACAATGTACTCCTTTAGTCAGGGAGAAAAGAAAAGAAGAATTATCAGTCATTATGCAATCAACAGCTATAAAGCATCTTGTTTATATTAGCATGAAAACAAACATACCAAGAACTCAAACAGTCGAATCTTGCATATTTGGCAAAACATGCAATGAAAACTCACGGTTATCCTACCAACTAAACTAAAGAGAGTAATGTAGTCCTCAAACCTGGCATACAACATAGCAACATAGAAAACTGAGGAAGTTGCCATCTATAGCCAACATGCACTTATCAAGTGAGGACGCCAAGGTTGTGCTTCAATGTTTCTTTCTTTGAGATTATCAATCCAAGACCCAAAAAAATCTAATGAAAACACATTAGGTGTAGGCAAGAGGGAACATACACCCTTTTCTTTTCTTCTTTTTTTGCGGGTGAACATACACCCTTTTCGAAGGGAAATGATCACTAGATATGTGTTGAGACACTCTACTGCCCCTTCGCATGTCTTCTTATGCAAATATCCTCTTCATTATCATGAATTGGTCAAATCACCAATCTACAAATATAATTGGACAACTGAAATTGTACTGAACTACATGTGTTCACTTTATCTCAAGGTGATGTGAAAACAATACAATCCATTTTACAGCCTTCAATATTACTCCCTCCATTCAAAAATATAAGATGTTTTGGATATTTCAATATGGACTACATACGGACTGAAATGAGTGAACAAACACACTAAAACATGTCTATGTGCAACCGATTCAGAAAAAAGTTAGAACATCTTATATTTGTGATCAGAGGGAGTATTATACAATGTCTCTACAGTCTTCCATGTCAATGAAGCAGCACCCAGAAACATCTTAATCACTTAAATAACTGGTGAAAGTTACTACTGAATAAAACTCATCATCAGTGTCCCGTCATATTTGACTCATAGATCATATAAACCTGACCACAACAATACATTTGTGCCTCAAACACGCTGGCTTTGCCACAGTTAGGTGTTAGTGGCATTGTGAACTTATGCTTTATGAAGTATCTATAGGCTTGTGTACTATAATGCTTAATTTGCAAATTGTAGGGCACAACAATGGAACAGAGGCACACAAAAAAAATGTCAATTACAAAAGGTTAATGACCTGTGAAATATGAATCAAGGTTATCAGCGAGGTAAAGAGGTAGGTATATCGAATTGATAAGGACTGTTTATGAGGGCTAAGAGAACACACTGGTCCATTATGTCAGAAAACTACTTTAAATATATCTTGGCACCACTTCTGATGCGATTGAGGCTGGGACGACCAATTAGAAGGCTCACATTTCTGAATTGAGATCCTGGGAAGTCCATACCTGACTTCTATAGAGTTCCTAGGAAAAGTTAAAACAAGCCAAATTTTCCAGATAGATAATCTAATCCATCACCTCTCCAACTTAAATTTCACTTGGGTGCCAATCACTCGACCCAGGCAGAGCATTCAACAAACAAGCACATGCATATAGTCCATTCAGAGCCACCCCAATCCCCTTGGTACAGCCCCAGACGTGGAGGCCCATCCACACTCATATCGTGACATTCCCTAGACCAATTAGCACACGGAACCACGCAGGATCGAGACACAACCGCATCCCACCAAGTATCGGCACTGGCAAGTTCTAGGGCACGCGTGCGTGCGAGAGAATGAAGGGGATATTTGGGGTGGTACCGCGAGGGTCTCGTCGGAGTAGTTGCCGAGGAATCGGGGGAGCACGTCGGCGACGGCGGAGCGGAGGTCGGCGGCGGCCGGCGAGCGCCGATCCATGCGGAACGACCGCTCCTCGGCAGCGAACACCCGCCGGAGCCGCCGCTGCAGCTGCTCATCCGCATCCGCCTCCTGCCCCATCTTTCCGCCTTTTGGGAAAAGGCAGTGCCCGTGGGTGAGAATCTTCTAGCGGCTACTGGGGCCAGTCGCTACTAGTATGTGTCAGCGTCAGCCTGCGTGCGTGCGTGCAACCGGTGTGCTGTTTACCGTCCCTTCCATGCTCCCAACGTTTTTCATCGATCGTCACTTCGAGTTGTTCCAATCTTTTGAAAAAATTGGACATCGATTTCTTTTTATGGATGGAGATATCGATTGTTTACGTGTAGGGCTGCATTTTGTAGAATATTTGTCCTCTAGCCCTTTTTACTTTTTTAGGTTAAAGCTAAATGTTATTGATCAAAGCCACATGATGTGGAATGCAAAATTGATCATGGATTGGCCCGACCACAAGTGACGCCTCTACTCAAGAGATTAGCTAAGTTTTTTGCATCTAATTTGCCGCTCGACCTTTGAATAAAAGTGCAATTAAAATTTGTTGCTTGCTGCTTGATCTCCTTGATGATGTTCCCATAGCTGCTATCCATTCCTTTGTCGATGTCCTTGATCACCTGTTTCGAATCTGAAGCAACAACGAAGTTCTAGAGAAGCAAATCTTCGGCTAATGATAAAGCCTCGTGACATGCAATCCCTTCCATGTAGGAGATATGACCTAGAGGCAATAATAACGAGAGATATGACATGGGCCTCCTCTGTCGATCTGTAAGCTTCACTCCTCAGCACCGGACCCGCTTGTCGACAAGCTCGCGAGGAAGTTGTCCACCTGCCGTGCATCAATGCTCTCACTTGTTGATCGGCTATCTCTCGCTCGCCATGTGTTGTGTGCCATTCCCGCCCATATTCTGACCGCTCTCGCCCTCAATAAGTCTACGCTGGCTTGTGTGGACAATGCAAGGTCAATTGGGCGTGCGTGTGATGCCCGGTTCAGCTTGGGGGCCTTGGCTTCTGAGATCTCCACCGCGTCGGCATCGCCCTTCGCACTAAATGGGTATGGCTGCAGTGGACTGATGGTGGGCGCCCACCTCCCGATCCCCGCATGAACGCCTCCACGTCCTGGATTCTAGGCAATGGCTTGAGTTGGCAATTTTTTTTACGAATCATTGGTTGGAGGTGAAAGTGCAAGTGTCACTTAAAGTATATTTGGTGTAATGAAAATATGGTTAGAGGGACTAATATTGAGTGCTAAGGTTTATCTCAGGATATTGATTCCAAGTTATCCTTGATGGAGATGTGCGACCCCCTCATTTCAAAAAGATCAAAGGCATAGTCTACCGGTGATTCGAAGGTTTTCTTTTTGGTTCGATTCAAGTCGTAGGAAAGATAACACTATTAAGAGGGGTCGGTGTGGATTTGTATTGTGTGGGAATGTCATTACCAAAACCAAACACCAGCCTACTGCTACTTCTTGAGCTTGTGTTGGTTTTTCCTTGAAGAGGAAAGGGTGATGCAGCAAAGTAGAGATAAGTATTTCTCTTAGTTTGAGAATCAAGGTATCAATCCAATAGGAGACAACGCACAAATCACCGAATACCTGCACAAACAATCAAACAACTTGCACCCAACGCTATAAAGGGGTTGTCAATCCCTTCACAGTTTCTTGCAAAAGTGAGATCTGGTAGAGATAGATAAACGACAAACAAACGGTAAAGTAAATATTTTTGGTAATTTTGGTTTATAGATCGGAAAGTAAAAGAATGCAAAATAGTAGATCGGAAACTTATATGATGGAAAATAGACCCGGGGGCCATAGGTTTCACTAGAGGCTTCTCTCAAGATAGAAAATAATACGGTGGGTGAATAAATTACTACCGAGCAATTGATAGAAAAGCGCAAAGTTATGACGATATCTAAGGCAATGATCATGAATATAGGCATCACGTCCGTGTCAAGTAGACCGAGAAGATTCTGCATCTACTACTATTACTGACCACTGTCCATCATGCATCTAGAGTATTAAGTTCATAAAGAACGGAGTAACGCATTAAGTGAGATGACATGATGTCAAGGAATTAACTCAAGCAATGTGATGAAAACCCCATCTTTTTATCCTCGATGGCAACAATACAATACGTGCCTTGCTGCCCCTGCTGTCACTGAGAAAGGACACCGCAGGATTGAACCCAAAGCTAAGCACTTCTCCCATTGCAAGAAAAATCAATCTAGTTGGCCAAACCAAACCGATAGTTCGAAGAGAATTACAAAGATATCAAATCATGCATAAAAGAATTCAAAGAAGATTCAAAAAATATTCATAGATAAGCTGATCATAAATCCATAATTCATCGGATCTCGGCAAACATACCACAAAAAAGTATTACATCGAATAGATCTCCAAGAAGATCGAGGAGAACATGGTATTGAGAATCAAAGAGAGAGAAGAAGCAATCTAGCTACCAGCTATGGACCCGTAGGTCTGAGGTAAACTACTCACGCTTCACCGGAAGGGCAATAGAGTTGATGTAGAAGCCCTCCGTGATCGAATCCCCCTCCGGCAGGGTGCTGGAAAAGGTCCCTAGATGGGATCTCAAGGGTACAGAAAGTTGCGGCGGTGGAAAAGTGTTTTCGTGGATGCCTCTGTTGGTCTGGGGATATATGGGAATATATAGGCGAAAGAATTAGGTCACGAGGTGCACGAGGGGCCCACAAGGGTGGGGGCGCGCCCTACCCCCCTGGGCACGCCCTCCGTCCTTGTGGCCGCCTTATGGCTCCTCCGACTTCATCTCCAAGTCTCCTGGTTGTCTTCTGGTCTGATAACCCACAAGTATAGGGGATCGCAACAGTTTTCGAGGATAGAGTATTCAACCCAAATTTATAGATTCGACACAAGGGGAACCAAAGAATATTTGAAGGTATTAGCAGCTGAGTTGTCAATTCAACCACACCTGGAGATTAATTATCTGCAGCAAGTAATCAGTAGCACAGTAATATGATAGTTTTGATAGTAGTGACAGCAGCAACGGTAATTTTGTAGCAAGTTTAACATTGATTAATGCAATAGTAACGCAGCAAGGTCAATAAGGATAAATTCGTAGGCATTGGATCGGTGACTTGTTGGATGATATTCATCATGTGACAGTTATAACCCAGGGCGATACGGCACTAGCTCCAGTTCATCGATGTAATGTAGGCATGTATTCCGTAAATAGTCATACATGCTTTATTAAAAGAAACTTGCATGACATCTTTTGTCCTACCCTCCCGTGGCAGCGGGGTCCATATTGGAAACTAAGGGATATTAAGGCCTCCTTTTAATAGAGAACTGAAACAAAGCATTAACACATAGTGAATACATGAACTCCTCAAACTACGGTCATCACCGAGAGTGGGCCCAGTTGTTGTCACTCCAGGGTTGTCGGATCATAACCGTAGTAGGTGACTATAACTTGCAAGATCGGATCTAAAACATGGATATAATGATAAATTCATAAATGGGTTCAGATCTGAGTTCATGGCACCCGGGCCCAAAGTGACAAGCATTAAGCATAGCAAAGTCATAGCAACATCAATCTAAGAACATAGTGGATACTAGGGATCGGGCCCTAACAAAACTAACTCGATTACATGATGAATCATCCAACTCCTCACCGACCAGCGAGCCTACGAAGGAATTACTCACTCCCGGTGGGGAGCATCATGGAATTGGCGATGGAGATTGGTTGGTGATGACGAAGAACGAAGATCCCCCTCTCCAGAGCCCCAAACGGACTCCAGATCTGCCCTCCCGAGGAAGAATAGGGCTTGGCGAAGGCTCTGTCTCGTGGATCACAATAATTCTTTCTCCCTGATTTTTCTCTGGAATAATGTAATTTTATAGTATCAGGGGGGTCATCAGCGGGGGCCACCAGGTGGGTACAACCCACCTGGGCGCGCCAGGAGAGGGGGCGCGCCCTGGTAGGTTGTGCCCAACCAGGGGGCCCTCTCTGGTGGGTCTTGGCTCAAGAAATTCTTATTATTGATATAAAAAAATCCTCGCAAAGTTTCGTTCCATTCCAAGAACTTTTATTTCTGCACAAAAACAACACCATGGTAGTTCTGCTGAAAACAGTGTCAGTCCGGGGTTAGTTTCAGTCAAATCATGCAAATTAGAGTCCAAAACAAGAGGAAAATCGTGAGAAAAGTAGATACGTTGGAGACGTATCAACTCCCCCAAGCTTAAACCTTTGCTTGTCCTCAAGCAATTCAGTTGATAAACTGAAAGTAAGAAAGAAAAACTTTTACGAACTCTTTTGCTCTTGTTTGCATAAACAAGCTTAAACAGCACCCAGGTTTTTAGCCAACATTATAACTAACCATGTCAACAATAACATTTAAAGATTATAATGACTCATATCATTAACATAATCAGCGAGCGAGCAATAATAAGATATCTCAAACAGCAACATGTTGTCAAAACAACCATGATATAATATGGCAATAGTGGTATCTCACTAGCCATTTCCGAGACCGCAAAACATAAATGCAGAACACCTCCAAAGTTCAAGCAGCGACTAAACATTGTAATTCATGGTAGAAAAGATCCAGTCATGATGCACCCAACATTAGCTACACACAATGCATAAATCATGACAGCTGTGCTCTACTCAGTTTCTGGCGCTTGTGTTTTAGAAGGTGATGACACAACATAAAAGTAAATAGAAAGTCCCTTCGCAGAGGGAAGCAGTGATTTGCAGAGGTGCCAGAGCTCGGTTTTTAAAACAGAGATAAATGATAATTTTGAGACATCCCCCCTTCTTATTCACTTCACAGCCATCAGTTATCAACATCTTCCATGCTAAGCACGCTAGTGGCGGTTCCCAAGCGGAAAGTAAAGGTTTTGACTCTATTGGGAGTTTTTGTTTGATTTTTCAAGAGATGAACTCTTTTTCATGTTTGCAGTTTGGGACCGGGCATCCCTATTACCGCCCATTTCCTCGTGCGATGGCGAGTGAATAAACGCTTGACCTGAGGATAACCCGCTTAGCACGGAAGATATCGACCACCTCCTGTCGTTCCATGAACAATCCAGGCACACAAAAGGATAGTTTTTAGAAGTTTTTAGAGGTGGCACATGCAAATTTACGTAGGACGGCAGGGTAATACCATATATAGGTAGGTACGGTGGACTCGTCTGGAATAACTTTAGGTTCAAGGTTTTTGATGTACAAGCAGAATTCCCACTTAGTACAGGCGAAGGCTAGCAATTAAGATTGGGAAGCGGCCAGCTAGAGAGCAACAACGATCATGACCAGGCATTATGCATAAGTAACATTGGACACTAGCATGAGTAGGATATGAACACCATGAACATAAATATTATAGAGGCTATGTTGGTTTTGATTCAACTACATGCATGAACATGTACCAAGTCAAGCCACTCGAACATTCAGAGGAGGATACCATATCATCATACTACATCACAATCATTTTAATGCTATGTTGATATCCAAGATAAATCATTATCAACTCCCAGCTACTTATGCATGGCATGAGAAACTATAATCTCTAATTGTCATTGAAAACATGTTTAATCATAATGGCTTGAAGCCTGGATACTAGGTTAAACATATTTACACAAACAGAACAAGTCGCGAGTTCATACCAGTTTCTCTCTGCCACGGCCAATTCATCGAATATCGTCATTATTGCCTTCCACTTGCACGACCGAATGATATGAAAATAATAATAGTGCAAGAATGACGTGGACTAAGCTGGAATCTGCAAGCATTTTATTCAACAGGAGAAGACAAGGTAAAATGGGCTCTTTATTAATTCAACAATTATTCATATGAGAGCCACTCAACATTTTCATTGTGGTCTTCTCCGTGGTGAGACTCGAACAAAAAGAAAAGAAATTTAGAGAAACACACTGAAATATTTTTGGAGTTTTTGGTTTTCTTGAACAAGCAAATAGAAAGCAAACACGAGAAAAACTATTTACACGGCAAAGCTCCCAACAAGCAAAAGAAGAACAAGGAAATCTTTTTGGATTTTCTTTTGAATTCTACCACTAAGCATGCATAGAAAGTAAATTACTACAACTAATTTTTTTGGTTTTTCTAAAGTTTTTCAAACACACAAGAAGAAAGCAAGAAAATAAATCTAAGCATGGATGATACAATGAAAAAGTGTGAACACCGACAACTAGAATGATATGTGAACATGAATATAATGTCGATGAGAACACGTACTCCCCCGAGCTTAGGCTTTTGGCCTAAGTTGGTAATCGATCAATAGCATGGAGGGTAGTAGTCGGCGTGGTAGCTCACGGAGGCTCTCGATGCGGATGCCTCAGCACGCCGTGCCGCCAACACTGCCGCATTATGAGCTCGGGCCTCACTCTCAAGAACAAAATATCTTTCTTTGCTGTTATAATCAAAGAGAGTAGGCGCAAGCAAATATGTGTCCACAACATGTGATTGGTTAAACAAAAAATTATAAGTGAAGTTATCAGCCCTTCCCTTGAGAATCTTATGATCTTTTAAGGCATCAAAATCTAAATACCGAGTGGGTAGGATAGGGTCAAAGGGCAGATGTGAAACACCCAGCCCCTCATGCTAGACGTGTGGCATAAATTCCACCATAAAACGAGCCACTTTTGGCGTTATGCTGAAGTCTACGTGCAACAATTGCTCCAAGTTTATAATTCCTTTCACCAGTGAGAGCGGTGTGAATGAGGCTCAAGTCTGGCGCACAAAGTATGCTACAGTCTTGCTTGCCTACTATGCATTTCCCGTTAAATAATGCAAAGTACTGAATTGCGGGAAAATGAATGCTCTTTATTTTTCCTTGTCTCACTCCCCTACCTTCACCGTAACAAAGGCTAATCAAGAAAGACTCGAACTTATCCTTTGATGGCTCATCAAGCGAACCCCAAAATGGAAGTTTGCAATGGTAAGCAAAATTCTCTAGTGGAATAGTAAATGGTTCATCATAAAGCATAAAAGACACCCTAGACTCACGTGGAAAATATTTAAATCCTTTGACAAATGATTCAGTGAGAAGATGGCGTTGTTCACACTTATCTGAGAGGTAGGGACCGAGATCCGCATTGTGAACATAATGCTCAAATTCCTCCTTGATGCCCACCTGCACCATATATTCATCGCAAGGCCATAAGCATGTTTTGGTAGCGGCATCTCGCGTGGAACTTTCACTTGGTTCAACATAGGACCGACGAGCAGAACTGTCAGTAGAAGATGCCCCCGAGGATCGTCTCCTTGAGGAACTCCTTCCAAATAGGTTTATCATGTCCGCGTAGAATTTTTCCTATGAAAAAAAAATCTGAATTTTTAGTTCACAAAAATTTTCCAACCAAACTTCACAAAACTAATAGCAACTACTCATAGGGATACATAGAGGCCATGGCAAGCATTCAAACTACTTATAACACTAAGAACTGAGCATGCAAGCACATTTACAGTAGCACCAAGAGTAGCTATTTATTCAAAGTATAAACCATTAAAACAAAAACTAATTGGACAAATGGTGGAGTCACATACCAAGCAACAATCCCCTGAAACAGTTTCGGAAACGGAGCTTCGAGCAAAGAGATTGAAATCCGCGGGTTTGAGCTCAAGAACACGGGAGAGAGAGCAATAGGGATTTTTTTTCTGGAGGTGAGTGATGACGTGGGCTAAAGAGATAAGTGAGGGGGCCCACGTGGGGACCATAACCCACCAGGGCGCGCCCAGGTGGGTTGTGCCCACCTGGTGCACCTCCCTCTAGTATTATTTGCACCAAAAATTCTTAAATATTCAGAAAAAATCGTATAAAATTTTCAGGGTATTCTGAGAACTTTTATTTTTGGGTCATTTTTTTATTGCACGGAAAATTCAGAAAACAGACAAAACATGGCATTTTATTTTATTTAACTAATAAAAACAGAGAATAAAAAGTAGGGACAGAAAGTAGTGCTTACTAAATTCATCAACTTCATACCGTTCAAAAATGATTCATTAATAAGGTTGATCAGGTCTTATTAACAACCACTTTTGATTAGCATGAAACCGAAGAACTTTCGTAAATCACTAAGTTACCTCAATGGGGATATGCATTTCCCCAACAATAAGCATTTCATATTTCTTTTTGACAGTAGGTAGAGGTATTTGAAAACTTCCAATAGTGATTGTCAGAGATTTTTCAATAACATTAATACCATTCGCTTGGAATTGTTTCTTCGGAAAGTGCACCATATGCTCATTACCATTGATATGAAAAGTGACATTGTTTTTATTGCAATCAATAACAACCCCTGCAGTATTCAAGAAGGGTCTACCAAGGATAATCGACATGTTGTCGTCCTCGAGCATCTCAAGTATAACAAAGTCAGTCAAAATAGTAACATTAGCAACAACAATGGGCACATCTTCATAGATACCGATAGGTATGGCAGTTGATTTGTCAGCCATTTGCAAAGATATTTCAGTAGGTGTGAGTTTATTCACATAATTCAAAGAGAAAGGCATAACACTAACACCAGCTCCTAAATCACACACAGCAGTTTTCACATAATTCTTTTTGATAGAGAAAGGTATAATTGGTATTCCCGGATCTCCAAGTTTTTTAGGTACTCCATCCTTAAAAGTATAATTAGCAAGCATAGTGGAGATTTCAACTTCCGGTTTTTTTCTCTTATTAGTGATGATGTCTTTCATGTATTTTGGATAAGGAGGCATTTTTAAGATGTCAGTCAAGCGAGTACGCAAGAAGAGTGGCCTCAGCATTTCAGCAAAGCGTTCAAATTCTTCATCATCATTCTTTTTAGTTGACTTGGGTGGAAAAGGCATAGGTTTTTGAACCCACGGTTTTCTTTCTTTACCGTGTTTTCTAGCAATGAATTCTCTTTTATCATACCTTTTATTCTTGGGTTGTGGGTTATCAAGATCAACAGGTGGTTCTATCTCAACATCATTATCTGGTTCTTTTTTCATTTGGTTGAGTGTCTTCACGAACCTCATCATTATCTTTTTCATTATCACTAGGTGAGTGTTCATTACTAGATTGAGTTTCAGCATCTGAGATAGAAGTTTCATTTTCATTATCAGGAGGTTTTTCTATTTCAGGTTCACTAGAAGTGTGCAAAGTCCTATCATTTTTCTTTTCCCTGCTAGAAGGACTTGGTGCACTAGTGTTAGCTCTTTGTGAATCTTGTTCAATTCTATTTGGGTGTCCCTCAGGATAAAGTGGTTCCTGAGTCATTTTACCTCCTCTAGTTGCAACTCTAACAACAAAGTCATGCATATTATGATTCATTTCATCAAGCAATTCTCTTTGTGATTTAGCAACTTGTTCTAACTGGGTTTGTACCATAGAAGCATGTTTTCCAACACCTCTAACATCATTTGATATTCTAAATAACAAGTCACTCAAGCGAGCAATCATATCAGAATTATATTTCAATTGTTTCATAACATTTGCATTGAAGTGATCTTGTTTTCTAATATAGTTTTAAAACTCATAAAGGCATTGACTAGGGTGCATATTGTGAGGATTATCATTTTCATTGAACTTCATAAGAGAATTTACCTCTACCACCTTAGGCATTGGTGGTGTATTAAGCCCATGTATTTCTTCAATAGGAGGTAAATTTGTAACATCCTCAGCTTCAATACATTTTTCCTTCATAGATTTCTTTGCCTCTTGCATATTTTTAGGACTGAGATATAATATACCCCTCTTCTTCGGAGTGGGTTTAGGTGGTGGTTCAGGAATAGTCCAATCATCATAATTTTTCAATATGTTATTCGATAATTCTTCAGCTTGTCCAACAGTTCGTTCCTTGAAAACACAACTAGCACAACTATCTAGGGAGTCCCTAGAAGCATCGGTCAGTCCATTATAAAAGTTATCAAGTATTTCATTTTTCTTAAGAGGATGGTCAGGCAAAGCATTAAGTAACTGACAAAGCCTCCCCCAAGCTTTTGGAAGACTCTCTTCTTTAGTTTGAGCAAAGTTAAATATTTCCTGTAAGGCAGCTTGTTTCATGTGAGCAGGAAAATATTTTTCAGAGAAGTAATAAATCATATCCTGGGGACTACGCACACAACCAAGAGCAAGAGTATTGTACCAAGCTTTAGCATCACCCTTTAATGAGAAAGTAAATAATTTGAGAATAAAGTAGTTGCGCGTTTTCTCATCATGAGTAAAAAGGGTGGCTATATCATTCAACTTAGTAAGATGTGCCACAACAGTTTCAGTTTCATAACCATGGAAAGGATCAGATTCAACCAAAGTAATTATGTCTGGGTCGACAGAGAATTCATAATCCTTATCAGCAATACAGATAGGTGAAGTAGCAAACTTAGGATCACATTTCATTCTAGCATTCAGAGATTTTTCTTTGTACTTACATAGTAATTTCTCTAGATCATCTCTATCATTGCAAGCAAGAATATCTCTAGTTGCTTCTTCAGTCATAACATAACCTTTCGGTACCTTAGACAATTCATATCTAGGAAGGCTAGTTCTAGCAGGTGTTTCAGGGGTTTCAGTTTCAAGCTCATCATCAGATTCAACATCATGTTGTATTACTCTAGCAATTTGTTCGTCAAGAAAATCACCAAGTGGCACATCATCATTATCAAGCAAGGTACTAGCATCATCATACGCATTATTCATAGTAGAAGTAGCATCATCAATAACTTGCGACATATTGGAATTCATAGCATGTGGTGGTGTTGCAAGTTTACTCATAATAGAAGATGAATCTAAAGCAGAACTGGATGGCAGTTTCTTACCTCCCCTCGTACTTGAGGGAAATATCTTTGGCTTAGGATCCTTCAGATTCTTCATAGTGATAATATGATGATAATCCCAAGTGACTCAACAAATATTGCTATGCTCCCCGGCAATGGCGCCAGAAAAAGGTCTTGATAACCCACAAGTATAGGGGATCGCAACAGTTTTCGAGGGTAGAGTATTCAACCCAAATTTATAGATTCGACACAAGGGGAGCCAAAGAATATTTAAAGGTATTAGCAGCTAAGTTGTTAATTCAACCACACCTGGAGATTAATTATCTGCAGCAAGTAATCAGTAGCATAGTAATATGATAATTTTGATAGTAGTGACAGCAGCAGCGGTAACAGTAACAGTGATAGCAGTAATTTTGTAGCAAGTGTAACAGTGATGATAGCAATAGTAACGCAGCAAGATCAATAAGGATAAATTCGTAGGCATTGGATCGGTGACTTGTTGGATGATATTCATCATGTGACAGTTATAACCTAGGGGGATACGACACTAGCTCCAGTTCATCGATATAATGTAGGCGTGTATTCCGTAAATAGTCATACGTGCTTTATTAAAAGAACTTGCATGACATCTTTTATCCTACCCTCCCGTGGCAGCGGGGTCCATATTGGAAACTAAGGGATATTAAGGCCTCCTTTTAATAGAGAACCGGAACAAAGCATTAACACATAGTGAATACATGAACTCCTCAAACTACGGTCATCACCGAGAGTAGGCCCGGTTGTTGTCACTCCGAGGTTGTCGGATCATAACCGTAGTAGGTGACTATAACTTGCAATATCGGATCTAAAACATGGATATAATGATGAATTCATAAACGGTTCAGATCTGAGTTAGCAACATCAATCTAAAAACATAGTGGATACTAGGGATCGGGCCCTAACAAAACTAACTCGATTACATGATGAATCTCATCCAGCTCCTCACCGACCAGCGAGCCTACGAAGGAATTACTCACTCCCGGTGGGGAGCATCATGGAATTGGCGATGGAGATTGGTTGGTGATGATGAAGAACGAAGACCCCCCTTTCCGGAGCCCCAAACGGACTCCAGATCTGCCCTCCCGAGGATGAACAGGGCTTGGCGGCGGCTCCATCTCGTGGATCATGATAATTCTTTCTCCCTGATTTTTCTGGAATAATGTGATTTTATAGTATCAGCGGGTCATCAGCGGGGCCACCTGGTGGGTACAACCCACCTGTGCGCGCCAGGAGAGGGGGCGCGCCCTGGTGGGTTGTGCCCAACCAGGGCCCCCTCTCTGGTGGGTCTTGGCTCCAGAAATTATTATTATTGATATAAAAAATCCTCGCAAAGTTTCGTTCCATTCCGAGAACTTTTATTTCTGCACAAAAACAACACCATGGTAGTTCTGCTTAAAACAACGTCAGTCTGGGGGTTAGTTTCATTCAAATCATGCAAATTAGAGTCCAAAATAAGAGGAAAAGCGTGAGAAAAAGTAGATACGTTGGAGACGTATCATGGTCCAAGAAAAATCATCGCGGAGGTTTTATTCCGTTTGGACTCCGTTTGGTATTCCTTTTCTGCGAAACTCAAAAACAGGGGGAAAATAGGAACTGGCACTGGGCTCTAGGTTAATAGGTTAGTCCCAAAAATAATATAAAATAGCATATTATTGCATATAAAATATCCAAAATAGATAATATAATAGCATGGAACAATCAAAAATTATAGATACGTTGGAGACGTATCACCTACCCTCTCCTACCACTTATATCCGTAGTGTGCTAGCGTGTGGTACTCAGAAAGTGTGCAACAGAAAGTTTCTGGGTACCCCGTGCGCACGGGGTGGTGTGTTTGTTCCTGAGTACCCCGTGTGCACGGGGCTGACTTAGCCCGTGCGCATGGGGTCCAACGGGCAGAAACGGCCACCCGGCCAAGAACACTATAAAAAACCTTCCTCCTCCTTCATCCCCAACCCTAATGTCTTGTTGAGCTCCACCATTACTACACCCCATTTTGCTCAATACTCTCTATCGCTCCAGCCAAACTTGTTGAAACTTTGGGGATTGGGAGAGGAAGACCCAATCTGCATCTTGACCAAACCAAATCGCGTTCCCCGCAACATTTCTTCCCTATTGACTTGTTACTCTTGGAGCTTGGGCTCCTAGGCGGTTAGAGATTCCTCCAGAAGCTTCCTTGCTTGTGGTGTGCTCCGGAGAAGTTTGTAAAGGTGTGGTGGTCGCCTTCAAGACCAACCCCGAGTGATTCGAGGCTCATCCGTTGGGGGTGACTCGAAAGAGATTACGGTGAGCCTTCGTGGCGTTCCGCAAGCTTTGGTTGCGGCACCGCTCTAAACAGAGAGTAGCTGATACGTCTCCAACGTATCTATAATTTTTTATTGCTCCATGCTATTATATATTCTGTTTTGGATGTTTAATGGGCTTATTTATACACTTTAATATTATTTTTGGGACTAACCTATTAACCCAAGGCCCAGTGCAAATTGCTGTTTTTTTGCCTATTTCAGTGTTTCGCAGAAAAGGAATATCAAACGGAGTCCAAACGGAATGAAACCTTCCGGAGAGTTATTTTTGGAACGAACGTGATCCAGAGGACTTGGAGTGGACGTCAAGCAATCAACGAGGAGGCCACGAGGCAGGGGGCGCGCCTACCCCCCTGAGCGCGCCCTCCACCCTCGTGGGCCCCTCGTGGCTCCGCCGACCTACTTCTTCCTCCTATATATACCTACGTACCCCGAAACCATCGAGGAGCACCACGAAAACCTAATTCCACCGCCACAACCTTCTGTACCCGTCAGATCCCATCTTGGGGCCTTCTCTGGCGCTCTGCCGGAGGGGGCATCGATCACGGAGGGCTTCTACATCAACACCATAACCTCTCCGATGATGTGTGAGTAGTTTACCACAGACCTTCGAGTCCATAGTTATTAGCTAGATGGCTTCTTCTCTCTCTTTGGATTTCAATACAAAGTTCTCCTCGATCTTCTCGGAGATCTATTTGATGTAACTCTTTTTGCGGTGTGTTTGTCGAGATCCGATGAATTGTGGGTTTATGATCAAGATTATCTATGAACAGTATTTGAATCTTCTCTGAATTCTTTTATGTATGATTGGTTATCTTTGCAAGTCTCTTCGAATTATTAGTTTGGTTTGGCCTACTAGATTGATCTTTCTTGCAATGGGAGAAGTGCTTAGCTTTGGGTTCAATCATGCGGTGCTCGATCCGAGTGACAGTAGGGGAAACAACACGTATTGTATGTTGCCATCGAGGATAAAAAGATGGGGTTTTATATCATGTTGTATGAGTTTATCCCTCTACATCATGTCATCTTACCTAATGTGTTACTCTGTTCTTATGAACTTAATACTCTAGATGCATGCTGGATAGCGGTCGATGTGTGGAGTAATAGTAGTAGATGCAGGCAGGAGTCGGTCTACTTGTCACGGACGTGATGCCTATATACATGATCATGCCTAGATATTCTCATAATTATGCACTTTTCTATCAATTGCTCGACAGTAATTTGTTCATCCACGGTAATACTTATGCTATCTTGAGAGAAGCCACTAGTGAAACTTATGGCCCCCGGGTCTATTCTCCATCATATTAATCTCCCGTCAACAAGCTATCTCTGGCGTCGTTTACTTTGCATTCTTTACTTTTAGTCTTTATCATAAAAATACCAAAAATATTATCTTATCATATCTATCAGATCTCACTTTTGCAAGTGGCCGTGAAGGGATTGACAACCCCTTTATCGCGTTGGTTGTTCGAGGAGTTTTTGTGCACTGTTGCATAAAATAATAATTTATTTTTATTGATGAGCTTTCACGCAGGTTATACGTACAAAGAGAAGTTTTGATGCAAAGGCAAAATATCATTGCATGGCACATGCACGCACGTACTTGTACATGCACATGCATGCATGAAATCATGATGCAAACTATACAGAGGCAAGTCTGATAATATAGCACATACACATATATGCCCGGCTGCCTACGTAATGCTAATATAGTTGATTTAGTTTCGTGTATATTCGTATTCGATCGGGTATTCGTGTACCGGCCGCCGCGCGGACATACACGTATTTGAATATCCACATACCAGGGCTAGCTAGCTATGTGCTCGGACTATGTCTTACAATGGCTCACGAGCCGGTTCACGTGCATCCACACTTGAACGAGTACGAGGCTGGCTATGGAATCGTTTATCTGGCAAGTAGTGGTTTAGATGCGTTAATGAGAAGAAAAAGGAAAGAAATAAAGCCAACACTTCCCCGTGCGGCATGTAAGTTTGGAAAGGAATAGACCCATCGGCAGCCGTGTTGTTGTGTTTCCTTTCATTATGCAGGCTTGACCGACAAGAAGACCACTCAAAGGAAAAGATCAAGGATGATCGGGTGATTTCTTTACAGCAGCAGCGGCCATGACGTGCGGCGCACAGCCCCTGGTGCCTATATAAAGTGAGGACCGAGGAGACAATCAAGAGACAACCCACGCAAGAAGAGGCAGCCGGCGAGGCAACAACACCTCCCGTAGGCTCTTGCACGCATAGAGAAGACGAGGAGATGCGACCCGGGCGGCAACGTCGAGGAGATCAGAGAGCGCGCCCATGCGGTGGCGCGTGCGCCAAGGGGATGCAGCGACGACATTCTCACACAGAAGCAGAGCTGCAACGAGCAAATGAAAGTGCCCGTGGAAGGACTTCCGGCGGCACAATAGTCTTATTATTTCTCTATGTGTTATTACAGGATGGCCAAAGGATGTGTTGAGTTCATGCTGTATGTATGCATCACTACCGTCCTACGGCGAGGCAGAACACATCTTGCGGGAGTGAACCCATGCAGCCGAAGGAGCCAGGCAAAGACCGGAGGCAGAGGAGACGAGGAGGCCGGCGTACGCCCATCCAAGCAAAGACGCGCCCACCGTGGTAGCGCTCTCGCCGGGCAGCACGCACGTTGCTTGCCTGTACGGCGGCGGCGCGTGCGCGAAGGCGTGAAGGAGATGGCCAGTCCAAGGGGTGGTGCGCTGACAAGGATCCTGCACCTCAGGTCAACACATATATACATCTATTCCTTTTGTATGCAGGTCGAGATACACATGCACATGCACGATGGTCCAGGAGCAGCATGCCCTGAGCATGGTCCAGGAGCAGTATGTCCTGAGCATGAAGGAGGTGTTCTCCACGCGCATGGGCGCCTAGGAGGACTAGGCCTCCATGGCTGCTCTTGGAGACGACATCATCGGCCCTCCATCACACAGCTTGTCGCCGCTGACTTCTTCAAGCTCACCAAGACGACGAGGCTACTCTTGTACTTCACGGCGCCAAGATGTTGAAGACGACGGCATACCAGCGGTGCTGCCGGCGCGCAGCCCGTTGGACTCCTTTGTGGTGGCCACCCTTGGTGATGAGGCTGACGACGTTTACTTCATCAAGCTGAAGCCCTAGAGGCGCGAGGCACGGAGGATGCTGCTGTGGATGGCGACATGGAGCTCGCTAGGACGACGCCCTCATCTTCTTCATCAAGCTGGCCCAATGGAGGACGAAGGTGTGGAGGCTCGCGAGGATGCCGCCGCCGTGCTGCGGTGGATCGCGGCGTGGACTTTGCCAAGACGACGCCAATGTCAACATCAACGCGGTGCCGCAAGGATCGTGATGGGGAGCTCGCAAGGAGGACATCCGCCATCTATTTTGTCATGCTGGTGCCATAGAGGACGGAGGTGTGGCGCCCGTTGGGGATGCTGCCGACATATACTTCGTCAAGCTGGAGCCCGGAGGCGTGGAGCTCGCAGGGATGCCGCCGCGTGCCGCGGAGGATGGGGAGACGGAGCTCGCTAGGACAATGCCCGTCGTCTTCTTCATCAAGCCGGCGCCATGGAGGACAAAGGCGTGGAGGCTCACAACGATGCCGCCACCATGCCGCGGTGGATAGCGGCGCGGAGCTCGCCAAGACGACGCCCATCGCCAACATCGTCAACCCGGTACCACGGAGAATCATGGCGTGGAGCTCGCAAGGAGGACGCCACCAAATGTCAACATCATCACGCAGAGGACGGAGACATGGAGCTCGCGGGACATCACCACCAATGTCTACCTCGTCAAGATGGAGCCCGCAACCTGGAGCCAAGAGGATGACACACGCCGTTGGTGCTGCCCGCAACACGGAGCCCCGATGCGGTGTTGTCCATGACGTGGAGGAGAAGATGGTGCCACACGACGCTCTCCACGACCCGAAGCCCATGAAGACGAGGCGTGATGGCGAGGAGGCGACATGGCTTCACCAACATTAAGTTTTGATGGCCCCGTGAGGCGGCATCCTTTGCCTTGACGGACCGCCGTAAAATCGGCGTCCAGCCGAGACGAGGTGCCAACCACACCGGCATTGCCGATATGAGCGAGCGTTGGTTTTACACCGACGCCGGTCTCCATAAGAATACTCCCGTAAGGCGAACCCCTTGCATACCCCGACGAAACCGCTACATTATCAAGAAGTCCGAGCAGAGCAGGACCCATGCAACTTCAACACCAACTACATCAACGCTGTCAAGACCGATGAGTCGCGACGGCGAGGGCGAACGTGGCCAACACAAAGCCATGTTTTGAGCGGCCCGTGTACCGATGAGGACATGGGCTTTGCCGCCGTCCACACCACACACACACACCATCATCATCATGCATGGAGAACGTGAAGCGAAGACGACGAAGACGACCAACGGCTTAATCGGAGGTATCTCACGGAGCAACTGGCGGGAGTAATTAACCGGGAGCCTTTCGAGGCCCCGGGGACCAGGAGACCGCACATCGCCATAGTCAGGCAGGCCGCGCTAGTAGGCCATGGAGCGCAACCATTTTTTATGGAATCTTGTAGTTTTGTTCATCCAAAGAGATAAATGAAATACTTGTTTCCTGTATCATTTTTCTTTGTGTACTACGGTACACTGGCACGCCCGCATTTTTCTTTTTCCCCGGCGCATGAGAGAAATCCATACTCCTTCTCTTCCCTTCTTCCGGAGTGCTTATAAGATTTTTCTCGTGTCAAAAAAATTGGCACGCCCAGTGGGACCTGGTTCTCCTCCCATCTTTGCTTCGTTGTGGTCGTCTAAATCGTCTTTGCCAATCACCCAATGTACATACTGCAAGGATCTCTACCGGTAAGCCTCTTTATTGCAGGTGAACTCTCCCACAACAGCAAATCGGAGCCGGTGATGATCTTGTATGGATTATTGCCGCCTATGGTCTTCATCGAGCATGGTGCCAGGGTCTACATGTACTAAGCCCAAGATCCCGCGCAGATTCAAACTGTGCAGTCATAGAGGGCGCAAAGGCGGGCAGCCACCAAGACGATGGAGCACCACGAGCTAATGCTGGAGGCGCACCCTGTTGAAGGAGTCATCAAGGGCAGACATCCATGGAGACGTGGAGGCAGCTCAACGCCTCCGCTCTAATACCGCCAACAGGAGGGCAAGTGCGGCATCCCTTCATGCCTCCACCTTGATCGACTCCCACTCGAAGCCGCCAACACTGACAGCAAGACGCACCGAGGTCAAGCTGCATGAAGGCTTGGAGGCCATCTCCCACAGCACGCCTAGGCTCATGGTTGTAGAGCGGGGGGCATCCTGACATGCCCCTATGCTGGAACCAATGGTCAAGACATCAAGATGATGCGAGGAAGCCTCGACCCACTCATCGGTGGAGACCATGGGACCCTCCATGGAAAACACTTCCACCATGACATGCGTACCGTCCTAGGCGGGGAGCTCGGCCACAACTCCAGGCAATGGCGGACAGGGCTGCATCATGCACTCTGCGCCATGCACCACCCGTCCTCTCCAGGCGAAGGGTTGTCAATGCAAGTGCCAGCTAGGGCTTGCGCGAAGTAACATGAGACTCATCCAAGGCGGGGTACCATCCACACCATCGCCGACATGGAGTGCCCCCTTAGGCGGGGCGCCGTCTACACCTCTGTCAGCATGGAGTTCCCCAAGACGGGGCATCATCTACCTCAGTCGAGACGGACCTCGAATAGGAGGTTTTTTTTTCATCTCCGTCGACATAGATATCACAAAAGACGGAGCGCCATCTACAACGCCGATATGGAGCTCGCCCAAGGTGGGGCGCCGTCCACACCACCACCAACGCGGAGCTTGCTCAAGGCGGAACTCCATCTACATCACCATCGTCAACATGGATTGCCCCCAAGGCGGGGCGCATTCTACACCTACATCAACATGGAGTTCCCCCAAGGCGGGGCACCATCTACCTCCATCGACACGGAGCTCGGCTAGGCGGGGCTCCTTTTTTGTCACCGTTGCCACAAATATCGTCAAAAGACGGGGGAACGTCTACAACGCCATCGCGGAGCTCGGCCAAGGTGGGGACGTCATCTACATTGTTGCCATCCACACGGAGCTTGGCCTAGGCGGGCTTTGGTCGCCGCCGCCAACAAGGAGCTTAGCCTTGGGGTGGTGGTCAGTCTACACCGTTACAGACATGTTTACGCCCCAGGAGGATCTAAAGTGTCACCGACACTGAGCTCGCCTAAGAGCGAGCACCGTCTACACCATCTTGGAGTTTCCCAAAGGTGGGCACGTATTTTGCGCCTCTACCAACAGGGGCTCGGCCAAGGCATGGTGTTGTCCACACCGCCGCCAGTGGAGCTCACTAGAGGTGTAGCATCATTTGCACCACCCTCCAACGTGAAGCATCGCCCGAGGGCGCGTGCCATTTACATAGCCTCGGAGCACGCCCATGGTGGGCATGGCGCTTGCTCTTCGCTGACACGGAGCGCGCCAAAAGTTGGGCATCGTTCACACACCAATCTCGAAGCTCGCCCAAGCCAGGGTAGTCATTTTAAACTGCCACCAACCTAGAGCTTGCCGAAGCCGGGGGATCCCGCGGGCACGAAGCCCGTCCATTGGTAGGTGTGGTCTAGCCACCCCTAACATGGAGCTCGTCCGAGGTGATCCACATTTTGTGTTGCCGCTAACATGGAGGTCCCCAAGTTAGTCGAGCTTCTAAGCTGCCTCCAACGTGGCGGGCTTGCCCAAGGTTGGGTGGTACCTATATCGTCGCCGCCACGAAGCCCATCGACGGTGGGGCATCATCTACACCTCCGCCAATGCAGGTCTCTCCCTAGGTGGGGTGTCATCGACACGAACCTCATCAAGGCAGGGCTTCATCTACACCTCCAACGTGAAGCTCACCCAAAGTGGGGCATGATCTATACCATCATCAATATGGAGCTCGCCCCAGGTGGGGTGTCATCTACACCGCCGCCAAGGCGGAAACCCGTCTACAACGTTGCCGACACGGAGCCCACCCCATGGTGGTGCACCATCTACATTGCAGCTGACACAAGCCATTGTCCGGGGCCATTCGCGCCAACTCTCAATTTGACAAGGTCGTTGGTTACACCGACACCATCATTCACCGGGCCATGTTGCATGGTGTCAACATGCCAATCCTGTGTTGCCGCTTGTTGTGGTGGCGACATCTCCCTCCCACATCTACCCGAACATCCACACTGATGCACATCACCAACATCGTCTTAGCGTTGGCGAGGGCAAAGCTATACTCCATCGACATGTCTCTTTTCCGATGAAGCAATCCACGGAGCGCAACCATTTTTTTATGGAATCTTGTAGTTTTGTTCATCCAAACAGATAAATGAAATACTTGTTTCCTGTATCATTTTTCTTTGTGTACTAGGTACACTGGCACGCCCGCATTTTTCTTTTTCCCCGGCGCATGAGAGAAATCCATACTCCTTCTCTTCCCTTCTTCCGGAGTGCTTATAAGATTTTTCTCGTGTCAAATAGCAAGGTTCTTATTTGTTTGTGTAGGTACGAGGGACTTGCGTGTGGCCTCCTACTGGATTGATACCTTGGTTCTCAAAAACTGAGGGAAATACTTACGCTACTTTGCTGCATCACCCTTTCCTCTTCAAGGGAAAACCAACACAGTGCTCAAGAGGTAGCAAGAAGGATTTCTGGCGCCGTTGCCGGGGAGTCTACGCACAAGTCAAGACATACCAAGTACCCATCACAAACTCTTATCCCTCCCATTACATTATTTGCCATTTGCCTCTCGTTTTCCTCTCCCCCACCTCACCCTTGCCGTTTTATTCGCCCTCTCTTTCCGTTTGCCTCTTTTTCGCTTGCTTCCTGTGTGTTCGTTCTCTGTACTGCCATCATGTCTGAAACGGGGGAGGTTATCATTGATAAGGATAATAGTATGGAAAACTTTGATGTTTTTGATGATCCTCTTGAAGATCCTACTATTTTACACACTAAAAAGTTTTGGATTGGTAGCGGTAAAGGGAAAGGAGTTCTTCAAGCTTTCTTTACTTGTGCCGGTACCTTACCCTCTATGGGTGGGTCTATTCTTCATAGAACTAGTAGTCTTGCGGAGGCTATATCCTTGCTCGTAGTTGAACTTGAAAGACAATTTATTCATTTGCATCCTTGCATACAAAGGATCTTTCTAGAGTTCTCCAATATAGAGCATTCTTCTGTTAAGCGAGCTGCTACTATCTTTTTGGCACATGAGTTCAGATTTATAATGAAAGAGGCCAATGAAATTTTTGCGCATTATAGGGTGGACGCTGGTCGTCCTCCCATAGAGGCTATCCTTTTTAATCAAGAAGATTTAATGCGCTTATGATCCGTAGATCATGTTGCTTACAATGAAAACCTTAGAAAAAAGGTTCCTACCGATGTTCTAGTTGATAGAATTTCCGAAATTAATGATGACTTTGCTATCCAGAACAACGGGTTAGGTTTTTCTCTTGAACAAAGGCTCATGACTTATTGCCAAAAGAATGCTTATAATGATGAATTGGTTGTGCAATATAAGGGGCCAAAGGAGGAACCCATACCTCCCGAGCTTGACCTTGGGGACTTTTGTCCTATTAAATTTAGCCCTTTTGATTAATTTTGCTTGCCACAAAGAAAACTTGCTGCTGAACATAGGGAATATGATATGAGTTTTCATGATTTACCCTACTATCATTATGGCAACACCTAGATCTATCCTTGCCTTTATGCCTAGCTAGGGGCGTTAAACGATAGCGCTTGTTGGGAGGCAACCCAATTTTATTTTATTTTTTGCTTTTTGGTTCTGCTTAGGAATAAATAATACATCTAGCTTCTGTTTAGATGTGGTTTTGTGTTTTAATTAGTGTTTGTGCCAAGTAGAACCTTTGGGAAGACTTGGGGAAAGTCTTTGCGATCTTGCTGTAAAAAACAGAAACTTTAGCGCTCACGAGATTAGCTACAACTTTTTACTTGAGAGTGCTATTTAGTTGATTCTTTTTGGAGATGATTAACAGATAAATTCCTCACGTCCAGCAATTTATTTTAGAATTTTTGGAGTTCCAGAAGTTTGCGTTAGTTACAGATTACTACAGACTGTTCTGTTTTTGACAGATTCTGTTTTTCGTGTGTTGTTTGCTTATTTTAATGAATCTATGGCTTGTAATGGAGCTTATGAACCATAGAAAAGTTGGAATACAGTAGGTTTAATACCAATATAATTAAAGAATGAGTTCATTACAGTACCTTGAAGTGGTGTTTCGTTTTCTTTCGCTAACGGAGCTCACGAGATTTTCTGTTAAGTTTTGTGTTGTGAAGTTTTCAAGTTTTGGGTAAAGATTTGATGGATTATAGAACAAGGAGTGGCAAGAGCCTAAGATTAGGGATGCCCAAGGCACCCCAAGGTAAAATCTAAGCACAACCCAAAAGCCTAAGCTTGGGGATGCCCCGGAAGGCATCCCTTCTTTTGTCTTCATCCATCGGTAACTTTACTTGGAGCTATATTTTTATTCACGACATGATATGTGTTTTGCTTGGAGCGTCTTGTATGATTTGAGTCTTTGCTTTTTAGTTCACCACAATCATCCTTGCTGTACACACCTTTTGAGAGAGACACACATTATTCGGAATTTATTAGAATACTCTATGTGTTTCACTTATATCTTTTGAGCTAAACAATTTTGCTCTAGTGCTTCACTTATATCTTTTAGAGCACGGTGGTGGTTATAATTTATAGAAATTATTGATCTCTCATGCTTCACTTATATCATTTTGAGAGTCCTTTAGAACAGCATGGTAATTTGCTTTGGTTATAAAATTAGTCCTAATATGATAGGCATCCAAGATAAAAACTATAAAGTGCATTGAATACTAAGAGAAGTTTGATACTTGATAATTGTTTTGAAATATGAAGATGGTGATATTAGAGTCATGCTAGTTGAGTAGTTGTGAATTTGAGAAATACTTGTTCTAAATTTTGTGATTCCCGTAGCATGCACGTATGGTGAACCGTTATGTGATGAAGTCGGAGCATGATTTATTTATTGATTGTCTTCCTTATGAGTAGCGGTCAGGGACGAGCGATGGTCTTTTCCTACCAATCTATCCCCCTAGGAGCATGTGCGTAGTACTTAGTTTCGATAACTAATAGATTTTTGCAATAAGTATGTGAGTTCTTTATGACTAATGTTGAGTCCATGGATTATACGCACTCTCATCCTTCCACCATTGCTAGCCTCTCTAATACCGCACACCTTTCGCCGGTATCATATACCCACCATATACCTTCCTCAAAAAAGCCACCATACCTACCTATTATGGCATTTCCATAGCCATTCCGAGATATATTGCCATGCAACTTACCACCGTTCCATTTATTATGACACGCTTCATCATTGTCATATTGCTTTGCATGATCATGTAGTTGACATCGTATTTGTGGCAAAGCCACCTTCATAATTCTTTCATACATGTCACTCTTGATTCATTGCATATCCCGGTACACCGCTGGAGGCATTCACGTAGAGTCATATTTTGTTCTAAGTATCGAGTTGTAATTCTTGAGTTGTAAGTAAATAAAAGTGTGATGATCATTAATAGAGCATTGTCCCATGTGAGGAAAGGATGATGGAGACCATGGTTCCCCCATAAGTCGGGATGAGACTCCGGACGAAGAAAAAAAAGAAAGAAAAGAGGCCAAAAAAAGAAAAAAAAGAAAGAAGGCCCAAATAAAAAAATGAGAAAAAAAGAGAGAAGGGACAATGTTACTATCCTTTTCCACACTTGTGCTTCAAAGTAGCACCATGATCTTCATGATAGAGAGTCTCCTATGTTGTCACTTTCATATACTAGTGGGAATTTTACATTATAGAACTTGGCTTGTATATTCCAATGATGGGCTTCCTCAAAATGCCCTAGGTCTTCGTGAGCAAGTGAGTTGGATGCACACCCACTTAGTTTCTTTTGTTGAGCTTTCATACACTTATAGATCTAGTGCATCCGTTGCATGGCAATCCCTACTCACTCACATTGATATCTATTGATGGGCATCTCCATAGCCCATTGGTATGCCTAGTCGATGTGAGACTATCTTCTCCTTTTTTGTCTTCTCCACAACCACCATTCTATTCCACCTATAGTGCTATGTCCATGGCTCACGCTCATATATTGCGTGAAGATTGAAAAAGTTTGAGAACATCAAAAGTATGAAACAATTGCTTGGCTTGTCATCGGGGTTGTGCATGATTTAAATACTTTGTGTGGTGAAGATAGAGCATAGCCAGACTATATGATTTTGTAGGGATAACTTTCTTTGGCCATGTTATTTTGAGAAGACATGATTGCTTTGTTAGTATGCTTGAAGTATTATTATTTTCATGTTAACATTAAACTTTTATCTTGAATCTTTCGGATCTGAACATTCATGCCACAATAAAGAGAAATACATTGAAGAATATGCTAAGTAGCATTCCAAATCAAAAATTCTGTTTTTATCATTTACCTACTCGAGGACGAGCATGAATTAAGCTTGGGGATGCTTGATACGTCTCCAACGTATCTATAATTTTTATTGCTCCATGGTATTATATATTCTGTTTTGGATGTTTAATGGGCTAATTTATACACTTTTATATTATTTTTGGGACTAACCTATTAACCCAAGGCCCAGTGCAAATTGCTGTTTTTTTGCCTATTTCAGTGTTTTGCAGAAAAGGAATATGAAACAGAGTCCAAACGGAATGAAACCTTCGGGAGAGTTATTTTTGGAACAAACGTGATCCAGAGGACTTGGAGTGGACGTCAAGCAATCAATGAGGAGTCCACGAGGCAAGGGGCGTGCCTACCCCCTGGGCGCGCCCTCCACCCTCGTGGGCCCCTCGTGGCTCCACCGGCCTACTTCTTCCTCCTATATATACCTACGTACCCCGAAACCATCGAGGAGCACCACGAAAACCTAATTCCACCACCGCAACCTTCTGTACCCGTGAGATCCCATCTTGGGGCCTTTTCCGGCGCTCTGCCGGAGGGGGCGTCGATCACGGAGGGCTTCTACATCAACACCATAGCCTCTCCGATGATGTGTGAGTAGTTTACCACAGACCTTCGGGTCCATAGTTATTAGCTAGATGGCTTCTTCTCTCTCTTTGGATCTCAATACAAAGTTCTCCTCGATCTTCTTGGAGATCTATTTGATGTACTTCTTTTTGCGGTGTGTTTGTCGAGATCCGATGAATTGTGGGTTTATGATCAAGATTATCTATGAACAATATTTGAATCTTCTCTGAATTCTTTTATGTATGATTGGTTATCTTTGCAAGTCTCTTCGAATTATCAGTTTGGTTTGGCCTAGTAGATTGATCTTTCTTGCAATGGGAGAAGTGCTTAGCTTTGGGTTCAATCATGCGGCGCTCGATCCCAGTGACAGTAGGGGAAACGACACGTATTGTATTGTTGCCATCGAGGATAAAAAGATGGGGTTTTATATCATATTGCATGAGTTTATCCCTCTACATCATGTCATCTTACCTAATGCGTTACTCTGTTCTTATGAACTTAATACTCTAGATGCATGTTGGATAGCGGTCGATGTGTGGAGTAATAGTAGTAGATGCAGGCAGGAGTCGGTCTACTTGTCACGGACATGATGCCTATATACATGATCATGCCTAGATATTCTCATAATTATGCACTTTTCTATCAATTGCTCGATAGTAATTTGTTCACCCACCGTAATACTTATGCTATCCGGAGAGAAGCCACTAGTGAAACCTATGGCCCCGGGGTCTATTCTCCATCATATTAATCTCCCATCAACAAGCTATCTCTAGCGCCGTTTACTTTGCATTCTTTACTTTTAGTCTTTATCATAAAAATACCAAAAATATTATCTTATCATCTCTATCAGGTCTCACTTTTGCAAGTGGCCGTGAAGGGATTGACAACCCCTTTATCGCGTTGGTTGAAAGGTTCTTATTTGTTTGTGTAGGTACGAGGGACTTGCGTGTGGCCTCCTACTGGATTGATACCTTGGTTCTCAAAAACTGAGGGAAATACTTACGCTACTTTGCTGCATCACCCTTTCCTCTTCAAGGGAAAACCAACGCAGTGCTCAAGAGGTAGTAGTAGCTCTTCCCCAAGGAAGAGTGAACTTTGGGATAAAATCCGCATCCTTGCCTCACTTGTGGTTAATCCTTTCCCGCACTTTACTTGCCTTGTATGCTTGTTGGCTTGCTAATTGGATTGTTGCCTACCATATTTGGCTCTAAGCTTGCTTGTCATATATGTTGTGTTTGAAGGAAATATGTCCTACAGGCAATAATAAAATTGTTATTTTATATTCCCTTATTCATGATATGGTTTATTATTCATGCTAGAATTGTATTGATTGGAAACCTTAATGCATGTGTGAATACATAAACAAACCCTGTGTCCCTAGTGAGCCTCTACTAGACTAGCTCGTTGATCAAAGATGGTTAAGGTTTCCTAACCATTGACATGAGTTATCATTTGATAATGGGATCACATCATTAGGAGAATGATGTGATCGACAGGACCCATCCGTTAGCTTAGCATAATGATCGTTCAGTTTTATTGCTATTGCTTTCTTCATGTCAAATACATATTCCTTCGACTATGAGAATATGCAACTCCCGGATACCGGAGGAATGCCTTGTGTGCTATCAAACGTCACAACATAACTAGGTGATTATAAAGATGCTCTATAGGTATCTCCGAAGGTGTTTGTTGAGTTGGCATAGATCGAGATTAGGATTTGTCGCTCCGAGTATCAGAGAGGTATCTCTCGGCCCTCTCGGTAATACACATCATAAGCTTGCAAGCTAACGACTAAGGAGTTGGTCACGAGGTGATGTATTATGGAACGAGTAAAGAGAGTAGACGGCAACGAGATTGAACTAGGTATGAAGCTACCGACGATCGAATCTCGCGCAGGTAACATACTGATGGACAAAGGGAATTACGTATGTCGTCATAACAGTTCGACCGATAAAGATCTTCATATAATCTGTAGGAGCCAATATGGGCATCTAGGTTCCGCTATTGGTTATTGACCGCAGAGGTGTCTCGGTCATGTCTACATATTTCTTGAACCCGTAGGGTCCACACGTTTAACGTTCGATGACGATATTGTATTATATGAGTTATGTGATTTGGTGACCGAATGTTGTTCAGAGTCCCGGATGAGATCAAGGACATGATGAGGATTCTCGAAATGGCCGAGAGGTAAAGATTGATATATAGGACGATGGTATTCGGACACCGGAAGTGTTTCGGGGGGTACCGGGTACATATCGGGTCACCAGAAGGGGTTCCGGGCACCCCCGGCAAAAGATATGGGCCTTATGGGCCAAGAGGGGAAACACACCAGCCACAAGGGGCTGGTGCGCCCCCCATATGGGCCGAACCAAGAGGAGAAGGAAAGAGGGGAAGGGAAAGGAAAGGGGGGGGGGATTTGGCCTCCCCCTTCCTTCCCTCCTCCCTCCTCTTTCCTTCCCCTCCGGCAAATTTGGCAGGGTGCGCCGGCCATGGGGAGACCCCAAGTAGGATTCGGCCTACTTGGGCGCCTCCTGGCAGCCTCCCCTCTCCCTCCCACCTATATATATATGTGGGGGGCGCCCTAGCACACACCAGATCAATTGTTAGCCGTGTGCAGCGCCCCCCTCCACCGTTTACACCCCCGGTCATATTTTCGTAGTGCTTAGGCGAAGCCCTGAGAGGATCACTTCACCATCACCGTCACCATGCCGTCATGCTGACGGAACTCATCTACTACCTCAATGACTTGCTGGATCAAGAAGGCGACAGACGTCACCGAGTTGAACGTGTGCAGAACGCGGAGGTGCCATGCGTTCGGTACTTGATCGGTTGACGTGAGAAGAAGTTCGACTACATCAACTGCGTTGTGAAACGCTTCCGCTTACGGTCTACGAGCGTATGTAGACACACTCTCCCCCTTGTTTCTGTGCATCTCCATGGATAGATCATTGCGTGTGCATAGAATTTTTTGTTTTCCATGCAACGATTCCCAACAGTGTTCACCTAGTTGCATATCTACTGAACTATGGTTTGGCAAGAAACCTAAGCTGTCGTTTCTTAAAGTTTGGGGTTGCGACATTATGTCAAAAGGCTTCAGCCTGATAAGATTGAACCCAAATCGAGAAGTGTGTCTTCATAGGATACCCTAAGGAAACAATTGGGTACACCTTCTACCACATATCCGAAGGCAAGATCTTTGTTGCCAAGAATAGAGCATTTCTAGAGAAGGAGTTTCTCTCTAAAGAAGTGAGTGGGAGGAAAGTGGAACTTGATGAGGTAATTGTACCTTATCTCATTTTGGAAAGTAGCACATCAGAGAAATCCGTTCCCGTGATGCCTACACCAAGTAGAGAGGAAGTTAATGATGATGATCATGAAACTTCAGATCAAGTTAGTACTGGACCTCGTAGGTCGAACATAGCACGTTCCGCACCAGAGTGGTACAGTAATCCTGCCCTAGAAGTCATGTTACTAGACCATGGCGAACCTATGAACTATGAAGAAGCTATGATGAGCCCAGATTCCGACAGATGGCTTGAGGCCATGAAATTTGAGATAGGATCCATGTATGAGAACAAAGTGTGGACTTTGGTGGACTTGCCCGATGATCGGCAAGACATAGAGAATAAATGGATCTTCAAGAAGAAGACTGACACTGATGGTAATGTTACTGTCTAAAAGCTTGACTTGTCGCAAAAGATTTTCGAAAAGTTCAAGGAGTTGACTACGATGAGACTTTCTCACCCGTAGCGATGCTTAAGTCCGTCCGAATCATGTTAGCAATTGCCACATTTTATGATTATGAAATCTGGCAAATGGACGTCAAAACTGCATTCCTTAAAGGATTTCTTAAAGAAAAGTTGTATATGATGAAACCAGAAGGTTTTGCCAATCCTAAAGTTGCTAACAAAGTGTGCAAGCTCCAGCGATCCATCTATGGACTGGTGCAAGCATCTCGGAGTTGGAATATACGCTTTGATGAGGTGATCAAAGCATATGGTTTTATACAGACTTATGGTGAAGCCTGTATTTACAAAAATGTGGTGGGAGCTCTGTAGCATTTCTGATATTATATGTGGATGACATATTGTTGATTGGAAATGATATAGAATTTCTAGATAGCATAAAAGGATACTTGAATAAGAATTTTTCAATGAAAGACCTCGGTGAAGCTGCTTACATATTGGGCATCAAGATCTATAGGGATAGATCAAGACGCCTAATAGGACTTTTACAAAGCACATACCTTGACAATGTTTTTGAAGAAGTTCAAAATGGATAAGTCAAAGAAAGGGTTCTTGCCTGTGTTGCAAGGTGTGAAGTTGAGTAAGACTCAAAGCCCAACCATGACAGAAGATAGAGAGAATGAAAGTCATTCCCTATGCCTCAGCCATAGGTTCTATAAAGTATGCCATGCTGTGTACCAGACGTGTTGTGTGCCTTGCCATGAGTTTGGCAAGGGGGTACAATAGTGATCCAGGAGTAGATCACTAGACAACGGTCAAAATTATCCTTAGTTACCTAAGAGGACTAAGGAAATATTTCTCGGTTATGGAGGTGATAAAGAGTTTGTTGTAAAGGGTTACGTCGATGCAAGCTTTGACACTGATTCAGATAACTCTGAATATTAATATGGATACGTACTGAAAGTGGGAGCAATTAGCTAGAGTAGCTCTATGCAGAGCATTGTAGACATATAAATTTGCAAAATACATACGGATCTGAATGTGGCAGTCCCATTGACTAAACCTCTCTCACAAGCAAAACATGATTACACCTTAGTACTCTTTGGGTATTAATCACATGGCGACGTGAACTAGATTATTGACTCTAGTAAACCCTTTGGGTGTTGGTCATAGGGCGATGTGAACTATGGGTGTTAATCACATGGCGATGTGAACTATTGGTGTTAATCACATGGCGATGTGAACTGGATTATTGACTCTAGTGCAAGTGGGAGACTGAAGGAAATATTCCGTAGAGGCAATTATCAAGTTGTTATTTTATATTTCCTTATTCATGATAAAGGTTTATTATTCATGCTAGAATTGTATGTGTGAATACATAAACAAACACCGTGTCCCTTGTGAACCTCTATGAGACTAGCTCGTTGATTAAAGATGGTTAAGGTTTCCTAACCATTGACATGAGTTGTCATTTGATAATGAGATCACATCATTCTAATGATGTGATGGACAAGACCATCCGTTAGCTTAGCATAATGATCGTTTAGTTTTCTTGCTATTGCTTTCTTCATGTCAAATACATATTCCTTCGACTATGATATTATGCAACTCCCGGGTACTGGAGGAATGCCTTGTGTGCTATCAAACGTCACAATGTAACTGAGTGATTATAAAGATGCTCTACAGGTATCTCCGAAGGTGTTTGTTGAGTTGGCATAGATCGAGATTAGGATTTGTCGCTCTGAGTATCGGAGAGGTATTTCTGGGCCCTCTCGGTAATACACATCATAAGCTTGCAAGCAAATGACTAAGGAGTTGGTCACGAGGTGATGTATTATGGAACGAGTAAAGAGACTTGCCGGTAACGAGATAGAACTAGGTATGAAGATACCGACGATCGAATCTCGGGCAAGTAACATACCGATGGACAAAGGGAATTACGTATGTTGTCATAATGGTTCGATCGATAAAGATCTTCGTAGAATATGTAGGAGCCAATATGGGCATCTAGGTTTCGCTATTGGTTATTGACCAGAGAGGTGTCTCGGTCATGTCTACATAGTTCTCGAACCCGTAGGGTCCGCAGGCTTAACGTTCGATGACGATATTGTATTATACGAGTTATGTGATTTGTGAACGAATGTTGTTCGGAGTCCCGGATGAGATCACAGACATGACAAGGAGTCTCGAAATTGTCGAGAGTAAAGACTGATATATAGGATGATGGTATTCGGACACCGGAAGTGTTCCGGGGGTACCAGGTACATATCGGGTCACCGGAAGGGGTTCCGGGCACCCCCGGCAAAAGATATGGGCCTTATGGGCCAAGAGGGGAAACACACCTGCCACAAGGGGCTGGTGCACCCCCCATATGGGCCGAACTAGGAGGAGAAGGAAAGAGGGGAAGGGAAAGGAAACGGGGGGATTTGGCCTCCCCCTTCCTTCCCTCCTCCCTCCTCTTTCCTTCCCCCTCCGGCAAATATGGCAGGGGGCGCCGGCCATGGGGAGACCCCAAGTAGGATTCGGCCTACTTGGGTGCCTCCTGGCAGCCTCCCCTCTCCCTCCCACCTATATAGATGTGGGGGGGGGGGCGCCCTAGCACACACCAGATCAATTGTTAGCCGTGTGTGGTGCCCCCTCCACCGTTTACACCCCCGGTCATATTTTCGTAGTGTTTAGGCGAAGCCCTGCAAGGATCACTTCACCACCACCATCACCGTGCCGTCGTGCTAACAGATCTCATCTACTACCTCGATGACTTGCTGGATCAAGAAGGCGAGGGACGTCACTGAGCCGAACGTGTGCAGAAGGCGGAGGTGTCGTGCGTTCGGTACTTGATCGGTTGACGTGAGAAGAAGTTCGACTACATCACATTGTGAAATGCTTCCGCTTATGGTCTACGAGGGTACATAGACACACTCTCCCCCTCATTGCTATGCATCTCCATGGATAAATCATTGCGTGTGCGTAGATTTTTTTACATGCAATGATTCCCAACAGTGTTCACCTAGTTGCATATCTACTGAACCCTATTTATTCGCTAAACTTTAAAATTGACAAGGAAGTTTAAAATTTGTAGTCTCCTATTCACCCCCCTCTGGTCGACCGTATCGATCCTTTCAATTGGTATCAGAGCCTCGTGCTCTAGTATAAGGTTTTACAACCTTAGACGATATGGTAGACCTAGGGAATGTGGGAGGTGGCGCACCTGTTGCGGAGGATGGTGAAAACCTACCCCCCGTCGCGCCCGGTGCACTTGTTGCTACGGTCGTTGCTCCCGCCACTCCTGTTAACCCGGGTGCCCCCTTGACCGCAATCGATATTCTTTCAATGTTTGCGGACCTCAAAACCGCTATGTTGAAAGAAGTTCGTTCCTCGATCAAGGAGTAAATTGATGCTCACTTAAAACCCTCGACATCCGTATCAAACTCATTTGATCCAAATGCCATTCATGATGTGGATGACTCGAGAGAACCCCTTGCATCTCCGGCTCGTACTCAAGTTCCCAAGTACAATGCCGTGGAACCTTTTTACTCACCACAAGCCTTGCAACATCCTCGCATTAATCATGTTTGGCCTCCACCCCCTTTGAAAGCTAATGCAGTGTGTAAATGGAAGCTAGATATGGAGTCCCATATTCTTAGTGCTTCAACACAACTTTGGTGGACTGTGGTCAATGGATTCAACCCCAAGGACCCAATGATTCTCACTCCAAGAGAAGCGGTTGATGATCCGCTCAATGCAACCGCCCACAACATGTTGCGCACCGCGATGACCGAAGACTATAGTGACTCCATTGCTCTCCTTAAGACCGCCAAGGAAAATTGGGATTTCCTTGAGGAAGCTCTCGAAGGAGATGAATCAATTCGAACATCTCGATTGGCTTTGCTCAAGCAAGAAGTCAATCTCCTTGTGAGGAATGAGGGTGAGTCCGCAAAAGAGGTTTACCGAAGGTTGAAGTCCCTTGTGCTCAACTTGAGAACCTTTGGGTGCACTTCGGCAAATGATGATTTTATCAAGGACAAGTTCATAGATGCTATGGTTCTCACGGAACATACCATGGTCATGATGATACATCAACGTCCGGATTATCACAAGTTGACCACGGCTCAAGTTGTCTCCACTTTCTCCACTCATGTTCTTTTGGAGACCAAGTCCAAGAAGACCTTTGTTATTGCTCAAGCAACCAAGAACTCCAATCTTGCCTTGAAGGCCAAGAAAGTGGTTGGTCAACCTTCAAGGGATGAAGAAGTGTTTGAAGAGACATGTGAGGAAGATGTTGACACCTCATGCCTGGCAAATGACTTTGCGGAAGACTTGGCTCTCTTAGTTAAAAAGTACTCCGGGACCATGGCAAACGGGAAGAATCTTCAAGGAAGATCATTTGGACGAAGGAAATACTACCATTGTGATAGCCAAAGACACTTTGTGCATGATTGTCTTTATGAGAGACGTGAAGACAAGTTTGAGAAGCTTGTGCTCTGATACGTCTCCAACATATCTATAATTTTTGATTGTTCCATGCTATTATATTATCCATCTTGGATGTTTTATATGCATTTATATGCTATTCTATATGATTTTTGGGACTAACCTATTAACCTAGAGCCCAGTGCCAGTTTTATGTTTTTTCCCTGTTTTTGAGTTTCGCAGAAAAGGAATATCAAACGGAGTCCAAATGAGCTGAAAATTTACGATGATTTTTTATGGACCAGAAGAAGCCCTTGAAGCAAAAGAGTTAGGCCAGAAGAGTCACTAGGCCTCCACAAGGGTGGGGGGCGCGCCCTACCCCCTGGGGTCGCCCCCTGTCTTGTGGGCTCCTCGTGGACCCCCCTGACTTGTTCTCGACGCCAAAAATTCCTATAAATATGGAAACCCCCAGAAATAAACCTAGATCGGGAGTTTCGCCGCCGCAAGCCTCTATAGCCACCAAAAACCAATTGGGAGCCCATTCCGGCACCCTGCCAGAGGGGGAAACCATCACCGGTGGCCATTTTCATCATCCCGGCGGTCTCCATGACGAGGAGGGAGTAGTTCACCCTCGGGGCTGAGGGTATGTACCGGTAGCTATGTGTTTGATCTCACTCTCTCTCTCGTGTTCTTGATTTGGCACGATCTTGATGTACCGCAAGCTTTGTTACTATATTTGAATCATATGGTGTTTTCTCCCCCTCTACCTTCTTGTGATGAATTGAGTCTTGCTCTTTGAGGTTTCGTTATGTTGGATTGAGTATTGGATTTGAGAACACATGATGTATATGTCTTGCGATGGGATATCCGTGGTGACAATGGGATGTTCTATTGATTCACTTGATGTATGTTTTGGCACTCAACTTGCAGATTCCCGTGGTGACATTGGGGTAATCTATGCATAGTGGTTGATGCACGTTTTCGTCCTACGTTCTCCGATAGAAACTTGGTGTCAGGACCCCGATTCCAAGTCACAGCGATCTAGCCGGTAACACCTCATATCACTTTGCGGCCTCACGCACGGTACTCCCACGGGTGTCGCCTTACCATAGCCCGGGACCGTTTGCGCCTTTTGGCTCACGTATATGATAGTGTCGCTAGCCTCCATATGACAGAGAACCTGGCCAACATGACTAGTCGTGAACCCAAAGTGGCACTAACTTACGGGGACAGGCATACATGAATAAACATCGAGCATGTCGATCAGCAGCGTGCGAATCCGGGATGTAGCACTGGGCTAACAGGAATCCGGTGAACCGGGCTGTAGCAGGCTAGGCAGGACTCCGGATGTCACCGCGTGACATTTCCGCGAAGGGACAGACACAGGAACAAAGTGAATCACATGCCGGTCAGTCAAGTGTTCCGGAGCAGTAGTGCTGGGCTAGCAGGACTCCGGTGAACCGGGCTGTAGCGGACTACTATGGCTCATGGAAGCACAAGACTACATTTCCCCATAAGAGAGGCTACCAAGGATAAACAACTAGGTTGTCGGATCCCACACATACCAAGCATTTCAATCATACACACAATATGCTCGATATGTGTAAATACAACATGGCATCACAACAAAACTGTACGACTCAAAGTATTTATTCATTAGGCTCCGAGGAGTGAGATATTACAAACATGGGTCTCATGACCCAACATTCAGAGCATACAAGTCAAAGCACATGTGGAAGCTTAACATGTCTGAGTACAGACATCTACAAATGAAAAAGGCTGAGAAGCCTGACTATCTACCAGATCCTGCTGAGGGCACAAGATCATAGCTGAGGTATCAAGCTCAACGTCAAAGTCCACACGGAACTACTAGCGAGACCGACATCTCTTTGCAAAACATAAAATAGGCAAACGTGAGTACAAATGTACCCAGCAAGACTTACATCAGAATTAGCTACATATGCATCAGTATCAACAAAGGGGGTGGTGGTGTTTGACTGCAGCAAGCCAGCTTTGATTCAGTGGCTATCCTAAACTATGAATGCAAGTAACTCTTTTGAGGTGACGCACACGAGTCCACATATTCACCATATCAATACACCACTATGGATCCGCTCCCGTCTCCCCACGAGAAGGCCATCCATAGCACTCACACTTATCTTGCGAGTTTTAGAGTATCCACTTTCACTTGTCTATGAACTGTACAGGCAACCCAGAAGTCCTTTACCGCGGACAGGCTATTCGAATAGATGATGTTAACCCTGCAGGGGTGTACTTCTTCACACACACCCTCTCACCACTTACCGCCGTTTACACGACATGTACTCGGCAACCTTCAAGTGGAAGCCCAACAAGGGTGTCGGTCACGTCCTACCTAAACACTCAAGTCTCTAGTCCAGGTTTATCGCCTATTCAGGTTCCATCCGCAGGGAGTCCGGCCGAGGTTTCCACATACGGCCCCGAACGATGTGTACAGGGTTCCGCGACACCAAACGGGCGCCCGGCATACCCGGCCACGTGCCTACCGCATCACAGCCCACCACTCGGGTCAGCGCCGCACACGGCCTCCAGCATACTACAAACACCAGAAACTACTTGCAACTCCTGGACAGAGGACAAGGGTGGTTAAGAAGCCGAGAGGGTCCATTGGTTTCGGGCCAATGCATGGTAGTAGCTGTTCATGGATCACAAACACAGAACTCAGTTCCTAAGGACGACTTCAATGAAACAACCCACCATGTACTCCTACATGGCCTCTCATCGATACCTTTACCAAATCGTGTTCACACACTTAGCTCTCAACAGTAGGACATGTTCACACACCTCCAATTCATCCCCGATGAATCAGTCCTGACTCAACTCTAAGCAGTAGCAGGCATGCCAAACAAGCATGAGTGAGTAGGCACATCAGGGCTCAAATAACTCCTACTCATGCTAGTGGGTTTCATGTATTTACTGTGGCAATGACAGGTCATGCAGAGGAAAAGGGGTTCAACTACCGCAACATGTAACAGTTGAATCGTTGTTGTCCTAATGCAGTAAAAGAGAGCAGGAGTGAGAGAGTGGGATTGTATCAGAATGAACAAGGGGGTTTTGCTTGCCTGGCACTTCCGAAGATAATATAGCTCTTCATTAATGTCATCGATCACGTCGTCGGTAACAACGTCTACTCTGGGGGGGGGGGGGACAGGTACCGGCAACAGAGAGAAAGCACAATCAATGCAATGCACAATATGATGCATGATCATGACGTGGCAAGATGTTGTGATTTGAGCTAATGCAACTAAAACCAGATTAAATGAAGTTGGTTTGAACCAAAGATTCAAATTCAACTCCATATGTGATTATCTAAATGCCACTTACTTGATTTGACCTGATCAGCAGGCATAAGTTGTTCAAACATGCATGATAATGCCATAATCAGATAATTTGGATTTTTCTGATCATTTTTCATATATAAATTATTTGATTTGGAGCTACGGTTGATTTTCTATGAATTTTAGAAGTTTTGGATATTTCCTGAAATAAATAAATCATTTCTGATTTATTTAAAATCCCAGAAAACATTTACTGCGTAAGCATGACGTCGATGTGACATCAGCAAGTCAATAGAGGTGGTCCAGGTCAAACCTGACCAGTAGGACCCACACGTCAGTGTAACAGAGCAGGGATAGAGGCTGACTAGTGGGTCCGGGTCAACGTTGACGTGGCATGGTCAAACTAACATGTGGGGTCGACTATATTATCTAAACTAAACAGGGAATAAATCCCGGGGTTAATTAAGGCATGGGGCCCATAGTTAGTGAGAGAGGGGGGTTAGTTAGTGGCGTCATTAGCCACTAATGACGGCGCCACGTCGACACGACCAGAGTTAAGCCTCCGGCGACCTTCCCACACGGCGGAGTCCACATGGGACGGCGCTACAGGAGGCGGCTGGGCAAGAGAAGGGCACAGGGAGGAGGCCCTCGCTCGTGCGCATCCAACGTAACAGGTGGGAGGTCGTGGGGTGGTCGGAGCTCGCCGGAAGTGAGCTCGCGGCGGCGCCGGAGTTTGGGTGGCTGCGGGGTTGGCGCTGTGGTGCACGGGAGGACGAGTTAGCGTGTGCGTTAGGCTCCTGGTGGTTTCCTGAGCGCGGTGACGTGCTCCGAATCGAGCTCAAGCGGCTGCAGTGATGGCGGCGACATGGCCGACGGCAGGGGAAGCTCGGCCATGGCAGTTGCTGATGCTAGGGGTCAAAAGGGACGGAGGTAACGAGGGAGAAAGGACGGAGATCTCACAGTGCGTCGACGGGTAGGCTCTGCGTGCTCGGGAAGGGCGGAAGCAGGCGAATCGGTGGCAGCGGTCGACGATGCCCGAGCTTGAAGACGAAGACGATGGCGACGATTCAAGGCCTCCGAGCTCGCATGCGTCAGCGTGGAGATGATACGGGCGTCTGCGGTGCGTCTGGACACAACGGAGAGGCGAGGCGATGGCTATGGCCGCGACAAATGTCGTCGGTGGCGATGGCGGCGCTCGGGTTCGGGCGAGAGAGAGGGAGCAGAGGGGAGGAGGGCCTCGGGGAAGAGTGAAAGGGGTCGGGGGTGCGTGTCGACGTCCAGAGCGTCGAGGGGGAGCGGCAAGCAGGAGGTGGCCGGGGCGCCTGGCCGCGCGCATGGGGCACACGCCCGGCGTCCTTCTGTCCACCGGAAGGGGATGACTGGCAGCTGGGCTCTGGTGGGCTGGCTGCTGCTGGGCCTCTCAGGTAAGGCCAGGTGAGTGCTTCTCTCTCTCTTTCCTAATTCTTTCTGTTTTCTATTATCTGTAATTGTTTTGGATTTATTAAAAATGCTAGAGCATTTTCAAAAATCATGAGACTGCTTGTGGCCACTGTTTGGATTATTTCCAACAGCAAACATTTCAGTTCATGAATATTTGGACATTTAAAATATTATATAGCATTTACATGCCCAAATGCAAATAGCATATGATTTAATTCAGTGACCCAATGCTGCCCTAGAAAAATGTGAACCATTTTTGTCAGAGGTTCTAGACCAAGGCAAAGATGATGAACATTTTTGAAGGGCATTTCAGGTTCATTGAAAATATTTTTATTTTGATCCTAGTTGCATTTCATTTGGTGCTAGGGTTTGAACATCCCCATTTCAAGTTTAACTGAAATTTAAACATGATGCAAACACTCTAATGCAGGCACTGACTAGGGTTGTGACAACTCACCCCCACTAAACAAGAATCTCGTCCCGAGATTCAAGCGTAGGGTAAGATGAAGGGGGGGGGGACGCAAACTAACACAATCTTCACGATCCAACTGTCCTCATCGAAGATATTGATTCATTGCATCATCTTGAACTTGACATCCTTGCTTTCAAGATCTTCACCCAACACGAGGATAGAAGAGCGAGATAACTCTACATGGGTGGATCATCTTAATGATCACAGGATCAACTCACGGAACGAGACGTAGAAACATCTCTTGAGCTGAGGGACAAAAACACATATGAGGAGCGATGGAAAGAAGCAGGTGACGAAGGTTCAGATTAGTAGGCAACAATTCCATGCTTAGAAGATGGTGCATGGTTTCAAAGTAGCGATGAGATAATCGCCATGATTCCATAACGGGACACCTTGGGGGTGAATCGTAGAAATATTCTCTTAAGTGGCAAAATAAAGAATTACTTTTGATACATAGATCATTGAGACTCTTTATACCAACCTAAGGCAATCACAATCGATCAGTTGAAGGAGTTCAAAAGAATGACATACTCGGACTAGAATGGATGATGTGGACTACCTTGTTGGAGACAACGCAATGGATGATTTTGCTTATCATCGGAAATGGATGGGACCCATGGTAAGTCCACTTTTGAAGATGATCTTGGACAACAACTGCTGAGAAGGGCAGCCCATGGGAAATTGGCACAATGGCAGTGCAAGCTGGGAACAAAATGCAACTATTGGGAATGTTCCAACCATCATATCTGCCTGAGATTCAGATCCGATTGGTGATAGGATACTTCAGACTCAGCATGTCTGAAAAGAAAGTTTGCAACACAAATCGACGAGATGACGTTGCGAGATTCTCGGGAAATGAACTACGATGGTAAGCTCCAAAACATGAGCTGGTTCTGCTACACACATGTGAACACGCTGTCCCAGACAAGCATGATCACATGGTAGTCTTGCAATAAAACACTACCGAGTTCTGATTGGGAACCATCATTGAGATAAGGAAATCTTGTGCATATCCGTCTGGGCCCTTCAGGATTAGCGCATGAACTTCTTTTCTTTGAATAAATCAATCAATGGCTTGGTGTGCTAGGGAATACATATGGAGTGGAGGTAATTAATATACCAAACCATAGAATACATTTGCACATGCATAATTGACCTAGGATGGTACCAGAGGAAACAAAAACAATCTTTCTCGAACTCACGGCGGCAACTTGCACGAAATGCACATGAATTCGAGGAAGTCACTTCTTCCATCCAAGCACGAGCTTCATGAACGGAACATGAAGGCATTGCTTACAAAGTTTCCAACACTAGGTTGATGTTCAACATGAATCATGGAGGAGACAAAATGCTGCTGATGGGCTCAACAGCAACTCATCGGAATTTCCATATCACTGGACTTCCACCATCATGTGAACATGGTGATAGTATTGGTCAGACCAAAAGATGTAATGGTGTATGCTCGAGGGATCAACCACGAGTAAGACAACATTACGAACATTGTTGGTTCTGATTTGACTTGATGATAGCCCATACTCAAGTCAAAGTTTTGACAAGACGATAGATTCAACAACCGATCACGAGGAACAATCGATGAAGATATCATCTCTCGTCAACACACACACACACGCAAGATATCCCCTTTGGAGTGAACTAAGTGGATTAAGCTTTTATCTTCCAACTCTCCAAGTTGTTGTTTTAGCTTAACCAATTAGTTCAGGGGTATCTAACACGGATTCTTGGAGAAAGAGTGGTTTACAAGAAAACCAACTTGATCACGAACTCAACATAGCGGTCAGGTGACAACCTGGTAATACTTCCGAGAAGATATTCGGAAAATCACGAACCACCGATATGTTACTAAGCTCGAGAACAATCTTGCTTTTCAGGACAAGACGATATGATCGAGAGAGCAAGGAATTTCACATAATCCAAACTCATTAATCAAAGAGTGCACCAGGAAAAAGGACTAGGTAGCACGATCAATCTTAGGAAGATGACGCAGTGCCCAGCACGCTAGGAATGAGAGTATTGCCCGTTTAACTACCCAGCAATGGGATTGCTAGGAGTATTGATTTCACACATCATATAGCTCGCTTGTCGGCATTCCAGTTACAATAACACGGAGACCGAGAAATGAATGATGATGGCGAGAAGTATCACTGCATCAAGAACTCATAAGAGGGTGTGCAATTCCCATGACATTCTTGATATAAAGATGTTTATATCCCAAGGTAGAACAGATCAAAGGCTGGATTGGCAATTTGATCTGCGGAATACAATTGCTTTGACCCAATCCTAGATATGGATGAGGTACTGGAGTTTGTTTCTCCTAGTCATTCCGAAATAGAACGGCTTAATGGACCACAGGGATAATAGGCATCGACGAACGAATGCGCACATACTGTAGACTATTGATTGATAGACAATGGTCGGAATACAAGTGAAGAGTAACAACCCAAGGAACATATATCTTTCTGAGTTGTGGATGCATAGATTAGTATGTCGAGCAAAGCTCAACATTTCTTCCGGATAACCCATGCAGGAAGGTAGAACTGGCAGATTCATAATGTAGAATGGAGAATTCATCAAGAGCATTCTTGTTGTGATCTTTCGGTTCAACGAGGAACTTCTGCCATAAGTAGTTCATGGTATTTGGAAGAGGAAAATACCACGGACCTCGAGGACTATCGCAAAGGTTACTAATATCCTAAAGGTACGAGCAACACTATCAACACGAGGTAAGTGGAGTGAATCTTGGGTCAAGAACCTAGGAGTAGAATACCTACTACTAAATGGCATCACAGGATGCTTTCAAGAATGACGGCCAGAATCATCACACTAGGAATATAAAGCATTGCTAGATTACTGGGTGGTTCTCTAGGATGCCTAGGGTCATAATACTGGCTCCAACATATATCTCAAGGCAATGAAGTACCTCAACAGACCGACTAGTGTGGTTGAACAGGCCCAAAGGGACATCGGGAACAGAAAGAAGGGATTTGCAAATGCACCAGACTATTTAGAAACCTGGGATGACTCGGACAGCATAACGGCTGTAAATGCTCAGAAAAAGATTTGAGACATTCACAAGGTTTGGCATAGTCACTTAACAACATCATATCAAGGTTCTGGTTCAGCTGACAACATACTAAAAGTAGTAGAAACTAAACTAAGGCCTGAAACAGATAATCCTAAGATTCTACGGATTAGTAACACGTGAACCTAATAGAAAGATGACAAGCCTAGTTCTTAATCCCCATAGAAAAGAAGAGGGTGACTCAGATCAGAGGACATAAGGTAAAGGAGTAAAAAGAGCCTTACGTTCCATCCCACAATCAATTCCCCTACATATAACTAAAGCATTTCTAGACTCAACTTCGACCAGTTTGGCTTGGTAATCCTATAGGCAGTCAGGCTCTGATACCGAAGCTGTCAGGACCCCGATTCCAAGTCACATCAATCTAGCCGGTAACACCTCATATCACTTTGCGGCCTCACGCACGGTATTCCCACGGGTGTCGCCTTACCATAGCCCGGGACCGCTTGCGCCTTTTGGCTCACGTATATGATAGTGTCGCTAGCATCCATATGACAGAGAACCCGGGCCGACATGACTAGTCGTGAACCCAAAGTGGCACTAACTTACGGGGACAGGCATACATGAATCAACATCGAGCATGTCGGTCAGCAGCGTGCGAATCCGGGATGTAGCACTGGGCTAACAGGACTCCTGTGAACCGGGCTATAGCAGGCTAGGCAGGACTCCCGATGTCACCGTGACATTTCCCCGAAGGGAAAAACACAGGAACAAAGTGAATCACATGCCGGCTAGTCAAGTGTTCCGGAGTAGTAGTGCTGGGCTAGCAGGACTCCGGTGAACCGGGCTGTAGCGGACTACTATGGCTCATGGAAGCACAAGACTACATTTCACCATAAGAGAGGCTACCAAGGATAAACAAATAGGTTGTCAGATCCCACACATACCAAGCATTTCAATCATACACACAATATGCTCGATATGTGTAAATACAACATGGCATCACAACAAAACTTTACGACTCAAAGTATTTATTCATTAGGCTCCGAGGAGCGAGATATTACAAACATGGGTCTCATGACCCAACATTCAGAGCATACAAGTCAAAGCACATGTGGAAGCTTAACATGTCTGAGTATAGACATCTACAAATGAAAAAGGCTGAGAAGCCTGACTATCTACCAGATCCTGCCGAGGGCACAAGATCGTAGCTGAGGTATCAAGCTAAACATCGAAGTCCACACGGAACTACTAGCAAGACTGACGTCTCTCTGCAAAACATAAAATAGGCAAACGTGAGTACAAATGTACCCAACAAGACTTACATCAGAACTAGCTACATACGCATCAGTATCAACAAAGGGGGTTGTGGAGTTTGACTGCAGCAAGCCAGCTTTGATTCAGTGGCTATCCTAAACTATGACTGCAAGTAACTCTTTTGAGGTGACGCACACGAGTCCACATATTCACCATATCAATACACCACTATGGATCCACTCCCATCTCCCCACGAGAAGGCCATCCATAGCACTCACGCTTATCTTGCGAGTTTTAGAGTATCCACTTTCACTTGTCTATGAACTATACAGGCAACCCAAAAGTACTTTACCGCGGACACGGCTATTCGAATAGATGATGTTAACCCTGCAGTGGTGTACTTCTTCACACACGCTCTCACCACTTACCGCCGTTTACACGACATGTACTTGGCAGCCTTCAAGCGGAAGCCCAACGAGGGTGTCGGCCACGTCCTACCTAAACACTCAAGTCTCTAGTCCAGGTTTATCGCCTATTCAGGTTCCATCCGCAGGGAGTCCGGCCGAGGTTTCCACATACGCCCCCGAACGATGTGTACAGGGTTCCACGACACCAAACGGGCGCCCGACATACCCGACCACGTGCCTACCGCATCACCGCCCACCCCTCGGGTCAGCGCCGCGCACGGCCTCCAGCATACTACAAACACCAGAAACTACTTGCAACTCCTGGACAGAGGACAAGGGTGGTTAAGAAGCCGAGAGGGTCCATTGGTTTCAGGCCCAATGCATGGTAGTAGCTGTTCATGGATCACAAACACAGAACTCAGTTCCTAAGGACGGCTTCAATGAAACAACCCACCATGTACTCCTACATGGCCTCTCATCGATACCTTTACCAAATCGTGTTCACACACTTAACTCTCAACAGTAGGACATGTTCACACACCTCCAATTCATCCTCGATGAATCAGACCTGACTCAACTCTAAGCAGTAGCAGGCATGACAAACAAGCATGAATGAGTAGGCACATCAGGGCTCAAACAACTCCTACTCATGCTAGTGGGTTTCATCTATTTACTGTGGCAATGACAGGTCATGCAGAGGAAAAGGGGTTCAACTAGCGCAACATGTAACAGTTGAATCGTTGTTGTCCTAATGCAGTAAAAGAGAGCAGGAGCGAGAGAGTGGGATTGTATCAGAATGAACAAGGGCATTTTGCTTGCCTGGCACTTCTGAAGATAATATAACTCTTCATCAGTGTCATCGATCACGTCGTCGGTAACAACGTCTACTCGGGGGGGGGGGGGGGGGAGGGGGACAGGTATCGGCAACAGAGAGAAAGCACAGTCAATGCAATGCACAATATGATGCATGATCATGATGTGGCAAGATTTTGTGATTTGAGCTAATGCAACTAAAACCAGATTAAATGAAGTTGGTTTGAACCAAAGATTCAAATTCAACTCCATATGTGATTATCTAAATGCCACTTATTTGATTTGACCTGATCAACAGGCATAAGTTGTTCAAACATGCATGACAATGCCATAATCAGATTCTTTGGATTTTTCTGATCATTTTTCACATATAAATTATTTGATTTGGAGCTACGGTTGATTTTCTATGAATTTTAGAAGTTTTGGATATTTCCTGAAATAAATAAACCATTTCTGATTTATTTAAAATCCCAGAAAACATTTACTACATAAGCATGACGTCGGTGTGACATCAGCAAGTCAACAAAGGCGATCTAGGTCAAACCTGACCAGTGGGATCCGCACGTTAGTGTAACAGGGCAGGGACAGAGGCTGACTAGTGGGTCTGGGTCAACGTTGACGTGGCATGGTCAAACTGACATGTGGGGCCAACTATATTAATCTAAACTAGACAGGGAATAAATCCCGGGGTTAATTAAGGCATGGGGCCCATAGTTAGTGAGAGAGGGGGTTAGTTAGTGGCGTCATTAGCCAGTAATGACGGCGCCACGTCGACACGGCCGGAGTTAAGCCGCCGGCGACCTTCCCGCGCGGCGGAGTCCAGACGGGACGACGCTACAGGAGGCAGCTGGGCGAGAGAAGGGCACAGGGAGGAGGCCCTCGCTCGTGCGCATCCAACGGAGCAGGTGAGAGGTCGCGGGGTGGTCGGAGCTCCCCGGAAGTGAGCTCGCGGCGGCGCCGGAGTTCGGGTGAGTGTGGGGTTGGCACTGTGGTGCACGGGAGGATGAGTTAGCGTGTGCGTTAGGCTCCTGGTGGCTTCCTGAGCGCGGTGACGTGCTCCGAATCGAGCTCAAGCGGCTGCAGTGACGGCAGCAATAGGGCCAGCGGCAGGGGAAGCTCGGCCACGGCAGTTGCTGATGCTAGGGGTCGAAAGGGACGGAGGCAATGAGGGAGAAAGGACGGAGATCTCACAGTGCGTCGATGGGTAGGCTCTGCGTGCTCGGGGAAGGCCGGAAGCAGGCGAATTGGTGGCGGCGGTCGATGATGCCCGAGCTTGAAGACAAAGATGATGGCGACGATTCAGGGCCTCCGAGCTCGCATGCGTCAGCGTGGAGATGATACGGGCGTCTGCGGTGCGTCTGGACACAACGGAGAGGCGAGGCGATGGCTATGGCCGCGGCAAATGTCGTCGGTGGCGATGGCAGCGCTCGGGTTCGGGCGAGAGAGAGGGAGCAGAGGGGAGGAGGGCCTCGGGGAAGAGTGAAAGGGGTCGGGGTGCGTGTCGACGTCCAGGGCGTCTAGAGCGTCGAGAGGGAGCGGCAAGCAGGACGTGGCCGGGGCGCGTGGCCGCGCGCACGGGGCACACGCCCGGCGTCCTTCTGTCCACAGGAAGGGGATGACTGGCAGCTGGGCTCTGGTGGGCTGGCTGCTGCTGGGCCTCTCAGGTAAGGCCAGGTGAGTGCTTCTCTCTCTCTCTTTCCTAATTCTTTCTGTTTTCTATTATCTGTAATTGTTTGGATTTATTAAAAATGCCAGAGCATTTTCAAAAATCATGAGACTGCTTGTGGCCACTGTTTGGATTATTTCCAACAGCAAACATTTCAGTTCATGAATATTTGGACATTTAAAATATTATATAGCATTTAAATGCCCAAATGCAAATAGCATATGATTTAATTCAGTGACCCAATGCTGCCCTAGAAAAATGTGAACCATTTTTGTCAAAGGTTCTAGACCAAGGCAAAGATGATGAACATTTTTGAAGGGCATTTCAGGTTCATTGAAAATATTTTTATTTTGATCCTAGTTGCATTTCATTTGGTGCTAGGGTTTGAACATCCCCATTTCAAGTTTAACTGAAATTTAAACATGATGCAAACACTCTAATGCAGGCACTGACTAGGGTTGTGACAACTCACCCCCACTAAACAAGAATCTCGTCCCGAGATTCAAGCGTAGGGTAAGATGAAGGGGGGGGGACGCAAACTAACACAATCTTCATGATCCAACTGTCTTCACGATCCAAACATACACAAGATTTATATGCAAATTGCCTAGATTGTCCTAATTTTTCAGAATTTTTGGAGTTACAGAAGTATAGAAAGTTTCCATATTACTACAGACTGTTCTGTTTTTGACATATTTTGTTTTCATTGTGTTGTTTGCTTATTTTGATGAATCTATGAGTAGTATCGGAGGGTATGAACCATGGAGAAGTTGGAATACAATAGATATAACACCAATATAAATTTGGAATGTGTCGGTGGGAACGACACCTATGGGATCATTGGGATCCCTTCTACGGTTGGCGGGCGTGGGGTTGTGCAAAGAGCGGGTCTGGCGGTCAGCACAAAGGTTGTTTACCCAGGTTCGGGCCACGAAGATGCATAATACCCTAGTCCTGCTTTGATGTGTATTTGAGTGTTCTTGAGTTCTTGAGCTAGCTACGGTGCGAGCGTAGCCCAAAAGATCCGAATCCTTCTCCTGGACGCCTCGGGCCTCCTTTTATAGACAAAAGGGGTTGCCACAGTGGCACACAGGAGGTGGAAAGGTGTACAGTGTGCAAGCTTATCGCTTGTCATTACGGCACAAAGCGCATTAAATGCGCTCCTTAGGTGTCCCGTTGCTTTATTGGGGACGGCAGCGAGGCCCGTCCCGTCCGTCGCCACTCCGCCCTGCTCTGACACGCGTCCAGGCCAACGAGGCATGCAGCGCCACGTAGGCTGGCAGGCTGCTGAGATGGCGTGGTGGTAGGGTCTTCACGAAGATCTGCATGCCACCACGCAGGTGCTTGCTGAGCTGGCCTGGAAGCCGCACGTTGCCATGCAGGTGCCTGCCCAGCTGGTTGGGCTGGCAGCTGCATGGGAACGGCGGTGGAGTCTTGGTAGACGTGGGCCTGGCTACGGCCCCGCAGGTGTCCTCGGCAAGGGGTCTTGCCGTGGCGCCAGCGGTCGTCCCCGGCAAGGGTCTTGCCGGGGTTCTCGTGGATTTCCTCGGCAAGGATCTTGCCGAGGATCGTCGTCTTCTGGTCCTCACATGATCTTGTGTGTTTATGATCTTGACGAAGATCTACATGCCACCACGGAGGTGCCTCCCGAGCCTTGGTTCCAATGTGGTTGTTGGCGGTTTTGGAACCCTTGGGCTCAAGGGTGGCGCGCCTTGCTGGCGTTTGGGCAAGTGCCCTGGCAAGGCTCTTGCCGGGGCCGCGGAGGCCACCCCAGCAAGGGCCTCGCCGGGGGAGTCCACCTCGCCCTCTTATTCTTTGTGTTTCTTGGTCTTGGCGTTGCCTTGCCCGTCTCGTGCCTTCCTCTGCCCTACTTAGTGTGGCCACAGGCGCGGCTCTGACTGCCCGTGCACAAGTAGAGGGGTATAAAAAGGGCCTCTACTTTTGTACACCGACAGAATGAGTTCACAACAGTACCTAAGTGGTGATTTACTTTCTTCTACTAACGGAGCTTACGAGTTTTCTGTTGAGTTTTGTGTTGTGAAGCTTTCAAGTTTTGGGTGAAGTTTCAATGGACTACGGAATAAGGAGTGGAAGGAGCCTAAGCTTGGGGATGCCCAAGGCACCCCAAGGTAATATTCAAGTACAAGCAAGAGCCTAAGCTTGGGGATGCCCCGGATGGCATCCCCTCTTTCGTCTTCAATCCATCGGTAACCTTACTTGGAGCTATATTTTTATTCACCACATGATATGTGTTTTGCTTGGAGCGTCATTTTATTTTATTAGGATTTGCTTGCTATTTGAATAAAATATTAAGATCTGAAATACTTAAATGTTAGAGAGTCTTCACATAGTTACATAATTATGCGACTACTCATTGATCTTCACTTATATCTTTTGGAGTAGTTTGTCAGTTGCTCTAGTTCTTCACTTATATCTTTTTAGAGCATGATGGTGGTTTTATTTTGAAGAAATTGATGAACTCTCATGCTTCATTTATATTATTTTGGGAGTATTGAAACAACATGGTAATTTGCTTAGGTTATGAATTTAGTCCTAATATGATGGGCATCCAAGAGGGATATAATAAAAACTTTCATATTAAGTGCATTGAATACTATGAGAAGTTTGATTCCTGATGATTGTTTTGGGATATAAAGATGGTGATATTGGAGTCATGCTAGTGAGTAATTGTGGATTGTAGAAATACTTGTGTTGAAGTTTATGATTCCCGTAGCATGCACGTATGGTGAACCATTATGTAACGAAGTTGGAACATGATTTATTTATTTATTGTATTGCTTATGAGTGGCGGTCGGGGACGAGCGATGGTCTTTTCCTACCAATCTATCCCCCTATGAGCATGTGCGTAGTACTTTGTTTCGATGACTAATAGATTTTTGCAATAAGTATGTGAGTTCTTTATGACTAATGTTGAGTCCATGGATTATACTCACTCTCACCCTTCCACCATTGCTAGCCTCTCTAATACCGCACACCTTTCGCCAGTATCATACACCCACCATATACCTTCCTCAAAACAGCCACCATACCTACCTATTATGGCATTTCCATAGCCATTCCGAGATATATTGCCATGCAACTCACCACCGTTCCGTTTATTATGACACGCTTCATTATTGTCATATTGCTTTGCATGATCATGTTTTTATGCAAATAATTCTTTTTGGAGTAATTCTAATGCCTTTTCTCTCATAATATGCAAGGTACACACAAAGAGGGAGAATTCCGGCAGCTGGAAATTTGGACCTGAAAAAGCTACGTTAGGCTATGATACGGGGCTAACACGGTGTAGGCCGATCTTTCATGATTGGAGTGGATTCCCTTGAAGAACACGAAGAACACGGGGAAGAATGGGGAGAAATCACAAGAGGAAATACTCAAGAACAAGTCCAATCACACATCCACTAGACAATCAAACACACAAGATCCACAAGGTACATGAACAACAAAGGGAAAGATACAAGGTAAAGTTCATCCCAAATCCAAAGGAGATGGGGGCTTGATGATCTAGATAGATCCTTCCTCGAAGGGGTCTTGATATCCCTCGGGATCTTCTCCGAAGAGGTCTTGGCCTCCAATGGAGTAGTCTCTCTCTCAAGAGAAGGTAGGAGCAAAGCTCACATACAAATGAGCTATCACTTTGCTACCCCTAGAAAGGAGGTGGAGGTGGTCTATTGATAGTCTAAGCCACGAAGGGGTAAGTGGGAGAGGGATACAAGGCCAAAGGCCCGGCTGCGCACAGGCAGTGTCGGACGTCCGGTTGGGGTCGGACGTCAGGTCGCTCGCAGGGGTCTGGTCGTCCGGAGGGCGTCGGACTTCCGACATTTCTTCTCTGGACTGGTGGCACCGGTCATTCGGTCGACGTCGGTCGTCTGCGCACTGGGACTTGTCGGACGTCCGGTGGTCGTCGGTCGTCCGGCCACTGTAGCATCTTCATCTGTTGTAGTCTCTAGGTGTCGGACGTCCGGAGATCGTCGGTCGTCCGAGAGCTAGAACTTGTAGCGGCTCCATTCTTCCGTCTTCTCTTCCATGCTTCCCTCGCGGATGGTGTAGTTGTTCCTTGGCGCTTGCACTTCTCCTCGTCATCCATGAAGCTCTGGCAATACCTATGCATGCATACGAGAGGAAAGGCAAGTAGTATACCATCCTCGAAGGGGTCAAGTGAACACGTGTAAAGGAGATGATTCACCTTTGTGTATGTGAATTAGATGTCGCACGTGTCACTTGCCAAACGGACTCTTGACATGGTGATGTCCGTAGGATGCTCTGCATCATCTCCCCCTGGGAAAGATCCAACCTCGGATCGAAAACCAAATCACCATGGGAAAGAGATGGCTTCGTCGTGTAGAAGTGGACGTTCACCAAGTACTCGTCATCTTGAAGCTCGAAATGGGCACTCTGCAATGTCGCATCATCTTGTGATTCCTTCAAAAGGAGTAAGGACAACAAACACTTGGAAAAACAAATGTGGTTAGCATTAGTGCAAAACCAAGCATTCAAGTGGTGATTCACCCAACAAGTGTCTTCATCAAGCATAGCATATGGTGTGACAAAGGATTGTGACATGGCATGTAAGCACATAAATTGAGCACAAGCAAAGATATCATGGGGACAAGCATGCAATTGTGAGGTAGTGATGCAAATATGTGTGATAAGAGAATAAGCATCTACCTCAAGTTTATAGCAAGCATTCACAAATTGCTCAATGAAAGGTCTATGGTAGGCATAAGAATCATTCACAACACCAAATAAAATGAATTGTCTAAACACATGGGTCAAGTGCAAGACAATCCAAGCATAACGTGTATAGGGTGTAGTGAATATAGTGTGGCAGTCAACATAATAGAAAGAGCAATTGTTCATCATGTGTCAGGCAATCAAGTCAATCATGTGAAAAGAAATGGGACATGGCATATGTGAAGAAATGACATTGTTGCAACCAAGCATATCATAAGCAAGTAATCCAAGAATTGGATGCAACACACAGGGCATATATATCATGACGCATGGGAATGTGAAAATGGCAAGTCAAAGCAAGATCTCTAACAAGTGCGCAATCAAGTGGTCCAAGATGGCCAATAAGTCTCATGGTGCAAGCAACACAAGTAGTATGATCCGCAATATCCATGCTCAAGAAAGATGTCACCTTGAAGGCGTGTCCTTGTGTATTCTTCACAATGACGAAGCGCAAGCAAATGCAGCGTAGAAGCGAGTCATGGTAGAATGTATGAGGCTCGCTCTCAAGAGCTCGAATGGTCAACTCACGTGAAGTGGATGTCGACACAAAGTCCAAGTTTCCTACACATGCACAAAACAAAGCAAAGAACATATGTGCATGGTAGATAAACACATCATCCATCATGATGGTTCTCTTCTCTTGCACATAACCATTAGAAGCACAAGTGCATGAATAATATGATGCAATAATGGCTATATTCATGGCACTAGGTATATGGTGCAAAGAGGTAAGACAAGCATGCTTCACAAAGAATATGTCAAAATCTCCAAATATATGCGAGAATGCTATGGGGGCAATCTCATTAGCAAGACTAAAATCATTGTTGCACTCAATACATGTCAAATCATCTAGCATGAGAGAGGCAACACATGGAGATATATGGCAAGAAGTAATAACAATCATGTGCAAAGCATAGTAATGGTTGTCATCAACCACATGAAATGAGCAAGTATGAATCATCGGTGATGCAACATAAGCAAGCATATCAATCATGTCGTGCAAACTAGTGGAGCGAAGATGCAACACACTAGGGGAAATCATGGCAATCATGTCATGTGAGCAAATAATAGGTATAGACAATGCACATGACATATCGCAAGCACAAACACAAAGCAAGATCATAGTATCATCATAGGAATGGGGTACAAGGCAAACATGTCAATAACAAGCAATATCTCCACCAAGCTTGCAAATACACATACAGGTACTAGAATCAATCATTATGTGTAATGCAAAGCATGGGTCACAAATGCACGGCAAAATCATAGGAATGAGCATAATGCAAAGTGAACATGGCAAGACAGGCAAAGGATATATAATGGACAATAACCCATAACCATGTGAGGGCCATGTAGAAGAAATGCGCGAAGTCTTTGCGCAATGGGAATGGTGTGAAAACCAATCCACGTGATCCCAAGTCATCGTTGCTCTTTAGAGCTCGTTTTGTCAACTCATGGGATTGTGAGGTTGATAAGTATTCATGGGTACCTACACAAAAGATACACAAACCAAAGAAATTCTGTGCATGGTAAATGTACACGTCATCCATCATGATGTGTATGTGCACGTGAGAGTTACCACAAGATAAGCATCGCTCAAAGAAATTTGATGCATGGTATAAGAACATGTCATCCATCATGAAAGAATAGTTATTGTGTATAACACGACGGGGACACAAATTGAGAATGCAAATATATGGCACATCAATAGCATTATCATTCACCGGGAGCATAGTGTGCACATAATTATTGGGATCATGCAATGGATGGGATGGATCAGAATCTCCTAAAATGTATGAGGAAACTATGGGGGTCTCCTCATGAGCAATATCAGAAACATCATATGGAGAAAATGGACAACATCCAAAACAATGCATATCCGAAGCTAGGTGGTCATGGCATGTCATATGAGATAAAGGATGCAAAGGGAGCATATCAATATCATCACAAGAGAAACAAATGCCAATAACCATGGGCTTGTCATCTATGCCATATGTGCAAATTGGGTTTATTTTAATGGCATACGCATAGTTACTACGATGATATTGCAAATAAGACATCTGGTTGCTCTCTTGCATAGCATATGACAAGTCAAGCGGATTGTCAAACATGATGTGACCTAGAGAATTGTCGCAAGAAATCCTATGTAACATAGCATCATGACTAATATACTCCACATGTCAATCATCATACTCATCATAAATGGGCAATAAATCATCGCATGGGGAAATCATACTAGAATGAAGCATGGAAATAGGTTGATCAACATCATGCAAGCAAGCAATGTCAAGAATGTCCACTAGTGGAACTAGAGCATCACCGTCACCTATGTTACCGTTCTCATTCCACTCAAGTGGTGTAGGTGAGGTGGGGAAAGACCAAGTGGTGGTCATCTTCATCGTGATGGAACCATGTGGGGGGTGCATCATATTCCACCATGGCCATTGTCTTGTCCAAAGGAAGGATGAAGTCATCGCGAATCGGCGCGTCATCATATATGGGACCTAGCACCAAATGAGAAGACACGAAAGAGGTAGAGGTCAAGTTGTTAGAAATGCAAATGCCCTCATGAGACTTATCTACTATCTCACTCTCTATATGTGGTGGCTCACGCACTCCCTCAAAGTAGGTGCACTCAAACTCACATATGGTGGAGTCACTCATCTCACTCAAGTGGTGGGGGTTGTGGCTCTCCTCACATGGGAATTGGGGCAACACATCATATATGGGGCTAGTGGTGAAGTCACTCTCACTCTCAATATGGTGGCACAAGTCACTCAAGTCATCATACGTTGACGTGGTCGAGGTGAAATACTCAACCATCTCATCGCGGTCGCCGTGGATGAAGGCCGAAGATGGCACATCATCACTCTCGCCTCCAAAGATGGAAGCATCCTCCTTGCTCGCCACCTTGTCGCTCGCCTCCAAAGCTTGGTCCTCGAATGGCTCCGTAGTCGTAGTCGTCGCCGCACCCTCTTGAAAAAGAGTTGAAGTAGACTCGGCACCATCAATGCCACAAAGAGGGATGGCGGTGAAGTCGAACTTGGGAGCATCGTCTTGGAGCTCATCGGACTTGTACATCATGGTGGCACTAGCCTCATGCTCGCCGTCTTGGAGCTTGGTCTTCGAGAAGTGTGCTTGGGGTGGAGAAGCCTTAGCCTTCATGAGTTCTTGTTCTGCCTTGAGAGCACCAATGTAGTTGTCGTCGAGGGACTTGTAATTCTCGAGGAAGATAGTCTTGGAGATATCGTTGTGCAATCCCATCATGAAGTGGAACTTCATCGAAATGGGGTCGTACACACCGGCTCGTCGCAAGGCAATCTTCATCTCCTTGAAGTATGCGTTGATGGACTTGGATCCTTGGATGGTGTTCTCCAATTGGCGTAGAAGTTGTTCCGTGTAGGTTGGAGGCACGAACTCTCACTGCAAAGCTCTCTTCGTCTTGGGCCAACTCATGTTGTAGCGCTCCGAAGGTGTGTGAAGCCACCATGCCGATGCGTAATCGTGGAAGTTTGTTGTGGCGTACTTGACTTGATCTTCAGGAGGAACTTGATGTAGCTTGAGGTAGTCGTCCATGAGGCTCTCCCACTCGAGATACTCCTCGGGTTCTTGAGTCCCATAGAAAGGAATTGTGTGGTCGTTGTCGAGGTCGTACTGGCTCGTGGAAGTCACAGACTTGAGCTTGGGGAGCTTCTCTTGAGCGTAGTCTTTAGGTGCTTGTTGGCGAAGATGTCGTATGTCCGTAGGCAAAGATGCCTTGAAGTCGCTTGGTGAAGATGCCAAGGGAGATGGTGAAGTCGTCGAGCGGTTGTTGGTGTTGAGATCTTGACCTTCACGTTCTTGTCGGTGGTGGTGTCGATGCTGATGTGACCTTGCCGGCGATGGTAGCTCGGAAGGATCTGCACTTGAGCGTCTTCTCGAAGATGAGAAAGATCTCTTGTAGGACTTGATGAGGGCTTTGGTCTCTTCCATTTGAGCATCCATCTTGGCGTCGAAGTTGTTGTTCATGGCATCGAACTTGTTGTTGTTGTTGTAGACCGGAGGAGGTGTGCTTTGCCTATCCATCACAAGACTCGAGTAGAGGTGAGTAGGAAATGAGATAAACAATACCAAGTTACCTTTTCCCAAAGTTGAGGATGTATCCCATTTCACTCAATGTGAAATGAAAGAATAGTGGAATTGGTACCGGACTTGTTCACTCACACATATCAAGTAAAGCTTATGGAGTAGCTTGGTGAGGATAGTGGTACAAAAATTTGATGCAAATTTTTAGCAAGAATCAATAATGTTGGAAGAGATTCACAAATTCGCAAGTGAAACAAGTAGACCAATATCAATGAATGGCACACAGAAGCACACACACAAATAGGCGGATACGACTTGTGCACTACCTATATGAGACAAAATGTAGCGACTTCTACAAGTATGCTATGTATGTATGTTCCGGTGCTTTAGCACAAGATGATCCAAGATGATCGAGTATGATACCATATGATATATTGTAATGAACTATGATACGATGCTATGGCTCTTGCTTACAAGCTCTTTGTTCATTCTTTGCTTAAAAGCTTATTCTTTTTTCGTTGGCCACTATGCGAAATGCACAAACCAAGATAGCGATTGTGTATATGCGGGAACAATCTTGTGACACAAGGGATGGTACTATGATACCAAGATGATACCAATATGATATGGTATGTATGCAATGGAAGGGCGGATTGATGATCACTAATGTGCACAAGTAACGTTGCCGGCAATACTCAAATGGCTAGTCTCGATAGGCAAGTGACGCAAAATGGGCTAGAGTTTATTGATGCAATTGCAAGGGGAATATACAATGGTGTCGTCGAGGTTACCGTCAATGTTTTGGCATTTGTACATAAGGATGGATGATGTTGTCAAAATGATGAAGTGGGCAATGACGATGTCGAGACCGGGGCGATGATGAGTGGCGGTGTTCTCGATGTCGAACCGTTCCTAATGAGCCGAAACACCTTAGGAAATGGAAAAACCGCGAACTCAAAATCTCAAATGTCAAATGTCAAATGGTGGTAGCGGAAAGCGGTAATGCAATGATGGGTTATGCGAGTCGGCAATGCGGAAGTGGAGTGTTATTTGGCTATGCGAGTCGGAGTCGAAGGCCACCGTCCCTAAGTAGACGAAACACCTTAGGAGACATAACTCACAACTCAAACAAAATTGGGTTAAGTTGAGGTGGTGAAAGTGTATGGTGGGCAAGGTTATGCGGAAGTTATGGTGATGGTGGTTGATGAAGAAGTAACTGTCACTAAGTAGCCGAAACACCTTATGAGACTCGAATCACTACTCAAGCAACCACTAATACTATATGGAACAAAATGGGTTAGGATGCTGAAGGATATGGTGGTAATGCGGATGATGTGGTGAAGGCCCTAGGCAAAGATGCAAAAGTTCCAAAACTTTGATGGAGTCAAATGATGTTGGAAGTATTTTCATGGGATGTAGGATGTCAATAGCTTTAAAACGAGCTAAAGAACATCAAAATCGGAGTTCAGATGAATTAGTTATGGCCGAAACAAAAATCAGCCGAAGTTGATATCTACAGGTGTCGTACGTCCGAGAAACGTCGGACTTCCGATGGCTGGAGGGGGACGGACGTCCGGAAAAGACCGGAAATCCGATGTTTTCGTTCTAGATCGGGGGTGTCGGACGTCCAGTAAGTGTCGGTCATCCGATGGTTCCGGGGACGTCGGACGTCCGAGAAAACGTCGATCGTCCGGTGGGTCTGGGTCAACTCGAGATTTAGATCCAAGACGCAATTTTGGGAAAAAAAATGGAGATTTTGGGGTCAAAATTGATGATATTTCGTGGATGAAAAGTGGGGAAACTTGGGGTGATGCTAGATCCACTCGAAACCAAGCAAATCCATGGATCAAAATCAACAAAACATTATCAAACCAACAAATCAAAAAAAATTGGGGCTATTTTTGGTGGGGATTTTTGAAATTTAGGACGAAATCAAGCAAAAGAAGGCTACAAAATGGGGGTAGGGGCTCCAAATTCGTGATCAACGTGGCTCATGATACCATATGATATGGGGCTAACCCGGTGTAGGCCGATCTTTCACGATTGGAGTGGATTCCCTCGAAGAACACGGGGAAGAACAGAGAGAAATCACAAGAGGAAACACTCAAGAACAAGTCCAATCACACATCCACTAGACAATCAAACACACAAGATCCAAAAGGTACATGAACAACAAAGGGAAAGATACAAGGTAAAGTTCATCCCAAATCCAAAGGAGATGGGGGCTTGATGATCTAGATAGATCCTTCCCTGAAGGGGTCTTGATATCCCTCGGGATCTTCTCTGAAGAGGTCTTGGCCTCCAATGGAGTAGTCTCTCTCTCTCTCTCTCTCTCTCTCTCTCTCAAGAGAAGGTAGGATCAAAGCTCACATACAAATGAGCTATCACTTTGCTACCCCTAGAAAGGAGGTGGAGGTGGTCTATTTATAGTCTAAGCCACGAAGGGTTAAGTGGGAGAGGGATACAAGGCCAAAGGCCCAGCTGTGCACAGGCAGTGTCGGACGTCCGGTCGAGGTCGGACGTCAGGTCGCTCGCGGGGGTCCGGTCGTTCGGAGGGTGTCAAACTTCCAACATTTCTTCTCTGGACTGGTGGCACCGGTCGTCCGGGCACTGGGACTTGTCGGACGTCCGGTGGTCGTCGGTCGTCCGGCCGCTGTAGCGTCTTCGTCTGCTGTAGTCTCTAGGTGTCGGACGTCCGAAGATCGTCGGTCGTCCGAGAGATGGAACTTGTAGCGGCTCCGTTTCTTCCGTCTTCTCTTCCATGCTTCCCTTGCGGATGGGGTAGTTTTTCCTTGGCGCTTGCACTCCTCCTCGTCATTCGTGAAGCTTCGGCAATACCTATGCATGCACATGAGAGGAAAGTCAAGTAGTATACCATCCTCGAAGGGGTCAAGTGAACACATGTAAAGGAGATGATTCACCTTTGTGTATGTGAAGTAGATATCGCACGTGTCACTTGCCAAACGGACTCTTGACATGGTGATGTCCGTAGGATGCTCCGCATCAGGCTACCTATTCTGCACAACTCCAAATGAGCTGAAGCTTCACGAGGATTTTTTATGGAATAAATAAGAAATACTGGAGCAAATAACTACCGGAGGGGGCCACCTGGTGAGCACAAGACACCGGGGCGCACCTGCCCCCCCAGGCGCGCCCTGGTGGGTTGTGCTCAGCCCAGCCCACCTCCAGTGCCCCTCTTCTGGTATATAAGTCATTCTGACCTATAAAAAAAATAAGGAGAGGACTTTGGGATGAAGCGCCGCCGTCTCGAGGCGGAACTTGGGCAGGAGTACTTTTGCCCTCCGGCGGAGCGATTCCGCCGGCGGAACTTCCCTCCTGAAGGGGGAAATCATCGTTATCATCATCACCAACAACTCTGCCATCTTGAGGAGGGCAATCTCCATCAACATCTTCAACAACACCATCTTCTCTCAAACCCTAGTTCATCTCTTGTGTTCAATCTTTGCACCGGAACCTCAGATTGGTACTTGGGGGTGACTAGTAGTGTTGATTACATCTTGTAGTTGATTACTATATGGGTTATTTGGTGGAAGATTATATGTTCAGATCCAATATGCTATTTAATACCCCTATGATCTTGAGCATGATTATCATTTGTGAGTAGTTACTTTTGTTCTTGAGGTCACGGGAGAAATCTTGTTGCAAGTAATCAAGTGAACTTGATATGTGTTTGATATTTTGATAGTATGTATGTTGTGATTCCCTTAGTGGTGTCATGTGAACGTCAACTACATGACACTTCACCATATTTGGGCCTAAGAGAATGCATTGTGGAGTAGTTATTAGATGATGCGTTGCGAGAGTGACAGAAGCTTAAACCCTAGTTTATGTGCTATTCCGTAAGGGACCGATTGGATCCAAAAGTTTAATGCTATGGTTAGAATTTTTTCTTAATACTTTTCTCGTAGTTGCGGATGCTTGCGAGGGGGTTAATCATATGTAGGTGGTTTGTTCAAGTAAGAGCAGCACCTAAGCACCGATCCACCCACATATCAAATTATCAAAGTAGTGAACACAAATCAAACCAACATGGTGAAAGTGACTAGATGAAATTCCCGTGCACCCTCAAGAACACTTTGCTTATCATAAGAGACCGTTTTGGCCTGTCCTTTGCTTCAAAAGGATTAGGTGATGACCCACAAGTATAGGGGATCAATTGTAGCTCTTTTCGATAAGTAAGAGTGTCGAACCCAACGAGGAGCAGAAGGAAAGGACAAGTGGTTTTCAGTAAGGTAATGTCTGCAAGTGCTGAAATTGTAAGTAGCAGAGTAGTTTGATAGCAAGATAATTTGTAATGAGCAAGTAACGATAGTAGTAACAAAAGTGCAGCAAGGTAGCCCAATCCTTTTGAGGCAAAGGACAGTCCAAAACGGCCTCTTATGATAAGCAAAGTGTTCTTGAGGGTACACGGGAATTTCATCTAGTCACTTTCACCATGTTGGTTCGATTTGTGTTCGCTACTTTGATAATTTGATATGTGGGTGGACCGGTGCTTAGGTGTTGTTGTTACTTGAACAAACCTCCTACTTACAAATAACAGTAAGAAAACATGATGCAAAATGGACGTATCAACTCCCCCAAGCTTAGACCTTGCTTGTCCTCAAGCGAAAACCGAAATCGAAAAACATGTCCACATGCTTTGAGAGAGAGGTGTCGATAAAAATAAAATATGGACATAGAAGCATCATGTTGATTATTATAACAGCAACAAATTGAACATAATACTCTTATCATGAACTTTTATCATAAACTTTCTATCATAAACTTCTCATGAATAAATAACAATTCATCACACAATTGAAGTATAAAGCAAAAACTCTATTAAAAATCAACAAACTATGTTCTCAGTCAACTTTGCAACTTCAATTCATCATCTTTTCAGAAAGGGTCATGTATTGGAGCCTTTAGGCAAGTCCACATACTCAACCATCATATAGTCTTCTATGATTGCTAACACTCACCTCATACACACGAGCAAAACGTTTCAACCAGACACATATAGAAAGATAGGGGCTTATTGTTTCGCCTCCCAACATACTCACCTCGAGGGTGATGTCAACAGTAATAACTCATGCTATCTATATCCAACTAGACATATGTGCCTAGATCTTTCCTCACCACATGATGCTTGCCAAAGGAGAAAAATAAAAGGGAATAGGAAGGATACTTTGACTCTTTGCATAAAAGCAAATACATGAAAGGTAAAAGAAAGGCCCTTCGCAGAGAGAAGCAGAGGCATGCGCTTATTTGTTTGTATGCTCAATCCCTTAGTGCAAAAGAACGCCACGTTACATTGCCCCCTGTTATAGCGACCTTTATTATGTAGTTTGTCGCTTTTATTCTTCACCATCACAAGTTCGTGCAACACTCAATTTTCTCTTACACTAAATGATCTCACACTTTTAGAAGCAATTTTTATTGCCTTTTTGCACCAATGACAACTTACTTGAAGGATCTTGCTCAATTCATAGGTAGGTATGGTGGACACTTGAAAATAAGATTTGGGTTTAAGGGTTTTTGGATGCACAAGTAGTATCTCTACTTAGTGCGGAACTTTTGGCTAGCAAAGATAGGGGGCAAGCACCATATGTTAAAGGATCTATGACAATATGACTTCTATGTGAATATAAACAAATATAAACCATTAAGTTGTCTTCCTTGTCCAACATCAACAATTTTGGTATATAATATTTTGATGAGGGCTCGCAATCACAAAAGATTTCTAGGATAGTATATTTATATGTGAATCTTCTCTTCCCTTATTAATTCCTTCATGAGTTGCATCATTGACTAAAGCTATGTTTGTTAATCTCTAATAAAAGTTTCTACTTATACTTTTCCTTATGTGGTGTCATCAGCTACCATAAGATTAGTACATGATCTTTTCTTTATTTCCTTTCCTTTATTTATTTATTTATTTCCTTTCTCTTTTTCTTTTATTATTTCTTTTCTTTTATTTGCAACATGAAAGTAAAGAAGGCAAAAACTCAAACTAAACTTTATTATATAACTTGCACACGATTACAATGATAAATCACTAAGCAAACTTTCAAAGAAGAAAGGATCGAACTAAATTTTTATTCATCTAAAGCAAAAGATCGAACTAAAATAAGTAAAGGCAAAAAGATAATGGGATGATACGATACCGGGGCACCTCCCACAAGCTTGGCGGAAGCCAAGGGGAGTGCCCATACCCGATACCCAGTTCTCTTTTGGTGATGAAGAAGAAGGTGGTGGTGTAGTGTAGTCTCCAATATAACCATGAGTAGATCCTTTAAACCTTGAATCTCCCGAAGGGCTTGATGAATTAGCTCACTATTTTTCTTCACTTCGTCCATTATGTGTTTATTTTCTGGGCCCCAAGGTTTTATTCCTACACTGGTTTCTCTGGGCGAGATATGTCCCAATTGGATGGTATGTGCCTACGAGGAGTATTCTCGAACCCATAGTTATGAATCAAATTGCGAAAATTGTTACGATGTAACCTGTGTAAAGGCCTCCTTGGTGGGGTTCCTTCTTGCACTTCGAGGCTCTCTTGGTTATTTGATGACCTCATAGCTTGATGAGGATTCAGATGAGTGGAGATGCCAGCCAAGGTGCCTCTCTCGGAAGCCAGAGAGTGAACCCCAAAAGAATTCTCCTCCTCTTCCTCCATAGCAACCTCTTCAGCTTCCTCTCTTCTTAGATCCTCCTGAACCGCCCATGCCTCTTCTTCTCCGTTGTTGGAGGGTAAGGAAGACATGAAGCTGGTCTAGCTGAATCTGACATAAAACAACAATAAACGAAAACAGATGATTTCTTCGCGATACAGTGGTTAACAGGTTCGGGAAGTATATATAGAATTTTTTATCTTGGAGGACAAGCATAAGGCAGAAAAACGGAGTCCGGAAGGTGTCCCGGGTGGGCACAACCCACCTGGGCATGCCAGGCAAGCCTGGCGCGCCCTGGTGTCTTGTGCCCACCAGGGTACGCTTCCTGGAAGTTTCTTTATTTCCAAAATTTTAAATATTCAAAAAATGATAAAAAATATTTTTGCGGATTTATCGGAGTCCGTTTACTTACCGTATCACGTACCTCCTTATTTTCACGATTCTGGAGTGTTCCGGAAGGACTCTTTTATGTGTTCTTCCGGTGTCAAAGTTTGGATAATATTACTTTCAACATTAATGGGCGTACATGAGATATAATGCTTTATTCATTGCCCATCGACAACCTTCGGGTTAGTACCTTCGGAATTATTTATTTTGATGGCTCCAGACCGATAAACCTCCTCGATAACATAGGGGCCTTCCCATTTTGAGAGGAGTTTTCCTGCAAAGAATCTGAAACGAGAATTGTACAAAAGAACATATTCTTCGACTTTGAACTCACGCTTTTGGATTCTTTTGTCATGCCATCTTTTAACTTTTTCTTTAAATAATTTTGCATTTTCATAAGTTTGGGTTCTCCATTCATCTAAAGAGCTAATATCAAAATCCTCTTTTCACTAGCAAGTTTGAAATCATAGTTGAGCTCTTTAATGGCCCAATATGCTTTATGTTCTAACTCAAGAGGCAAATGACAAGCTTTTCAATAAACCATTTGACAAGGAGACATACCCATAGGATTTTTATATGCTGTTCTATAAGCCCAAAGTGCATCATCTAATTTCTTAGACCAATTCTTCTTGGACCTATTAACAGTCTTTTGCAAAATTAATTTTATTTCTCTATTGCTAAGTTCAACTTGACCACTTGACTGAGGATGATAAGGTGATGCAATTCTATGGTCAACATCATACTTGGCAAGCATTTTACGGAAAGCACCGTGAATAAAGTGTGAACCACCATCAGTTATTAAATATCTAGGGACTCCAAACCTTGGGAAAATGACTTCCTTAAGCATTTTAATAGAGGTGTTGTGATCAGCACTACTGGTTGCAATTGCTTCTACCCATTTAGTAACATAATCAACAACAACCAAAATATGTGTATACCCATTAGAGGAAGGAAAAGGTCCCATGTAATCAAATCCCCAAACATCAAATGGTTCAACATTACGTGAATAATTCATGGGCATTTCTTGACGCTTACCGATATTACCTATTCTTTGGCATTCATCTCAAGATAAGACGAACTTAGGGGCATCCTTGAAGAGAGTAGGCCAATAAAATCCGGACCGTAATACCTTGTGAGCAGTTCTATCTCCAACATGATGCCCTCTATAAGCTTCGCAGTGACATTTCCGTAGGATTTGTCCCTGTTCATGCTCAGGTACACAACGTCTAATAGTACCATCTACTCCTCTTTATAAAGATGTGGGTCATCCCAAAAGTAATGTCTTAAATCATAGAAGAATTTTTTCTTTTGTTGGTATGTAAAGCTAGGTGGTAAATATTTAGCAACAATGAAATTAGCATAATCAGCATACCAAGGAGTACTATGAGCAACATTTATTGCAGCTAACTACTCATTAGGAAAACTATATCAATAGGTAGTGGGTCATCAGGGACATTTTCATGCCTAGATAGATTATCAGCTACTGGGTTCTCAGCTCCCTTTCTATCAATGACATGTAAATCAAATTCTTGTAACAAGAGAACCCATCTAATAATTCTAGGTTTAGCATCTTTCTTTTCCATAAGATATTTAATAGCAACATGGTTTGTGTGAACAGTTACTTGGGAATCAACAATATAAGGTCTAAATTTATCACAAGCAAACACCACTGCTAAGAATTCTTTTTCAGTAGTAGCATAATTTCTTTGAGCATTGTCTAGAGTTTTACTAGCATAATGAATAACATTCAATTTCTTATCAACTCTTTGTCCTAGAACAACACCAACAACATAATCACTAGCATCACACATAATTTCAAAAGGCAGGTTCCAATCAGGTGGTTGAACAATAGGTGCAGAAAGTAAGGCTTTCTTGAGTGTTTCAAAGGCTTCTAAATATTCATGATAAAAAACAAAAGAGATATCCTTTTGCAAAAGATTTGCGAGAGGCCTAGAAATTTTAGAGAAGTCTTTAATAAACCTCCTATAGAAACCAACATGACCTAAGAAACTACAAATACCTTTATATCTTTAGGATATGACATTTTCTCAATTGCATCAACCTTAGCTTGATCCACTTCAATACCTCTTTCAGAAATTTTATGACCCAATATAATGCCTTCATTAACCATAAAGTGGCACTTCTCCCAATTCCAGACAAGATTTGTTTGTTCACATCTCTGCAAAACTCCCTCAAGATTGCTTAAACAATCATCAAAAGACTTCCCATAAACAGAGAAACAATCCATGAAAACCTCAACAATCTTTTCATAAGAGTCAGAGAATATAGCAGTCATACATCTTTGAAAGGTAGCAGGTGCATTACATAAACCGAAAGGCATACGTCTATAAGCATAGGTTCCAAAGGGACAAGTAAAACTGGTCTTTTCTTGATCAGGTTGAGAAACAGGTATTTGTGAAAAGCCAGAATATCCATCAAAAGGAAGCAAAAGTGTGTGCTTAGATATTCTTTCAAGCATTTGATCAGTAAAAGGCAAAGGGTAATGATGTTTTCTAGTTGCTTTATTTAATTTTCTAAAATAAATTACCATTCTATAGCCTGTAACAATTCTTTGTGTAATAAGTTCATTTTTATCATTAGGAACAACAATTATACCTCCTTTCTTAGTGACACAATGAACATGACTTACCCATCTACTATCAGCTATAGGATAGATTATACTTGCTTCCAGAAGTTTTAAGATTTCTGTTCTTACCACTTCCTTCATTTTTGGATTTAACCGACGTTGGTGATCAACAACGGGTTTAGCATCAGGTTCCATATTAATTTTGTGCTGACATAGAGTGGGACTAATGCCCTTTAAATCATCAAGACTATATCCAATAGCAGCCCGGTGCTTCCTTAGAACTTTCAATAATCTTTCTTCTTCATGTTCTGAAAGGTTAGCATTGATAATAACAGGATATATCTTCTTTTCATCAAGATAAGCATATTTCAAAGTGTCTAGCAATTGTTTTAGTTCAAACACAGGATCACCTTTAGGTGGAGGATGACCTCCTAAAGTTTCAATAGGCAAGTTGTGTTTAAGCAGAGGACGTTGTTCAAAGAAAATCTTATCTATTTCATTTCTTTCATGCATATGTAAATCATTTTCATGGTCTAGCAAATATTGTTCTAAAGGATCAGTTGGTGGCACAACAATAGAAGCAAGACCAATTAATTCATCTTTACTAGGCAATTGTTTTTCATGAAGCTTTCTACTAAACTTGGAAAAATTAAACTCATGAGACTCATCACCAAAATTAACACCGACAGTTTGTTTCTTGCAATCTATCTTAGCATTAACGGTGTTTAAGAAAGGTCTACCAAAGATAATGGGACAAAAGTCATCTTGTGGGGAGCCAAGAACAAGAAAATTAGTAGGGTGTTTTATTTTCCCACACAAGACTTCAACATTTCTAACAATCCCAATTGGTGAAATAGTGTCTCTATTAGCAAGTTTAATAGTAACATATATGTCTTCTATTTCTGCAGGTGCTATGTCTTTCATAACTTCTTGATATAAGGTGTAAGGAAGAGCACTTACACTAGCACCTATGTCACATAAACCATGATAACAGTGATCTCCTATTTTAACTGAGATGACAAGCATGCCAATAACAGATCTTTGTTTATCCTTTTTATCAGGTTTAGCAATTCTAGCAGCTTCTTCACAGAAGTAAATAACATGCCCATCTATATCTTCTTCCAAGAGATCTTTAACCATAGAAATACTAGGTTCTACTTTAATTTGTTCATCAGGTTTAGGTGTTTTAATATAGCTTTTGTTAACCACAGTTGAAACTTTAGCATGTTCCTTTATCCTAACAGGAAAAGGTGGTTTCTCAATATAAGAAGTAGGAACAACTGGATCAACATTATAAAGTATAGTTTCTTCTTTAATTGGTACTGGTTCTTTAATTTCTTCTTTAACAGGTGGGTGATATTTAAACCACTTCTCTTTAGCGAGATCAACATGAGTAACAAATGATTCACAAAAGGAGGCTACTATCTCAGAGTCAAGTCCATATTTAGTGCTAAACTTTTGAAAAGCATCGGTATCCATAAAAGATTTAACACAATCATATTTAAGTTTAATACCTGACTCTTTACCTTCGTCAAGTTCCCAATCTTCAGAGTTGCGTTTAATTCTTTCCAAAAGATCCCACCGGAATTCAATAGTCTTCTTCATAAAAGAACCAGCACAAGAAGTATCAAGCATGGTTTGATCATTACAAGAAAGCCGAGCATAAAAGTTCTGGACAATAATTTCTCTTGAGATCTCATGATTGGGGCATGAATATAACATTGACTTAAGTCTCCCCCAAGCTAGAGCGATACTTTCTCCTTCAGGAAGCCAAAAATTATATATATAATTCCGATCACGATGAACTAGATGCATAGGATAATTTTTTGGGTGGAACTCCAATTTCAATCGATTCCAATTCCAAGATCCAATATCATCGTATAGCCTATACCATGCCAATGCTTTTCCCTTCAAAGATAAAGGGAAAACCTTCTTCATAACCTCATCTCCGGGCAAACCTGCAAGCTTGAACAATCCACAAATTTGTTCTACATATATCAAGTGCAAATCAGGATGTTCGGTTCCATCTCCTACATAAGGATTAGGTAGAAGTTGTTCTATCATACCCGAAGGAATTTCATATTCAATTTTTTTGTAGGTGCAGTAGGTTGAGGAGTAACTAATCATGGTTCCGGTCAAGGTGAAGATACCCCGAAGAAACCCTTCAAAGGATTGTTTTCCATAGTAACAAGTGACAACAAATTTCAGCACACTATATAAATGTTAAGTAAGAGTGTCGAACCCAACGAGGAGCAGAAGGAAATGACAAGTGGTTTTCAGTAAGGTAATGTGTGCAAGTGCTGAAATTGTAAGTAGCAGAGTAGTTTGATAGCAAGATAATTTGTAACGAGCAAGTAACGATAGTAGTAAAAAAAGTGCAGCAAGGTAGCCCAATCCTTTTTAGGCAAAGGACAGGCCAAAACGGTCTCTTATGATAAGCAAAGCGTTCTTGAGGGTACACGGGAATTTCATCTAGTCACTTTCATCATGTTGGTTTAATTCGTGTTCGGTACTTTGATAATTTGATATGTGGGTGGACCGGTGCTTAGGTGTTGCTCTTACTTGAACAAACCTCCTACTTATGATTAACCCTCCCGCAAGCATCCGCAACTATGAGAAAAGTGTTAAGAATAAATTCTAACCATAGCATTAAACTTTTGGATCCAATCGGTCCCTTACAGAATAGCGCATAAACTGGGGTTTAAGCTTCTATCACTCTCGCAACCCATCATCTAATTGTTACTCCACAATGCATTCCCTTAGGCTAAATATGGTGAAGTGTCATGTAGTCGATGTTCACATGTGTCGGTGTACAAAAGAAGGGGCGCACCTTTGTACCCCTTTACCTGCGCACGGACAGTCAGAGCCGCGCCCACGGCCGCACCAAGCAGAACAGGGGAGGTGAACCGAGGTAAAACCGAAGCCCAAGACAGCCAGAGCAACGCCAAGACCGAGACCACAAAAGAGCAGAGAGACGAAGCAGCTTCCCCCGGCAAGACCCTTGCCGGGGCAGCCTCAGCGACACCGGCAAGGTCCTTGTCGGGGTGGCTCGTCCAACACCAGGGGAGCACACCACCCTTGAGCCCACGGTCTCCAACACCATCAACCACGTTGGGCCAGGGCTCGAGAGGCACCTCCATGGTGGCATGCAGATCTTTGTGAAGACAAGGAATATTCAAGATCAGATGAGGATTAAAAGACAACGATCCTCGGCAAGATCCTTGCCGAGGGGAGCCACAAGACCCCCAGCAAGATCCTTGCCGGGGACAACAGCACGCCACGGCAAGGCCCTTGCCGGGCCACCCGGCAAGGCCCTCGCCAAGGGCGCCAGCAGGGCCACCTCCAGGCCCGCACCAGCCAAGTCTCCACCGCCGTTCGCATGCAGCTGCCAGCCCAACCAGTTGGGCAGGCACATGCGTGGCAACATGCAGCTCCCAGGCCAACTTAGCAAGCACCTGCGTGGCGGCATGCAGATCTTCGTGAAACCCAACCGCCGCGCCACCTCAGCTGCTTGCCTTCCTACATGGCGCCGCATGCAGCGCTAGCTAGGGCGCGTGTCGAAGCGAGGGGGAGCGGCGATGGACGGGACGGGCCTCGTTCCCGTCCCCGATAAAGCTAGGGGACACCTAAGCAATGCATTAAATGCGTCTTGTCCTGTAATACGAGCGATAAGCTCGTAGCACTGTACGCCTTTCCACCTCCTGTGTGCCACTGTGGCAGCCTCTTTTCGACTATAAAAGGAGGCCCATGGCGTACTGGAGAAGGATTCGGCTCTTTGGAACTACTCAGCCACCGCAGCTAGTTCAAGGGCTAAAGAACACTCAATACACCCACCAAAGTAGGACTAGGGTTTTACGCATCCTCACAGCCCGAACCTGGGTAAACGATCCTTGTGCTGATTACTAATCCCACTCTTCTTGCAACCCTCCGCCCCGGCAACCGTAGTAGGGATTCTTGTGATCCCATAGGTGTCATTTCCCACCGACATATTTGGCGCTCCAGGTAGGGGGCGCAATTGTGAGAATCTGGTCTAGTAGTTAGCCTAGCGTTTCTTCACCGCCATGGCTCCCAAGAAGAAGACGGCCACAGCGATCGGCTCGTCGGGGGCCGAACGGCTCGTGCTAGTACGGCGAGCGGACATGATCCGAGCCGCGGTCCGCGAGCACCAGCATTGCCTTGGCAGTCAGAGCCTGGCGAGCGGCGCCGTTCGCGCGCGGCGATGGGCCGCACATCACCAAGTCTAAAGATGGGGCTGGGCCCCCCGCGGGCGGTGCGGGGCCCTCCAGGAGTGTCGTTGTGCCACCCACGGGCGGCGCAGCAACCTCCAGGACGCCCACGCCGGCGACCACTACGCGCTCTTCCCATGGTGTGCGCGACGAGCAGCGTCACCACGCCGGTGACCCTGGGCACCGCCGTGGGAAGAGCCCTGTGCGTCGTCCGCGGGATGAAGGAGTTCTGCATGCCCGCCGAAGTGCTGGCGAAAATGGCGCGCAGCCGTTGGGTCGTGATGGAGCTCCTTCTTACGTGGTTAGAAGTCGAAGCGCGCCACGGTCCACGCAGCTGTCGCCGCCACCCACGCCAACAGAAGCTTTGGCGCGCGCGCAGCTGCTCCTCGACTTCCCTCCTGCTGCGGAGAAGCTCGACGAGTGGAGGGCCACCATCCGGAGCCTCGTCACCGTCACCAACAAAGACGACCCGCGACCGGCGGGACCCTCGGGCCGACGCTCCACCGAGCCACCACATGCCAGCGCTAGGAGGACCAGGGGTGTTGCGGTCACGGTGCACTCTCCTCCTCCTCGCCAGCCGCCGCGGGCGTCGGCCCGTCGTGACGACGCTTGTGATAACATCTCTATAGCGTCATCCGACCCGCGGACCCACCCGACCAGCGCCAAGTTCTTCGAGAACGAGCTCACGAAGATGCTCGAACCACTATCGAGCGCTGGTGTGATACACGCCACCAGTCGGACAAGCGGCCGGGACCCGCTATGGACCACCCAGCACCGGGGGGCCCCGGCGGCCTACCTTACGAGGTGGGCTGCCCGACCTTTACCCGCGAGCTGCGGCAGTTCCAGTGGCCGTCCCACTGCACGTTCAAGCCCGACGTCAGCGAGAAGTACATTGGCAAGGCCCATCCGTCCAAGTTCCTCAGCATCTACACCATCGCGATGCAGGCTGCCAGAGCTCGCGACGACAAGGTGCCTGCCAATTATTTCCCGCTGGCACTGAAGCGTAATGTTATGTCTTGGTTGATGCACTTGCCGGCGGATTCCATTTCTTCTTGGGCGGATCTGTGCCATGAGTTCGTTGGCGCCTTCACAGGAGGCCACCAAGCTCATGGCCAGGCCAGCGATCTGCATATCATTCCCCAGAAGGAAGGGGAAACCCTGTGCAAGTACATCCAGAGGTTCAGCCGGGTGCAGTACAACATCCCCGACGTTCATCCCGCCACTGTGATCAGTGCATTCCATTAGAACGTGCGCAACCGCAAGATGCGCGAAGAGCTGGCGATGACCAAGGTTAAGGATATGGCCGAACTCTACGTTCTGGCCGATAGATGCGCCCGAGCTGAAGAGGGAAGGAAGTACCCCGGCGAAGACGCCGGTGCGGAAACTGACTCTACCACGAAGACGCCACCGCCCTGACGAAGAAGGGCCGACGTCGCAATAGGAAACGCAAGGGCATGGCCGTACTTGCCGTTGAAGGATCTGACAACACTGGCGCTGCCAAGAAGGTCAAGGCAGACGGCCCCGACAAGGAGATTGCCGGGTGCACCGCCTACCGGGCCTTAGCAGCTGCCGACAAGCCAGGGGGCTCCGGCAAGCAATACTGCAAGATCCACCGCACCAAGGGCCACGACCTCCAGAACTGCCGGCAAGTCGAGCTGCTTGCTGAAAAGCAAAAGGCCGAGTATGAAAGGCGGAACAAGGTGAAAGGTCAGGACGGTGCCGAGGGATCCGGCAAGAAGCGTGGCGGCTAAGGAGACTGCCCCGGCAAGGACAACCAGAGAGGCCCGCCCGGGGCCGTGACAAGAAACAAGAAGACGATGATCACGACGAGGACGACGAGTCGGTGAGCAAGAGTTCTAGAAGGCTATGAAGGCCATGTGCGTCGATGGTGGTGCCTCGCTGCATACTTCTCACCGCCAGCTCAAGCAGTGGGTGCGCGAGATTACAGCAGCGGAGCCGTCGTTCGACGCTCAGAAGCCGCTGAAGTGGTCCAGCATGCCCCTCATCTTTGACGCCGAGGACCACCCTGACCGCACAACCGCGGTCGGGTGTTTGACATTGTTGGTCTCACCAACGATATGCGACCTCAAGGTGAACAAGATGTTGGTCGACGGCGGGGCCGGCCTGAACTTGATCTCGCCCGTCGTGATCAAAAGGCTGCAAATTCCTGATGGAGTCCTTGAGGAAACTGGCACGTTTCAAGGGGTCAATCCGGGGAGGAGCCAGCCGAAGGGGAAGGTCACACTGCCCGCGACGTTTGGAGGAGAGTTCAACTACAGGACGGAGAGGATCGTCTTCGACGTGGCCGAGAGCCCCTTGCCCTACAACGGGATCCTCGGCCGCTCGGCACTAGCCAAGTTCATGGCGGCATCACACTACGCCTACAACATGCTAAAGATGCCCGGGCCGTTGACCATCATCTCCGCCCCCTCCGACAAGAAGGACGCGCTGATTTGCGCCGACCAACTCTACTGGGAAGCAGTTGCAGCAGCTGCCGTCAAGGCACTTGCTCCTACCGCTGAAGGCCCGGGAGGGAAGAAGAAGCCCGACAAGACCTCTCGCACCCACTCCGGCAAGCACACCTCCTCAGAGTGTTGCGCTACCGTCGAGGACGTGCCAGAGAGCTCTACCGGCAAGAGTAAGAAATCCAGAGCCGAGCCACCGCAGACCAAGAAGGTGTCCATCAGGGAGGATGGCACGGGAGGGGCCTTCACCATAGGCTCCACCCTCGACAGCAAATAGGAAGGCGCGCTCGTCACCTTCCTGCAGGCGAATGTCGACGTGTTTGCGTGGCAAGCATCCGACATCCCTGGTGTTCCCAGGGAGGTGATTGAGCACCACCTAGCTGTCTGCCCTCATGCGCGGCCCGTCAAGCAGAAGGTCAGAAAGCAGGCTCTAGAGAGGCAGGAGTTCATCACAGAGGAGATCAGGAAGTTGGAAGTGGCAGGTTTGGTGAGAGGAGTGCTCCACCCGACATGGTTGGCCAATCCGGTAGTGGTGCGCAAGGCAAATGGGAAGTGGAGGCTGTGTATTGACTACACAGATATCAATAAGGCTTGTCCTAAGGACCCCTTCCCGTTGCCGCGCATCGACCAGATTGTTGACTCCACGGCCGGGTGGGATCTGTTGTCATTCCTCGACGCCTACTCGGGCTACCACCAAATCTTCATGACAAGAGAGGATGAAGAGAAGACAACATTCATCACCCGATGTGGTACGTATTGCTTTTTACGGATGCCTTTCGGGTTGAAGAGTGCTGGCTCGACATTTGCAAGAGCAGTCCAAATCGGTTTTGAACCCCAGCTCCATAGAAATATGGAAGCATACATGGATGACATAGTGGTCAAAACCAAGGACGGGGCAACTCTTGTGCAAGATCTAGAAGAGACATTTGCCAACCGGCGCAAGATCAACCTTAAGATGAACCCTGAGAAGTGTGTCTTCGGCATTCCGTCCGGCAAGCTTCTCAGGTTCTTCGTGTCGCAGCGCGGGATCGAGGCAAACCCAGACAAAATCAAGGCTATTGAGCAGATTGAGGCGCCCAAGCGGATCAAAGATGTGCGTCGGCTCACCGGCTGCGTCGCCGCCATGAGCCGATTCATCTCCAAGTCCGTCGAGCGTGCCCTTCCCTTTTTCAAAATCTTGAAGAAGGTAGGCCCAATGGAGTGGACCCCAGAAGCCGAGGCGGCGTTGCAGGATCTGAAGAAATACCTTTCCTCCATGCCAATACTGGTTGCGCCTAAACCACAAGAGCCGTTGCTGCTGTATCTGGCGGTGAAAAATCAAGTGGGCAGCGCCGCACTGGTGGCACAGAGGGAGGTCGACGAGGAGGCAGTGGCGACGGCAGAACTAGCGGATGGCAAGCCAAAGACCCCCACGGTAGGGCCTGGTGCCGGCAAGGCAAGGCCACCGGCAGAGTCTGATGCCACCAAGGCAGTGCCTGCGCAGTGTCGGAGTAATGGGCCACGGGTAGCCTAACCTGAGCCCCAGAACATTTCAAGTCATCGGGGCCGGCTGTGCCCCTCAAGACGTCAAGATAGAGCTCCGCCTTCTGTCGGCCGGCTGGCCGAACGGCCGACTGCTAGAAGGCGGCCATGCTCAGGAAGGCAGCTCCAAGACGGGCCGACTCCTAGCAGGCGGCCTCTAGAGAGGCCATCTCCTAGCAGGCGGCCCATGGCTCCCTCAAAGTCTGTGCCCTCATTAAGAAGACAAGATAGGGTGTGGCTGCAGTATAGCCCATCCCCCCGTATCCAGGGCCGGGTGTGGCCACAGTGCTCCGTACAGGCGGAGATCTCCGCCCGGCGCAGCACTGTTGCCACTCCGCCCCTGACATCACTCCTGTCAGGCGAAGCCCTGTTCCCACGACCGCTTGTCGGTACGGCCCGAAGACGACGGGCCCTGCCGGTCAGCGAGAGCCCGAAAGACGGCGGGGGCCTCACCAGTCGGACCCGAGGGAGGCCGGCTCCCAGCAGTCGGCCCGTTCCTTCCTCGGGGCCCCACGCACCATTAACCAGATAAGATGTGGAGTGGCTACAGTGATCTCCCGCCAGGCGGCGGGACTATAGCCACGCTCCCCTGACCATGCAAGCGTCATTAGCATCACGGCTACAGTAATCCGCAGCCGGCAAGACCCGTGAGCGGCGGAGGCGGCCTGTCGGCTCCGTACCAGACCAGCCGACGGGGCCCACCAGGCGGCGGGGCCCGGCAGTCGGCGGAGAAGCCGGCGACCAGAGAGACTGACAGTCGGGTCCTACACCCGGCCAGATTACCATTGTACCCCTAGGGGGTAGGCCTATATAAACCCCCCAGGGCACCCATGCAAAGGGTTCCAACCTGTTAGAATTAGACTCACACCTAGGGGGAGAGGAGAGCAAGCCTTGCCTTCTTCTACCTCTAGCATACAGCTCGAGGAGCACCATTATACTCACTAGTGCCTTAGTGATCATGCAGAGACCCCGCAGAGCAGGACTAGGGGTGTTATCTCCTAGGAGAGCCCCGAACCTGGGTAAAGTGCGTCGGCGTTCGTGCCTACGCCTTATCCCGCTTCCAGGCACCGGCGACGTTCTACTCGCTCCCACCATGATAAGCCATCCATTGGCATATGTTGCACCCAACCCCCAACATTTGGCGCCCACCATAGGGTGAGGTGCACCGTCTCCCGGAGACCTGTTCTGGACGGGAACCCTATTCCTTCCCGGCAAGCGCAGCCAGCCCAGCACGCCAGACGGCGTCTGCGCCAACGCGCTGCACGGCGCGGAGGTCGCCTGCGCGGTGAGCTGCGTCACCGATCTTGTTGGCGAGATTCGCCTCTCCGACGAGCCCATGTCTGATGTGGGCACCGATGTCCCTGAGAGCCACCTCGTGAGCCTCCTTGATCAGCTCCACGTCGCCGGCGAGCCTGCTGCCGACTTGGAGTCGGTTGGCTCCACCGACCCGATGTTGGTCGACTCTGACACGGCGTCGCTTGACGCGTTCCCCACCAACGTGGTGGTCTACGATGAGCCACTTCCTCGCGCGGACAGCGGCGGCAGCACCGTCACGGAGGTGCTCGTCATCAGCCACGGCAAGCACTCTGGCGGAGGTGGCCAGGATCCGTTGCAGGCGGCGATGCAGGACCTGGCTGCGCCTATCCCGGAAGACGCCGACGCTGAGACGCTGGAAGCACGCCGCGTCCAGCTCGTCGAGAGCGCTAACCGGCTGGCCAGCATGAGAATCCTTTCGGAGGCCTACCAGCGGGAGATGGACCATGCTGTCGGCGGCACACCGGCTCCTGGTGGGCCTAGCTGTATTGACCGGATCCGGCAGCACGACGCGACCATCGCTAGCATGTTCGGGGCTGATCGTCCCATCTACGCCACGCCTGCGGAGAACATACGAGCTGCCCAGGCGACAGCAGACGAGCTAGACAAGCTCGAAGGCGATGAGCGTCGCCACATGAGCAAGTCCAGCAGCTCCTCGACGTGGCTGCTGAGCAGCAAGAGGCCGGGTGCCGCACTGAAGTGCCCAACCGGTGAAACGACGACCCGCCTCCTCGCCGAGACCAAGGCGCGACATCCCGGACGCCGACTGGTGGTGCCCGCGATAGAAGAGACAAGGAGCCGGCTGCTAGCCGCTGCCGGACTCGCATCACCATCGAGCGCGACCAAGATGGCCGCCCAAGAGCAGTGCCGCGACGAGACGACTGCCCGCCTCCTCCTCCCCGCAAGAAGAGGCGCATTACCCCGCCGCCTGTTGATCACCCGTCACTCGGCGACCGCCTTGGCCGCCGAGAAGGAATCGGAGAAAATGATGCCCGCCACCGGATCGATCGCCTCAATCGATCCCTAGCGCTAGAAGAAGAAGATGAGCTGGGTCTGCCATGCTTCGGCCCCCGCATCCGAGACGAACCTTTCCCCAAAGGGTTCACGCTCCCGAGAGATACACCCAAGTACACCGGCTCCGTGAAGCCGGAGGACTGGCTGGTCGACTACTCCACAGCCGTCAGCATCGCAAACGGCAACAAGCGCGTTGCCGTGAAGTACGTTCCGCTCATGCTCCAGGGCACGGCCCGGACATGGCTGAACAGCCTAAAGCCCCGCAGCATCAATAGCTGGGTTGATTTCACTGAAGCATTCATCTGCAACTTCACCAGCACGTACAAACGACCGCCCAAGCCCCGCCAGCTCTCCTTGTGCGTCCAAGGCCCCAACGAGTCGACTCGCGATTACCTCACGCGCCGGGCCGAGCTGCGCAACTCTTGCGAGGGCGTGCACGAGGTGCAGGCCATCGAGTACTTCACTGCCGGGTGCCGAGAGGGCACCCTCCTCAAGCACAAGCTCCTCTGTGACGAGCCGGCAACCCTCGACAAACTGCTGATCATAGCAGACAAGTATGCCACGGCCGACCCCTCCATGAAGGCGGAGATCCAAGTTAACGCGTCGGGCAAGGTGGCCCCTCAAGCCCCTCGGACTCCGGCTGGTGACACCAGTCGGCGACAGCAACCAAACGACAACAAGCGCAAGGCCATGCAGCCGGCTTCCACGAGCCGACAGGTGGCAACAGTCGAAGATCAGCAGCTGGAAGGGCAGCCTCCCTCCAAGCGCCAGAAGGGCGGCAAGCCCAACTGGTTGCCCGCCTTCTCATACAAGCAGACCCTTGATGCACCCTGCAAGTTCCATAGTGGCGCGAAGCCATCCAATCACACCACTCGGAAGTGCCACTGGCTCACCAGGATTGCCAAGGGTGACGGACTCCAGCCTCCCCCGCAAGCCGGCCCGCCGCCTCCTCCTCCACAGCAGCCGGCGGCTCGGCCAGTCGGCGCCATACAAGATGATTATCCTGAAGAGCATGGAGCTTATGTCGTGTTCACCAGCGTGGCCGACGACAGGCGCAGCAGACGGCAGCAGCAACAAGAAGTGAATGCAGTAGCATCAGAAACCCCTGAATTCATGCACTGGTCTGAGAAGCCCATCAGCTGGAGTAGAGCCGACCACCCGGAGGTGATGCCCAATCCCGGCTCTTATGCTCTGGTGTTGGATGCCACCTTTGCCACGGAGAGGCGAGCTGCTCGCTTCTCCCGAGTTCTGATAGATGGCGGCAGCAACATCAACATCATGTACAAAGATACCTTGGAGAAGTTGGGAATCAAGCAGAGACATCTTTAGCCCAGCCGGACTATTTTCCATGGCGTTGTTCCAGGCCTTTCCTGCTCACCAATCGGCAAGACTCAGATAGATGTCCTCTTTGGGGACAAAAATCATTTCCACCGAGAGCCAGTCTGGTTTGAGGTGGTGGACCTTGAGAGCCCTTATCATGCACTGCTTGGCCGGCCTACCCTGGCCAAGTTTATGGCGGTCCCCCACTATGCTTACCTGAAGATGAAGATGCCGAGCTCCAAGGGAATCCTGACCATAGCAGGAGACTACAAGAAGTCGTCCGCCTGCACGGCAGAGAGCAGCCGGTTAGCCGAGTCCCTCGTGATCGCGGCTGAGAAGCGGCTCCTTGACCAGGTTGTGGCAATGGCCGGCAAGCAGCCGGAAATATCACCCAACCCCAAGGAGTCGGAAGCTGAGGGATCGTTCAAGCCGGCAAAGGAAACAAAGAAGATACCCTTGGACCCAGAGCACTCGGAGAGGCACGCTGTCATAGGTGCAAACCTTGACAGCAAATAGGAAGGTGAGCTCGTCGATTTCCTCGGTGAGAATCGGGACATCTTTGCATGGTCTCCCAAAGACATGCCGGGTGTTCCGACGGAATTCGCCGAGCACAAGCTACATGTCCGGTCTGATGCCAAGCCAGTCAGGCAGCCCTTGCGCCGCCTGTCAGAGGAGAAGAGAAGAGTTGTTGGAGAAGAGATAGCCCGACTTCTAGCAGCCGGCTTCATCATGGAAGTGTTCTTTCCAGAGTGGTTAGCCAACCCAGTCCTTGTACTGAACAAGAACAAGCAGTGGCGCATGTGTATTGATTATACCAGCCTCAACAAAGCGTGCCCCAAAGATCCCTTTGCCTTACCAAGGATTGACCAAGTGATAGACTCCACAGCCGGATGCGAGCTGTTGTGCTTTTTGGATGCATACTCGGGGTATCATTATCAAGCTGAACCCGGCCGACAAGCTGAAGACCGCCTTCATCACGCCGTTCGGAGCCTTCTGCTACCTGACCATGACGTTCGGCTTGAGGAATGCCGGCGCCACGTTTTAGCGTTGCATGCAGAAGTGCCTCCTCAAGCAACTCAGCAGAAACGCCCACGTCTATGTGGACGATGTTGTGGTGAAGACGGAGAAGCGTGGAATGCTGCTAGAAGACCTCAAGGAGACTTTTGAGAATTTGCGCTGATTTCAGATCAAGCTCAACCCGGAGAAATGCGTCTTTGGAGTACCAGCCGGCCAGCTTCTTGGCTTTCTGGTCTAAGAGCGCGGCATAGAGTGCAACCCTATGAAGATCAAGGCCATCGAGAGGATGGAAGTGCCCACCCGACTGCTGGACATGCAAAAATTCACCGGCTGCTTGGCATCCATCAGCCGTTTCATCAGTCAGCTGGGCGAGAAGGCTCTTCCCCTGTACCAGCTCATGAAGAAGACCACTTTTTTCGAGTGGAACGACAAGGTGGATGAAGCTTTTCTCCAGCTCAAGAAGATGTTGACCACTCCGCCTGTTCTGGCGGCTCCGACTCCTAAGGAGCCCATGCTCCTCTACATCGCCGCTACCAGCCGGGTGGTCAGCACAGTCATAGTGGTGGAACGCAAGGAAGAAGGCAAAGCACTACTAGTCCAGAAGCCGGTGTATTACCTTAGTGAAGTGCTGTCCGCCTCCAAGCAAAACTACCCCCACTACCAGAAGATGTGCTATGGCGTGCACTTTGCCGCCAAGAAATTGAAGCCATATTTTCAAGAGCACCCAATCACTGTGGTCTGCACTGCTCCCCTTGCCGAGATCATTGGAAGCCGAGATGCCTAGGGCCGAGTGGCCAAATGGGCCATAGATTTGGCCCCCTACACCATCTACTACCAGCCTCGCACCGCCATCAAGTCACAAGCACTGGCCGACTTCCTCGTCGACTGGGACGAAACCCAGTACTTGCCACCAGCGCCAAACTCCACCCATTGGCTAATGCACTTTGATGGTTCCAACATGTGCACCGGTTTGGGAGCCGGCATCGTCCTCACCTCTCCCAAAGGCGACAAGCTCAGATATGTGCTGCAAATTCACTTTGCCGCCTCCAACAACGTTGCCGAATACGAAGCACTCATTCACGGGCTCTGGCTTGCCAAGGAACTCGGCATTCGCCGTATCCTGTGTTATGGAGATTTCAACTTGGTGGTCCAGCAATCGTCAGGTGATTGGGATGCCAAGGATGCAAACATGGCGAGTTACCGCTTCCTCGTACAGCAACTCAGTGGATACTTAGAAGGGTGCGAGTTTCTCCATGTGCCAAGAAACGACAACGAGGAAGCTGATGCCTTGGCACGGATCGGCTCCACCCGGCAAGCAATACCAGCCGGTGTCACCCTACAACGCCTCCTTAAGCCGTCCGTCAAGCCATCGCCAGAGTCGGATTCCATCTTTGTGCCGGCTCCTCCTGAAGCAGTCGGATCCGACTTGAGGACCCCAGCAGCCGGCACGGGGAATTCGACAGGCGACCCGGGGACTGCAGCAGCCGCACCCGGCCCGGGGACTTCCAAAACCGGCCCGGGGACTGCAGCAGCCGCACATGGCCTGGGGACTTCCGAACCCGGTCCGGGGACTGCAGCAGTCGGCCCGGGGACTTCATCGACTCAGCAAGTGGCAGCCGACTCCAACCCGCCGCCTCCTAGCCCAACCGCCCTCGTGCAAGTAGCAGTCCTAGCAGTCGAAGAGGTTGCAGCACCTTCATGGGCCCAGCCCATCCTCAACTTTCTGGTGAACAAAGAGCTGCCGACTGGTGAGATCTCGGCCCGGCAAGTGCAACGCCGGGCAGCAGCATACACCATAGTCAACAGAGAACTTGTGAGGCGCAGTGTCACTGGTGTTTACCAGCGCTGCATAGAGCTGGAGCAAGGCCAAGCAATCCTCAAAGATATCAATCAAGGCGAGTGTGGTCACCACGCAGCTTCAAGAGCACTCGTGGCCAAAGCTTTCCGCCACGGTTTTTTCTGGCCGACTGCTCTAGAAGACGCCAAAGACTTGGTCCAGAAACGCAAAGGGTGCCAGAAGTTCCGCTCGAAACCACATCAGCCGGCTTCTGCACTCAAGACTATCCCCATTGCCTGGCACTTTGCTGTCTGGGGCCTAGACATGGTGGGACCATTCAAGACGGCGCGCGGCGGCATGACTCATCTGCTTGTCGCGGTGGACAAGTTCACCAAGTGGATAGAAGCAAAGCCAATTAAGAAATTAAATGGTCCGACTGCTGTGACTTTCATCTCCGACATCACCATCCGGTATGGCATACCACACATCATCATCACCGACAACGGCACAAACTTTGCCAAAGGCGCCTTGGCCCGTTTCTGCGCGACGCAGGGCATCCGACTGGACTTAGCGTCCGTTTCCCATCCACAGTCAAACGGCCTAGTGGAGCGAGCAAACGGCCTCATTTTGTACGGCATCAAGCCCCGACTGGTCGAGCCTCTGGAGCGTTCAGCCGGCTGTTGGCTCGATGAGCTGCCGGCCGTCCTCTGGAGCCTGCACACAAGTCCGAACAAGTCAACCGGCTTCACGCCTTTCTTCCTCGTCTACGGTGCCGAAGCCATCATCCCGACGGACATAGAATTCGACTCCCCTCGAGTCACCATGTACACTGAAGAGGAGGCAGAAGAAGCACGACAAGACGGCATCGATCTGCTGCAAGAGGGCCGGCTATTGGCACTCAGCCGGTCCACCATGGGAGGCACCTTTGGGAGCTTCTGAAATTTGGCCGCCTTCGCGGCAGTCGGGTTCTTGGCCTTCTTCGGCGCGCCGCCGAACAAGGCGGCACCCTGTTTTCGCTTCCGCGTGCCGCCTCGAGCAGTCGGCTCGGCGGAGGGGCCCGCGTCCGTCTTGCCCGAGCCTCGTGAAGGGCACGGCTCGTCTTCCTCATCGTCGTCGTCGGGCCAGGTCTCGATGCCGCCTTCCTCGGAGCCTCCGGCTCCATAGACGCCGCCTGTTGCGGTGTCCTCCAAGGCGGCCGCCCCCAAGTCGGGGTCATCCACGTCGCTCACGGCCCGGTCCGGCGCGTAGTCACCACCCGACCCCACGATGGCAGCCGTCGCTGGCGACATGTATATCTGCATCCCAAAGTCCGATTGCTCAAGACCACCAGACGGAATCAAGATGAAGTATTAAAGAAAGGAGAGACTGAAAGACTTACGGCGGGTGGCGGGTCTGCGCGAGAGTACGGTGGCTTGCCGAACTGTCAGGACCCCTCCAGCTTGAAGCTGGAGATTTCGTTCACCAAGTTGGCCACCTCGGCACCCGACATCTCCTTGGTGCTCAGCCGGCATGGGTCGCGATGCCCGCTCATCCGGCTGATCAGGTAAGGCTGGCCTTGGAGCGGGAGAACCCGACGCGCGACGAAGGAAACCAACAAGTCGGTCGCGTTGAGGCCCTCGGTGTTGGTCAGCTCTCGGAGTCATTGGATGGCGGCGGCGCCGTCTGCCGACACTGGCTTCGGCTTGTAGCCCCAGCTGGCCCGAGGCTCAGCCGGCGGGCCGGCTACGTAAGCCGGCAGGTTGAGGAAGTCGACGGCCGGGTCCACGTTCTCCACGTAGAAGTAAGATTGCTGCCACATCTTAACCGACTGTGGCAGCTTGATGGTGGGGAAGGCGTTCTTCGACGATGTCCGGCGAACTGCGATGAAGGCACCACACTAGGCAGCCACCTCCCGGACGGAGGTGCCCAGCTTGGTGTAGGAAAACGCTCCCCACAGCTCGATGGTGGGGAGGATGCCGAGATAGCCTTCGCACATCGTGACGAAGGCGTCCAGGAGCATCACCGTGTTGGGCGTAAGGTGATGAGGCTGGAGGTGATAGAACTCGAGGAACGAGCGGAGGAAGCCGCTCGCCGGTAGGCCGAAGCCGCAGATGAAGTGCGAGCGGAAGATGACTCGCTCGCCCTCCCCCGATGCCGGAGAGATCTCTCCCTCCGGCGGCATGCGTGCCTTCACGAAGCCCGTGCCGGGGAGACGCCGCGTGTCGCGGAGGAAAGCGATGTGGTCTTCGTGGACATTCGACCCGTCCCAGTCCCCTCCATGCTCGCACGCCATGGAGGGCTCGACGAAGAGAACGGTGCAGCGGGAGAGCTGAGATTGGGGCGGGGCTGAGAGGGCTCGGAGACGAGCAGCGGCGGCGCTCCGGCGGAGCTCGGGGGCGCTACGACGAGAGGAAGAAGAAGGAGGGAAAATGGGGTGGAGGGGCGCGCGTGCTTTGCCGCTCCCTCTCCTCTCCCTACTTATAGCCTACGGGCTATGAAGCCGAGGGGGCGGGCGTGGGATCATGGGATTAACTGTGCCCACGACCCCACGCTCCCGCCTTTACCGCACGAGTTACTGCGCGCAGTAACTCCGCGGAGAAACCCAACCGCCCGCTCGGCCGCAGCGGATTCGCTTGCGTGCCGAGGCCTGGTGGTGGCGGGACCAGCCTGCAGTCGCGTCCCATCGCGCGCGTGGGCTTGCAGGCTGGCCCGGCTGGCTGGCGCCATGTGGCACACCCACGACGGGCGGCGGGCCGAGAAGCTTAGCTAGCACACCACTTGGTTCCCGCCGTTGCATTCGAAATTCCAGAAAGATCCGACTGGACGTACCCGACTCCTGCCAACCAGCTTCCCAAGAGTCGGATGAAGCTTCCTTCAGAGCACCCGGAGGAGGAAGCTGTTGAGGCTCCTCGGCTCCTCAGCCGTGGCACCTCACCAGCTTCGGGGACTACCGTCGGAGTAATGGGCCACGGGTAGCCTAACCCGAGCCCCAGAACCTTTCAAGACATCGGGGCCGGCTGTGCCCCTCAAGACGTCAAGATAGAGCTCCGCCTTCTGTCGGTCGGCTGGCCGAACGGCTGACTACCAGAAGGCGGCCATGCTCAGGAAGGCGGCTCCAAGACGGGCCGACTCCTAGCAGGCGGCCTCTAGAGAGGCCAGCTCCTAGCAGTCGGCCCATGGCGCCCTCAAAGTCTGCGCCCTCATTAAGAAGACAAGACAGGGTGTGGCTGCAGTATAGCCCACCCCCGTATCCAGGGCTGGGTGTGGCCACAGTGCTCCGTAGAGGCGGAGATCTCCGCCTGGCGCAGCACTGTTGCCACTCCGCCCCTGACATCACTCCTGTCAGGCGAAGCCCTGTTCCCACGACTGCTTGTCGGTATGGCCCGAAGACGGCGGGCCCTGCCGGTCAGCGAGAGCCTGGAAGAGGGCGGGGGCCTCACCAGTCGGACCCGAGGGAGGCCGGCTCCCAGCAGTTGGCCCGTTCCTTCCTCGGGGCCCCATGCACCATTAACCAGATAAGACGCGGAGTGGCTACAGTGATCTCCCGCCAGGCGGCGGGACTGTAGCCACATTCCCCTGACAAAGCAAGCGTCATTAGCATCACGGCTACAGTAATCCGCAGCCGGCAAGACCTGTGAGCGGCGGAGGCGGCCTGTCGGCTCCGTACCGGACCAGCCGGCGGGGCCCACCAGGCGGCGGAGAAGCCGGCGACCAGAGAGACTGACAGCCGGGTCCTACACCCGGCCAGATTACCATTGTACCCCTGGGGGTAGGCCTATATAAACCCCCCAGGGCGCCCATGCAAAGGGTTCCAACCTGTTAGAATTAGACTCACACCTAGGGGGAGAGGAGAGCAAGCCTTGCCTTCTTCTACCTCTAGCATACAGCTCGAGGAGCACCATTGTACTCACTAGTGCCTTAGTGATCATGCGGAGACCCCGCAGAGCAGGACTAGGGGTGTTATCTCGTAGGAGAGCCCCGAACCTGGGTAAAGTGCGCCAGCGTTCGTGTCTACGCCTTATCCCGCTTCCAGGCACCAGCGACATTCTAGTCGCTCCCACCATGATAAGCCATCCATTGGCATATGTCGCACCCAACCCCCGACACGCAGTCAAGTGAGGTGGTGCAGAAGAAGATGATGATGCAGCACCCGGTTTACTTTGTCAGCTCCCTCTTGCAGGGGGCTAGGTCGAGGTACTCTGGTGTGCAGAAATTGCTCTTCGGCCTCCTTATGGCCTCGAGGAAGCTGCGTCATTACTTCCAAGCCCACGAGATCACTGTCGTCACCCGCCTCCCATTGCAACGGATACTGCATAACCCAGATGCGACCGGAAGGATTGTGGAATGGGCCCTGGAGTTGTCAAGTTTTGGGTTGAAGTTTGAAAGTACCTCGACAATCCAGAGCAGAGTCCTGGCAGAGTTCATTGCAGAATGGACCTCAACGCCCGACGAAGAAATCTAGGAGACCGCTCTCCCCGGCAAGGAAGCAGACTGCGACTGGATCATGTACTTTGATGGGGCTTTCTCGCTGCAAGGCACCGGTGCCGGTGTGCTGCTTGTTGCACCCACTAGAGAGCACCTCAAGTGTGTGATCCAGATGCACTTTCCCAGGGAGATGTCCACAAACAACACAGCTGAGTATGAGGGGCTGCTTGCCGGTCTCAGAATCGCGGCAGACCTCGGGGGTGAAGAAGCTCATCGTCAGGGGTGACTCGCAGCTTGTCGTCAGGAAAGTCAACAAGGATTACCAGAGCCATTGATGGAGGCCTACGTAGATGAAGTGAGGAAGCTGGAGGAGCGCTTTGACGGTATCCAAGCAGAACACGTTCCCCGAGCAGAGAACGACATCGCCGATTACCTGTCGAAGCGTGCCGCATTCAAGCTACCTGTGGAACCAGGTACCTTTTTGCTCCGGTTAACTTAGCCAACTGTCGAACCATCAATAGGGCAGAACAAGCGGAGGAAGTCAGGTCCCGACAAGTACTTTTCCTCACTCCGATTCACCTCCCGGGTGGTATGAAAAAATGTTCAGTTTCTTTACCTTCAATAGAGGAATGCATAGAGCTAACTCCTTGTCTCCTGGGCTTCTGGAAAGGTTGATGCGTTAGTCCGCAGTCTTTCCTTCGGCTTTAGAGGGAGGAGTAGTTCTTTTCCTTGAAAAGTACCAACAAATGTTTCCCATTCCTATGGCCATTCCTTTAATACTTTTGGCTCTCGGGAGTCTCTTTGTAGGATACTTGGCCAAAGTGTGACCTGTTAGCCCATAAGTCAGTACTGTGACAAAGCGGCTGTTGCTCACCCGGAATCTAGGCCCACTAGGACTCGGCAGGATTTATGGTAAATCAAGCTCTCTCAGGGGTGGAAGCCTTCTTTCGTGATTCACGTAGATTGGAATTCACTTTCTTTAGGGCATGGCTAGTTTCGGGTTTTCTAAAACCATCGCCCAACTCTTTCTTATTCAGACACGCCAACTGATATGCCCAACGAGGGTCGAAGCCACTGATCGAGGGAAGGTGCCCTTCCCATAGAGGCCCAAACTTTTGAAAACTCACATTTTTCAAATTTTTGGGCCACTAAATTCAAAGTGACGGTGGGGTTGAAAGACGAGAGTGCCTACCTCCGCGCCGAGAGTGCCCGCCCTTTCTGTCAAGTAGGCTACTTTTTCCGGAACGCAGTCCGAAATAAAAAATCATATAAAAATCAAGCAAGAAAACTAAAGAAATCGTTAGCGCATTGGCCTTCTTCCTTTTCGATGAAAAACAAATCGACATCTCAATCTTCGAAAGCGTTTTCCTTACCCAGCTAATATCCGAACGACCCTTATACTGTTTTGCTTTCTGCTGCTTCTTGTATAAAGCCAAGGCCTGACATCCATTGTGGGGATCATCTTTTATGCAGACCAGAAACAAATATCGACTTCTACTCTCCAAAGCAGACCCGAAACTAGAATCGACTTATCCTCAGGGGGAAGAAGTCTTCATTGGGCCCATTGTTAAATAGCTCTGAGGCGCCATCACCTACAACCCTTTCCTCTGCCGGGGACTTTCACGAAATGAAAACGGGCGGCATCATCGTATGCTCGACATTAGTTGCCCTGGTGTATATCCCGGAGCCCAGGTGCATAAACAGGTGCATAAAAAGGAAATCAAGTTTGGGAAATGGTACCTGGCTAGTACGAGCCCCTTCGCTTCTCTAGTGCTCTTGGTTCGTAAGAAGGATGGATCCTGGCGCTTTTGAAATATCCTATGCCAGTCGCGGGTTGTCCCAATCTCAACGTAGGTTCGCAAGAGAAAAAGAGGGCGAGCAGGGTGAGGCGGCGGCTTGTAGAAAATCCTCAAGTGTAATGATCATACGTCTGTAATGCATTGTATGGCCCAGAATAGGTCCTATTCTTCTACCTTTTCCACGTAGTCGATGGCTATTCAGAGCTACCACCTTAACACCAAAGAAGAGTTCGACCCAATGCTTTATTTCTGTGTTAGTGAATCCCGATTCGACATCCAATGGAGCAAAGAGCCTTCCTTTAAGAAAGAAATAACTCCCTACAACAACCGTGTTTCGAAACTCGATTCATTATCATACGATAAATTGCATGGATCCCGCCGAGCCCCCTGGGACTGCCGGCAAGGATGTTGCCGTGCACACTGAGCCTGCCAAAGAGCAACTGGCTCCGGCAGGGCGTCAAGCCCTGGCCGTGGAGACAGCCGCTTCCATGGCAGAAGAGATGCCTTTGGTCCTTGCCGTCGAGCCCCAGGCTCCGGCATGGGCGCAGCATACCGTCCGATTCCTCCAAACAAGGGAGATTCCTGAGGATAAGGAAGAAGCGGAAAAAGTAGCCTGTCGGTCTGCCCTGTACCAGTTCGTCGATGACGTCCTGTACAGGAGGAGGCCAAACGGTGTGAAATTTAAGTGCATCCCTCGGGAGGAAGGACTGAAGCTGTTGGCGGAGATACATGGAGGCATATGTGGCTCTCACATAGGGTCGAGGGCCCTTGCCGGCAAGGCATTCTGGCAAGGTTTTCTTCTGGCCCACCGCCCTCCAGGATGTGACGACACTAGTAACCAAGTGTGAAGCGTGTCAGTTCCATTCAAAGAAGCTTCATCAACCAGCTCAAGCCCTTCAAACAATCCCTCTCTCCTGGCCATTCTCAGTCTGGGGGCTCGATATACTGGGCCCCTTCCCCCATGCTGTCGGGGGCTTTGAGTACTTGTACGTTGCAATCAACAAGTTCACAAAGTGGCCGGAAGTGGAAGCAGTGAGAAAGGTGACAACACAGTCAGCCGTCAAGTTCTTCAAGGGACTGGTCTGCCGCTTTGGTGTGCCAAGCAGAATTATCACCGACAACGGCACGCAGTTCACGAGCCACACCTTCATGCAGTACGTTCAAGACCTCGGCAGCAAGGTCTGTTTTGCTTCCGTGGCACACCCTCGGAGCAACGGCCAAGCGGAGAGGGCGAATGCTGAAGTGTTGCGAGGCCTGAGAATGAAGACCTTTGACAGGCTGCACAAGAGCGGAAGGTGCTGGATTGATGAGTTGCCGACGGTTCTTTGGTCGATCAGGACGCCGCCAAATCGAGCCATCGGTCAGACACCCTTTGCCCTAGTATATGGGGCAGAGGCAGTTCTCCCCACAGAACTCATATACGGGTCACCTTGAGTGCCCGCTTATGATGAGCTTGAGCAAGAGCAGTTGCGGCAAGATGATGCAATGCTCCTTGAGGAAGATCGTCTTCGGGCGGCTGTGAGAGCAGCACGCTACCAGCAAGCCTTGCGCCGCTACAATAGCCGCAAGGTTCATGCCCGAAGCTTTGAGGAAGGCGACCTTGTTCTTCAGCGTGTTCAGTCGGCCAAGAATACCAACAAGTTGACGCCAAAGTGGGAAGGCCCTTATCGGGTAATACGAGTCACCAGGCCCGGCGCCGTCCGCCTGGAGACCGAAGATGCTGTCCCAGTGAGTAATTCCTGGAACATCGAGCATCTTCGCAAGTTTTACCCGTAAGGTGCGGCTTGCCGGGCCCCCCGGCAAGCCACCTTTTGTACAAGCTTTGCCGGCAAGGCATGTAACCCTCTGTACAAAGCCAGGCGCGGACCCTGAGCATAAATAAATGAAGCGCTGGCGCCCTAAGTTATAGCATGCATGCTAAGTTGAGTCTCTTCCTCGGTTAGGGTTGATAGTGCTTAGCGGCGACTAACCCCTAGCCTAGAGGCCGGGTGTGCGTCTTTTCTGTTTTCTTTGGTTCGCAGGGCACTTCTGCTAAGCCACTTGGGAAAAGGAGAATGAACTGACGCTCCGACCCCGGCAAGGCAAGGCTACCGGGGGATGAAGATGTAAGGATCCAACCGCGGCGAGCAAAGGTTGCCGGGGGCTGCGGATTCAGATAAGTTTTTCATCCCCCTGTTGTACGTTTCCGTATGGAACTGGGACATGTGAAGCCTCGTTTATGTCTTAAAACCACCATACTCCCTTTTTCCCTGTACCCGAGAGTTACTTACTAGGTCGGAATTTGGTAGTAGTTGCGGTGGCAAAGAAATGAACGAGGAGCCTAACTCTAGTTCGCCCCTGCCTCCGCCAAAAGCGCGAGAACGGTCGGCCGAAGAAGAGAAACGGCAAGGCCTGTTGCCGGGCGATAACGTTTATAATGAAAATAACAAGGATTCATCCTTGGCATGGGCCTCGCTCACGCATGAAGAACCCGGCAAGCACCCTTTTTCATTAAAAACGTCCCATACAGGTACAGTTCGTACGGAAAGAAAAACATGAACAAGGGGGATTACAAGCTTTAAATTTAACAAGGCCCGAAGGCTTACATATTAAAAAAGAGATGAGATGCCCGTGATCCCTTTCTTGTCCCTCTCCTCAGGAGGCAGGTCAAGGAGGCGGAAGGGCAAAAGGGGTGCCTAGGCGAACTACGAGCAGCACAAAGCACCAAGAGAACACCTCGGTGGCTGCCCACGGATGGGACGGTGATGATGGTGCCGGGAAAGGAGCTGGAAGACGAGGCAGCAGGTCGCCGAACACGTGACGAAGGCGTCGGTGTCCGCGTACTCCGAGTTGACGGCCTTGCCGCCCGTCCTCTTCCTCTTCCGCAGCCCCCCGACGGCAGCTGCCCAAGGAGACGGCCCCGAGAAGTTCAAGGAGCTGGCCCCTCCCCCGGCAAAACTCCGCCGGAGGAGCGGCCAGGTGCAGATGCTGCTGCTGCCGCACCTGCCCAGGCGCGGGGCGTCTGACGCCTAGTCGGACTCGTCCCCGTCATCTGCCCTGCTGTCCTCCTGGTCACTTTCGCTCGAGGAAGAGCTTCCATCGTCGGAATCTCCGTCAGAGGAGCTCTCCACGCAGCACTTCAGGCAAGTTCCAAGATCCCGAAGACCTTGACGGAGAGCAGGCCGTCCTCCATTAATTTGAAGTAGAGGACGAGCACCGCCGTCAGGCTGTGGATGCGAGCGAATGTCTTCCATCCACGGCAGAGGTACATGACCCGAGGAGCCGGGAAGTCGACGTCGACCCGCGTGCCCCCATTCCCACAGCCCCTCATGTGCAATCTGAGGGTCTAGGGCGGGTCACGCTCCATCCCCCGAGAAAACGTGGCGGGAAGACGAAGACGGCGACACGGAGGCCGGCGCAGCCTGATAAAGAATTCGCGAGGCTTGTCTCCAACGTGGCCCTCCATCAGGAAAGGCGTCATTGGCGGGGGCGAGGCCGGCGCGCCGCCCCGTCCTCCTCTTCCCTGGGCACCACTACCTCTGCCACAACCTCGCCCACGGCCTCGCCCCTCCCCCTTCCCCTCGCGGCCAGCTCCGCCACCGCGGGCTCATGAGGAGGAGGGACGCTGTGTCGAGCGGCGACCCTCGCCACCACCATCGAGGGACCGGGGTTCCCCTTCTCCATGGCAGATGAGAGGAAGAAGCAGAAGCAGGAGGAGATAGAAGATAGAAGAGTGCGGAGTGCCATACCCCCCTTTCCCTCTCCTTATAAAGGGGCGGGGTCGGGGCTCGGCCGCCCCGCTCAGCCAATCCAGCCATCGAGGGCGCAGGGAATCAGGACCGACCCGCTGCCCCAACCAGCGACGGCCCGGTTTCCCGCCTCAACAGCTCGCCACCTGCATGAAGGACCCGTGGCGAGCGTGCAGGGTCGAAAGGATGGGTGAGGCATCCGTTCCCCGCCCCGTGATCAGGGGGGCGTGGGCGCCTTAAATGAGCTGCGCCTCCTCGCCTCCCTCTTTTTACGGGGAAGGCGCGAGCCGCCTCTTTACCATGATGTGACGCATGCATGCGGGAACCGCCCCACGGACGACCCTCCACGTCGCGCGCGGGTCGTGGGGAAGCGCAGCAGACGGAAAATTATCGCGGTAAAAACCGCCCCTCCTGCCTGCGCACCGTTTTGGGCCTGGCCCAACAACGTGTCGCGCTTATGTGTGGCCCAGGCCCGGGGGCTCCTGTCGGTGTACAAAAGAAGGGGCGCACCTTTGTACCCCTTTACCTGTGCATGGACAGTCGGAGCTGCGCCCACGGCTGCACCAAGCAAAACAGGGGAGGTGAACCGAGGTAAAACCGAAGCCCAAGACAGCCAGAGCAACGCCAAGTCCGAGACCACAAAAGAGCAGAGAGACGAAGCAGGTTCCCTCGGCAAGACCCTTGCCGGGGCAGTCTCGGCTCGTCCAACACTAGCGGAGCGCACCACCCTTGAGCCCACGGTCTCCAACACCATCAACCACGTTGGGCCAGGGCTCGGGAGGCACCTCCATGGTGGCATGCAGATCTTTGTGAAGACAAGGAATATTCAAGATCAGATGAGGATTAAAAGACAACGATCCTCGGCAAGATCCTTGCCGAGGGGAGCCACAAGACCCCCGGCAAGATCCTTGTCGGGGACAATAGCACGCCACGGCAAGGCCCTTGCCGGCCCACCCGGAAAGGCCCTCGCCAAGGGTGCCAGCAGGGCCACCTCCAGGCCCGCACAAGCCAAGTCTCCACCGCCGTTCGCATGCAGCTGCCAGCCTAACCAGCTGGGCAGGCACCTGCGTGGCAACATGCAGCTCCCAAGCCAACTCAGCAAGCGCCTGCGTGGCAGCATGCAGATCTTCGTGAAGACCCTACCACTGCGCCACCTCAGCTGCTTGCCTGCCTACATGGAGCCGCATGCAGCACTGGCCAAGGCGCGTGTTGAAGCGAGGGGGAGCGGCGACGGACGGGACGGGCCTCGTTCCCGTCCCCGATAAAGCTAGGGGACACCTAAGTGATGCATTAAATGTGTCTTGTCCTGTAATACGAGCGATAAGCTCGTAGCACTGTACGCCTTTCCACCTCCTATGTGCCACTGTGGCAACCCCTTTTCGACTATAAAAGGAGGCCCATGGCGTACTGGAGAAGGATTCGGCTCTTTGGAACTACTCAGGCACCGCAGCTAGTTCAAGGGCTCAACAACACTCAATACACCCACCAAAGCAGGACTAGAGCTTTACGCATCCTCGCGGCCCGAACCTGGGTAAACGATCCTTGTGCTGATTACTAATCCTGCTCTTCTTGCAACCCTGCGCCCCGGCAACCGTAGTAGGGATTCTTGTGATCTCATAGGTGTCGTTTCCCACCGACAACATGACACCACTAAGGGAATCACAACATACATACTATCAAAATATCGAACACATATCAAGTTCACATGATTACTTGCAACATGATTTCTCCCGTGACCTCAAGAACAAATGTAACTACTCACAAACGATAAACATGCTCATGATCAGAGGGGTATTAAATAGCATATTGGATCTAAACATATAATCTTCCACCAAATAAACCATATAGTAATCAACTACAAGATGTAATCAACACTACTAGTCACCCACAAGCACCAATCTATAGTTCCGGTAACAAGATTGAACACAAGAGATGAACTAGGGTTTGAGATGAGATGGTGTTGTTGAAGATGTTGATGGATATTGCCCTCCCCAAGATGGGAGAGTTGTTGGTGATGATGATGACGATGATTTCCCCCTCCGGGAGGAAAGTTCCCCCGGCGGAATTGCTCCGCCAGAGGGCAAAAGTGCTCCTGCCCAAGTTCCGCCTCGAGATGGCGGCGCTCCATCCCGAAAGTCCTCTCCTTATTTTTTCTAGGTAAAAATGACCTATATACCAGAAGATGGGCACCGGAGGTGGGCCTGTGTAACACCCCGGATGTAACTTTCCGTATTTGTAACTCCAACTCTTGCCATTTTCGGCTATGTGTTATGATAATCCCTTCGTGGTCGGGTTTTGTTTTCCGTTTTTGCATTTTGTTCATGTCATGCATCTTATATCATGTCATCATGTGCATTGCATTTGCACACATGTTTGTCTCGAGATGCTCTTCATTTTATTCCATTGCACCATGTTCATTTGAGTCCATCTTGATGCCCAAATCTCTGGTGCAAGAGTGCTAGTTGCTGTTAACTGCTGTTACTTATCAGAACTTGAGGATTTGTTATTTTTGTTACATTTAATCTGTGCATCTTATGGGCATGAGATTTACGTGTGTTTTGTTGTATGCCATGCCATCTTTACAGAGGTGTATGCCATGTATTTTTGTGATCTCTGTGGTGACTAGCACAAGCATGCAAACTAGGCTTCGTAATGTTTCTGATTTCAGGGACTTAGTGATTTTTCTAAGTCTGTGACACCTGTTATTTTGTTGCTATGTATCCATGTGGTTACAGAGAGATCCATGCTCCTTTTGGAGATATTCAGTAAGGATGTTTTGTAGATATTGTTGTAATCGATCCATTCCTGCCCTTGTTTGCAATTATGGAGTGCCATAGCATGACTCAATCTTGCTCTACTTTTGCTATAAATATTTCTGGCAGATTGTTAGCATGATATTCAATTTTGCCAAGCTTGTTGTAGTTGTTTCATACATGCTATGTACTTTCTCTTGCCATGGATAGCTTCATAAACATGCCATCTTGCTTTAGGTATACTTGTTTTGTCATGCATTGCTTTGTGATGAGTGCATCAAGCTCACCAAGATGCCTTCATATTATTGTTTCTGCCATCCTCTGTTTTTCTGCTAAGGCTGTAACCTGTTAACGAAACTTGCTATGTTTACATGGTTGCCATCATATCTTCTGGTCCTTTTTGGCTTATGGTCAGTAAGGGACTTTTGTCATATGAATTTAGTAGAATACTTCCATGCCTTGTTTCTCCATGTTAAGTTCCTGTAACATGTTGATTTCTTGCTCTGAACATTGCTACCTGATGCTGTTTCAGCTATGTCCAGTAATTTCACCAAGTCTGTGAACCTGTTATCTTTTGCATTTTTGCCATGCTTGTTTGAACCTGTTATGTTGTGATCTAGCCGTAGCTCAGTGTTCATCTTTTGTCAAGCATCTCCTGTAGATTACTCTCATATGCTTTGTTGTTATATTGGGGTGCTGTAGCATTGTTGCTCGTTGCATTCTAAGTGCTATCATGCTGTTAATCGCAGATTCGTGTCATTCTTGTTTTGCTTGCCATTTGCAATCCGTGCATCCGTTTCCGGTGATCTTTATATCGATTTCAACTGAAATCATCTCATCTTTCCAGTGGCATGCTTGGTTTGCCAAGTTACTGCCTTGTTCATCATTTTCCTTCCGGAGCACGCATATGCATCGCAAATCATATCTTGCATATCATTCATGTTTTGCATCATGTTGCTTGTGCATTTCCCGTGATTGATTGTGGTTCCATTGCTTGTGTTCTTGTCTTGGGTAGAGCCGGGAGACGAGTTCGTGAACGAGGAACCTGTTGAGTACGCTTACGAGGATCAAGCTTTCGACAACTCTGAGAACCTTGCAGGCAAGATGACCATACCCTCGAAATCACTTCTATCTTTGCTTTGCTAGTTGTTCGTTCTATTGCCATGCTGCGCTACCTACCACTTGCTATATCATGCCTCACATATTGCCATGTTAGCCCCTAACCATCCTTTCCTAGCAAACCGTTGTTTGGCTAAGTTACCGCTTTTGCTCAGCCCTTCTTATAGCGTTGCTAGTTGCAGGTGAAGTTGAAGTTTGTTCCATGTCGGAACATGGATATGTTGGGATATCACAATATCTCTTATTATATTCATGCATCTATATATTTCGTAAAGGGTGGAAGGCTCGGCCTTATGCCTGGTGTTTTGTTCCACTCTTGCCGCCCTAGTTTCCGTCATACCGGTATTATATTCCTTGAGTTTGCGTTCCTTACGCAGTTGGGTGATTTATGGGACCCCCTTGACAGTTCGCCTTGAATAAAACTCCTCCAGCAAGGCCCAACTTTGGTTTTACCATTTGCCACCTAAGCCTTTTCCCCCCGGGTTTTCGCGAGCCCGAGGGTCATCTTTATTTAAACCCCCGGGCCAGTGCTCCTTTGAGTATTGGTCCAACCTGTCAGTCGCCGGTGGCCACCAGGGGCAAATCTGGGCTCGCCTATCGGAAGCTTGGACAATCCGGTGTGCCCTGAGAACGAGATATGTGCAGCTCCTATCGGGATTTATCAGCACATTCGGGTGGCTTTGCTGGTCTTGTTTTACCATTGTCGAAATGTCTTGTAAACCGGGATTCCGAGACTGATCGGGTCTTTCCGGGAGAAGGTTTATCCTTCGTTGACCGTGAGAGCTTATAATGGGCTAAGTTGGGACACCCCTGCAGGGTATTATCTTTCGAAAGCCGTGCCCGCGGTTATGAGGCAGATGGGAATTTGTTAATGTCCGGTTGTAGAGAACTTGTCACTTGACTTAATTAAAATACATCAACTGTGTGTGTAGCCGTGATGGTCTCTTCTCGGCGGAGTCCGGGAAGCGAACACGGTTTGAGTTATGAATGACGTAAGTAGGAGTTCAGGATCACTTCTTGGTCACTACTAGATGACGACCGTTCCGTTGCTTCTCTTCTCACTCTCTTTCGCGTATGTTAGCCACCATATATGCTTAGTGCCTGCTGCAGCTCCACCTCATTACACCATCCTTTTCCTATAAGCTTAAATAGTCTTGATCTCGCGGGTGTGAGATTGCTGAGTCCTCGTGACTCACAGATTCTACCAAAACAGTTGCAGGTGCCGACGATGCCAGTGCAGAGGATGCAATCGACCTCAAGTGGGAGTTCGACGAGGAACGTGGTCGTTACTATGTTTCTTTTCCTGATGATCAGTAGTGGAGCCCAGTTGGGACGATCGGGGATCTAGCATTTGGGGTTATCTTATTTTCATTTGGATTTGACCGTAGTCGGTCCATGTGTGGATTTTGGATGATGTATGTATTATATTTATGTATTGTGTGAAGTGGCGATTGTAAGCCAACTCTCGTTATCCCATTCTTGTTCATTACATGGGATTGTGTGAAGATGACCCTTCTTGCGACAAAACCACAATGCGGTTATGCCTCTAAGTCGTGCCTCGACACGTGGGAGATATAGCCGCATCATGGGCGTTACAGCCTGGGTGAGCACAACCCACCAGGGCGGCCCGGGCTCCCTGGCACGCCCAGGTGGGTTGTGCCCACCTGGTGGGCCCCCTCTGGTAGTTATTTGCTCCAATAATTCTTAAATATTCCATAAAAATCCTCGTGAAGTTTCAGCTCATTTGGAGTTGTGCAGAATAGGTAGCCTGATGTAGCTTTTTCAGGTCTAGATTTCCAGCTGCCGGAATCTCCCTCTTTGTGTATACCTTGCATATTATGAGAGAAAAGGCATTAGAATTACCCCCAAAAAGCATTACTATGGATAAAAACATTATAAATAATAGTAAGAAAACATGATGCAAAATGGACGTATCATTGGGCTACCTTGCTGCACTTTTTTACTATTATCGTTACTTTCACATTACAAATTATCTTGCTATCAAACTACCCTGTTACTTACAATTTCAGCACTTGCAGACATTACCTTACTGAAAAGCACTTGTAATTTCCTTCTGCTCCTCATTGGGTTCGACACTCTTACTTATCGAAAAGGCTACAATTGATCCCATATACTTGTGGGTCATCAAGGCTCTTTTCTGGCGCCGTTGCCGGGGAGTGAAGCGCTCTTGGTAAGTGGAAATTGGTAAGGAAAAATTATTACTACGTGCTGAACTTTATTGTCACTTGTTACTACGGAGAACAATCCTTCGAGGGGTTTGTTCGGGGTATCTTCACCTCAACCGAAACCAGAATTAGTTACCCCTCAGCCTACTGCACCTACTGAAAAAATTGAATATGAAATTCCTTCTGGTATGATAGAACAACTGCTAGCTAATCCTTATGCAGGAGATGGAACCGAACATCCTAATATGCACTTGATATATGTGGATGAAATTTGTGGATTGTTTAAGGTTGCAGGTTTACCTGGAGATGAAATTAAGAAGAAGTTTTTCCCTTTATCTTTGAAGGGAAAAGCATTGGCATGGTATAGGCTATGCAATGATATTGGATCTTGGAATTGGAATTGATTGAAATTGGAGTTTCACCAACAATTTTATCCTATGCATCTAGTTCATCATGATTGGAATTATATGTATAATTTTTGGCCTCGTGTAGGAGAAAGTACCGCTCTAGCTTGGGGGAGGCTTAAGTCAATATTATATTCATGCCCCAATCATGAGCTCTCAAGAGAAATTATCAATCAGAATTTTTATGCTCGGCTTTCTTGTACTGATTCTTTTATGAAGAAGACTATTGAATTCCGGTGGGATCTTTTAGAAGGAATTAAACACAACTTTGAAGATTGGGAACTCGACAAAGGTAAAGGGTCAGGTATTAAGCTTAACTTTGATTGTGTTAAATCTTTTATGAATACCGATGCTTTTCAAAAGTTTAGCACTAAATATGGACTTGACTCTGAGATAGTAGCCTCCTTTTGTGAATCTTTTGCTACTCATGTTGATCTCCCTAAGGATAAGTGGTTTAAATATCACCCACCTATCAAAGAAGGAATTAAAGAACTGGTAATAGCTAAAGATGAAGCTATTATTTGTAATGTTGATCCAGTTGTTCCTACTGCTTATATTGAAAAACCACCTTTCCCTGTTAGGATGAAGGAACATGCTAAAGTTTCAACTATGGTCAACAAAAGTTATATTAGAACACCTAAACCAGCTGAACAAATCAAAGTAGAACCTAGTGTTGCTATGGTTAAGGATCTCCTGCTCGATAATATTCATGGGCATGTTATTTACTTTGTTGGCGAAGCTGCTAGAATTGCCAAAACCAATGGGAAAGATAAACATAGACCTATTGTTGGCATGCCCGTTGTCTCAATTAAAATAGGAGATCACTGTTATCATGGTTTATCTGACATAGGTGCTAGCGTGTGTGCTATTCCTTTTACCTTATATCAAGAAATTATGAATGACATAGCACCCGCTGAAATAGAAGACATAGATGTTACTATTAAACTTGCTAATAGAGACACCATCACACCACTTGGGATTGTTAGAGATGTTGAAGTCTTGTGTGGGAAAATAAAATACCCTACTGATTTTCTTATTCTTGGTTCCCCACAAGATGACTTCTGTCCCATTATATTTGGTAGACCTTTCTTCAACACCATTAATGCTAAAATAGATTGTGAGAAACAAACTGCCGGTGTTAGCTTTGGTGATGAGTCTCATGGGATTAATTTTTCCAAGTTTAGTAGAAAACCTCATAAAAAAGAATTGTCTAGAAAGGATGAAATAATTGGACTTGCTTCTATTGCTGTACCTCCTACTGATCCTTTAGAACAATATTTGCTAGACCATGAAAATGATTTGCATATGCACGCAAGAAATGAAACAGATAGAATCTTGTTTGAACAACAACCTCTGTTAAAGCACAATTTTCCTATCGAAACTTTGGGAGGTCCTCCTCCACCTAAAGGTGATCCTGTGTTTGAATTAAAACAATTTCCAGACACTTTGAAATATGCTTATCTTGATGAGAAGAATATATATCCTGTTATTATTAGTGCTAACCTTTCAGAACATGAAGAAGAAAGATTATTGGAAGTTTTAAGGAAGCACCGAGCTGCTATTGGATATACTCTTGATGATTTAAAGGGCATTAGTCCCACTCTATGTCAGCACAAGATTAATATGGAACCTGATTCTAAACCCGTTGTTGATCACCAACATCGGTTAAATCCGAAGATGAAAGAAGTGGTAAGAATGGAAATATTAAAACTTTTGGAAGCAGGTATAATCTATCCTATAGCTGATAGTAGACGGGTAAGTCCCGTTCATTGTGTCCCTAAGAAAGGAGGTATTACTGTTGTTCCTACTGATAAGAATGAACTTATTCCACAAAGAATTGTTACAGGCTATAGAATGGTAATTGATTTTAGAAAATTAAACAAAGCAACTAGAAAAGATCATTACCCTCTGCCTTTTATTGATCAAATGCTAGAAAGATTATCTAAGCACACACATTTTTGCTTCCTTGATGGATATTCTGGTTTTCACAATACCTGTTTCTCAGCTGATCAAGAAAAGACCACTTTTACTTGTCCTTTTGGAATTTATGCTTATAGACGTATGCCTTTTGGTTTATGCAATGCACCTGCTACCATTCAAAGATGTATGACTGTTATATTCTCTGATGTTTGTGAAAAGATTGTTGAGGTTTTCATGGATAACTTTTCTGTTTATGGGAAGTCTTTTGATGATTGTTTAAGCAATCTTGATCGAGTTTTGCAGAGATGTGAGCAAACAAATCTTGTCTTCAATTGGGAGAAGTGCCACTTTATGGTTAACGAAGGTATTGTTTTGGGTCATAAAATTTCTGAAAGAGGTATTGATGTGGACAAAGCTAAGGTTGATGCAATTGAGAAAATGCCATGTCCTAAAGATATCAACACTACAAAAAATACACTTCCGTGGTTATAAGTGTTTGTCACAGTAGGTCACGTTTTCTATCATGCATGTACATCCATGACGATTTTATGACAGAATCAAGATAGTCATACCTGTGCTGTCGTAGAAGTGTTCCATGGCATTACCAAAATTATCATCCCGGAAGTGTCCACTTCCATGACGATAAATCATGCGTCATAGAAGTGCTTTCGTCAAGGGTGACCGACACGTGGCATCCACCGTAACGGGTCACCGTTAAGCTATTGGGTCCGGTTTTGGATCCTATAACCCGTTAACAGCCAGACCAATGAGGATTTTCCACGTGTAAAATTGTAATTGGCCGGAGGAAACACATGTTGGCTCACCGTTGGGACAAATGTCATCCATTCATTGGACAGGAGGCGCCTATGATAGGTCGACATGTGGCACGGCTCAACAGAGGCCCATTCCGGTTAAAAGGCCGGCCCATTTGACTTGGTAAAAAGGTAACGGGTCGGCCCACGAAAAGCCTGTTAACGGCCTGTTCGTATATAGCCCATTTACGGCCCGCTAACTCACGGCCCGTTACGGTGTATCGGAATTAAGCCCAGTAGCTTCATCTGAGACATCCAATATGATTCCAGCCCGTTGCAACTTCCGGCCCATGTATGGCCCATGATGTCTTTCGGCCCATACGAGGCCATTTGTAACTCTTGGCCCATTAACGGCCTGTGGTGAATCTGGCCCGCAATGAACAGTATATCGCTTTATACCCATTGACGGCCCATTATTCCATTGGGCCGTTTCCAACCCATGTTATCTTTCGGCCTTCTCAGGGCCCATTTATTCTTGGGCTTATTTCCAGCATTCGGTTACTTACGGCCCGTTACTGGCCTTTTATGCTTGTGGGCCAAATTCAGCCCATGGTTACAATCGGCCTGTTAATCCGTTGGGCTGTTTTCATAGCGTCATCAAATACGGCTGATTAACGACAACCCTTTTATAGTCGGCCCATGAACGGACGATTCCAAATCTAGCCCATTTACGGCCCATAATGCGGTCTGTTATTGGCCCATGTTTGGCCGATCGATCATACGGCCCGTAGAAGGCCCATTGATGCTACGGCCCGTAGAAGGCCCATTGTTTCTACGGCCCTTAGAAGGCCCATTGTTTCTACGGCCCGTAGGAGGCCCATGGTAACTACAGTAAATATGTAGCCCATGGTTATTGTGGCCTAGTTTAAAAAAAAATAGGTTATTGCGGCCACTAGCAAACCGCGGAAAAAGAACTGCATTGACTACAAGCAAACAAATAAACAGGACAACAAGGAAATAAATAAGCAAGCAACTTACGCTAGGCTATCACGGCTATTACACATATTACATCCACTGGGCATCAAAGTTCGCCACCAGTGCAAATATAGGGAACAAAGCAGCATATCATATACACTGGTTGTCAAAGTTGGCGACCAATGCAAATAAATGCCGCAGCAAAACAAGTCCAGAACTGAAACCACTTCAGAAGAGCTCAAGAAACAATATCTTGGGTACCCATAATGCTGGCAAGATGCTTAGCAAGCTTATTAACTTTCTCTTGTTTGGCGCTTAAATCCTCCATCGCTTGCTGTTGCACCAGAAATTATGCATCTGAATTCTGCAGGGACTTCCTCAGTCCTTTAGCTTCCTGTCGCAGCACATCTGATCGATGTCTTTCAACTTGAAGTTGAGACTCAAGAAGACGAACTGATTCAGGCAGCGAGTTCGAAGAGCTTGTGCCAGCAGTAGTGGCCAGTAACTCGAACACTACATCAAGACATGACTTTTGGGTTCTCTCACTATCGTCAAGATATTTTTTATCAGCTTTCTTGGAGACCAACAGGGATGTCTCACTATCTTGAACCTTATCTGCATTACTTCCTTTACCATTGCATAACGGGGTACTGTTCTCCAATATTTTGTCCACATTCTAAAAGAGAAGCAAGTAGACACATCACAGGTTTACCATGTTGTATATGAAACTCATTTTGGTAAATCAGTTCAGTAGTAAAGTGGACAGGATAACAGCATGAAACAAACATATATCTATGTACCATGGTCACTTTTTGGTCTATATCATTCTAGTTTTTGTTGCCAAATCAAGATAGAGACACAGTTCAAATAATATTTGTTCAAGACAAAGCAGAATAGACAGAATATAAGTGTGGGAAACTATAGAGCAATAACAACACTTGTAATGTGCATGACATGAGAACATAACTGTTTATTCAATTGAAACTGAAATCAACATAGAGCAAGTTACAACAACAAACCAGTTAAAGAAAGAGGTTGAAAACATACCTGTTGCGCCATTGGAGTTTCAATTCCATCCTTCAAATTTGAAAATAGTTGGTATGAGTAAATACAGTGATGCAAGAGCAAAGGAGTATGAACCATAGCTACAGAACCTGACCTGAGAACAATTCTTCTCCTTTAAGGTTGAGTTGGGATTCGGAGTGGTGGTCCTCGTGCTTTGGGCACTACAGTTCCCTTACTAACTGCTCGTGTTTGGGTGCTCTGTGGTGGAGACGGTGATGTGTCAACTGGAACTGGGTTACTATCTGCTGGGGTTGGGGTTAGAAGGGGTGTAGCTAGTTCTCTGTCCAACTGGGTAGGGGTACAATCTGCGGGAGTCTGGGTTATGTGTGGTGGGGTTGGTTCTTGGGCAAGTACAACCGTGGTTCTATCAGCATCAACTGATAGCACTATCTTTTCTGAAGACCGTGTTGTTACTCCCTTAGATACTGCCATCACCCTCTCCAATTCAAATGGCTGATAAACAAGAAAAGTAATTGAATGTACAGACATTACATGATAGACAGGTGCAATGGATAGTGGGGAATAAAAGAGGGCATGAAATAATTCACATTTATGTTGTCTAACCAAACAGGATAGCATGACACAATTTCACATATATGATGGCTAACTAAACAGGATAGCATGACACTATTTCACATTATGATGGCTAACTAAAAAAGATGGAAAGACATAGTTCAAAATATGATGACTATGTAAACAGGATGACATGATATAAGTATATAATGTGTTTATTAAATAGGTTGTCATGCCATAATTCACATACATGCCGCCTATGGAAACATGATAGCATGATATAATTCACGGATAGAATGACATAACTCAAAATATGATGACTGTAAACACTAAATAGGATGAGATGATACAACTATATGATGTCTTTATTAAATGGGTTGCCATGCCATAATTCAGATAGATGCTGTGTATGTAAACATGATGGCATGATATAATTCAAATATATGATTTATATAGTAAGCAAGTAAGCAGATGACAATCCATATATGATGTAAAAACTAAGAAATGCAAGACAACATGCATGACATGGGTAATATAACCCTGCCAAGTTTGAGCATTGACCTCAGCGGGGAAATAGGACTGGTCATCAGTCTCTGAATCCTCCTTTGAGGAGCTCTCTGTAACCAGCAAGATGTCTGCTTCAGTAGGTAGCATTGTCTGCTCTGAATACCTTGTTTTCACTCCAGATACTTCCATCACCGCTTCAAACGGCTGATGCACAGGAAGAGTAGTTGAATATACAAATGTTGTCGACAAATGGAATACGTAATACACAAAAATGATAGCATGGTATAATTCACATACATGATGATTGGCTAAAAAGCATGGCATTGCATAATTCACATATATAATGCCTTTGAAACAAGATAGCATTGCATAATTCACATATATAATGTCTTGCAACAAGATGGCAATGCATAATTCACATATATGGTAATTAGACACTAAACAGGTGGCATTCACACAAAGCATGTCTAAACTAATCAAATGACATAGCAATGCAAGACACCATACGCACGATATGAGCAACATAACCCTGCCAAGTTAGAGCATACACCTCGGGGGGGGGGATAGGACTGGTCATCTGTCTCTAAATCCTCCTCTGAGGAGCTATCCATAACCAGTGAGATATGGGCTTCGTCAGATAGCATAGTCTGCTCTGATGACCTTGTTTTCACTCCAGAATTTCCCATCACCGTGTCAAATGGCTGATGCACACGAAGAGTAGTTGAATGTACTAACATTGTTGACAAATGTAATACATAACGAAAAAAAGGATGGCCTGATATAATTCACATATAAGATGACTGGCTAAGCAGAATGGCATTGCAAAATTCACATATATGATGCCTGGCTAAACAAGATAGCGTTGCATAATTCACATAAATGATGAATAAACTAAACATATGGCATTCGCACAAAGCATGTCTAAACTAAGTAGATGACATATTTGATGTATAAAGTAAGGAATGCAAGGCACCATATGCATGATATAACCAACATCAGCATGCCAAGTTAGAGCGAAGACCTCAGGGGGTAAATAGGAGTGGTCTTCTCCTTCTGAATCCCCCTCAGAACAGATATCTTCCTCTCGATTACAATCCGAAATGGGTGGAGGGGGCAGCCTTTGCGCCTACCATGGAGCGGCGTTTGCATGAAATTTTATTGCCACGCAAGGCTCGTCTCTTTTACTCTACATGTTCAGTTCCATTGTGTACAATAACTGGCATGCATAGGAATAAAACATAGTGAGATTATGTAAGGAGTGCATGCAGAAATCCAGAGTGATGGTTGCAACTTGTGGATAGACCCAAAACCAATGATAGCAGGCAGATAATGGCTTTAGTTAAAAAATACAGATAATGGCTTCTTTACTGTTTGTTTCCCACCCAACATGAAACTCATAGTAGACACCAGAGATTAACCATATAGTAGATAGATACTACTGATTGCGGCCCCGATATGTACCCCACAACCATTTAAAAACTCAAGTTTGACCATTATTTTGGAGCTGACTCAGAGTCTAATCGGCGAACAGGACGATAAAGTAGCATGCAATATTAAGCGATGCATAACGTAAGCATACACGAAAGAGTGCGACCTCTCTTGCGGACCCATGTAGTCCTCGAGGTCATCTGCTCAGTTGATGATGGTAATGCAGTTGTCATGGCTACCGGTGGCGGGGAAGAAGATCTGAGGCGGCGAAAGACAGTCTAGAGAGCGAATCCTTGTTGTGTTGAACCCTTCCGTCATTGGAGTAGCTGAGCTGGGGTGGAACACAACGCAGCAGGAGCAGGACAAACCACACAAGGTTTTCTTTGACACATCTCTGTAACAGAAGTAATTGTGTAAGGCCTTGTTTGAATTTGAGGATTCTAACAATGCAGGGATAGGAAATAGATAGGAATAGGATAGGAATCATGTGCAAAATAGAGAATTTAAAAACACAGGATTTCTGCCAATCTGGGTGTTTGGTTCGCAAGAATTGGAAGATCACCGGATGCAAAGAAGCATGGTGAGATTAAGTCAAACCACAAGAAAATGTACGGTTATAATGCTATTACGCTACTATCTCTTAGTCTTGTGCTTCATGAATAGGAATTTGAAAAGGAGGACAAGTGGAAATTAAAATTCCTACGGTTTTTATTTCAAGGAGACACTAAAGGAACAAATCCTACAGTTTTCCTTTGCTCAATTCCTTTGAACCAAATGCATGAATAGTAGTACCATAGGAAACTTTCTAATTCCTATGTTTTTCCTTCACTTTTCCTTTCAAGCACTGGCGATTCTAGTAGGCAGGCTTGAGCAAGGAAAAGCCTACACTCGGAAAATGTTTTTGTGCTACTTCTACTACTTTGGACCCATGCCACTGCCCTACTAGCTCAACTCCCAGGCCCATCCACAAATGCACAGCTCAAACATGCAGAGATAAATAATGATGGCGTTCAAGAGAATCCATCACGGATAGCTAAGTTGCCTGGTACCTCACTGCTTGTCATATAGTAGGATAAAATAATCGTATTTCACGTTACTATGTGTGCTCAGTGGACAATATATATAACATGTAGAGTAAAAAAGAGATGCAACAACTGTACAACCTCTTTGGCGGAGCCATGTTGATCTCAGTGTGATTGGGTTGGCCGGTGAGGATGCGCCGGCTGACTTGGCTGACGGAGGAGGGGAAGAAGATCTTAGGCGTCTGGAGATGGAGCCCGGGGTACTGCTCCGCTGTGATTGAGGGTTTCGTTGTTGGAGCAGCTTTGGTGAGTTGTACGATGCCGAGGCTGAAGCAGGACAAGAGAGACAACTTTAACCTGAGTGGAATTCTAATAGCATCATCAATAGATGACGTAAAATACATAACCACAAAGTGCTAGATGTAAAATACATTAGCTGCTCATCTATGAACTTAACTGTCGAAACTGAATTTAACTGTCGAAACTGAACTTAACCGTCGAAACTGAATTTTGCTGTCAAAACTGAATTTTACTGTCGAAACTAAATGCACTAGTAGCAGAAAAGCAGTGGCAGCAGCGCGTGCGAGAGCCAGGGCAGCTGGTCGTGTAGCAGCATCAGTCGACTGACACCACCGGCCAAACCGCCCACACAAATTATCATCTTTGTTAGTCTCTTACACCCACACAATCCTCTAACCTTTGTAGCTAGCACTAACTTTCTATCATGCATGCACACGCCCTCCTCGCCCTCCCCCTCCCTCGGCATTCTATCCATCGCGCACATTCATTTTTTTCTTTAGGCCGTTCTCCCACAGTCTCCACAACTCCTTTCCGACACACACCGATCGATAAACCTCTCCAACGATGTCTGCCTACAACATACACACGCACCTTCCACCTCCTCCTTTCTGTGTCCATGCCTCGTGTCTCTCATACGGTCCCACACACGTGTAAACTCTCGCCCCTCTTTTCATTGATCTCACAATCGCACACTCCTCCCCCTATCTAGCTAGTAGCTCGGCCTCTCGCACCACCTCCTAGCTCCATTCTCTCAGTCTATCCGTCTCGCTGGGCCTTATTTGCCTCTAACAAATGGATGTACATCGACCGATCTCCCGCTATACATATAGCTAGCTAGGTCCTTATAACTGTTTTCCCCCAAGGTCGATCGATCTACCTCATTAGTTATGTCTCTCCCTTCCCCCGACAAACAACAATTGATCTACCGATCTAGTTAGGTTTGCTTACCAAACACATGGTTCCCCTTCATCATCCAGGCATGCGTCCCGACACATCTATCATGCACAGGCACACACAGAAACATATCCCCACTCTTATTGATAATATTGCAGTTCTATCCTCAGTTTTTCTAGTAGTCCTCTCCCACCATCTTTGAAAAGCACCTCCATCACCCATCCAGCACTCTACCCCTCTCCCTCCCTCTCTTTCTCTCTCTCCTCTCTCTCTCTCTGTCCCAACCTATTTCCCGTCCTTCAGTTATCTATGGATGTCGACCGATCTCCCTCAAGACATAGCCGGGTCTCTCCTTCTCAACACATATACGAGTCATTCTACCTCTCTAGTTAGGCCTCTGCCTCCCCCTTCCCCCACACACACCGATAGATTTAGCGCTCTAGTCATGTCTCCCTGCCACACACAAACTTGCCCTGTGCCCTCTGACGTTGCGGTAGGTCAGTCGCCCTATATCTTTGACTTGCACACACACAATTTCGATGGCTCTCTTCATCGATCTCGCACCCACCCACTTGATCCTCTCTTCGACTCTATCGATATCTATGACCCCTCCCTCTCTTCTCGTGGATGGCCCCCTCTATATATGATATAGATATGCCTCTATTTCACACACATTGCATGTGTCAAATTTTTGTTTGAGATGTCATCAACACATATTCCCACAAATACATTCACGTTCACACCTCCCAAACAAAAAACACTCACGAAGGCACACGCCATCTGTCTAGGTTTGTGTCTCTCTCACACACACCCACATAGGCGGGGGACGTGCATGAAGAGAAGAGGTGCACGCACGGCGCACGTACTCCCGTTTCTTTCCCAACCACACCCGCGCGGGTACACGGTGGAGCTCATTTCTGTACGAAAAGGCAGCCCACATGGTAATTTGACACGTGTACTGGTTTTCCACTTGATGGAGGATCGTCTACCACGGGCGAAAAAACATATTGCGACTTGACGCGTTATGTTAAAAAAGAGGCAAACCATGTGGGGCCTACCTTAGAGGCAAGGCTATATACACTCGAGATGCTCTGTACGTATTAGTTTTGATGTGTCCCGTCAACTCACAGAACGAGGAGAAGCTTGCTTAGTACGCCGTCTTTCCCACCCACGGGTGCGGTGGCTCGCAAGACGAGGTGAAGCTAGCTTACTACGCCTTACACCTGCTCCCTCACCCACGCGCGCGGTGGCTCGTAGGACGAGGAGAAAATTTTACTACTCCCTCCGTTTACTCCTCGTCCCTACCTTGGTTAGAGAGATTATCATATTGTTTGGAATATATCTCCTTTAGTAGATTTCAGTATGAACTACTAGTACATACTCCAAACACTGATGTATATAGACGTATTTTAGAGTGTAGATTCACTCATTTGCTCCGTATGTAGTCCATATTGAAACGGACGTAATAGTACGCACTCTCCCTCACCCCTCGACCCTCGCCCACGTGGTGGACGTGCAACAATTCATTCAGTCTCATATAGCCAGAACGATATATACTGCATTACCATTATTGCTCGACTTCCTGAAGAGGCGAAGAGCCAATCGCTGACGGTAGCTGTAACTACGTCGGTATTTCCCCGGAGAGGGAGGGATGATGTAGCACATCGACGGTAGGTATTTCCCTCAGTTATGAAAGCAAGGTATCGAACCAGTAGGAGAACCAAGCAACAGAACGTAAACAGCACCTGCACACAAACAACAACACCTCGCAACCCGACGAGTTAAAGGGGTTGTCAATCCCTTCCGGGGTACGACGCCTCAAGATAGGCAAGTAGACGTGAGGTAAATTGTAGTAGATTGATAGATCGAATGCCAAATAAAATAAATAAAGATAAAACGCAGCAAGGTATTTTTGTATTTTTTGGTTTAATAAATAAAAATGCAAAGGAAAAGTAGATCGCAAGGCAAATATATGAGAAAGAAGACCCGGGGGCCGTAGGTTTCACTAGTGGCTTCTCTCGAGAAAAATAGCAAACGGTGGGTAAACAAATTACTGTTGGGCAATTGATAGAACTTCAAATAATTATGACGATATCCAGGCAGTGATCATTACATAGGCATCACGTCCAAGATTAGTAGACCGACTCCTGCCTGCATCTACTACTATTACTCCACACATCGACCGCTATCCAGCACACATCTAGTGTATTAAGTTCATGGGAAAACGGAGTAATGCAATAAGAACGATGACATGATGTAGACAAGATCCGTTTATCTATATGGCGGTAGATACAAATCTCGTCTTTTTATCCTTAGTAGCAACAATACATACGTGTCGGTTCCCTTTGTGTCATTGGGGTCGAGTACCGTAAGATCGAACCCACTACCGGGCACCTCTTCCCGTTGCAAGATAAATAGATCAAGTTGGCCAAACAAAACCCAAATATCGGAGAAGAAATATGAGGCTATAAGAGATCAAAGAAACTCAAATAACTTTCATGGATATAAAAAGATATAACTGATCATAAACTCGAAGTTCATCAGATCCCAACAAACACACCACAAAAGAGTTACATCATATGGATCTCCAAGAGACCATTGTATTGAGAATTCAGCGAGAGAGAGAGAAAGCCATCTAGCTACAAACTACGGACCCGAAGGTCTACAAAGAACTACTCACGCATCATCGGAGAGGCACCAATGGAAGTGGTGAACCCCTCTGTGATGGTGTCCAGATTGGATCTGGTGGTTCCGGACTCTACGGCGACTGGATGAATATTTCGTCGATTCTTTTAGGGTTCTGGTATTTTGGGGTATTTATAGAGCAAAGAGGCGGTCCGGGGGGCACCCGAGGTGGGCACAACCCACCAGGGTGCGCCTGGGACTCCTGGCGCGCCCTAGTGGGTTGTGCCCCCCTCGGGGCACCCCCAGGTGCAACCAGGGCCCATTGCCTTCCTTCTGGCCCATAAAAAATCATCGTGGAGTTTCGTGGCATTTGGACTCCGTTTGATATTGATTTCCTGCGATGTAAAAAAATATGGAAAAAACAACAACTGGCACTTGGCACTATGTCAATAGGTTAGTACCAAAAAATGATATAAAATGATTATTAAACATCCAAGATTGATAATAAAACAGCATGGAACAATCAAAATGTAGTGATCCGACCTTAGGCAGTCAAATCTCTGTGCATAAGTGTCATCCCTAGATCGGTAATGCTGACACACACAGTACTTGAAGGCTTTATAACAGAGTGCAATCACACACTTATTACATCGAATGTCTCAAAAGAGAACTTATTACAATAATATGGCTTAAGGCCATCTAAATAAGATAACAACGGAAGGCTTGGAAGATAAAGTGAGTCCATCAACTCCAACGGCATAGCTGAGTGCACGACAATGACCTAGCACACCTTACTTTTCGTCTGAAAAGTCTGCAACATGATATGTTGCAGCCCGAAACAGGTCAGCACATGGAATATGCTGACAATATAACACAGTAGAGCAATGAACAGATAAATGATATCACTACATGCATATATGGCTGGTGGAGGCTCTATGGTTATGATGTTTTGCGAAAAGCCAATTTTTTCCTACATCAAAGGAATACATTTTGTTTAACTATCATGGTAATTGATAAACATTGAGAATGGTACCCCCATCTCAATCCCAATTAAACAGTAATTAACAACCCAGCAAAATAATTTAGAGTGATGAGATCAACATGATAATCCAAGAACCAGATACTCAAGATGTCCATAACCGGGGACACGGCTAACCATGATTAGTTTGTACACTCTGCAGAGGTTTGCACACTTTTCCCCACAAGACTCGATCTCCTCCGTTGCATTTCTCGCACTACATGGTGTTTGAGAAACGGATGACCGAGACACAGTATTTCAGAAACATTAACTCTTTACTCTGGGTAGATAGTGCCAACCTACATCCCCTACATCTGCTAGTCTACCACTGAGAGAGGTCATGCAACATACTCAACTATGCTAGAACCCATAATAGCTTGTGGCTGCGTACGGAAGTTTCTAGCATGAATAATCTTATGATCCCTTTGAGCCTGGGTGGCGAACCAAAGGACAACACTGGTAAATCCCCAGGTGCCCACAACCAATCCACCCAGATGTGTATTTAAGTATCCAGCTTAAGTTAACCACTAATTAACAATCTCACATTTATCATGGATCACTCAAACCAAACCACGTCTATGAGCATAGCATAGCAACGTAAACATAACGTAGAAGTAACTCCCAAGGGTTTGATAATAAAAGGGCAATAGGTTCTACCTCATCATCTACTTCCCAATACCCACAAGTTAATCACATCCTAATCATGCAGTGTTTGAGGATTGTAACTAATGCATAAAAACTGGGTAATAAAGGGGTATGATCAAAGTGTTACTTGCCTTGCTGACGATCTGCAAAACCTAGAGACTCGTAGTAGCACGCTTCACACTCCGGGAATTCTATGGCAAACAAACAGTAGCATACATGAGCACTCAAGCATAGATGCAAGGGTAAAACTCAAATAAAAATATCCAATCTGAAAGTTCAACTGAAAAACATCGATTTGCAAAAATAAACAATCGAATCGGAGCTACGGAACTGAAACTACGATCAAAAGAACTTTGAAAATAAATCTTCTTGAAACCAAATTTTAAATTGTCAAAACCATGTTCAAGTTGATTAACCAGAAAGAGGGGTTCAAGACGAAGATTTCGGCGTTGGTTTCACTGGATTTGGATGAACGGTTGAAAAGTTGCGAGGGTTTGAAGATCAGGGGCTAATTTGCGATAAAAATAATCGCGGATAGGTCCCTGGCCGAAAATAAAATAAAAAGAAAAAGACTACGGTGCGAACGTCCGCTAACAGAGGCAAACGAATGAATTCATTTGTTAAAACGAACTAATGAACGAACGTTCGCATAATAAACCAGACCGAGAAAACCGATCTCATAAGAAAAACCAAACTAGGGATTATAAAAAAACCTAACGGTTTTATACCTAAAACCGAAAAAGACCGGTGGCGACGAGGTCAACGGCGGCTCCGGCGGGCGGCGGGTCGGCGCGGGGCTGCGGGGTGGCGCGGGGTGGTGCGGGCGGCGGCACGCTGGCGGCGGAGCTGCGACGGCGGCGCAGCGCGGCTCGGGTGGGACGAGGAGAGGCGACGGGGGCGGGGCGGCTTATAAGGAGGAGCGGCGGCGGCTGCTTGGAGGAGGGGGCACGGCCTCGGGAGGCGTGTCCCTCGCGGACTTGGCGGCGGCGACGCTCGGGACTCCGATCCCGAGCCGGAGCGGGAGGTGGCGGCGCGCTGGGCTTTGGCTCGCTCGGCTGGGCCGTTGGCCCAGTCGGGCGACGCGTTTTTTAATAAATAAATAAATTCCGCCGAAAAGGAAAAATCCAATTTTTTTCTAAAAATGCCAAAAACAATTTTCACTGTCTAAATAAAATATTTAGATCATAGTGAACATTTTTCTGGCCTAAAAATGCATATTTTTTTCTAATTCAAATAAAATAACAAATAAAATCCAAATAAATTATTTATTTGATTTTAACATTTTTCCTCCAATATTTCTTTTATTTTGGAGAAGTCATTTTATCTCCTCTCTTTTATTTTTAATATTGGAAATATTTTGGAGAGAAAAATAATTAAACCAAAATGATCCTCTTTTCAAATGTAAGAAAATTCAAATATGAAAATAAACGAAATCCCCAACTCTCTCTGTGGGTCCTTGAGTTGCTTAGAATTTCTAGGATAGAAAACAAAATGCAAATAAAATATGATATGCATATGATGACCTATGTATAACATTCCAAATTGAAAATTTGGGATGTTACAAACCTACCCCCCTTAAGATGAATCTCGCCCTCGAGATTCGGGTTGGCTAGAAAATAGGTGTGGGTGGTCTTTCCGTAGATCTTCCTCTTGTTCCCAGGTGGCTTCATCCTTGGTATGGTGGCTCCACTGAACTTTGCAAAACTTGATAACCTTGTTGCGTGTGACTCGGCTGGCGAACTCAAGAATCTTGACTGGTTTCTCCTCATAGGTCAGATCACTATCCAACTGAATTGCTTCCAGGGGCACTGTATCTCTCAGAGGGATATCGGCCATCTCAGCATGGCACTTCTTCAACTGAGAAACGTGAAACACATCATGAACTCCTGACAGTCCTTCAGGTAACTCCAACTTGTAGGCCACTTCACCCATACGTTCCAAAACTCGGTATGGTCCTACAAATCTCGGGGCTAACTTTCCCTTAACTCCAAAGCGTTTAACTCCTCGCAGAGGCGACACTCGAAGATATGCTCTGTCTCCGATTTCATAGACTACCTCCTTGCATTTTGAATCTGCATACCTCTTCTGCCTGGACTGAGCTACCTTTAGTCTATCTTGAATCAACTTAACCTTCTCTTTGGACTCTTTGAACAAATCCGGTCCAAACAACTGACGGTCTCCAACTTCATCCCACATCAACGGTGTCCTGCACCTCCTTCCGTACAAAGCTTCGAAAGGTGCCGTCTTCAAACTGGTCTGGTAGCTGTTGTTGTATGAGAACTCTGCGTAGGGCAAATTATCATTCCAACTAGACCCATAATCCAGCGCACAAGCTCTCAACATGTCCTCCAGAATCTGATTGACTCTCTCGGTCTGTCCATCTGTCTGCGGATGAAAGGTTGTACTAAACTCTAGCCTGGTACCCAAAGTCTGGTGCAGCTGATTCCAAAACTTCAAGGTAAACTGTGTTCCTCTATCTGATACGATGGTCCTCGGAACCCCATGCAGACATACGATCCTGGTCATATATATCTTGGCCAACTTTACACTTGTATAGGTGGTCTTCACTGGGATAAAGTGAGCCACTTTGGTCAAGCGATCAACTACTACCCAAATAGAATCATATCCCGATCGGGTTCTAGGTAATCCGGTGATAAAATCCATGCCAATCTTGTCCCACTTCCATTCGGGTATCGGCATAGGTTGCAGTAATCCTACTGGCTTCTGATGTTCTGCCTTCACTCTCTGACATACATCACATACGGCTACATACTCAGCAATATCCTTCTTCATACCAGTCCACCAGAAACGCTCCTTTAAATCCAAATACATCTTGGTGTTTCCGGGGTGTATCGAGTACGGCGAGTGATGAGCTTCCTGAAGTATTAACTTCCTGATCTCGGCATTATTGGGTACATATACACGGTCCTCAAACCACAAGGTGTCGTGCTCATCCTCACGAAAACCTTTGGCCTTTCCTTTACTCGTTTTCTCCTTTATCTCAGCAATTTCCTTATCATCCTTCTGAGCTTCTCGAATCTTTCCCAATAATGTTGACTGAACCTCCATCGCTGCAACAAAACCTCTAGGGACTATCTCCAAACGAAGCTCCCTGAGATCATCGGCTAATTCCTTTGGTAATCCTCCGCTTATGAGGGTATTGGCATAACTCTTTCGGCTCAAAGCATCTGCTACGACATTGGCCTTGCCTGGATGATAATGCAACTTCATGTCATAATCTTTTATAAGCTCCAACCATCTCCTTTGCCTGAGATTCACCTCCTTCTGTGTGAAAATGTACTTCAAACTCTTGTGATCCGTGTACACATCACAACGGTTTCCAATAAGAAAATGTCTCCAAGTCTTGAGTGCATGAACTACAGCTGCTAACTCCAAATCATGCGTGGCATAATTCAACTCATGCGGTCAAAGCTGACGCGAGGCATATGAAACAACTCTTCCGTCTTGCATAAGTACACCTCAAAGTCCTAAGTGAGAAGCGTCGCAATACACTTGGAAACCCTTGCGTATATCCGGCAGAATCAGCACTGGGGCTGTAACCAGATGTTTCTTCAGCTCCTGAAAACTTGCCTCACATTCATCTGTCCACTTAAACTTAGTGTCTTTCTTCAACAACTCCGTCATAGGCTTTGTTGTTGTTGTTGCCTTGGTTGTGGACTAGTAACTGCATCAAGGCATTCTGCTGTTGGATCAACTGAGTGAGCTCCGGTGGGAAGACAAATCTGGGGTCACGTCTCGGAGGCATCTGATGGGTTTAGAGGGGAGAGATTAGAATAGAATGAGGTCTAGTGAGAAAGCACTACCCATATGCACATGAGACAAACACAATCATATCACACCAATCAATTCAAACAAGGGCATACAATCGATCTAACTATCGTTAGAGTGCTCGGACTACTACTATATACATGGGGGAATACTACTGATAATGTGGTGGTCGACTAGAAATTTTGATCGATGGAAGACTCCATGATATCCGCTCCAGCTTCGTCTTCATAATCATCATCACTACTGTCGGGGTCGGAGTCAGTGTCGTCGATCATGATGTAGTCTTCAGAACGAATGTCCTCGGGATGGTCGTCATCTCCTCCTGGCGCACGGTCTCCCATGAATACTCCTAGCTTCCTTGTCAGGTCGTCATTCTTCTCCAATAGTATTGCGATTTCCTCCTCATATCCGTCACGTGTAGACTTGAGTTCCTCTTCAAGCTCCATGTTCCTGATCATCACCTTCTTCAGATCTAGCATGCTTGCGCACATTTGGTTCTCCTGGCGACGAATGTGCTGGTTTAACTCCTGGATGAAGGCTGCAATGGACCTGTCTCTCCTGGTGCTGATCATCTCCCATTGCTCATCTTGGCGCCCACATATCTGGTAGATGGTGTCCTTAAGATCCTTTTGATAAACTTCGCCGATGTGTCCCATGGTGATGTGGGCTACCTTGCTCTTACCTAAACTCCAGGTTGGTGCATCAAAGGAAAACTCTAGGGGTTCAGTAACTGGTGTGGATGTCCTTCCTGGAACTTGAACTCGAAGCATCCAACGCTCCTCTTCTGGTAAAGTGGCGGTGTAGGTCCCGGTGAAGCTTGGTATTCTGATATTCAGGTACCTAGTGACTTCCTTCAAGTGTCTCCCAAAAGGGGTGTCTTCATCCGGTTGTGCAAACTTGTTCCTTGAGTCCGCCATCCTATAGAGTGGAAAATGGAGAGGAGTCAGAAATGAGTAGAGAAGAGTGACCTATGGATTATCTTAGTGGTCGTGTCCTACAATCAGCATGTGCTCTGATACCATCTTGTACTGATCCTACCTCAGGCGGTTAAATCTCTATGCATAAGTGTCATCCCTAGATCGGTAATGCTGACACACACAGTACTTGAAGGCTTTATAACAGAGTGCAATCACACACTTATCACATCGAATGTCTCAAAAGAGAACTTATTACAATAATATGGCTTAAGTCCATCTAAATAAGATAACAACGGAAGACTTGGAAGATAAAGTGAGTCCATCAACTCCAACGGCACAGCTGAGTGCACGACAACGACCTAGCGCACCTTACCCTTCATCTGAAAAGTCTGCAACATGATATGTTGCAGCCCGAAACGGGTTAGCACATGGAATATGCTGGCAATATAACACAGTAGAGCAATGAACAGATAAATGCTATCACTACATGCATATATGGCTGGTGGGGGCTCTATGGTTATGATGTTTTGCGAAAAGCCAATTTTTTCTTACATCAAAGCAATACATTTTGTTTAACTATCATGGTAGTTGATAAACATTGAGAATGGTACCCCCATCTCAATCCCAATTAAACAGTAATTAACAACCCGACAAATTAATTTAGAGTGATGAGATCAACATGATAATCCAAGAACCAGATACTCAAGATGTCCATAACTGGGGACACGGCTAACCATGATTAGTTTGTACACTCTGCAGAGGTTTGCGCACTTTTCCCCACAAGACTCGATCTCCTTCGTTGGATTTCTCGCACTACATGGTGTTTGAGAAACGGATGACCGAGACACAGTCTTTCAGAAACATTAACTCTTTACTCTGGGTAGACAGTACCAACCTACATCCCCTATATCTGCTAGTCTACCACTGAGAGAGGTCATGCAACATACTCAACTATGCTAGAGCCCATAATAGCTTGTGGCTGCACACGAAAGTTTCTAGCATGAATAATCTTATGATCCCTTTGAGCCTGGGTGGCGAACCAAAGGACAACACTGGTAAATTCCCAGGTGCCCGCAACTAATCCACCCAGATGTGTATTTAAGTAGCCACCTTAAGTTAACCACTAATTAACAATCTCACATCTGTCATGGATCACTCAAACCAAACCACGTCTACGAGCATAGCATAGCAACGTAAGCATAAGGTAGAAGTAACTCCCAAGGGTTTGATAATAAAAGGGCAATAGGTTCTACCTCATCATCTACTTCCCAATACCCACAAGTTAATCACATCCTAATCATGCAGTGTTTGAGGATTGTAACTAATGCATAAAAACTGGGTAATAAAGGGGTATGATCAAAGTGTTACTTGCCTTGTTGACCATCTGCAAAACCTAGAGACTCGTAGTAGCACGCTTCGCACTCAGGGAATTCTATTGCAAACAAACAATAGCATACATGATCACTCAAGCATAGATGCAAGGGTAAAACTTAAATAAAAAGATCCAATCTGAAAGTTCAACTGAAAAACTTTGATTCGCTGAAAGAAACAATCGAATCGGTGCTACGGAACTGAAACTACGATCGAAAGAACTTTCGCTAACAGAGGCAAACGAACGAATTCATTCGTTAAAACGAACTAACGAACGAACGTTCGTAAAATAAACGAAACCGAGAAAACTGATCTAATAAGAAAAATTGAACTAGGATTTATAAGAAAAACCGAACGGTTTTATACCTAAAACCGAAAAAGACCGGCGGCGACGAGGTCAACGGCGGCTCCGGCGGGCGGGGCGGTGGCTCCGGCAGGCTGCGGGTCGGCGCGGGGCTGCGGGGTTGCGCGGGGTGGTGCGGGCGGCGACGCGCTGGTGGCGGAGCAGCGGCGGCGGCGCGACATGGGCGGCGGACCTGCGGCGGCGGCGCGGCTTCGCCTGCGCGGCGCGGCTCGGGTGGGACGAGGAGAGGCGGCGGGGGCGGGGCGACTTATAAGGAGGGGCGGCACCGGCTGCTTGGAGGAGGGGGCACGGCCTCGGGAGGCATGTCCCTCGTGGACTCCGCGGCGGCGGCACTCGGGACTCCGGTCCCGAGCCGGAGCGGGAGGCGGCGGCGCGCTGGGCTTTGGCCTAGTCGGGCGACGCGTTTTTTAATAAATAAATAAATGCCGCCAAAAAGGAAAAATCCAAAAAAATAATAAAAAATTCTAAAAATGCCAATAACAATTTTCACCGTCTAAAAAAATATTTAGAACAAAGTGAACATTGTTCTGGCCTAAAAATGCATATTTTTCTAATTCAAATAAAATAACAAATAAAATCCAAATAAAATATTTATTCGATTTTAACATTTTTCCTCCAATATTTCTTTTATTTTGGAGAAGTCATTTTATCTCCTCTCTTTTATTTTTAATATTGGAGAGAAAAATAATTAAAACCAAAATGATCCTCTTTTCAAATTTGAGAAAATTCAAATATGAAAATAAACGAAATCCCCAACTCTCTCCGTGGGTCCTTGAGTTGCTTAGAATTTCTAGGATCAAAACCAAAATGCAAATAAAATATGATATGCATTTGATGACCTATGTGTAACATTCCAAATTGAAAATTTGGGATGTTACACAAAAATTATAGATAAGTTGGAGACGTATCAGCACCCCCAAGCTTAACTCCTACTCGTCCTCGAGTAGGTAAGTGATAAAAACATAATTTTTGATGTGGAGTGCTGTTCATCAAGTCATATCATATTCTTTTCTTTATAGCATGGACATTTGAATTTTTATGTGATTCAAAGCAATAGTCTAGTTTTGACATAATAATTTAGATACTCAAGCGTATCAACAAGCAACCATGTCTTTCAAAATATCAACGCTAAAATAAGTTATCCCTAGCCCATCATGCTCAAACATTGATCCATTCATGAAACACACTCGAATATTAACTACAATCATTACTTGAGCACGATCATATTGCCTCCTAGTTGGTGCCTTTCATGAGAGAAGATGGAGACTCAAATTTCAAAATAAAAATTGCATAAAGTAAAAGAAAGGCCCTTCGCAGAGGGAAGTAGGAATTTGTAGAGGTGCCAGAGCTCAAAGCGAAAAATTAGAGATAAAAACATTTTGGGAGGTGTATCCATCCCACCAACGAAAACGACTCAGTGCTACGAACACTTTCCATGCTAGATATGCCATAGGCGGTTCCCAAACATAAAATAAAGTTTATTCCTTTTTCCACCATTCTTTCACTTTCCATGGCTAGCCGTATCCACGGTGCCCTCCATACCAATACTTTCCAAGGAATTTATTATTTGACAACATAAAGTAAATAGCATTTCAGGACTGGGCATCCCTAAAACCTTTGCCTTACTCTCGTGCAATGACAAGTGAATAAACACTCATCTTGAGAATAACACATCTAGCATGGAAAATATTAGCCACCCGTTACCGTTCCGCGAGCGAAACAAACACACAAAAGAGAATTTTATTTTGAAAATTAGAGATGGCACATGCAAATTTGATTAGAACGACAAAAGAATACCGCATATAGGTTGATATAGTGGACTCATGTGGCAAAACTGGTTTAAAGGATTTTGGATGCACAAGTAGAGATTATACTTGGTGCAAAGTGAAGGCTAGCAAGAGATTGGGAAGCGACCAACCAAGAAATGAATAATCTCATAAGCAAGGATTAAGCATAATTAACACCGAATAATGCACCACAAGTAGGATATAATTTTCATCGCATGACTATCGACTTCCGTGCATGCATAGGGAATCACAAACCTTAACACCAATATTCTTACTAGAGCACAATTACTCATCAACATAACTCACATATCACACTATCATATCTCAAAACTATTACTAAGAATCAAGTTTATTTTGTCCAATGATCTTCACGACATTTTCTTTCACTTTATCCTTCTTGGATATCTATCACTTTTGGACTAATTTTCATGTGTTGCTTTTCATAAGCTCAAACAAATATAAGTGAAGATCATGAGCATGACAAATTTTCTTTCTCTCAAAATTATTTAAGTGAAGCAAGAGAGCATTTCTTCAAAAATAACAAAGCACACCGTGCTAAAAAAGATGTGAAGCACTAGAGCAAGTCCTAGTTTATAAAAGATTTAAGTGAAGCATGGAGAGCAATTCTAACAAGTCATGATATAATTTTGGCTCTCTCAAATAGGTGTGTTGTGTCCAGCAAGGATTGATGACTTCAAACACAAAATAAAACAAGCAAAGACACATATCATACAAGACGCTCCAAGCAAAACACATATCATGTGACGAATAAAAATATAGCCTCGAGTAAAATACCGATAGTTGTTGGAAGAAAGCGGGGATGCCACTCAGGGGCATCCCCAAGCTTAGTTGGTTGCTCATTCTTGGATAATAGCTTGGGATTCCGGGGCATCCCCAATCTTAGGCTCTTACATCCTTCCTTCATCCATCGTATGATAACCCAAAACTTGAAAACTTCAATCACACAAAACTCAACAAAACTTTCGTGAGATCCGTTAGTGTAAGAAAAATAAACCACTACTATAAGTGCTGTATCAAACCAATTCTTAATTTTTTGTATTATATCTACTGTATTCCAACTTTTCTATGGCAAAAACTCATCAAAGAAAACCATAGAGCCATCAAAATAAGCACACAACACAAAGAAAACAGAATCTGTCAAAACAGAACAGTCTGTAGGAATCTGATTTGTTCGAATACGTCTGGAACTCCAAAAATTATGAAAAACCAGGACAACCTGGATAATTTGTATATTGATCTTCTGCAAAAATAATTAGCATTTTATCACGTTCTGGTGAATTTTAACAATTATTTGCGTGAGCACAAAGTTTCTGTTTTTTTCAACAAGATCAAACAACTATCACCCAAGAAGATCCTACTGGTTCTACTTGGCACAAACACTGATTAAAACACAGAAAACACAATCATAACAGTAGCATAATTGTGCTAACACTCAAGAACAGAAAGCAAAAAGCAAAAATAAATTTTATTCGTTGGGTTGCCTCCCAACAAGCGCTATAGTTTTACGCCCTTAGCTAGGCATAAAGCAAGGATCTAAGTTTTGTCATCTTTGGTTCGAGATCCATAAGATGCCCTCATGATTTATTCATATGGTGGCCTAATTCTTGTTCTAGGAACGTGTTCCATACCCTTCCTCAAAGGAAATTGGAACTTAATATTGCCTTCTTTCATATCAATCACGACACCGATAGTGCGTAAAAACGGTCTACCAAGAATAATTGGACAAGACAGATTGTAATCAATATCAAGAACAATAAAATCTATGGGCACATAATTCCTATTTGCAAGAATAAGAACATCATTAATTCTTCCCATAGGCTTTTTAATAGTAGAATCTGCCAAGTGCAAATTCAAAGAACATTCTTCAAGATTGGTAAGACCAAGCACATCACATAAAGATTTCGGAATTGTAGAAACACTAGCACCCAAGTCACACAAAGCAAAACACTCATAATTTTTAATCTTGACTTTGATAGTAGGTTCCCATTCATCATGCAATTTTCTAGGAATTGATACTTCTAATTCCAACTTTTCTTCCAAACTTTCATCATAGCATCAACAATATGTTTAGTAAAAGGTTTGTTTTGTTCATAAGCATGGGGTGAATCTATCATGGATTGCAACAAATAAATACAATCAATCAAAGAGCAACTATCATAATTAAAGTCTTTGTAATCCAAAAGAGTGGGCACATCACTAGCTAAAGTTTTGACCTCTCCAAACCCACTTTCATCAATTTTCTCAACAAGAATTTCACCCTCCGAAATGTTGGGACGCCTTCTACCTAAAGTTGACTCTTCTCCAGTCCCTTTTTCATCATTCTTAACTTTAATAAACAAGGAATCAATAGAAGAAACACCAATCATTTTAAGATTTTCATCACTTTTGCAAGAATAATCACTAGAAAAAGTTTTTTCTAAAAATTCTCTTTTAGCTCTAAGCATAGCAGTTCTTTTCTTACTTTCATCCATAGAAACATAAAGAGCTTTAATTGATTCATCTACTTTAGGCACAAAAATTTTCATCTTGAGATTTTCCACATCATGAGCAATTCTATCAACACTTCTAGACGAATCATCAATCTTATTCAACTTTTCTTCTATGGAAGTGGTGAAAACTTTTTGTGTATTGATAAATTCTTTAATATTATTCTCAAGATCAGAGGTGTTCCTATTATTATTATAAGATTGATTTCCATAGGAATTACCATAATTATAAGAGGAATTACTAGGAAAAGGCCTAGGATTAAAATTACCTCTATAAGCATTGTTGTTGAGATTATTTCTAGAGATAAAATTCACATCAATGGCATCACTATTTTGCTCAATCAAAGTAGACAAAGGCATATCATTAAAATCAATAGGAGCACTTTTACTAGCAACCAATTTCATAAGAGCATCAACTTTATCACTCAAAGAAGAAATTTCTTCAACCAAATTAACCTTGTTACTAGTAGGAGCTCTTTCGGTATGCCATTGTGAATAATTTGCCATGATATTACCAAGCAATTTGGTGGCTTCACCCAAAGTAATTTCCATAAAAGTACTACCGCGGCGGAATCTAAAAGATTGCGAGAAACAAAATTCAACCCCGATCTTCCAAAGATTTAACCCATGAGTTGGGCAATTCCATAGCATCATTTTCATCCTTTCCCAAGATTGTGCAACATGCTCATGTTCAAGTTGCTTAAAATTCATGATCTAGGTTCTAAGGGAAATAATTTTTGCGGGCGGAAAATACTTAGTGATAAAAGCATCTTTGCACTTGTTCCAAGAATCGATACTATTGCGAGGCAAAGAAGAGAACCAAATTTTTGCAGAATCACGCAAAGAGAACGGAAATAATTTCATCTTGACCACATAATTGTTCACATCTTTTTTCTTTTGCATATCGCATAATTCCACGAAGGTATTAAGATGGGACGCGTCATCCTCATTAGGAGTACCAGAAAATTGGTCTTTCATAACAAGATTCAACAAAGCAGTGTTAATATCACAAGTCTCCGCACTAGTGGCGGGAGGAGCAAGCGGAGTGCCAATAAAATCATTGTTGTTGGTATTTGATAAATCATATAATTTGGTGTTCTCTTGAAGCATGATGACTACACAACAAGATTGCACTCAAAAAACAGCCCCGACAAGAAAACGGCGAACGAAAAAAGAGAGGCGAATAAAACGACAAGTTTTTCTGAAGTGGGGGAGAGGAAAACAAGAGGCAAATGGCGAATAATGTAAATTGCAAGCAGATGAGATTTGTGATTAGGAACCTGGTTATATTGAAGATCCTCCCGGGCAACGGCACCAAAAATTCTCCTTGATGGTAGCTGCAACTACGTCGGTATTTCCCCGGAGAGGGAGGGATGATGTAGCACAGCGACGGTAGGTATTTCCCTCAGTTATGAAACCAAGGTATCGAACCAGTAGGAGAACCAAGCAACACAACGTAAAAATCACCTGCACACAAACAACAAAACCTCGCAACCCGACGAGTTGAAGGGGTTGTCAATCCCTTCAAGGGTACGGCGCCTCAAGATAGGCAAGCAGACGTGAGGTAAATTGTAGTAGATTGATAGATCGAACGCCAAATAAAATAAATAAAGATAAAACACAGCAAGGTATTTTTGTATTTTTTGGTTTAATAAATAAAAATGCAAAGGAAAAGTAGATCGCAAGGCAAATATATGAGAAAGAAGACCCGGGGGCCGTAGGTTTCACTAGTGGCTTCTCTCGAGAAAAATAGCAAACGGTGGGTAAACAAATTAGTGTTGGGAAATTGATAGAACTTCAAATAATTATGACGATATCCAGGCAATGATCATTACATAGGCATCACGTCCAAGATTAGTAGACCGACTCCTGCCTGCATTTACTACTATTACTCCACACATCGACCGCTATCCAGCATGCATCTAGTGTATTAAGTTCATGGAAAAATGGAGTAATGCAATAAGAACGATGACATGATGTAGACAAGATCCGTTTATCTATATGGCGGTAGATACAAATCTCGTCTTTTTATCCTTAGTAGCAACAATACATACGTGTCGGTTCCCTTTGTGTCATTGGGGTCGAGTACCGTAAGATCGAACCCACTACCGGGCACCTCTTCCCGTTGCAAGATAAATAGATCAAGTTGGCCAAACAAAACCCAAATATCGGAGAAGAAATATGAGGCTATAAGAGATCATGCATATAAGAGATCAAAGAAACTCAAATAACTTTCATGGATATAAAAAGATATAACTGATCATAAACTCGAAGTTCATCAGATCCCAACAAACACATTACATCATATGGATCTCCAAGAGACCATTGTATTGAGAATTCAGCTAGAGAGAGAAAGCCATCTAGCTACTAACTACGGACCCGAAGGTCTACAAAGAACTACTCACGCATGATCGGAGAGGCACCAATGGAAGTGGTGAACCCCTCCGTGATGGTGTCTAGATTGGATTTGGTGGTTCTGGACTCTACGGCGGCTGGATGAATATTCCGTCGATGCTTTTAGGGTTCTGGTATTTTTGGGGTATTTATAGAGCAAAGAGGCGGTCCGGGGGGCAGCAAGGTGGGCACAACCCACCAGGGCGCGCCTGGGCCTCCTGGCGCGCCCTGGTGGGTTGTGCCCCGCTCGGGGCACCCCCAGGTGCAACCAGGGCCCATTGCCTTGTTGGGGAACGTAGTAATTTCAAAAAATTTCCTACGCACACGCAAGATCATGGTGATGCATAGCAACGAGAGGGGAGAGTGTTGTCCACGTACCCTCGTAGACCGACAGCGGAAGCATTATCACAACGCGGTTGATGTAGTCGTACGTATTCACGATCCGACCGATCAAGTACCGAACGCACGGCACCTCCGAAGTTCTACACACGTTCAGCTCGATGACGTCCCTCGAACTCCGATCCAGCCGAGTATTGAGGGAGAGTTTCGTCAGCACGACGGCGTGGTGACGATGATGATGTTCCACCGACGCAGGGCTTCGCCTAAGCTCCGCGACGGTATTATCGAGGTGTAATCTGGTGGAGGGGGGCACCACACACGGCTAAAATATCGTATATCAAGTGTGTCCCTGGGGTGCCCTCTGCCCCCGTATATAAAGGAGCAAGGGAGGAGGAGGCCGGCCCTAGGAGGGGCGCACCAAGTGTGGAGTCCTACTAGGACTCCCTAGTCCTAGTAGGATTCCACCTCCCATAAGGAATAGGAAAAGAGGAAGGGAAAAAGAAAAGGAAGGAAGGGGGCGCCCCCCTTTCCCTAGTCCAATTCGGACCAGACTAAGGGGAGGGGTGCGGCCACCCTTGAGGCCCTTTTTCTTCTTTCCCGTATGGCCCAATAAGGCCCAATACGTATTCCCGCAACTCTCCGGTACTCCGAAAAATACCCGAATCACTCGGAACCTTTCCGAAGTCCGAATATAGTCGTCCAATATATCGATCTTTACGTCTCGACCATTTCGAGACTCCTCGTCATGTCTCCGATCTCATCCGGGACTCCGAACTCCTTCGGTACATCAACATACATAAACTCATAATAAAACTGTCATCGTAACTTTAAGCGTGCGGACCCTTTGGGTTCGAGAACTATGTAGACATGACCGAGACACCTCTCCGGTCAATAACCAATAGCGGGACCTGGATGCCCATATTGGCTCCCACATATTCTACGAAGATCTTTATCGGTCAGACCGCATAACAACATACGTTGTTCCCTTTGTCATCGGTATGTTACTTGCCCGAGATTCGATCGTCGGTATCTCGATACCTAGTTCAATCTCGTTACCGGCAAGTCTCTTTACTCGTTCCGTAATACATCATCCCGCAACTAACTCATTAGTCACAATGCTTGCAAGGCTTATAGTGATGTGCATTACCGAGTGGGCCCAGAGATACCTCTCCGACAATCGGAGTGGCAAATCCTAATCTCGAAATACGCCAACCCAACAAGTACCTTTGGAGACACCTGTAGAGCACCTTTATAATCACCCAGTTACATTGTGACGTTTGGTAGCACACAAAGTGTTCCTCCGGTAAACGGGAGTTGAATAATCTCATAGTCATAGGAACATGTATAAGTCATGAAGAAAGCAATAGCAACATACTAAACGATCGGATGCTAAGCTAACGGAATGGGTCATGTCAATCATGTCATTCTCCTAATGAGGTGATCCCGTTAATCAAATGACAACTCATGTCTATGGCTAGGAAACATAACCATCTTTGATTAACGAGCTAGTCAAGTAGAGGCATACTAGTGACACTCTGTTTGTCTATGTATTCACACATGTATTATGTTTCCGGTTAATACAATTCTAGCATGAATAATAAACATTTATCATGATATAAGGAAATATATAATACTTTATTATTGCCTCTAGGGCATATTTCCTTCATGCCTTCCTTCTGGCCCATAAAAAATCATCGTGGAGTTTCATGGCATTTGGACTCCGTTTGATATTGATTTCCTGCGATGTAAAATACATGGAAAAAACAGCAACTGACACTTGGCACTATGTCAATAGGTTAGTACCAAAAAATGATATAAAATGATTATAAAACATCGAAGATTGATAATAAAACAGCATGGAACAATAAAAAATTATAGATACGTTGGAGACGTATCAATCGCAAGGTTAATATTTTGGAGATGCCAAGCGCAAGGTTTATAGGATAACGAGTAGTAGTAGTACTAGTAGTACGTACCAGTGGTACGTACTGTGCGAGGAAGAAGGCAACAAGATGTATGTTTTGCGTGACAGTCTCTTCTTACAGGACGTGCTAGACCTAGTGGACCTCATTGTTGCAATGGGACTACTCCCTATCATAGATGACATGATTCAGAGTGGTGGGCAGCGGGCATAATTCGGAGCTGCTTAGTCTTAAACCCCATGAAGAAGTCCCATCAAAAGGAATAGCCATCCTCTACACGTGCTCCTATGTAAAATGAGTAAATGAGACAAAAAGAGAAAGAGAAAAAAATCACCAGCCTTAGATCCAGCCCGATTGTATCAGTGAATGATATTTCTACGTCGTGATTGACATGGCTATATTATTAACCATGCTACGGAGGTAGAAGCGGAGTTTTATTTATTCACGGAGGTACCAACGGATGGATATTCAACGAGGTGTGAAATGATGGCTGCTTCCTCGGTCAAACATAGAGAAAGGTGGGCCTCGTGGTTTCACGACTTATTAGTCATTATTACTGCCTATACTCTTTGCCCATATATACTAACCGCGTGGTAGTATAGTAGTGGGCTATACTTTTAATAACCATGCTCGAAGAGAAGAGGTGCACGCACCCACGCACTTAGTGTACTAGTAGCATTCTTTGCGTCTTCCCCAACCACACACGTGACACAGTGGAGCTCATTTATGTAAGATTATGTAGCCCATGTGATAATTTGATGCGTCTAGTAGTAGTTACTCACTTATAAATAATGGAGGGTCGGGAACCACGCATGAACAGTGCCGCGTCATTTATAAATAAAGTTTTTTCTCTTCAGTGGCACGTACGCAATATAAATAGGTTCATATGGAGAGAAAAGGAAACTGCTCCACTATATACATAGCCAGGACGAGCCTACACGGTTGCTTCCTGGGGTTGCTCTCTTCACACTCTCTCGCACAAAATGACTGTGGCCACATGTCTAACATCCGGGCGGATCACGTCCGTCGGGGGAAGGGGTGGATGCTTTAGTGTAGATGCGGTCGCCGACGGCGAAAACCCACTGTCGGCACGTCCCGATCAGGGGTCCCCGCCATTCTCTCACAAAGCCGGTGAGGTTGCCTTCGTCCCTTGCTCACTGCCGCGACGTGGGCAGTTGCCGCCTCCCGCTGCCCTCCTCTAGGTTGAGCTACGTCCTGACATCCCTCAGGTACAACTTCCTTTACAGCCGGCCTGCACCAGTGCTCCAACTTCCCACATCACTCCATGTGGATATTTCTCTACTTCTTTGCCCCGCACATACCTATACTAGCTTCTATGTACTGTATTTGTGATGAGTTTATGTCTCATCAATTAGTCCTAGTAATCTTATTCTAATCACGCTTCATCAATTTCTTTGCTACAGGGATGCTCATCTCGATTTTGGTGAAACTGCACAAAATGATCCGATGGTCAAAGGGTTGCAAACTTCATTTCTTCAGAAGCTCCAACGTTGCCAGCAAATTAAAGCCTGGTTAGGGTTTACGGTTGAAGGGCTAGGGACTGCATGGATTATTTTTTTCTTTAGCTGTCTCTGTTCCAAAATAAGTGTCAACTTTAGTAGCAGTATAGCTTTGTACTAAAGTTTGCATAAAGTTGAGACACTTATTTTGGAACGGAGGGAGTACATATTGTCTATGATTTGTCAATCATTGAGATGCAATAGCATGCATGTTAGTCTCCTTTGTATTTGATGAAATGTTGCAACGGGCAACCTTGGACGCAACATACATGAAACAGAAGCTGGAAGCTTCATAGCATTGTACAAATTTATCTCGCTGAGAAATTATAGTATGTACTATACTAGTACTATATAAAGAGTTAGGTGTCACACGATGTCCAGAAAATATGGTGATAGTGTGAGGTGGGCCATGTAATCACTGAGCCTGCGTGTTTTCACTGCTTTCGCACTCCTCCGCTGTAAGAATGGAGAAAATTGTAATCTAGTAGCACCTCCTTTCGCCAAAAGCGTGGGACATCTAGCAGTCGTACCACCTCAGTAATAATGACCAATGAGCCGTCAAATCACATAGACCCAACAGTAAGTTGGACAGACGAAGCAACCATCACTCTTGAATCCACTTTTCCCTTCAACGCAGGCGCCAGTGAGAGGTCGCGTTTGCTTTGCCCGGGCATGAATGTGGCACCGATTCTTTGGAGCAACACTGACCATTTCGAACGGGAAGCGCGCGCGGGCGATGGAGGGGCTTTAGGTGGGCCAGGCTGGTCAGGAGCGGGCGTGGCAGCTGTCGCCTGTCCCGATCGGATGCCCGAAAATGAGAGGATGCACCGATTCTCGTGGCTAAATCGTACACTACACACCATCTCTCTATAGGAGTAGGTCGATGTGTTGCTCTCTCTAACACACACATGCTGTTAAACACACACACACACGCATGCACACGCACACGCACACGCACACACAGGTTCATAGAATAGGAATATCATGCGAGTGCGAAGCCACATGAAGTGAGATACAAATGGAGCACGTACAAGAAGAGAAGAGGTGACGAATATTCCATCAAACCTGGACTGAGGAGTAGTACTCCCTCCGTCTAGGTGTTAAGTCATCTTACGAAAATCAGATATTCCCAAAATGTTTAGGCGTCGTCCATTAACTTCGCATCTCAATCCCCTCCTGGCCTTGTTGCTAGCGAGCGTTGTTACTTAGGGAGCGTTTGGATCCTTAGGAAGAATAGTTTATAGCCTAGCCTGGCAAGGTTAGGCATTCGGAACTGTTAAAATATGTTAGCTTTTGTGGGCCAGCTAGCTTGGGTAGGCTAGAAAAACCTTGCTAGCTCAGGGAGCCAGATCGGCTCGCTTCCGGCGGCAAACTTCGCGCATGGAAAAATCGGCGACCCACTCATGAAAACGATTTTCATGGGGCAAGGCTGGTAAAGCGAAAGCTGGCTAGCTGGGCTAGCCGAGCAATTTCCTTAGAGCATCTCCAATGTATGGAGGCAGTGCAGCCTCTAAGCTGGGCCCCACGTTAGTGCCTCTAAGCATGAATGAAAGTTCCGCAGTGTATAAAGATTTTGACATGCCTCCAAGGTGGAGCCCACCATAAGCCTACAACAAATAAAAAATCCAAGTTACAACTTCTCATCCGCGTGCATGCAGGTCTCTTTCCTCCTCTCTTCTTTTCTTCCATTTCTTCATTCACTTGGAGGCTGCCTCTAGTGTTGGAGGCGACGCTGAGCATAGAGGCGAACAAACTAAATCGTGCAGTGTATAGAGGCAGACTAGAAATCCTTAGAGGCGGCCTTAGAGGCGCAAAAACATCACATTGTGGATGCCCTAAGCAATGTAACCAAACGCTCCTTACTCTGCCTTGTTATCTCCCCCGGAAACCCAATGCATGGAGCGCAACTACGCGTTGATCAGTCAAGAAATCAAAGTCGGCTTGCATGCGAGTTAATACGTGGCCCTGCATGCTAGCTAAAACGACATCTCTTAGTTGTTGTGATTAATTGTTGCATTTAGAGACAGAAATCAGGGCTTTGATTGGAGGAAGGACTGGTCAAGTTTCTCCTTCTCCTCCAATTTGCTTGCACCTTGGTCCCGCTGCACCTTCTAACGTGGCTTATTACACCTAGACGGAGGGAGTAGTACGAGATACGGTGGCACAGTGACTTAGGTCGAATACAAGTGCCCAAAATTGTGTGCATGTTATAATAAGGATTCACTTAAAATAGTACGTGAGCGAAAAGAGGGATCAATTGGACAGTGTTCACGGGCAGTAGCGAGATGTGTGAGGTAAGATACACCGCTGGCGCTTTTAATTTTTCTTATTAATTTGTTTGTTTCACCCTCTGACTGGTGGGACCCAACGTACTACGTGGAGAGAGGTAAGGTGAGTAAGGATGCATTATTTCTGTACTACCAACACTGCTTTAAATCCCAAAAGACCTTACCACCAAAGCCACATGACACGATTATGGTTTAAATCCCAATGACTCCCACGCAAAAAAACACGGCATGCTTGTCACACGAATGCAGGAACATATAAAAGGTTATTTTCCTCTCATTAAACATAACATGAGGGTGGTGTAGCTGGTTAGCCTGTTCGCTCATCAAACTTGAGGTCTCGGGTTCGATAACCACACTTAAGCATAATTTTGTTTTTGTTCGACTTCTTTCTTCCACCCAACGACAGCTAGGCCCCGCATGACAGAGAGAGAAAGTGATCTGGGGCGGTGCCAGGAGGATTCTTTGACTGGTCAAAATGGATGGATACGGAGCTATACGATCTCGCAGTGACCGTATAATCACCTCATCACATATACGCTGCAGCCTCGGCGCTTGTTTTCTAGGGTTTGCACTCTTCACACTCTCTCTCCACTATATATATACACACTGGAGCGTCAGCGCTTGTAGTTGCTCTCTTCACACTCTCTCACCCTCTCCAGATCTAAACAAGACTTTGTTGGCCTCTCTCTCTCCCCTCACGGCTGGTCAAAGAGCCGGCAGGATCCGTCCACCGGGAAGGGAAGGAGGCTTAACGCTGTGGCCGTCGGCGAGGGAGGGAATCCACTACCAGCGTAGTTGTTCTCTTTCACCCAGCGGCGGCACGGGAGGGCCTCCGACCCCTTCTTCCTCGCTGCCGTACATAGTGTGGGCAGAACGGCCTCCGGTCTCCTACCGAACCACACCCCAAGAACCTTGAGGTATAATTTAGTTATTCCACATGCATTGATGTAGCTGCATGTGGTCTTTTTCCGCTTGTGCACTCGAATCTAGGTGTTGGATCAAACAGGAAAGTAGCGGGGAAAGTTGTATAGCATGAATCTAGGACATGGTTCAAAGAGGAAAGGAATGGGGGAAAGTTGTGGGGAAAGTTGTATAGCATGAATCTAGGATGTGGTTCAAAAATGAAAGGAAGGGGGGAGAGTAGTGGGGAAAGTTGTATAGCATGAATCTAGGACATGGCTCAAAGAGGAAAGGAATGGGGGATAGTAGTGGGGAAAGTTGTATAGCATGACTCTAGGACGTGGTTCAAAGAGGAAGGGGGAAAGTACTAGTACAGACTGGCTATCCAACACCTACGTTGGTCGAAAAGGGAAAACAATGGCAAACGCAGTACACACATCTGTAACGAACTAATCTTTTTGTTTTGGGGGACAAGGCTGTAGAGTTTGAGCAGGACTAGATTTGCTGCGCTCACATAGGGAAAGGTGTCTAAAGATAACAAAACTGGGACCAACACAAATATGCTCCTTGGTTGTTTGTTCTTTATTGCAACAGACTGTGCATCACCCCTTCATACATCGATAGATGCACATGGTGCTGGTGCGTCCACTGTCCCGTGCAACTCTTTAGCTGTTGTTAATCTAAGGCCCTGTTTGGTTAAGAAGTTCTAGGACTTTTTTTAGTCCAAACTAAAAAGTCCCTAGTCCCTACCTGCTTGGTTCCAGGGACTAAACATGGACTAGAGGTTATTAAATGATATGCTAAAAGACCATGTTACCCCTAGTAATGAACTAATAGAGATAAGGTGCGATGCGGGGCAGGGGCAACTGTTGGAAAAAGTCCCAAAAAGACTCTCCCTTGGGGTCTTCTTTCTTTAGTCCCGAATGCCCACTTTTAGTCCCTAAAAGTCCCTCCTATTTGGTTTAGATGGGACTAAAAGGGACTTTTTTAGTCCCTACACCAAAAAGTCCATGTAAACAAGCACCCTCTAATAATGCCGCTGGAAAATTGATGCAATGCCACAGTTAAAAGCAAATTACATGTTTAACGAATTTTATTGTTAATACAATCACTCTGTTAATATGAATCAATGCCACCGTTTGAGAAATGCTACTATCTTGCTTTCTTTCCCATTTAGTTAAGTTAGATGCTTCTTTTTGTTGGCTTCTGTGTCATCCACCGTTATTGACCACTAGTTGTTTCCTTTGCACCTCTGTGTAAACATGGTTATCTACTTCACCTCGTTGCTATTGTGACCTTTTGTTGCACTGCACAAAACACTTTTGTTTTAAGAGTGTTTTGTGCAGTTCAACCAAAATGTCACACCGACAATGTTGCTTGATTGCTTGATCTTAGTGGAACTGCACAAGAGGAGATCTTACTTCCTATCCGTGTTGGCAAATTTGGTTCAGATCTTCTTCTTGTGAGTTGTTTGAATTCCGTGTCATGAGAGGTCAGTACTTGCTTCTTTCACATGATTGTGCAGTGTGCTTTCATATGTTGTGCTACTTGTACGGTAATGTTGCTTGATTTTAGTGAACTGCACAAATGGAGACAAGACTTCCAATCTGTATGTGCACCGTAATATTCCATTGAGGTAAGATAAGGATATTTCACAATTGTTGACCTGTATTTTGCCACTTTCATCAGAAAATTAATGTCGTTGTTTAGTGCTATACTTGTGCTCCCTAATTGACATGCCAAATCTTACATTGAAGGCGAACCTTGTCTGTTATTGAACCAAGTGATGAAGGGGAAGAACAAGCGAAAGAAAAAGAAAAATCAACTCTCGGTGCTGTAATGAAGCACTGGAACTGTGATGACACAAGTAATGATATAGTTTTGCATCTTAATTTATTACTATGGCTGGAACGAGCAATTGTTTTTCCACTGATTTGATGCCACTCTTAATGTAATATGTAATTATCTCTACTTGTGCAAACAGGGATCTTCTTTGAAGATACTATATCTTTTAGTGGAACTGCACAACAAGATGTTGGAAACATTAAACTAATCGAGGAGTATATAGTAAGCATGGCAACCATAGTAGATAACAATAGATGGTTCCAGAGAAGTGCTTGATCTGTATGCTCCACACGATAAGCCTCCTGACAAAGGTTGGTACTCGCCAACGGATTTCATCCATATGATTGAGCTTTGTCATCTCTATTGGTGTTGTGCTACTGTTAGATACTGTCATGAGAAAGTGGTATTGTCCTTGAGAAGTGCTTCATCTGTGCTATTTTAAATATTTCCTCTCCTTTTTTTGAGCAAACGGGGATGCTAGCATTTAGTTGTCCTCTTGTCTTTGCACAACATGATCATCCTCCTCTAAAGAAGAATATGGAGTACGTGAAGTGACTAGTTCCGATTATGCCAGGATGAAGAAGCCTATCTTCTCATCAGAAGGAGCAGTTGAAGGATGGTTACATTACTCCCCACAAGACCAAACTAACTTCAGCTCAGAAGGACTGACAGATCTCCATCTTTTTTGCTGTGATGCGCAAGTACAATGTTGTTCTAGGATTCTTTCCGGTGAGTTCCATTTTTTTAAAAGTGTGCTCTACATTCATAGTACAGTTTGCTTTATACTAATCACTTTTTTGTATTTGTTCAAACAGGGGTGCTCAGCTTCATTTCAATGGGGACTGCACAAAATGTTCATGAATACATCGAATCATTCATTTCCACCACAGGAAAGGAGGTGCCGATATGTTCAAGGTGTTGCAACATATAAAGGCGAAATCATACAAGCTACGCGCGAATTTGGTTGATTTTGGTGGAACTGCACAAAAAGAACAGCTGGTTTATTTAGCACGAGGTGCCATGTCAATGTCCGAACTGATGGAAAACCCTGCCCATTCCACAATCGTAGGCATTTGATATTTTGGAATGGGAAAACCTTGTCAAAGTTTGCTCATTGATGTACGCAAAACAACACACATTTGACATTTTGGAATGGGACAACCTTGTCAAATTTTGCTTATTGATGTTAGCAAGAAGACATGCGTTTGATATTTTTGAATGGGACGCCCTTTGCTGTTAGCAGCATCGATCAATTTTCCTTTATTCTTTAGTTGTGAAGTAAATATTGGCTCTGACATCTGAATGGCTGAGATGCATAATCATCGATTGTTTTGAATGTTCTCTATGAATTGACAGGCCTGTGTGTTTGATTGCAATGTACAAGAACGCTAAAAAGCTGCTCAAACTCTTTGTACTCCCTCTGTTCCTTTTTACTTCGCATATTAGATTTCTTTCAAGTCAGTTGATTTTACATTTTGAATGTTCATACTTTTTTCTATAAGATTGGTCAAAGTAGAGATACTTTGACTGCAGACAAAACTTGTATGCAGACTAAAAAGGACCGGAGGGAGTACATGTGAAACTGCTGCAAACAAGGTGATCACCCTGGGAATAATGCTAGTACGTATTGTTTTGCATGTTCATCCACTGCCAGTGATACAAGAATTCGAACTAATCGAACTAAATTCATTAATACACGGTCGGATTTCATATAAACATGCCGGATTTCATTACATTTCATACATTCTTCAACTAAAAAGGGATGCGCTGGAGGTATAATTAATTAACCGAAGCTACCCACCTGTGTCTGGCTGAGCCGAACATAAGCTTCTTCTCCAGCGGACTGAGCTTCAGTGACTTAACTGCAGGTGCAGTTGCGTAACTGACATGTGGCCCAGATGCCTGTTGGGCCCACGTGTCAGTGACCCAACTGCACCAGCAGTTAAGTAACTGAAGCAACGTCCTTCTCCAACATAGCTCTCCGACTCCACGTCGCCGCCAAGAAGCTAATCGGCCGTCAATGGTCAACCCGCCTAGCTTGGCTTCAACTGGAGGGTAGCAGTGGTGGCCTTACTTGGTCCCGAGTGGCGGCGACCTACCGTGTTCTACTCTTCCTTGTTTTCTGTGTGGCGCGGCCTCGTTGGCAGTAGGGCGGGGCATCGACGGAGCCGGCGATGTCCTCTGTCTCGTTGTCGGCGAGGCGGCGCCTCGGTGGAGCGGGGGAAATCCTCCCCCTCATTGCCGTCAGGGTGGGGCCTCGGCTGAGCCGGCGATGTCCTTTGCCTCGTTGTTGGCGGGGCGGGGCCTCGGCGGTGTAGGGCCTCGCCGAAGCCGGCGAGGTCCTCCGCCTCGGTGCCGGCGGGGTGGGGCCTTGATGGAGCCGACGATATCCTGTGCCTCGTTGTTGGCGCGGCGGGTCCTCGGCGGAGAAGGGCCTCGCAGAGGCCGGCGAAATCCTTCGCCTCGGTGCCGGCAGGGCGGGGCATCGGCGGAGCCGGCGGTGTCCTCTGCCTTGTTGTTGGCGCCGCGGGGCCTCATCGACGCCAGCGGAGCAGGGACTCGTCGGAGCCGGCATTGTCCCCTGCCTCGTCCTCGGTCTCGCCAAACAGCGCCTCCCCCGCTTCATCGCCCTCTTTGTAGGCGGCCGCAGCCTCCGCCAACCGCATGCGGTACCGCCAGCGCTCGAGGCGGCCCTCGCGGGCGTAGTGATACAAGTCGAGCAGCGCCTCCTGCTCCTCCCACTCTGCGGCGATCTGCTCCTCCGCCTGCAGGTGCTCCTGGAGCAGATGGTGTTTGTAGGCGGCTTCGGCCTGCGCCTCCCAGAACTGCTCATGACGCTTCTGCCTCACCATGTCCATGTATTGGGCACGGGCCTCACCGATGGTCATGGTGCAATGCACCGGCGAGGATGGTGCGGAGGAGGCGGTTGGTGCCGGATCGTCGACTACCATGTTCTCCATTGGGATGTCGTCGTCCTCCGGCTGCCTGCCGGCCAGCTAATCGGCAGCAATGGCTGCCATCTCCTTGTGGTCCGTCGTCTGCCCGTCCCGAAGAGCGCTAGAGCGCGAGGAAGCCATGGTGGGTAGTAGTGGTGTGGACAGGAGAAAGGGAACGAAGGCGGAGGACTGCGGCTATGGCCGGCGCAGCAGTTTATATAGCAATGGTGGGCGGTGGAGGGACGGACGTGTGGCGCATGAGTAGGCGCCTCAACAACCGCGTATCATTAATGTGGGCGGCAGACGGACGGACGGACGACACTTGTGTCGTTTGAAGGCGGGGCAATCGCCTGCACCAGGAAGCGGGGCGGGCGGCGCTGACCATTTTCAGGTGGAAAGTGCGCGCGGGCGAGTAAGGCGGTCTGGGTGGGCCAGGGCAGTCAGACTCGTGCTTGGCAGTGGGTCGGTCCAGCAGCCGGACATGCTGGCTCGCCAGCGAGCTCGCCGAGCTGAGCGACGACAATCAGACGATGGACGTAGCTTCCGACCAGGAGCCGGCGCCACTATCCAAGCCGGTTCATGCGTGTTCACAATAGAGCAGGTGTGGCCGCACTTCGATGCCCTAATGGCGGAAGAGCTACCAGCGCAGGAGGACATGTGCTACAACCTCCGTCTCCTCAACGAGCACCGGTGAACAAGCGAACGATAATGACGTCGCGGACATGTGGCCCTATGATCCTGGCTTCCCGAATGAGCAGCGAGCGTTGTATCAGACCATCCGTAGGGCCCGCGAGGCCCTCTCCGTCGTCCTTCGAGTTGTTGCGCTCGCCGTGGCGCCGCCGTCTCGCATTGTCAACATGGTCAATGGACATGAGGAATGAGGAGATGACTTTACTTGGAGAGGATGACAGTGGGGACCCACCAGGGCCATAGCCGCATGTACGCAAGTGCCTCCTTATTATATACAACTATAATTTTTTTGCTTCCTCCTGGTTTCCTGACATCACGGTCCCACACCATTGTCAACCTATGTAGTCAATAAACGAGAGAATTGCACAAGGAGCGGCCGACAACTGGGACCAAGCAGCTCGAGCAGTATTTGTGTTTTTGAGGTGTGAGCACTGCAGAGTTTTTCTTGAGCGATATTCTCGTTGTTGTTCAGAGGAGAGCAGGGTATTAACTGGGCGGGCTGTGGCCCGTCTAAGCCCAGGCCAGATATCCAGCCCAGATATTAATTTTTTTCAAGCTGAAAATGGCTAGCCCAGCTATACTTTTTTCGAGGAATACCCAGGCAAGGTCAACTTGTTATTCTCCACCCCGCTGGGCTGCAAATCTTTCTTAGGAGGGATGCATTAGGCTTAACAAGAAAATGGGCTTTAAGAAATAATAAATGGATGTAATTATAAAAACTGGGCAGTAACTATAAAAAATGCACCAAACATGTAATTAGTTTATAAAATATTATTTTTAGATTTTGAAAATTTTAATTTCATTAATTGTTGCGCGCACAATATTTCGTTGGATTTTTACGTAATACAAATTTATATTGAAATTGTATTTAATCTGACTAGAAATTTCAGGATAAAAATATTTCGGATCGCATCAAAATGTGGGAAATTTTATTGAATTCTGTTTTGAATGGTTGGTTGAAATTATTAATCGTTGTCCAAGCTAGAAAATGGGATGTACTTTTAACAAACAGTAAATGGGCTGTAGTAATTTCCATTAGAATTCAAAATTGCGATGTACATTCTTACAAATTGCAAATGGGCTATAAGTTCTATGCCACACACTTGTGGGCCTACTAAGTTGATGCGTCCCCTAAAAGAAGTAAGTTGACGCGTATGCAAGGCTTTGTCAACTTATAGTCAACACACGGTTCTAGCAGGAGTGGCCGTTGGATGTCCATCCAACGAATGTCGTGCTTCTTCTTCAATCTTGGATATTTTAGCTTCAGCTGCACAAAAAATGATTCCTCCCCCTGACATCTGGGGCGCACCGTTTCGGAGGCTGACCTGTGGGCCTACTAAGTTGACGCATAGCAAGGGCTTTGTCAACTTAGTCAATATAAATGATTCTAGCTACAGTGACCGTACAATGTCCATCCAACGGCCATCATGCTTCTTCAACTTCTGGTCTTCTTGCTCCAGCCGCCCAAAGCAGCGCCGGTCGTGCCGCCTGCTCCTGCCTCCCATGGCCGGCTATGCTGCCGCGGAGGCCTCACCGCCCCCTACTACTCCCACCGCTGGCCAGGCCATCCCTCTACTCACCCACACCCCCTGTTATTCTGCGGTGACGATAGCCTCACATCGCAGCCGAACCAGTGAACCCTCGTACTCCTCTCCGCGTGGGCATCCACTGTCACGTCTTCCTCGGCTCCACGTCGTCCCCTTCCTGGGCATCGCCTTCGTCCACCGCCTTGGTGCTCTCGGTGCGGCGTGGTCAATGTGGTCAAGGAACGACTTCCATCGGAAGAGTACTGTACGTGGAGAGGCTGACAGCTGGGTCCACGGCCGCAGCAAGGAAGTGCCTCCTTAGTACGCGCAAAATAATGATTCCTCCACCTGACAATGGGGACCCATCTTACGGGCCACCGTATTTCGTGAAAAAAACATTTCCCCCCTGACTGCTGGGACCCACCAGCTACATCTTCGCATGCAAGGAAGTGCGTCCATATTACGGGCAAAAAAATGATTCGCCCCATGACTGCTGGGACCCACCAGCTACATCTTCCCACGCAAGGAAGTGCCTGACAGCCAGGACCCACCTGGTCGAAGCGTACGTAGCGTTGTCATTCTGGTCGCGAACGTGTGCGTACATACGATCGGTCTGTCTGCAGGCTGCAGCGATGAACCGTGGCCGTGTAAGGAAGGGCACGTGTCGTAGTAGAGGCGCGCACGTAGCATGTACACGTACTTACGGCTAGGGTGCAAGAAAGTAAATACGGCCACGTACGTACATACGGGTGGGGTCTCGAACGCCTACTCGCGCATACGTACGGCCAGGGCTCGTGTACATGGCTGGGTCGGAACGTAGAAACTACGTCGTCGTGTTCATGGGGAGGCAATGGAATGCGTCGTGTTCACCGGGAGGCAACGGAATACGTCGTGTTCATCGGGAGCCAACCAGCTTGGATGGAACAGCTGATCGAAACGAGGCCTGGCGTACCGCAAAACGGAGGAAACGGCCTTGTGTTCGACCGGCCACGGTCGAAACGGGATCCTTTTCATCAGGAGGGGTCTGGCATACCGCAAGACGAAGGAAACAGACTTCTCTTGGACCTCCTACGGTCGAAACAAGATCCTATTGATCGGGAGGGGTGTGGCGTACTGCAAAACGGAGGAAACGGACTTGTGTTGGAGCGCTACGGTCGAAACGGGGGTCCTGTTCATCGGGAGGGGTGTGGCGTACCGCAAAACGGGACTCCACGGGATACTGTTCATCTCCACCGTCGATTGCCTCCACGGGCTACTATTCATCCACCATTGACCTCCTCCAGCCTCCACCTGTGACTGTTCATCCACGGGCTCCTGTTCATCGAGCCTCCACCGCTCCTCCACCGGCTACTGTTCAACCAGCCCTCTCCACGGGGTCCTGTTCAACCACCCCTCCACGGGCTACTATTCATCCAGCCCTCCACCGACTACTGTTCAGCCAGCCCTCCACCGGGGCGTCCTGTCCATCCATCCCTCCACGGGGTCCTGTTCATCCAACCCCCAACCGGCTCGATCGATCGGGGTCCTGTTCATCCAGCGGCAACACCACGGGGTCCTGTTCATCCAACCCCCCACCGGGAACTGTTCATCCACCCCCCAACAACACTCACTGTTCATGAAGGGAAGGATGCATCAGGGTTCGATCGGCTTCAGTTAGTAGCACTAGCGAAGGAATCACTCGGGTTCAGTTAACAGCAAGGGATCGATCGCTCGGGTTTAGTAACGTAGCTAGTGCAATTGCTCGGGTTCAGTTAGAGCGCAAAGCCTCGCACACACGCGCGTACATGTATGAGAGAAACACGCATCGCTCGGCCCCCGACCTCCCACCGTAACCGGGAACTCCCTGATATTTTCCTCGCCCTCGCTTCTACCACGGTTTTTTCTGTCATGGACGGCCCAAAGAATGTCATGCAGCTGCGTCTCCGGCCCGCCCAGGATGAAAAGCCCATTTTCTGTCATGATTTTTTTGTCATAGAAGTAGGAGCCCACCACATCTATGATGATACCAGGTTTTGTCACAATTAACGTCATAGAAGTGTCATAAGCATGACGGTTTTTTTTCGTTCGGCCCAAAATGTCACAGATGTTTCTTTTTTTTGTAGTGCAAAGGTATTCTAGTTTTCTTGGTCATGCTGGTTTCTATAGGAGATTTATCAAAGACTTTTCTAAAATTTCTAGGCCTCTTACAAATCTTTTGCAAAAGGATATTCCTTTTGTTTTTGATGATGATTGTTTAGAAGCCTTCAAAACACTCAAGAAAGCCTTAATTTCTGCACCTATTGTTCAACCACCTGATTGGAACTTGCCTTTTGAAATTATGTGTGATGCTAGTGATTATGTTGTTGGTGATGTTCTAGGACAATGAGTTGATAAGAAACTGAATGTTATTCACTATGCTAGTAAAACTCTAGACAGTGCACAACGAAATTATGCTACTACTGAAAAAGAATTTCTGGTAGTGGTGTTTGCTTGTGATAAATTTAGATCTTACATTGTTGACTCTAAAGTTATTGTTCACACCAACCATGCTGCTATAAAATATCTTATGGAAAAGAAAGATGCTAAACCTAGGCTTATTCGATGGGTTCTCTTGCTACAAGAATTTGTTTTGCATATCACTGGTAGAAAAGGAGCGGAGAACCCCGCAGGTGATAACTTGTCTAGGTTGGAAAATTTCCTTGATGACCCACTACCTATTGATGATAGTTTTCCTGATGAGCAGTTAGCTGCAATATATGTTTCTCATAACACCCCTATGCTAATTACATTGTTGCTAAATATTTACCAACTAGTTTCACATACCAACAAAAGAAAAAAAAATTCTATGATTTAAGACATTACTTTTGCGATGACCCACATCTTTATAAAGAAGGAGTAAATGGTATTATTAGATGTTGTGTACCTGAGCATGAACAGGGACAAATCCTACGGAAGTGTCATTCCGAAGGTTATGGAGGACATCATGCGGGAGACAGAACTGCTCGCAAGGTATTGCAATCTAGGTTTTATTAGCCTACTCTCTTCAAGGATGCTCGTAAGTTCGTCTCATCTTGTGATGAATGCCAAAAAATAGGTAATATCGGTAAGCGTCAAGAAATGCCTATGAATTCTCACTTGCTATTGAACCATCTGATGTTTGGGGTTTTAATTACATGGGACCTTTTCCTTTCTCTAATGGGTATACTCATATTTTGGTTGCTGTTGATTATGTTACTAAGTGGGTAGAAGCTATTCCAACTAGTAGTGCTGATCACAACACCTCTATTAAAATGCTTAAGGAAGTTATTTTGCCAAGGTTTGGAGTCTCTAGATATTTAATGATTGATGGTGGTTCACACTTCATTCATGGTGCTTTCCATAAAATGCTTGCCAAGTATTATGTTAACCATAGAATTGCATCACCCTATCATCCTCAGTCTAGTGGTCAAGTTGAACTTAGCAATAGAGAAATAAAATTAATTTTACAAAAGACTGTCAATAGGCCCCGGAAGAATTGTTCTAAGAAATTAGATGATGCACTTTGGGCATATAGGACAACATATAAAAATCCTATGGGTATGTCTCCTTATAAAATGGTTTATGGAAAAGCTTGTCATTTGCCTCTTGAGTTAGAACATAAAGCATATTGGGAAATTAAAGAACTTAACTATGATTTCAAACTTGCTGGTGAGAAGAGGTTATTTGACATTAGATCATTAGATGAATGGAGAACCAAAGCTTATGAAAATGCCAAATTATTTAAAGGAAAAGTTAAAAGAAGGCATGATAAAAGAATCCAAAAGCGTGAGTTCAAAGTTGGAGAATATGTTCTTTTGTACAACTCTTGTTTTAGATTCTTTGAAGGAAAACTCCTCTCCAAATGGGAAGGACCCTATGTTATCGAGGAGGTTTATCGATCTGGAGCTATCAAAATAAATAATGCTGAAGGTACTAATCCGAAGGTTGTTAATGGGCAACGAATAAAAGATTATACCGCAGGTACGCTGATTAATGTTGAAAGCAATATTATCCAAACTGTGACACCGGAAGAACACATAAAAGAAACCTTCCGGAACACTCCAGAATCGTGAAAAAGAGGAGGTACGTGATACGATAAGTAAACGGACTCCAAAAAATCTGCAAACATATTTTCTGTCTGTTTTCGAATATAACAAAAATTAGGAAAATAAGAAACAACTAAGTAGGTCATCCTAGTGGGCACAAGACACCAGGGCTTGCCAGGCGCACCCAGGTGGGTTGTGCCCACCTCGATACCTTCCGGAATCCATTTTTCTCCCGTTTGCTTGTTTCCCAAGATAAAAAATCTTTATATACCCCCCAAACCTACTGACCACCGTATCGTGGAGAAATCTTCTGTTTTCTTTTCTTGCTATTTTCAGTTGGATCTGTTAAGCCAGACATCATGTCTTCTCCCTCCTCCAACAACATGGAAGAGGATGCTTGGTCGATGAAGATCGGGCTGAAGAGAGAGGAGCCTGACGAACCTCTCTAAGGGGGCAAGAGCAAGGAGGCCGTCGGAGATCAAGCGCCAGTGGTCGAGCAAGCTCTGCTGGCCGAGGAGGAGGAAGAAGATATCTTTAAACCCTACTATGATCATCTCACCCCCACCGAGATCGAAGCCTTTCGGATCATCGAAATGGTTCTTGTGCATATAAATATCTCACCCGTGAAAATATTCTGTTGCAAGAGCACATCATCGCCCTTTGGTGCATCATCCGTAGATTGGAGAATCTCTTGATCCCGAAGGACAAGATCGCCTCTACTTCATCACCACTACCTCCATATTCATCACCAAAAGAAAATTGAGTATCGGGTATGGGCACTCCCCTTGGATTACGCCAAGCTTGGGGGAGGTGCCCCGGTATCGTATCACCTCCACTGTCTTTTGCCATTACTTATCTTAGTTCGATCCATAGTTATCTTTTGCTTTAGATGAATAAAAGTTTAGTTCGATCCTTTCTTTTCAAGAGTTTGCTTAGTGATCTATCTTTGTAATCGTGTGCGAGATATATAATAAAGTTTAGTTTGAGTTTTGCTTTCTTTACTTTCATGTTCCAATAAAAAGAAAGGAAATAAATGAAAAAGATCATATATTAATCTTATGGTAAGTAATGACACAACATAAGGAAAAGTATAAGTAGAAAATTTTATTGGAGATTGACAAACATAACATTGGTCAATGATGCAATTCATGAAAGAATTAATAAGGCAAGATAAGATTTACATACAAATACACTATCTTAGAAAATCTTTTGTGATTGTGAGCCCCCATCAAAATATTATATGCCAAAATTGTTGACGCTAGACAAGGAAGACAACGTGATGATTTATGTTTGTTCATATTCACATAGAAGTTATATTTTCATAGATCCTTCAACATGTGGTGCTTGCCCCCATCTTTGTTAGCCAAAAATTCCGCACCAAGTAGAGATACTACTTGTGCATCCAAAAGCCTTAAACCCAAATCTTATTTTCAAGAGTCCACCATACCTACCTAGGGATTGAGTTAGATCCTTCAAGTAAGTTGTCATCGATGCAATAAGGCAATAAAAATTGCTTTGAAAAGTGTTAGATCATTTTGTGTAAGAGAAAACTGAGCGTTGTACAAACTTGTGATAGCAAAGAATAAAAGCGACAGACTGCATAATAAAGGTCGCTATCACAAGGGGCAATGCAACACGACGTTCTTTTGCACTAAGGGGTTGAGCATACAAACAAATAAGCGCATGGCAACCTCTGCTTCCCTCTGCGAAGGGCCTATCTTTTACTTTTATGTATTTACTTTTATGCAAAGAGTCAAAAGTTTTCCTCCTATTCCTTTTTATTTTTCTCCTTTGGCAAGCATCATGTGGTGAGGAAAGATCCAGGCACATATGTCCTGTTGAATATAGATAGCATGAGTTATTATTGTTAACATCACCCTTGAGGTGAATACGTTGGGAGGCGAAACTATAAGCCCTATCTTTCTATGTGTCCGGTTGAAACGTTTTGCTCATGTGTACGCGGTGGGTGTTTGCAATCATAGAAGACTATATGATGGTTGAGTATGTGGACTTGCCTAAAGGCTCCGATATGTGACCCTTCCTGAAAAGATGATGAATTGTAGTTGCAAAGTTGACTGACAACATAGTTTGTTGGTTTTTAATAGAGTTTTTGCTTTATACTTCGATGTTGTGTTACTTATTCATGAGAAGTCTATGATAAAAGTTCTACGATAAAGGTTTTATGTTAAAGTTTGTTGCTGTTATAATAATTCACATGATGCTTCTATGTTTGTATCTTGTTTTTATTGACACCTCTCTCTCTAAGCATGTGGAAATGTTTTTCCATTTTGGTTTTCGCTTGAGGACAAGCGAGGTCTAAGCTTGGGGGAGTTGATACGTCCATTTTGCATCACGTTTACCTACTGTTATTTATAATGTTTTTATGCATAATAATTCTTTTTGGAGTAATTCTAATGCCTTTTCTCTCATAATATGCAAGGTACACACAAAGAGGGAGAATTCCGGCAGGTGGAAATCTGGACCTGAAAAAGCTACGTCAGGCTACCTATTATACACAACTCCAAATGAGCTGAAACTTCATGAGGATTTTTCATGGAATAAATAAGAAATACTGGAGCAAATAACTACCGGCGGGGGCCACCTGGTGAGCACAAGACACCAGGGCGCACTTGGCCCCCCAGGCGCGTCCTGGTGGGTTGTGCTCAGCCCAGCCCACCTCCGGTTCCCCTCTTCTGGTATATAAGTCATTTTGACCTAGAAAAATAATGAGGAGAGGACTTTTGGGATGAAGTGCCACCGTCTCGAGGAGGAACTTGGACACGAGCACTTTTGCCCTCCGGCGGAGCGATTCTGCCGGGGGAACTTCCCTCCCAGAGGGGGAAATCATCGCCATCATCATCACCAACAACTCTCCCATCCTGGGGAGGGCTGTCTCCATCAACATCTTCAACAACACCATCTCCCTCAAACCCTAGTTCATCTCTTGTCTTCAATCTTTGTACCGGAACCTCAGATTGGTACTTGGGGGTGACTGATATGTCTCCAACGTATCTACTTTTTCTCACGCTTTTCCTCTTGTTTGGACTCTAATTTGCTTGATTTGGATGAAACTAATCCCGGTCTGACGCTGTTTTCAACAGAACTACCATGGTGTTGTTTTTGTGCAGAAATAAAAGTTCTCGGAATGGAACGAAACTTTGTGAGGATTTTTTATGGAATAAATAAGGATTTTTGGAGCCAAGACACACCAGAGAGGGGCCCCTTGTTGGGCACAACCCACCAGGGCGCCCCCCTCTCCTGGCGCGCCCAGGTGGGTTGTACCCACCTGGTGGCCCCGCTGACGACCCCCCTAATACTATAAATTCACATATTTCCAGAAAAAAATTAGGGAGAAAGAATTATCGCAATCCACGTGACGGAGCCGCCGCCAAGCCCTGTTCTTCCTCGGGAGGGTAGATCTGGAGTCCGTTTGGGGCTCTAGAGAGGGGGGGTCTTCATTCTTCGTCATCACCAACCCATCTCCATCGCCAATTCCATGATGCTCCCCACCGGGAGTGTGTAATTCCTTCGTTGGCTCGCTAGTCGGTGAGGAGTTGGATGAGATTCATCATGAGTTAGTTTTGTTAGGGCCCGATCCCTAGTATCCACTATGTTCTTATATTGATGTTGCTATGACTTTGCTATGCTTAATACTTGTCACGTTGGGCCCGGGTGCCAACCGTTTATGAATTCATCATTATATCCATGTTTTAGATCCGATCTTGCAAGTTATAGTCACCTACTACGTGTTATGATCCGGCAACCCCGGAGTGACAACAACCGGGCCCACTCCCGGTGATGACCGTAGTTTGAGGAGTTCATGTATTCACTTTGTGTTAATGCTTTGTTCCGGTTCTTTATTAAAAGGAGGCCTTAATATCCCTTAGTTTCCAATATGGACCCCACTGTCACGGGAGGGTAGGACAAAAGGTGTCATGAAAGTTCTTTTAAAAAAGCATGTATGACTATTTACGGAATACATGCCTACATTATATCGATGAAGTGGAGCTAGTGCCGTATCGCCCTAGGTTATAACTGTCACATGATGAATATCATCCAACAAGTCACCGATCTAATGCCTACAAATTTGTCCTTATTGATCTTGTTGCGTTACTATTGCTATCATCACTGTTACACTTGCTACAAATTACTGCTATCACTGTTACCGTTGCTGCTGTCACTACTATCAAAACTATCATATTACTTTGGATCACTTTGATGCAGATAATTAATCTCCAGGTGTGGTTGAATTGACAACTCATCTGCTAATACGTTCAAATATTCCTTGGCCCCCCTTGTGTCGAATCTATAAATTTGGGTTAAATACTTTACCCTCGAAAACTGTTGCGATCCCCTATACTTGGGGGTTATCAAGACCTTTTTCTGGCGCCGTTGCCGGGGAGCATAGCTATATTTGTTGAGTCACTTGGGATTATTATCATATTATCACTATGAAGAATCTGAAGGATCCTAAACCGAAGATATTCCCCTCAAGTACGAGGGGAGGTAAGAAACTACCATCCTGTTTTGCTTTAGATTCACCTTCTGTTATGAGTAAACTTGTAACACCACCACATGCTATGAATTCTAATATGTCGCAAGTTATCGATGATGCTACTTCTACTATGAATGATGCTTATGATGATGCTAGTACCTTGCTTGATAATGATAATGTGCCACTTGGTGATTTTCTTGATAAACAAATTGCTAGAGTTATACAACATGATGTTGTTGAATCTGATGATGAGCTTGAAACTGAAACTCCTGAAACACTTGCTAGAACTAGCCTTCCTAGATATGAAATGCCTAAGGTACCGGAAGGTTATGTTATGAGTGAAGAAGCAACTAGAGATATTCTTGCTTGCAATGATAGAGATGATCTAGAGAAATTATTATGCAAGTATAAAGAAAAATCTCTGAATGATAGAATGAAATGTGATACTAAGTTCGCTACTTCACCTATCTGTATTGCTGATAAGGATTATGAATTCTCTGTCGACCCAGAGTTAATTACTTTGGTTGAATCTGATCCTTTTCATGGTCATGAAACTGAAACTGTTGTGGCACATCTTACTAAGTTGAATGATATAGCCACCATTTTTACTCATGATGAGAAAACTCCCTATTTCTTTATTCTCAAATTATTTCCTTTCTCATTACAGGGTGATGCTAAAGCTTGGTACAATACTCTTACTCCTGGTTGTGTGCATAGTCCCCAGGATATGATTTATTACTTCTCTGAAAAATATTTTCCTGCTCATATGAAACAAGCTGCCTTACAGGAAATATTTAACGTTGTGCAAATTAAAGAAGAGAGTCTCCCAAAAGCTTGGGGGAGGCTTCTCCGGTTACTTAATGCTTTGCCTGATCATCCTCTTAAGAAAAACGAAATACTTGATATCTTCTGTAATGGACTAACCGATGCTTCTAGGGACTTCCTAGATAGTTGTGCTGGTTGTGTTTTCAGGGAACGAACTATTGCTCAAGCTGAAGAATTATTGAATAATATATTGAAAATTTATGATGATTGGACTATTCCTGAACCACCGCCTGAACCCACTCCGAAGAAGAGGGGTATATTATATCTCAGTCCTGAAGATATGCAAGAGGCAAAGAAATCTATGAAGGAAAAGGTATTAAAGCTGAGGAAGTTAAAAATTTACCTCCTATTGAAGAAATACATGGGCTCGATACACCACCAATGCCTAAGCTGGTAGAGGTAAATTCTCTTATGAAGTTCAATGAAAATGATAATCCTCACAATATGCATCCTAGTCAATGCCTTTATGAGTTTGAAAACTATATTAGAAAACAAGATCACTTCGATGCAAATGTTATGAAATATAATTCTGATATGATTGCTCGCTTGAGTAACTTGGTATTTAGAAAGAAGCAAACGGGAGAAAAACGGATTCCGGAAGGTATCGAGGTGGGCACAACCCACCTGGGCGCGCTTGGCTTGCCAGGCGCGCCCTGGTTCTTGTGCCCACCAGGGTGACCTAATCCTCACAAAGAAACATCACTAGTGCACCTAGTCCTTCTAAAAATAAAAAGAAAAAGAAAAAGAAAAATGATAGGACTTTGCATAGTTCTAGTGAACCTGAAATAGAAAAACCTCCTGATAATGAAAATGAAACTTCTATCTCAGATGCTGAAACTCAATCTGGTAATGAACATTCACCTAGTGATAATGAAAAAGATAATGATGATGTTCATGAAGACACTAAAAAAATGAAAAGAACCAGATAATGATGTTGAGATAGAACCACCTGTTGATCTTGATAACCCACAACCTGAAAATAAAAGATATGATAAAAGAGACTTCATTGCTAGAAAACACGGTAAAGAAAGAGAACCGTGGGTTCAAACACCTATGCCTTTTCCACCCAAGTCAACTAAAAAGAATGATGATGAAGAATTTGAATGCTTTGCTAAAATGCTGAGGCCAGTCTTTTTGCGTACTCGCTTGACTGATATCTTGAAAATGCCTCCGTATGCAAAGTATATGAAAGACACCATCACAAATAAGAGAAAAATACCGGAAGCTGAAATCTCGACTATGCTTGCTAATTATACTTTCAAAGATGGAGTACCGAAAAAACTTGGAGATCCGGGAATACCAACTATACCTTGCTCCATCAGAAAGAATTATGTGAAAACTGCTTTGTGTGACTTAGGAGCTGGTGTTAGTGTTATTCCTTTCTCTTTATATAAAAGACTTGACTTGAATAAACTCACACCTGTTGAAATATCTTTGCAAATGGCTGACAAATCAACTGCCATAACTATCGGTATCTGTGAGGATGTGCTCGTTGTTGCTGCTAATGTTACTATTTTGACTGACTTTGTTATACTTGAGATGCCCGAGGACGACAACATGTCGATTATCCTTGGTAGACCCTTCTTGAATACTGCAGGGGATGTTATTGTTTGCAATAAAAGCAAGGTGACTTTTCATATTAATGGCAATGAGCATATGGTGCACTTTCCGAAGAACAATTCCAAGTGCATGGTATTAATCTTATTGAAAAATCTCCGATAGTCACTATTGGAAGTTTTCAAATACCTCTACCTGCTGTCAAAAAGAAATATGAAATGCTTATTGTTGGGGAAATGCATATCCCCATTGGGGTAACTTAGTGATCTACTAAAGTTCTTCGGTTTCATGCCAACCAAAAGTGGTTGTTAATAAGACTTGATCAACCTTATTAATGAATCATTGTTGAGCGGTATGTAGTTGATGAATTTAGTAAGCACTACTTTCTGTCCCTACTTTTTATTCTTTGTTTTTATTAGTAAAATAAAATAAATGCCATGTTTTGTCTGTTTTCTGAATTTCCCATGCAATAAAAAATGACCCAAAAATAAAAGTTCTCAGAAATGCCCTGAAAATTTTATATGATTTTTTCCTGAATATTTAAGAATTTTTGGTGCAAAAATAACCAGAGGGAGGTGCACCAGGTGGGCACAACCCACCTGGGCGCGCCAGCACCCCCTGGCGCGCCCTGGGGGTTGTGGTCCCCATGTAGGCCCCCTCACTTATCTCTTTAGCCCACATTGTCACCTACCTCCAGAAAAAAATCACTCCTGCTCTCTCTCTCTCTCCCATGTTCTTATTCATTTTGCTGCCATTTTCGATCTCTTTGCTCAAAGCTCCATTTCCGAAACTGTTTCAGGAATTTGTTGCTTGGTATGTGACTCCTTCATTTGTCCAATTAGTTTTTGTTCTAGTGGTTTATACTTTGAATAAATAGCTACTCTTGGTTCTGCTGTAGATGTGCTTGCATGTTCAATTCTTAGTGTTCTAAGTAGTTTGAATGCTTGCTATGGCCTCTATATATCCCTATGAGTAGTTGCTATTAGTTTTGTGAAGTTTTGTTGGAAAAATTTTGTGAACTAAAAATTCAGATTTTTGTTCATAGGAAAAATTATACGGGGACATGAATATCTTCAGGAAATTTGGCTCTAGGAAGAACTCCAAGGGTGTTATTGGGGAGTCTTCTGACAATGATCTCCACCTTCGGAGGTTGGCGGAGGTACGGCCGTGCGAATGGCCGCATGTCCCGTTCCTGCAAGAAGCTGGAATTCATGAGGAGTTCATGCAATTCATTGCTAATGCCGGTCTCACCGACTTCATCGCAAATGAGTGTGACCAACACCAAATCCTCACAAATGTCTTTGTTCAAAGCTTTATATTCTTGCCTCGAAATAATCCTCCTGAAGTGAGCTTTGATTTATATGCTGAAAACCACCACATACCACTTACTGAATTTTGTGACACATGCATGATCCTGTCTGATGGGAGCTTGGCTGAGCCTAGGCCGGCTGAGTTTGAGGATTTCTGTCACACTTTGACATTGGGTGATGAGAGGAGAGTATCAGCCATCACTGCTGGTGGCTTACATTTTCCTGCGGTTCGTTACTTTGCACTTTTTATTACCAAATGCTTGCTTGCTAGGGAGAAGGTGGGTGCACTTAGTTCCCCAGACCTTGCTGTTTTACGCCGCGCAATAGAGGGCAACAACACTTATAGCATGGGAGCTATTGTGGCTCGTCGCCTCCATCTTAATAAATCCCAAGGAAAAATACATGGTGGGATTTTTGCCACTCGTTTGGCAGATCACTTCGAGGTTGCGATACGCCCTCATGATGTCCCTCTCACCACAGTTTACCTAGACCGTGCAACCATGCATCACCATCACTTTCTTGCACATGACCGTTCTGATCTTGCCATTCCTTATAACTTGGTTTATAACGTTGACACTCGTGATGTTATCCCCTTGCCTACACCTGCTCTATTTGATTTTGTTGCCAGAGGCGGATACCGGATTATGCCGGCAGACATCCTCGCCTACTGGAACGCTCAGGCTGCTGCCGAGGCTGCACAGGCACCTCCGCAGTGGGATGAGTGGATGCCCGCTCCTCAGGATCCCTACTACCCTCCAAGCTACTGATCGATTACCAACTTAGGCCAAAAGCCTAAGCTTGGGGGAGTACGTGTTTCTCACCGACATTATATTCATGTCTACATATTATTCTGTCTACCGGTGCTCACACTTTTTCATTGTATCATCCATGCTTAGATTTATTTTCTTGCTTTCTTCTTGTGTGTTTGAAAAACTTAAGAAAAATAAAAAAAATTAGATGTAGTAAATTACTTCCTATGCATGCTTAGTAGTAGTATTAAAAAGAAAATCTAAAAAGATTTCCTTGTTCATCTTTTGCTTGTTGGGAGCTTTCCCGTGTAAATAGTTTTTCTCGTTTTTGCTTTTTACTTGTTTGTTGAAGAAAACCAAAAACTCCAAAAAAAATTCAGTGTGTTCCTCTGAATTTCTTTTCTTTTTTATTCGAGTCTTACCGAGGAGAAGACCACGATGAAAATGTTGAGTGGCTCTCATATGAATAACTGTTGAACTAATAAAGAGCCCATTTTACCTTGTCTTCTCCTGTTGAATAAAATGTTTGTAGATTCCAGCTTAGTCCATGGCACTCTTGCACTGTTATTATTTTCATATCATTCGGTTGTGCAAGTGAAAGGCAATAATGACGATATTCGATGAGCTGGCTGTGGCAAAGAAAACTGGTATGAACTCGACTTGTTCTTGTTGTGTAAATATGTTTAACCTAGTGCCCATGATTCAGCCCATTATGATTAAACATGTTTGCAATGACAATTATAGATTATAGTTTCTCATGCCATGCATAAGTAGCTTGGAGTTAATAATGATTTATCATGGATATCAACATTGCGTTAAAATGATTGTGATGTAGTATGATGATATGGTATCCTCCTCTGAATGTTCGAGTGGCTTGACTTGGTACATGTTCATGCATGTAGTTGAATCAAAACCAACATAGCCTCTATAATGTGTATGTTCATGGTGTTCATATCCTACTCATGCTAGTCTCCAATGTTACTTATGCATAATGCCTGGTCATGATCGTTGTTGCTCTCTAGCTGTCCGCTTCCCAATCTTAAATTGCTAGCCTTCGCCTGTACTAAGTGGGAATTCTGCTTGTACATCAAAACCTTGAACCCAAAGTTATTCCAGATGAGTCCACCATACCTACCTATATGCGGTATTACCCTGCCATCCTAACTAAATTTGCATGTGCCACCTCTAAAAACTTCTAAAAAATTATCCGTTTTGTGTGCCTGGATCGTTCATGGAACGACAGGAGGTGGTCGATATGTTCCGTGCTAAGCATGTTATCCTCAGGTCGAGTGTTTATTCACTTGCCATCGCACGAGGAAATGGGCGATATTGGGGGTGCCCAGTCCCAAATTGCAAATATAAAAAAGAGTTCATCTCTTGAACAATCAAACAAAAACTCCCAATGGAGTAAAAACTTTTACTTTCCGCTTGGGGACCGCCACTAGTGTGCTTAGCATGGAAGATGTTGATAACTGATGGTCGTGAAGTGAATAAGAAGGGTTCATGTCTCAAAATTATCATTTATCTCTATTTTGAAAATTGAGCTCTGGCACCTCTGCAAATCACTGCTTCCCTCTGTGAAGGGACTATCTATTTACTTTTATGTTGTGTCATCACCTTCTAAAAACAAGCGCCAGAAACTGAGTAGAGCACAACTGTCATGATTTATGCATTGTGTATAGCTAATGTTGGGTGCATCATGACCGAATCTTTTCTACCATGAATTACAATGTTTAGCACTGCTTGAACTTCGGAGGTGCTCTGCATTTATGTTTTGCGGTCTCAGAAAGGGCTAGCGAAATATCATTATTGTCATATTATATCATGGTTGTTTTGACAACATGCTGTTGTTTGAGATATCTTATTATTGCTCGCTAGCTGATTATGTCAATGATATGAGTTATTATAATCTTTAAGAGTTATTGTCGACATGGTTAGTTATAATGTTGGCTGAAAATCTGGGTGCTGTTTAAGCTTATTTATGCAAACAAGAGCAAAAGAGTTCGTAAAAGTTTTTCTTTCTCATTTTCAGTTTATCAACTGAATTGCTTGAGGACAAGAAAAGGTTTAAGCTTGGGGGAGTTGATACGTCTCCAACGTATCTACTTTTTCTCATGCTTTTCCTCTTGTTTTGGACTCTAATTTTCATGATTTGGATGAAACTAATCCCGGACTGACGCTGTTTTCAGCAGAACTACCATGGTGTTGTTTTTGTGCAAAAATAAAAGTTCTCGGAATGGAACGCAACTTTGCGAGGATTTTTTATGGAATAAATAAGGATTTTTTGAGCCAAGACCCACCAGAGAGGGGCTCCTGGTTGGGCACAACCCACTAGGGCGCGCCCTCCTCTCCTGGCGTGCCCAGGTGGGTTGTACCCACCTGGTGGCCCCGCTGATGACCCCCCTAATAGTATAAATTCACATATTTCCAAAAAAAATCAGGGAGAAAGAATTATCACGATCCATGAGACGGAGCCACCGCCAAGCCCTGTTCTTCCTCGGGAGGGCAGTTCTGGAGTCCGTTTGGGGCTCCAAAGAGGGGGATCTTCGTTCTTCGCCATCACCAACCCATCTCCATCACCAATTCCATGACGCTCCCCACCGGGAGTGAGTAATTCCTTCGTAGGCTCAGTGGTTGGTGAGGAGTTGGATGAGATTCATCATGTAATCGAGTTAGTTTTGTTAGGGCCCGATCCCTAGTATCCACTATGTTCTTAGATTGATGTTGCTATGACTTTGCTATGCTTAATGCTTGTCACTTTGGGCCCGGGTGTCATGACCTCAGATTTGAACCATTTATGAATTCATCATTATATCCATGTTTTAGATCCGATCTTTCAAGTTATAGTCACCTAATATGTGTCATGATCCGGCAACCCCGGAGTGACAACAACCGGGCCCACTCTCGGTGATGACCGTAGTTTGAGGAGTTCATGTATTCACTATGTGTTATTGCTTTGTTCCGGTTCTCTATTAAAAGGAGGCCTTAATATCCCTTAGTTTCCAATATGGACCCCGCTGCCACGGGAGGGTAGGACAAAAGATGTCATGCAAGTTCTTTTAATAAAGCACGTATGACTATTTACGGAATACATGCCTACATTATATCGATGGACTGGAGCTAGTGCCGTATCGCCCTAGGTTATAACTGTCACATGATGAATATCATCCAACAAGTCACCGATCCAATGCCTACGAATTTATCCTTATTGATCTTGTTGTGTTACTATTGCTATCATCACTATTACACTTGCTACAAATTACTGCTATCACTGTTACGGTTACCGTTGCTGCTGTCAGTACTATCAAAACTATCATATTACTTTGCTACTGATCACTTCGCTGCAGATAATTAATCTCTAGGTGTGGTTGAATTGACAACTCAGCTGCTAATACCTTCAAATATTCTTTGGCTCCCCTTGTGTCGAATCTATAAATTTGGGTTAAATACTTTACCCTTGAAAACTGTTGTGATCCCCTATACTTGTGGGTTATCAGTGACTAGTAGTGTTGATTACATCTTGTAGTTGATTACTATATGGATTTGGTGGAAGATTATATGTTCAGATCGAATATGCTATTTAATACCCCTCTGATCTTGAGCATGATTATCATTTGTGAGTAGTTACTTTTGTTCTTGAGGTCACGGGAGAAATCTTGTTGCAAGTGATCATGTGAACTTGATATGTGTTCAATATTCTGATAGTATGTGTGTTGTGATTCCCTTAGTGGTGTCATGTGAACGTCGACTACATGACACTCCACCATATTTGGGCTTAAGGGAATTCATTGTGGAGTAGTTATTAGATGATGGGTTGCGAGAGTGACAGAAGCTTAAACCCTAGTTTATGCGCTATTCCATAAGGGATCGATTGGATCCAAAAGTTCAATACTATGGTTAGAATTCATTCCTAATACTTTTCTCGTAGTTGCGGATGCTTGCGAGGGGGTTAATCATAAGTAGGAGGTTTGTTAAAGTAAGAACAACACCTAAGCACCGATCCAGCCACATATCAAATTATCAAAGTAGTGAACACAAATCAAACCAACATGGTGAAAGTGACTAAATCAAACCAACATGGTGAAAGTGACTAGATGAAATTCCCCTGCACCCTCAACACAAATTGTCACTTACATATACTAGTGGGGATTTTTCATTATAGAACTTCGCTTGTATATTCCAATGATGGGCTTCCTCAAATTGCCCTACGTCTTCGTGAGCAAGCGAGTTGGATGCACACCCACTTAGTTTCCTTTTGAGCTTTCATAAACTTATAGCTCTAGTGCATCCATTGCATGGCAATCCCTACTCACTCACATTGATATCTATTGATGGGCATCTCCATAGCCCGTTGACACGCTTAGTTGATGTGAGACTATCTCACTCTTTTTGTCTTCTCCACAACCACCATATTCTCTTCCACCTATAGTGCTATGTCCATGGCTCACGCTCATGTATTGCGTGAAAGTTGAAAAAGTTTGAGAACATCAAAAGTATGAAACAATTTATTGGCTTGTCATCGGGGTTGTGCATGATTTAAATACTTTGTGTGATGAAGATGGAGCATAGCCAGACTATATGATTTTGTAAGGATAACTTTCTTTGGCCATGTTATTTTGAGAAGACATGATTGCTTTATTAGTATGCTTGAAGTATTATTGTTTTTATGTCAATATTAAACTTTTGTTTTGGATCTTATGGATCTGAATATTCTTGCTACAATAAAGAAGATTACATGGATAAATATGTTAGGTAGCATTCCATATCAAAAATTCTGTTTTTATCATTTACCTACTCAAGGACGAGCAGGAATTAAGCTTGGGGATGCTTGATACGTCTCCAACGTATCTATAATTTTTTATTGTTCCATGCTATTATATTATCCATCTTGGATGTTTTATATGCATTTATATGCTATCTTATATGATTTTTGGGACTAACCTATAACCTAGAGCCCAGTGTCAGTTTGTGTTTTTTCCTTGTTTTTGAGTTTCGCAGAAAAAGAATATCAAACGTTGTCCAAATGAGCTGAAAATTTATGGTGATTTTTTATGGACCAAAAGAAGCCCCCGAAGCAAAAGAGTTGGGCCAGAAGAGTCACGGGGCCTCCACAAGGGTGTGGGGGCGCGCCCCCTGTATTGTGGGCTCCTCGTGAACCCCCCTGACTTGTTCTCGACGCCAAAAATTCCTATAAATATAGAAACCCCCAGAAATAAACCTAGATCGGGAGTTCTGCCACCGCAAGCCTCTGTAGCCACGAAAAAACAATCGAGAGCCCGTTCCGGCACCCTGCCGGAGGGGGAAACCATCACCTGTGGCCATCTTCATCATCCCGGCGGTCTCCATGACAAGGAGGGGGTAGTTCACCCTCGGGGCTGAGGGTATGTACCAGTAGCTACGTGTTTGATCTCCCTCTCTCTCTCTCGTGTTCTTGATTTGGCACGATCTTGATGTACCACGAGCTTTGTTACTATAGTTGAATCATATGGTGTTTCTCCCCCTCTACCTTCTTGTGATGAATTGAGTCTTGCTCTTTGAGGTTTCGTTATGTTGGATTGAGTATTGGATTTGAGAACACTTGATGTATGTCTTGCGATGGGATATCCGTGGTGACAATGGGATGTTCTATTGATTCACTTGATGTATGTTTTGGCACTCAACTTGTGGATTCCCGTGGTGACATTGGGGTAATCTATGCATAGGGGTTGATGCATGTTTTCGTCCTACGTTCTTTGATAGAAACTTTGGAGTGATTATTTGTTGCACGTTGAGGGATTGCTATATGATCCAATTATGTTATCATTGTTGAGAGAACTTGCACTAGTGAAAGTATGAATCCTAGGCCTTGTTTCCAAGCATTGCAACACCGTTTTTGCTCTATTTTATTACATGCTACCTTACTATTTTTATATTTTGAGATTACAAAACCTATATCTACCATCCATATTACACTTGTATCATCATCTCTTCGCCGAACTAGTGCACCTATACAATTTAATATAGTATTGCATGTGTTGGGGACACAAGAGACTCTTTGTTATTTGGTTGCAGGGTTGTTTGAGAGAGACCATCTTCATCCTACGCCTCCTACGGATTGATAAACCTTAGGCCATCCACTTGAGGGAAATTTGCTACTGTCCTACAAAACTCTGCGCTTGGAGGCCCAACACGAGTCTACAAGAATAAGGTTGCATAGTAGACATAATGCTCAAGAAGAAGAAGTTCACCAAGTTCACAAAGAGGAAAGATGACAAGGCTCTAGTCCATGAAGAATACATGTCCGGAGATGAAGATGATGGTGATGATGATCAAGTGGGCACAACCGCCATTGCCATGCATGCCACTACCTCCTCCTCTGCCATCGGCCTATTCGACTCTCCAAACGAGGAAAAGCCTTTTACTCATCGGTGCCTTATGGCCAAAGAGGTAAAAACAAACTCCAAATCTCAAAAACCCGCCATCTACACTCCCAATGTCTCATGTGAGATAGTGGAGGATGAGTGTGATGAGGGCGTGGATAATGATGAGGAATCCTTGATGGCTTTCATGAAAACTCTTCATGGTGAAGCTCATGCTTGTTTTGGCAATCTCCTTAAGTCACTTGCTGAACGCGATGATTTTATTGAGAACGTTGAAAACCTCCTCATAGAGGAAAAAGAGAGAGTCAAACTCAAGCACGAACTACATGAAGAGAGTGTCATGAGAGCATCACTTGAGGATGCCTTGTCGACTCATCAAAATGACTTTGTTAAAACCAATGATGCTTTGCAACTTGCTCTTGAGAACAAGGATGTCCTTAATGTTAGAGTTGAAAAGCTTCTAGTTGATCACACGAGACTTGTTGAGGAACATGAGTTCATTGTGACTAGTTCCAAGGTTTTAAAAGGTGACCTCATTGCCCTCACTGAGTCTTATGCTCAACTTAAATCTACAACCATTAAGGCACTTACTTCCGTACCTCATATGAAGTTAAATGATGAATCTTGTATGGCTAACTTTGTTCATGATTGCATCTCTCTGCAAGAGGAGAATAAGAAGTTAAAGGCCCAAATTGAGAAAGGGCTTGTGTCATGCATTCAAGGGGAGAAAACCCTCAATGACCTCTTGAGTAACCAAAAGGAGTGTGTTGCCAAGGAGGGAATTGGGTTTGATCCCGCATCCAAGAAAGGTAAGGACAAGAATAAGAGCAACAAGAAGAAGATCGGTCTGACTCCTCCTCCCCAAAAGGTAGTGTTTGTGCAAGAAGGGCACAAGGAGAAGGAGAAGGAGAAGAAAAAAACGAGTTGTTGGGAATGGAAAGGTCACTAGGGACAAGGCCATTCCCAAGGATTTTGCTGGCAAGACAATCCATCTTATGTCCTGATGAGAGGAGATGATGGTTATACATTTGCAAAATTTGTTGGCACTAAATATGATGATTATGCTTGGACTATTTGGGTTCCTAAGACCCTTGTTGCTAAATCTCTAGGACCCATTGCAAAATGGGTACCTACAACCAAAGCTTGATTCTTGTAGGACTATATCTCTGGTGGAAAACAATGGGTGATCGATAGTGGATGCACCAATCATATGGCCGGAGAAAGGGATATGCTTGTGGAGTTCGTTGATTCACTCAAGGCCTCTTCAAACATCTCCTTTGGTGACAATAGCAAGGGCAAGGTATTGGGTTTGGGCAAGGTGGTAATCTCTAATTATTCTTCACTTTCAAATTTCATGCTGGTCCAATTCCTTCACTATAATTTACTTTCAAAAATTCAATTGGCACGTGCCGGTTATGATTCTCATTTTGGTGAATTCCATGTGACTATCTTTAAGAGAAGCAATCTCAAAGGGGTCTTTATTGGGCATGTTGAAGACAACCTTTACGTGGTTGTTTTCTCAAAAGAGAAAACTCATCTTGCAACATGCCTAATGGCCAAGGTCGACGTGGGGTGGCTATGGCACCGACGGCTAGCCCACGCTGGCATGAGAAATTTTCAAGCTCTCTTAAAGGGTGAGCACATCCTTGGACTAACCAATGTGTCTTTTGCCAAAGATCGTCCTTGTAGTGCTTGCATTGCCGAAAAACTACATGAAAAGGCTCATAAAGTGAAGACTATCATCACCACCTTGAATCCTCTTGAGCTTATCCACTTGGATCTCTTTGGGCCTCCAACTTATGATAGTTTGAGAGGGAGGAGGTATTGCCTTGTCATTGTCGATGACTTCACAAGATATACTTGGTGTTCTTTCTCAAGACCAAAGATGAAACTCAAGAAACCTTCATTAACTTTGCCAAAGAAGCTCAACATTAACATAATTGTGAGATCAAGGTAATTCGACGTGACAATGGCACCGAGTTCAAGAATTACACGATGGATGAGTTCTTGAGTGAAGAGGGGATAAAGCATCAATATGCCACACCATATACTCCCCAACAAAATGGTGTTGCAGAGAGGAAGAATCGAACTCTCATTCAGATGGCTAGGAGCATGCTTGACGAGTATAAGTCTCCATACAAGCTTTCGGCTGAAAGCCATCAACACCGCATGTCATGCTTCAAACCGGCTCTATCTTCGCAAGCTCAAGAACAAGACCCCATATGAACTCCTAATCGGGAGAAAGCCTAACGTCAAATACTTCCGGGTATTCGGTTGTAAGTGTTTCATTCTAAACAAAAAAAATCCCATTTAGCTAAGTTTGAGCCTAAAACTTATGAGGGCATATTTGTTGGATACGCATCAAACTTTCATGCTTACCGAGTTCTCAATAAATCCACCAGATGCATTGAGGAAACAGTGAATGTGGAGTTTGATGAAGATAAAGGTTCCCATGTGGAGCAAATTGTTCCTAGTGTTGTAGGTGATGGGGCTCCTTCACAAGCTATAAGGACTATGGGGACAGGCCACATTCTTCCACAAGAAACACCCCAAGTCCAAGTAGAAGAATAAGGAGTAAGAGCCCCTCTTGTGGAGTCTCCACAAGGGATGTCATCACCGGCACCACTTGTACAAGATGCTATGGGAGATCATGAACCTATCCAATAACAAGATCAAGTCTCTCATGTCCCCGAGCAGGATCAAGGGCAAGCTCATTCAAATGGTGAAGAACCAATTATTGAGGCTCAAGATCAAGATCAAGATCAACCCCAACCACAAGTTTCTTCATCATCTTCACTTCCCGATGAACAAGAACTTGTGGTTGCAAAGAGAAGGGTGTCTCCAAGGCTAAAACAATCTCAAGGACAAGTTTCTTCATAAAGTCCAAAACCAAGTGAAGAAGAGCTTGCAATCAAAGAGCAAAAAGTGGCTGCCAAGTTAAAGCATCTTCAACATCTCACCGAGAACATCTATGGAAGCATGAAAAAGGGGGTAACTACTTGTAGACATTTGGCAAACTTTTGTGAACATCATCCATTTGTATCTTGTGTTGAGGCCCTTAAGGTCGAAGATGCACTTGACGACCCGGATTGGGTAGATGCCATGCATGAAGAACTCAACAACTTCACCCGCAACAAAGTATGGACTCTTGTGGAGAGACCCAAAGAGCATCATAATGTCATTGGAACAAAGTGGATCTTCAAGAACAAGCAAGATGAACATGGACAAGTAACAAGGAACAAGGAAAGGTTAGTGGCACAAGGTTTCACCCAAGTTGAAGGTTTGGAATTTGATGAAACTTTTGCCCTCGTTGCCTGTCTTGAATCCATTTGCATTTTGCTTGCATATGCCTCTCATCATGATTTTAAATTGTATCCAATGGATGTGAAGAGTGCATTTATTATTTGTCCTCTTAAAGAGTTGGTGTATGTCAAGCAACCTCTCGGTTTTGAAGACCCCGATCACCCCTCTCACGTTTATGAACTCCATAAGGCGCACTATGGACTTAAACAAGCACCTTGTCCTTGGTATGATCACCTTACGACGTTCCTAAGCGAGAAGGGGTTCCAAATTGGGGTAATAGATTCCACTCTCTTCACAAAGAGGGTAAACAGAGAATTGTTTGTGTGCCAAATATATGTTGATGATATTATCTTGGTTCCACTAACCATGCTATTAATGTTGAGTTTGAGAATCTTATGACTAAGGAATTTGCCATGTGCATGATGGGAGAGTTGAAGTTCTTCCTCGGTTTTCAAGTGAAACAATTGAGAGGAGGAACCTTCATCAACCAATCTCTTTATATTCAAGACATGCTCAAGAGGTTCAAAATGCAAGATTCCAAGCCCATGAAGACACCCATGCTCACATTGTCCAACTTCATCTTGATCCGAATGGTAAAGAAGTGGATCAAAAGGTATATCGCTCCATGACCGGTTCCTTTCTTTACCTTTGTGCATCTAGACCGAATATTATGTTGAGTGTGTGTATGTGTGCAAGATTTCAATCCGCTCCTAAGGAGAGCCACTTTTCGGCGGTGAAAAGAATCCCTCAATATTTGGTTCATACCCCAAACTTGGGCCTTTGGTATCCCAAAGGATCAACTTTCAAGTTAATGGGATACTCGGATTCGGATTGGGCCGGAGACAAGGTTGACCGCAAGTCCACTTCCGGTTCATGTCAATTCCTAGGGAGATCTTTGGTAAGTCGGCCTTCGAAGAAGCAAAATTGTATATCTCTCTCAACCGCCAAAGACGAGTACATTGCCACCGGAAGTTGTTGTGCACAGTTATTATGGATGAGGCAAACCTTGATGAATTACGGTGTCAAATGTGACAAACTGCCTCTTTTGTGCGACAATTAAAGTGCAATCAAGATCGCCGAAAATCTAGTGCAACATAGCAAGACCAATCATATTGAGATTCATCATCACTTCATTCGGGATCATGCGGCCAAGGGAGACATTGATCTATTCCATGTCAACACCCAGGAGCAACTTGCCGATATTTTCACCAAGCCACTTGATGAAGCAAGATTCCGTGAGTTAAGGCATGAGTAAATATCGTGGATATAAGTAACCTGGGTTGAGATTCTTGCTCATGCACACATACTCTTGTAATATCTTGTTTAGATGTAGGCACATGTATAGGGGGATCTAGCTCAAATCATGAGTTACCTCATCCTAGAAGTGCATAAATTGAACAAAATCTTTCACAATAGCCACTTTTAGGTGGCACTTGTGCTTCAAAGATGAGTGTTGGCCTTGGGCCCAAGGTTCCTATCTTCGCGGTGCCATACCAAACAAACTCAAACATGGTGGCCTCGGCCACCGCCCTCCTTGGAGGTTAAATCCGTTTTCTTGTGTGTTTTGTTTTTGTCCTTTTCATGCTTTTGGGTTCTCTTATGTTTTGTTGCTTGTTGATCTTCTCATCTAGCACAAGTGCTCCATATTTACCCTTCTAGTAGTGATTGGACTTTGCTTGTGAAGTATACAGAAACATAGACCAAAATGCTCCTTAAAGGCTTGGTAAGAGTTTCCACTCAGCCATGCCTTCAAGAGGTATCTATGGTCAAAAGTTCCTGAGTACCCCATGTCCACGGGCTTGTACCGCGCGCACGGGGTCACATTTCCACGCGCTTTGTACCATGTGCACGGGGCTCACTTAGCCCGTGCACACGAGGTCTGCAGTTCCAGGCCCTCAAGAGGTGGGTCGTGGGGGAGGGGGGTTGGGTTCATTCCCACCCGTCGCCCCCTCCACACCCCAGGACACCTCCAGCGCCGCCGCCGTCGCCTCCTCTCGACGGCGCTCCTCTGGGTACCGTCGGGGCTCCTTGCTCTATGGAGATCCTTTGGGATGGGCTCCTCCTCCAGTAGATCCCGTCCCCCTCTCCTTCGTGTTCCTCCATGGATCTCCTTTCTAGCTTTTAGGGTTAGTTTTTTATCAAGATTAGGGATGATATTCATCCCTGCTTTAGACGAACTCAGGGTGGGTTTGTGTGTTGGTATCTCTGCCGCACCCACTCCCAGATTCCGATCTGGAAGTGGCTGCCGCTGGGCGACCCTCGTGTCCATAGGGTGTTTGATGACCATGCGCACGGGGCCCCGTGCCCACAAGGTGTAACCCCCGTGCGCATGGGGTACATAGAGATGTCATCACTGGTTCTGTTCTGCTCCTTTCCTTGCCATTCATCTCAAGCACTTGTACTCATTTGTGTCTCTTGCGTGGTATGTTGTTTGGTGTTTGTGTGTTTCAGACTCCACTGACAAGAGGGCTGAGCTCCGTCGCAAGCGCGCAAAGGCCAGTTCCAAGGATTTCACTATTGCTCGTCATTAGCCGTCTAAAAGCATTGGTCAGGGATCAGGGCCAGGGCAGGGTCGTGCTCGCCGTGCAGCCACCAAGCAGCCCGTTGTTGAGGCCTCTAAGGATTCAGAGGAGGAGTATCACTCCCAGGAAGATGCTTGATACGTCTTCAACGTATCTATAATTTTTGCTTGTTCCATGCTATTGTATTATCTGTTTTGGATGTTTTATATGCATTAATATGCTATTATATTTTTTGGGGACTAACCTATTAACCTACAGCAAGGTCAAAAAACCTATTAACCTAGGGCCCAGTGCCAGTTCCTATTTTCCCTTGTTTTTGAGTTACGTAGAAAAGGAATACCAAACGGAATGAAACCTTCGCGATGATTTTTCTTGGACCAGAAGACAACTAGGAGACTTGGAGATGAAGTCGGAGGAGCCACAAGGCGGCCACAAGGACGGAGGGCGCGCCCAGTGGGGTAGGGCACGCCCCCACCCTTGTGGGCCCCCGTGACCCTCCGGACCTAATTCTTTCGCCTATATATTCCCAAATATCCCCAAACCACCAAAGGAGTCCACGAAAACACTTTTCCACCACCGAAACCTTCTGTAACCGTGAGATCCAATCTAGGGACCTTTTTCGGCACCCTGCCGGAGGGGTATTCGGTCACGAAGGGCTTCTACATCAACTCTATTGCCCTTCCGATGAAGCGTGAGTAGTTTATCGCAGACCTACGGGTCCATAGCTAGTAGCTAGATGGCTTCTTCGCTCTCTTTGATTCTCAATACCATGTTCTCCTCGATGTTCTTGGAGATCTACTCGATGTAATACTATTTTGCAGTGTGTTTGCCGGGATCCGATGAATTGTGGATTTATGATCAACTTATCTATGAATATTATTTGAATCTTCTCCGAATTATTTTATGCATGATTTGATATCTTTGTAATTCTCTTCGAACTATCGGTTCGGTTTGGCCAACTAGATTGGTTTTTCTTGCAACGGGAGAAGTGCTTAGCTTTGGGTTCAATCTTGCGGTGTCCTTTCCCAGTGACTGTAGGAGCAGCAAGGCATGTATTATATTGTTACCATCAAGGATAAAAAGATGGGGTTTTCATCATATTGCTTGAGTTAATTCCTCTACATCATGTTATCTTACTTAATGCGTTACTCCGTTCTTTATGAACTTAATACTCTAGATGCATGCTGGATAGCGGTCGATGTGTGGAGTAATGCAGAATTGTTTCGGTCCACTTGACACAGAAATACTTATCTCTACTTTGCTACATCACCCTTTCCTGTTCAAGGGAAAAACCAACGCAAGCTCAAGAAGTAGTAGGAAGAATTTCTGGCGCCGTTGCCGGGGAGATCTACGCCAAGTCAAGGCATACCAAGTACCCATCATAAACTCTCATCTCTTGCATTACATTATTCGCCATTCACCTCTCGTTTTCCTCTCCCCCACTTCTAAAATGATTTTCGAAAAGATTTGCCTTTTCTCTTGCCGTTCTCTTGTTTGCCCAAGTCTGTCTTTCTATCGCTATGGCCGACCTTAAAAGAGCTAAGGGTTTTATCCTGAGTTCTAATGCCTTGGATAGCCCCTCTTTCCTTTCTAAGCTCATAAATAATGATGCTACGGAAAGACCACCCGCTGTTGTTGAGAATTTTTTTAATTTTTTTGATGAAGATGATCCTAGAATCTTCCGTTATTTGCTCGATGAATCTTTGAAAGATGCTTGGGATAGACTATTGAGGATTCGAGCTAGCCATGTGCCTCAATATCATATTGAGATATACTTGAGAAGATTTTATGTTGGTTTGCCTCTTTCTCTTAAAAAAGTTTCGGATTCCATATTTGAAAACGGTTTTCTTGGGGGGATGCCTTTGATACTTGTGAAAAGATGAGAACCCTATTTGGGCACTCCAAAGGTGAAAGTGTTGAATCAACTACTCTTATGTGCTTTTATCATAATGAAATAATCAAAGAGATGAAAGCTAGTTTAGATGCAAAATTTCGAAGTGTGCTTAATTTTTCTTCTACTATTAATGGCAATGTCATTTCACAAAATAGAAAGATAAATGCTATGGACAAGAAATTCTCTCTTTGCTGCCAAAAGGGCGACGATGACAATACCTAGATCTATTCGTGTTTTTATGCCTAGCTAAGGGCGTTAAACAATAGCGCTGTTGGGAGGCAACCGAATTTTATTTTTGTTTTTGCTTTTTAGGTTCTGTTTTGCTATAAATAATTCATCTAGCCTCTGGTTAGATGTGGTTTTATGTCTTAATTAATGTTTGTGCCAAGTAAGACCTTTGGGATAGCTTACGGTGATAATTGTTTTGATCCTGCTGAAAAACAGAAACTTTTGCGCCCAGGAAAATAATTTTCATTTTTTATAGAAGCGTGCTTTTAATCTTATTCTTTTTGCACAAGATTGGTACACGAATTTCCTAGGTTTTCCTAATTTTTCAGAATTTTTGGAGTTACAGAAGTATTCGAGAGTTACAGATTACTACAGACTGTTCTGTTTTTGACAGATTCTGTTTTCTACGTGTTGTTTGCTTATTTTGATGATTCTATGGGTAGTATCGGGGGTATGAACCATGGAAAAGTTGGAATACAGTAGATATTGCACAAATATAAATAAAGAATGAGTTCACAATAGTGCCAAAAGTGGTGATTTATTTTCTTATACTAATGAAGCTTATGAGATTTTCTGTTGAGTTTTGTGTTGTGAAGTTTTCATGTTTTGGGTAAGGATTTGATGGACTACGGAATAAGGAGTGGTAAGAGCCTAATCTTGGGGATGCCCAAGGCACCCCAAGGTAATATTCAAGGACAACCAAGAGCCTAAGCTTGGGGATGCCCCGGAAAGCATCCCCTCTTTCGTCTTCATCTATTGGTAACTTTACTTGAGGCTATATTTTTATTCACGACATGATATGTGTTTTTCTTGGAGTGTCTTGTATGTTGAGTCTTTTCTTTTTAGTTTGCCCCAATCATCCTTTCTGTACACACCTTTTGAGAGGGACACACACGAATCGTGATTTATTAGAATACTCTATGTGCTTCACTTATATCTTTTGAGCTAAGCAATTTTTCTCTAGTGCTTCACTTATATCTTTTTAGAGCACGGCGGTGGTTTTATTTTATAGAAATTAATGTACTCTCATGCTTCACTTATATTATTTTGAGATTCTTTAACAGCATGGTAATTTGCTTTGGTTATAAATTTATTCCTGATATGATAGGCATCCAAGAGGGATATAATAAAAACTTTCATATAAAGTGCATTGAATACTAGGAGAAGTTTGATTCCTTATGATTTTTTTGAGATATAAAGATGGTGATATTAGAGTCATGCTAGTGAGTAGTTGTGAATTTGAGAATACTAGTGTTAAGGTTTGTGATTTCCGTAGCATGCACGTATAGTGAACCGTTATGTAATGAAGTTGGAGCATGAGATATTTTTTGATTGTCTTCCTTATGAGTGGCGGTCAGGGACAAGCGATGGTATTTTCCTACTAATCAATCCACCTAGGAGCATGCGCGTAGTACTTCGTTTCGATGATTAATAGATTTTTGCAATAAGTATGTGTGTTCTTTATGACTAATGTTGAGTCCATGGTTATACACACTCTCACCCTTCCACATTGCCAGCCTCTCTAGTACCGCGCAACTTTCGCCGGTACCGTACACCCACCACATACCTTCCTCAAAACAGTCACCGTACCTACCTATTATGGCATTTCCATGGCCATTCCGAGATATATTGCCATGCAACTTTCCACCGTTCCGTTTATTATGACATGCATCATCATTGTCATATTGCTTTGCATGATCATGTAGTTGACATCATATTTGTGGCAAAGCCACAGTTCATAATCCTTTCATACATGTCACTCTTGAGTCATTGCACATCCCGGTACACAGCCGGAGGCATTCATATAGAGTCATATTTTATTCTAAGTATCGAGTTGTAATTCTTGAGTTGTAAGTAAACAAAAGTGTGATGATCTTCATTATTAGAACATTATCCCATGTGAGGAAATAAAAGAAGAAGAAGAGAAAAGGCCAAAATAAAAAAGAGAAGGCCCAAAAAAATGAGAGAAAAAGAGAGAAGGGGCAATCTTACTATCCTTTTTCCACACTTGTTCTTCAAAGGAGCACCATGATATTCATGATAGAGAGTCTCCTATGTTGTGACTTTCATATACTAGTGGGGATTTTTCATTATAGAACTTTGCTTGTATATTCCAATGATGGGCTTCCTCAAATTGCCCAAGGTCTTCGTGAGCAAGCGAGTTGGATGCACACCCACTTAGTTTCTTTTTGAGCTTTCATAAACTTATAGCTCTAGTGCATCCGTTGCATGGCAATCCCTACTCACTCACATTGATATCTATTGATGGGCATCTCCATAGACCGTTGATACGCCTAGTTGATGTGAGACTATCTCCCTCTTTTTGTCTTCTCCACAACCACCATATTCTCTTCCACCTATAGTGCTATGTCCATGGATCACGCTCATATTGCGTGAAAGTTGAAGAAGTTTGAGAACATCAAAAGTATGAAAGAATTGCTCGGCTTGTCATTGGGGTTGTGCATGATTTAAATATTTTGTGTGATGAAGATGGAGCATAGCCAGACTATATGATTTTGTAGGGATAAGCTTTCTTTGGCCATGTTATTTTGAGAAGACATAATTGCCTTGTTAGTATGCTTGAAGTATTATTGATTTTATGTCAATATTAAACTTTTGTTTTGAATCTTACGGATCTGAACATTCATGCCACAATAAAGAACGGATAAATATATTAGGTAGCATTCCACATCAAAAATTCTGTTTTTATCATTTACCTACTCGAGGACGAGCAGGAATTAAGCTTGGGGATGCTTGATACGTCTCCAACGTATCTATAATTTTTTATTGTTCCATGCAATTATATTATCTGTTTTGTATATTTTATATGCATTAATATGCTATTTTATATTATTTTTGGGACTAACCTATTAACCTAGAGCCGAGTGCCAGTTCCTGTTTTTTCCTTGTTTTTGAGTTCCACAGAAAAGGAATACCAAATGGAGTCCAAATGGAATGAAATCTTCGCGATGATTTTTCTTGGACCAGAAGACAACCAGGAGACTTGGAGATGAAGTCGGAGGAGCCACGAGGCGCCACAAGGATGGAGGGCGCACCCAGGGGGTAGGGCGCGTCCCCACCCTTGTGGGCCCCCGTGACCCTCCTGACCTAATTATTTCGCCTATATATTCCCAAATATCCTCAAACCACTAGAGGAGTCCACGAAAACACTTTTTCACTGCCGCAACCTTCTATACCCATGAGATCCCATCTAGGGACCTTTTTTGGCACCCTGCCGGAGGGCAATTCGATCACGGAGGGCTTCTACATCGACTCTATTGCCCTTTCGATGAAGCGTGAGTACTTTACCACAGACCTATGGGTGCATAGCTAGTAGCTAGATGGCTTCTTCTCTCTCTCTCTCTTTGATTCTCAATACCATGTTCTCCTCGATGTTCTTGGAGATCTATTCGATGTAGTACTTCTTTGCGGTGTGTTTGCCGAGATCCAATGAATTGTGGATTTATGATCAACTTATCTATGAATATTATTTGAATCTTCTCTGAATTATTTTATGCATGATTTGATATCTTTGTAATTCTCTTTGAACTATCGGTTTGATTTGGCCAACTAGATTGGTTTTTCTTGCAATGGGAGAAGTGCTTAGCTTTGGGTTCAATCTTGTGGTGTCCTTTCCTAGTGACAGTAGGGGCAGCAAGGCACGTATTGTATTGTTGCCATCGAGGTTAAAAAGATGGGGTTTTCCTCATATTACTTGAGTTAATTCCTCTACATCACGTCATCTTAGTTAATGCGTTACTCCATTCTTTATGAACCTAATACTCTAGATAGTGGATAGTGGTCGATGTGTGGAGTAATAGTAGTAGATGCAGAATCGTTTCGGTCTAATTGAAACAGACGTCATGCCTATATTCATGATCATTGCCTTAGATATCGTCATAACTTTGCGCTTTTCTATCAATTGCTCGGCAGTAATTTGTTCACCCACCATTGAAACCTATGGCCCACGGGTCTATTTTCCATCATATTAGTTTCCGATCTACTATTTTGCTATCTTTTACTTTCCTATCTATAAACCAAAAATAGCAAAAATATTTACTTTACCGTTCATCTATCTCTATCAGATCTCACTTTTGCAAGTAATCGTGAAGGGATTGACAACCCCTTTATCGCGTTGGGTGCAAGTTGTTTGATTGTTTGTGTAGGTATTCGGTGATTTGTGCGTTGTCTCCTACTGGATTGATACCTTGGTTCTCGAACTGAGGGAAATACTTGTCTCTACATTGCTGCATCACCCTTTCCTCTTCTAGGGAAAAACCAACGCAAGCTCAAGAAGTAGCAATGCTCACTATGTCAACCCTTCGGATGCAGAGATAGATGCTGGTGATGATTTTATTGATGGTGATGATGAAGAAGAGGAAGAGATGTCTAGTCCTGAGCAAGCCATTCCCGGCGGGCGCGATCTTATGGGACTTCCTCTTGCCAAATGGTCCAAGCCAGAGCTTTGGGCTGAAAGACAGAGTCATCCTTATGCTGCTGCCACGGGTGCGATCTTATGGGACTTCCTCTTGCCAAATGGTCCAAGCCAGAGCTTTGGGCTGAAAGACAGAGTCATCCTTATGCTGCTGCCACGGGTTTGGGAGTGGATCTCCAGTTCAAGAATGAGTTCCAACAAAGAGTGTACCATGAGTTGCTCATGACCAACGCCAAGAAGTTTGCTCCGCACAAGCATGTTAATGTTCACTGTCTCCGGGACAATCATAATCTCTATCCGGGTGTATATTCTGCTCTTGGGAGGTTGGGGCTCCCACACACACACACACACACGCACAAGTGGGGCCCGTTGAATTATTTCTTCGCTCGTGACAATTTTTAATTAGGTTCCACTGTACTCTAACTTTTTTCTTGAGTTATTAATTGAGCTCAGTGACTTCAAAAAGTTGTACAGAAGCCTTATTTGGGCCTTTTTGGCGTCGCTGAATGTGGGCTGAGTAGCCATGTAAAGTTGTATTGTACTATACAGACCTTTTTTTTGAACATCAGCAATGCAACTGGGCCGACAATTGTACACTTTATCTGGGTCAACTTGTTATTCTCCGCCCCGCTGGGCTTCCAATCTTTCCTAGGAGGGATGCATTAGGCTTAACAATAAAATAGGCTTTAAGAAATAATAAATGAGATGTAATTATAAAAACTGGGAAGTAACTATAAAAAACACCAAACACGTAATTAGTTTAAAAAATATATTATTTTTGGATTTTGAAAATTTTAATTTCATTACTTGTTGCGCGCGCAATATTACATTGGATTTTTACGTAATACAAATTTATTTTGAAATTATATTTAATCTGACTAGAAATTTCGGGATAAAAATATTTCAGATCCCATCAAAATGTGGGGAATTTTATTGAATTCTGTTTTGAGCAGTTGGTTGAAATTATTAATCATTGTCCTATCTAGAAAATGGGTTGTACTTTTAACAAACTGTAAATGGGCTGTCGTAAATTCCATTAGAGTTCAAAAATGGGTTGTACATTCTTACAAATCGCAAATGGGCTATATGTTCTCTGCCACGCACTTGTGGGCCTACTAAGTTGACACGTACGCAAGGCTTTTTCAACTTATAGTCAACACACGGTTCTAGCAGCAGTGGCCGTTGGATGTCCATCCAACGGATGTCGTGCTTCTTCTTCAATCTCGGATATTCTTGCTTTAGCTGCCCAAAAAATGCTTCCTCCCCCTGACATCTGGGGCACACCATTTCGGAGGCTGACCTGTGGGCCTACTAAGTTGACGCGTACCTAGGGCTTTGTCAACTTAGTCAATACAAACGATTCTAGCTATAGTGACTGTATGATGTCCATCCAACGGTCGTGGTGCTTCTTCAACCTCTGGTCTTCTTGCTCCAGCCGCCCAAACCAGCGCCGGCCGTGCCGCCTGCTCTTGCCTCCCGTGTCCGGCTGTGCTGCCACTGCTAGCCATGCCATCCCTCTATAGTCACCCACACCTCCTGTTATGCTCCGGCGACAGCTGACTCACACCGCAGCCGAAGCAGTCAACCCACATACTCCCCTCCGCGTGGGCATCCACTGCCGCGTCTTCCCCGGCTATGCGTCGTTCCCTTCCTAGGCCTCGCCGTCGTCCACCGCCTTGGTGCTCTCGATGCGGCGTGGTCAACGTGGTCAACGAAGGACATCCATCGAAAGAGGACTTTAGGCAGTGAGGCTGACAGCTGGACCCACCAGCTACATCTTCGAACACAAGGAAGTGCCTCCTTATTACTCGCAAAATAAAAATGATTCCTCCCCCTGACAGCTAGGACCGACCAACTATATCTTTGCACGCAAGGAAGTGGATCCTTATCCTCCCTGACCGCTGGGACCCACCCGGTCAAAGCATATGTAGCGTTGTCTGTCTGTTCGTGAATTTGTTCATACATACTGGTCGATCGGTCTCTCTGCAAGTATGAACCATGGCCGAGTAAGTAGCGGCACGTGTTGTTGTAGAGCACCCGACATAGCAGTTCATGCAGTCCCGTCTAGTCCTGTACACGTACGTACAGCCACAGGGCAAAAAATATGGCCACGTACGTACATACAGGCGGGGTCTCGAGTGCGTACTCGCGCATATATACGCATGGCCAGGGCTTGTGTACATGGTGAGGCAACGAACGGCAGCAACGGCATCCTGTTCATCGGGCAGGGAATCGGCTGGGTCGGAACGGAGAAACAACGTCCTGTTCATCGGGAGGCAACCGACTGGGTCGGAATGCGTCCTATTCAACGGGAGCCAACCGGCTTGGACGGAACAGCCAAAACGGGGTCTGGCGTACCCCAGAACGGAGGAAACGGCCTTCTGTTCGACCAGCCATGGTCGAAACGGGATCCTGTTCATCAGGAGGGGTCTGGTATACCGCAAAACGGAGGAAACAGACTTGTGTTCGAGTGCCTACGGTCGAAACGGGGCCTGTTGATTGGGAGGGGTGTGGCGTACCGCAAAACGGAGGAAACATACTTGTGTTGGAGCGCCTATGGTCGAAACAGGGTCCTGTTCATCCATCGTCTACTGCCTCGCTCCAGCCTCCATGGGCTACTGTTCATCCACCGTCGACCTCCTCCAGCTTCCACGGGCTACTGTTCATCCACGACTACTGTTCATCCAGCCTCCACGGGGTCCTGTTCATCCACCCCAACCGGCTGGGGTGCGGCGGCCTCCTTGCGGTCCTGTTCATCCAGCGGCAACGTCCTACTACCACGGGGTCCTGTTCATCCAACCCCCACCAGGAACTGTTCATCCACAGCCAACCAACCGGCTCGACTCACCAAGTCTCAACTCGTTCTACGTACCGCGCGCACGGTAGCAACGATCATTGTTCATCAGAGGCAACCCAACACCGGCTAGCTACGTCTCGCATGGGTGCTCGATCGGCTTCAGTAAGCAGCATAAGTGATTGATCACTCGGGTTCAGTTAGCAGCAGCAGCAGTGAAGGAATTGCTCGGGTTTAGTCAGCAGCAAAGGAATCGCTCGGGTTCAGTCAACAGCCAAGGGATCGATCGCTTGGGTTCAGTAACGTGCGATCGCTCGGGTTCAGTTAGCCAACGCCTCGCAAACATGCACGTACACGGGAGAAACGCGCAAACCACAGTGCATCGCTCGGCCCCGACCACCCACCGTAACCGGGAACTCCCCGATATTTTCCTCGCCCTCGCTTCTACCACGGTTTTTCCCGTCATGGACGACCCAAAGAATGTCATGCAGCCGCGTCTCCGGCCCGCCCAGGATGAAGAGCCCATTTTCTGTCATGATTTTTTGTCATAGAAGTAGGAGCCCACCACATCTATGATGATACCGGGTTTTGTCACAATTATCGTCATAGAAGTGTCATAAGCATGACAGAAAAAAAATTGTTCGACCCAAAATGTCATGGATGTGTCTTTTTTTTGTAGTGATAGCTTTATACCCATTAACTGCCCATTATTCCATTGGGCCATTTCAGCCTTATCTTTCGGCCTTCTAAGGGCCCATTTTATTATTGGGCTTATTTCCGGCATTCGATTACTTACGGTCCGTTACTGGCCTGTTCCGCTTGTGGGCCAAATTCAGCCCATGGTTAAAGTCGGCCGTGTGTGGCCCTTTAATCTATTGGGCCATTTTCATGGCGTCATCACATATGGCCCATTAACGACCTATTATGCCTGCCATTCGAATTAAGCCCGTTGTACACATGGGCCAGTTAACGACCCATAAACAGACGGTTCCCATTATAGCCCGTTTATGACCCATATTGCGGTCCGTTAATTGTCCATGAAAGTACGGCCCATGTTTGGCCAATTGATCATACGGCCCGTAGAAGTCCCTTTTAATCTACGGCCTGTAGAAGGACCGTGGATCATACAGACCTTAGGAGGCCCACTACACGAGGCAGCAGGACTTCTTCTAAATAAAAAAGGTTACCGTGGAAAAAGAACTGCAGTGACTACCAGCAAAAAAGTAAACAAGACAATAAGGAAATAAATAAGCAAGTAACTTACGCTAGGCTATTACGGCTATTACAAATACTAGTAGAATGCCTGTGCGTTGTCACGGGCATTTGAAATACTTTGCTGGAGTTATATATAAATGTAATGCAAGTTAAATTTCAAAAGTATAGAAAAGCTAGCTAGTAACAATTGAGTAATAATTTAAATCAACTTCACTTGCAATTTAAGTTGATAAAATGGTAATTTGACGAGGTATACATAAAGAGCGATGATCCAACCAATAATCTACTCTGAATTAAGATCTATTTGATGTGCTTAACATATTCTCGAAAAACATCAAAATGTTGTCTTTAGCTTCATTCACACGATATTCAAGGAAAGGTAATAAAACTTCTTTATCAACTCATAACCATCCAAGCAATATATGTAGTTAGCACAAAGATCCCACGTGGAAGGTCTAAAAATGAGCAACGGAAAACACTCACCGTGTAAATCACTGCTCTTACAAAAAATGCCTGTGCAAAGATCCCACCAGTCAAATTCTGCAATGAAAAGAACAAAAGCATTGATTGAAACGATGAACTACATAACATATTGCAAGTTTTAAAACTAAGCATATCTTACCAGTATTTTTTTCATCAGTCAAATAATGTGGAATATAATGAAAAGGCAACAATTTTTGTATGTTACATCCTCCATACGGAAATAACTGTCACTCAAAGGGATGTATTTATTTAAAAAAGATACGCATTCCGGTTGATATTAAACGCCTTAAACATCAAAAAATGACTATTTCAAATACAAAAAATGACTATTTCAAGTACAAAAATGGCTTACTTACGTAACAATAAATATATCTGGCCTTATTTTTATGCTTTTCGGGACTTCATGCTCACGCATACTTGGGTACCCATCAAGCAGCCACCCTCTCTCTCGCACATCAGGCTGTGATATTCGTGAGACAACCATCCCAGATAGAGCATTTTTGAGCAAGAGCCAATAAAAACCAAATTGTTAGACCTCACCGGTTTTGTTTCACCTCACCTCATGTCACCTCCCTCCATGTTTGTTTTTTCTACCTCCCACTAAAAACCAAATTGATATGCCTGACCCTCCTCGTTTCGTGGTTTGTTGCTTTGGCAGGTCTAGATTTAATTCAATCACGTAAATATTAGGTAATTAAAAATTCAAAAATCGCATCATATATGTGAGATCTACTTCCTAAAAGAAGGGCGGAAGATTTTTTTCCCAATAACATTCCAAAACAAAATCTCCCTCAATAACAAACCGTTTATCCAACGCAATACACCATTTATTATCTATCGTTATCTCTAGTATTGAATCACAATCACAAGTTTCCTAATATAATGAAAATCGCATATCTTTCCTTATCTAACAAAATTACAACAAAATTATTCATCTCACCACTTACCAAATGACAACGAAAATTAGAATTTCCGACTCAATTCATAAGTCTGTGCACATCTTGTGATCCCTGCACACAACCAACAAATAAACAACTGTTATCCCTGCACATATCTAGCACTCACAAAACTAAAGATATGTTTTGTTGTAATAATATCATATGATGGAAAATTGGGGAAATTTACAAGATTAGTATATGATTTGAAAACATGGGATATTTACAAGATATAGTATATAGTTTGAAACATGGGATATCGACAAGATATAGTAAATGAGACAAAACAACAGTAGTCGCTCCAACAGTAAGGTTCAGAAAAAGGGCTGCCAATAGTTGATCGATGTGTACTCACTAAGAATAAAAATTGAGCAAAGGGAACCTTTTATTTATGTCGTGGGAAGTATGCTCCTGATGCAAGAGATTCCAAAGAAAGACAATACTCCATTTTCTCATAAGCATCTTCAAAGAAGTGAGTTGAAACTGGGTGTGTTCTTCCTTCAACACTAACCACAAGTCAATCTCCAAAATATCGTGCAGATAGGCTTGAATCAATAGTTGTGGACTTGAAGTTAAAGCAACAAGAAATAAATGAACATATCTCTTAATAGTCGGTACAACAAGAAACTGCAAATATGAAAAGAAATAAATAAAGGGAATGGACAGTACATTAGAACCACTTTTGCAGCTTTATTCATTGTTGATTATAGCATTTTTCAACAATACGCTTAAGAACAATCAGCAAGAAGTCGCTCTAGAAGGGGCAACTCAGGATTAACCATGTGCTTCGTCTATCATTTAGGGAGAATCAAGACATTTTGTATAGCACATAAAGAAAGAACATACACGTGCAAGTACATACTGAAATAGTGTGTTCATGTACTTCATCTAGTAAAAGGCCTGTGCGTTGCTACGGGTGCACATATATTCTAATGGCTCGTTACTAATCATATCTAAATATACCTTCAGGATTCCCATGCAAATCAGACGGTATTTTTGGCGTTTATTACTGTTAAAACAATCGGCATTTCAAGTTTTATTACTATTATTAAATTATTCTGCTTCTTTCTCTTGTTTTGAAACACGCGCGTGCACACACACACACACACACAAGAACGAGATCCAGCCGTCTCGCGCCGGTGTAGATGCTCGAAGAGGAAGAAGTACCGCCACCGCCCTACCGGCCAGGCTTAGCCTGGTGGCGCTACGAACGGCGGCGAGGAGGGTGGGAGGTGGGAGGGCTCGAGGGGGAGGGCGGCTAGGGTGGGTCGCCCACGGGGGCGACACGAGGGGGACTCAGAGGTTTTGTTTCAAATAACCAGAACAATTCATTTTTCGGCTGCTGTACACACATAAGTATACATGAGCTAAAGATGACAGAAGAATGATAAGCCTCTTTATTATATAATATATTTCAGAAGGGAATAAACATGAAAACAGAAAAGGGGGTTGCTAAGAGGAAAGCTCACTTGCATTTGCAGACATTACAGTAATTTTTCCCCCTGCCATAACAATAAGGTTGCATCGCCAAAGTTCATTCGGGATGGTAGGTGTAGGTGATGCTACAAGGGATAAGTGATATGTCTCCGTCGTATCTACTTCTCCAAACACTTTTGCCCTTGTTCTGGACTCTAACTTGCATGATTTGAATGGAACTAACCCGGACTGACGTTGTTTTCAGCAGACTTTCCATGGTGTTATTTATGTGCAGAAACAAAAGTTCTCGGAATGACCTGAAACTCCACGGAACATCTTTTCGGAAAATATTAAAAATACTAGAAGAAAAATCCACGTCAAGGGACCCACACCCTGTCCACGAGGGTGGGTGCGCGCCTGCCCCCCCTGGGCGCGCCCCCTACCTCGTGGGCCCCCTGACGCTCCACCGACCTCAACTGCAACTCCATATATTCACTTTCAGGGAGAAAAAAGATCAGAGAGAAGGATTCATCGCGTTTTACGATACGGAGCCGCCGCCAAGCCCTAAAACCTCTCGGGTGGGCTAATCTGGACTCCGTTCGGGGCTCCGGAGAGGGGGATTCGTCGCCGCATCATCATCAACCATCCTCCATCACCAATTTCATGATGCTCACCGCCGTGCGTGAGTAATTCCATCGTAGGCTTGCTGGACGGTGATGGGTTGGATGAGCTATATCATGTAATCGAGTTAGTTTTGTTAGGGTTTGATCCCTAGTATCCACTATGTTCTGAGATTGATGTTGCTATGACTTTGCTATGCTTAATGCTTGTCACTAGGGCCCGAGTGCCATGATTTCAGATCTGAACCTATTATTTTTTCATGAATATATGTGAGTTCTTGATCCTATCTTGCAAGTGTATAGTCACCTACTATGTGTTATGATCCGGCAACCCCGAAGTGAGAATAATCGGGACCACTCCCGGTGACGACCATAGTTTGAGGAGTTCATGTATTCACAATGTGCTAATGCTTTGTTCCGGTACTCTATTAAAAGGAGGCCTTAATATCCCTTAGTTTCCATTAGGACCCCGCTGCCACGGGAGGGTAGGACAAAAGATGTCATGCAAGTTCTTTTCCATAAGCACGTATGACTATATTTGGAATACATGCCTACATTACATTGATGAATTGGAGCTAGTTCTGTGTCACCATATGTTATGATTGTTACATGATGAACCACATCCGGCATAATTCTCCATCACCGATCCAATGCCTACGAGCTTTTCATATATTGTTCCTCGCTTATTTACTTTTCCGTTGTTACTGTTACAATCACTACAAAATACCAAAAATATTACTTTTGCTACCGTTACCTTTGTTACCGTTACCGCTACTATCATATTACTTTGCTACTATATACTTTGCTGCAGATACTAAGTTATCCAAGTGTGGTTGAATTGACAACTCAACTGCTAATACCTGAGAATATTCTTTGGCTTCCCTTGTGTCGAATCAATAAATTTTGGTTGAATACTCTACCCTCGAAAACTGTTGCGATCCCCTATACTTGTGGGTTATCAAGACTATTTTATTGCGCCGTTGCCGGGGAGCATAGCTCTATTCTTTGAGTCACTTGTGATTTATATCTGCTGGTCACTATGAAGAACTTGAAAGATGAGAAAACAAAAATATATCCCTCAACTACGAGGGGAGGTAAGGAACTGCCATCTAGCTCTGCACTTGATTCACCTTCTGTTTTGAGTAAGCTTGCGACACCTAAACCTGCTTCTGCTATTCGTTCTGATATGTCGCATGTTATTGATGATGCCACTTCTGCTATGCATGATACTTATGATGAAACTACTTCTATGCTTGATACTACTGTGCCACTTGGTGAATTTCTTGATGAAACACTTGCTAGGGTTAGAGAGAATGAAATTATTGAAACTGATAATATTGATGAAGACTCTCTCCTTAATAAATATGAATCGCCTGTTATTCCTGAGGGTTATGTTTTTGAAAAAGAAGCTGCTTTAGCTATTTTAGCTTGCAAAGATAGATACAAGCTCAAGAGGTTATTAGCTAAATGGAAGCGGCAATCTCTTAATGCTAGAATGAAACCTGACCCTGCTTTTGCTACTTCACCTATCTGTGTTACTGATAAGGATTATGAATTCTCTGTTGATCCTGATATAATTACTTTGGTTGAATCTGATCCTTTTCATGGCTATGAACCTGAAACTGTTGTGGCACATCTTACTAAATTAAATGATATAGCCACCCTGTTCACTAATGATGAGAAATCTCGCTACCTTTATATCCTTAAAATATTTCCGTTCTCATTAAAGGGTGATGCTAAGATATGGTTTAATTCCCTTGATCCTGGTTGTGTGCGTAGTCCCCAGGATATGATTTATCACTTCTCTGCTAAATATTTCCCTGCTCATAAGAAACAAGCTGCTTTGAGGGATATTTATAATTTTGTGCAAATTAAAGAAAAGAGTCTCCCACAAGCTTGGGGGAGGCTTCTCCAATTACTTAATGCTTTCCCTGATCATCCTCTTAAGAAAAATGAAATACTTGATATCTTTTATAATTGACTAACCGATGCTTCCAGAGATTACTTGGATAGTTGTGCTGGTTCTGTTTTCAGGGAAAGAACACCGGATGAAGCTGAAATTCTATTGAATAATATGTTGACAAATGAAAATAATTGGACGCTTCCTGAGCCAGGTCCTGAGCCAGCTCCTAAGCCTATTCCTAAACCAACTCCGAAGAAGAGAGGTGTTCTATTTCTCAGTCCTGAAGATATGCAAGAGGCAAAGAAATCTATGAAAGAAAAAGGTATTAAAGCAGAAGATGTTAAGAATTTACCTCCTATTGAAGAAATACATGGTCTTAATTTACCGCCTGTTGAAGAAACATATGATCTTAATCCATTACCTATTGAAGAAACTCATGGTCTTGATAACCCGACACAGGTAGTAAAGGTAAATTCTCTCTATAGATTTGATGAAGGTGATATTCCTCACTATAAGTCTGCTAGACAATGCTTAGAAGAGTTTGATAATTTTATTGTCAAACAAGAAAACTTCAATGCTTATTTTGGTAGGCAATTGAAATATAATTCCGATACGCTTGAGCACTTGGGTGATTATATGTCTAGAGTTAAGGGTGAACTTAAACTCATTACTAAACATGCTTCTATGGTTACCACTCAAGTAGAACAAGTACTTAAAGCTCAAAATGATTTGCTCAATGAATTAAATAGTAAGAATAATGATTATGCTGTTAGAGTGGCTACTAGAACTGGTAGAATTACTCAGGAACCTTTGTATCCTGAAGGCCACCCTAAGAGAATTGAGCAAGATTCTCAGAGAAATAATATTGATGCACCTAGTCCTTCTAAAAAGAAGAAAAAGAAAAATGATAGGACTTTGCATGCTTCTAGTGAACCTATTGCTGAACCACCTGAGAATCCAAATGATATCTCTATTTCTGATGCTGAAACACAATCTGGTAATGAACATGAACCTAGTGAAAATGTTAATGAAGATGTTCATGATGATGCTCAACCTAGTAATGATAATGATGTAGAAATTGAACCTGCTATTGATCTTGATAACCCACAATCAAAGAATCAACGTTATGATAAGAGAGACTTTGTTGCTAGGAAACATGGTAAAGAAAGAGAACCATGGGTTCAGAAACCCATGCCTTTTCGTCCCAAACCATCCAAGAAAAAGGATGATGAGGATTTTGAGCGCTTTGCTGAAATGATTAGACCTATCTTCTTGCATATGCGATTAACTGATATGCTCAAAATGAACCCTTATGCTAAGTATATGAAAGATATTGTTACAAATAAAAGAAAGATACCGGAAGCTAAAATTTCCACCATGCTTGCTAATTATACTTTTAAGGGTGGAATACCAAAGAAACTTGGAGATCCAGGAGTACCTACTATACCATGCTCCATTAAAAGAAACTATGTTAAAACTGCTTTATGTGATCTTGGAGCCGGTATTAGTGTTATGCGTCTCTCTTTATATCGTAGACTTGATTTGAATAAGTTGACACCTACTGAAATATCTTTGCAAATGGCTGATAAATCAACTGCTATACCTGTCGGTATTTGTGAGGATGTGCCTGTTGTAGTTGCAAACGTTACTATTTTAACGGACTTTGTTATTCTTGATATTCCCGAGGACGATAGTATGTCTATTATTCTTGGAAGACCCTTTTTGAATACTGCAGGGGCTGTTATTGATTGCAACAAAGGCAATGTCACTTTTCATGTTAATGGTAATAAGCATACGGTACACTTTCCGAGGAAACAACATCAAGTTCATAGTATCAACTCTATTGGAAAAATTCCATCGATTATATTTGGAGGTTTTGAATTTCCTCTTCCTACTGTCAAGAAGAAATATGATATTCTTATTATTGGGGATGTGCATATGCCCGTTGAGGTAACATAGTGTTATTCGAAATTTCTCCGGTTCCATGTTATTCGGAAAGAGTTTGTTAACAAGACTTGATCAACCTTGTTAGTGGATTCCTTTTGATGAGCATGAGATGGATGAAACTAGAAGGCACAACCTTATGTACCCTCTTTCTACTTTCTGTTATTTAGTTGAAATAAAGTAAAAATAGTATTTTTCTATCTGTTTTCTGATTTATCCGTGCAATATAAAAATACCCCGAAAATAAAAGTTCTCCAAATGCCCTGAAAATGGAATATGATTTTTTGTGGAATATTTGAGAATATCTGGCACTGAGAACACAGCAGGAGGGGCAAGCACCTGGCCACGAGGGTGGAGGGCGCGCCCTACCCCCCTGGGCGCGCCCCGTGCCTCGTGGGCCCATGGTGGCCCCCTCCACTTATTCCTGCACCCACACACTTCTTGTTCCTCCCAAAAAATCACCATCCAGCTCAAGCACGAGTTCTAGCTCATTTTGCTGCGATTTTCGATCTCCTTGCTCAAAGCACCTCTCACAAAACTGCTTGGGGAGATTGTTCCTTGGTATGTGACTCCTCCATTGGTCCAATTAGTTTTTGTTCTAGTGCTCTGTTCATTGCAAATTTGTGCTGCCTAGGTGACCATGTTCTTGAGCTTGCATGTCAAATTTATATGGTTCCAAGTAGTTCTAATGCTTGATATAGGCTCTGGTCACTTGTAGGAGTAGTTGCTATCAATTTTATTGAGCTTGGTTCACTTTTATTTGAAGTTACTAAAAATTTCAGAAAATTTTCAGAGGAAGAAATATGCTTAGGAAAATGTACCAAGGTTGTTCTTCAAGGAAGCAAGGACCCAAGCTCGCAATGCGTGATGCTGACGATGAGCCAGCAAGGGACGCTCCAGTGCGGCCTTGTGAATGACCTTCAGAAAACTTTATGGATCGAGCGGGAATCAAGGAAGAATTTAACGCATATTTGTGTAACGCTGATCTTGTGAGCTTTGAGGCAGAAAAATGCCGCCAGTACCACTATCTCACTAGTTCCTTTGTGAGGAGGTTTGAATTTTCATCTTCACGTAATTCTCCAACTGTCCTGTTTGATCTTTATGAAAAATCTTATACCATGGACTTAGAGGATTTTACTACTGCTTGCAAACTTCCGCAATGGGGTAGTGCTAGTGAACCCCGCAAATCTGAATTTAGAAATTTTCTTGCTAGTATAACTGTGGGGGAATCTAGAGATATAGCACAAGCTACCATAGGGAGCAATCATTTTCCTGCTATACATTATTTTTCTCTCTTCATAGGTAGGTGCATAACTGGTAAAGATGAAGCATGTCATATGTGTGTCCCTGACCTCAGTATTCTTAGGAGTGCTGTGTTAGGAGACAAATCTTATAATTTGGGAGCCATTGTTGCACGTAGGTTGCATAATAATAGATTTAATGGAGATTTCTTCGGTGGAATTTATGCAATCCGCTTAGCTGATTTTCTTGGTGTAACCATACGTAATGATGATATTAAATTGCCTCCTGCTTACTTAGACTTTAATGCTATGGTTCACCACCAGTTTGTTGAGAGGAATGAATCACCTCTCCAGTATCGCTTAATCTTTGACAGACGTCGTGATGTTCGTATTACTCTCCCTGCTCCTGCCTTCTTTGATTATCAGGCAAAAGGAAGATATGTTATTACCAGAGAGGAGGCAGATGAGTACGAGGGGAGGGCGGAGGCAGCTCGCCGCCATGCTGCATCCCAGGAGGCAATAATTGCCGCATCTCAGTACGACCCCAGCTATAACTACGGATATCCGCCAGGCCACCCGTGGCAATAAACCAACTTAGGCCAAAAGCCTAAGCTTGGGGGAGTACGTATTTCCCACCGACATTACATTCATGTTCACACACACTCATTGCTAGATGTCGGTGCTCATACTCTTTCACTGTAATATCCATTCTAGTTTATTTTCTTTTTCTTGCTTCTTCTTGTGTGTTTGTTAAACCTTAAGAAAAGCCAAAAAAATTAGTTTAGCTTCTAGCTAGTTTACTTTTCTTGCTGTAGTAGTAATAATTAAAAAGAAAAACCCAAAAAGATTTCCCGTTCTTCTTTTGCTTGTTGGGAGCTTTCCCGTGTAAATAGTTTTATTTCTTTTCTTTTCTTTGGGGGTCGATAGGAGAAGACCAGAATTAAATTGTTGAAGTGGCTCTTATATGCATTATTGTTGATTTAACCAAGAGCCCATATTGCCTTGTCTTCTCCTGTTTATTGAATGCTCGCAGATTCCAGCTTAGTCCAATGCACGTGCACTCTTATTATTATTCACATCGTTCGGTCGTGCAAGTGAAAGGCAATTATGACGATATATGATGGACCGACTGAGATGAGAAAAGCTGGTATGAACTCGACCTCTCTTGTTTTTGTAAATATGATTAGTTCATCGTTCTTGATTCAGTTTATTATGAATAAACATGTTTGCAATGACAATTAGAGAGCATAGTTGCTCGTGCCATGCTTGATTAGCTATGAGTTATAATGGTTTACCTTGCGTGCCAACATGCTATTAAAATGGTTGTGATGTTGTATGATGGGGTGGTATCCTCCTTTGAATGATTTAAGTGACTCGACTTGGCACATGTTCACACATGTAGTTGAAACAAATCAACATAGCCTTCACGATATTTATGTTCATGGTGGATTATATCCTACTCATGCTTGCACTTAATGTTTATTAATTTTAATGCATGTTCATGACTGTTGTCGCTCTCTAGTTGGTCGCTTCCCAGTCTTTTGCTAGCCTTCACTTGTACTAAGCGGGAATACTGCTTGTGCATCCAATCCCTTAAACCCCAAAGTTATTTCATATGAGTCCACTATACCTTCCTATATGCGGTATCTACCTGCCATTCCAAGTAAATTTTTATGTGCCAAACTCTAAACCTTCAAATGAAATTCTGTTTTGTATGCTCGAATAGCTCATGTATCAACTAGGGTTGTCCGTATCTTCCATGCTAGGCGGGTTATTCTCAAGAGGAGTGGACTCTGCTCCTCACTCACGAGAAAATGGCTGGTCACCGGGATGCCCAGTCCCATGCTTTATGCAAACTAAATCAAAATAACTGCAAACAAAACTCCCCCCGGGGCTGTTGCTAGTTGGAGGCACTCGTTGTTTCGAGCAAGCCATGGATTGATGCTTGTTGGTGGAGGGGGAGTATAAACTTTACCATTCTGTTTGGGAACCGCCTATAATGTGTGTAGCATGGAAGATATCGCCATCTCTTGGTTGTTATGTTGACAATGAAAGTATGCCGCTCAAAATATTATTTATGTCTGCTTTAAAAATCGAGCTCTGGCACCTCTACAAATCCCTGCTTCCCACTGCGAAGGGCCTATCTATTTACTTTTATGTTGAGTCATCACCCTCTTAATAAAAAGCACTAGCTGGAGAGCGCAGCTGTCATTTGCATCCATTACTATTAATTTATATTGGGTATGACTATGACTGGATCTCTTTTACCTTGAATTACAATGTCTAGTCAGTCCTTGATCTTTAAAGGTGCTCTGCATTTATGTTTCGCGGTCTCAGAAAGGGCTAGCGAGATACCATCCTGTTATATCATAGTATGATTGTTTTGAGAAAGTGTTGTCATCCGAGATTTATTATTATTGCTCGCTAGTTGATAATGCCATTGATATGAGTAAACATGAGACCTAAGAGTTATTGTGAATATGGTTAGTCATAATCTTTGCTGAAAACTTGAATGCTGGCTTTACATATTTGCAACAACAAGAGCAAATAGAGTTTGTAAAAGTTCTTCTTTATCACTTTCAGTTTATCAACTGAATTGCTTGAGGACAAGCAAAGGTTTAAGCTTGGGGGAGTTGATACGTCTCCGTCGTATCTACTTTTCCAAACACTTTTGCCCTTGTTTTGGACTCTAACTTGCATGATTTGAATGGAACTAACCCGGATTGACGCTGTTTTCAGCGGACTTTCCATGGTGTTATTTATGTGCAGAAACAAAAGTTCTCGGAATGACCTGAGACTCCACGGAACATCTTTTCGGAAAACATTACAAATACTGGAAGAAGAATCCACGTCAGGGGGCCCACACCCTGTCCACGAGGGTGGGGGGCGCGCCTGCCCCCTAGGCGCGCCCCCCTACCTTGTGGGCCCCCTGACGCTCCACCGACCTCAACTCCAACTCCATATATTCACTTTCGGGGAGAGAAAAAATCAGAGAGAAGGATTCATTGCGTTTTACGATACGGAGCCGCCGCCAAGCCCTAAAACCTCTCGGGAGGGCTGATCTGGACTCTGTTCGGGGCTCCGGAGAGGGGGATTCGTCGTCGTCGTCATCATCAACCATCCTCCATCACCAATTTCATGATGCTCACCGCCGTGCGTGAGTAATTCCATCGTAGGCTTGCTGGACGGTGATGGGTTGGATGAGATCTATCATGTAATCGAGTTAGTTTTGTTAGGGTTTGATCCCTAGTATCCACTATGTTCTGAGATTGATGTTTCTATGACTTTGCTATGCTTAATGCTTGTCACTAGGGCCCAAGTGCCATGATTTCAGATCTGAACCTATTATGTTTTCATGAATATATGTGAGTTCTTGATCCTATCTTGCAAGTGTATAGTCACCTACTATGTGTTATGATCCGGCAACCCCGAAGTGACAATAATCGGGACCACTCCCGGTGATGACCGTAGTTTGAGGAGTTCATGTATTCACTATGTGCTAATGATTTGTTCCGGTACTCTATTAAAAGGAGGCCTTAATATCCCTTAGTTTCCATTAGGACCCCGCTGCCACGGGAGGGTAGGACAAAAGATGTCATGCAAGTTCTTTTCCATAAGCACGTATGACTATATTTGGAATACATGCCTACATTACATTGATGAATTGGAGCTAGTTCTGTGTCACCCTATGTTATGATTGTTACATGATGAACCGCATCCGGCATAATTCTCCATCACCGATCCAATGCCTACGAGCTTTTCATATATTGTTCTTTGCTTATTTACTTTTCCGTTGTTACTGTTACAATCACTACGAAATACCAAAAATATTACTTTTTCTACCGTTACCTTTGTTACCGTTACCGCTACTATCATATTACTTTGCTGCAGATACTAAGTTATCCAGGTGTGGTTGAATTGACAACTCAACTGCTAATACTTGAGAATATTCTTTGGCTCCCCTTGTGTCGAATCAATAAATTTGGGTTGAATACTCTACCCTCAAAAACTGTTGCGATCCCCTATACTTGTGGGTTATCAATAAGCACTTAGACAAAACATGTTATGGTTAGTAGGAGGATGAGCAAAGAAAATTATGCATTGCTTACTAATAATTTTATGGGGATAAAATATAGTGTTTGGTCACGTAACCTGGATTATGCATAGATCATGGCACATATTAGTGATACCACAAAGAGATGTTTGTCTCCTTTGTTTAGCTTTGAACCCATGTTCACAGTTGATCGCATTGGAACTACAAAATGCTGGGTCATGTTAAGGAAAATGCATCAGTCTAAATTTGAGGCAAATTAATGTTAGGGTGGATCTTTCAAGAATTGGAATTTGGTGGTAGACTAAGTACATTCTTGAGCTTCTATTTATAAGTAACAACCGGCCTTAGGTTAAGATGATAGTATTCACTCAAGAATCAATAATCACCCATCAGAAATCACCTCGTTACTTGCTAGTACAATATCACATAATACTGATTGGTCCAGAAAATGAAGACATGTCTACACTCTATCTCAACCAAAAAAAGAATAGTCACTGTCGTTACTGAAAAAATATTAGTAATCTGTTATATTTATAAAACCATAATAAAGTGTAACACAGAGGAACAAAAATCAACATAATTGTTTAATTGCATCTGAGGTTGACCACCACATCTGCAGCTTTATCTTCACCAATCTGCAACAGATATATGCACAGCTGGCCCTAAAATTAAAATAGAAACATAACGTATAATGAATTGCAGCAAATGGAGAAGTCTAGGGAGTTATTCTTTTTTATTCTTTGCAAATAGATAACATTTATAACCGACATCGCATACATTGTCCATCAACATTGTTTATAGTAAGCAATGCATAGTTTCCGGTTTAACATGAATGATCTGATAGTAGACCAATTTTTTGGTTTATTTTTACATGATTTGCTCTCTGCTCATAGTATATAAAGCCAGCTCAGTTTGTTATATACAAAAAAGGGATCAAAAGAGTCAGAAATCCCCCAAAAGAGCTGCTAAATATGCGTCCGTTGTGGGAAGAAAGAAGTACATACCATATGCATTATCTGGTAGTCTTGTCTAAAAAGAATTATTTCAAGTTTTGTACTCCAGATGTAACATCGTGATACTGGTAAATCCAAACGGAAGTGGATACTTTATACCTCGCCGCCCAGAACCCCGTCCGCTGTCGCCGTTGCCGGATCCGGCGTCGGCCGGCCAGATCCACTGCCTCCCTCCCGGACCTGGAGTCCCCGCCATCCCCGCCTCGTTAGAGTGCCGCACCGCCACGCCATGACCTCCCTACTCGTGCGGGCACACGAGGAGGACGACGAGCTCCGCGCCCGCTCGCGTTGGCAACCGATGGCAGCAGCGCCGTGGAAACCCTCATAGGCAAATGGCCGGCCGGACAAACGAGACGCGGTTAGGACGCAAAGAAGAAGAGGAGCGCACCGGAGGTGGATGCCGTGAAGAGAGAACAGAACGATGGGGAGAGCGCCTGTGTCAGCTAAGCGATGGCGGGTGGAACCGTAGCCAGATCGAGAGAAAGAGTGTGGGAAGGAAAGGGGATGGGGGTACGTGTGCCGCGCCCAGTTTGGACATTGGGGAGAAAAAATCTATGAGATAAAAACGGAAATGAGAGATGGGTTTTGTTTGCAAAAATCGGTGGGGTGGAGGGCCTTCAATTGATGGGGTGCGAATGATACGAACTAACGACTTATGAACTGGGCAATTAGGAGTAGAGATTACATCCACTAGGCATGAAAGTTCGTCACCAGTGCAAATATAATGAAGAAAGCAGCATATTACATACACTGGGCGTCTAAATTGGCCACTGGTGAAAATAAACGCGGTAGCAAAACAAGTCCAGACCTGAAACCACTTCAGAAGAGCTCAAGAAACGATATCCTGGATACCCACCATGCCAGCAAGAAGCTTAGCAAGCTTATTAGTTTTCTCTTGTTTGGTGCTAAAATCGTCCAGCGCTTGCTGTTGCACCAGAAAGTATGCATCTAAATTCTGCAGGGACTTCCTCGGTTCTTCGGCTTCTTGTCGCAGCACAGCTGACTGATGCCTTTCAGCTTGTAGGTGAGACTGAAGAAGCCGGAGTGATTCAGGCAGCGAGTTCGAAGAGCTTGTGCCAGTGGTAGTGGCCAGTAACTCGAAGAGCTTGGGGTTTTCTCATTGTCTACAAGATCGTTTTTGTCACCTTTCTTGGAGACCAGCAGGGTTGTCTCACTATCTTGAACCTTATCTGCATTACTTTCTCTACCATTGCATAATGGGGTGCTCTTCTCCAATATTCTGTTGCCATTCTACAAGAGAAACAAGCAGACACATCACATGTTTAGCATGTAGTATATGAAACTCATTTTGGTAAATCGGTTCAGTAATAAGTTGGACAGGATAACAACATGAAACAAACATATATCTATGTACTATGCTCACTGTATTGCCATATCATTCTAGTTTATGTTGCCAAATCAAGATAGAGACACGGTTCAAATCATGTATTTTTAAGACACAGCAGCATAGACAGAATATAAGTGTGAGAAACTGCACAACACTGGCAACACTTGTAATGTGCATGACATGAGAACATAACTGTTTATACAACTGAAACTGAAATCAACGTAGAGCAAGAAGTTTGAACATCAATCCAGTTAAAGAAATAGGTTTAAAACATACATGTTGCACCATTGGAGTTTCAATTGGATCCTTCAAATTCGAAATTAGTTGGTATGAGTAAATACAGTGATGCAAGAGCAAAGGACTATGGACCATAGCTACGGAATCTGACCTGAGAACAATTGCTCTTCTGCTTTAAGCGTGGAGTTTGGGTTTGCTGTGGTGGTCTTCCTGCTTTGGGCTCTACAGTTGCTTTACAAACTGCTCATGTGGGGGTACTCTGTGGTGGACATGGTGTTGTGTCAACTAGAAGCGGGTTACTATCCGCTGGGGTTGGGGCTAGATGGGGTGTAGCTGGTTCTCTGTGCAGCGGTGTATGTGTACAATCTGGAAGAGTCTCGATTATGTGTGGTGGGGCTAGTTCGTGGGCCAGTACAACCATGGTTCTATCTGCATCGACAGGTAGCACCATCTTTTCTGAAGAATGGGTTTTTTACTCCCTTAGATACTGCCATCACCCCCTCCAATTCAAATGGCTGATAAAAAAGAAAAGAAATTGAACGTACAGACATTGTATGATAGACAGATGTGGTAATTCACATATATGTTGTCTGACCAAACAGGACATCATGACACAATTTCACATATATGATGGATAACTAAACAGGATAGCAGGACACAGTTTCAGATATATGATGGATTGAAAGTGCAACTAATCCCTGGGTGGTTTTGGTAATTCTTAACAACATATAGCTCATTGAACTAATACTCTTTCAAGATAATCATTTCAGAAAGTTCAATGATTGGCATGGCATGGACTAAGAGATGTGGACCCCTCAAAATCCGAAGGACAAATATTGGCAAAAGGTCAAGACTCTTCATTTCTATTTTAGTGACCCAATATCACATTGAGCCGTAGGAAAGCCAATACTATTAAAAGGGGATGACGTGTTGCTTAATGGCTTGCTTGCTCAAAATGCTTAGTGATATGCTCCAAAACCCTCAACCACTTTCCGATATCCAAATATGTCCTAAACCTAAAGTCGAACTCGGCCCCACTGATTTGATCTATCCGGCGCCACCGAGTTCACTTGACATAGCCATTGCCAGAAACCCTAATCAGTTTGGTCTGACTGATAGGGATCTCGATCTCACCGAGATGGGATTGCAAACTCTCTATTTCCCTTCGCAACGTTTCGGTCTAACCGAGATGAGCGATCGGTCCCACCGAGTTGGCAATGCAAACTCCCTGTTTCCTTTTTGTAACGTTTCGGTCTCACCGAAATGAGCGATCGGTCCCACCGAGTTTGCCTGACCAACTCTCCGTCTGCCTATTACTAAAATCGGTCTCACCAAGTTGAAGTAATTGGTCAAACCGAGATCAAGTTTTACCCTAACCCTAGCGCATCGGTCTCACCGAGTTGATCATGTCGGTCCCACCGAAAAGCCTAACGTTCACATTTTGAACCAGATCGGTCTCACTGAGTTTCACTATTCAGTCCCACCGAGTTTGGTAAATTGTGTGTAACGGTTAGATTTTGTGTGGAGACTATAAATACCCCTCCACCCTCCCCTCCATTTGAGAGAGAGCCATCAGAACCTGCCTACACTTCCAACATTCATTTTCTGAGAGAGAACCATCTACTCATGTATTGAGACCAAGACATTCCAATCCAACCACAAGAATCTTGATCTCTAGCCTTCCCCAAGTTGCTTTCCACTCAAATCATCTTTCCACCATAGCCAAATCTGTGGGAGAGAGTTGAGTGTTGGGGAGACTATCATTTGAAGCACAAGAGCAATGAGTTCATCATCAACACACCATCTATTACCTTTTGGAGAGCGGTGTCTCCTAGATTGGTTAGGTGTCACTTGGGAGCCTCCATCAAGATTGTGGAGTTGAACCAAGGAGTTTGTAAGGGCAAGGAGATCGCCTACTTCATGAAGATCTACCCAAGTGAGGCAAGTCTTTCGTGGGCGATGGCCATGGTGGGATAGACAAGGTTGCTTCTTTGTGGACCCTTCATGGGTGGAGCCCTCCGTGGACTCGCGCAATCATTACCCTTCGTGGGTTGAAGTCTCCATCAACGTGGGTGTATGATAGCACCACCTATCGGAACCACGCCAAAAATCTTTGTGTCTACATTGTGTTTGCCCCCTCCAAACTCCTCCCCTTTACCTTTATATGCAATGATTTACATTCCGCTACTATAATCTTAGAATTGCATGTGTAGGTTGATTGCTTGACTTGTGTTAAGTTGCTAAAATCTGCCAAGACTTAAAATTGGGAAAAGGCTAGATTTTTATTTGGTCAAGTAGTCTAATCACCCCCCCTCTAGACATACTTTCGACCCTACATGGATAACTTAACATGATATAATGGCATAATTCAACATATGATGAGTATCTAAACAGGATGACATGACAAAACTATATGATGTCTTTCTAAAATAGGTTGGGATGAAATAATTCACATACATGTTGTCTAAGTATACATGATGGCATGATATAATTGACATAATTGATTCATACACTAAGCAGCTGGCACTCGCATGTATGATCTCTAAACTAAGAAGATGGAATCGAATATTGTGCATATGATGCCTAAACTAAGCAACGCAAGACACCATATGCATGATATGAGAAATATAAACATTGCAAGTTAGAGCATACACCTTAGGTGGGATATAGGACTGGTCATCTATCCCTTAATCCTCCTCTGAGGAGCTGCGTGTAACCATCGAGATATATGCTTCAATAGGTACCATTTCCTGCTCTGAAGACCTTGTTTTCACTCCTGATTTTTCCATAACCGGCTCAAATGGCTGATACCCATGAAGTGTAGTTCAATATACACAGATTGTCGACAAATGGAATACGTAATAAAAAAAGGATGTCATGAGATAATTCACATATATGATGCTTGGCTACATGGCGGTGCATAATTCACATATATGATAACTGGCTGAAAAGCATGGCATTACATAATTCACATATCTGATATACAAAGCAAATAGGAGGCATTCACACAAAGCATGTCTAATCTAAGAAGATGGCATGGCAATGCAAGACACCATATGCATGATATGAGCAATATAACCCTGCCAAGTTAGAGCATACGCCTCGGGCGGGGGGGGGGGAATACGACTGGTCACCTGTCTCTGAATCCTCCTCTCAGGAGCTATCTGTAACTAGCAAGAAATTTTCCTCGACAAGTAGCATTGACTGCTCAAAAGACCTTGTTTTAACTCCAATTTTCCCATGACCGACTCAAATGGCTGATGCACAGGAAGAGTAGATGAATGTATAAACATTGTTGACAATTGGAATACAGTATGAAAAAAATGGCACGATACAATTCACATATATGATGACTAGCTAAACAGGATGGCATTCCATGATTCACGTATATGATGCCTGTGACACCCAAAATTTTATTTGGCTTTTTCAAACTTTTATTTGATTTGAGGGATGTGATTTAAAAAAATCTTCTAAAGAACTCTCCCTTTCAAAAATTTCCTTTTTATGACAAATGTTTTGTTTGGTTTCATCCTAGACTTGATTGTTGGTCTTGGAGGTTTTTCATCTCATGTTGGCTCAAATGTTTTTCACTTGGAAAAATATTTTTGAGAATCTTTTAAATAATCCTATGGCATTTGGAATGATCCTTTCCCCTTTCAAAAATCCCTCTTGCCATGACCTAAGTGGAAATCCCCTCCCATAAGCCTTTCCCCATCTTTGGATCATGATATACTTCAAATCCAGCAAGTTGAACCTCCCCATGAATTTTCTTCCATTTAATTCTTATCAAAAATTATTTCTGCCCTCTACTTTGGCTCTTGGAGATTTACAAAGGAGCTACCCTTTCTAATTTGAGTTTTGCCTCCAAACCAATTTCCCTAGCTAGTCCTTAGAGCCCTCAACCAAGATCCATGAAGATCCATGCCAAATCATTTCGTCGAACACCTGATGGACACTGTTTCTATCAATGTTCAGTAGTTCAGTAAACAGTTTCAGTAAACCACTGTCGTTTTCTTCAGAGATCGTTCTCGATCTCGCCAGTACCACGGTGGCGCCTTGCTCCCTGTTCCCTCCTTCTTATCCCTGCGCCGCACGATCTCCTGGAGGCTTGCGGGCGTCGGCGATGAGCAAGAGGAGGTGCGCCACCCGTGAGCGACGGCAGCAGCGGCTTTGCGGCTGCCAGAGAGAGGCGCAGCGTTGAACGGCGCCGTCCAGCGCCGCCCAAGCCACCGGAGGCCGCCGCGTGGCCATCCACTCACCCGTGCGCGCTGCCATCGTTCGTCGTGAACTGCTAGACGCGGAGCGCACTCTCTGCCACCGCCGTGCCCGTACGGCCGCCCCGTCGAGGATCGGCGCATTACGCCTAGCCCGACCGAAGTTTAGCGGGGGAACGGCACCAGTGATCCTCCCTGATGGTGCCTAGCCACTTAAAACCCCTGCCCAACCTCTGCCTCGCCGTAATCGCTCGCCGGAGCTACCCCATTCACGGCCACCCCCTCGGATCGCCTATAAAAGGAGGCCCCGAGCTCAAACTCGAACCCACACCACCTCTGCACACCACCAATACCACGCCAAGCCACTGGAAGAGCCCCGAGGGAGCCTTCTTCCCCAACTCCGGCCGCCTCAACCCGCCACGGGGTCCAGCTCGATTCGCCCCCGTGCGTGCACCTCTACCTCTCAGCTCTTGCCAGTAGCTTCCTAATGCATCCACTCTGCTGACCCGCGCTTCAATTTGGAGTTTGCAGCGCCCACCGGAGTACTCCACCATCGCCCGAACCACCGTCCGCCGGAGAAAGTGTCGCCGTCGACGTGGTGCTCTCCGACGGCCAAGCCCACCACCCACCGACGCAGAAGAACACCCTGAAACTCTTGGTACCCTCCGATCTCTCTGCCTCGCCGTGGTTCGACGCCGGCGGCCACCGCAGCCTTCGGGCGCCGGCGAGCTCCTTTGGAGTTTAAACCTGACGGGTGGACCCCCCCCGTCAGCCTCTCTTCTTTTCCCCCCTCGAACCGTTTTCTGTTGGCGCCTTCGGGCAAATGCGCTTTCTCTTTGGGCTGGCGCCTTTTATTCCGAACCGTTTTCTGTTTTCTCAAACAAGTCCCTGGTTCTTTTCTGTTTCATCACAGATCAGTCCTTGGACTAAAACCCTTATAACTTTTTAATAAAAGATGATTTTTGATTGATTCTTTTTCTGTCAGTCTTCTATTTTTGTCTAGTTTTTTATAGTATTTATTCAGAAAAATTTTGGAACAATTTTTATGCACGCGACGATTTTCACGTTAGTATACGGTTTCGTTATACCATAGGTTCCGGAGGAGGTGACGGAGCCGCGAACTTCGCCGAGCTAGACTCCGACTTCTCCGAACCAGGCAAGCATGTTTGAACCTTTGATATGATAGGTGTTTTGCATGTTTGCTTGAATGGTTGTGCATGGCATATGAGCATCGGTGAGTATTACGTTGCATGCAAGGCAACTATCCGTGTGTTCCGAAGTTACTGTGATCTTGTATGAGAGATGACCTGATCATGTGGTGACATGAAAGGTAGTAAGATGGTATTGTTGTAGCATGCCAGTCTTACGTCATCCGATAAACTCCGACATTAACGTGGACTGAGCCACGTTACCGTTCTTCCCCTTTCGTGCTGCCACATGTTTTCTGCAAAGAATACGGTTTAGTAAGTTGTTAACCTCTTTCCGTGTACACACCAAATAGAGGGGCCGGCATGAGGGTTCCATGGCCCTGTATTAAAGCCAGTCATCCAGTCAGGGGGCATGGGTGTTTTCGGTTGGGACCGAGAGGGGGGCACCCCTTAGAGCGCGCGTATATAAATTTGATCCCATGCTATGCGAGGTTGTAGCCTCCCCGTCTCAAAGTTTTTCTTGAACGTTGCCGAGGGTGATTCCTGGCATCGGAATGTTGAATGGGTGTGTACTGGTTAGATGTGTTTCTCCTAAAACACCGTAAACGGAACTAGTCCCTTGTGACTACTGAAATCCGTTGGCTGTGGTTAAAGTACAAACTCTGCAGAGTCAAATCCTTCCGAGTCATCGTGTCCATGGTCAAGGACCATGGCCAGTATATCCATATCTATGTCAATCCTCGTGGTAAATCCCCGGTGAACAAGCTTGAGTAGTATACCCGTTGAATTGTTATTCCTGTGGATGGACTAACCGTTTGTTTATCTCGTACTTGGATATTCCCTTGAAATGAATTAAATTCATGAGCTACTGAATTATTAAGTTGTGAAATATAAGCCCTTTATGTGATGTCGCTCAGACGTCCGACTGTGGCACGCCCGTTATTTACTTTCAATATAAGCCCTTTATGTGATGTCGCTCAGACGTCCGACTGTGGCACGCCCGTTATTTACTTTCAATATAAGCCCTTTATGTGATGTCGCTCAGACGTCCGACTGTGGCACTCTTGTCATTTACTTTCGATATAAGCCCTTTATGTGATGTCGCTCAGACGTCCGACTGTGGCCCTCTTGTCATTTACTTTTGATATAAGCCCTTTATGTGATGTCGCTTCAGACGTCCGACTGTGGCACGCACTGTTATATATTTTTCCATTATAAGCCCTTTATGTGGTGTCGCCTTGACGCCCGACTGCGGCATTGTTTTTTTTCATTTGTATCCTATCGAGGAGTCATTCAGACACTCGATTGGCCTTCAGTATTACTTTGGGATTTCGGGAGGACTACCGCCCGACTTCCCTTTTATTTCCCATGCATTGCCACCTCATTGTTTGAGTGCGCTCTATTAATCTGTTCATATGCATCATGTTTACATTTGTTATATCTTAAGTCCGAACTGTCTTGCGAGTACTTTCATAGTACTCACCTGGCTTGTTGATTTGGCCAGATGTTGACGAAGGCGATCTCATGGATGAAGTGTTTGATAGTGAGTCCGACGCCTAGAGGAATCCCAGTCAGTCCCGTGCGATCCTGGATTTTGGTCACTTGTATTATATACGCTTCCGCCACCCACAATAAGTATCCTCGAGCCTCACTCCGACGCTCGAAGAGCTGTTAGTTTCAGGAGTCATGTCACCCACTTGACTGTGATATTTCCACCACCGCTTTTATCGTGAGTTAGTAGTTATGCCACCCTATCTGCCTTTATGTGTAATATTGGCGCGTTTGTAGTAAATTTTTGAGCAATCTCTGCTCAACCTTGTATTATATCTAGTACTCCTGGTTTTTCTTCTGTGATCAAGATATTGTCTACCAGTGAGAAGGAATTCTTTTTTACTGGTCCGTAAAAGGGATCGTTTTCTCAATAAATATTTTTATTGGAAAACCGGTCGTGACAAGCTTGGTATCAGAGCCAGGCTGACTGTAGGAAGCCACTAGGTGTGATCGCTAATCGGTTATTAGCGTCTTTAGTGCTTTTTCAGCATTTTGCAAATGTAGCTATTTTCTGTTGGTCATCATAAATTTATGACATGACTACTCAGAATTTTTACCTACTTTTGTAGATGGCTGGCAGCAACTGCGAGACTCGGGTGTTCACTAATGTGCCCGAGGGGTTTGTCAAACTCCTCGTCTCCATCGCCAAGCTCGCGATCGGGCCAGCGACTCGTCCGGAGTTCACGCTTTACCAGCACAAGCTCAGCGACGACGTGTCTATGCACCAGGCCATGGTGCAATTCAAGGGAGGATGTTCTGTGTCTCGCCACTTCCGTTTTGTGGGAAGGGCCATGCCTACGGAGAGGCATGCCATGCAGATGGCTGCCCGTGAGGCGATAGCTCGCCTTCGGGACATTCTTCCTTCGATGAAGACTCGTCGCTACCGCTACCTCCCATGCCATGTGCCATATACTTGTCACTATGCATTCGCCTGCCATAGGGGAGAGCAAGATGAAGCTATCAAGATGCTTGTTGAGTATCTCAAAGCTCTGGAGGAAGATTTCGACAACCTCGTGGACGATCTTGTGGCTGCCTGCATGGACTTAGTTCGAGGCGGTTCTGCCAGCAGGAAGGAGCTTCTCCACATGGCACCGCCACTGATGTTCGTCTCGTCCTCAGCGTCCTATTCACCTTCTATTTTGGCCACCGCTCGCCGTCTGCCTACCACTGAGGAGTTCGACCGGGTCATTGCTCCTACTCCAGTCAGAGCTGCACTGCCTGCCGCACCCGCACTACCGCCTGTCGCACCCGCGCCATCACCTCAGCGCAGTGCTACGCGCCTGGAGCATATTAGGGAGGAGGTGGAGGTTGAGTCTCCTGCACCGCTGGGTCTTACCCTCGGCAAGGGGAAGGACATCTTCACCATCTCCGACAGAGTGCGCCTAGTCGTCGCGCGATGTGCCTGCATGTATGATATGTTTTATATGTACGTTAGTTTGTAGTATTTGTGTGCGCGTCTTGTAGGATCCCGGAGGAGTGTGCTAGCCTAATAACATGTCAGGAGTGTGTACGCACATCCTGAGTGATGTATCGTGTGTTTGCGTGTCGCGTGTAAGATATGTGCTAAGCAGTCCTTCTCCGTGCGCAGTCAAATGTTTTCTTGAAAAATCTTGAGGTCTTTTAAGTTTTCGTATTTGCAAAATTTTGCCTTGAGCCACCAAGTTCTTCTCATGAGTTTTGCAAAATAATACCCCAGAGTGGAAAATGTCTCGTCCGTGGACTCGTTCCATGCCAAATCCCCCAGAAGAAGTTTATGGGACACAGACAAGCAACAACTTCACTCAGGGATAGTCTAGTCAACAGGACAGTGAGGCAGCCTTATCTCAAGTATGCCGCCTTTTTGAACAAAGCCAACAGCAACACCAAGAAATGATGAATCACGTCATCAATATGGGGAATCACCGTGAGCCATACCAACCACACTTGTCGGGACCCCGATTCTAAGTCACACCGATCTAGCATGTAACACCTCATATCACTTTGCGGCCTCACGCACGGTATTCCCACGGGTGTCGCCTTACCATGGCCCGGGACCGTTTGTGCCTTTTGGCTCACGTATATGACAATGTGGCTAGCATCCATATGACAGAGAACCCGGGCCGACATGGCTAGTCGTGAACCCAAAGCGGCACTACGTATGGGGACAGGCATACATGAATCAACATCAAGCGTGTTGGTCAGCAGCATGTGAATCCGGGCTGTAGCACTGGGCTAACAGGACTCCGGGAACCCGGCTGTAGCAGGCTAGGCAGGACTCCGGATGTCACCGCGTGACATTTCCCCGAAGGGACAGACACAGGAACGAAATGAAACACATGCCGGCCAGTCAAGTGTCCAGAGCAGTAGTGCTGGGCTAGCAGGACTCCCGTGAACCGGGCTATAGCGGACTACTATGGCTCAAGGAGGCACTAGACTACATTTCCCCATAAGAGAGGCTGCCAAGGATAAACAACTAGATTGTCGGATCCCACACATAGCAATACACGTTACACGTACGCATAACATGCAAGTATGTGCTGTACAACATGGCATCACAACATAACACAAACTCATATAGATAAAAGGCCCGGAAGAGCCACATAGCATTAAGTACAAACAAGGGTCACATGACCCATCATTCAGAGCATACAAGCAACGGAAGCATTACATGTCTGGGTACAGACAACTACAAAAGAAAAGGCTGAGAAGCCTGGCTATCTACAAGCCCCTCCTAAGGGTACAAGATCGTAGCTGAGGTACAAGCTACTCGTCGAAGTCCAAGCGGAACTACTAGTAAGACTGAAGTCCCCGCTGCAAAAACATAAATAAAGCAACATGAGTACAAAGGTACTCAGCAAGACTTACATCAGATCCTATCTTACATGCATTTGTATCAAGAAGGTAGTGTGGGGTTTAGTTGCAGCAAGCCAGCTTTGACTCAGTGGCTATCCTGTTCTACGACTACGAGAAACTTCTTTGAGGTAAGAAGGCGCACACGAGTCCACTAATCACCACCTCAATACACCACTATGGATTCATTCCCGTCTCACTACGAGAAACCATCCATAGCACTCACACTTATCTTGAGCATTTTAGAGTATCCACTTCAAGTTGTCTATCTATGTACCACGTAAGCATCCAAGAAGTCCATAACCGAGGACACGGCTATTCGAATAGATCATGATAACCCTGCAGGGGTGTACTGCTTCACACGCGCTCTCGCCACTTACCGCCATGTACACGTCATGTACCTCGGCAACCTTCAAGCGGAAGCCTAGCGAGGGTGTCGGCCACGACCTGACTAACCACACAAGACTCTAGTCCAGGTTTATCGCCTATTCGGGTTCCATCCGCAAGGAGATCCGGCCGGGGTGTCGCTCACGGCCCCAAACGATGTGCGCAGGGTTCCCAAGCCCACCTCGCCGGATGGATCTACGCTTGGTACACCGTGCCACTTGTGCCTAGTCTGTCCCAAGCCCACCTGGCCGGGTGCCACTTGGTAGACTACTAACACTACCTACAAACACCAGAAACTAATTGCAACTCCTGGACAGAGATCAAGTTGGTTAATAAGTCGAGAGGGGAACTTAAGCATTCCAATGTGTGGTAGTAGCTAGTCATTGGACAACATACACAGAACTCAGTGCTTAAGGACGGTTCCAGTGAGACAACCCACCATGTACTCCTACATGGCCTCTTACCGCTACCTTTACCAAATCGTGTTCACACACTTAACTCTCAGCACCAGAACATATCGTAACACTCCAATTCATTCCCTATGAATCAGACCTGACACAACTCTAAGCAATAGCAGGCAAGGCATGGTAGGAACACAACATGGCTCAAACAACTCCTACACATGCTAGTGGGTTTCAACTATTTACTGTGGCAATGACAGGTCATGCAGAGGGATGGGTTCAACTACCGCAGCATAAAGTAGCAGTTGAATCGTTGTTGTCCTAATGCAATAAAAGAGAGCAGGAGCGAGAGAGTAGGATTGTATCGGAATGAACAAAGGGGGTTTGCTTGCCTGGTAGATCAACAGGGTTCCACTGCTCCTCAGACAGGTACTCTCGAGCACTCTTCGGAGCAGGACCTATCGAGAAAGGACGGTGTCGACAATCAATACACAAGCATATGCAACAATATGATGCATGATCATGGCATGTAGATGTGATGCTGTTTGTGCTAATGCATCTAGCATTCATTTGGGTGAAATCCATTTGAACCAAAGATTCAAATGCATCTCCAAAGTAAGCTCTTATATATGCCATTTATATGTTTTCACCTATGCAGTAGCTATAAGTTGGTTGGTCATGCATGAAACTACTACAGATGGATAGATTGCATTTTTCTGATAATTATTCATATATAAATTATTTAAATCTGAGCTACGGTTGAATTTCTATGAATTTTAGAAGTTTTACTAATTTTCTGGAATTTCCTGATTTATTTTAAATCCAGAAAGTCCTTTACTGCGTCAGCATGACGTCATCGCTGCGTCAGCAGGTCAACGGGCTGGCCAGGGTCAAATCTGACCGGCGGAGCCCACTGGTTAGTGAGACAGGGGTTAACCCCGCGTTGACTCACTTTTGACCTGCTGTGGGGCCCGCTGTCAGCGGCTCTAGGGCGGCTAATTAGTGGGGTTTAGCCACTAATGGCCGTGCCACGTCGGCGGGGTTACGCCGGCGATGACCCGATGAGGTGGCGATCGCCGGCCGACCGTTTCCGGCCACGGCTGGACGTGCGGTTAGGTGCGCTGGACAGCCCGTGGTCCGGGGCATCCAGCGGTGGTCGTGGGGTCGCCGGGGACGACGTGTAGCGGCGACGGCGGTGAGCGTATGCGGCGGCGGAGCTCGGTGGGGTGCGGGCGCTGCGCTGGGACTCGCTTTCGAGCCGGCTGGGCTACACAACGGCGTCAGGGGCTCTGTGGAGCATGCCCGTTGCACGAAGGCAGCGAACGAAGCACGGTGAGCGCGCGCGCTGCGGCAATGGCGGAGCCGAGCTTCGGCTCATGCGGGTAGGGGAGCTAGAGGGCAGGGGAGAGCAGGAGAGTATGGGGAGTCGATGCAGTGGCTCACAACGGATCCAAAGGTGTCGACGGCGAGCTCGGGGAAGCCTGGACAGCGTCGAATCGACGGTGGGGTTGCCGGCGGCCGAAGCTTGAAGACGACGACGATGCAGTCGTTGCCGGGCGTCCGGAGTGGCTTCTTTCGGTGGATAGGCGAAGATCGTCGATGCGGAGCTCGGGGACACGGCGAGAAGGCTCGGGGGTGGCTGTGGCCGCGTCGGCGTGCGGCGGTGCTCTCCGGTGCGTTCGGGCGTCGCAAGAGAGAGCGAGAGAGAGGAGGGGAGAGGCGCAGGAGAGAGGGAGTGAGGCCAGGGGGGAGCTGGGCGCTTCTGGCGAGGCCAGGTCGAAGAGGGGAGAGGGCAGGCAGGCAGCTGCCGTGGCGTGCATGCGCGTGGCGTGCGGCGACCACGCGCCCTGTCCCTCTGGCGCGAGGAGGGGGACGACTGGCGCTGGCCAGTCAGCTAGGCCGGCCTGCTGGGCCAGGCCAGGTCGCACAGTGCCAGGCCGCAGGTAAGCTCCCTTTTTCCTATTTCTTTTTCTTTTCTAATTTTCTGACATTTGTTTGGTTTAATAAAAATACTAAACCATTTTACTTTCTTCTGACAATTTTTGCAGGGACCTAAGGGATTATTCCAAAGCCCCTCACCAAAATTCAGAATTTTTGGACATATATAAAATATGTAACATATATATATCCAATGCAAATAATTATTGCATTAATTCCAAATGGCCAAAATAAATATTTGCGAGCTCCTGAAAATATTGAACTCTGTCCAATATTTTTAGAGGGCAACATGAACATTTTCTTGGACCTTTTTGGAGCAATTTTTATCAGGGTCATTTCCAGAAATGATTTTTGAGGGTTTCACAAGTCCCCATTTCAATTTAAATGAAATTTAAACATGATGCACACATGACTAGCTAGTCTAGGTCATACCAGAACTAGGGATGTGACAACTCGCCCCCACTTGAAAGAATCTCGTCCCGAGATTCAGGGGTCGATGGAAAGAAGGTGGGGTACTCCAGTCGAAGACGATCTTCTCGCTCCCAAGTAGCTTCTCTCTCGGAATGATGAGACCACTGAACCTTGAGAAACTTGATGTTCTGACGTCGGGTGACACGCTCTGCTTGATCAAGAATGCGAATAGGGTACTCTCGGTATGTGAGGTTATCTTGGAGATCAAGCGTTTCGTGGTCCACTCCGCGGATGGAATCCGAGAAGCAACGCTTGAGTTGAGAGACGTGGAAGACGTCATGGACTCGAGAAAGAGGTGGGGGTAGTTTTAACTGGTAGGCAACCCCTCCTCGTTTAGCGAGAATGCGGAAAGGACCAATGTAACGAGGAGCCAACTTGCCCTTGATACCGAAACGATGGGTACCCTTTAGAGGAGTAACACGAAGGTAAGCCTTGTCGCCAACTTCATAAGCCACTTCCTTATGACGGCGGTCATACTGGCTCTTTTGACGAGACTGGGCTGTTTTCAAATTCTCACGAATGATGCGAACTTGCTCTTCTGCTTCCTGGATCATGTCCGGTCCAAAGAATTGTCTTTCATCGGTTTCTGACCAGTTCAAAGGTGTTCGACATCTTCGTCCATACAGAATCTTGAAAGGAGCTTTCTTAAGACTGGATTGATAGCTATTGTTATAAGCAAACTCGGCGAAAGGTAGGCATTTCTCCCAATCCATACCGAATGAGATAACGCAAGCTCTAAGCATGTCTTCGAGAATTTGGTTGACCCTTTCCACCTGACCACTTGATTGAGGGTGGAAAGCGGTACTGAAGGAAAGATGGGTGCCCATGGCAGTTTGGAAACTCTCCCAGAAATGAGAAGTGAAGAGACTACCACGGTCTAAATTGATCTCTAGTGGAACACCATGAAGTGACAATATTCGAGAAATATATAAGTCAGCGAGCTGACTAGCAGTGATACTCTCTCGAACAGGTAGGAAGTGAGCCACTTTGGAAAGACGATCAATGACTACAAAGATAGCGTTATTCCCTTTCTTGGTCCTGGGAAAGCCGGTGATGAAGTCCATACCAACTTTATCCCATTTCCACTCAGGAATGGCTAAAGGTTGAAGGGTGCTAGCAGGCCTTTGATGCTCTGCCTTAACGCGACGACAAACGTCACAGTTAGCTATGAACTTAGCAATTTCTCTCTTCATCCTAGTCCACCAGGACCTCTGGCGTAGGTCCTGATACATCTTAGTACTACCGGGATGAATCGTGAGAGGGGATTCATGTGCCTCCTTAAGGATCAATTGTCGCAGATGTTGCTTCTTGGGAACCACCAAGCGATTCTCAAAGAAAACAGCACCTCGATCATCCATGGAAAAACATCCACCAACTCCCTTCTTAATGTTTCTCTTGATGTGGGTAACACCCCTATCAAACTTCTGGTCAGAAATGATCTGATCCTCAAGGGTAGGTTTTGCCACCAAGGTTGAAAGGAATCCATGAGGAGCAATGTGAAGATTAAGCTTACAGAATTCCTCATGGAGAAGTGGTTGGCCCTACTGCAACATAAGATTGTTGCAATAGGACTTACGACTTAGCGCATCAGCCATGACATTGCCCTTGCCTAGGGTGTAGGTAATCCCTAAGTCGTAATCTGAGATCAACTCCAACTAACGTCTTTGCCTAAGGTTCAAATCTGGTTGGGTGAAAATATACTTGAGACTCTGGTGATCGGTGTAAATCTCGCAACGTTTACCAAGAAGGTAATGTCGCCATGTCTTAAGAGCATAGACTACGGCTGCAAGCTCTAGATCATGTGTAGAATAGTTCTCCTCATGTGGATGCAACTGTCGAGATGCATAGGCAATCACATGACGATCCTGCATAAGGATGCAGCCTAGTCCCTGCCGTGAGGCGTCGCAGTAGATAACAAAGTCTTTAGTGAAATCCGGTGGCACAAGTATGGGGGCAGAAGTCAGGCGTATTTTCAGTTCCTGAAAACTGTACTCACACTGTGGGGACCAATCAAACTTTGTATCCTTCTCGAGAAGTTCCGTGAGGGGTTTGGCTACTTTGGAGAAGTTTTCAACGAAGCGGCGACAATAACTGGCTAGACCAAGGAAACTCCTAACTTGTTTAACTGTTTCAGGTGGAGTCCAATCAAGAACGGCCTGAACTCTCTCAGGATTGACAGCAATGCCCTTACCAGAGATCACGTGGCCTAGGTAGGTCACTTCTGGCAACCAAAATTCGCACTTGGAGAACTTGGCATAAAGGCGGTGCTCTATGAGTTTTTCTAACACAAGTCTAAGATGTTCGGCATGCTCTTCCTCATTCTTCGAGTAGATAAGGATATCATCGAGGTAAACCACGACGAACTTGTCTAAGTACTCCATGAAGATCGAGTTCATCAAGCGGGAGAAGGTAGCTGGAGCATTGGTTAGACCAAAGGACATGACGGTGTACTCGTACTGGCCATAACGAGTGACAAAAGCCGCCTTAGGAATGTCCCCGTTTCTAATCTTGATTTGGTGGTAGCCTAACCTCAAATCCATCTTGGAAAGGACTGAGGATCCAGCGAGTTGATCATACAGGTCGTTGGTCCTGGGGAGCGGATACTTGTTCTTTATCGTGACCAAATTAACGGGACGATAATCTACAACCATTCGGTCCGTACCATCCTTCTTCTTGACGAAGAGGACGGGGCAAGCCCAAGGAGAAGAACTAGGACGGATGAAACCCTTTTGCAAGGATTCATCGAGTTGTTTCTTAAGCTCGGCTAGCTCTAAGGGTGCCATCTTGTAAGGTCTCCTAGAGATTGGGGCGGTTCCTGGGATAAGATCTATGACAAACTCTACATCCCTGTCAGGTGGAATACCTGGCAGTTCTTCTAGAAAGACATCCGTAAAGTCACGGATTACCGGGATATCCTCAAGGTCTGGAAGAGGGCTGGCATTAAGAGAATAAAGCTGACGCTTTGCAATTCTGGTGGAGACAGTGACTATCTTGCCAGATGGGTGTGTGAGCTGAACAGACCGGGTGTAACAATCAATCTTGGCATAATGAGCTTTCATCCAGTCCATACCCAAGATGATGTTAATATCTGAAGACTTGAGGGCTATGAGTGATGCAAGGAATACAAGTCTGTCAACAAGGATTTCGTTACCATGGCTTACACTAGAAGTTTGCCATTTGGATCCAGGAGTTTGAATGAGTAGTGGGGAGGGCATATCACAAAATGATATGTCGTGCAAGCGGGCATAAATTTCGGAAATGAAGGAATGAGACGCCCCAGTATCAAATAGAACCGAAGCTGGATGACAGTTTACAAGGAGTGTACCAAGAACGACATCTGGATCATCCTGAGCGTCTTTAGCTGAGACGTGATGCACACATCCACATTCAGTGGGAGCTGACTTAGTACTGATCATCTTGCGTGATGGCTTACCACGGCCAACAGACTTCTCGGGCTGGGGTGGAGCAACACGGGTCTGAGTGCAAATACGGGCTGTATGGCCTGGCTCTCCGCACTTGTAACAAATCTTGGAGGTAGGATGTGGACCCGCGTTGGCAGGCGGTCCACCAATAGGCCTGGGTGGAGCATACGGCTGAGCTGGGTGAGGCGCCACATAAGATGGTCTCGGGGTATAACCGGGTGGAAGAGCAGAGTTCGGAATCCAAATCCGGCGCTTCTGAGAACTAGAACTGGAGGAAGAACCCAAATCACGGGTGTGCTTACGAGACTCCTCATAGGTGAGCTGAGCTGTCTCCGCATTAATGGCCTTGTTCACAAGAGCCTGGAATGTATTGCAATGGTGCAGGTGGAGATCTCGACGCAACTTGGGGTTGAGACCCTTCCGGAACCTAGCCTGCTTCTTAGCGTCCGTGGACACTTCTTCTGTAGCATAGCGGGCGAGGTTCTCAAACTCTCTACTGTAAGCATCAACAGCCATCTTACCCTTGGTGAAACTACATAACTCTTCTCTCTTGCGGTCAATGAGAGCCTGAGGAATGTGATGCTCGCGAAAAGCCTCAGTGAAATCTCTCCAGGTCGGTATCTGGCCAGCTGGAAGCATAGCCTCATAGTTCTGCCACCAAAGACTAGCAGGACCTTCCAGGTGATATGCAGCATAAGTGACCTTGTCACCTTCAGCTACGTTCGCAGAAGCAGCTTGTGTGTGATACTACGGAGCCAGTCATCTGCATCGAGTGGTTCAATGGAATGATGGAAGGTAGGTGGTTTCAAACCAATGAAATCATAGATGGTCGCTGACTCTTTGCACTGAGGTGCGGTGTTCTCCTCGATACGTGCTAACAAGCGGTTAGACTCATGCTTGTTCCTCTCCATCTCTAACATAAACTCTGCCAGCGAAGACTGGTCGGGAGGATCCTCCTCATCCCTACCACCTCCGTGGTTCAGGCAACGAGCAACAGAACTTTGGTTAACTGACGACATCCTGAGAAGCGGAACCAAGGATGAGGTCAACAACAACTATAGGATGCAACATGTAGCATAAGAAAATTTAGTATCTCTCAAACTCCTAGGACAAATCCGGCAGCATAACGGCAGTAAAATGCTCAAAATGAGACATTCTGCAATAGGCGGGGTAGCACCATACTCAACATCGTCACTCAAGGTTCTGAGATATTACTAAACAAGCTACACTGGAGGTACTCAAACTGGGATATGACTCTGATCAACCAATCCTAAGAGACTACGGAGTAGTAACACGTGATCCTGATAGACAGAAGAGGAAGCCTAGTTCCTTAACCCCGTAGGAAACATAGGATGACTCAGATCAGAAGGGCATGAGGTAAAGAAGTAAAAAGAGCCTTACGTTCCCTTCCACAATCAATTCCCTTACATAACTAAAGAATTTCTAGACTCAACTTCGACCAGGTTGGCTTGGAAATCCTACAGGCAGTCAGGCTCTGATACCAAAGCTGTCGGGACCCCGATTCTAAGTCACACCGATCTAGCATGTAACACCTCATATCACTTTGCGGCCTCACGCACGGTATTCCCACGGGTGTCGCCTTACCATGGCCCGGGACCGTTTGCGCCTTTTGGCTCACGTATATGACAATGTCGCTAGCATCCATATGACAGAGAACCCGGGCCGACATGGCTAGTCGTGAACCCAAAGCGGCACTACGTATGGGGACAGACATACATGAATCAACATCGAGCGTGTCGGTCAGCAGCGTGTGAATCCGGGCTGTAGCACTGGGCTAACAGGACTCCGGGAACCCGGCTGTAGCAGGCTAGGCAGGACTCCGGATGTCACCGCGTGACATTTCCCCGAAGGGACAGACACAGGAACGAAATGAAACACATGCCGGCCAGTCAAGTGTCCAGAGCAGTAGTGCTGGGCTAGCAGGACTCCGGTGAACCGGGCTGTAGCGGACTACTATGGCTAAAGGAGGCACTAGACTACATTTCCCCATAAGAGAGGCTGCCAAGGATAAACAACTAGATTGTCGGATCCCACACATAGCAATACACGTTACACGTACGCATAACATGCAAGTATGTGCTGTACAACATGGCATCACAACATAACGCAAACTCATATAGATAAAAGGCCCAGAAGAGCCACATAGCATTAAGTACAAACAAGGGTCACATGGCCCATCATTCAGAGCATACAAGCAACGGAAGCATTACATGTCTGGGTACAGACAACTACAAAAGAAAAGGCTGAGAAGCCTGACTATCTACAAGCCCCTCCCAAGGGTACAAGATCGTAGCTGAGGTACAAGCTACTCGTCGAAGTCCAAGCGGAACTACTAGTAAGACTGAAGTCCCCGCTGCAAAAACATAAATAAAGCAACATGAGTACAAAGGTACTCAGCAAGACTTACATCAGATCCTATCTTACATGCATTTGTATCAAGAAGGTAGTGTGGGGTTTAGTTGCAGCAAGCCAGCTTTGACTCAGTGGCTATCCTGTTCTACGACTACGAGAAACTTCTTTGAGGTAAGAAGGCGCACACGAGTCCACTAATCACCACCTCAATACACCACTATGGATTCATTCCCGTCTCACTACGAGAAACCATCCATAGAACTCACACTTATCTTGAGCATTTTAGAGTATCCACTTCAAGTTGTCTATGTACCACGTAAGCATCCAAGAATTCCATAACCGAGGACACGGCTATTCGAATAGATCATGATAACCCTACAGGGGTGTACTGCTTCACACACGCTCTCGCCACTTACCGCCGTGTACACGGCATGTACCTCGGCAACCTTCAAGCGGAAGCCTGGCGAGGGTGTCGGCCACGACCTGACTAACCACACAAGACTCTAGTCCAGGTTTATCGCCTATTCGGGTTCCATCCGCAAGGAGATCCGGCCGGGGTGTCGCTCACGGCCCCAAACGATGTGCGCAGGGTTCCCAAGCCCACCTCGCCGGATGGATCTATGCTTGGTACACTGTGCCACTTGTGCCTAGTCTGTCCCAAGCCCACCTGGCCGGGTGCCACTTGGTAGACTACTAACACTACCTACAAACACCAGAAACTAATTGCAACTCCTGGACAGAGATCAAGTTGGTTAATAAGTCGAGAGGGGCACTTAAGCATTCCAATGTGTGGTAGTAGCTAGTCATTGGACAACATACACAGAACTCAGTGCTTAAGGACGGTTCCAGTGAGACAACCCACCATGTACTCCTACATGGCCTCTTACCGCTACCTTTACCAAATCGTGTTCACACACTTAACTCTCAGCACCAGAACATATCGTAACACTCCAATTCATTCCCTATGAATCAGACCTGACACATCTCTAAGCAATAGCAGGCAAGGCATGGTAGGAACACAACATGGCTCAAACAACTCCTACACATGCTAGTGGGTTTCAACTAATTACTGTGGCAATGACAGGTCATGCAGAGGGATGGGTTCAACTACCGCAGCATAAAGTAGCAGTTGAATCATTGTTGTCCTAATGCAATAAAAGAGAGCAGGAGCGAGAGAGTAGGATTGTATCGGAATGAACAAAGGGGGTTTGCTTGCCTGGTAGATCAACAGGGTTCCACTGCTCCTCAGACAGGTACTCTCGAGCACTCTTCGGAGCAGGACCTATCGAGAAAGGACGGTGTCGACAATCAATACACAAGCATATGCAACAATATGATGCATGATCATGGCATGTAGATGTGATGCTGTTTGTGCTAATGCATCTAGCATTCATTTGGGTGAAATCCATTTGAACCAAAGATTCAAATGCATCTCCAAAGTAAGCTCTTATATATGCCATTTATATGTTTTCACCTATGCAGTAGCTATAAGTTGGTTGGTCATGCATGAAACTAGTACAGATGGATAGATTGCATTTTTCTGATAATTTTTCATAGATAAATTATTTAAATCTGAGCTACGGTTGAATTTCTATGAATTTTAGAAGTTTTACTAATTTTCTGGAATTTCCTGATTTATTTTAAATCCAGAAAGTCCTTTACTGCGTCAGCATGACGTCATCGCTGCGTCAGCAGGTCAACGGGCTGGCCAGGGTCAAATCTGACCGGCGGAGCCCACGGGTCAGTGAGACAGGGGTTAACCCCGCGTTGACTCACCTTTGACCTGCTGTGGGGCCCGCTGTCAGCGGCTGTAGGGCGGCTAATTAGTGGGGTTTAGCCACTAATGGCCGTGCCACGTCGGCGGGGTTACGCCGGCGATGACCCAACGCGGTGGCGATCGCCGGCCAACCGTTTCCGGCCACGGCTGGACGTGCGGTTAGGTGCGTTGGACAGCCCGTGGTCCGGGGCATCCAGCGGTGGTCGTGGGGTCGCCGGGGACGACGTGTAGCAGCGAGGGCGGTGAGCGTATGCGGCGGCGGAGCTCGGTGGGGTGCGGGCGCCTCGCTGGGACTCGCTTTCGAGCCGGCTGGGCTACACAACGGCGTCAGGGGCTCTATGGAGCATGCCCGTTGCACGAAGGCAGCGAACGAAGCACGGTGAGCGCGCGCGCTGCGGCAATGGCGGAGCCGAGCTTCGGCTCATGCGGGCAGGGGAGCTAGAGGGCAAGGGAGAGCAGGAGAGTAGGGGGAGTCGATGCAGTGGCTCACAATGGATCCAAAGGTGTCGACGGCGAGCTCGGGGAAGCCTGGACGGCGTCGAATCGACGGTGGGGTTGCCGGCGGCCGAAGCTTGAAGACGACGACGATGCAGTCGTTGCCGGGCGTCCGGAGTGGCTTCTTTCGGTGGATAGGCGAAGATCGTCGATGCGGAGCTCGGGGACACGGCGAGAAGGCTCGGGGGTGGCTGTGGCCGCGTCGGCGTGCGGCAGTGCTCTCCGGTGCGTTCGGGCGTCGCAAGAGAGAGCGAGAGAGAGGAGGGGAGAGGCGCAGGAGAGAGGGAGTGAGGCCATGGGGGAGCTGGGCGCTTCTGGCGAGGCCAGGTCGAACAGGGGAGAGGGCAGGCAGGCAGCTGCCGTGGCATGCATGCGCGCGGCGTGCAGCGACCACGCGCCCTGTCCCTCTGGCACGAGAAGGGGGACGACTGGCGCTGGCCAGTCAGCTGGGCCGGCCTGCTGGGCCAGGCCAGGCCGCACAGTGCCAGGCCGCAGGTAAGCTCCCTTTTTCCTATTTCTTTTTCTTTTCTAATTTTCTGACATTTGTTTGGTTTAATAAAAATACTAAACCATTTTACTTTCTTCTGACAATTTTTGCAGGGACCTAAGGGATTATTCCAAAGCCCCTCACCAAAATTCAGAATTTTTGGACATATATAAAATATATAACATATATATATCCAATGCAAATAATTATTGCATTAATTCCAAATGGCCAAAATAAATATTTGTGAGCTCCTGAAAATATTGGTTTGATTTTTTTAACTCTGTCCAATATTTTTAGAGGGCAACATGAACATTTTCTTGGACCTTTTTGGAGCAATTTTTATCAGGGTCATTTCCAGAAATGATTTTTGAGGGTTTCACAAGTCCCCATTTCAATTTAAATGAAATTTAGACATGATGCACACATGACTAGCTAGTCTAGGTCATACCAGAACTAGGGATGTGACAACACTCCAAGTTGTCTGAACTGCAGAAGACACGCCCTCCAACGTTTGCTCACACTGATAGGCCGCTTGATGCCGATGATTGGCTTCATGACATCGAAAGAAATTTGATTATTGCTCAATGTTCTGATCATGAGAAGGTGCTTTATGCACCCCACTATCTCAATGGAGCAGCTGCAGCATGGTGGGAGAACTTCCTACACATGCATCCCAGTGAACATAACATCACCTGGGAGGAGTTTAAGGAAGGTTTTCGTGGGGCACACATCCCCAGGAGCATCATAAAAATCAAGAAAAGAGAATTTGATGACCTGAAGCAGAGAGGCATGACAGTGACGGAATACAACAGTCAGTTTACCCAGCTATCTCGTTATGCCTACGACGAGCATATGACTGAGAACAAGAGGATGGAAAAATTCTTGGACGGCCTGGCGCCAGCACTAAGATGCCAACTGGTCGTACACACTTTCCCCGATTTCAAAACTCTGGTTGACAAGGCCATTACCTTGGAGAATGAGCGCCGCAGTCTGGAGGACATTCGTAAGCAAAAGAGGGACAAGACGACCCTTGCTCGCAACAACCGAAGCAAGGCTGATGTTCAGAGGAATGAAGCGAGAAAATCCACGACTACTGCTCTAAGGCCAACCAGCCAGTTTCATTCAAGGGACAAGGACTTTACATACCGTCCAGGGGTCACTTGCTATGCTTGTGGTGAAGAGGGGCACTATGCCAAACAGTGCCCAAAACCAAGGAACTCGGCCCCCAAGCCGAACAATGGTGGGAATAATCCAGCCCCCAAGCGCAACAATTTCAATCCCAACAACAACCACAGGAAGGGTCACCTGAACCATGTGCCCAGGGAAGAAGCGCATAATGCCCCAGGCATCGTGCTCGGTACGTTCCCTGTCAACACAGTACCTGCCACGGTTTTGTTTGATTCTGGAGCTTCTCACTCGTTCATTTCGAAGAGTTTTGTTTTGCAACATGGTTTTCCGATACTCCCTTTGGAAAAATCTATGATCATCAAGTCCCCCGGAAATAAGCAGATCACTCAGAGTTACTGCCAAGGAGTGATTATTGAATTAGAAGGACTAAAGTTTCTGGCTAATCTCATCGTGTTGGAAAATAAAGGACTGGATGTCATCCTAGGGATGGACTGGTTGACCACCAACAAAGGATTTATTGACTGTTTCAGTCAGACCGTGATCCTCACTCATCATCAAGGCAAGACAATAAAAGTTACAGCTCAAGAGAGACCATGGTCACGACAACCAAAATTGAACAAAGTGGACATTTCAGAACTGAGAAAAGTTCCAGTGGTGTGCGAATTTCCCGACGTATTTCCTGAAGAACTACCAGGCATGCCACCAGACCGAGAGATAGAGTTCAGCATTGAACTAGCACCTGGCACCACCCCCATCTATAAGAAACCTTATAGAATGGCACCCTCAGAGTTGGTAGAATTGAAGAAGCAAATAAAGGAATTACTGGACAAAGGATTTATTCGAGCCAGCTCTTCACCTTGGGGTTCGCCAGTATTATTCGCCAAGAAAAATGATGGGACACTGAGATTGTGTATAGACTATCGAGCTCTCAATATGGTCACCATCAAAAACAAATATCCGATGCCACGGATAAATGATTTGTTTGACCAGCTCGCGTAAGCCAAGGTGTTCTCAAAAATTGATTTGAGATCGGGATATCATCAATTGAAAGTACGGACAGAAGATATCCCTAAGATAGCATTCACCTCCAGATACGGATTATATGAGTTCACAGTAATGCCGTTTGGACTGACGAACGCCCCCGCATATTTCGTCCACCTCATGAACAAAGTGTTTATGAAATTCATGGACAAATTTGTTGTGGTGTTCATTGACGATATTCTGGTATATTCAAGGACACCAGAAGAGCATGCTGAACATCTCAGAATTGTTTTGGGAGAATTAAGGAAACATCAATTGTACGCCAAATTTAGCAAGTGTGAATTTTGGCTAAGGCAAGTTGGTTTCCTAGGCCATATATTAACCCAAGAAGGCGTGGCCGTAGACCCAGAAAAAGTCAATGCCATACTTGACTGGAAACCACTAGCCAACGTGACAGATGTGCGGAGTTTCCTGGGAATGGCCGGATATTACAGAAGATTTATTGAAGGATTCTCCACTGTGGCAAAACCAATGACACAGTTGCTCAAGAAAGACAAGAAGTTTGTATGGACGGAAGCGTGCGAGAAAAGCTTCCAAGAACTCAAGAAGAAACTAACAACAGCACCAGTTTTGATCGTGCCAGACATACACAAGAGTTTTGAAGTGTATTGTGACGCATCCCGGAAGGGCCTCGGTTGCGTGCTGATGCAGGATGGCAAAGTTGTCGCGTATGCTTCCAGGCAACTACGGAAGCATGAGGAAAATTATCCAACTCATGACTTGGAGCTAGCAGCGGTCATCCATGCACTCAAGGAGTGGAGGCACTTTCTGTTGGGAAATCGTTGTGAAATATATACGGACCATAAGAGCCTTAAATATATTTTCACACAACCAGAGCTAAATTTACGCCAACGACGCTGGTTGGAATTGGTCAAGGACTATGATGTCGGCATTCACTACCATCCAGGGAAAGCAAATGTAGTGGCAGATGCTCTTAGTCGGAACCCCAGCCGGGCAACGACAGTCCACAGAACTTGAGGCCTGAGTTTCAGCAGGAGTTCGCTAGACTCAACATGGTGTTAGTCTCTGAAGGCAATGTATCAAATCTGGAGATACAACCCACCCTAATGGAACAAATTAAGAAGGCTCAGCATGGACATCCCAGCATCGAAGGTATAAAGAGGAAGATGAGCGTTGGCAAGGCTTCAGAGTTCGTCACAGACAATGAAGGAATATTATGGTACGGGGACAGACTTTGCGTACCTAACATTGAGGAACTCAAGCAACAAATCCTAACCGAAAGCCACACCGCTCCATACTCGATCCACCCTGGAGGAACCAAAATGTACAAAGACATTCAGGAAAGATTTTGGTGGCACGGTATGAAAAGGGATATAGCCGCATTTATTGCTTGTTGCGATTCATGTCAGCGCATTAAAGCCGAGCATCAAAAGCCAGCAGGGCTACTCCAGCCAAACAGGATACCTCAGTGGAAATGGGATGAAATTGGAATGGACTTCATCGTCGGACTACCTCGATCGCAACGCGGAAATAATGCCATATGGGTCATCAAAGATAGGCTAACCAAGGTAGCACATTTCATTCCCGTGAAGACGACCTACTCCACTCAAAGGCTAGCCAAGCTTTATCTCTCCCGTATAGTTTGTTTGCATGGAGTCCCAAAGACTATAATATCCGACCGAGGCACTCAATTTGTCTCAAAATTTTGGGATCACCTACAACAAGCTCTAGGCACGCAACTAGCTTTCAGTACAGCGTACCACCCTCAGACTGATGGACAGACGGAACGCGTGAACCAAATCCTAGAGGACATGCTGAGAGCCTGTGTGCTCACCTATGGATCCAGTTCGGAAGAAAGTTTGCCGTATGCCGAGTTTGCTTACAACAACAGTTACCAAGCCAGTGCAAATGGCACCTTTTGAAGCACTGTACGGACGGAGGTGTCGTACCCCACTAACTTGGTCAGAAACAGGTGACAGTTGTATCTTCGGCCCAGACATGCTCAAGGAAGCCGAGGAGAAGGTTAAATAGATCAGGGACAGACTCAAGACAGCTCAAAGTTAACAAAAGAGCTATTACGATCGAAAACATCATGAGGTCAGCTTTGAACCCGGTGATTACGTATACCTCCGAGTGTCTCCTATGCGAGGCCTGCAACGGTTCAAAATTAAGGGGAAGCTAGCCCCAAGATTTATCGGACCCTTCTGTATAGTGGCACGAAGAGGCACGGTAGCCTACCAGATAGACCTACCCAAAGAGCTGTCAGACGTCCACAACGTGTTCCACGTCTCATAGTTGAGGAAATGTGTGAACAACCCGGAAAAGCATGTATCTCATGAGAGCATTGATGTGCAACCAGACCTCACCTACAGAGAGCGACCAGTAAAGATATTGGAAGAGTCTGAAAGGAGGACCCGTTAGAAAACGATAAAAAATTTCAAAGTTCAGTGGAGCAATCACACTGAGGATGAAGCTACATGGGAAAGGGAAGATTTCCTTCAGGCAGAGTACCCACATCTATTTGAGGATCAGCTGTAATCTCGGGGACGAGATTTTTCCTAAGGGGGTAGGTGTTGTGACACCCAAAATTTTATTTGGCTTTTTCAAACTTTTATTTGATTTGAGGGATGTGATTTAAAATTTTTCTTCTAAAGAACTCTCCCTCTAAAAAATTTCCTTTTTATGACAAATGTTTTGTTTGGTTTCATCCTAGACTTGATTGTTGGTCTTGGAGGTTTTTCATCTCATGTTGGCTCAAATGTTTTTCACTTGGAAAAATATTTTTGAAAATCTTTTAAATAATCCTATGGCATTTGGAATGATCCTTTCCCCTTTCAAAAATCCCTCTTGCCATGACCTAAGTGGAAATCCCCTCCCATAAGCCTTTCCCCATCTTCGGATCATGATATACTTCAAATCCAGCAAGTTGAACCTCCCCATGAATTTTCTTCCATTTAATTCTTATCGAAAATTATTTCTGCCCTCTACTTTGGCTCTTGGAGATTTACAAAGGAGCTACCCTTTCTACTTTGAGTTTTGCCTCCAAACCAATTTCCCTAGCTAGTCCTTAGAGCCCTCAACCAAGATCCATGAAGATCCACTGGTCTCCAGTTCAAATATTTCAAATTGGGCTTGCTACAAGTTTGGACCATATTTGCCAAATTTGATGAAATTCAATTGTTTTCTCCTCCTAAAAATCTGAGAAAATTCAGGCAGCCTCTGGATGCATTGAGAGGTCACCTCACCAAGTCCCAGCTCCAGAAAAAAATTTCTTCATGCCAAATCATTTCGTCGAACACCTGATGGACATTGTTTCTGTCAATGTTCAGTAGTTCAGTAAACAGTTTCAGTAAACCACTGTCGTTTTCTTCAGAGCTTGTTCTCGATCTCGCCAGTACCACGGTGGCGCCTTGCTCCCTGTTCCCTCCTTCTTATCCCTGCGCCGCACGATCTACTGGAGGCTTGCGGGCGTCGGCGACGAGCAGGAGGAGGTGCGCCACCCGTGAGCGACGGCAGCAGCGGCTTTGCGGCTGCCAGAGAGAGGCGCAGCGTTGAACGGCGCCGTCCAGCGCCGCCCAAGCCACCGGAGGCCGCCGCGTGGCCATCCACTCACCCGTGCGCGCTGCCATCCTTCATCGTGAACTGCTAGGCGCGGAGCGCGCTCTCTGCCGCCGTCGTGCCCGTACGGCCGCCCCGTCGAGGATCGGCGCATTACGCCTAGCTCGACCGAAGTTTAGTGGGGGAACGGCACCAGCGATCCTCCCTGATGGTGCCTAGCCACTTAAAACCCCTGCCCAACCTCTGCCTCGCCGTAATCGCTCGCTGGAGCTACCCCGTTCACGGCCACCCCCTCGGATCGCCTATAAAAGGGGGCCCCGAGCTCAAACTCGAACCCACACCACCTCTGCACACCACCAATACAACGCCAAGCCACTGGAAGAGCCCCGAGGGAGCCTTCTTCAACAACTCCGGCCGCCTCGACCCGCCACGGGGTCCAGCTCGATTCGCCCCCGTGCGTGCACCTCTACCTCTCAGCTCTTGCCAGTAGCTTCCTAATGCATCCACTCTGCTGACCCGCGCTTCAATTTGGAGTTTGCAGCGCCCACCGGAGTACTCCACCATCGCCCGAACCACCGTCCGCCGGAGAAAGTGTTGCCGTCGACGTGGTGCTCTCCGACGGCCAAGCCCACCACCCACCGACGCAGAAGAACACCCTTAAACTCTTGGTACCCTCCGATCTCTCTGCCTCGCCGTGGTTCGACGCCGGCGGCCACCGCAGCCTTCGGGCGCCGGCGAGCTCCTTTGGAGTTTAAACCTGACGGGTGGACCCCCCCGTCAGCCTCTCTTCTTTTCCCCCCTCGAACCGTTTTCTGTTGGCGCCTTCGGGCAAATGCGCTTTCTCTTTGGGCTGGCGCCTTTTATTCCGAACCGTTTTCTGTTTTCTCAAACAAGTCCCTGGTTCTTTTCTGTTTCATCACAGATCAGTCCCTGGACTAAAACCCTTATAACTTTTTAATAAAAGATGATTCTTGATTGATTCTTTTTCTGTCAGTCTTGTATTTTTGTCTAGTTTTTTATAGTATTTATTTGGAAATTTTTTGGAACAATTTTTATGCACGCGACGATTTTCATGTTAGTATACGGTTTCGTTATACCGTAGGTTCTGGAGGAGGTGACGGAGCCGCGAACTTCACCGAGCTAGACTCCGACTTCTCCGAACCAGGCAAGCATGTTTGAACCTTTGATATGATAGGTGTTTTGCATGTTTGCTTGAATGGTTGTGCATGGCATATGAGCATCGGTGAGTATTACGTTGCATGCAAGGCAACTATCCGTGTGTTCCGAAGTTACTGTGATCTTGTATGAGAGATGACCTGATCATGTGGTGACATGAAAGGTAGTAAGATGGTATTGTTGTAGCATGCCAGTCTTACGTCATCCGATAAACTCCGACGTTAACGTGGACTGAGCCACGTTACCATTCTTCCCCTTTCGTGCTGCCACATGTTTTCTGCAAAGAATACGGTTTAGTAAGTTGTTAACCTCTTTCCGTGTACACACCAAATAGAGGGGCCGGGATGAGGGTTCCATGGCCCTGGATTAAAGCCAGTCATCCGGTCAGGGGGCATGGGTGTTTCCGGTTGGGACCGAGAGGGGGGCACCCCTTAGAGCGCGCGTATATAAATTTGAGCCCATGCTACGCGAGGTTGTAGCCTCCCCGTCTCAAAGTTTTTTCTTGAACGTTGCCGAGGGTGATTCCTGGCATCAGAATGTTGAATGGGTGTGTACTGGTTAGATGTGTTTCTCCTAAAACACCGTAAACGGAACTAGTCCCTTGTGACTACTGAAATCCGTTGGCTGTGGTTAAAGTACAAACTCTGCAGATTCAAATCCTTCCGAGTCATCGTGTCCATCTTCAAGGACCATGGCCAGTATATCCATATCTATGTCAATCCTCGTGGTAAATCCCCGGTGAACAAGCTTGAGTAGTATACCCGTTGAATTGTTATTCCTGTGGATGGACTAACCGTTTGTTTATCTCGTACTTGGATATTCCCTTGAAATGAATTAAATTCATGAGCTACTGAATTATTAAGTTGTGAAATATAAGCCCTTTATGTGATGTCGCTCAGACGTCCGACTGTGGCACGCCCGTTATTTACTTTCAATATAAGCCCTTTATGTGATGTCGCTCAGACGTCCGACTGTGGCACGCCCGTTATTTACTTTCAATATAAGCCCTTTATGTGATGTCGCTCAGACGTCCGACTGTGGCACTCTTGTCATTTACTTTCGATATAAGCCCTTTATGTGATGTCGCTCAGACGTCCGACTGTGGCACTCTTGTCATTTACTTTTGATATAAGCCCTTTATGTGATGTCGCTTCAGACGTCCTACTGTGGCACTCTTGTCATTTACTTTTGATATAAGCCCTTTATGTGATGTCGCTTCAGACGTCCTACTGTGGCACGCACTGTTATATATTTTTCAATTATAAGCCCTTTATGTGGTGTCGCCTTGACGCCCGACTGCGGCATTGTTTTTTTTTCATTTGTATCCTTTTGAGGAGTCATTCAGACACTCGATTGGCCTTCAGTATTACTTTGGGATTTCGGGAGGACTACCGCCCGACTTCCCTTTTATTTCCCATGCATTGCCACCTCGTTGTTTGAGTGCGCTCTATTAATCTGTTCATATGCATCATGTTTACATTTGTTATATCTTAAGTCCGAACTGTCTTGCGAGTACTTTCATAGTACTCACCTGGCTTGATGATTTGGCCAGATGTTGACGAAGGCGATCTCATGGATGAAGAGTTTGATAGTGAGTTCGACGCCTAGAGGAATCCCAGTCAGTCCCGTGCGATCCTGGATTTTGGTCACTTGTATTATATACGCTTCCGCCACCCACAATAAGTATCCTCGAGCCTCACTCCAACGCTCGAAGAGCTGTTAGTTTCAGGAGTCATGTCACCCACTTCACTGTGATATTTCCACCACCGCTTTTATCGTGAGTTAGTAGTTATGCCACCCTATCCGCCTTTATGTGTAATATTGGCGCATTTGTAATAAATTGTTGAGCAATCTCTGCTCAACCTTGTATTATATCTAGTACTCCTGGTTTTTCTTCTGTGATCAAGATATTGTCTACCAGTGAGAAGGAATTCTTCTTTACTGGTCCGTAAAAGGGATCGTTTTCTCAATAAATATTTTTATTGGAAAACCGGTCGTGACAATGCCTAGCTAAAGAAGATGGCATTGCATAATTCACATATACTCCCTCCATTCCTAAATATTTGTATTTTTAGAGATTTCAAATGGACTACCACATACGAATGTATATAGACATATTTTAGAGTGTAGATTCACTCATTTTGCTCCATATGTAGTCACTTGTTGAAATCTCTAAAAAGATAAATATTTAGGAACGGTGGGAGTATGATATAGAAACTAAACAGGCGGCATTCACACAAAGCAAATCTAAACTAAGCTGATGACATATGAGATGTATAATGTAAGCAATGCGAGGCGGCATATGCATGATATGACTAACATCAGCATGCTAGGTTAGAGCAAACGCATCAGGGGGTAAATAGGAGTGGTCGGCTCCCTCTGAACCCCCCTCTGAACAGTTATCTTCCTCTGGAATACAATCTGGAATGGTGGGAGGGGGCCCACTTCGCCCACCATGGAGCGGCGTTTGCATGACATTATATTCCCACGCAATGGTCTTCTCTTTTTCTCTACATGTTTAGTACGATTGTGTACAATAACTGACATGCATAATAAAAAAACATAGTTAGATTATGTAAGGCCTAAGGGGTGCATGCAGAAATCAAGACTGATGGTAGCAAACGAGTGGATAGATCCAAAACTAATGATAGTAGGTAGAGTATAGCTTTAGTTTAAAAAGATAGACAATCGATTATCTACTGTTTGTGCAACCAACATGAACCACATAGAAGACCCCAGATGAACTAGATAGTAGACAGATACTATTCGTTGCTGCCTCGATATGTGCCCCACAGGCATTTTAAAACTCAAGTTTGAACATTAGTTTGGACCTGACTCGGTGTCTAAGAGGTGAACAGGACGATAAAGTAGAAGGTAATAATAACTGATGTATAACATAAGCAGACACGAAAGAGTGCGACCTCTCTTCCGGAACTGTGTAGTCCTTAGGTTCATCTGCTCAGTCGATGATGGTAATGCAGTTGGCGTGGCTGCCGACAACAGGGAAGATGATTTGAGGCGGCGAAAGAAAGTCTACAGGGGGAATCTCTACCGTAGTGAACGCTTCCATCGATGGTGCACCTCAGGTGTGGTGGATGACGACACGGCAGGAGCAGGACATAACACACAGAGTTTTCTTTGACACCTATCTGGAAATGAAGTAAATCTGTAAGGGCTCCTTAGAATTGGAGTATACTATAAACGCAGGGACAGGAAAAACACAGGAATATGATAGGAATGCACGTGCAAAACAGAGCATTTGCAAACATAGGATTTATGTCAACCTGGGTGTTTGGTTCACATGAATCGGAAGAACACAGGAATGGAGAAACATGGTCAAATTAAAGTCAAGCCACATGAAAAATGAAAAAAAAATAAGAATCTTATTATGCTAGTAATGCAATTAGCCATGTTCTTCATACATATTAATTTGAAAAGGACGTCCAAGTGGATATTAAATTTCCTACATTTTTTCGTTGAAAGAGACAAAAAATAAAAAAAATCCTCTAGTTTTGCTTTGCTCCATTCCTTCTAACCAAATACACGAATAGTATACCATAGTAATGTTTCCAATTCCTATGTTTTCCTTCACTTTTTCTTTGAACCAGTGGCGATTCTAGTAGGCAGTCTTCAAGAGGATGAAGCCTGCCCTCAAAATATTTTGTGAGCTTCCACATGAGTATCATATAATGGCTATCTTGCTAAACCGATTCAAATTGTGGTTCAAAAGAGCATTTAGTTTCTCCCTGTTAAATTTGTCACCATGATTCATTTATTTCTATATTTGCAACTGCCTTGAACCAAAGGATCCCTGAGGGATCGACATGAATGCAGAGTAACAAAGTCATGCGATGAGTGTACAACCTCTTTGGCATAGCCTTGTCGACCTCAGCATCATTGGGTTGGACGTGGAGGATGGTGATGCTGGTGTGATTGTTGGAGGCGGGGAAGAAGATCTGAGGCCTCTGGAGACGGCGCCGAGGCTACTGCTCCGCTGTGATGGATGGTTCCCTCTTTGGAGCAGCTCCAGTGAGGTGTACGACGGCGAGGCTGAAGCAGGACAAGATAGACAATGTTAATCTAAAGTGGGACTCTAATAGCATCAGCAATAGATGATGTAAAATACATCACCAAAAAGTGCTAGATGTAAAATGCATCAGCCGCGCCGCCGCTCCGACAGATGATGTAAATACTGTTCACTCTAAACTTAACTGAAGAAACTGAACTTTAGAGTCGAACCTGAATTTTACTGTCGAAACTGATTGAACTAGCAGCGGAGCATTGCAACAGAAGTTTAGGGTGTTCGAGCACTAGTAGCAGAGAAGCAGTGACCTAAATCAGCAGCCGCTCGAGCAAGGAACCCAGTAGCAGAGAGCAACTCATGCAGCAGCACCGCGAGTGAGTGATAAAGCAGCAACTCATGTAGCTGCCGCAGGTCGTGCAGCAGTAGTAGCGCGAGAGAGAGCAAGAGCAGAGCAGAGCAACAGCACGAACGAGAGCAAGAGCGGAGCAGCAGCACGACCGACAGCAATAGCAGAGCAGAGTAGCAGCACGAACAAAAGCAAGAGCAATGCAGTAGCGCGACCGACAGCAAGAACAGAGCTGCAGCGCGAGAGCCGGAGCAACAACAACATCAGCTAGTGTTGGTGTGGAATTCGCCACCGAGGAAGCAACGACATGGGGGAGAGACGCCGTCGAGGAAGTGGCCGGCGATGGCGCCGTTGATGGAGACCCGCCATGGCTGCTCGGTATCGAGCACCTGCAGCCCCATGAGATCGAATAAAAGATAAAATGCAGCGGTGAGTGCAGAACCTCCTTGGTGGCGCCGAGTAGGCCTCGGCTTCATCGAAGGAATTGGTGAGGGTGCCGCGGTTCCGGTGGGGCAGGTCAAGACGGCGCTGTGGGGATGGAGGTGGCGCGATAGACGAGGCAAACGTCGGTGCAGCTCCTTGGAGGTGGAGGACGGGGAGACTGATCCGGTGGGACGGCGAGATCGATGACGGATCCTCATCTGGTGCGGTGGATGAGGGACGGCGAGCTGTTGCTGTGGACGATGCCGTCGGGGAAGAGTCTCCGGCTGGGCGGCGGTCGGGAGGGCGACGGAGGAGCGAGGGGTTTCACGGGTTTTGGCGGCCTCGGTGTACGAATGGGGGATGAAGGGGAAGGTAGGGGGAGCCATGGCTTAGGGACGCGCTTGTCCGAAATGTAGGGTAAGTTACGAACGTACCCCCACCGGTTTGGACCATGCGACGTCGAGGCGACATTTCCGGCTGAGGGTTAGAAGGGGGATTTCACGTGTCTGGGCTGTGAGACTGATTTCGGACGAGGAGGGAGTTTTCGCCCGCATAGAAATTTTAGGATAACAAAGTGCGGCGTGGGTTGAAGAGGCAGGAGTTTCACAGCAGAAGAGACAAAAGATACTTGAGCTTGAAATTTTCGGGATAACAAGGCACGGATTCCATGTTCGGCAGAACAAACTTAACGTGTACAGAAAACAATTCATACAAGACACAAGAGAGTCATGTCCCCTTTTATTATATTGCTATAAATGCCATTGAAAAATATACAAGAAAAATGTAAAAAAAATCGGGAGAACAAGATTAGCCTGTACAGTACCAAATCAATTCTCACTCCCCTCAACAACAACAAAAAACAAATCAATTCCCACCACAAGAAAGAGTCATGTCCCTTTTTATATGATTACAAATGCCAGGATCTCGAATTTCAATTTTTGAATTCACGTTATGTTGATTTCGAATATATCGTTAGGTGATCTTGTGGTTTATAATGGATGTTGTCCTACATTTTGATCTTCCATCTTATATGAACATTTTACTCCACCCTATGAACATATATATTGTCGTCTACCATATGGACTAAATTTGAATCAATTTTCCTTATTTGAATACGATTGTTGTCAAGTTATATCATCATTTACATATTATCTTGATAACAGAAAACATGCATATAGTAGTAATAATATTTCACTATGAACTACATGTACCATACGATCTCCAATTCAAATATGCGTATCCATTTTATGTTAAATTCAAATCACAGTACATTGGTCTTGGTAGCGAGATGTTCGGGATAATCTAAACCCTGTTTTCATATGTATAATTTTTGGCCGAATTGGGACAAGTTTTGGTATAAGCTTCTTGCAAACTGGAGATTCTCTCCACAAGCCTCGTGGTTCCGAGAGGGAACGTGTCACCTTTGTGTGCGAAATGATATACACTTCCTCCCCCTGATTTTCTTTAAGAGGCAACATAGAACTATATGAGTGCCCTGTTAAATTTTGGAATTATTCCGGGTTTGTTAGGCCTTTTTTATACAATAATTGAGTTTCTGGACATTTAATGTGCATAATTCAAATTAGAACTGCAAGCACATGCTCCAGTGCACCAAAGTTGGTTGAAAAATCACATGTGTGTCCTCGGGTGAATTTCTAGGTCCCATGCAAGAAATGGGAATAAAATTTAAACATCTAGGCATCGTGACTCAGCCGAGAACATTGAGAAACTTGGTTTTTAAATTCCTGTAAATCCAAAACTCGCCTAGAAATCATAAAACTTGGCATGGTGTCATGTCAGGGCACTAACATGTTGTGGTAAAAAATTTGGCCGAATTGGAACAAGTTTTGGTATAAGCTTCTTGCAAACCGGAGCTTCTCTCAAGAAGGCTCGTGGTTCTGAGAGGGAACGTGTCACCTTTATGTGCGAAACGATATACACTACCCCCTTGATTTTATTTACAGAGGCAACATAGAACTATGTGAGTGTCATGTTAAATTTTGGATTTGATCCGGGTTCGTTAGGCCTTTTTTATACAACAATTCAGTTTCTGGTCATTTAATGTGCATAATTCAAATTTGAACTACAAGCACATGCTCCAGTGCACCAATGTTGGTTGAAAAATAACAGGTGTGTCCTTTGGTGAATTTCTAGGCCCCATGCAAGAAATGGGAATGAAATTCAAACATCTGAGCGTCGTGGCTCGGCCCAGAACATTGAGAAACTTTGTTTTAAAATTCTTGTAAATCCAAAACATGCCTGAAAATCATGAAACTTGGCATGGTGTCATGTCATGGTACTAACATGTTGTGGTAAAAAATTGGCCGAATTGGAACAAGATTTGGTATAAGCTTCTTGCAAACCGGAGCTTCTCTCAAGAAGGCTCGTGCTTCTGAGAGGCAATGTGTCACCTTTGTGTGCGAAACGATATACGCTACCCCCTTGATTTTCTTTACAGAGGCAACATAGAACTATATGAGTGTCATCTTAAATTTTGGAATTATTCCGGGTTCGTTTGGCCTTTTTTATACAATAATTGAGTTTCTGCTCATTTAATATGCATAATTCAAATTTCAACTACAAGCACATGCTCTAGTGCACCAACGTTAGTTGAAAAATCACATGTGTTTCCTCGGGTAAATTTCTAGGTCCCATGCAAGAAATGGGAATGAAATTCAAACATCTAGGCGTCGTGGCTCGGCCGGAAACATTGAGAAACTTGGTTTTTTAATTCCTATAAATCCAAAACACGCATGGAAATCAGGAAACTTGTCTTGGTGTCATGACATGGCACCAACATGCTATGGTAATTTTGCTGTCCGATTTGCGAAGGCGCACACATTAACAATCAACAGTCATTTTGGAACAAGTGTTGTCACGTTACAATCGGAAACACAAGTATCATTGAAACCATGGGTGTTCTACTTACCATTTACTTGTAGCCATGCGTCCCCTTTTTTTATTGGCTAGGAGGCACATTGCGGGGTAGCTATTTGAGTATGGGAGGCGTGGGATCAGACCCCTGCGCGTGCTTATCTTATCGGGAGGAGAGCCCTTTGACCTCCATCTGCCGCCCACCTCTCTTCCAAGTTCCCCATGAATGGCGCCCGAGCCCCTGTTTAATGGAGTGGCTATGTCTCACTTGACTGAGATTTAAGAGAGAAAAAAGAAAATCTGAAAAGAAATATTTGCACGGATCTTAATGTAAGATTCCACGGACCTATATAGCATCTACTGCGACTTATAGCAAGACTGGTGAATATATAAGGACGACAGTGGATAATAATTGTCTTACATATTTAGGAAGATAATTAAAAAAGCCACATGCGGCTACACCAGAAATACACAAGGGCAAAAAAAGAAGGAAGACACATACAACGATCTGGCTCGCTGATCTCTACTTTCTTGATGCATTGCAGGTCACGGAGACTAGTTCTCGCAGCGAGCGGCGATGATCTCTTTCATCAGTTTCATGTTCTTAATACACTGCTTGGCAGCATCCACGGATTCCTCCACCAGCCTTTCATGCTCGATGCGGAGCATGGCATTCTCGTCCATAAGTTTCTTGACGATGACGCCCGTCCTCTTCAACAAGGCAGCGGTCTCCTCCACCTGCTTCGCCCTTCCGACGATCTTTGCCCTCAGCAGGTCACGCTTGGTGCGGAGCTTCGCCTTGTCCTCCCATAGTCCTCGGATGACGATGGTTGCATTTTTAAACGAGGCATTCATCTCATCCAGCAGCTTCATCCTGCCGGAGATCCGACCCATCAAGCCATCGAGCATAGCGCGCATGCGCCTGTGAGAGTCCTCGCCTGCCTGCGAGACATTTTCCCAGGCCGTTGCAGCACGGGAGGACTTCCCTACTCCATTCGCGGCACGGCAGGACATCTGTGCTGCTTCTGCGGTGCAGTCAGACCAGTCTGCTGCATCAACAGCGCGGCGGGGCCTCAGTGCTGCTACGGCGGTGCGGCGGGACATGTCGGCTACTACGGCGGCGAGGCGAGACATCTCTCGTGCTTCCGCTTCCATGCTCACCTCCCCTAGTAGTAATCTCTCGATCCAGAACTCATGCGGGCCATGGCAGATGCAAGGGAACAACGATGAAAGACTTGTTTGTTTTTGTGGATGAGGAGTTGAGGAGGAATGTGGAGTCATCTTGGAGTAGAGTATTTTATAATCGAGTACTAATACGCTCCTAAGTGGGAAACCATTTAGGTTGTGATCAGTGTGAACAGGTTTGCAATTAAATATTGCGTCATAGTAATTTGGAATGTGACGAGACGAAAGCTCAAAATTTATTGATAGTTCTAGTTTCGAAGTGTGGCACTATTCTAGGATGGCGTAACATGGGCACACATTCTTGGCTGTGGTGTGGTACTTCTTTTTCTACTGCTGTGTACGTGCAATAACTGGCACCATTGGATACATATCTTACGATTATTGGGGTGTTCGACAGGAATAGCCACATGGCGAGCTATAGACTAGTCTTTTTTTTCACACGCATTACATCGACACATATCATCTCTCTCCCTCTTTCCCACACACACACCTAGTCTCTTGGGACTTCTCGCACGCACCATCTCTAGCTCCCTAGGTCGATGCCACCCACATACACTTGTACTCTGAGTTTAGTATGTTATACATGAAGAGAAGAGTTGCACAAACGCACTCGTCCTCTCTCACACACGAATTGTAGTGTTCTCAACCATCCGATTGGCTCTATCATAGGTTCCCGTTGCTCCTTGGCCTTGAGATTGAGAAGTTTAAAACGCGAAGGCTAAGCTAGAGGCGCGAGGTTTTGGTTAATGTGCGAGCCGCACACGGCACCAACACAACACGAGCTTCGTCTGCATGGTGCGTAGTCAGGTGGGTACTACTACTAGTAGTACTACTTTGATGTGCCGCGTCAACTCACAGAAGTATGGAACACTTCCTCAACAAACAAGCATATAAGCTGCTTATATTTCTTACCCAAAGGCCTCAACAAACAAGCATAAAAGCTTCTTATACTTCTTACCCAAAGGATCTTTATATCTAATAGACACAAAATATCCGTTCTACTATTGGAAATTACTTTAATTGCTGATCTGATGTCGAAGTAATTGCTGCATCGCCACCAAAACAAACCATCTCTTATGCTAAAGTAGACCGAGCTAACCCTATATTAGCATATTACTAAGATAAACAGAAGGCACTGTAGAATCATTTAGGAGGTGAGCTTGTCAATCTGAATGTGGAGGGACACCGTCCTCGACAACCCAGCCCCAACCAGGAGCTTGGGCGGAACTGTGAAGAAGTTCAGCTCCTGCACGGCGATGTCGCCGGGGTCCTTGTTGCTTGTCAATTTGATTTCCACCTTGACGGCGTCGGTCCTGCCTTTGGGTTCCCCCAGTGGGCCGTTCGCCCACAGCTTGGCCGCGTAGTGCGGCGGTGGGGATGCCCCCGCTCTGATGCAGATGACCAACACGGTGATAGGCGCGCCGATGTCGAGCATGCCGCCAACCAAGAAAATACGCGGTCGTCCTCCTCCGCGAACAGCAAAAGTCGTGGCTCTGACACTGGCACTTGCAGCTGGAGCACCTTGCCGTACTGGATCCTGTGCATGGGCATGGGATGCACGATGATGATGTTGTGGGGAAGCATCGGTGGCGGTCCTTCGTAGCCGCAGACGGGCACGGGAAATTTGCCGGGCGCGAGCAGACACACGCTCTGGTGATCGGCGAGCTTGTGGCAAGTGATGTAGAGCCCACAGCCTTCGTGCGGGCACTCCACCCTCACCGAGGAGAGGACGGCATCCATCGCCGTGTTTCGCACGTCGAAGCCGCCGCCGCACTCGGTCTTCTGGCATTGCCGCTGGTTCCCGGGGCACTCGTCGCGGCAGTCTGCGCAGGCTAGGTGCCCTCCCTTGCACTACACAAATCAATCGAACAACACATCAATCAAGAAATCTGCACCTTGCTCGATCAGCCGAACGGACGAAGTGTATTCGAACATCATACAATGGAGGCTTCAAGGGGCGAAGGCACAAGTGGTAGTGGACCAAGGTGAGGTCCATAGAGACCATGGAGAGCTCCATCGCCGGGTCCTGTTCCGTCGGCATGATCTCTCTCTCCTCGTGCACAACCATGTCTTGCTTTAGGGCCGGGGCATTAGAAAGTTTTACCATCACATATTCATACTACTTCAAGGTGCATTAAATCAACACATTTAAGTATCAAAAGGAAAGTCACAGCATGCATGCATGTGTTGTAGTTAATGCATCGATAAACGCAAATTATTGAAATATATCGAGTGCACTGCTTTGATGTGCCGTGTCAACTCGTACAACAAGGAGAAGTTTGATTACAATGCCCTCTCCCTCGCCCATGAGCGTGGTGGCTCGCAGGACTAGGAGAAGCTTTCGCTACACGCTCTCTGTCGTGGAATTGTCACGGCAGATGTCCTCGTGCAAGGACTTAGTCGTGGAGCCATCGCAGCTAGGAAGCTTAAAGGGGTTAAACGGGACAAAGGACACGAGGATTATACTGGTTCGGCCCCTTACGTTGAAGGTAAAAGCCTACTCCAGTTGAGGTGGAATTACTTAGGGTTTCGATGACCAGGAGCTAAACCGCTCTGCCTGGCTATCGATCTGATCTTACTTGTCCTGAACCGCTGCCAGGTCGTCCCTCTATATAGAAAGGTTAACGCCCAGCGGCTCTTAGAGTCCCGGCCGGCTCATAAACTGTGTCCGGCTTGGACTCTTAACTATTCTTGCCTTACAGTACAAGTCATGCCACAACGGCGGTTTACCACTACGGGCCTTAACTCGCCTCTGGGCCTTAGACCTACTACTAAACCGCCATCCTTAACCTGTCCTTGGGCTTCTGAACGAAGAGCTGTTGCAATGTAATCCGGCCCATCTTGGGCGGGTTACACCGATAGCTATATCCTCAACATTAGGCCCCAGATTGATTTGAACCGGTTCATGTCAATCTTCAATACCTTAAGAGAAAATCTTCCGGCTTCTGTTTGCGCGAAGGTTATAACCCGCCATGACGTCATCTTCTGGATTCTTGGTAACCCGCCATGACGTCATCTTCTGGATTCTTGGTAACCCGCCGTGACATCATCCGCCATTAATGCACATTCTGTCCAACGTATCTCAACGGATCCTTATCTTAATAAATATCCCGAAAATCGAGGCGCCTCTGCAGCTGGATAATCATGTCTTCAGCCTCCTCGTTTCTCGCGCCTACTTAACAGCCATCCCTTATAAATAGGCCCGACCGGGTCCTCTCTCACTCCTCCCTTTCCATCGTCTTCCTCCTCTCAACACCTCAGAGCCCGAGCTCCGCCGCCGCCGCCGGGCCTCCCATCTTCCTCAGCCTCGGCCGCTGCATCAATTTGAGCTAGTCCAGAGAACGGCGGCGACTCTCCGCAGTGAACCTGCAACTGTAAGTCCTCTTCTTCTCAAACATCAGATCCGCATTAGGGTTCCACGTTCCTTCCTGTTCTTCGTAGTTCATCTCCGTTCTTTCATAGTTCTTCCACCACGACTTCTTTTGATTCGAAAAACAGTATAGAACTCCTGCGGTAGTGGTTTTGCACCCATTTCCAATACTTGCAGATCCCTTTTGCTTGCAAAAAGACCTCATTAGGACTTATGAACTTCTCTGTGCCAGTTTTTAGGTCTAGAAAATTTTCCTTTCTAGACGACCGTTTGATCCAAAATAATTACTACAACCTGTGAAACTTGTTTGTGCAACACTTAGGCAAAAATTGCATCTGTTAGCTATGGCGGCTCATATCACTGGCTTAAAAAAGGCTATGCTTCATGAATATTCCGGGTCATCCATAACAGAGTCAAATAACTTAGTTGCTCACGGTATCCATAGCGGCTTAAATAACCCGACACAATTGGCCATATATCATTAGGCCCCTTCATAAGCCGCCACCTTAAATACTGAACCGAAATTTTCCTCCGGCTTAAATTTGAACCGGAATTTTTATTTTGTCATAGGCTTCCATCCTTCACAATGCCGCCCAAGGCTCCCAAGGCGCCCATTACGTGCAACTGGGTTAGATCCAACGTTACTGATAGCACCTTAGCTGACTTCGTGAAAACGAGTTACCTGCCCAAGAAAGAGGTCATGTCCTATCGTGCTCCTGACCCGTCCGAAGAGAGACCTCAACCCAAGGACGGAGAGGTTGTCATATTTGCTGATCACATGAGCCGGGGCCTTGCTCCTCCTGGCTCAAAATTCCTCAGAGATGTTCTGCACTTTTTCGACCTGCGACCTCAAGACATTGGACCCAATTCCGTGTCGAACATTTGTAACTTCCAAGTGTTCTGTGAGGTGTACCTTGGAGAAGAGCCCAGCTTGCTACTCTTTAGGGAGTTATTTTATCTGAACCGCCAGAATGAATGTGCCAACGGGCCTAGCTTGGAACTCGGTGGAATCTCAATCCAACGACGGAGAGATTGTCTCTTCCCTTATGCTGAGCCTCCAAGCCACCCAAAAGATTGGAACCAGACATGGTTCTACTGCCATGATACTTCTCCGACTGATGAGAACCCTCTGCCCGGCTTTCGCGCCCTGCGTCTGGAGTCAAATCACCCCCTGCCAGACAAACTATCTCAAGCTGAACGTCAACCACTTATTCCTACCATCAACAAAATCAAAGCTCTTCTGGGGAACGGCCTGAATGGCATTGATCTGGTCCGGGTCTGGATTGCCTGGCGGGTGATTCCTTTAAGCCGCCGGCCCGGCTTAATGTGCGATTATACCGGCCGGAAGGATGATCCTCTTCGGCACAGTCCCGACGACTTACATGAGGACGTCATTGATGATATGACCAAGTCTCTTCTGAACGAGAGCCTGGCAGATTGCGGGAGGACAGGCTTAAGCCCCTTCTGCAAGGCTAACCCGGCCCCAGCGGTAAGCTATTGACCTGTATACCTCACCTTCCATTTTAACGATTTCGTCTTAACTTCAAAAACCTTTGTTGTATTTTACAGGCTAATGATAAATTCTGGAAGGTCAGGTATGACCATGAAGCTGCTAAGAAAGCCAGAAAGGTTAAAAAAGCCGCCAGGAAAGCCGCTCCCCGCAAGAAAGGGAGTAAACCTAGCGCCTCGGACCTGCTTCACCTGGAAGACACCTCCGAGTCAGAGGTAGCCCTTGATTCTTTAGGCTCCTTTTTGAACCATCTTATTGACATGGATTATCAGCAGGAGGACACCGGAAGGAGTCATGAAGTGATTGAAGAGGTAACTATAATTTCCTCCGACTCGGAGCCTTTGCCAAGACTGAAAGTCCGGAGAGTAACCCGGAAAGTAAGATTTTCACATCCTTTAGCTTATCAAGATCCTCAATTTCTTTTGAAGCGACAGATTCATGAAAATCGGAGGCAGACCCGGACCAGCAAGGATGCAGACCTCTCCTCCGGCTTACCCGAAGCATCAAGGAAGCGCCGGACTGAGGTTAACTCCGACTTATATCCTTTTCATCCTTTGGCGGGCGTCACTCGTCAACCACTCAATTCTTCTGATTCAAACTATCAGGGAACTTCACCTTCCTCCGGCGACTCCATGCAGTCTAGCTTGCCGGCTTTCAAAACCGCACCCGGGTAATGATGATCAACTTATTTTGTGCTTATCTTACTCATGTTTTTGCACCAACCCTTTGACTTTCAGTGTACAAGTAAAGCCCAGCAAGAGGGCGGAGAAAAATAAGCCGGCCGAAGAGCCGGTCCTGACTGAACCTGATGCTTCTGCTCATGAGCCGCCGTCTGCACCAGCTCCTGAAACCACCACTGCTCCATCTGATGAACAAGTTATGGAAGGTTCTGACAACCCGGAGATCCCCAGCCCGGCTCATCTAGATGACCCGGACGTTGTAATTACCCGGACTGAGTTTGTTGAACCGGGAAGACCCACCATGTTGGCTAGGTGCTCTGCCAAGGAAGAACTTCTGGAACGCCGCAGGGCCAGGCTGGACATCACTGACTATGCTAATCTGAGCATTGGAGATATTGTCTCTGGCTATATTAATCAAGTGCACAACAGCCGGGACCTGGAAATTGATATGGTGAAGAAAATACAGCAAAAGTCTGAGGTATGACTCTCTTGCTTATTCCATAGTAATCCTTACCATGCCATGTAGACTTAATACCGGCTTAATAATCACTGCAAGAAAAAACGGCTTACCTGGTAACACTCAAGGGCCGGTTTAAACATCATAGTTTAACCGGTCCTTACCTTATTTTAATCAAGTAGTTGAGCAACCTTATGCATTAGCCCCCAAGTGCCAAGTACCTTTGCCTGCAAAGTGCTTGGGACTTATTTTCATGAACCGGCACTATAAATAGAGCTTTTCAGCATACATTAGCCCCCATGTGCCAAGTGTCTTTGCTTGCAAAGTGCTTGGGACTTGATGTTGTATTATAATCACCCTAACTGTAACCCGGAATTTGTACAGGCCGCCTGTCAGAAATTTGAATCGGAAATCTCTGATCTAAAGAACCGCCTGAAGACTCAGGAAAGCGAGACCCAAAAGGCCAATTCCAAATTTGAATTCAGTGTATCTGCACAAGAGAAACTGAAGAAAAAGTTTGAAGCAGAAAGAAAAGCCTGGGCGGATGAGAAAACTTCTTTGCTCAGCCGGGCCGAACAAGCGGAGGCCGCTCTTACTGAAAGAACCGCCGAACTGTCCGGCTTAAAACGCCATGTATCTCAAATGGTCTCCGCAATCTTTGGTAAGTTACTCTGTAAGTTTCTAACTAGTTTACATCGTTCATTTCCCATAAGTATCGCAATCGCCATCAGCTCACCTGACTTTGTAATGCAGGCCCTAGAAGTTCCAATCTCAATCAGAACGTGCTGACCAAGTTGAAGGCGGTTTATACCTTGGTAGAACAACTGTACACCGGGTCACAACGTGCTTTAGCCGTCGTGGCTCTGTCAAACGAAGTTCCCACTCATCTGGCAGATGTACTCAGGCGGCTTGCCGTGCTTCCTCAACGCTTCCAAGAGTTAAGACGAGCTTCTGCCAGAGCCGGAGCCATAGCTCCTCTAAGCCTGGCCAATGCGTTTCTACCGGAGCTAGACCCGGCCAACATCGCCCTTGGGTATCCTAGCTTGAAGGAAGATGGCATTCCCTTTGACCAGAAAGACTTCGCCGCTTGTGTGAAGAGTGTACGCCCGGTGGCCACTTTAATTGGTAATGACACAGACCTTACCAAATATCAACCGGGCTATGACGCGGAGAATCAGAGGATCCCAACACCTCGTTATGAAGCAGTCAGCCTGATTCCTCCGACTCGTTAGCATACCTTCGCCCCTGAAGTTAACCCGGCTGGGTTAATTGATGATGAAGCTCAATTTGAAGCCTTGAGTGGCATTGACTGGAAATCATCAACCTTCCAGGACATGGAAACAGCCGGAGGAGCGGAGAGGAATGAGCCGGAAGCTTCAACCCAACAAGCACCTTTGATTTCTTAGGCGGCTCATGGTTATGTCTCAAAAACAATGCCTCACCTTTTGGACTCGGGGAGTCCTGTAATAGAGTAGGATGAACACTTAATTTTGTCGTGCCGTCGTGCACGTGTGTAGCGCCTAACTCTATTTAAACTGCCCTTTTATATTCCTCCAGGTTATGTTTGATCATCTGCTTTCCTTAAGTTTAAAGAGCTGTCTTTAATTGTCCTGCACAGAAAACAAATCACAAGTCTCTAGGCGGCTTACCGCATGGAGAGTCATATATTTTACATATAACCCGGAATATGAATCAAAGTCTTAAAAAAACGGCTCTCAATTATATCTTCGAGATAACCATAACAGCATACCTGCGAGCCTTCAAGTACACTTCCGGTTTATGTAACCCGAATGATGAGGTTGAGAACTCAACTCCGGTTCACCAGCACATATAATGCTTATTATGGGCTATCAACATTATTAATCAAGGTTAAGCCGGTGGAATAAGAACAACCCTTGAATACTTTTGATATCATCAAAAGAACTGGTTTGCAAACCAAGAGATCTCAACAATTTAGGGGCTTCTGATTCGAATACGACCAGAGAACCGTCCCAAAGGGGTTAAGCTAAGATTTGAATGCGATCATATAGCCCCCAATGGCTTTGGCGTTGCCGATCAAGAGGGTACCGACAGCTATGTTCTCTTTGGTTCGAATACGACCTATGTTTGAACAGGAAGCCCCCAAATGACCTTGAGAGTTGTTTAACGACGCTGATTCGAATACGATCCACGTCGGTTCCCAAAGGGGGTTAAGCTATGATTCAAATATGATCAAGAAAAACTCCCCAATGAGCTCGGCATTATGCCAATCAAGTGGGTATCGACAGCTATGTTCTCTTTGGTTCGAATACGACCTATGTTCGAACAGGAAGCCCCCAAGTGATCATATTTTTAACGGCTAGATACGAATACGATCATAAGCTGGATCAACCTCCAAATGACCATGTAATATTACAATGAAAATAACAATGATACATTTACCTTTGGAGGAAAAAAGGACAGAGGTCCTGCTTTATTATTTATCTCAATATATACATGGCTAAAGAAATATGTACATTATGAGAGCTGGTGGCTCAAGTGTAATAAGGCCGAAGCTGAGCTATGTTCCACGGCCGGCGGGTCTCCTCCTCCGACTTACGTGAATCTTTGTGCTCCCGAACATCGATAAGGTAGTATGACCCGTTGTGCAAGTTCTTGCTGACCACAAAGGGCCCTTCCCAAGGTGGGGATAGCTTGTGTGCATCTGTTTGATCCTGGATGAGCCGGAGCACCAAATCACCTTCCTGAAAGGTCCTGGACTTAACCGGGCAGCTGTGATAGCGGTGCAGGTCTTGTTGGTAAATCGCCGAGCGAGCTACTGCTACGTCACGTTGTTCGTCCAACAAGTCAAGAGCATCTTGACGCGCATGCTCATTATCCGCCTCGACATAAGCCGCCACTCGAGGCGAGTCATGACGGATGTCGCTAGGGAGGACCGCCTCAGCTCCGTAAACCATGAAGAAAGGTGTGTAACCCGTAGACCTGTTAGGAATAGTATTGATGCTCCATAATACGGAAGGTAACTCCTCCACCCAACAACCCGGCGTCCGTTGCAAAGGGACCAAAAGCCAGGGCTTGATGCCCTTCAAGATTTCCTGATTGGCTCTCTCAGCTTGACCATTGGATTGAGGGTGAGCCACTGATGAAACATCAAGCCGAATATGCTCTCGTTGACAAAAATCTGCCATGGCGCCTTTAGATAGATTGGTACCATTGTCAGTTATAATGCTGTGTGGAAAACCAAAGCGAAATATCACCTTTTTCATGAACTGAACCGCCGTGGCTGCGTCACACTTACTAACTGGCTCTGCCTCAACCCACCTTGTGAACTTGTCAGCTGCCACCAAGAGGTGGGTCTTCTTATCTTTGGACCTTTTGAAAGGCCCAACCATATCAAGCCCCCAAACTGCAAACGGCCAAGTGATTGGAATCATCCTCAACTCTTGAGCCGGCACGTGAGCCCGTCTTGAGAACTTCTGACAACCGTCACATTTACTGACCAAGTCCTCTGCATTAGCATGAGCCGTCAGCCAATAAAAACCATGACGAAAAGCCTTGGCCACAAGGGATTTTGAGCCGGCATGATGGCCACAATCCCCCTCGTGAATCTCACGTAAAATTTCTTGACCTTCCTCAGAGGAAACACAACGCTGAAAAGCTCCAGTGACACTGCGATGATGCAGCTCGCCATTGATAATTATCATTGACTTAGACCGCCGGGTTATTTGTCTGGCCAAAGTTTCATCCTCAGGCTATTCTCCCCGGGACATGTAAGCCAAGTATGACACTGTCCAATCTGGGATAACGTGGGGAGCCGCCACCAACTGTGCTTCTGGCTCAGGAACAGCCAAGTCTTCCTCTGTAGGCAACTTGACAGAAGGGTTATGCAGAATATCCAAGAAAGTATTAGGTGGCACCGGCTTTCGCTGAGAGCCCAGCCGGCTTAATGCATCAGCCGCCTCGTTCTTTCTGTGATCGATGTGCTCTACTTGGTAACCCTGAAAATGTCCAGCAATGGCATCAACTTCGTGGCGATAAGCCGCCATGAGGGGGTCCTTGGAATCCCACTTGCCTGATACTTGTTGGGCCACTAAATCTGAGTTGCCAAAGCACCTTACTTGGCTTAAGCTCGTCTCCTTAGCCATCCGAAGACCATGGAGCAAGGCCTCGTACTCAGCTGCATTGTTAGTACAGGGAAACATCAACCGTAGTACATAACAAAACTTGTCACCTCGAGGGGAAGCCAACACAACTCCAGCCCCCGAGCCCTCCAATTGCCTGGACCCGTCGAAGTGAATAGTCCAGTATGTATTTTCCGGTTCTCTTCAGGCACCTGCAGCTCTGTCCAATCGTTGATAAAATCCACCAATGCTTGAGATTTGATAGCAGTGTGTGGCACATACTTTAGACCATGAGGCCCAAGTTCTATAGCCCACTTAGCAACTCTTCCTATGGCTTCTCTGTTTTGGATGATATCTCCTAAGGGAGCAGAACTGACCACAGTGATAGGGTGGCCTTGGAAATAATGCTTAAGCTTCCGGCTTGCCATGAACACCCCATGAACAAGCTTCTGCCAATGTGGATACTGTTGTTTGGACTCAATGAGTACTTCGCTGACGTAGTAAACCGGCCGCTGAACCGGATGTTCCTTACCCGCTTCCTTACGCTCCACCACCAGAGCCACACTGACGGCTCGTGTGTTAGTGGCTACATACAACAATAAAGGCTCCTTGTCGACAGGAGCAGCAAGGACTGGCGGCTCAGCTAGCTGTCTTTTCAAATCCTCAAAAGCAGCATTAGTAGCATCATTCCAAACAAAGTCATCTATTTTCTTCATCATCTGATACAGTGGCATGGCCTTTTCACCCAACCGGCTTATAAACCGACTCAAAGCAGCGATGCGACCCGCCAGACGCTGGACGTTATTTATGCATGCCGGCTTAGCCAGAGAGGTGATTGCCTTGATCTTCTCCGGGTTAGCTTCAATGCCTCTGTGAGAAACCAGAAGACCCAAGAGCTTGCCTGCAGGAACACCAAAAACACACTTGGCCGGGTTAAGCATCATCTTGTAGACCCGGAGATTATCAAAGGTCTCTCTCAGATCATCTATCAAGGTCTCCTTCTCTCTGGATTTGACCATGATATCATCCACATAGGCATGAACGTTGCACCCAATCTGATTATGAAGACAATTCTGCACGCAACGCTGGTAAGTCGCCTGTGCACTCTTGAGCCCAAAAGGCATAGACACATAACAGAAGGCTCCAAAAGGAGTAATGAACGCCGTCTTCTCTTGATCCTTAATAGCCATTTTGATCTGATGGTAACCAGAATATGCATCCAAAAAACTCAAACGCTCACAACCCGCCATAGCATCAATAATTTGATCAATACGAGGGAGAGCAAAAGGATCGGCCGGACAAGCCTTGTTTAAATCCGTATAATCCATGCACATACGCCAGGTGCCGTTCTTCTTGAGCACGAGCACCGGGTTAGCTAACCATTCTGGATGAAAAACTTCAACGATAAACCCGGCCGCCAAGAGCTGGGCTACTTCCTCACCAATGGCTTTCCGCCTCTCCTCATTAAACCGCCGGAGGAATTGCCTGACCGGCTTAAATTTTGGATCAATATTGAGAGTGTGCTCAGCGAGTTCTCTTGGTACACCCGGCATGTCAGAAGGTTTCCATGCAAAGATGTCCCTGTTCTCACGGATGAACTCGATGAGCGCGCCTTCCTATTTCGGGTCAAGATTGCCACTGATGATGAACTGCTTAGATGAGTCACCTGGAACAAAGTCAACAAGTTTAGTCTCATCGGCCGACTTAAATTTCATTACCGGCTCATGCTCCGTGGTTGGCTTTTTCAAAGACGTCATATCTCCCGGGTCAACATTATCCTTATAAAACTTCAACTCCTCTGTTGCACAAACAGATTCAGCGTAAGCAGCGTCACCTTCCTCGCACTCCAAAGCTATCTTTTGGCTGCTGTGAACCATAATGGTTCCATTGTGACCCGGCATTTTGAGCTGCAAGTATACGTAACACGGCCGTGCCATGAACTTGGCGTAAGCCGGCCGCCCAAATAGAGCATGGTACGGGCTTCTTATTTTAACCACCTCAAAAGTCAGTTTTTCCGCCCTGTAGTTGTACTCATCTCCAAAGGCTACTTCCAGCTCAATCTTACCGACTGGATACGCCGACTTACCGGGCACCACCCCATGGAAGACAGTGTTAGACTGGCTGAGGTTTTTATCAGTTAATCCCATACGACGGAAGGTCTCATAATAGAGGATGTTGATGCTGCTGCCTCCGTCCATGAGCACTTTAGTGAATTTATACCCCCCAACCTGAGGAGCCACCACCAAGGCTAGGTGACCCGGATTATCAACCCGGGGAGGATGATCTTCCCTACTCCATACAATAGGCTGCTCAGACCATCTTAAATAGCGGGGAACCGCCGGCTCAACAGCATTTACAGCCCTCTTATGAAGCTTCTGGTCTCGCTTGCACAGACTGGTAGTAAACACATGATACTGTCCACCATTGAGCTGCTTTGGATTGGTCTGGTATCCCCCCTGCTGCTGCTGCTGCTGATTACCCTGGCCAGATTACTGATTAAAACCCCCTTGAAAATTCTGAGAATTGGAATTTGAGCCGCCGCCCGGGCCATGAAAGCCGCCGGCGCCTGAGCCGCCGCCTTGCCCATTGTTGCCATTAAAAGCGTTGGAATTTTTGAAGGCTTTCATGATTGCGCAGTCTTTGCGTAGATGAGTGTCCGGCTTCTCCCTAGAACCATGCCTTGGACAGGGCTCATTCAATAACTGCTCAAGCGTCGGGCCTGACCCGCCGGCTCGGGGAGGTGGTCTCCCCTTACATCGGTGGTTGTTACCCTTCGCATTGGCATTGGCCACAAACTCCATACTGCCATCAGCCTTATGTTTGTTTCCTCCCTGGTTCGCCGGGTTATGCTGAGGGCCCTTGCCATTGCCATTCTTCTTTCCCTTCCCTGTCCTTTCATCATCAGACGCGGGATCCTTGGTACTATCAGAGTCGGCGTACTTGACCCGAGCTGCCATCAGCGTACCCATATCATTGCAATCGCGCTTGAGCCGCCCGAGCTTCATCTTCAGGGGCGCAAAACGACAATTTTGCTCCAACATTAAGACTGCAGAGCCGGCATCCATCTTATCAGACGAATGTATTATCTCTTTGACCCGGCGAACCCAATGGGTTGTAGATTCGCCCTCTTGCTGCTTGCAGTTAGTCAAATCCACAATTGACATAGATTGCCTACATGTATCTTTGAAATTTTGGATGAACCGGGCTTTTAGCTCTGCCCATGACCCAATAGAATTAGGCGGCAGTCCTTTCAACCAAGTGCGGGCAGTCCCATCCAACATCATGGTGAAGTATTTGGCCATTGCCGCTTTGCTGACCTCTAGCAACTCCATAGCCATCTCGTAGCTCTCGATCCATGCTCCGGGTTGCAAATTAGCCGTGTAATTAGGTACCTTCCTAGGTCCTTTGAAATCCTTGGGCAGACGTTCATTACGGAGAGCCGGCACCAGACAAGGGACACCTCCGGTCCTCGTAGGTATGCCCGCCTCGGTAGAAGCCGTCGGATAAACCGGGAGGGGCTGGTAAGCCGTCAGCTGATGCGCCTGCTCTGCCTCTTGTCGTGCTCTGTCTTGGTCTACCGTGTTAAAGGCTCCATTATGTGCCGGGCCATTGCCAGCTGGCAAGTCACGGCGCCGGACGTTGCTTGAGCCGGTCGCTGAAACCATGTGTCTGCTATAACTTGGGCTCCGGCCCGGACGAGGGGTTGAATGAATCCTGTCCCGGCTATATGAATATGCCTCCTGTTGTGCCAGAGCCGTCTGAAGAAGTTCTCTGACCCGGCGGGTTTCGACTGCCATTGGAGAGTCGCCCTCGACTGGGAGAGCCGCCAGTCGCGCCGCTGCGGCGATCATGTTTTCCAACGGGTTGGCATAATGACCCGGTGGTATTGGCACGTACTGAGGTGGGGTAGTGTTCACACGGGGAGGCCCCATCACTTGCGGCTGAATCGGCGTTCCAACCCCGGGTGCCATGATTTCTAGCGGGTTACTGGGCCCTGCACCAGGCGTGTTAAAGAGGTTTTGAGGATCCTAGACCGGAGGGAGTCGAGATTGAGCCTTCTGATGCCTCCTTCTCATGATCTCATTGGATGCGTTTTGATCCATCATGAGCCGGAAAGACTGCGCCTGAATCAGCTGAGTCTGGGCGTCGAGAGCCGCCCGCTCTGCAGCCATCCTGATCCCTTCCGCTGCCAGATCTTCCTTGGCTCTTGCTATATCCAGCTTTAACTGTGCCACCTCCGCATCATGTTGAGCTTGATCCACTGGGACGACCGTAGCGGTTAACAGGGCCGTCATCTTGTCCGTGAGATCCATCAGCACCTGAACCGGCGAGTGCACATGGCCTCCTGCCCCAGTGGCGGAGTTTTGAACAGGTTGTGCGCCGGCCATGAAGATTCCAACCCGGCTCGGCGGCTCAAAGGGGTCCGGAATACTGTCGCCGTCGGAACAACCCCTGAGCCTGCCATCTTGAAGTTGATATAACGAGTTGGTCTCATCTATGGACGACTCGCCGTCAGAGCGAGCGGCCGTCTCATCGCCAGATCCAGATCCTTCAGAGAGTCCTCCATGGACACATCCTACGAAAGCACGCTTCAAGGCAGGCAGAGTCCGGGCGGGTCTCGCACGCTGAGCCGTCTCGATGAGGTCGGCGCAGAGGTCTGGCTCAGGGCCCAGCTCGCCAATCTTGCCAATGAAAATGTGGATTCCGCCGAAGGGGACCCGGTACCCGTACTCGATTGAGCTGGCGTCGGGGCCCCAGCTTGCATCGTCGATGTAGAGCTTGCCGCGACCACTCTTGGTCATCCAGCCCACAGCGTATCCCTTGAGCCCTTCGAAGCTGCCCTTCAAGAACTCAAATCCACCGTGCGCTGGCCCCACGGTGGGCGCCAACTGTCGTGGAATTGTCATGACAGATGTCCTCGTGCAAGGACTTAGTAGTGGAGCCATCGCAGCTAGGAAGCTTAAAGGGGTTAAATGGGACAAAGGACACGAGGATTATACTGGTTCGGCCCCTTACGTTGAAGGTAAAAGCCTACTCCAGTAGAGGTGGAATTACTTAGGGTTTCGATGACTAGGAGCTAAACCGCTCTGCCTGGCTATCGATCTGATCTTACTTGTCCTGAACCGCCGCCGGGTCGTCCCTTTATATAGAAAGGTTAACGCCCAACGGCTCTCAAAGTCCCGGTCGGCTCATAAACTGTGTCCGGCTTGGACTCTTAACTATTCTTGCCTTACACTACAAGTCATGCCACAACGACGGTTTACCACTACGGGCCTTAAGTCGCCTCTGGGCCTTAGACCTACTACTAAACCGCCATCCTTAACCTGTTCTTGGGCTTCTGAACGAAGAGCTGTTGCAACGTAACCCGGCCCATCTTGGGCGGGTTACACCGGTAGCTATATCCTCAACACTCTCCCTCCCGCACGCGATGGACATGCAACAGTTCATTCGGTGTCAGATGGCCAGAAGCATACTAGTAGTACTCCACTGTAGTAGTACTATCATTGTTTGACTTCCCGAAGAGGCGAAGAGCCAAGCGCAACCGGAACGCTCGTGTGATAGTTTCATGTGTAGGGGAGGTAGTATAGTAACATAATCTAGGATAGCATGTACTATGCCTCCGAGCTTAAAATCGTTGGAGTCGGCTCGATGCTATGAGGCCGTCTCATAGCATTTTTTGATTAAAATAATCTTCTGGCCCTACCTGTCATCCTAGTGATTGTAGTTTGCACGCTGATCTGGTCAAGACAGGAATATATATTTTAATTTGTGGTGGGGTACATGTTAGAGGTTGCAGCAAATATATTGTACACTGCAGGTCTTTTAGCCAAGTTTAGAGGCAAGCATGTGGGCTAGTGCTATGATGTGTCGCATCAACTCGTACAACGAGGAGAAGCTTGATTTTACTACTAGTACACCCTCTCCCTCTCCCATGCGCGTGGTGGCTCGCAGACGAGGAGCGGCTTTTGCTTACTACAACAAGCTACCCTTCCCGCACGCGGTGGACAGACATGCAGCAGTTGATTCGATACTGTAGAAGTAGTAACATCATTGTTCGTCTTCTCGAATAGGAGAAGAGCCTAGCGCATCCCGAACGGGGCAGTTGCGAACGCTCGCGTGGCAGTCTTTGTGTAGGGGTGGGGCGTGGTGCGGCAGTTTTGTGGCAATTCTTTTCTACTGTTGTTTGCGTCCAATAGGTGCCACCATCGAATGCAGATCTTAGGTTATTGTGGCGATTGCTAGTAATAGTCATCTTACAAAGATTTAGCTGGTGGGTACCAGCAGTCAGGGGGGAAACGTTTTTTTGCAAAATACAATGGCCCATCCGGTGGGTCCCTGCTGTCAGGTGGAGGAATCATTATTTTGTGCGTCATAAGGAGGCACTTCCTTGTTGTGGCCGTGGACCCAGCTGTCAGCCTCTCCACGTACAGTCCTCTTCCAATGGAAGTAGTTCCTTGACCACATTGACCACGGCGTGCCGACTATGGGCCGCCGGACGAGGTTCCACCGGACCCCCCAACTTTGGAGTGGTTTTGGGGCCAGTACAATCTTTGTCAGTGGAAGTCGCTGCCGCCGGCTGAGAAAGGCAGGCAATTGGCATTCAAGAAGGAGATGGCGGAGGAGGAAGCCAGGTACCAGGTGGCCTGTGAAGCCCGTGAGGCCACCTAGAAAAAGGAGGCGGTGGAGCTTTGGGTGCGTGCACGTCGTCATGCGGAGGAAGTGTACGAAGACGGGTACTTCGTGAGGAAGCTCAAAGGTGCTAGGCGCCACATTGATGTGTGGAGGTTGGCCGATAAGCTCCAACATGCCACCGATGAGGAGCATTCAAGAAGGAGATGGCGGAGAAGGAAGCCAGGTACCAGGTGGCCTGTGAAGCCCGTGAGGCCACCTAGAAAAAGGAGGTGGTGGAGCTTTGGGGGCGTGCACGTCGTCATGCGGAGGAGGTGTACGAAGACGGGTACTTCATGAGGAAGCTCAAAGGCGCTAGGCGCCACATCGATGCGTGGAGGTTGGCCGATAAGCTCCAGCGTGCCACCGACGAGGAGCTTCGATGGGTGCTCTGTTGGGAAATGTTGCGTGGAAAACAAAATTTTCTGTACGCACACACAAGATCTATCCATGGAGATGCATAGCAACGAGAGGGGGAGAGTGTCTATGTACCCTTGTAGACCGTAAGCGGAAGCGTTTAACAACATGGTTGATGTAGTCGAACTTCTTCATGCTCCAAGCGATCAATTACCGAACGTACGGCACCTCCGCGTTCTGCACATGTTCAGCTCGGTGACGTCCTCCGCTTCCTTGATCCAACAAGTTGGCGAGGTAGTAGATGAGTTCCGGCAGCACGACGGCCTGGTGACAGTGATGGTGAAGTGATCTCTGTAGGGCTTCGCCTAAGCACTATGAAAATATGACCGGGGATATAAACGGTGGAGGGGGCACCACGCACGGCTAGGCAATTGTCTGTTATGTGCAGGCGCCCCCTCCCACATATATATAGGTGGGAGGGAGGAGCAGCCAAGAGGGGCGCCCAAGTAGGGGAAATCCTACTTGGGGTCTCTCCCAAGCTGCACCCTCCCGTTCCTTATCTGGAGGGCGGGAGGAAGGAGGAGGTGGCGCCCCCCTTTCCTTTCTCTCCTGAGGAGGGAAAGGTAGGAGGGGCCACCCCTCCCTTTTCCTTCCCCTTAGGGCCGACCACCCATGGGAGGGGCGCACCAGCCCCCTTGTGGGCTGGTTTGTCCCCTCCTTTGGCCCATAAGGCCCATATCTTTCCAGGGGGTGCCCGGAACCACTTCCGGTGACCTGATAACTTCCCGGTACGTCCCGAAACACTTCCGGTGTCCAAATACCATCATACTATATACAAATATTTACCTCTCGACCATTTCGAGACTCCTCGTCATGTCTGTAATCTCATCTGGGGCTCCTAACAATCCAGTCACCAAATCATACAACTCATAGAACAATATATCGTCAACGAACGTTAAGCGTGCAGACCTACGGGTTCGAGAACTATGAAGACATGACCGAGACACTTCTTCGGTCAATAACCAATAGCGGAACCTGGATGCCCATATTGGCTCCTAGATATTCTACGAAGATCTTTATAGGTTGAACCGTAATGACAACATACATAATTCCCTTTGTCTATCGGTATGTTACTTTCCCGAGATTCGATCATCGGTATCTCCATACCTAGTTCAATCTCGTTATTGGCAAGTCTCTTTACTCGTTCCGTAATACATCACCTCGTGACTAACTCCTTAGTCATTTTCTTGCAAGCTTATGATGTGTATTACTGAGAGGACCCAAAGATACCTCTTCGATACTCGGAGTGACAAATCTTAATCTCGATCTATGCCAACTCAACTAACACCTTCGGAGATACCTGTAGAGCATCTTTATGATCACCCAGTTACATTGTGATGTTTGATAGCACACAAGGCATTCCTCCGGTATCCGGGAGTTGCGTAATCTCGTTGTCGAAGGAATATGTATTTGACATGAAGAAACCAATAGCAATTAACTGAATGATCAATATGCTAAGCTAACGGATGGGCCTTGTCCATCACATCATTATCCTAATGTTGTGAGATCGTTATCAAATGACAACACATGTCCATGGTTAGGAAACCTTAACCATCTTGGGTCAACGAGCTAGTCTAGTAGAGGCTTTCTAGGGACACGGTATTTGTTTATGTATTCACACTTGTTTTTAAGTTTCCGATCAATACAATTCTAGCATGAATAATAAACCTTTATCATGATTTAGGAAATATAATAATAACCATTTTATTGTTGCCTCTAGGCATATTTACATCAGCCTCCCACTTGCACTAGAGTCAATTATCTAGTTCACATCGCCATGTGATTAACACCCATAGTTCACATCGCCATTTGACCAACACCCAAAGAGTTTACTAGTGTCAATAATCCAGTTCACATCGCCATGTGATTAACACCCAACGAGTACTAAGGTGTAATCATGTTTTGCTTGTGAGAGAAGTTTAGTCAACGGGTCTGTCACATTCAGATCCGTATGTATTTTGCAAATTTCTATGTCTACAATGCTCTGCATGGAGTTACTCTAGCTAATTGCTCCCACTTTCAATACATATCCAGATTGAGACTCAGAGTCATCTGAATCGGTGTCAAAGCTTGCATCAACGTAACTCTTTACGACGAACTCTTTATCACCTCCATAACCGAGAAATATTTCCTTAGTACTCTTAAGTAACTAAGGATAATTTTGACCGCCGTATAGTGATCTACTCCTGGATCACCATTGTAACCCCTTGCCAAACTTATTGGCAAGGTACACAACATGGCATATTTTATAGAACCTATGGCTGAGGCATAGGGAATGACTTTCATTCTCTCTCTATCTTCTGTCATGGTCGGGTTTTGAGTCTTACTCAACTTCACACCTTACAATACAGGCTAGAACTCCTTCTTTGACTGATCCATTTTGAACTCCTTCAAAATCTTAACAAGGTATGTACTCATTGAAAATATTATCAAGCGTCTTGATCTATCTCTATAGATCTTGATGCCTAATATGTAAGCAGCTTCACCGATGTCTTTCATTGACTAATTCTTATTCAAGTATCCTTTTATGTTATCCAGAAATTCTATATCATTTCCAATCAGTAATATGTCATCCACATATAATATCAGAAATGCTACAGAACTACCACTCACTTTCTTGTAAATACAGACTTCATCATAAGTCTATATAAAACCATATGCTTTGATCACCTCATCAAACCACATATAATATTAGAAATGCTACAAAGCTACCACTCCGAGATGCTTGCACCAGTCCATAGATGGATCGTTGGAGCTTGCGCACTTTGTTAGCACCTTTAGGATTGACAAAACCTTCTGGTAGCATCATATACAACTCTTCTTTAAGAAATACATTAAGGAATGCAGTTTGACGTCCATTTGCCAGATTTCATAATTATAAAATGCGGTAATTGCTAACATGATTCGGACTGACTTAAGCATCGCTATGGGTGAGAAAGTCTCATCGTAGTCAACCCGTTGAACTTGTCGAAAACCTTTCGCGACAAGTCGAGCTTTGTAGATGGTGACATTACCATCAGCGTCTGTCTTCTTCTTGAAGATCCATTTATTATCAATGGCTTGCCGATCATTGGGCAAGTCCACCAATGTCCACACTTTGTCCTCATACATGGAACCTATCTCAGATTTCCTGGCCTCAAGCCATTTATCAGAATTTGGGCTCATCATAGTTTCTTCATTGTTCGTATGTTCGCCATGGTCTAATAACATGACTTCTAGGACAGGATTACCGTACCACTCTGGTGCAGAACATGCTCTGTTTGACCTATGAGGTACAATATTAACTTGATCCATAGTTTCATGATCATCATCATTAGCTTCCTCTCTAGTTGGTGTAGGCATCACGGGAATGGATTTCTCTGATGTGCTACTTTCCAAATTGAGAGAAGGTACAATTACCTCATCAAGTTCTACTTTCCTCCCACAAACTTTTTTCAAGAGAAACTCCTTCTCTAGAAAGGTTCCATTCTTGACAACAAAGATCTTTCCTTCGGATCTATGGTAGATGGTGGATGAGGGAGTCCTGGACTAAGGGGTCCTTGGGCGTCCGGCCTGTTAGCCATGGGCCGAACTGATGGGCTGTGAAGATACAAACACCGAAGACTCTACCCGTGTCCGGATGGGACTCTCCTTGGCGTGGAAGGCATGCTTGGCGATCAAATGTGTAGATTCCTTTCTCTGTAACCGACCTTGTTTAACCATAGATCCTCTCGGTGTCTATATAAACTGAGGAGTTAGTCTGGAGGAGGGGAGATACTGATTACCATAGTCATACAGGCTAGACTTCTAGGGTTTAGCCATTATGATCTCGTGGAAGATCAACTCTTGTAACACTCATATTCATCAAGATCAATCAAGAAGGAAGTAGGGTATTACCTCCATAGAGAGGGCCCGAACCTGGGTAAACATTGTGTCCCCTGTCTCCTGTTACCACCAACCCTAGACGCACAGTTCGGGACCCCCTACTCGAGATCCGCCGGTTTTGACACCAACATTGGTGCTTTCATTGAGAGTTCCACCATGCCATCCCCTAAAGGTTCGATGGCCCCTTCAACCGTCAACAACAACGCTGTCCAAGGAGAAACCTTCCTCCCCGGACAGATCTTCGTATTCGGCGGCTTCACACTACGGGCCAACTCGCTTGGCCATCTGGAGTAGATCGATAGCTACGCCCCTGGCCACCAGGTCAGATCGTAAGCTTGAACTACATCGCGGACATCCGTGGAGACTTGATCTTCGCCGGATTCGATACCGCAGCGACCGCTCCCTGTCGCCCCAATGAACATGACCTAAATCTGTCATCAGACCACACTCAGAGATTGCTCCCATGACTGCTCTGGCCTTAGATCCGGAGCAGATCGCGCCATCTGAGGACGGGAAACACAAGCCCGCCATGGAGGCCACCGATTCCGCGGCTATGGAGCCGCACATAGACTTAACCTTGCACGATATCTGTGTCACCGGAACTCCAGACTCGTCTCCGGCCATAAGCTCCGAACCATGTGCGTCCGCGGACACCGAGCTTGATCAATTATCGATCTTCGAATTCAGCACCACAGACATTTTCCAGCACTCGCCCTTTGGCGATGTGCTAAACTCATTAAAGAATCTGACCTTGGCGGGGGCCTCACAGCCGAATTATGTCCGGTTTGAACTGGAGGCTGATGCTGGGGGAGAATTTTGCTTCCCAGCCGCCACCCACTTCATAGCCACTATCGAGGACTTAACCGACATGCTTGATTACGGCTCCGAAGACATCGACGGTATGGATGACGATGCCGATGAGGAGCAAAGCCAAAACCCGCCATTTCGTGGACGCTGGACGACCACTTCTTTGTACGATGTGTACACGGTGGATACACCCAAAGCAACCAACGACGATGACAAAGAAAATCCAGTTGAGAGTAAACCTCCTAAGACACATCACAAACGCCGACGTCCTCGGCGCCGCTCTAAGTCACATCGTTCCAAAGACAGCAATACCGGCACCGGAGAAAATAACACTCCGGACGATGCCGAAAACAATGAAGACCCTGCTGAGGTAACATCCGAACAGGAGGAACAAGAAAACGGGCAAGTTAGCCCCGATGAACAGGCCATGCCCAACGACTCAGAGGACGGTAGTTATTGTCCGCTCTCCGAGGATGAGGAAAGCCTCGACAATGAAGATTTCATCGTGCCTGAGGAACCCCTCGAGCAGGAGCGCTTTAAGCGCCAGCTAATAGCCAACGCAAGGCGCCTGAAAAAGAAGCAGCAGCAGCTTCAAGCTGACCAAGATCTGCTCGTCGACAAGTGGACTGATGTCCTGGCAGCCGAGGAATACGGCCTCAGACGCCCAGCCAAGAGTTACCCAAGCGCAGATTGCTACCTCAGTTCGATGAAGAGGCGTCGGAGCCCATGCCGCCCTCGCGTAATGCGGTCGATCGACCACTACGCGGTCGGGACAGTGCGGCGGACAGACCACCACGCAGTCGGGATAGAGCGGCAACTCAGGCCGAACAGCAGCCCGCCCCACCGCCACGTAAAAATAGAGAAAAAACAGTTCGGGGTCACACATACGACATTCGGCAGGACCTGGACAATAGAGCAGGATATACCAGATCGATTTATGGATCGCGAGGACGTTCCTCGACACGCGACGATGGCTACCTATTCGGACGTGACAAACCTAGTTACGCCCGGGCCGACAACCGCAGACGGACTCCATCGGAGCTACGTCGCGATGCGGCCAGATATAGAGGCGCCGCACACCCTCTCTGCTTCACTGATGAATTAATGGATCATGAATTCCCCGAAGGGTTCAAACCTGTGAATATTGAATCATACGACGGGACAACTGATCCCGCGGTATGGATCGAGGACTTTATCCTCCACATCCACATGGCCCGCGGAGATGACCTCCACGCTATCAAATACGTCCCACTAAAGCTCAAAGGACCAGCTCGGCACTGGTTAAACAGCCTGCCTGAAAATTCTATCGGCAGCTGGGAGGACTTGGAAGAAGCCTTCCTCGACAACTTCCAAGGTACATATGTCCGGCCACCAGACGCTGATGACTTAAGCCACATAGTTCAACAGCCTGGAGAGTTATCCAGGAAATTCTAGACTAGGTTCCTAACTAAAAAGAACCAGATCGTCGACTGTCCGGATGCCGAAGCCCTAGCGGCCTTTAAACATAGCATCCGCAACGAATGGCTCGCCCACCACCTCGGCCAAGAAAAGCCAAATTCTATGGCAGCCCTTACGGCACTCATGACCCGCTTTTGCGCGGGTGAGGATAGTTGGATGGCTCGTAGTAAAAACACAGCCAGCGAGGCAGGCCCCTCCGAGGTCAAAAACTGCAGTGGCAAGCTCTGACGCAACAAACACAAACGCCGAAGCAATGGTGATAATACCGACGACACTTCAGTCAACACCGGATTCAGCGGCTCTAAGCCCAGCCAGCGGAACAAACCATACAAAAGAAACAATCAAGGACCATCCAGCCTAGACCGCATACTCGATCGTCCGTGCCAGATACACGGTACCCCAGACAAACCAGCCAATCATACCAACAAAGATTGTTGGGTTTTCAAATAGGCCGGCAAATTAAACGCCGAGAACAAGGAAAAGGGATCGCAAAGCGAGGACGATGACGAGGAGCCCCGGCAGCGGAACACAGGGGGACAGAAGAAGTTTCCCCCTCAAGTCAAAACAATGAACATGATATATGCTACACACATCCCCAAAAGGGAGCGCAAGCGCGCACTCAGGGACGTCTACGCGATAGAGCCAGTCGCCCCAAAATTCAATCCATGGTCGTCATTCCCGATTACCTTTGATCGTCGGGATCATCCGACCAATACCCGTCATGGCGGTTCAGCCACGCTAGTCCTCGACCCAATCATTGATGGATTTCACCTGACGCGCGTCCTTATGGACGGGGGTAGCAGCCTCAATCTGCTCTATCAGGATACAGTGCGCAAGATGGGCATTAATCCATCATGGATCAAACCCACAAAGACTACCTTCAAAGGAGTCATACCAGGTGTAGAGGCCTGCTGTACGGGTTCAATCACACTAGAGGTTGTCTTCGGATCTCCGGACAACTTCCGAAGCGAGGAGTTAATCATTGACATCGTCCCCTTTCGCAGCGGCTATCACGCACTGCTCGGGCAAACCGCATTCGCTCAATTCAATGCAGTGCCACACTATGCTTATCTCAAGCTCAAGATGCCCGGTCCATGTGGCATCATAACGGTCAATGGAAATACGGAACGCTCCCTCCTTATAGAAGAGCACACAGCTGCCTTAGCAGCAGAAGTACAGAGCGGCCTTCTCAAGCAGAACCTTAATTCAGCTGCCGAGCCCACAGACATCGTCAAGAGGGTCCGAACTACCCTACAGCACGACAGCTCGGCTCGTCAGGAGCTCGACTAGCAATCAGGCCTCTGTCTCAGTCCCGATCAATTGGTGGCATTCGTGCCGCGCGTACATAATTACGCACTCAAAATTCCATGGGCATCGACGGAGGCATAGCTAGCTTGTGATCCACAGTATGGCTCAACCGGCACCGGATACACACATACTTTCACTTTTCCTTTTCCCCTTTTTCAGGTCTCAATCCCGCAGGCCCCATCTGATGGCCTGATCATCGGTCCTCTTGAAGGACAAACACACCAAGACGGCAAGAAACACAGACATATGGGGGACTTTCTAGGTGGTTTCGTTAACGACCACTCTACCTGTTTTTCAGGACCCGCATGCAGCTCTCCCTTGGTTTTGGCATGTTAAATAGCCTGTTGCTTATCGCACTACTTGTATCAAATGCGCCTTGACGTATTAATCAAATTACAATGGAAATAGTTTGCGGCCCGAGCATTAGGGCCCTAGCTTATTACCTTTGCACCCTCTCTGTTTTCCTTCCTTTTTTCTTTCCCTCCTGTGGGTAACCTTATCAGATAGCACCAGTACACTTTGGTACGTTTCATATTTGCCAGGGGCTTCATAGCACCCCGTACTACGGCAACAAAAGTCCGAACACTTTTTATAGTATAGTTCGGCACCCAGAATTAGCACTATATGCATTGGCTCCGAGTCATGTCTTTGTCAATAGTTGGGTTTCCCGGCTCCTGTGCTTGCTAACTTACGTTCCGCTATATAGGCTAAGGTAGTAAAGGGAGAACTACTGCGATTGTGCCTTGGTTTACCCAAAGGAGCACCTCAGTAGAGAAAGCCGAAAACTGACTGTCATGATGCGACGAGAGCCGGTCAGCTCTTCGGAGGTTGCAAATCGTTGGAGATTTCTTCCGCATTACGCAAAGGATCGGTACTTCCCGATCAGGCGCTTATAGCACTCTAGTTCGGTTACTAGGGGTTGTGCCAACATTTTTATTGTCAAACTCCTATGGCTAAGTGAGGGCGTTAAAGCCGCATAGTCTGATTGCCTGGTTCGTTGCGCTAAAGAACTCCTTCAAGGACCATCTAATTGGATTAAGAGTGTTTAGACTCCATCCAGAACACCTCCGTATTACCTACGTGGGGGCAGAAGCCGATGACCGGCCAACCCACAGATTTCATACAACACGGCTGTCGTGGAATTGTCACGGCAGATGTCCTAGGGTGAGGACTTAGTTGTGAGGCCAACGCATCTATATGGTAGCTTGAAGGGGTTAGGCGGAATCGAGAGACGCGAGACGGATCAACACACAAGACAAGGATTTAGACAGCTTCGGGCCCCAGGAAACATCATCCGGTAACAACCCTACATGTTGTTTGTGGCTAGGTCTCATTATCATCATGAGGGAGTCGCCGGTAAACCAGCTCTTTGTGTCTAGCCCTAGAGATTGTTTCTTCTTGCTTGTTCCTCTTTGGGGAGCCCTGCCCCTCCTTATATAAGTTGAAGGGGCGGGTTACATGACTAGTCCTAGTTGGATTAGGATTACTCTATTACAAGTGGAGTTCTAGTCTTGCTTCCTTTGTAGGAGAATATTCCTTGTGCTTTCCTCATAAACCGGCCCACCATTAACATGAACCGGCCTTCTGGGCCTTGGGCCTTGCCATCCGTCTGACCCGCCCGCCGGGTCACCAGTGAGTCATAATGTTCAGGCGGGTTACTTGTAAACCGCCAGGTCAGGGCGGGTCGCCAGTGAATCGCCAAGTGTCAGCCGGGTCTCAAGTAAACCGCCAAGTCCGGCCGGGTCATACCACGGGGTATATCCCCGACATTAGCCCCCAGTTTAATTTGGATTTATCGATGTTAAACTGATCCTATAAAACAAACACAAGAACGAATTTGACAGATTATGCTCCGGGTTAAGAATTCTTGTAAACCGGCACTTGATCATCCTTAATTCCTTGTCATTTCCTTCTTCTAGAAAACCCGGGTCAATAAGCCAGCTTCCTACTCAATTTGCTGACATTGGTTTCTCACAGAGAAATATTGTGAAGAATAATCCACTTGAGTCGGCCTTCAATGCTCTGATTTGACAAAAATATTGGTCTTCAAACATTCAACTGATATCAGCCGGTTTGAAAATGTAGAACTTGCCGGTTTATCATTGCCAAAATTGCCGGGTTATAAAAACTAATGATCCCGGGTCATGACCGTAACGCTGGGTTATGATTGTTGCCAACACCGGGTCACACAAACTATCTTCTTGATTTGCCCAAAACTGAGAATTTGAAGATGTTCCTCCTTTATATGCATATTACCTGTAGCCCCCATGTCTTAAGAGGAGAACATAGTGATAGCTTAAGACTTGTTTCAATATAAATGTTGCAACCTTGAAGAAATCTAGATTATTCATCTCAGTCACTAGTCACAACTGAATATTCCACATATGTAGCCCCCAAGTGCCGGGTTGTTATGCTTGCAACAACCTGGGACTTGTAATTGCCTTATGCTCAAAAAACTTCAACGAGTGTAGCCCCCAAGGGCCGGGTCATTATACAATAATGAGCTGGGACTTTATAAATATGATCATGTAAATTTGAACAGCAACATGTAGCCCCCAAGGGTCGGCTCAGTAAGATAATATTGAGCTGGGACTTTATATATACTTCATTGAAAATAACATCATATGATGTAACCCCCATCATGGGGCTTGAACCCACATCCACAAGGTTAAGAGTCTTGTGCTTTACCAACTGAGCAATAAACCTTCAATATAATGGATTAAGACTTATGTACCTTGAATTGTTGACAGGAGCAATTGGTAGCCCCCAAGGGCCGGCTTATTACACTGTGATGAGTCGGGTCTTCAATAAGGTGAGCAAAAAATGACTTCTGCATTAGCCCCCAAGTGTCATGGTGCATGCTTGCAGCGACATGAGACTTGCATATTTGATGTAATCTCAACTTGAATAATGTAGCCCCCAAGTGCCGGGTCGTAAGCCTGCAGCGACTCGGGACTATTCCTTCAATTGTAGAATAAATCATATCCATTGATTATACGATAGCCATTGCGCTAAAGCAATTTTGAAAACCTTAATCATAATATTGGTTATTGACCATAATAAAAATCCAGCCATGTTGGCTATTAAAGATTTGAATAATACCCAATGATTTATAAGCGCATGATTCCAATGGCGCAATCCAAATATATACTGGCGACTTATAGTCCAAAGCCAGGCCGGGTTAACAAACACCGGATAATTTCACATCATACACTGGCGACTTATCGTCTTAAAGCCAGGCCGGGTTAATAAACACCAGATATTATTTTATCTCATATTGACGACTTATAGTCAAAAAGCCAGGCCGGGTTAATAAACGCCGGTGATTTATAATTATGCTTTATTCAACCTGTTTCTGTGACATTAAATCACGTTGTTGGTTGGCCAACTTTATTGTAGTATGGGTGATAACCCCAATCTTGAGTACTGATAACTCCTTCCATATTGTGCTGGTTTATGATAAAACAGTACCGGGTTGTGATAAACACCGGATTAACCATATATAATACTGGCGACTTATAGTCGAAACTAGACCGGGTTAATAAACTCCGGATTATAATTGATCATGTACTGACCACTTGTAGTTGAAAGCCAAGCCGGGTCAACAAACGCCGGTCTATCATAAAATATTATAAACCTCATCAAAGGAGAAAAAACTTGGCAAATAAAAGCATAAAAAAGGAACATGCGAGGCTTTTCACGGGCTGCCAGGCCCCAAATCAAGGCTTTTCATGGGCTGCCAGGCCACTGTAACACCCCGCATGTAACTTGCCATATTTGTAACTCCGACTCTTGCCATTTTCGGCTATGTGATATGTTTTTCCCTCCGTTGTAGGGTTTTGTCTTTCGTTTTGTATTTTGTCATGTCATGCATTTTCATATCATGTCATCATGTGCATTGCATTCGCATACGTGTTCGTCTCATGCATCCGAGCATTTTCCCCGTTGTCCGTTTTCCAATCCGGCGCTCCTATCTCCTCCGGTGCACCCCTCTTGTTTTCTTTCATGTGCGTGTGTCAAACTTTCTCGGAATGGACCGAGGCTTGTCAAGTGGTCTTCTTATAGCACCCGGAGACTACCGGTCAAGTTTCGTTCCATTCGGAGGTCGTTTGGTACTCCAACGGTTAACCGGGCATCCGCAAAGTCCATTTGAGTGCCCAGCAAAAAACCCCTCCAAAACCAGCCCAAAACCCACCAAACTCTCTTCCATGCTCTAGGTCGTTCGATCACGATCGTGTGGGCGAAAACCGCACCTTATTTGGAGTCTCCTAGCTCCCTCTACCTATAAAACTCCATCTCCCCCGAAAAACGAAATCTCAGACGAACCATAACCCTCTCCCTCCGCGCCGCGCCGGACGCGTCCGCCCGCGCCGGACAACGTCCGCCGCGCCGCCCGGCCAATCGCAGGCTGCCACGTGGCAAGCCCGTCGCCGCCGCAGCCCGCCGCCGTCGCTTCCCGGGCCCGAGCCGCCCGCCGCCTCGCCTCCCGTGCGCCGCGCCCCCGCCGCCGCAGCGCGCCGCCGGGGCCGCCGCCGTCACCGTCTTGCTCGTCTCCGGCCGCTGCCCGCGGGCCCGCCGGCGCCGCCCTCCTCCGCCACCGCCGCGGCTCCCCGCCGGCGCCGCGCCACCGCCGGCCCCCGCCGGCCATCCCCTCCAGCGCCGCCCCGCTGGTCGCCTCGCCTCCCACCGCTGGCGAGCCGCACCAACACCCCAGCCTCGATCCGATCTGAAACGTACGTGCCCGTTGACTTTCTCGCCCCCCTTTTTTCTCCAAGTCCTGGAAATTTCTCAGCATGTGCTCCTGTTTGAGATGCCGTAACTTTGTGCATCTAGCTCCGATTCGCGCATGTAATATGTCAATTTTTTCGAATCGTGATGCTCTTCATTTTGTTCAATTGCACCATGTTCTTTAGAGGTCATCTTGATGCCCAAATCTTCGTTGGAATAGGGCTAGTTGCTGTTATTCTCTGGTTCTTATCAGAACTTGGAGATTTGGCTTTTTTGTATCATTTATTCTGTGCATCTTTTGAGCATGAGCTCTACATGTGTTTTGAAGTATGCCATGCCATCTTTTCAGTGGTGTAGTCCATGTATTTTTGTGATCTTTGTGGTGACTACCACAAGCATGCAAAGTAGGCCCCGTAATATTTCTGATTTCAGGGACTTAGTGATTTCTCCAAGTCCTTGTCTGCTGTAATTTTGTTGCCATGTAAACTTGATGCTACAGAGAGATCCATGCATATTTTGGAGATGTTCATTAAGGATGTTTTGTAGCTATAGTTGTAATTGATCCATTCCTGCAATTGTTTGCAATTACGGGGTACCATAGCATGACTCAATCTTGCTCTACTTTTGCTATAAAATATTTCTGGCAGATTCTTAACATGACATGCACTTTTGCCAAGCCTATTGTAGTTGATCCATACATGCTATGCAATTGTTCTTGCCATGGATAGCTTCATAAACATGCCATCTTGCTGTAGGTATGCTTGCTTTGTCATGTATTGCTCTGTAGTGAGTGCATCAAGCTTACAAAGAGACCTACATATTAATATTTCTGCCATGCTCTGTTTTTCTGCTAAGTCTGAAACCTGTTAACGAAACTTGCTATGTTTACATGCTTTCCATCATATCTTCTGATCCTTTTTGGCTTATGGTCAGTAAGGGACTTTTGTCGTGTGCTTTTAGTATAACACTACCATGCCTTGTTTTGCTATGTTAAGTTCCTGTAGCATGTTGATTTCGTGCTCTGAACATTGCTACCTGATGCAGATTTCTGCCATGTCCAGTTTTTCACTGTCTGTGAACCTGTAATCTTTTGCACTTTTGCCATGCTTGTTTGAGCTTGATATTTTGTGATCTAGCCGTAGCTCAGTGTTCATCTTTTGTCAAGTATCTCCTGTAGATTACTGCCATGTGCTTTGTTGCTATGTTGGGGTGCTGTAGCATTGTTACTTGTTGCATTTTAAGTGTTATCTTGCTGTTAATCGCAGATTCGTGTCATTCTTGTTTTGCTTGCCATTTGCAAACCGTGCATCCGATTCCGGTGATCTTTATATCGATTTCGACCGAAATCATCTCATCTTTCCAGTGGCATGCTTGGTTTGCCAAGTTACTGCCATATTCATCATTTTCCTTCCGGAGCACGCATATGCATCGCATATCATATCTTGCATATCATACATGTTTTGCATCATGTTGCTTGCGCATTTCTCATTGTTGATTGTGCTTCCGTTTGTTTGTGTTCTTGTCTTGGGTAGAGCCGGGAGACGAGTTCGTGTACGAGGAACCTGTCGAGTACGCTTACGAGGATCAAACTTTCGACAACTCTGAGAATCTTGCAGGCAAGATGACCCCTCGAAATCACTTCTATCTTTGCTATGCTAGTTGTTCGCTCTATTGCCATGCTCCGCTTCCTATCACTTGCTATATCATGTCTCCCATTTTTAGACATGTCAGCCTCTAACCATCCTTTCCTAGCAAACCGTTGTTTGGCTAAGTTACCGCTTTTGCTCAGCCCCTCTTATAGCGTTGCTAGTTGCAGGTGAAGTTGAAGTTTGTTCCATGTCGGAACATGGATATGTTGGGATGTCACAATATCTCCTATTTAATTAATGCATCTATATATTTTGGTAAAGGGTGGAAGGCTCGGCCTTATGCCTGGTGTTTTGTTCCACTCTTGCCGCCCTAGTTACTGTTATACCGGGATTATGTTCCTTGAGTTTGCGTTCCTTACACGGTCGGGTGATTTATGGGACCCCCTTGACAGTTCGCCTTGAATAAAACTCCTCCAGCAAGGCCCAACCTTGGTTTTACCATTTGCTACCTAAGCCTTTTCCCCCGGGTTTTCGCGAGCCCGAGGGTCATCTTATTTTAACCCCCCGGGCCAGTGCTCCTTCGAGTGTTGGTCCGAACTGAGCAGACTGCGGGGCCCCCTCCTGGAAACTCGAGGTCTGGTTTTACTCGTAGGATGTCTCATCCGGTGTGCCCTGAGAACGAGATATGTGCAGCTCCTATCGGGATTTGTCGGCACATTCGGGTGGCTTTGCTGGTCTTGTTTTACCATTGTCGAGATGTCTTGTAAACCGGGATTCCGAGACTGATCGGGTTTTTCCGGGAGAAGGTTTATCCTTCGTTGACCGTGAGAGCTTATGATGGGCTAAGTTGGGACACCCCTGCAGGGTATTATCTTTCGAAAGCCGTGCCCGCGGTTATGAGGCAGATGGGAATTTGTTAATGTCCGGTTGTAGATAACTTGTCACTTGACCCAATTAAAATACATCCACTGCGTGTGTAGCCGTGATGGTCTCTTCTCGGCGGAGTCCGGGAAGTGAACACGGTCTGAGTTATGCATGACGTAAGTAGGTGTTTAGGACCTCTTCTTGGTCATTGCTAGATGACGTCCATTCCGTTGCTTCTCTTCTCGCTCTCAATTGCGCAAGTTAGCCACCATATATGCTTTTGCCGCTGCAGCTCCACCTTTTTGCACCACCCTTTCCTATAAGCTTAAATAGTCTTGATCTCGCGGGTGTGAGATTGCTGAGTCCCCGTGACTCACAGATTCTACCAAAACAGTTGCAGGTGCCGACGATGTCAGTGCAGATGGTGGCGTCGATCTCAAGTGGGAGTTCGATGAGGAACGTGGTCGTTACTATGTGTCTTTTCCTGATGATCAGTAGTGGAGCCCAGTTGGGACAATCGGGGATCTAGCATTTGGGGTTGTCTTATTTTCATCTGGATCTTGACCGTAGTCGGTCTATATGCTTGTATTTGGATGATGTATGAATGATATTTATGTATTGTGTGAAGTGGCGATTGTAAGCCAACTCTTTATCCCATTCTTGTTCATTACATGGGATTGTGTGAAGATGACCCTTCTTGCGACAAAACCACTATGCGGTTATGCCTCTAAGTCGTGCCTCGACACGTGGGAGATATAGACGCATCGTTGGTGTTACAGCCACTGAGTTAAACCATTTTACAAAGCCTTTTAAGATGGACCTCAATCATTAACCAATCGTTGTTTTAGCTTTGACAAGTTCAGGGTCTATGAGATTGACTTGTCAAACGTTTGGCGGGTCATACCAAGTTTACCTGGACAGAGTGGCTTACTTAAAAAAGGCAGGATAACCCGGGGTTTTAGGTGCGTACACCTGGCCTCCAAGCCTGGCTTGATAGCCTATTACAAGTGTAGACTCTTTGTTCATTGCGAAGCAAAGAGCCCCCAAGCAATATTTTGAGCTGTGCTCAGTGGGTGCCTATGTTTGAGTTGTGCTTTTGCAACACTCTCTTTGGCCCCGAATTTATTTCTTTTTGGCCTTGAGCCGATCAAGAGGTGTAGCTATGGTTCGAATACGACCAAGCCCCCATGTGATTTCCCTGGTGGCCTTACGCCAATCAAGAGGTGTGGCTATGATTCGAATACGACCAAGCCCCCAAGTGATTTTTATATATATATGGCTTTGTAAGCCGGATTAATGGGTAAACAGAACTCCGCTTTGTAAACAGAAGCCCCCACGTGATCAATAATATGATAAGCCAATAAGGCAGGATAGCCATGTTTGAACCGCGCATCATGGCAGCAGGTCCTCTTCGGCAAACTTTAACTTTTTGCAAGAGATAAATTCTTCTTGAACCGGGATTTTGAACTGGTTATTGCGAGCTTCAAAGCTTTGTGGGAGACATCTTTCCCTTGAACCGGATTTTAAACTGGAATCTTTATTTTCAGCCGGAGACTTTCTGACGGCCTTTAAACTCGAACTTGCGAGAAATTAATTCCTTTTGAACCGGAAATTCTTAAACCGGATTTGAGAGCTTTAGAGCTTTGTGCGAGACAGATTTCCCTTGAGTCGGATTTTAAGCCAGAATCCTTTCTGATGACCCGGAACTTCTTCATTGAGCCGGAATTTTGTAACTGTCATATACTTTCTAAACCGGAAATTTTCTGACGGCCTTTAAATTTTCATCAATATAACAGTAGCCTCCGGGACCGGGTTATCTTTCCCTCCATCATCCTGGGGTTCTTAAATTTGCTGAAACTGGCAAGATTTGCTGAGTCATGTTATCATAGCCCCCAAGTCTCAAAGGTGACTCGAGGAGTTGGCTTGAGATTCTCCATATTTGACCGTGATATAAACTGGCATAAATTGTATATCATCGGTGTTGATAGCACGATGTGAATCCACAGAATGTTGAGGTGACTGCAGTGGTTTATAAATGATCTGTATGAGCCGTGTCAACAACTCGGCCAATGGTTCCTTCCAACTGGCTATTTGAAGTTATCCAAACTTTAGTGGCGGCGACTTGCGTGCCTGCCCATTGAGCTATCCAGTGCAGACGACGGTTGATAGTATATGATAATTTGCCTCCAATTTGTTGAAAGAAAACTGGGTTACCCAAGCTGTGAATTGCTTTATATTCAATAAACAGCTCATGCAGACAGGTGCGGCCTGGTGTATTGATGTAGACCAGGCCGCAAGAGACGGACAACAACGACGATCGCGGCTTCAGAGGCGGCACAGACAGATGAATCGACAGTGGCGTTGTAAGCCGGTGCGGGCGGGAGAATCGGCTGTGGGGCGGACAATAAATCAATCGCGTGTGTTGATATAACGGGGGTGGCAACCTGCGCAGGATGAGCGCTAGTGCAAAAAATAATACTTGCCCATGCCCCTTTTGCAACACCTTTCTGTAAGAAATAATGGTGCCACGAAAAAAATATCATAGACCAGAGTAATAGTTCTCAAATGATTTAATATGTGCTGATAAAATACATAGAAAGGATAGCACCTGGTATTTTTTGTTGGACGGACGAGTTGGCCGCGGCGTTGTAAACCGGTGCGGACAGGTGAATCGGCAGCGGTGTTGGAAAAATGTCACGGACACAGGTGAGCCGGCCGCGGGCACGGACGACGAGTCAGTTCCTTGTGTTGATGAAGCAGGGGGCGGCGATTTGCTCACATATACATTCAGCAGCACAACACGGGCGAGCGCCGGTGCAGAATATTGCTAGCGTGCACTCCGTAGCCGCCGTATAAATCACTTTTGTCGTGAACAATTATCCTGTATACAAAAATGTACAGATCAAAGTAATTGCCCTTTGACAAAGAAATATATGCGCTAATAAAATAAACTTAGATGGATGTCACCTGATGATCTGGACGGTAGATGATCTGTGTGCAATTGTACATCATGTCCATTCGACAGATGATCCATACGCAGACTGAAAAGGTCCGGAGGAGTACGAATACTAGTGATGATGGACCAGTATAGCCTCATGTTATTTGAAATGGCAACCCGTGGTAGTACTTTTCACGTGATATGCTTTGGAAAGTCAATGGTTTGTTGGGGGCCACGCCGCTAGTGGATGTCTCATGCGTGCGAGTACATGGCTATTATTCTGTCTCTTTCTTTTCCTCTTTCTTTCCAACGATGGACAAGGCAGCAGTGGTCGGCTGCTGCGGAAGCCAGGGGCAGAGGTGAGCACGGCGGTGGTCCACGGCTCTTCTCCGTTGAAGCGCTGTAGGGGAAGCCCATGGTCGCTGCCCGGGGTGCCGGCAACTTGAGGCGCCGTAAGACCGGCTTTATAGGTTCGATCTGGCGACGACGGAGCCCGGCGGTTCAACGATGCGAGTCGCAGTAGAAGACCGAGCCCGTGGACCATTCGTGTCCGGGTTGTGACTAGCGGATCCGTATTGGCCAAGGTTTGCAATGCTTAAGCTGATGGTTTGCCTCTGATCGGATCCCATGTAGCCGCTTTTCCTTCCATAGCCCTTGAATTAATCTTCTAGTAGATTCCTTGTAGGAATCAGAGTTGACCAAAGAAAATCGATTTGGTCTCAAATGATTTTGTAGCAAATCAACTTCGTATTGATGTACGTACGCGGTGGCGATAACTCGGCGGATCTGAAAAAATAATTGCTATTGGTCTTGGTGGCTCATGAAAATTGATCCGGATCTGACGGATCGTCCGATCGCAGCAGGCTCGCTCGACACAACCGTAATCTTTCTTAGATCAAATCTCGCATATGTCGCTCCAGCTGCTTGTCACGGATACGATGCAGATCCTTCAAAATTGATTCTTTCTTCATCCGAAATTTTTACAAACTTCTCAAAACCCTAATTAAGATACCTCCAAGAACTCAACACCACTGTGCGCAAGCCCCACGGTGGGCGCCAACTGTCGTGGAATTGTCACGGCAGATGTCCTAGGGTGAGGACTTAGTTGTGAGGCCAACGCATCTATATGGTAGCTTGAAGGGGTTAGGCGGAATCGAGAGACGCGAGACGGATCAACACACAAGACAAGGATTTAGACAGCTTCGGGCCCCGGGAAACATCATCCGGTAACAACCCTACATGTTGTTTGTGGCTAGGTCTCATTATCATCATGAGGGAGTCGCCGGTAAACCAGCTCTTTGTGTCTAGCCCTAGAGATTGTTTCTTCTTGCTTGTTCCTCTTTGGGGAGCCCTGCCCCTCCTTATATAAGTTGAAGGGGCGGGTTACATGACTAGTCCTAGTTGGATTAGGATTACTCTATTACAAGTGGAGTCCTAGTCTTGCTTCCTTTGTAGGAGAATATTCCTTGTGCTTTCCTCATAAACCGGCCCACCATTAACATGAACCGGCCTTCTGGGCCTTCGGCCTTGCCATCCGTTTGACCCGCCTGCCGGGTCACCAGTGAGTCATAATGTTCAGGCGGGTTGCTTGTAAATCGCCAGGTCAGGGCGGGTCGCCAGTGAATCGCCAAGTGTCAGCCGAGTCTCAAGTAAACCGCCAAGTCCGGCCGGGTCATATTTCCGGCCGGGTCATACCGCGGGGTATATCCCCAACAACGGCCGCATAGGAGGTGAATTTTTTAACATAACAAACATTATATTACAAACCCACTTTGTTTCATCATACAAGATAAAGGCAACTTGAATGCATTCATTCAAAGATAATGTCTTGCGAACACTGCGTCGCTACAATACGAGACCCCTCCAGGACGTCTCCAAAATACCGCTCAGGTGTGTGGTGCTCCTTGCCCTCGGGTGGCCCCTCGGTCACAATCTTGATGGCGTCCATCTTCGCCCACTAGACCTTGACATGGGCAAAGGCCATACGCGCGCCCTCGATGCAGACGGACCGCTTGACGGCGTCCAGCCGAGGACAGTCATCCACCAGCCTCTTCACGAGGCCGAAGTAACTGCTGGGTATAGCTTCGGCTGGCCACAGCCGGATTATTAAATCCTTCATGGCCAGTTCGGCCACCCTGTGCAGCTCGACCAACTGTTTTAGCTGATCATTGAAGGGCACCGGATGTTCTGGCACAAGATACTGCAACCAGAACATCTTCTCCGTGGAGCTCCCTTCTTCGGCTCGGAAGAATTCCGTGGCGTCGAACACGCTATTGTTGGGGAACGTAGTAATTTCAAAAAAAATCCTATGCACACACAGGATCATGCTGATGCATAGCAACGAGAGGGGAGAGTGTTGTCCACGTACCCTCGTAGACCGAAAGCGGAAGCGTTAGCACAACGCGGTTGATGTAGTCGTACATCTTCACGATCCGACCGATCAAGAACCGAACGCACGACACCTCCGAGTTCAGCACACGTTCAGCTCGATGACGTCCCTCGAACTCTGATCCAGCCGAGCTTTGAGGGAGAGTTCCGTCAGCACGACGGCGTGGTGACGATGATGATGTTCTACCGACGCAGGGCTTCGCCTAAGCACTGCTACGATGTTATCGAGGAGTATTATGGTGGAGGGGGGCACCGCACACGGCTAAGAGATCAAGAGATCAATTGTTGTGTCTATGGGGTGCCCCCTCCTCCGTATATAAAGGGGGGAGGAGGAGAGGGCCGGCCAAGGGGGTGGCACGCCCTAGGAGGGGGAAACCTACTCCAAATAGGTTTTCCCCTCCCTTTCCTAGTCCAAGAAGGAGGGGGAAGGAAGGAGTGGGAGAGGGGAAAGGCAAGGGGAGCGCCCCCCCTTCCTTGTCCTATTCGGACTCAAGAGGAGGGGAGCGCCCTCCTCTTCTCCACTAAGGCCCATGTAGGCCCATTAAACCCCCCCCCCCCGGGGGGGGGGGGTTCCGGTAACCCCCGGTACTCCAGTATATATCCGATAACTCCCGGAACCATTCCGGTGTCCGAATATAGTCGTCCAATATATCAATCTTCATTTCTCGACCATTTCGAGACTCCTCGTCATGTCCGTGATCACATCCGGGACTCCGAACTACCTTCGGTACATCAAAACACATAAACTCATAATATAACCGTCATCAAATTTTAAGCGTGCGGACCCTACGGGTTCGAGAACTATGTAGACATGACCGAGACACGTCTCCAGTCAATAACCAATAGCAGAACCTGGATGCTCATATTGGCTCCCACATATTCTACGAAGATCTTTATTGGTCAGACCGCATAACAACATACGTTGTTCCCTTTGTCATCGGTATGTTACTTGCCCGAGATTCGATCGTCGGTATCTCAATACCTAGTTCAATCTCGTTACCGGCAAGTCTCTTTACTCGTTCCGTAATACATCATCCCGCAACTAACTCATTAATTGCAATGCTTGCAAGGCTTATAGTGATGTGCATTACCGAGTGGGCCCAGAGATACCTCTCCGACAATCGGAGTGACAAATCCTAATCTTGAAATACGCCAACCCAACAAGTACCTTCGGAGACACCTGTAGAGCACCTTTATAATCACCCAGTTATGTTGTGACGTTTGGTAACACACAAAGTGTTCCTCTGGTAAACGGGAGTTGCATAATCTCATCGTCATAGGAACATGTATAAGTCATGAAGAAAGCAATAGCAGAATACTAAACGATCGTGTGCTAAGCTAACGGAATGGGTCAAGTCAATCACATCATTATCCTAATGATGTGATCCCGTTAATCAAATGACAACTCATGTAAATGGCTAGGAAACATAACCATCTTTGATCAATGAGCTAGTCAAGTAGAGGCATACTAGTGACACTCTGTTTGTCTATGTATTCACACAAGTATTATGTTTCCGGTTAATACAATTCTAGCATGAATAATAAACATTTATCATGATATAAGGAAATAAATAATAACTTTATTATTGCCTCTAGGGCATATTTCCTTCAGTCTCCCACTTGCACTAGAGTCAATAATCTAGTTCACGTCACCATGTGATTTAATACCAATAGTTCACATCACCATGTGATTAACACCCATAGTTCACATCGTCATGTGACCAACACCCAAAGGATTTACTAGATTCAATAATCTAGTTCACATCGCTATGTGATTAACACCCAAAGAGTACTAAGGTGTGATCATGTTTTGCTTGTGAGAGAAGTTTAGTCAACGGGTCTGCCACATTCAGATCCGTATGTATTTTGCAAATTTCTATGTCAACAATGCTCTGCACGGAGCTACTCTAGCTAATTGCTCCCACTTTCAATATGTATCCAGATTGAGACTTAGGGCCATCTGGATCAGTGTCAAAATTTGCATCGACGTAACCCTTTATGACGAACCTTTTTGTCACCTCCATAATCGAGAAACATATCCTTATTCCACTAAGGATAATTTTGACCGCTGTCTAGTGATCTACTCCTAGATCACTATTGTACTCCCTTGCCAAAATCAGTGTAGGGTATACAATAGATCTGGTACATAGCATGGCATACTTTATAGAACCTATGGCCAAGGCATAGGGAATGACTTTCATTCTCTTTCTATCTTCTGCCATTGTCGGGCTTTGAGTCTTACTCAATTTCACACCTTGTAACACAAGCAAGAAATCTTTCTTTGACTGTTCCATTTTGAACTACTTCAAAATCTTGTCAAGGTATGTAAACTTATCAAGCGTCTTGATCTATCTCTATAGATCTTGATGCTCAATATGCAAGCAGCTTCACCGAGGTCTTTCTTTGAAAAACTCCTTTCAAACACTCCTTTATGCTTTGCAGAATAATTCTACATTATCTTCGATCAACAATATGTCATTCACATATACTTATTAGAAATGCTGTAGTGCTCCCACTCACTTTCTTGTAAATACAGGCTTCACCGCAAGTCTGTATAAAACTATATGCTTTGATCAACTTATCAAAGCGTATATTCCAACTCCGAGATGCTTGCACCAGTCCATAGATGGATTGCTGGAGCTTGCATATTTTGTTAGCACCTTTAGGATTGACAAAACCTTCTGGTTGCATCATATACAACTCTTCTTTAATAAATCCATTAAGGAATGCAGTTTTGTTTATCCATTTGCCAGATTTCATAAAATGCGGCAATTGCTAACATGATTCGGACAGACTTAAGCATAGATACGAGTGAGAAACTCTCATCGTAGTCAACACCTTGAACATGTCGAAAACCTTTTGCGACAATTCTAGCTTTGTAGATGGTAACACTACTATCAGCGTCCGTCTTCCTCTTGAAGATCCATTTATTTTCTATGGCTTGCCGATCATCGGGCAAGTCAACCAAAGTCCATACTTTGTTCTCATACATGGATCATCTCAGATTTCATGGCCTCAAACCATTTCGTGGAATCTGGGCTCATCATCGCTTCCTCATAGTTCGTAGGTTCATCATGGTCAAGTAACATGACCTCCAGAACAGGATTACCGTACCACTCTGGTGCGGATCTTACTCTGGTTGACCTACGAGGTTCAGTAATAACTTGGTCTGAAGTTTCATGATCATCATCATTAACTTCCTCACTAATTGGTGTAGGTGTCACAGGAACCGGTTTCTGCGATGAACTACTTTCCAATAAGGGAGCAGGTACAGTTACCTCATCAAGTTCTACTTTCCTCCCACTCACTTCTTTCGAGAGAAACTCCTTCTCTAGAAAGATTCTAAATTTAGCAACAAAATTCTTTCCTTCAGATCTGTGATAGAAGGTGTACCCAACAGTCTCTTTTGGGTATCCTATGAAGACACATTTTTCTTGATTTGGGTTCGAGCTTATCAGGTTGAAGCTTTTTCACATAAGCATCGCAGCCCCAAACTTTAAGAAACAACAACTTTGGTTTCTTGCCAAACCACAGTTCATACGGTGTCGTCTCAACGGATTTAGATGGTGCCCTATTTTAACGTGAATGTAGCTATCTCTAATGCATAACCCCAAAACGATAGTGGTAGATCGGTAAGAGACATCATAGATCGCACCATATCTAATAAAGTACGGTTATGACGTTCGGACACACCTTTACACTATGGTGTTCCAGGTGGCGTGAGTAGTGAAACTATTTCACATTGTTTTAACTGAAGGCCAAACTCGTAACTCAAATATTTTACTTCTGCGATCATATCGTAGAAACTTTTATTTTGGTATGATGATTCTCCACTTCACTCTGAAATTCTTTGAACTTTTCAAATGTTTTAGACTTGTGTTTCATCAAGTAGGTATACCCATATATGCTCAAATCATCTGTGAAGGTCAGAAAATAACGATACCCGCCGTGAGCCTCAACAATCATCAGATCACATACATCAGTATGTATTATTTCCAATAAGTCAGTTGCTCGCTCCATTGTTCCGAAGAACGGAGTCTTTAGTCATCTTGCCCATAAGGCATGGTTCGCAAGCATCAAGTGATTCATAATCAAGTGATTCCAAAATCCCATCATCATGGAGTTTCTTCATGCGCTTTACACCAATATGACCTAAACGGCAGTGCCACAAATGAGTTGCACTATCATTATTAACTTTGCATCTTTTGGCTTCAATATTATGAATATGTGTATCACTACGATCGAGATCCAACAAACCATTTTCATTGGGTGTATGACCATAGAAGGTTTTATTCATGTAAATAGAACAACAATTATTCTCTAACTTAAATGAATAATCGTATTGCAATAAACATGATCAAATCATATTCATGCTCAACGCAAACACCGAATAACACTTATTTAGGTTCAACACTAATCCCGAAAGTGTAGGGAGTGTGCGATGATGATCATATCAATCTTGGAACTACTTCCAACACACATCGTCACTTCACCCTTAACTAGTCTCTGTTCATTCTGCAACTCCCGTTTCGAGTTACTAATCTTAGCAACTGAACTAGTATAAAATAATAAGGGTTTGCTATAAACACTAATAAAATACACATCAATAATATGTATATCAAATATACCTTTGTTCACTTTTCCATCCTTCTTATCTGCCAAATACTTGGGGCAGTTCCGCTTCCAGTGACCAGTCCCTTTGCAGTAGAAGCACTTAGTCTCAGGCTTAGGTACAGACTTGGGCTTCTTCACTTGAGTAGCAACTTGCTTGCCGTTCTTATTGAAGTTCCCCTTCTTCCCTTTGCCCTTTTCTTGAAACAAGTGGTCTTGTCAACCATCAACACTTGATGCTTTTCTTAATTTCTACCTTCGTCGATTTCAGCATTACGAAGAGCTTGGGAATCGTTTCCGTTTATCCCTTGCATATTATAGTTCATCACGAAGTTCTAGTAACTTGGTGATAGTGACTAGAGAACTCTGTCAATCAGTATCTTATCTGGAAGATTAACTCCCACTTGATTCAAGTGATTGTAGTACTCAGACATTCTGAGCACATGCTCACTAGCTGAGCAATTCTCCTCCATCTTGTAGGCAAAGTACTGTTAGAGGTCTCATACCTCTCGACACGGGTATGAGTATGAAATACCAATTTCAACTCTTGGAACATCTCATATGCTCTGTGGCATTCAAAACATTTTTGAAGCCCCGATTCTAAGCCGTAAAGTATGGTGCACTAAACTATCAAGTAGTCATCATACTGAGCTTTGCCAAACGTTCATACTGTCTGCATTTGCTCCTGCAATCGGTCTGTCACGTAGCGGTGCATCAAGGACATAATTCTTCTATGCAACAATGAGGATAATCCTCAAATCACGGATCCAATCCGCATCATTGCTACTAACATCTTTCAACTTAGTTTTCTCTACGAACATATCAAAATAAAACAGGGGAGCTAAACGCGAGCTATTGATCTACAACATAGATATGCTAATACTACCAGGACTAAGTTCATGATAAATTAAAGTTCAATTAATCATATTACTTAAGAACTCCCACTTAGATAGACATCCCTCTAATCCTCTAAGTGATCACGTGATCCAAATCAACTAAACCATGTCCGATCATCACGTGAGATGGAGTAGTTTCAATTGTGAACATCACTATGTTGATCATATCTACTATATGATTCACGCTCGGCCTTTCGGTCTCAGTGTTCCGAGGCCATATCTGTTATATGCTAGGCTCGTCAAGTTTAACATGAGTATTCCGCGTGTGCAACTGTTTTGCACCCGTTGTATTTGAACGTAGAGCCTATCACACCCGATCATCACGTGGTGTCTCAGCACGAAGAACTTTCGCAAGGGTGCATACTCAGGGAGAACACTTATACCTTGATAATTTAGTGAGAGATCATCTTATAATGCTACCGTCAATCAAAGCAAGATAAGATGCATAAAAGATAAACATCACATACAATCAATATAAGTGATATGATATGGCCATCATCATCTTGTGCTTGTGATCTCCATCTCTGAAGCACCGTCATGATCACCATCGTCACCGGCGCGACACCTTGATCTCCATCGTAGCATCGTTGTCGTCTCGCCAACTTATGCTTCTACGACTATCGCTACCACTTAGTGATAAAGTAAAGCATTACAGGGTGTTTGCATTGCATACAATAAAGCGACAACCATATGGCTCCTGCCAGTTGCCGATAACTCGGTTACAAAACATGATCATCTCATACAATAAAATATAGCATCATGCCTTGACCATATCACATCACAACATGCCCTGCAAAAACAAGTTAGACGTCCTCTACTTTGTTGTTGCAAATTTTACGTGGCTGCTACGGGCTGAGCAAGAATCATTCTTACCTACGCATCAAAACCACAACGATAGTTTGTCAAGTTGGTGCTGTTTTAACCTTCGCAAGGACCGGGCGTAGCCACACTCGGTTCAACTAAAGTTGGAGAAACTGACACCCGCTAGTCACCTGTGTGCATAGCACGGCGGTAAAACCAGTCTCGCGTAAGCGTACGCGTAATGTCGGTCCGGGCCGCTTCATCCAACAATACCGCCGAACCAAAGTATGACATGCTGGTAAGCAGTATGACTTGTATCGCCCACAACTCACTTGTGTTCTACTCGTGCATATAACATCTACGCATAAAACCAGGCTCGGATACCACTGTTGGGGAACATAGTAATTTCAAAAAATTTCCTACGCACACACAGGATCATGGTGATGCATAGCAACGAGAGGGGAGAGTGTTGTCCACATACCCTCGTAGACCGAAAGCGGAAGCGTTAGCACAATGCGGTTGATGTAGTCGTACGTCTTCACGATCCGACCGATTAAGTACCGCGCACAGCACCTCCGAGTTCAGCACATGTTCAGCTCGATGACGTCCCTCGAACTCCGATCCAGCCGAGCTTTGAGGGAGAGTTCCGTCAACTCGATGGCGTGGTGACGATGATGATGTTCTACCGACGTAGGGCTTCGCCTAAGCACCGCTACGATGTTATCGAGGTGTATTATGGTGGAGGGGGCACCGCACATGGCTAAGAGATCAAGAGATCAATTGTTGTGTCTATGGGGTGCCCCCTCCTCTGTATATAAAGGGGGGAGGAGGAGAGGGCCCGCAAGGGGGTGGCGCGCCCTAGGAGGGGGAAACCTACTCCAAGTAGGTTTGCCCCTCCCTTTCCTAGTCCAAGAAGGAGGGGGGAGGAAGGAGTGGGAGAGGGGAAAGGCAAGGGGGGCGCCCCCCCTTCCTTGTCCTATTCGGACTCAAGGGGAGGGGGCGCACCTCTTGCCCTGGCCGCCCCTCCTCTTCTCCACTAAGGCCCATGTAGGCCCATTAAACCCCCGGGGGGGTTCCGGTAACCCCCGGTACTCCGGTATATATCCGATAACCCCCGGAACCATTCCGGTGTCCGAATATAGTCGTGCAATATATCAATCTTCATGTCTCGACCATTTTGAGACTCCTCGTCATGTCCGTGATCACATCCGGGACTCCGAACTACCTTCGGTACATCAAAACACATAAACTCATATTATAACCGTCATCAAACTTTAAGCGTGCGGACCCTACGGGTTCGAGAACTATGTAGACATGACCGAGACACGTCTCCAGTCAATAACCAATAGCGGAACCTGGATGCTCATATTGGCTCCCACATATTCTACGAAGATCTTTATCGGTCAGACCGCATAACAACATACGTTGTTCCCTTTGTCATCGGTATGTTACTTGCCCGAGATTCGACCGTCGGTATCTCAATACCTAGTTCAATCCCGTTACCGGCAAGTCTCTTTACTCGTTCCGTAATACATCATCCCGCAACTAACTCATTAGTTGCAATGCTTGCAAGGCTTATAGTGATGTGCATTACCGAGTGGGCCCAGTGATACCTCTTCGAAAATCGGAGTGACAAATCCTAATCTTGAAATACGCCAACCCAACAAGTACCTTCGGAGACACCTATAGAGCACCTTTATAATCACCCAGTTACGTTGTGATGTTTGGTAACACACAAAGTGTTCCTCCGGTAAACGGGAGTTGCATAATCTCATAGTCATAGGAACATGTATAAGTCATGAAGAAAGCAATAGCGGAATACTAAACGATCGTGTGCTAAGCTAACGGAATGGGTCAAGTCAATCACATCATTCTCCTAATGATGTGATCCCGTTAATCAAATGACAACTCATGTCAATGGCTATGAAACATAACCATCTTTGATCAACGAGTTAGTCAAGTAGAGGCATACTAGTGACACTCTGTTTGTCTATGTATTCACACAAGTATTATGTTTCCGGTTAATACAATTCTAGCATGAATAATAAACATTTATCATGATAAAAGGAAATAAATAATAACTTTATTATTGCCTCTAGGGCATATTTCCTTCAGCTATGTGGCAGATCAGCAAAAGCCCCTGGAGAACTCCGAATCCGGGTTAGTAAAAGATACTTCCTCTTCACATACTTGCTTTGCATACTAAATGCCTTACCCGCCGCGATCTTCCTGGCCTCCTGGATCTCCTGGAGGGCGCCCTGGGCCTCATTCCGAGCCATCTCTGCGCTCTGACGAGCGTTGGCGAGTTCGGTCTCTTGAGCCGACGCATCGCGCTCCAAGGTCTCGCACTTCCTCACCGTGTCCTGGAGCTCTTGCTGGACCTCATTGACCTGGGCCTTGAGCTTCTTACGAGCGGCCTGCTCCTTGACAGCCTTCCCCTCAGCTTTGGCCAGGGCCTTTTTTAGGGCCTCAACCTCGGTCGTCGCTCCTATACATATCATGACACTTCGGTCAATATATATAATTTTACTCTTTTTGAATACATAACGGGTTATTACATACCTTGATTCTCCTGGAGCTGCCTCCTCACCTGGCCGAGCTCCTCCTCGGCCTGCTCCAGTCTCTGCTTCAGTCCGGAGACTTCGGCAGTATGCGAGGCTGCGGCCAGCAGCGATGCCTGCGTATTCATTTCAGACATATTTAGTTAGTTTCCTGCAATAGGGGATTGATCCTCTGTCTGGCTCTTCTTTCTGAACACCGAATAGTGTCTCAGGGGCTACTGTCTGTATTGGTATCTTCTCTTTTTGCGTCGCTTACCTCAAAACCTGTCAGCAGGCTGCTGCAGGCTTCGGTTAGTCCGCTCTTGGCGGACTGAACCCTTTCAATTACCGTGCCCATAAGAACACGGTGATCATCCACAATGGAAGCGCCTCGCAGCGTTTCCAGCAGATTATCCGGTGCCCCTGGTTGGATAGGGGTCACCGGCGGAATAGGCATACCCCCTTCTTTCGAAGGAGATTGCGTGCCGGATTTCGGAGCCGCATCGGTCTCCGGAATCGAGTCCGGCTGAGGGCCGAGCTGAATACGGCCCTCATCACCAGTCTCCATGAGGATGGGCTCCCCCTGGTGTCCGACGACGGGGGTTTCGCCTTCCGGCGCCTCCTGAACCTCTCCCCGGCCTAGGAAAGTCCTTCCAGACAGCACCTCGATCAGCGTGGCCCTTGGTCTTGGGGGAGTGAGCGGTCGGCGGTGACTCCCTGGCCATCGCCTTCGAATCCAACGAACCTCCTGACGAGGATCGCTGGGAGCTGTCGTGGGCCGGACTGCAATAGCATAATTGACCATGTCAATACAATGAAGAGGAGAGGCTGGATTTATGGGTATGTATGAGTCTTAGCACTTACGATGCAGCTCGAGGCTTAGTGCGGGGGCGTCGCTCCGGACTGCTGTCGACATCCCACGCGGAGTTGTCCGCGAGGGAGCCCTTCCCCTTCTTGGACGTCTCCGCCTCCAGATTCGTGGAGGCCGCCCTTTTCTTCTTCCCCTCATTAGGGGGAGGGTTGTTCTCCTCCTCCTCCTCGCCGTCGTCGTCCTCAGCGGCGGAGGACAGGGTCACTTCGTCTTCGGACGTCACGTCCGAAGCACCCTTGCGACGGGGGCCACCTTTGGCCCCCTTGGCTTTCTTCTTGGCCTTCTTTTCCGGCGGCCTATAGGGCGCCGGAACCAGCATCTTCGTCAGGAGCGGGATGACTGGCTCTTCGGGCAGCGGAGCCGAACTATGGATCTGCTCTGCTCTCTCCATCCACACCTAAAAAAATGCAGCAAAGGTTAGGCGTCTGTCGGCGTTCTGGGAACGGGGGTCCCCAGACTTGCCTGCCTGCGGCCCACGGCGTGGCTAAGCCAGCAGGCCGTACGGCCCATCTTCATCAACAAAGCATTCAAGACCCTCGCGAGGGGCCAAGCCTCGCGAGGCGGCGACACAAGACCTCCTCAGGAGTGGCCTAGTCAGGCAGGCTCACGAGGAGCGGAGATGTCAAGGCGAGGCAAACCTCACGAGGCTCTCGTGACGTGATCTATGACGATCGAGACTAGGCGGGCGCCAGGCGGGCGCCAGCGCGTGCAGCGTCCTTGTTTCCTCTTTGGTGCTAAGGAGGTCAGCACAGGCGAGGAGTACCGAGGCATCAGGCAAAGGTTGCCATATTGGTGCAACGAGACCAAGACCAGAAGGACGACAAGATGGAGGTCATCGTGGAGCCCAAGACGGCGTCACCACCAGAGCTTTTCGTAGGCGAAGACCGCTTTTGTCAGGATAGCTTGTACTAGATGTCCCCTTCAAATTCGCTCGCCGTTGTTGGCTCCCTTCCCGCTCAATATTTGGGAAGAGGACCAGGGCCTATATAAGTAGAGCTAGCCACCACAGTAGAGGCAGGTTCCTCAGGTCTCGAACCCACCGAGTCCTCACCCACACAAGTTCGTCGAGCACAAGAACACCTCAACCTCAGGAGGCAGTTCTTCCCCTTGTACTATTCACCATCAGCCCAAGAGGCAATCCACCACCACCACACTGGAGTAGGGTATTACACCACAACGGTGGCCCGAACCAGTATAAATCTCGTGTCTTTCTGTGTTGTGAGTTCGTCGAGTTCGTCCGCGAGATCTTAGTGAGCTAGGGCGTAGATCGGTAGGGGGGGAAGACTTCGCGCGCACCCCAGTGTTCGAACCTTAAGGGTTTGCCGGAACCCCACATCCGACATTTGGCGCGCCAGGTAGGGGTGCACCGTAGCTTCCCTTCCATCAATTTGTCGCTCCGTCGCTCCGTCGTCTCCATGGAGGACGCTCGTCGCGCTCGAGCTGAGCGCCGGGCTGCCCTCACCGCCCGCGTCGCTCAGACGGCTCCCGTCGGCGGGCCACCTCATCGTTCTTCGTCTCCTGCCGCCAACGCCGCCACCGGCCCGGCGGGGAACGAGCAGCAGGTGTTGTTGCTGCATCCATCGGTGCGGCAGGACGGCTGCACCGCCACTCCGTTGCTGACCCCGGCCGGTTCTTCGTCTCACGCACGCCGCACTCCCATGGAGGCGAGGGCCGCGCTCCTCGCGGCGAACGAGCTCCTGCGCTACTGCCCAGTCGACGACCTCTACGAGGAGTGGCTCGATCGCGTCGCCGAGCTCGTCCGTGCCGCAGGGGGCTCCCCGGCACCGTTCCTCTCTCTGCCTCACCCTCCGCCAACCACGGGCAACGAGGCTCATGGCGCGCCTCCACCACCTCTGCCCCAAGATGGTTCTTTGGCACCAAGGCGGGCGGTCCCGCAGCGTGATCCACCACGCCCAGTGCTCACGCGCGAAGACAGAAGCTGCGAAGAAATCCCACGGCCGCGAGAAGCTGCACCCGCGCTTCCCGCGCTGCCTCGTCAAGACCGCGCACCGCCCGCAGCTCCACCTCCGAAGCGGGCCCCAGCAACCACGGCCGGCTGCCGCACCTTCACCCCTGAGCTGCGTAGCGTCGCCTGGCCAGGCATGTTCAAGCTGGATCTGCCTCCTCGCTACGACGACACCGCCGACCCCACGAAGTTCCTGCAGCTCTACGAGCTGAGCATCGAAGCGGCCAACGGCGATGAGAAAGTCATGGCGAACTGGTTTCCCATGGCTCTCAAGGCTGGAGCCCGCTCCTGGCTCCTGAACCTGCAGCACGGGTCGATCTCCTCCTGGGACGAGATGCGCGACCGCTTCGTCGCCAACTTCCAGGGCACTCGCGACCGCCCGCGGGCCGCGGGTGACCTGCACTGCGTCAAGCAACAACCAGGAGAGACCCTCCAGAAGTACATCTAGCACTTCAACAACACTCGCCTCAAGATCCCCAAGGTCATGGACGAGGCCATCCTCAACGCGTTCTCAGACGGCGTCCGGGACATCAAGATGAAGGAAGAGCTCGCCATCCATGAGGAGTTGTGCACATCTCAGGAGCTGTTCAACCTGGCGACCAAGTGTGCAAGAGCTGAGGAGGGGCGCCTCTCTCTCCTCGAGCTGCCAGCCGCGGGCACAGAGGAGAAGAAGGCCAAGGCAAAGGATGTGAAGCGCAAGGAAGCAGCAGTGCTAGCAGCGGAGCCCGACACCAAGCGGGGCAGAGATCAGCCCGAGTCATCCAAGAATGGCCGACCATTCTGCGCCTTTCACAACCTGAACACCCACAACACCAGTGACTGTCAAGAGCTCAGAGCCATACGAGAAGGACGCTTCGGTCGGCGCCCCGAGCGTAGCGACCGGGGCTACGGCTGTGGAGGAGGACGTGGACGCGGATGCTGGGACGACCGTGGCCCGCGCCAGGAGTGGCGCAACAGGCCTCGTGAGGACCGCTGGCAGGACCATCCTCGCGAGGGCGCCTGGAGGGACCAGCCTCGTGAGGATCGCCCCCAAGGCAACGCCGGCCTTCCCCCGCCACCAAGAAGGAACGACGATCACCATCAGGACGAGGGGGCTGGGGGCTTCCAGGAGCCGCGTGCAATCGCCTGCATCTTGGGCGGCACGCAGGCCCCAGCCTCTCAGCGCATCTTCAAACAGTTCGCTCGAGAAGTGAACGCGGTGCTCCCCAAGCTCGAGGCCACACGCCCACTTTCAACTCGGCAGATCAGCTCAAGTGCGCGGCCACCGCTGGCACCCACCCAATGCTCTGCTCCCCAGTCACCAGCAATGTGCAGGTTACCAAGACCCTCATCAATGGCGGCGCAGGGCTCAACATCCTGTCCGTCGACACGTTCGACAACCTCAAAGTGCCATATGAGCATCTCCAGCCTACCAAGCCTTTCTTAGGAGTGACCGACGGTTCCACCACACCGATAGAGCAGGTCCGCCTGCCTGTCACCTTCGGAGAGCGCAAGAACTACCGCACCGAGCTCATCGACTTCGACGTCGCGCACATCCGCCTGCCGTACAACGCCATCCTCGGGTATCCAGCCCTGGCCAAGTTCATGGCAGTCACCCATCACGACTACAACGTCCTCAAGATGCCGGGAAGCGACGGAATCATAACGGTCCCATGTGAAGAAAGAGACGCGGTGTGCTCCCTCGAGCGCGCCTTCCAAGCTGCAGCAATCAACGACCCCGACAGCAGAAGTGAGGGCCCTCCCGAGGCCCTCACCAAGAAGAAGAAGCAGCTGCGCCGAGCAGGACCTCAGGAGGGTGGCGACGCAGCTAGAGCCTCGTCAGGATCAGCACCCGCTCCAAGGGTGCCTCCCTCTGTCGCATAGGAAGGCGCGCCTGGCGCCCTCCTCGGGCAGGGCTCGGGGGCTCTTTTCTGGAGGGCCTCAGACCTTGCCAACCTCACGAGGGAGGCGCTTGGGCACCACTTGGATGCGTGCTTCGCGTCCCGTTTCCCTCAGGAGAACACAAGGAAGGAGTGCCCACCACTCAGGAGTTCATCACGAAGACCACTCAGGAACTGCAAGATGCAAGGGCCATGCGCGGCGATAGCCGCTCACGAGGCGCAGCTCACCATCCAGGCGAGGATGCCGGGCTGCGTGTCTGCATCAAGGTCCAAGGGCTCAATAGGGCCGCATCACAGGAGCGTTTCTGGCCTTCGCGTGTGGGCCGTTGCGAGGGCCCGCCATGCAGCTATGTTCGCATGCCCTTCGGCTTGCCGAGCGTGGCGTCAGCCTATTAGCGCAACATGCAGCGTGTCCTGGCGGCTCAGGAGGCCAGGTACCATGCCGTCCTAGAAGAGATGGAGACGGTCTTCAGAGAACCTCCCGAGCCCCCAGAGCCTCCCGAGGCTCAGGGACCTGGTGGTTCGTGAGGAGCCACTCCTTCGATGCACGCCTTCAGCTGCACCAACTCTACTTCGTCTACAGAACCAAGTGACATTTTCCAAGCTCGTTTAGCTGGGAGCGCCCCTCGGGCTGCATTATTCCCAGGCCGCATGGGTCCGTCCCTGTGGCATGTATCCCTTTTGCTCATGTCTTTAGCTTACCTTGCTGGGGGCGCCCCTCGGGCTGCATCATCCCCAAGCCGCTCGGGCCAGACCCAGTGGCATGTATCTTCCTGCATTTACCCAAGCTGATTTTCCTTCCCTGCTTAACCTGCCTACGGCTATCGCCTGCTTGATCATCGCCTCCCACAGGGCCTCCTCCCAGGCACGGTGCTGGTGCATGGGTCCGTCCCTGCCACGTCGAAAAATCTGAGCGGTCAAGCTCTGGCTCGCGGCACGCCCTGCGCACGTCACCTCATCAGGCCCTCCGTGCCTTCACTTCACCCCAGAGGAACCAGCGGCAGGCTGGCAGCTATAACGGCAAACCGTGTTTCTTCTTGTGCCTGTTCACAGGGATCCCATGGGGAGGATAGCAGGCGGCGCCGCGAGTCTCCTTCTCCCTCGTGCAATTTTCTTGCGCGTTAAAGGGGGGCTCCTGAGCATCGTGACTCAGGAGCTCTTACTGGCTCTCCAGCCTTCACCCCCTGGCCTTGACCACGGCATCGCGACCTGGCATACCAGCGGCGGATGAGCTCGCTCGAGGGCCGGGACCTGAGGACGTAGAGCACTAAGGAGAGCATGGGAGGAGGGAGACTCGTATAGGCCGGCCTAGCTACGCCGCACAAGCTGGCGCGTAGGCCTAGTGCACCACCAGGAATCGCCACGAAACCAACAAGATAAGTCCCGCTCTCGGATCGGCTAAATGTTGGGGCCTAAGGGCCACCCTCGCCTTGACGCAACCCCGTTGCGGCCACGTCAACTCCCTTTCTTGCCTTACCATGGCTGCTGGAGCGCTAAGGGGGACCTCCTGAGCATCGCGCCTCGGGGGCTCTTACTGGACCTCGGGCCGCACACCTCCTGGCATTGACCACGACACGCGACCTGGCATACCAGCGATGGCTGTAGCCCGCCTAGGGACCGGGACCTGTCAGCATAGAGCAACAAGCTATCGCGAGGGAAGAAAGGGGGGACCGAGCCTTAACGGGACACACATTCACCAAATTTTCATAATAGGGAAAATGAGCGCAAAAGACATTACAGACCCTTACATGCCCCCACGGGGTACTTCATGATTCTTCGCAGGGAACAAAAGCTAAAACTAAGGGGGATCCTATCTACACCCTCCCGTGGCCGACGCCATCATCAACAGTGGGCCACGGGAGGCAGGCGCCAACCCCATCCAGATCAGCGGCGGCGACGGCCGGACGCTGCAGCTCCGCTCCGAGCGCGGCGAGAGCTCAGGGGCACGTAGTTGTCATCGCTCATCTCTAGAGTCTCATAGAGCTCACAAGAGTTGCTAGACTCTCAAGGGCTGCTGCTGCTGGAGTGGCCGCTCGCGGAACGCGCGTCAGCCTGACGCTCCTCTCCGGAGCAGCACTCCAGGCGGCGGCCTTCCGCATCGAAGACCTTCAAGAAGAGCGTGGAGGCGCCGTCGAAGTCAAAGTGGATCGCGAGGGCGCCCCTCGCATGGCAGACCCGCGCGACCTTGCCCCAGCCACGAGTCATGAAGATCTTGCCGGTGGGGACCGCTTCAATCTCTGCTCCGGTCGCCGGAGCACTGCAGTCGGTGTGCTGCAACTAGAGCTTGAGAGGCCCCCTCGGCGGCATGACGTCGGAGAAGAACCGCGGGAAGCGGATCCAAGATCTTGGAGGCATCAGCGCCCACAGCACAAGCTTGCGCGAGGAGTCTGTGGCGTGGATTCCAGGGGCGACAGCGCGTGTCGCCGTGGCCCGGCGACCACGAGCGTGGCGCGGGTGGCGCCGTTCGTCGCTCCGTCCTCCTCAGCCCTCGGCTCGGGCATACAAGGGTAGCGGATACCCTAGAGGACACCGCTCGCACCAAGGCCTCGTCGCCACCTGCATCGCTGCTACATCACGGTGGTGGACCGACCTCTTCTTCGGCGGAAGTGGCCTCGGATCATCGCGCGGGGCCTTTCCCTTCTCTTCAACGGAGAACCTTCTGATAGGCGCCATTGGTGGCACAACTAGCAATGGAGCGAGGAGGAAGAAGCAAGAAAGCAAGGAAGAGATGGGCGATGGGGGCTCTGCCCCCTCCCCATTTATAGCAAGAGAAGGCCAATCGGCGCCTCCCATGATTGCAGGTAATGATGGTTTTCCTTGCATGTCGCAGGGACTTGTCAAGTCGAGCAGTTGCCGAGGCAGCGTGGGGAAGCGGAGACACCCACGTCCAATCAACCGCCACGCGTCAACCGAGGCCGCAGGCATTTGGGGCCCGTGGTGCTTCGTACTTGACCCTTGGCTTTGCCGCGAAGCCAAGCCCGAGCGCACCTTAGGTCCGGGGGCTACTGTCGGCGTTCTGGGAATGGGGGTCCCCAGACTTGCCTGCTTGCGGCCCACGGCGTGGCTAAGCCAGCAGGCCGTACGACCCATCTTCCTCAACAAAGCATTCAAGACCCTCGCGAGGGGCCAAGCCTCGCGAGGCGGGCGACACAAGACCTCCTCATGAGTGGCCTAGTCGGGTAGGCTCACGAGGAGCGGAGATATCAAGGCGAGGCAAACCTCACGAGGCTCTCGTGACGTGAGCTATGACGATCGAGACCAGGCGGGCTCCAGGCGGGCGCCAGCGCGTGCAGCGTCCTTGTTTCCTCTTTGGTGCTAAGGAGGTCAGCACAGGCGAGGAGTATCGAGGCATCAGGCAAAGGTTGCCATATCGGTGCAACGAGACCAAGACCAGAAGGACGACAAGACGGAGGTCATCATGGAGCCCAAGACGGCGTCACCACCAGAGCTTTTCGCAGGCGAAGACCCCTTTTGTCAGGATGGCTTGTACTAGCTGTCCCCCTTCAAATTCGCCCACCGTTGTTGGCTCCCTTCCCACTCAATATTTGGGAAGAGGACTAGGGCCTATATAAGTAGATCTAGCCACCATAGTAGAGGCAGGTTCCTCAGGTCTCGAACCCACCGAGTCCTCACCCACACAAGTTCGTCGAGCACAAGAACACCTCAACCTCAGGAGGCTATTCTTCCCCTTGTACTATTTACGATCAGCCCAAGAGGCAATCCACCACCACCACACTAGAGTAGGGTATTACACCACAACGGTGGCCCGAACCAGTACAAATCTCGTGTCTTTCTGTGTTGTGAGTTCGTCGAGTTCGTCCACGAGATCTTAGTGAGCCAGGGCGTAGATCGGTAGGGGGGAAAGACTTCGCGCGCACCCCAGTGTTCGAACCTTAAGGGTTTGCCGGAACCCCACATCCGACAGCGTCCTCCTTGAACAAACAAGTAGAAGGTACGCCTTAAGAAAAAGATAATTTACCTCATTGGTGGGATGGGTGTGATCGTGCCCACGGTCCGAATCTATGACCGGCGGCTTCTCGTTGCCCTTGAAGAGCAACTTCCAGGCATCTTCGTGAGTAGTTCCGAAGAGCCCTCCCAGGGTCTGGTGTTTCTCCGGATCGAATTCCCATAAAGGGAAGCTTCGGCTTTGGCAGGGGAGAATCCGGCGAACCAGCATCACCTGGATCATGTCGACGAGCTTGATGTTTTTATCCACCATACTCTGAATTCGCGTTTGCAGCGCTATCAGCTCATCTGACGCCAACCAGTTGGGGCCCTTCTCCTTCCAGGAGGTGAGCCACATTGGAGCTCCGGCCTTAAATTCGGGAGCCGCCGCCCAAGTGGCATCGCGTGGCTTTGTGATGTAGAACCACTGCTTCTGCCACTCCTTGACGTCTCCACAAAAGTGCCTGTGGGCCAAGTGACGTTGGGCATCTTACTCACCATGGCGCCTCCGCACTCCACGTGCTGACCGTCCACCACCTTCGGCTTCACATTGAAGACCTTGAGCCATAGGCCGAAGTGGGTATGGATGTGGAGGAAGGCCTCGCACACGACAATGAATGCCGAGATGTTGAGGAAGGAGTTCGGGGACAGATCATGGAAATCTAGCCTGTAATGGTACATCAGTCCACGGACGAAGGGGTGAAGTGGAAACCCCAATCCGCGGATGAAGTGAGGGAGGAAAACTACCCTCTCAGTAGGCTTCGGGGTGGGGATGACTTGCCCCTCGGAGGGCAGACGGTGGGCGATTCCTTTTGCCAGGTACCCGGCCGCCTGAAGCTGGGTGATGTCCTTCTCCTTGACGGAGGAGGCCATCCACTTGCCTTGCCCTCCGGATCCGGACATGATTGAGTGCTTCCTTGAGGTGGAGAAGATGGGAACTTGGGCGCTGGAGCTCAAGAATGGAAGGACGGAGACGAAGAGGAGGCGTGGGTGAAGAAGGGGGATTCTTATCTCCTTATAAAGGCAGTGAATATTGAGCGCCTCCCCACTCGCCTTAAAACTCGCCTGTTCCCAAGGGCTGTGTAAACGGCACGGTTGGGTTACCCACGCCCGTATTGATGAGAATCCCATAATAAAGGGACACGATCTCTGCTTCGACAAGACGTGCCAATGGCAACCGCGTCACGAAACATGGAGCGGCAGACGAAAAACGGTTTGAAATTATGACCGGGCAGACGTGATGTCATGTTGCAAAAAGTTGTCAGCGGATTGGACTCGTGGAATATTATATTCTCTGCGGTTGTGTGTGGTATGTGTGTTACAGGTTCGGACACGACCATTACGTCCGAAGACTATCTTGGAGTTCGGAAGGAGGAACCCGCCTTGCAATGCCGAAAACAGATCTACGCGCCGGATACCTTGTCATTGAAGCCAGATTCAGGGGTTACTGAGGGAGTCCTGGACTAAGGGGTCCTCGGGCATCCGGCCTGTTAGCCATGGGCCGGACTGATGGGCTGTGAAGATACAAAGACCGAAGACTCTACCCGTGTCCGGATGGGACTCTCCTTGGCGTGGAAGGCAAGCTTGGCGATCAAATGTGTAGATTCCTTTCTCTGTAACCGACCTTGTGTAACCCTAGATCCTCCCGGTGTCTATATAAACTGAGGAGTTAGCCCGGAGGAGGGGAGATACTCATTACCATAGTCATACAGGCTAGACTTCTAGGGTTTAGCCATGACGATCTCGTGGTAGATCAACTCTTGTAATACTCATATTCATCAAGATCAATGAAGCAGGAAGTAGGGTATTACCTCCATAGAGAGGGCCCGAACCTGGGTAAACATCGTGTCCCCTGTCTCCTGTTACCATCGACTCTAGACGCACAGTTCGAGTCCCCCTACCCGAGATTCGCCGGTTTTGACACCGACAGTGGACGCAATTGTTTCCTTAGTGTATATATGAAGACGCACTTTTCTGATTTGAGTTTGAGCTTATCAGGCTGAAGCCTTTTGCCATAAGTGTCACAACCCCAAACTTTAAGAAACGAAATCTTAGGTTTCTTGCCAAACCATAGTTCATACGGTGTCATCTCAATGGATTTAGATGGTGCCCTTTTTAACGTGAATGCGGTTGTCTCTAATTCATAACCCCAAAACGATAGTGGTAAATCGGTAAGAGACATCATAGATCGCACCATATCTAACAAAGTACGGTTACGACGTTCGGACACACCATTATGCTGTAGTTTTCCAGGTGGCATGAGTTGTGAAACTATTCCACATTGTTTTAAATGAAGGCCAAACTCGTCTCAAATATTCACCTCCACGGTCAGATCATAGAAACTTTATTTTCTTGTTACGATGATTCTCCACTTCACTACGAAATTCTTTGAACTTTTCAAATGTTTCAGACTTGTGTTTCATCAAGTAGATATACCCATACCTACTCAAATCATCTGTGAAGGTGAGAAAATAATGATACCTGCTGTGTGCCTCAATACTCGTCGGACCGCATACATCGGTATGTATTATTTCCAATAAGTCATTAGCTCTCTCCATTGTTCCGGAGAATGGAGTTTTAGTCATCTTGCCCATGAGGCATGGTTTGCATGGAGTTTCTTCATGCGCTTTCCACCAATATGACCTAAATGGCAGTGCCACAAATATGTTGCACTATCATTATCAACTTTGCATCTTTTGGCATTAATATTATGAATATGTGTATCACTATGATCGAGATTCAATAAACCATTCACCTTGGGACGACCACAGAAGGTTTTATTCATGTAAACAGAACAACAATTATTCTCTGACTTAAATGAATAATTGTATTGCAATAAACATGATCTAATCATATTCATGCTCAACGCAAACACCAAATAACATTTATTTTAGGTTCAACACTAATCCCGAAGGTAGAGGGAGTGTGCGATGGTGATCGTATCAACCTTGGAAACACTTCCAACACACATCGTCACCTCGCCCTTAACTAGTGTAACGACCCGAGACCGATGCTCCAGATGTCGTCAAGTTATTTCGTTGTCGCCATGTGATTTATTTGTTTGTTGCATTTATCATGGCATCATGAGCATTGCATCCACATGTTTTCATAAAACTCGCAATGGTTCATAGTTGTTGCGTCCCCCTTGCCTTCGTTGACCGTTCTGAGATCAACCGGGTTTTCGATTCCCTCTTGTCAAACCACCTAACCCCTCTTTGCATAGTGCACCGACCCCTCGCCCGCGTCCGAAAACTTCCCCGAACCCGACCAGCTCAGTCATCACCATTGGATTCGGATCAACCTCAAACATCCCTAAAATATCTTCGGTTTCTTATTCGGATTCCCCACACCTCTAACATCATTTGAGATTCTAAATAACAAGTCACTCATGCGAGCAATCATATCAGAATCATTTTTCAATTGTTTCATAACATTTGCATTGAAGTGATCTTGCTTTCTAGTGTAATTTTCAAACTCATAAAGGCATTGGCTAGGGTGCATATTGTGAGGATTATCTTTATCGTTGAATTTCACTAGAGAATTTACCTCTACCACCTTAGGCAGTGGTGGTGTATCAAGCCCGTGTATTTCTTCAATAGGAGGTAAATTTTTGACATCCTCGACTTTAATACCTTTTTCCTTCATAGATTTCTTTGCCTCTTGCATATCTTCAGGAGTGAGATATAAGATACCCCTCTTCTTTGGAGTGGGTTTAAGCAGTGTTTCAGGAGGAGTCCAATCATCATAATTTTTCAATATGTTATTCAATAATTCTTCAGTTTGCCCAATAGTTCGTTCCCTGAAAACACAACCAGCACAACTATCTGGGAAATCCCTAGAAGCATCATAGAAGATATCAAGTATTTCATTTTTCTTAAGAGGATGGTCAAGCAAAGCATTAAGCAATTGGAGAAGCCTCCCCCAAGCTTGTGGGAGACTCTCTTCTTCAATTTGCACAAAGTTAAATATCTCCTATAAGGCAGCTTGTTTCTTATGAGCAGGAAAATATTTTTCAGAGAATTAATAAATCATGTCCTGGGGACTACGCACACAACTAGGAGCAAGAGTATTGTACCAAGCTTTAGCATCACCCTTTAATGAGAAGGGGAATAATTTGAGAATATAATAATAGCGAATTTTCTTAGCATGAGCAAAAAGGTTGGCTATGTCATTCAACTTAGTAAGATGTGCCACAACAGTTTCAGTTTCATAACCACGGAAAGGATCACATTCAACCAAAGTAATTAACTCTGGGTCGACAGAGAATTCATAATCCTTATCATCAACGAAGATAGGTGAAGGAGCAAACTGAGGATCACATTTCATTTTAGCATTCAAAGTCCTTTCTTTATACTTGCATAATAATTTTTCTAGATCATCTCTATCCTTACAAGCAAGAATATCTCTAGTTGTCTCCTCATTCATAACATAACCTTCCGGTACTTTTGGCAATTCATATCTAGGAGGGCTAGTTCTAATAGGTGTCTCAAGATTTTCAGTTTCAAGCTCTTCATCAGTTTCAACAATTTCATCAGTTTCAGCATTCCCAAAAGCTTTAGTTCTAGCAATTTTGTTCATCAAGAAATTCACCTAGTGGCACATCATCAAGCAAGGTACTATCATCATCATAAATATCATTCATAGCAGAAGTAGCATCATCAATAACTTGCGACATATCAGGATTAATAGCATGTGGTGGTGTTGCAAGTTTACTTATAACTGAAGGTGAATCTAAAGTAGAGCTAGATGGAAGCTCCTTACCTCCCCTCGTCTTAGAGGGAAAAATCTTAGTCTTAGCATCCTTCAGATTCTTCATAGTGATAATTTGATAATAATCCCAAGTAACTCAACAAATATAACTATGCTCCTCGGCAACGGCGCCAGAAAAAGGTCTTGATAACCCACAAGTACAGGGGATCGCAACAGTTTTCGAGGGTAGAGTATTCAACCCAAATTTATAGATTCGCCACAAGGGGAGCCAAAGAATATTTGAAAGTATTAGCACCTGAGTTGTCAATTCAAACACACCTAGAGATTAATTATCTGCAGCAAGGTGATCAGTAGAAAAGTAGTATGATAGTTTTGATAGTAGTAGCAACAGCAATAATAACGATAACAGTGATAGCAATAGTTTTGTAACAAGTGCAACAATAACAGCAGCAGTAGTAACTTAGCAGGAACAATATGTAGGAAAATCGTAGGCATTGGATCAGTGATTTGTTGGATGATATATATCATGTGACAGTTATAACCTAGGGCGATACGACACTAGCTCCAGTTCATAAATATAATGTAGGCATGTATTCTGTAAATAGTCATGCGTGCTTATGGAAAGAACTTGCATGACATCTTTTGTCCTACCCTATCGTGGCAGCGGGGTCCTATTGGAAACTAAGCGATGTTAAGACCTCCATTTAATAGAGAACCGGAACAAAGCATTAACACACGGTGAATACATGAACTCCTCAAACTACGGTCATCACCGGGAAGTGTCCCGACTATTGTCACTGCCGGGTTGCCAGATGAGAACAAGTAGTAGGTGACTATAACATGCAAGATCGTATCTAGAACATAGATATAATGGTGATAATGTAAACAGTTCAAATATGGAATCATGGCACCTGGGCCCAAAGTGACAAGCATTAAGCATGGCAAAGTCATAGCAACATCAATCTTAGAACATAATGGATACTAGGGATCAAGCCCTAACAAAACTAACTCGATTACATGATGAATCTCATCCAACTCCTCACCGACCAGTCAACCTACGAAGGAATTACTCACTCCCGGTGGGGAGCATCATGGAACTGACGATGGAGAAGGGTTGGTGATGACGAAGATCGAAGATCCCCCTCTCCGGAGCCCCAAACGGACTCCAGATCTGGCCTCCCGAGGAAGAACAGGAGGCGGCAACGGCTTCGTCTTGTGAAACGCGATAATTCTTTCTCCCTGGTTTTTTCTGGAAAAATAGGATTTTATAGCGTTAGTTTCAGGGTCTGCGGGGCCACCAGGTGGGGACAACCCACCTGGGCGCGCCAGGAGGGGGTGGCGCGCCCTGGTGGCTTGCGCCCATCCAGGTGCCCCCCTCCGGTGGTTCTTGGCTCCAGTAATTCTCTTTTATTGTATAAAAAATCCTTGCAAAGTTTTGTTCCAATCCGAGAACATTTATTTCTGCACAAAAACAACACCATTGCAGTTCTGCTGAAAACAGCGTCAGTCCGGGTTAGCTTCATTCAAATCATGCAAATTGGAGTCCAAAACAAGAGGAAAGGCATTCCGAAAAGTAGATACAAGGGAGACATATCGACAAGTTGGTATCAGAGCCTCGACCGACCATAGGAGCCCCCTTGTTTGATCGTAGTTTGCCGTTGTCGAGTCTAGAAGAAAATTATTTTTCGGAGTCTTGTTATATCGGAGTGTAGGAATTCTTTTTTACTCCTTATCCCCTTCGTCGCTCTGTTGAGGACTCCTGACGTAGATGTTTTGACTTCACTCTCCTCTTTTTCACTCAAACATTTTTTAGGATCACGTAGGTGTTTTCGTTCATTGGCTATCCTTTGTTCAACTGGTGCACTTCTCTTCGAGATATTCGATCCTCTTCATCTTTTGTAAGATTGATTGTCAGTTTCCTTCTGGAGTTCGTTTCGACATCAAGTTGTTTTTTCTTTTCCCACTCTCCCACCCTTTTCTTCACAGAGTCTCAAATCGCGAGTCAAGTATCCATTCTATTCGTATGAAGTTTCTTTGTTCTTTTCCTTCTAGTTTCATCCGGAGAACTCTTCGTGAAGATACTCGAAGGTTCTAGTTCATCATCCTTCGTCTCTTCTTCTACGGTGGTCTCAATTCTAGTTTTTCGTGTTGATCGTATTCCTCTTCCTTGGCTAAAGTGATTCCCCTTGCTCGTTCGCCTCTCGCCATTTAGTCATTCCGGAGTACTAAAGACATCTAAGAAGATTTGTGTTTGTGCTCATATTAATTCAAGGTTATCACCTCACTTAAATCTTTCAATTGTTCCAGTGCATCATCTCTCTTCTCCTATCTTTTTCAATGATGTCTTCTTTTCAGTGGGCCCTAACCCATAGGTCTTTTCCCGGGATCTTACCTGACTCTTCAAGTTTTTCGGAGTTACTCCCAATTCTTTTCAAGTTTGACGTAAGAATGAATTTTCATCAGTCAATTGTCGTCTTCGAGATCGCTTTCAAGTTCTTTTCAACTTCGGCTCAACATTTATAGTATTCATTGTTTCGGAGCATCTCTCTAATTCTTCACGGTATTTCTCATCGTCATTCTCAACTTTGAAGACCGAAGAAGAATTTCTCTTAAATCTTGTCCGTTCACGTGAAGATTCATGGTTCTACCTTCATGCCATCCTCATAATTGTTTTCGATTATGAGAATTGTTTCATACTCATCCGCATCATTTCATGAGTTCTTTCCTTTTCGATATTCCGGAGGCTGTCACTTCAGAAGAATTCTTCATTCACGCCATTCTTTTCGCGTTCTCAAATTCTTCTAGTGCTTCATTCAAGTTTTCTTTAATCAGCTCATGATCTCTTCATTCTATTGTATCTAAATCCCCTCAAGTATATTTGTTCTTTTAATTCTTCTCGGCGATTCATTCTCTTTTCTTCGTTCGTTTCATTTCTTACGGTGGTTCGTTCAAGATCTTCCCAAGTTTGCGCTATATCTCTCTGATACGTCCATTTTGCATCATGTTTTCTTACTATTATTTATGATGTTTTTATCCATAATAATGCTTTTTGGAGTAATTCTAACGCATTTTCTCTCATAATATGCAAGGTATACACAAAGAGGGAGAATTCCATCAGCTGGAAATCTGGACCTGGAAAAGCTACGTCACGCCACCTATTCTGCAACCCTCCAAACAAGCTAAAACTTCACGGATATTTTTTATGGAATATTTGAAGAATATTGGAGCAAATAACTACTAGAGAGGGCCCACCAGGTGGGCACAACCCACGTGGGTGCGCCAGGGAGCCCAGGCGCGCCCTGGTGGGTTGTGCTCACCCATGCTCCCCTCTGGTGCCCATCTTCTGGTATATATGTCATTTTGACCTAGAAAAAAATAAGGAGAGGACTTTCGGGACAGAGCGCCGCCGTCTTGAGGCGGAACTTGGGCAGGAGCACTTTTGCCCTCCGGCGGAGTGATTCCGCCGGGGGAACTTCCCTCCCAGAGGGGGAAATCATCGTCCTCATCATCACCAACAACTCTCCCATCTTGGGGAGGGCAATCTTCATCAACATCTTCCACAGCACCATCTCATCTCAAACCCTAGTTCATCTCTCGTGTTCAATCTTGTTACCGGAACTATAGATTGGAGCTTGCGGGTGACTAGTAGTGTTGATTACATCTTCTAGTTGATTACTGTGTGGTTTATTTGGTGGAAGATTATATGTTCAGATCCAACATGCTATTTAATACCCCTCTGATCTTGAGAATGATTATCATTTGTGAGTAGTTACTTTTGTTCTTGAGGTCACGGGAGAAATCATGTTGCAAGTAATCATGTGAACTTGATATGTGTTCGATATTTTGATAGTATGTATGTTGTGATTCCCTTAGTGGTGTCATGTGAACGTCGACTACATGACACTTCACCATATTTGGGCCTAAGGGAATGCATTGTGGAGTAGCAATTAGATGATGGGTTGCAAGAGTGACAGAAGCTTAAACCCCAGTTTACGCACTATTCCGTAAGGGACCGATTGGAAAAGCATTGGCATGGTATAGGCTATGCGATGATATTGGATCCTGGAATTGGAATCGATTGAAATTGGTGTTCCACCAAAAAAAATTATCCTATGCATCTAGTTCATCGTGATCGGAATTATATATATAATTTTTGCCCTTGTGAAGGATAAAGTATCGCTCTAGCTTGGGGGAGGCTTAAGTCAATGTTATATTCGTGCACCAATCATGAGCTCTCAAGAGAAATTATTATCCAGAATTTTTATGCCTGGCTTTCTCGTAATGATCAAACCATGCTTCATACTTCTTGTGCTGGTTCTTTTATGAAGAAGACTATTGAATTCTGGTGGGATCTTTTGGAAAGAATTAAACGCAACTCTGAAGATTGGGAACTCGAGAAGGTAAAGAGTTAGGTATTAAGCTTAAGTAAGATTGTGTTAAATCTTTTATGGATATCGATGCTTTTCAAAAGTTTAGCACTAAATATGGATTTGACTCTAAGATAGTAGCCTCCTTTTGTGAATCATTTGCTACTCATGTTGATCTCCCTAAAGAGAAGTGGTTTACATATCACCCACCTATTAAAGAAGAAATCAAAGAATCGATACCAGTTAAAGAAGAAACTATACTTTACAATGTTGATCAAGTTGTTCCTTCTGCTTATATTGAGAAACCACCTTTCCCTGTTAGGATAAAGGAACATGCTAAAGTTTCAACTGTGGTCAACAAATGCTATATTAGAACACCTAAACCTGATGAACAAATTAAAGTAGAACCTAGTATTGGTATGGTTAAAGATCTCTTGGAAGAAAGTGTAGATGGGCATGTTATTTACTTCTGTGAAGAAGCTGCTAGAATTGCCAAACCTGATAAAAAGGATAAACATGGACCTGTTGTTGGCATGCCCGTCATCTCAGTTAAAATTAGGAGATCACTGTTATGATGGTTTATGTGACATAGGTGCTAGTGTGAGTGCTATTCCTTACACCTTATATCAAGAAATTATGAATGACATAGCACCCGCAGAGATAGAAGACATAGATGTTACTATTAAACTTGCTAATAGAGACACTATATCACCAATTGGGATTTTTAGAGATGTTGAAGTCTTGTGTGGGAAAATAAAATATCCTACTGATTTTCTTGTTCTAGGTTCCCCACAAGATGACTTTTGTCCCATTATATTTGGTAGACCTTTCTTCAACACCGTTAATGCTAAGATAGACTGTGAGAAGCAAACTGTCGATGTTAGTTTTGGTGATGAGTCTCATGAGTTTAATTTTTCCAAGTTTAGTAGGAAGCTTCATGAAAAAGAATTGCCTAGTAAGGATGAATTAATTGGTCTTGCTTCTATTGCTGTACCTCCTATTGATCCTTTAGAACAATATTTGCTAGACCATGAAAATGATTTACATATGCATGAAAGAAATGAAATAGATAAGATTTTCTTTGAACAATGTCCTCTGCTTAAACACAATTTTCCTATTGAAACTCTAGGAGGTCCTCCTCCACCTAAAGGTAATCCTGTGTTTGAATTAAAAAAATTGCCAGACACTTTGAAATATGCTTATCTTGATGAAAAGAAGATATATCCTGTTATTATCAGTGCTAACCTTTCAGAACATGAAGAAGAAAGATTATTGAAAGTTCTAAAGAAGCACCGAGCTGCTATTGAATATACTCTTGATGATTTAAAGGGCATAAGTCCCACTCTATGTCAGCACGACATTAATATGGAACCTGATGCTAAACCCGTTGTTGATCACCAACGTCGCTTAAACCCGAAGATGAAAGAAGTGGTAAGAATGGAAATATTAAAACTTCTGGAAGCAGGTATAATCTATCCTATAGCTGATAGTAGATGGGTGATTCCTGTTCATTGTGTCCCTAAGAAAGGAGGTATAAATATTGTTCCTAATGATAAGAATGAACTTATTCCACAAAGAATAATTACAGGCTATAGAATGGTAATTGATTTTAGAAAATTAAACAAAGCAACTAAAAAGATCATTACCCTCTGCCTTTTATTGATCAAATGCTTGAAATATTATCTAAGCACACACATTTTTGCTTCCTTGATGGATATTCTGGTTTTTCACAAATACCTGTTTCTCAACCTGATCAAGAAAAGACCACTTTTACTTGTCCCTTTGGAACCTATGCTTATAGACGTAAGCCTTTCGGTTTATGTAATGCACCTACTGCCTTTCAAAGATGCATGACTGCTATATTCTCTGACTTTTGTGAAAAGATTGTTGAGGTTTTCATGGATGACTTCTCTGTTTATGGGAAGTCTTTTGATGATTGTTTAATCAATCTTGATCAAGTTTTGCAGAGATGTGAACAAACAAATCTTGTCTTGAATTGGGAGAAGTGCCACTTTATGGTTAATGAAGGCATTGTCTTGGGTCATAAAATTTCTGAAAGACGTATTGAAGTGGACAAAGCTAAGGTTGATTCAATTGAGAAAATGCCATGTCCTAAAGATATAAAAGGTATTCGTAGTTTCTTAGGTCATGCTGGTTTCTATAGGAGATTTATCAAAGACTTTTCTAAAATTTCTAGGCCTCTTACGAATCTTTTGCAAAAGGATATTCCTTTTGTTTTTTATGATGATTGTTTAGAAGCCCTTGAAACACTCAAGAAAGCCTTAATTTCTGCACCTATTGTTCAACCACCTGATTGGAACTTGCCTTTTGAAATTATGTGTGATGCTAGTGATTTTGCTAATGGTGGTGTTCTAGGATAAAGAGTTGATAAGAAACTGAATGTTATTCATTATGCTAGTAAAACTCTAGACAGTGCTCAACGAAATTATGCTACTACTGAAAAAGAATTCTTAGAAGTGGTGTTTGCTTGTGATAAATTTAGACCTTATATTGTTGATTCCAAAGTAATTGTTCACACCGATCATGATGCTATTAAATATCTTATGGAAAAGAAAGATGCTAAACCTAGACTTACTCGATGGGTTCTCTTGTTACAAGAATTTGATTTACATATCATTGATAGAAAAGGAGCTGAGAACCCCGTAGCTGAAAATTTATCTAGGCTTGAAAATTTGCCTGATGACCCACTTCCTATTGATGATAGTTTTCCTGATGAGCAGTTAGCAGCAATAAATGTTGCTCATAGTATTCCTTGGTATGCTGATTATGCTAATTACATTGTTGCTAAATATTTACCACCTAGCTTTACATACCAACAAAAGAAAAATATTATTCTATGATTTAAGACATTACTTTTGGGATGACCCACATCTTTATAAAGAAGGAGTAGACGGTATTATTAGACGTTGTGTACCTGAGCATGAACAGGGACAAATCCTACGGAAATGTCACTCCGAAGCTTATGGAGGACATCATGCCGGAGATAGAACCGCTCACAAGGTATTGCAATCTGGATTTTATTGGCTTACTCTCTTCAAGGATGCATGTATGTTCGTCTTATCCTGTGATGAATGTCAAAGAATAGGTAATATCGGTAAGCGTCAAGAAATGCCTATGAATTATTCACTTGCTATTGAACCATTTGATGTTTGGGGACTTGATTACATGGGACCTTTTCCTTCCTCTAATGGGTATACACTTATTTTGGTTGTTGTTGATTATGTCACTAAATGGGTAGAAGCTATTCCAACCAGTAGTGCTGATCACAACACCTCTATTAAAATGCTTAAGGAAGTAATTTTCCCAAGGGTTGGAGTCCCTAGATATTTAATGACTGATGGTGGTTCACACTTTATTCATGGTGCTTTCCGTAAAATGCTTGCCAAGTATGATGTTAACCATAGAATTTCATCACCTTATCATCCTTAGTCTAGTGGTCAAGTTTAACTTAGAAATAGAGAAATAAAATTAATTTTGCAAATGACTGTCAATAGGTCCAGGAAGAATTGGTCTAAGGAATTAGATGATGCACTTTGGGCTTATAGAACAACATATAAAGACCCTATGGGTATGTCTCCTTATAAAATGGTTTATGGAAAAGCTTGTCATTTGCCTCTTGAGTTAGAACATAAAGCATATTGGGCCATCAAAGAGCTCAACTATGATTTCAAACTTGCCGGTGAAAAGTGGTTATTTGATATTAGTTCTTTAGATGAATGGAGAACCCAAGCTTATGAAAATGCAAAATTATTCAAAGAAAAAGTTAAAAGATGGCATCACAAAAGAATCCAAAAGCGTGAGTTTAAAGTCGGAGAATATGTTCTTTTGTACAACTCTCATTTAAGATTCTTTGCAAGAAAACTCCTCTCAAAATGGGAAGGACCCTATGTTTTCGAGGAGGTTTATCAGTCCGGAGCCATCAAAATAAATGATGCCGAAGGTACTAACCCGAAGGTTGTTAATGGGCAACAAAACATTATATCTCAGGTACGCCCATTAATTTTGAAAGTAATATTATCTAAACTTTGACACCAGAAGAACACATAAAAGAGTCCTTCCGGAACACTCCAGAATCGTGAAAATAAGGAGGTACGTGATACGATAAGTAAACGGACTCCGAAAAATCCGTAAAAATATTTTTTGTTAGTTTTGGAATATTTAGAAAAATAGAAAATAATAAACTTCCAGGAAGCGTACCCTGGTGGGCACAAGACACCAGGGCGCGCCTGGCGCGCCCAGGTGGGTTGTGCCCACCTGGGACACCTTCCGGACTCCATTTTTCTATAGTTTGCTTGTCCCCCAAGATAAAAAATCTATATATACTTCCCATACCTGTTAACCACCGTATCGCGGAGAAATCCATTGTTCTCTTTTCTTGTTGTTTTCTGCGCAGTTCTGAAAATATGTCGTCCCAAGACTCCGACGGAGAGAGCTATGTCTCACATCTCATTGCTGACCCAAAGACCTATGGGGACCTATCTCCTTATGGTCGAACTACAGATGACGAGGAGGATGCTCACATGATGAGGATCGATGATTCAAGCTTGGAGGAGGAGCATGTTCCTCTACCTCAACCCGGGGATATGCACGTGGAGTTTAAGAAGTCAAGTCTCCCTAAGAGAGCTAACCAGTCTAAAAACCAATCTATTCTTTTTCATTTTCGACAGAAAAGCAAAGGGGATTTATGTGACAAGATCTTGAAGCTGGAGCTGGAAGTCGATGATTTAAAGGAGGAAATTTCTCTCCTCAACTATAATATGAAAAAGTTGAAGGCACAATTGCCATCACCATCATCTTCTTCACCACCAAAAGAGAATTGAGTATCGGGTATGGGCACTCCCCTTGGCTTCCGCCAAGCTTGGGGGAGGTGCCCCGGTATCGTATCATCCCATTATCCTTTTCCCTTTACTTATTTTAGTTCGATCTTTTTGCTTTAAATGAATAAAAGTTTGGTTCGGTCCTTTCTTCTTTGAGTTTGCTTAGTGATCTATCCTTGTAATCGTGTGCAAGATATATAGTAAAGTTTAGTTTGAGTTTTTTCTTTCTTTACTTTCATGCTGCAAATAAAAGAAAAGAAATAAAGAAGAAAAAGAGAAAGGAAATAAATCAAGAAGATCATATACTAATCTTATGGTAGGTTACGACACCACATAAGGAAAAGAATAAGTAGAAAATTTTATTAGAGATTGACAAACATAGCATTAGTCAATGATGCAACTCATGAAAGAAGTAATAAGGGAAGAGAATATTCACATATAAATATACTATCCTAGAAATCTTTTGTGATTGTGAGCCCTCATCAAAATATTATATGCCAAAATTGTTGACGTTGGACAAGGAAGACAACTTAATGGTTTATGTTTGTTTATATTCACATAGAAGTCATATTGTCATGGATCATTTTACATGTGGTGCTTGCCCCTACCTTTGCTAGCAAAAAATTCCGCACTAAGTAGAGATACTACTTGTGCATCCAAAACCCCTTAAACCCAAATCTTATTTTCAAGTATCCACCATACCTACCTAGGGATTGAGCAAGATCCCTCAAGTAAGTTGTCATCGGTGCAAAAAGGCAATAAAAATTGCTTTTAAAAGTGTGAGATCATTTAGTGTAAGAGAAAATTGAGCGTTGCACAAACTTGTGATGGTGAAGAATAAAAGCGATAGACTGCATAATAAAGGTTGCTATCACAAGGGGCAATGCAACACGACGTTCTTTTGCACTAAGGGGTTGAGCATACAAACAAATAAGCGCATGGCAACCTCTGCTTCCCTCTTCGAAGGGCCTATCTTTTACTTTTATGCAAAGAGTCAAAAGTTTTCCTCCTATTCCTTTTTATTTTTCTCCTTTGGCAAGCATCATGTGGTGAGGAAAGATCCAGGCACATATGTCCTATTGAATATAGATAGCATGAGTTATTATTGTTAACATCACCCTTGAGGTGAATACGTTGGGAGGCGAAACTATAAGCCCTATCTTTCTATGTGTCCGGTTGAAACGTTTTGCTCATGTGTACGCGGTCGGTGTTTGTAATCATAGAAGACTATATGATGGTTGAGTATGTGGACTTGCCTAAAGGCTCCGATACGTGACCCTTCCTGAAAAGATGATGACTTGTAGTTGCAAAGTTGACTGACAACATAGTTTGTTGGTTTTTAATAGAGTTTTTGCTTTATACTTCAATTGTGTGATGAATTGTCACTTATTCATGAGAAGTATATGATAAAAGTCTTATGTTTAATTTTGTTCCTGTTATAATAATCTACTTGATGCTTCTATGTCCGTATTTTTTTTATCGACACCCCTCTCTCTAAGCATGTGGACATGTTTTTCGATTTTGGTTTTCGCTTGAGGACAAGCGAGGTCTAAGCTTGGGGGAGTTGATACGTCCATTTTGCATAATGTTTTCTTAATGTTATTTATGATGTTTTTATCCATAATAATGCCTTTTGGAGTAATTCTAATGCCTTTTCTCTCATAATATGCAAGATATACACAAAGAGGGAGAGTTCCGGCAGCTAGAAATCTGGACCTGGAAAAGCTACGTCAGGCCACCTATTCTGCAACCCTCTAAACACGCTGAAACTTCACGGAGATTTTTTATGGAATATTTGGAGAATATAGGAGCAAATAACTACCAGAAGGGGCCCACCAGGTGGGCACAACCCACGTGGGCGCGCCAGGGAGCCCAGGCGCGCTCTGGTGGGTTGTGCTAACCCATGCCCAACTCCGGTGCCCATCTTCTGGTATATAGGTCATTTTGACCTAGAAAAAATAAGGAGAGGACTTTCGGGACAGAGCGCCACTGACTCGAGGCGGAACTTGGGCAGGAGCACTTTTGCCCTCCGGCGGAGCGATTTCGCTAGGGGAACTTCCCTCCCGGAGGGGGAAATCATCGTCCTCATCATCACCAACAACTCTCCCATCTTGGGGAGGGCAATCTTAATCAACATCTTCAACAGCACCATCTCATCTCAAACCCTAGTTCATCTCTCATGTTTAATCTTGTTACCGAAACTATAGATTGGTGCTTGCGGGTGACTAGTAGTGTTGATCACATCTGGTAGTTGATTACTATATGGTTTGTTTGGTGGAAGATTATATGTTAAAATCCAATATGCTTTTTAATACTCCTCTGATCTTGAGCATGATTATCATTTGTGAGTAGTTACTTTTGTTCTTGAGGTCACGGGAAAAATCATGTGAACTTGATATGTGTTCGATATTTTGATAGTATGTATGTTGTGATTCCCTTAGTGGCGTCATGTGAACGTCGACTACATGACACTTCACCATATTTGGGCCTAAGGGAATGCATTGTGGAGTAGCAATTAGATGATGGGTTGCGAGAGTGACAGAAGCTTAAACCCCAGTTTATGCGCTATTCCGTAAGGGACCGATTGGATCCAAAACTTTAATGCTATTGTTAGAATTTATTCTTAATACTTTTCTCATAGTTGCGGATGCTTGCGGGAGGGTTAATCATAAGTAGGAGGTTTGTTCTAGTAAGAACAACACCTAAGCACCGGTCCACCCACATATCAAATTATCAAAGTACCGAACACAAATTAAACCAACATGGTGAAAGTGACTAGATGAAAATCCCGTGTACCCTCAAGAACGCTTTGCTTATCATAAGAGACCATTTTGGCCTGTCATTTGCCTCAAAACGATTGGGCTACCTTGCTGCACTTTTGTTACTACTATCGTTACTTATCCGTTACAAACTATCTTGCTATCGAACTACTCAGTTACTTAAAATTTTAGCACTTGCAGACATTACCTTACTGAAAACTACTTGTCATTTCCTTCTGCTCCTCGTTGGGTTCGACAGTCGTACTTATCAAAAAGAGCTACAATTGATCCCCTATACTTGTGGGTCATCACTCTCCTCTATCCTTTTCAAGAGGAATAAGTTGCATGCCAAATCCGTTTGTCATCAATTTAATTTGATGAGGATAAGCATAAAGTAATTCTTATTCTAATTTCATCGTGGTCAAGTAATTCTTTTCTTTGGAGATTGTTCATGATGAATAATCTCTCGGTTCTAAGTTGTTCATCTTTTCTTATCCGGAGTTCCAAGTTTTTCTCGGTTGTCTTGTCGCAAAGCTCAATTTAAATCATTTCAAGGCTTCATCTTGTTCTTTTCAAAATTCTTTTCTTTAATCCTTTTGTTTATTGGAGTGTGGTGTCCTCTTTTCAAATCCTTGATCTTGTCTACCTCTCCTTTTCTCTTATACCAGGATGATATCCCAATTCTTTTGTTCTTATTACTTTTCTATCTTCTTCTAACCGGAGTAGTTTCTGGGTCTATCTTGTTGCTTGAGCTCTTGGTTCTCGTCGTATTCCTAGTTCCTCTTGTCCAACAGATTGTTTACAATCTTGTTCACCTCTGTCGTATCTTTCTTTCAAGTTGGTCAACCTCTGAAGGTTCGTGGTTTCATTCGTTTGTTAAAGAAGTAACTTAGTTTTACCTCTTCTCTTCCTCTTCCGTTTATCATCCCTAGATCTCGGGGCGAGATCTCTTGTAAGTGGAGGAGAGTTGTAACGACCCGAGACCGACGCTCCAGATGCCGTCCAGTTATTTCGTTGTCGCCATGTGATTTATTTGTTTGTTGCATTCATCATGGCATCATGAACATTGCATCCATATGTTTTCATAAAACTCGCATCAGTTCATAGTTGTCGCGTCCCCCCTTGCCTTCGCTGACCGTTCCGAGATCAACCGGGTTTTCGATTCCCTCTTGTCAAACCACCTAACCCCTCTTTGCACAGTGCATCGACCCCTCGCCTGCGTCGGAAAACTTCCCCAAACCCGACCCGCTCAGTCATCACCATTGGATTCGGATCAACCTCAAACATCCCTAAAATATCTTCGGTTTCTTATTTGGATTCCCTAACCTATTTCTCTCGACCGTCCAATCTATATCGGAGGGCACAAATAGCCCCTACTTTAAATCCAATGCTATATATAGCGGGCAACCCTAGTTTTAGGCCTCCTGTCACATCCATCCATTCCATCCGCAGAGCCCCCACCCGCTCTCATCTTCCTCGGTATCCCCCCAGATCTGCACCTCGTAATCCCCATCTATTATGTAATGGTACGATGTAATGATATCCACCTTGCAAAAGTGTCTTCAATATGTGGATCTATCCTTGGTGGGACCTTCGAGTTCCTCTCGGATAGGATCACATATTGGGCGTGACAACTAGTCTCTGTTCATTCTGCAACTCTTGTTTCGAGTTACTAATCTTAGCAACTGAACCGGTATCAAATACCCAGGGGCTACTACGAACACTAGTAAGGTACACATCAATAACATGTATATCAAATATACATTTTGTTCGCTTTGCCATCCTTCTTATCCGCCAAGTATTTGGGGCAGTTCCGCCTCTAGTGACCATTTCCTTTGCAGTAGAAGCACTCGGTTTCAGGCTTGGGTCCAGCTTTGGCTTCTTCATGGGAGCGGCAACTTGCTTGCCATTCTTCTTGAAGTTCCCTTTCTTTCACTTGCCCTTTTACTTGAAACTAGTGGTCTTGTCAACCATCAACACTTGATGCTCTTTCTTGATTTCTACCTTCACACCGATTTCAGCATCACGAAGAGCTCGGGAATCGTTTTCGTCATCCCTTGCATATTATAGTTCATCACGAAGTTCTAGTAGCTTGGTGATGGTGACTAGAGAACTCTGTCAATCACTATCTTATCTGGAATATTAACTCCCACTTGATTCAAACGATTGTAGTACTCGGACATTCTGAGTACTTGCTCACTGACTGAGCTATTCTCCTCCATCATGTAGGCAAAGTACTTGTCAAAGGTCTCATATCTCTCGACACGGGCATGAGTCTGAAATATTAACTTCAACTCTTGGAACATCTCATATGCTCCATGATGTTCAAAACGTCTTTGAAGTCCCGGTTCTAAGCCGTAAAGCATGGCACACTAAACTATCAAGTAGTCATGATATCGAGCTTGCCAAATGTTCATAATGTCTCCATCTGCCCCTGCAACAGGTCTGTCACCCAGCGGTGCATCAAGGACATAATTCTTCTGTGCAGCAATGAGGATAACCATGAGATTATGGACCCAGTCCGCATCATTGCTACTATCATCTTTCAACTTAGTTTTCTCTAGGAACATATCAAAAATGAGGGGAGCTATATCGCGAGCTATTGGTCTACAACATAGATATGCAAAAACTATTAAGACCAAGTTCATGATAAATTTAAGTTCAATTAATCAAATTACTAGTGAACTCCCACTTAAATAACCATCCGTCAAGTTATTTAAGTGACACATGATCCAAATCAACTAACCCATGTCCGATCATCACGTGAGATGGGGTAGTCTTTAGTGGTGAACATCTCTATGTTGATCATATCTACTATATGACTCACATTCGACCTTTCGGTCTCCAGTGTTTCGAGACCATGTTTGTACATGCTAGGCTCGTCAAGTTTAACCCAAGTATTATGCATGTGCAAAACTGTCTTACACCTATTGTATGTGAACGTAGAGTCTATCACACCCGATCATCACGTGGTGTCTCAAAACGACGAACTGTAGCAACGGTGCATACTCAGGGAGAACACTTTTATCTTGAAATTAAGTGAAGGGATCATCTTATAATGTTACCGTCGTTCTAAGCAAAATAAGATGCATAAAAGATAAACATCACATGCAATCAAAATATGTGACATGATATGGCCATCATCTTGTGCTTTTGATCTCCATCTCCAAAGCATCGTCATGATCTCCATCATCACCGTCTTGACACCTTGATCTCCATCGTAGCGTCGTTGCGTCGAGGTCGTTGATACGTCTCCAACGTATCTATAATTTACGAAGTATCCATGCCGTTATATTATCATTCTTTGATGTTTTATAATCATATTATAGCAACTTTATATCATTTTTTGGGACTAACCTATTGACCCAGTGCCTAGTGCCAGTTGATGTTTTTTGCTTGTTTTTTACATCGTAGGAAATCAATATGAAACGGAGTCCAAACACCGCGAAACTTTTTGGAGATTTTTTATGGACCAGAAGACACCCATTGGGCCAGAGCAGCACCTGGGGGGTGCCCCGAGGGGGGCACAACCCACCAGGGCACGCCCCTAGGCGCGCCCAGGTGGGTTGTGCCCACCTCGGTGGCCTCCGGCACCCCCTCTTTACACTATAAACTCCCAAAAATTCCATAAACCCTCGGGGTTAACCTAGATCAGGTTCCGCCGCCGCAGGCCTCTGTAGCCACCGAAAACCAATCTAGACCCTATTCTGGCACACTGTCGGAGGGGGAAATCATCTCCGGTGGCCATCTTCATCATCCCGGCGGCCACCACAATGAGGAGGGAGTAGTCCACCCTCGGGGCTGAGGGTTTGTACCAGTAGCTATGTTTTTAATGTCTCTCTCTCTCTCGTGTTCTTAAGATGTCATGATCTTGATGTACCGCGGGCTTTGTTAATATAGTCGGATCATATGGTGTTTCCCCACTCTATCTTGTTGTGATGAATTGAGTATTTCCCTTTGAGATTTCCTTGTTATCGGATTGAATACTTTTATGGATTTGAGAACACTTGATATATATCGTGCAATTGAATACTCGTGGTGACAATGGGGTATCGTATTGATTCACTTGATATATGTTTTGGCACTCAACTCGCTGATTCCCGAGGTGACATTGGGGTAACCTATGAATAGGGGTTGATGCACGTTCTTGTCTTTGTTTCTCTGGTAGAAATCTTGGGGCACTCTTTGAGGTTCTTTGTGTTGGATTGAGTATTATGAATATGAATTTGCTTTGGTGTTATTTTAGTATTAACTCTAGGATAGATCAAACGGAAAGAATAGCTTTGTGTTATTTTAGTACGAACTCTTGAATAGATCAAACGGAAAGAATAGCTTTGAGGTGGTTTCGTACCCTACTAACAATTTATTCTTATGTTCTCCGCTGGATAGGAACTTTGGAGTGATTCTTCATTGCACTTTGAGGGATTGTTATACGATCCAATTATATTAGCACTGTTGAGAGGTTGCACTAGTGAAAGTACGGACCCTAGGCCTCATTTTCAAGCATTCCAATACCGTTTTTGTGCCAGTTTACTATTTGCTACCTTGATGTTTTTATTTATTCATATTATAAAAATATATTTCTACCATCCATATTACACTTTTATCACCATCTCTTCGCCGAACTAGTGCACCTATACAATTTGCCATTGTATTGGGTGTGTTGGGGACACAAGAGATTTCTTGTATTTGGTTGCAGGGTCGTTTGAGAGATACCATCTTCATCCTACACCTCTCACGGATTGATAAACCTTAGGTCATCCACTTGAGGTAAAATTGCTACTGTCCTACAAAACTCTGCTCTTGGAGGCCCAACACGTGTCTACAAGAATAAAGTTGCATAGTAGACATACGTCACGCCAACTATTGCTTCTACAACTATCGCTAACGCATAGTGATAAAGTAAAGCAATTACATGGCGCTTGCACTTCATACACAAAAGAGACAACCCTAAGGCTCCTGCCGGTTGTCTATATTACAAAACATGACCATCTCATACATCAACATATATCACATCATATCTTGACCATATCACATCACAACATGCCCTGCAAAAACAAGTTAGACGTCCTCTACCTTGTTGTTGCAAGTATTACATGGCTGCTACGGGCTTCATCAAGTTTTTTGTTTTAACCTTCTTCAAGGACCGGCCGTAGTCAAATTTGATTCAACTAAAGTAGGAGAAACAGACACCCGCAGTTTACTATTTTAACCTTCTTCAAGGACCGGCCTTAGTCAAATTTGATTCAACTAAAGTAGGAGAAACAGACACTCGCCAGCCACCTTTTATGCAAAACTAGTTGCATGTCAGTCAGTGGTACCGGTCTCATGTGCGTGGACATGTAAGGTTGGTCCAGGCCACTTCATCCCACAATACCGCCGAATCAAAATAAGACATTGGTGGTAAGCAGTATGACTATCACCGCCCACAACTCTTTGTGTTCTACTCATGCATATCATCTACGCGTAGACCTGGCTCAGATGCCACTGTTGGGAAATGTTGCATGGAAAACAAAAAAAATCTACGCACACACAAGATCTATCCCTGGAGATGCATAGCAATGAGAGTGGGAGAGTGTGTCTATGTACCCTTGTAGACCGTAAGCGGAAGTGTTTACCAATGCGGTTGATGTAGTCAAACTTCTTCGTGCTCCAACCGATCAAGTACCGAACGTACGACACCTCCGCGTTCTGCACACGTTCAACTCGGTGACGTCCTCCGCCTCCTTGATCCAGCAAGTCGGCGAGGTAGTAGATGAGTTCCGGCAGCACAACGGCGTGGTGACGGTGATGGTGAAGTGATCTTCGTAGGGCTTCTCCTAAGCACTACGAAAATATGACCGGGGGTGTAAACGGCGGAGGGGGAGCCGCACACGGCTAGGCAATTGTCTGTTATGTGCTAGGCGCCCCCTCCCACGTATATATAGGTGGGAGGGAGGGAGGAGCAGCCAAGGGGGGCGCCCAAGTAGGGGAAATCCTACTTGGGGTCTCTCCCAAGCTGCGCCCCTTTCCTTTTTTGCAGCACGGGAGGAAGGAAGGAGGAGGTGCCTCCCCCCCTTTCATTTCTCTCCTAAGGAGGGAAAGGTAGGAGGGGCCACCCCTCCCCTTTCCTTCGCCTTGGGGCCGGCCAGCCATGGGAGGGGCGCACCGGCCCCCTTGTGGGCTGGTCTGTCTCCTCCTTTGGCCCATAAGGCCCATATCATCCCGAGGGGTGCCCGGAACCCCTTCCGGTGACCCGATAACTTCCCGGTACGTCCCAAAACACTTCCGGTGTCCAAATACCATCGTCCTATATATCAATCTTTACCTCTCGGCCATTTTGGGACTCCTCGTCATGTCTGTGATCTCATCTGGGACTCTGAACAACATTTAGTCACCAAATCATACAACTCATATAACATTATATCGTCAACGAACGTTAAGCGTGCGGACCCTATGGGTTCGAGAACTATGTAGACACCGAGACACCTCTCCGGTTAATAACCAATAGCGGAACCTGGATGCCCATATTGGCTCCTACATATTCTACGAAGATCTTTATAGGTCGAACCGTAATGACAACATACGTAATTCCCTTTGTCTATCGGTATGTTACTTGCCCGAGATTCGATCATCGGTATTTCCATACCTAGTTCAATCTCGTTATCGGCAAGTCTCTTTACTCGTTCTGTAATACATCACCTCGTGACTAACTCCTTAGTCATTTTCTTGCAAGCTTATGATGTGTATTATTGAGAGGGCCCAGAGATACCTCTCCGATACTCAGAGTGACAAATCTTAATCTCGATCTATGCCAACTCAACAAACACCTTCGGAGATACCTGTAGAGCATCTTTATGATCACCCAGTTACATTGTGATGTTTGATAGCACACAAGGCATTCCTCCGGTATCTGGGAGTTGCATAATCTCATAGTCGAAGGAATATGTATTTCACATGAAGAAAGCAATAGCAATAAACTAAACGATCAATATGCTAAGCTAACAGATGGGTCTTGTCCATCACATCATTATCCTAATGATGTGATCTCATTATGAAATGACAACACATGTCCATGGTTAGGAAACCTTAACTATCTTTGATCAACGAGCTAGTCTAGTAGAGGCTTATTGTGGACACGGTATTTGTTTATGTATTCGCACATGTATTTAAGTTTCCGATCAATACAATTCTAGCATAAATAATAAACCTTCATCATGATTTAGGTAATATAATAATAGCCATTTGATTATTGCCTCTAGGGCATATTTCCATCAGTCTCCCACTTGCACTAGAGTTAATAATCTAGTTCACATCACCATGTGATTAACACCCATAGTTCACATCGCCATGTGACCAACACCCAAAGAGTTTACTAAAGTCAATAATTTAGTTCACATCGCCATGTGATTAACACCCAAAGAGTACTAAGGTGTGATCATGTTTTTCTTGTGAGAGAAGTTTAGTCAACGGGTCTATCACATTCAGATCCGTATGTATTTTGCAAATTTCTATGTCTACAATGCTATGCATGGAGCTACTGTAGCTAATTGCTCCCACTTTCAAAACTTGCATCGACGTAACTCTTTACGATGAACTCTTTATCACCTCCATAACCGAGAAATATTTCCTTTGTCCTCTTAGGTAACTAAGGATAATTTTGACCGATGTACAGTGATCTACTCCTGGATCACCATTGTACCCCCTTGCCAAACATATTGGCAAGGTACACAATAGGTCTGGTACACAACATGGCATATTTTATAGAACCTATAGCCGAGGCATAGGGAATGACTTTCATTCTCTCTCTATCTTCTGCCGTGGTCGGGTTTTGAGTCTTACTCAACTTCACACCTTACAATACAGGCTAGAACTCCTTCTTTGACTGATCCATTTTGAACTCCTTCAAAATCTTGACAAGGTATGTACTCATTGAAAATCTTATCAAGCGCCTTGATCTATCTCTATAGATCTTGATGCCTAATATGTAAGCAGCTTCACCGAGGTCTTTCATTGAAAAAATTCTTATTCAAGTATCCTTTCATGATATCCAGAAATTCTATATCAGTAATATGTCATCCACATATAATATCAGAAATGCTACAGAGCTCCCACTCACTTTCTTGTAAATACAGACTTCACCATAAGTCTGTATAAAACCATATGCTTTGGTCACCTCATCAAAGCATATATTCCAACTCCGAGATGCTTGCACCAGTCCATAGATGGATCACTGGAGCTTGCACACTTTTTTAGCACCTTTAGGATCGACAAAACCTTCTGGTTGCATCATATACAACTCTTCTTTAAGAAATCCATTAAGGAATGCAGTTTTGACGTCCATTTGCCAGATTTCATAATTATAAAATGCGGCAATTGCTAACATGATTCAGACTGACTTAAGCACCACTATAGGTGAGAAAGTCTCATCGTAGTCAACCCCTTGAACTTGTCGAAAACCTTTCGCGACAAGTCGAGCTTTGTAGATGGTGACATTACCATCAGCGTCTGTCTTCTTCTTAAAGATCCATTTATTATCAATGGCTTGTCGATCATCGGGCAAGTCCACCAAAGTCCACACTTTGTTCTCATACATGGATTCCATCTCAGATTTCATGGCCTCAAGCCATTTATCGGAATCTGGGCTCATCATAGTTTCTTCATAGTTCGTAGGTTCGCCATGGTCTAATAACATGACTTCCATGACAGGATTACCATACAACTCTGGTGCGTAACGTGCTCTGTTCGACCTACGAGGTATAGTAGTAACTTGATCCGAAGTTTCATGATCATCATCATTAGCTTCCTCTCTAGTTTTTTTGAATATTTACTGTGAGGCAAAGCCCCACAACCCTTTATTAAAGAAAGCACAACTGTACAAATAAATTACAGACTATACAAGGAATGAAAAGGAAAAGAGTCTACCTATGGCTAAACAACCCTACCTGCTTTACAACAAAGAATCAACCCAAGCCAAGAGTTTTGATTTAATACAATCCTTCACCCTATGAGAAAGCAAAGAAATATCATGGATGAATTTACACTTCCAAGCACTGAAAGTAGCTCTCTCAGCTCTGAAGGTTTGCCATTTCTTAAAATCCAAATATTCCATGCTGCTGTTAGCATAACTTCAAAGAAGAAAGGGTGCATGAAGCTGGACCTAGCATGCATGATACATTGCAGAATATCTGAGCCTCCAGACCAATCAATGCCCAAGTAACTCCAGACTCTACAGCTGAAGGTGCAGGTAAAAAACAGATGGATTCTATCCTCATACACCAGCTCACTGCAAATGAGACATAGATTGTCATCCTGGTTTGAGCGCCAGTGTCTCATAACCAACATGTCCTTGGTGTTAAGTCTGTCAAAGAATAATAGCCAGCCGAACACCTTGATCTTCATGGTGCACTTACTCTGCCATAGCCATTTGCAAGGTTGTATTGTAGGTAGGTGTGAGTGCATGATCATGTAGAAACTTTTGGCAGTGTATCCTCCTGATTGACCAGGCCATATCCAAACATCAGGTATAGCGGGGTCTCTGTCTAACTACATGATCCAACCTTCCAGCATGTGTAACTCAGCAGCAACCTCATGAGAAAGAGGCAAATAAAACATAGAGAAAAGATCCTGGGATTGAAGAAATTCCTGCACAGAGATCCTATCATTATTGACAAATGAAAACAACATTGGCAATCTCCAACATAGGGGTCTAGCAGAGTCCCCAATGTGCCAAGAATCTGTCCAGAACAGAGCAGAATCACCCATGTTGATATGAGTTGAGGCAATAGCAGTATAAGCCTCATGCAGCTTCAGAACATCCCTCCACCAGAAAGATCCAGCATGAGCTGTTGCCTGTGGAACCCCATGATCATAGTAACTGTTCCAAATCAGGGTCACCCAAGGAACATCAACCTTGTTATAGAATTTGTGAAGATGCTTGATAAGAAGTCCTTTATTCTGGATGTTCAGATTAATAATACCTAAACCCCTTTATCTCTTGGCCTGCAAACCAGCTCCCAAGCAGCCAGAGACTGTTTTGGAGCATCAATATTACCCCTCCAAAGACATTGCCTGAGGATTCTGTCTAGCTGCTTAATTATCCCTGCTGGAATATTGAGGCTGCACAGAAAGTATATTGGCAGAGAGGTCAGGACAGAGGTAAGAAGCTGCAAGCAAGAGCCTTGATTCAGCATAGAAGAGCTTGCAGTTAACCTCCTCTCAAGACTGTCAACTAAGGGCATGAGGTCAATGATCCTTGGCCTTGTAGTTCCCAAAGGCAATCCAAGATAAGTAAATGGGAGCTGGCCAATTTTACAACCAAGAATAGCAGCTAGTCTAGCAGCCTCCTCATCAGTCATATTCAATGGAATCATTGAGGATTTAGCAAAGTTGACCTTTAAACCTGTGGATTGTTGGAAGGTAAGCAGCATGTTCTTGAGGGCAACAAGCTCATCATCCTTAGCTGCAAGAAATAGGATCGTGTCATCCGCATATTGAATTATGGGAAACTCTCTGTCATGGGTTTGAATAGGCAATGAGAGCGTGCCATGCTCCAGCATTTGGTTGACCATAGACTGCAACAGATCTGCTGCGATGACAAACAACAGAGGTGATAGTATGGTTACGACGTTCGACACACCATTACGCTGTGGTGTTCCAAGTGGCGTGAGTTGTGAAACAATTCCACATTGTTTTAAATGAAGGCCAAACTCGTAACTCAAATATTCGCCTCCGCGATCAGATCGTAGAAACTTTATTTTCTTGTTACGATGATTCTCCACTTCACTCTAAAATTCTTTGAACTTTTCAAATGTTTCGGACTTGTGTTTCATCAAGTAGATATACCCATACCTACTCAAATCATCTGTGAAGATGAGAATGGATAACATATATACACACATTAAAACAGAACATATAAGAACGAAAAACATAGTACATACATTGAAACAGAGCAATAAACATGGCAATATTATGATTGTTGTGAAAACATAGCGATCCACGTCGAAACGACTCAACAAAATAAAATGCGTCCATGACTAGCAGCACTTGCCTACGGAAGCTCTTGGCTCTGCCTGAACTCCTGCAGGAGTTTGTCCAAGCGGTCGACACACTCGCGATACATCTGGAGCACGATCTTGAGCTCCAAGTTGGCTATTTCATCGGACATCACCAGCTCGACGATGCAATGGCCATGTTCCTCTACTGCGCCCAGGTGGACACCTGGGCGAAGGAGGCGGTTGAGCCTATTGACCAGCGTGTTGGCACCGAGCGGGTCGTGGACAAGGCGAACGTCGCGACCCATGCGAACGGCACGGCGGGCGTCCGGTGCAAGTACAGCACGGCCGACCTCTGGTGCAAGTATGATGCAGACGACCTCTACCCACTCCTGGCGAGGAATGGAGGTACTGATGGGACGTGTACCCAGTGCGACACCCTGTCGATAGCAGGCAAGCGTCGATGGATCCGCTCTTGCCGTGGCGCGCCGCGCCTATTGCTCTACAGCGCTCCAACAGTCTTGCTGTGCGGCGAGCCGCAGCCTATTGGCACGGATGCGCCTAGCTTACTCTGCGGCGCACCATCAATCATGTTGTGTAGTGAGCTATAGCCTCTCGGTGCTGACATGCCTATCTTAATCCGCGGCGCTGAAGCATCATGCGCCAAGGGTCTGCTCAACCCTGGCGATGATGCGCAGCACATCGTCGTCCATCACGTTGCCGGGGAGCGCCTCGGCCTTGACGGGTTGTGGCGCCTTCTCGTTTTCCTCGTCGAGGGGGTTGATAGCAGAGGTGGCGCTTCGGTGGGTTGGCATTCTTGCAAAAGGTGGATGTGCTACATGTTGTGCTCTTTGCCTGATACGTCTCCAACGTATCTATAATTTATGAATTATTCATGCCATGTTTATAACAATTTTATATGATTTTGGTATGATTTGATTAGAACTAACCCGGACTAACGATGTTTTCAGCAGAACTACCGTGGTATCATTTTTTGTGCAGAAATAAAAGTTTTTAGAATGGGCTGAAAATTTACGGTGACTTTTTATGGACCAAAAGAGACCCCCAAAGCACCGGAGCTGGCCAGGAAGTGACCGAGGAGGCCACAAGCCTGGGGGCGCGCGCCCCGAGCTTGTCGGCCCCTCGGGCACACCCATGACCTGTTACCAATGCTAATTCTTATAAATATAGAAACCTCTAAAAAGAACCCTAATCGGAAGTTCCGCCGCCGCAAGCCTCGGTAGCCACAAAAACCAATCGGGAGCCTGTTCCGGCACCCTGCCGGAGGGGGAAACCATCACCGAAGGCCATCTTCATCATCCCGGCGATCTCCATGACGAGGAGGGAGTAGTTCACCCTCGGGGCTGAGGGTATGTACCAGTAGCTATGTGTTTGATCTCTTTCTCTCGTGTTCTTGATTTGGCACGATCTTGATGTACCGCGAGCTTTGTTACTATAGTTGGATCATATGGTGTTTCTCCCTCTCTATCTTCTTGTGATGAATTGAGTTTTATCTTTGAGGTTTCGTTATGTTGGATTGATTACTGGATTTGAGAACACTTGATGTATGTCTTGCGATAGGATATCTATGGTGACAATGGGATGTTCTATTGATTCACTTGATGTATGCTTTGGCACTCAACTCGCGGATTCCCGAGGTGAAATTTTGGTAATCTATGCATAGGGGTTGATACACGTTTTCATCCTACGTTCTCCAATAGAAACTTTGGAGTGATTCTTTGTTGCACATTGACGGATTGTTATATGATTCAATTATGTTATCATTGTTGAGAGAATTTGCACTAGTGAAAGTATGAACCCTAGGCCATGTTTTCAAGCATTGCAATACCGTTTTCGTTCACTTTTGTTACTAGATACCTTGTTGTTTTTATATTTTCATATTACAAAAACCTATATCTACTATCCATATTATACTTGCATCACCATCTCTTCGTCGAACTAGTGCACATATACAATTTACAATTGTATTGGGTGTGTTGGGGACACAAAATACTCTTGGTTATTTGGTTGCAGGGTTGTTTGAGAGAGACCATGTAACATCCCAAATTTTCAATTTGGTATGTTATACATAGATCATCATTGCATATCATATTTTATTGCATTCTAACAAATCCTCGATAAATCCTAAGCAACTCAAGGACCCTCGGAGAGAGTTGGGGATTTTCTTGAATTTTCATATTTGATTTTCATCAAGTAATAAAACGAGGATTTTGGTTTTAATTATTTTTCTCTTCGAAAAATATTTCATTTAAAAATAAATGAGAGGAGAAAATATGACTTCTCCAAAACAATTGAAATACTGGAGGAAAAATGTTAAAATCATTTATTGGATTTTATTCGGATTTTATTTGCAATTTTAATTGCATAAAAAATATTGCATGTTTTCAAAAAATTATTTTTGTGTCAAAAAATGTTCACCCTATTCTAGATTTTCTAACTAGACGGGGAAAATTTATTTTATCTTTTTTGGACTTTTATTTATTTTTCTATGAATATTTTTCCGCGGAACGTATTTCAAAAAAAAACTGCGCGCCGCCCGACCTGGCCGAGGCCCAGCCGAGCGCCGGCCCATCCCGCCCCGTCGTCCTCTCCGCGTACAGGAGCGCCGCCGCCGCCGTGTCCGGCTTGGACGCGGGAGCACCCCGCCGCCTGCCCCTTCCCCAAGCCACCGCACCCCCCCTCTCATAAATAGCGCCGCCCCCCCCTCTTCTCTCACCCCGCCGCCGCCCGCACTTGCCCGCCCCGCCGTCACCGGAGCCGAGCTCGAGGCCGCCGCCGCCGCCGTTTGCCGCCCCCTCGCCCTCCCCCGAGCCCGCCGAGCCCCGCCGCCCTCCCCGCCCCTCGCCGGAGCAGCCGAAGCCCCGCCGGAGCCCCGCCCCCGACGAGGTACCTCGCCGCCGTTCGTTGCCGGTTTTTGTTTAAAAAAAACCCTAGATCGGTTTTTTTCGGTTTTGTTATTTTGTGAGCGTTCACCGACTCGTTCGTTTTAACAAACGCGTTCGTCGGTTTTTCTCTGTTAACGAACGTCCGTTCTTTAACCGTTCGTCCGTTTTTCTTTTTCGTCGGATTTTTTCGCGATTATTTCAGATTCGATTTCTGATCGAATCTTCGTTTCTGTTTAACTTTTCGCTCGTTTATCGGAATCAGGCGATTCAAGCTCCTAGAGTTTCGTCTCGAAATTCTCTTTCCGTTTAACCTACTCAAACTAGTTTTTGCTACTGTAAAATTTGACCTAGATCCAGATTAGTAAACGAAGCTTGTTTCTTTCGCCGTTTGACTTTCGTTGCTTCGTTCGAGTTGATTCTTTTTGCAAACCGGAGTTCTTAAGTTGAACTTTCTGGTTGGATCTTGCATCGCATTCATACATATCAAGGGGATTCGTAAACAAGTTTAAGATGTCCACCCAAGTTCTCAAAACCCCTATGTTAGTAACCTCGCCAGGAGCAGAGTATATGGCCAGCCAAGGATGTTTTCAGATACCATTGGCCATTGGTAGGCATGTTTTCCCCTCAGACCTCATAGTTTTGGAGTCGCAAGGTTTGGATGTGATTTTGGGAATGGATTGGCTATCTTTGTATGGAGGAAACATCGATTCTGCCAGCAAGGCGATTTTGCTTACCACCCTGGAAGGAAAAAAAGGATCAAGTATGTATCCCGGCATATGCCGAAGAGGACTCAAGTGAATTCCTTATCAGGAGTTGTACAGGAGGAAGTACCAGTGGTGAAGGATTACCCGGATGTATTTCCAGAAAAGTTGCCAGGCATGCCACCAGATAGAGACATTGAGTTCTTGATTAAACTTTTGCCAGGCACAGGACCAATATCTAAGAGACCGTACAGGATGCCCGCAAAGGATTTGGAGGAAATTAAGAAGCAGATCAAGGAGTTACTGGATAAAGGCTATATTCGCCCAAGTTCGTCACCTTGGGGATCGCTAGTACTTCTAGTGGAGAAGAAAGATGGATCGCTGAGGATGGTTGTTGATTACCGTGGATTGAATGAAGTGACCATCAAAAACAAGTACCCACTGCCAATGATCAATGATTTGTTTGACCGCCTACAAGGAGCTAAAGTATTTTCCAAGATCGATCTACGATCAGGATACCATCAGTTAAAGATTCGAGAGCAGGATATACCTAAGACGGCATTTACCACCAGATATGGACTGTATGAGTATACCGTTATGTCATTTGGTCTGACTAACGCACCTGCCTATTTCATGAACCTGATGAACAAAGTGTTTATGGAGTTTTTGGATAAGTTCGTCGTGGTGTTCATTGACGATATTTTAGTCTTTTCCAAGAATGAGGAAGAGCATGAGGAGCATTTACGATTGGTACTTGAGAAGCTCAGAGAACATCAGTTATACGCCAAGTTCAGCAAGTGTGAATTTTGGCTGAAAGAAGTTGGATTCCTTGGACATGTTATTTCTGGAGAAGGAATAGCAGTAGACCCTGCCAAGGTTGACACAGTGACAAGTTGGGAATCACCCACGACAGTTGGAGAAATCCGGAGTTTTCTTGGACTTGCAGGATACTACCGGAGATTCATCGAGAATTTCTCGAAGATTGCTAAGCCCATGACTGAGCTATTGAAGAAGGACACCAAATTCAATTGGACTGAGGAATGTGAAGCTAGTTTCCAAGAGTTGAAGAAACGATTGGTTACATCACCAGTGTTGATTCTGCCAGATCAACGCAAGGATTATGAAGTTTATTGCGACGCTTCTCGTCGAGGACTTGGAGCAGTGCTTATGCAGGAAGGAAGAGTTGTATCATATGCTTCATGACAACTTAAACCCCATGAGAAGGATTATGCTACGCATGATTTGGAGTTAGCAGCCGTGGTGCATGCATTGAAGACATGGAGACATTTTCTCATCGGAAACCATTGTGAGGTGTATACAGATCACAAGAGTTTGAAGTATATTTTCACGCAGAAGGAATTAAATCTCAGACAGAGGAGATGGTTGGAGCTCATAAAGGACTATGATATGAGATTGCATTATCACCCAGGAAAGGCTAACGTAGTAGCAGACGCGTTGAGCCGCAAGAGTCATGTCAACACCCTCATGACAGGAGAGTTACCTCAGGAGTTAGCCGAGGACCTTCGCGAGCTATGTTTGGAGATAGTCCCAAGAGGCTATTTAGCGACACTGGAGATTCAGTCTACTTTGATGGAAAGGATCAGAGAAGCTCAGAAGACAGACAAGGAGATTGAAGAGATAAAGGAGAAGATGAGCAAAGGAAAAGCCAAGGGATTTCGTGAGGATGAGCACGATACCTTATGGTTTGAGGACCGCGTATATGTGCCAAATGATCCGGAGATCAGGAAGTTGATTTTGCAAGAAGCCCATGATTCACCGTACTCGATTCACCCAGGGAATACCAAGATGTATTTGGATCTAAAGAATACTTTCCGGTGGACCGGAATGAAGAAGGATATTGCAGAATATGTAGCAGTTTGTGATGTATGTCAGAGAGTAAAGGCAGAGCATCAGAAGCCAGCAGGATTGCTACAACCATTGCCGATACCCGAATGGAAGTGGGATAAAATAGGCATGGATTTTATCACAGGGTTACCCAGGACTCGATCAGGCTATGACTCAATATGGGTTGTAGTCGACCGTTTGACGAAAGTGGCTCATTTCATTCCAGTGAAGACCACTTACACCAGTGCTAAGTTGGCAAAGATATACATGACCAGGATTGTATGTTTGCATGGAGTTCCGAGGACCATTGTATCAGACAGAGGAACCCAATTTACCTCGAAGTTTTGGAAGCAGTTACATGAAACATTGGGAACCAGGCTAGAATTTAGCACAGCTTTTCACCCGCAGACAGATGGACAGACCGAGAGAGTCAACCAGATTTTGGAGGACATGTTGAGAGCTTGTGCACTAGATTATGGATCTAGTTGGGACGACAACTTGCCATATGTGGAGTTTTCTTATAACAACAGTTATCAGACCAGTTTGAAGATGGCCCCTTTCGAAGCCTTGTACGGAAGGAGGTGTAGAACACCGTTGTTATGGGACGAAGTTGGAGACCGTCAGTTGTTTGGACCAGATTTGATTAAGGAGTCTGAACAGAAAGTGAGGTTGATTCGCGATAGGCTCAAGGTAGCCCAGTCCAGGCAGAAGAGTTATGCTGATTCTAAACGAAAGGAGACAGTTCACGAAGTCGGAGACAGAGTGTATCTTCGAGTATCACCACTTCGAGGAGTGAAGCGCTTCGGAGTTAAGGGAAAGTTAGCACCCCGTTTTATCGGACCATACAAAGTTGTGGAATGTATGGGAGAGGTTGCCTACAAGCTGGAATTGCCCGAAGGATTGTCTGAAGTTCATGATGTATTTCACGTTTCCTAGTTGAAGAAGTGCCACGCAGTGATGGCTGAGATACCACTGAGAGATACTGTGCCACTGGAAGCAATTCAACTGGAAAGTGATTTGACCTATGAGGAGAAACCAGTTAAGATTCTTGGGTATGCCAGCCGAGTTACCCGCAGTAAGGTTATCATGTTTTGCAAAGTCCAGTGGAGTCACCACACGGAAGATGAAGCCACCTAGGAGCGAGAGGAAGATCTACGGAAGGACCACTCCCACCTGTTTTCTAGCCAACCCGAATCTCGAGGGCGAGATTCATCTTAAGGGGGGTAGGTTTGTAACATCCCAAATTTTCAATTTGGTATGTTATACATAGATCATCATTGCATATCATATTTTATTGCATCCTGACAAATCCTCGATAAATCCTAAGCAACTCAAGGACCCTCGGAGAGAGTTGGGGATTTTCTCGAATTTTCATATTTGATTTTCATCAAGTAATAAGACGAGGATTTTGGTTTTAATTATTTTTCTCTCCGAAAAATATTTCATTTAAAAATAAATGAGAGGAGAAAATATGACTTCTCCAAAACAATTGAAATACTGGAGGAAATTGCATTAAAAATATTGCATGTTTTCAAAAAATTATTTTCGTGTCAAAAATGTTCACCCTATATAGATTTTCTAACTAGTCGGGGAAAATTTATTTTATCTTTTTTGGACTTTTATTTATTTTTCTACGAATATTTTTCCACGGAACGTATTTAAAAAAAAACTGCGCGCCGCCCGACCGGGCCGAGGCCCAGCCGAGCGCCGGCCCATCCCGCCCCGTTGTCCTCTCCGCGTACATGAGCACCGCCGCCGCCGTGTCCGGCTTGGACACGGGAGCACCCCGCCGCCTGCCCCTTCCCCAAGCCACCGCACCCCCCCTCTCATAAATAGCGCCGCCCCCCTCTTCTCTCACCCCGCCGCCGCCCGCACTTGCCCGCCCCGCCGTCGCCGGAGTCGAGCTCGAGGCCGCCGCCGCCGCCGTTTGCCGCCCCCTCGCCCTCCCCCGAGCCCGCCGAGCCCCGCCGCCCTCGCCGCCCCTCGCCGGAGCCCCGCCCCTGACGAGGTACCTCGCCGCCGTTCGTTGCCGGTTTTTGTTTAAAAAAAACCCTAGATCGGGTTTTTTTCGGTTTTATTATTTTGTGAGCGTTCACCGACTCGTTCGTTTTAACGAACGCGTTCGTCGGTTTTTCTCTATTAACGAACGTCCGTTCTTTAACCGTTCGTCCGTTTTTCTTTTTCGTCGGATTTTTCCGCGATTATTTCAGATTCGATTTCTGATCGAATCTTCGTTTCTGTTTAACTTTTCGCTCGTTTATCGGAATCAGGCGATTCAAGCGCCTAGAGTTTCGTCTCGAAATTCTCTTTCCGTTTAACCTACTCAAACAAGTTTTTGCTACTGTAAAATTTGACCTAGATCCAGATTAGTAAACGAAGCTTGTTTCTTTCGCCGTTTGACTTTCGTTGCTTCGTTCGAGTTGATTCTTTTTGCAAACCGGAGTTCTTAAGTTGAACTTTCTGGTTGGATCTTTCATTCGAGTTTTACCTGTGCAATAGATGAGTACTTATTGTTTGCTTGTTTGTTTGGGATAGAGTACCCGGAGTGTGCCGCTTGTTACTTCGAATCGCTAGGTTTCGCGGATCATCAGCAAGGCAAGTAACACTTTGATCATACCTTCCATACCCAGTTTTATTGCATTAGATCTATTCCTCAAACAATTGCATGATTAGGATCTAATTAAATTGTGGGTATTGGGAAGTAGTTGAGGTAGTACCTATTACCTGTTCTTTTATCAAACCCTTGGGAGTTACTTCTACGTTGCTATTATATTGCCATGCTATGCTCGTAGACGTGGATTGGGTTTGAGTGATATTCATGACAGATGTGAGATTGTTAATAATGGTTTACCTAAGGTGGCAACTAAAACTCACATCTGGGTGGATTGAGGCACCTGGAGAATCCAGTGTTGTCTGTATATATAAGGACCGCCACCCAGGCTCAAAGGGATCATAAGATTATTCATGCTGGAAACTTCCGTGTGAAGCCACAAGCTATTATGGGCTCTAGCATAGTTGAGTAAGTTGTGGGAAACCTTTCCATGATGGGCTAGCAGATGTAGGGGATTGTAGGTGTATCGGCCTATCTATCGGTTAAGGGGACCTCTTCGGAAAGACTGTGTCTCGGTCATCCGTTTCTCAAACATCATGCAGTGCGAGAATCAAGCGGAGGCGATCGAGTCTTATGGGGAAAAGTGCGCAAACCTCTGCAGAGTGTACAAACCAATCATGGTTAGCCGTGTCCCCGGTTATGGACAATTTGAGTATCTAGTACCTGGATTATCATTTGAATCTCATCACCATGTTACTTCTAATTAAATTTTGTTGGGTTATTGATGATACTTAATTGGGATTGAGATGCTGTCAACCATCTCAATGTTTCACAACCACCATGATAGTTAAATAAAATTTATTCCTTTGCAGTAGGGAAAAATTGGCTTTTCGCAAAAATTTAACCATAGAGCTTTCCACCAGCCATATATGCATGTATTATAGCATTATTATTGTTCATTATTCTCTATGTGTTACTTTGCCAGCATATTCCATGTGCTGACCCGTTTTCGGGCTGCAATGTTTCATGTTGCAGACTTTTCAGACGACGAGTAAGGTGCCTTAGGTCATGGTCTTATACTCAGTGATGCCGCTGGAGTTGATGGACTCACTTATCTTCCAAGTCTTCCGCTGTTATCGTTTTTAGATGGCCTTAAGCCATATTTATCATACTTAATATCTTTGGAGATATTCGATGTAATAAGTGTGTGATTGCTACTCTGTTATAAATCCTCCATTTGTACTGTGCGTGTCAGCATTACTGATCCAGGGATGACACTGGTGCACAGCAGCACAGACCATTTGAGGTCTGGTCGCTACAGACCATCTTCATCCTCTGCCTCCCACGGATTGATAGACCTTAGTTCATCCACTTGAGGGAAATTTGCTACTTTCCTACAAAACTCTGTGCATGGAGGCCCAACTAGAGTCTAAAAGAAGAAGGTTGCGTAGTAGACATCAAGCTCTTTTCCAACGCCATTGTCGGGGAGGTTCTACATCAAGCCTACCAAGTACCCATTGATGCGACTTGAAGCTACATCGATATTTCCCCAAAGAGGAAGGGATGATGCAGCACAACGACGGTAGGTATTTCCCTCAGTGATGAGACCAAGGTTATCGAACCAGTAGGAGAACAAAGCAACAACACATAAACGACACCTACAAACAAATAACAACGACTTGCAACCTGACGTATTAAAGGGGCCGTCAATCCCTTTCGGGTAACGGTGCCAGAAAGTGGCAAAACGGACGTGAATAAATTGTACTCCCTCCATTCCTAAATATTTGTCTTTCTAGAGATTTCAACAAGTGACTACATACGAAGCAAAATAAGTGAATCTACACTCTAAAATATGTCTATATACATCCGTATGTGATAGTCCATTTGAAATCTCTAAAAGACAAATATTTGGGAACGGAGGGAGTGGGTAAATTGAGTAGATCGAACGCAAAATAAAATAAATAAGAATAAATTGCAGCAACGTATTTTTGGTTTAATAGATCTGAAAATAAAAGGCAAATAAAATAGATCACAAAGGCAAATATATTAAAGAAGAGACCCGGGGGCCGTAGATTTCACTAGTGGCTTCTCTCGAGAAAAATAGCAAACGGTGGGTGAACAAATTACTGTTGGGCATTGATAGAACTTCATATAATCATGACTATATCCAGGCAATGATCATTATATAGGCATCACATCCAAGATTAGTAGACCGACTCCTGCCTACATCTACTACTATTACTCCACACATCGACCGCTATCTAGCATGCATCTAGTGTATGAAGTTCATGGAGAAACGCAGTAATCCAATAAGAACGATGACATGATGTAGACAAGATCTATCTATGTAGAGATAGACCCCGTCATTTTACCCTTAGTAGCAACGATACATACGTGTCGGTTCCCCTTCTGTCACTGGGATCAAGCACCGTAAGATCGAACCCACTACAAAGCACCTCTTCCCATTGCATGATAAATAGATCAAGTTAGCCAAACAAAACCCAAATATCGGAGAAGAAATATGAGGCTATAAGCAATCATGCATATAAGAGATCAAGAAGATTCAAATAACTTTCATGGATAAAAAGATAGATCTGATCATAAACTCAAAGTTCATCCGATCCCAATAAACACACCGCAAAAAGAGTTACATCATATGGATCTCCAAGAGACCATTGTATTGAGAATCAAACTAGAGAGAGAGGAAGCCATCTAGCTACTAACTATGGATCCGAAGGTCTACAAAGAACTACTCACGCATCATCGGAGAGGCACCAATGGAGGTGGTGAACCCCTCGGTGATGGTGTCTAGACTAGATCTGGTGTTCTGGACTCTGCGGCAGTTGGAATTGATTTTCGTCGACTCCCCTAGGGTTTCTGGAATAGTAGGGTATTTATAGAGCAAAGAGGCGGTCCAGGGGACAACCGAGGTGGGCACAACCGAGGTGGGCACAACCTACCAGGGTGCGCCTAGGCCTCCTTGCGCACCCTGGTGGGTTGTGCTCCCTTCGCAGCACCCCCCAGGCGCTGCCTTGGCCCATTGGGTGTCTTCTGGTCCAAAAAAATCTCCAAAAAGTTTTGCTGCGTTTGGACTCCGTTTGGTATTGATTTCCTGCGACGTAAAAAACATGCAGAAACAGCAACTGGCACTTGGCACTATGTCAATAGGTTAGTACCAAAAATAATATAAAATGATTATAAAACATCCAAGATTTATAATATAACAACATGGAACAATCAAAAATTATAGATACGTTGGAGATGTATCAGCATCCGCAAGTTTAATTCCTGCTCGTCCTCGAGTAGGTAAATAATAAAAATAGAATTTTTGATGTTGAATGTTGCCTAACATGTCATCTCACATTCTTTTTCTTTATAGCATGGACATTTGGCCTTTTATATTATTCAAAGCAATAGTCTAGTTTTGACATGATAACTTAAATACTCAAGCATACCAACAAGCAACCATCTCTTTCAAAATATCAACACTAAAATAAGCTATCCCTAGCCCATTATGCTCAATCACTGATCCATTCATGAAACACACTCGCATATTAACTACACCCAATGCTCAAGTACGATCATAGTGCCTCCTAGTTGGTGCTTTATAAGAGAGGGTGGAGACTCAAATTCAAAATAAAAATTGCATAAAGTAAAAGAAAAGCCCTTCGCGGAGGGAAGTACGGATTTGTAGAGGTGCCAGAGCTCAAAGCGAAAATTGTGAGATAAAAACATTTTGAGAGGCATACTTTTCCCACCAACGAAAATGACTTAGAGTTCCCAACACTTTCCATGCTAGATATATCATAGGCGGTTCCCAGAAATTAAAGTTTATTCCTTTTTCAACCATACTTTCACTTTCCATGGCTAGCCGTATCCACGGGTGCCCTCCATACCAACACTTTCCAAGGAATTTATTATTTGACAACATAAAGTAAATTCATTTTTCATTTCGGGACTAGGCATCCCTAATACCTTTGCCTTACTCTCGTGCAATTACAAGTGAATAAACACTCATCGTGACAATAACACATCTAGCATGGAAAATATTAGCCACCCCTCACCGCCTTGTTAGCGGTACAGGCACACAAAAGAGAAATGTATTTTGAATATTAGAGATGGCACATAAAAATTTGCTTAGAATGGCAAAAGAATACCGCATATAGGTAGGTATGGTGGACTCATGTGGCAAAACTGGTTTAAAGGATTTTGGATGCACAAGTAGTGATCATACTTAGTGTAAAATGAAGGCTAGCAAAAGATTGAGAAGCGACCAACCAAGAAACGAATAATCTCATAAGCGAGCATTAAACACCGAATAATGCACCACAAGTAGGATATAACTTCATTGCATAATTATTGACTTTCGTGCTCGCATAGGGAATCACAAACCTTAACACCGATATTCTTACTAAAGCAAAATTACTCATCAACATGACTCACATATCCCATCATCATATCTCAAAACTATTACTAAGAATCAAGTTTATTTTGTCCAAGGATCTTCATGAAAGTTTTTATTATATCCTTCTTGGATATCTATCACTTTGGGACTAATATTCATATGTTGCTTTTGAAAAGCTCAAACAAATATAAGTGAAGATCATGAGCATAATTATTCTTTCTCTCAAATTAATTTAAGTGAAACAAGAGAGAATTTCTTGAAAATTTTAATAACTCTAAAATAAATCTAAGTGAAGCAAGAGAGCATTTCTTCATAAATACTAAAGCACACCGTGCTCAAAAAGATATAAGTGAAGCACTAGAGCAAGTCCATAGCTCATAAAAATTTAAGTGAAGCATAGGGAGCAATTCTAACAAGTCATGACATAATTTTGGCTCTCTCAAATAGGTGTTTCCAGCAAGGAATCAAGACTTAAAACACAAAATAAAACAAGCAAAGACTCATATCATACAAGACGCTCCAAGCAAAACGCATAGTATGTGACGAATAAAAATATAGCTTCGAGTAAAATACCGATGGTCGTTAGAAGAAAGAGGGGATGCCACTCGGGGCATCCCCAAGCTTAGTTGCTTGCTCTCTTTTGGATAATAGCTTGGGATGCCGGGGCATCCCCAAGCTTAGGCTCTTCTTACTCGTCATTGCTTCATCCATCGTAAGATAACCTAAAACTTGAAAACTTCAATCACACAAAACTGCAACAAAACCTTCGTGAGATCCGTTAGTATAAGAAAACAAATCACTACTATAAGTACTGTAGCAAACCAATTCATATTTTGTTCTTGCATTATATCTACTGTATTCCAACTTTTCCATGGCAAAAACTCATCAAAGAAAACCATAGAGCCATCAAAACAAGCACACAACGCAAAGAAAACAGAATCTTTCAAAAACAGAACAGTCTGTAGCAATCTAGATATTTCGAATACTTATGAAACTCCAAAAATCTTGAGAAATTAGGAAAGCCTGAGAAAAAATTGTATATTAATCTTCTACAAAAAGAATTTGTATTTTACCATGCTCTGGTACAAAATGAGAATTGTTTTCGTGAGCGCAAAAGTTTCTGTTTTTCAGCTAGATCAAACAACTATCACCCAAGAAGATCCTAAAGGCTTTACTTGGCACAAACACTAATTAAAACACAAAGAACACAACCATAACAGTAGCATAATTGTGCTAACACTCAAGAACAGAAAAAAAGGAAAAATAAATTTTACTCATTGGGTTGCCTCCCAACAAGCGCTATACTTTTACGCCCTTAGCTAGGCATAAAATTTCAATGATGCTCATATGAAAGATAATAACTGAAACACAAAGAGAGCATCATGAAACATGTGACAAACACATTTAAGTCTAACATACTTCCAATGCATAGGGATTTTATAAGAAAACAAATTATCAAGACAAGAAATATATAGCATATGCAAGGAAGAAGAAAGAAACAATAACAATCTCAACATAACGAGAGGTAAATTAGTAACATGAAAATATCTCCAACCATATTTTCCTCTCTCATAATAATTACATTTAGGATCATAATCAAATTCAACAATATAACTATCATATAAAATTTTGTCTTCATGATCCACATGCATGCAAAGTTGACACTCTTCCAAAATAGTGGGATTATCATCAAATAATGTCATGACCTCTCCAAGCCCACTTTTATCAAAAATTTCATAAGATTGAACACTCACTACTGGAATCAGCTAATTTGGCATCTGCCGGCTCTTTGCCGTCTGCTAGCTGATGGCAAAGAAGCTCTTTGCCGTCAGCTACCCAAAAGCAGACGGCAAAGAAACGGCAGACGGCAAAGAAGCTCTTTGCCATCTGCGAGCTCTTTGCCGTCAGCCAGCAGACGGCAAAGAATCTTTGCCGTCCGCTGGCAGACGGCAAAGAGTGAGGTGGCCCCCACCCCCCGCCTGTTTGGAAAAAACTTAACGGCCCACCTCTTTGCCGTCCGCCAGCAGACGGCAAAGAGGCAAAAAGGGCGGACGGCAAAGAGGGCACTACCTAACGGCCCGTACCCCCCCGCCCGTTACTCACTTCTTCTCTCCTCGCCGTTCTCTCCTCCCACCCCGCCGCCGCCGCCCGCCCCGCCCCGGCCCCCCGCGGCCCCGGCCCGACCTCCACCACACCCTCGCCGCCTCGACCTCCACCGCACCCTCGCCGCCTCTTCCACATCGCCCCGCCCACACCAGCCCGTGCCGCCGCCGCCGACCCCGTCCGGCGTAGCCGGCCTCCTCGCCGCCCCGCACCCCTCCCCAACCTCCATCGCAGCCCCGCTGCTCCTTGCACGTCGGCCAGTCGCGCCGCGGCCGTCCAAGCCCCGTACCGCCGCGCCCGTCCTGCCCCCGACGCCCGACCAACCGCCGCTGCCGCTACAGCCGCGGGTCGACCGCCCCCCGAGGAGCGCCGCCCATCGCTGCCCCTCCCCTCCCCATCGCTGCGCCGCCTTGCTGCCGCCCCGTCGCCGCCCCCTCCCCGACCCGTCGCCGCCCCCCACGGTGAGCCCCTGCCGCCCCCCTGTGTCCTATTTTTTTTTCTATTTTTTTGTTTTTCTTTTCTGTTTAGATAAGGTTTTTTAGTTTAAGTTTTTTCAGTTTAGAATTAATTAGTTTAGGTTATTTAGTTTAATTAGTTTAGGTTTAATTAGTTTAAATAGTTTAGTTTTAATTAGTTTAGGTTTTTAGTTTAGGTTTAGGTTATATAGTTAGCTAGATTAGATTAATTAGATTGGATTATATTAGACTAGTGTTAGGTTTTAGTTAAATAGTCATAATTAAAGGAAGTGAAAAAAGATGAAAAAAGAAGACGAAAAGTAGAATAAGTAGAAGGGGGAAGAAGAAGAAGAAGAAGAAGAGGAGGAGGAGGAGGAGGAGGAGGAGAAAGAAGAAGAAGAAGAAGAAGAAGAAGAAGAAGAAGAAGAAGAAGAAGAAGAAGAAAAGAAGTAGAAGACGGGGGATGAGAAGAAGTAGAAGAATGAGAAGAAGTAGAAGTAGTAGAAGAATGAGAAGACCCCCTGACCCCCCAACCCCGACACCACACCCCGACACCCGACCCCGACTCCACCCCGACACCCGACCCCCTAACCCCCTGACCCCGACACGACACCCCGACCCCCCGACCCCGAAACAGCACCCCGACCCCGACACGGCACCCCGACACCGACACGACACCCCGACCCCCGGCACGACACCCCCGACACCCCGACCCCGAGACCCCGACCCCGACCCCGACCCCGACACCCCGACCCTGAGCCTGACCCGACACCCCGACCCCGACACCGACACGGCACCCCGACCCCGACCCGACACCCCGACCCCGAGACCCCGACCCCGACACGGCACCCCGACACCGACACGACACCCCGACCCCCGACACCTCCCGAAAAGGTGTTCTTTGGCCTTCCAGAGGCCGACGGGGTCATATATTTGTGAATTATTAGTTAGGTCATATATTTTTCGATTTTGTTATGAAAAACATCATATATAATTGTGTTGATCGGGTAGTTTTAAATGTGCAGTTGTTTCATCGCTGCGAGGTTTGGTGTTCGACGACCTCGCCGTGCGTTTGACGAGCTCTGCCCCTTCGTTCGTGGGTGAGCACAAATGACATGTCCTCCTCCCCCATTAATTATTTGATCTATTCCGATGAAACTTGATAGCTAGCTATATATGTGTCTTGAATCATCAGTATGCGTAACCAATATGTGTCTCCCGTTCGAAAGCGTCATAGTTATAAATATGCATGCATTTGCATATTTATAACCTTGATTCTTTCGAATTGTCCAACGCTATCCATGGACAGCCCGAGTATGTTTAGATTGGGTTCGTTTTCCCATATGCTTTGCTCCGGATCCGACGCATAAATTTCGTCAGTGCCTCCCCTGTTGTTCTCCGGGTACACATCCTCTCTGTTTATTGCAGAGACGTGTATCAGGAGAACAGCGGGGAGGTGCTGCCGAAATTTTGCGTAGGATCCGGAGCATAGCATGGGAAAATGAACCCAATCTAAACATACTCGGGGTGGGATTAGGACCTATCATTACCTATTAGAGTGTAGGTTGCATGGACATAATTAAATTGACAAAGTAGATCAACTGATGAATATATACATGCTGAATTATATATATATATATATTTGTTGTGTGTCTAGTAGCTCTGAAAGTCAAGATGAGTGATCGTGCGTGGATGTACACCGGTCACACTGGTCAGAACAAATGGAGCACTGAATGGTTCACAAAAACCAAGGGGTTTGTGCGAGCCGCATTTGCAAATGGCCAGAGGAAAACCTGGTGCCCCTGTTTACGGTGCGGCAATTGGGAAAAGAGGACAGAGGCTGAAATGGGCAAACACCTGCAGAAGAGTGGTTTTACGCCCGATTATACGGTGTGGACATTTCATGGTGAGTCTGCCCAATGTGACCGAGCTGAGGTGGATCGTCGCCGCACCGACGAGCATGGTACCGGGATGGAAAACATGGTGCAAGACTTTGATGATGCTCGGGATTCGGACGAGGAGATGGAGGAATCTGCAAAGGCCTTCAATGAAATGTTGGAGTCTTCAAAATGTCCGCTCCATGAGCACACTGAGCTTTGTCAGTTGGATGCCATCTCACAAGTAATGGCTCTGAAGGCTCAGTTCAACTTGGGCAGAGAATGCTACGATGCAATGATGACAGTATTTGGACGCTTTCTACCCAAAGGCCATGTAATGCCTGCAAACCTGTACCAGTCGGACAAAATCCTCCGTGCACTGAAGATGCCCTATGATAAGATACATGCCTGTGAGAAAGGATGTGTCTTGTTTAGGCTTGACTATGCGGACTTGAACTATTGTCCCATTTGCAAGTCTTCCAGGTATGTTGTGGTAGACAACGGTATGGGTGAGAAGACACAGACCAAATCCCCGTTAGTGTTCTTCGGTATATGCCAATCGTACCAAGACTTCAACGTCTTTTCATGGTCGAAGAGACGGCCAGACAGATGACATGGCATAAAACGGGCAAAAGAACCGAACTAGATGCAGATGGGAATCTGATGATTGTACACACATCGGATGGTGTTGCGTGGAAAAAGTTTGATGAATTACATGGTGACAAAGCGGCAGATCTGAGGCATCCTCGAGTCGGCATCAGCACGGATGGGTTCAGTGTGTTTGGTATGACGGCAGCCCAATACAGTTGTTGGCGCGTATTTGTCTTTCCACTCAATCTCCCCCCCGGACAGATTATGCAAAGAAAGAACATTTTCCTGACGTTGATAATTCCAGGGCCCAACTATCCGGGGAAAAATATGAATGTGTACATGCAACCGCTTAAGGACGAATTGCAAGAAGCCTGGGATAATGGGTTCAAGACATACGACGCCTATAGGAAACGGAACTTCATAAAGCGTGTCTGGTACATGTACTCGACGCATGACTTGCCGGCGTATGCGCTATTCGTTGGCTGGTGTGTGCATGGAAGGTTCCCGTGCCCCACATGCAAGGGAGCTCTTGAGTTTCGTTGGCTTCAGGCCGGTCGCAAGTTTTCTTGCTTCGACATGCATAGACAGTTCCTGAATCCTCGCCATAAGTTCAGGAAAGACAAGAAGAACTTCATCAGAGGTAGAGTTGTCAAAAACTCTGCACCACCTGCATTGACAGGCCAACAGACCCTGGATCAGTTAAACGCTCTCGAGCCAGATCCAGAGCGTCCAGGGTACTTCAAGGGGTATAATTCTAAGCACGCCTGGACTCACAAAACATGCTTATGGGATCTGCCTTACTTCAAAGACCTCCTTTGCCCACACAACATCGACGTGATGCACACTGAGAAGAATATCGCCGAGGCACTTTTTGGTACATTGTTCGGCATAGATGGGAAGTCAAAGGATAATACTAAGGCTAGAGTCGATCTGGAGGCGCTATGTGATAGGCCGTTACAAAACATGAAAGAACCGAAAGGAAAGCAGAACTGGACGAAGCCAAAGGCATGGTTCAATCTTGGAAGGCTAGCTATGAGGGAAATTATCTTGTGGGTGAAAATGCAGTTGATGTTCCCCGATGGGTATGCAGCGAATCTACAGAGGGGAGCCAGTCTTGATAAATTGAAGATATTTGGTCTCAAGAGTCATGATTGGCACATATGGATTGAGCGGGTAATGCCGGTGATGTTGCGTGGCTTCATCCCTGAGGATGAATGGCTAGTACTGGCAGAACTCAGCCATTTCTTCCGTGTTCTTTGTGCGAAAGAACTATCGCCTGGCGTGCTAGATGAAATGGAAGAGTTGGCGCCGGAGTTGATCTGCAAGTTAGAGAAGATCTTTCCACCGGGCTTCTTTAATCCAATGCAACATTTGATTTTGCATCTCCCGACCGAGGCAAGATTGGGGGGCCCGTGCAAAATCGTTGGTGCTACCCAACTGAGAGGATGCAGAAGACGCTTCGACAAAAATGTAAAAATAAACGTAGAATTGAAGCATCGATGGCTGAGGCATTCATCACTGAGGAGGCGGCAAACTTCGTGACAGCACACTACGAAGCCAAAAATCGTCATTTGCATAATCCGAAGCCTCGGTACAATGCTGACGACCCTAAAAAGGGTGGATCCAACATCAGCCTATTCAAAGGGAATCTTGCACCAGCCAGTGTTTCAAATCCAGTATCTTTGGATAACGAACAATGGCGGACCATTTCGTTATATATCTTCAACAACCTGATAGAAGTGCGGCCGTACATCGAGTAAGTTCTCGGTACATAATTCGCAACTTCTATTTCCTTTGAACTGCTCTTATTCCTGGATATTTCATACAGTCGATACGTCGCCTTATTCTCGTATGGAGCGGTGATCCAACTGTCGAAGAGTATGAGCTTCTCGCAAAGCAAGGAGGCGGCTATCCCGGTTTCATCTCTTGGTTCAAACAAACGGTAATTTCTATTAGACTTGTAGGCTAATTTGTAGGCGGCTATCCCGGTTTCATTCGCTAATTTGTGCGTAATGCAACAATCCTTTCATATTAAACTTGTAGGCTAATTCAGAGTCTATGGACGGCGAATTGAGACAAGTCGCTAATGGTTTTGACTATAAGGTCCGTTCATTTGACAAATACGACATCAACGGGTATCGCTTTCTTTCCTATGGCAAAGAGCTATCTATGGCCGACCGAAAGTCTACAAATTGTTGTGTATCTGCTATCGGCGAAGGAGGTACCGAGTATTATGGGAGAGTTGAAGCAATTTATGAACTTCTATTCTATGGTGAAAACCCACCGAATGTCGTAGTCTTCAAATGTTATTGGTTTCAGCCGAAGGAGACTAGAAGGACTCATGAACATATAGGGCTAGTTGAAATCAACCAAAGCACCCATTTAGATGTTCTTGATGTCTATATTACGGCTCAACAGGTGACCCAAGTATTCTATCTACCGTGGGCCTGCCAAACTAATCCAAATCTGAAAGGTTGGGATGTCGTTTATGAAGTGCCGCCACGTGCTAGACTATCTCCCCCAAAGGAAGAGGATTATGAACCTCACATTAACCCAGACACATATGAAGGAGAATTCTTCCAAGAGACACGTCTTTCCAAAAAGCGTTTCAAGAACCGCTATACTTCACCCCAAAACATTGAAGTAGACAGCGACAGTGAATCCGACATCACCCCAGAGGAGGAACAAGATGAGCCGGAACAAGAAGAGGTTACTGCTGCAGATGACCTGTCATTGCTTGACCGATTACGTCAAGGTGGCCTTCCACATGTTGATGCCACTGAACCCTATGAGCCCGTCATTGATTATAGTGATGATGATGATTATGCATTTATTGATGATACTGATCGAGATTATTAGTAGTGTCAGGTATTAAATTTTTTAATGTTGTACTTGATGATGATACACTTAAGTGATACACATATTATTATTCATGTCGGTCTTTTTTTATGTTGTACTAATTTCGTTTACTGTTTGTCATGGCAGGTGTTGAAAGATGGTGGGCGCTGGTCGGGAGCGCGCCAAGGCCCCTTCTTCGTCGGCGCGTGGTCTGAGGTCTTCGATTCCAGACGCACCTCTCCGCCGAGCGTTGCTGGACAGTATGTCCACACCGCCGGGCCCTTCTTCGTCAACCGCGGTGCCCAGCAGGGGACGAGGTAGGAAGAGAGGAGGTGGGGCACGTGGTCGCGGGAGAGGAGGTAGGGTGACTGCTACGGCGCCTTCCTCGCCGCCACCCCCAGCTGTTTCACCCGAGCACGTGACTGCTAGGGTGGACTCGTCCGAGGAGGAGGCTACACGGACTCCGGTCCACGAGCCTCCGGTCCACGGGTCTTGGGCCCACGAGCCTCGGGTCGACTGGCCTTTGGCCCATGAGAGTTCGGCCCACGAGACCCCGGAGGAGCACATGTCCGGATGGGGTACCTGGCCGGATCAGCCCGAGGAGCCGAGTGGCCATGCTGATGATGGCGGGGAGCCGACTGATCTTGAGGAGGAGGGTGGCACCGTCTACTAGCGTGGTGCTACACGGCTCCCGTCCGTGCCGGCGACCCGCGAGCAGAGGTGGTTGATTTTCCCTAATGGGGAGATGTACGTAAGTGCATTTAATATTTTTGTACCTTCTGCATTCACGTTTCTTCAAATAACTAATGCGTTGGCCTTGTCATGCTGCAGGGGTTGGGACCACCATCATAGTGTCCGCCGGCCCAACTCCGCCCTTGGAGTTCTTTGCCGGCAAAACTTCCCGGGGTTTGTCACGTTGCCTGGTGAGGGTAGGCTTCCAGAGCTTGGATTGAGCTGGGAGCACTACGTGGCTGCCCCGGCCCCGCCGGATGAGATTATCGACGGTGTCGTGTGCGACACGAGGGCAGACATGGTGATCAGAAAGTTCTGGGTAATTTCTCCTTTACACATTTAAAAATCTTCAACTAGCTAGTTATTAATTGTACTAATCAATATTGTCTCATTTGATTGCAGACATTCTACAGGTGTGAGGAGGGATACGAGGAGGACGCGGCACATGTTATCGAGAACGTCTGCAAGCGCCTACTCCAGAACTTACGGCACGAGGCTCGGTTGCAGGCTGTTCGAGACTACTACGCCTTGCGTGGTATCAAGAAGACCAAGCCGGCGTGCCGCGATAAGTTCCTGAGTAAGGAGCAGTACATGAAGGTAATTCTTAAGGCCTTCTACTTAAGTTCCTTCATTTAGTAATTCTTAGCCGTAGCGCTCAAGTTTCTATTTGCTAACTTAGGCGCCTCCGAGATGGTGTGCGGATCGGATGGATTGTTGGGAGGTGTTGGTTGATGAGTGGTGCTCAAAAGAATGGCTAGCCCTCCACAACGAGGCCAAGGACAAACGTGCCCAAATGGAAGGTGTGCCACACCATCAAGGCATCTCCAACTTATATCAGTTCGGGCGCAACTGGGTATGTGGTTTGCTTCATGATTCATGCAATTCATTCATCATGCTAGCTTGAGCCCTTTAATTACTAATTTTCATTGTTTCTCTCTTTCAGGCACGCTACAATAAGGCGGATAAGGTGCCAGAGGTGTACGACCTGTATGCCATGGCCCACACTGCCTCTTTCAAGAAAGTCAAGGCTTTCTCTCAGTCTGACCTCGAGGACGCAAACAACTTCACCAACATCTCCTCCCACAACAAGCTTGTGAGATATAGAGATGAGGGGAAGGCGAGGAAAGGGGAGGACTTTAACCTGAGCCAGGGTCCCATTGATCCAGAGCTGGTGATGATATCTGGTGGCGGGAGGTCCCATGGCTCCATAGCCATTGGAGATGGACTTATCCGTTGTCCTAGCACTCTCCCGGAGATCAAGGCGCGCCAGTCGAGCTCCGCTCCTGAGATAAGGCCTCGTGAACGGCCAGTGCAACTCGCCATCAAGGTTAGTGATACATACTCAGTTATCTTTCTCCATTACATTGTGTGCGCTTCCATCAATGATTACAAATGGTCATGTGAGTGGTGTTGCAGGCTGCTATACAGACTGAGAGAGATAGAACGGAGAAACTTCTGGCGGAGGCGGCGGAGAGGCAGCGGGAGATGGAGGAGAGGACGAGAAATATGATGGAGGAGGAGAGGGCACGGAATGACATGCAGGCAAGGGCCATGTACGAGCTCCTTGTGGTAAGTTTCTTCTGCAGATTACTTGCTAGTCTTAACATTTAAGTCTCATTACTAACTAGTATGACTCTGTTGTGAAAACCAAATGTGCAGTCTGTGTGCGAGAAGTCCGGTCAGCCCGCTCCGCCGATGCCAGTGATTGCTCCTGGGAGCACGGTGAGTTTAATTTGAATGGACATTACTTGCTAGTCTTAACATTTGAGTGTCATAATGCTAACGAGACATTGGAAATGATCTTTGGTGCAGCTTAACTCCAGAAACGCATCGCACAATCCTTCTCCAGGTAGCGGCACTAGCCACCCCGCTCCTACACCTCCCTGATCACGGTAAGTTTCTCTACTGTTTTGCTTAACAAATGCATAAAGACCTAGACTTAGCTTTATTTCCTCCAATATGCTTACCATAATGACCTAGAGTTAGCTTCTTTTCCTCCAAAATGACCCATTTTACCTAGGTTAGCTTATAAATGATGCAGTTCATCCAAGTTAGCTAAAAAATGACCCATTTTACCTAGATTAGCTCCTAAATGATCCATTTTACCTACGTTAGCTTTAAAATGGCCCATTTCACGTAGGTTAACTCCAAAATGACCCATCTTACCTAGGTTATCTCATAAACGATCCATTTCAACTAATTTAGCTCATAAATGATCCATTTGACCTAAGTGAGCTAAAAACGATCCATTTCACCTAAATTAGCTCTTAAATGATCCATTTCACCTAAGTTAGCTCAAAAAGATCCATTTCAACTAAATTAGCTCATAAATGATCCATTTCAACAAAGTTAGCTCAAAAAGATCCATTTCAACTAAATTAGCTCATAAATGATCCATTTCAACAAAGTTAGCTCAAAAACGATCCATTTCAACTAAGTTAGCTCATAAATGATCCATTTGACCTAAGTGAGCTAAAAAAAGATCCATTTCACCTTAGTTACCTCAAAAACGATCCATTTGACCTTAGTTAGCTCATAAACGACCCATTTCAACTTAGTTAGCTCATATATGATCCATTTCATGTAAGTTAGCCCATAAATGACATACTCTTCTTGTTCTAGTCTTCTTCTTGTTCTAGTCACCTATTTCTAACTTTCTTATTTTTCATTTTGCAGATTTCATTCACTTGACGAAAGCTTGCATAGATGGAGTGCTCCTTATCCCTTTCTCTGTTTCTTTTGTATCGTTGAACTATGCATGTATCTTGGTAGTTGGATGAACTATGCTATGTATGATGGAACTTGGTAGTTGGATGGAACATATGTGATGGAACTATGTATGATGGAACTCTGCATGTTGGATATCTATGTGATGGAACTATGTCATATATATCATATATATCTTATATGTTTGCTGTGAAATATATCTGTATATGTCATATATATTTGTGATGAAAATTGTTGGATTTAATAAAAAACAGAAAAAAGAGCCAATATGCAGGCTCTTTGCCGTCTGCCACCGACGGCAACGGGCTCTTTGCCGTCTGCCGCGGACGGCAAAGAAGCCACGTGGCATCCAACTGTGCTTCCTGGGAGCTGACCCATTTGGTCAGTTTGCCTACAGTGGCAGACGGCAAAGAGTAAAAGAGTTTGCCGTCAGCGACGGACGGCAAAGGCCTGCCATGTGGTGATGTGTAGATGACATCATACGGCGGACGGCAAAGAGTAAAAGAGTTTGCCGACGGCAAAGAGTAAAAGAGTTTGCCGTCCGCTAGCGGACGGCAAAGGCACTAGAAAGTTTGCCGTCCGCTAGCGGACGGCAAAGGCACTAGAAAATTTGCCGTCCGCTGGCGGACGGCAAAGGCCTGCCGTTAGCCACTTAACGGACTGAGAGCACAATTTTTGCCGTCCGCTCTCTTTGCCGTCCGCTGCAGACGGCAAAGGGGCTTTGCCGTCAGCCGCCAGGAAGCAGATGGCAAAGTAGCTGTTTACCGTAGCCTACTTTGCCGGAGCCTTTTGCCGTCCGCGGCTGACAGCAAAGGCCTTTGCCGTCCTCCGTTCGCGCCTTTGCCGTCCGCCGTGGCAGACGACAAAATAGCTGTTTCCTGTAGTGACTCCCCAAATATGTGGGATTATTTTTAGCTAAAGTTGAAATTCTTCCAAACCCACTTTTAATATTATCGCAAGCATATTTTTCATGAGATTTAAATAAATTTTCAAGATCATAAGAATTATTATCACCCCAATCATGATCATTGCAACAAGTAGTGGACATAACAAAACAAGCATCCCCAAGCTTGGGGATTTGCATATCACTAACACAATTGACATTAACAGAATTTATAATAACATCATTGCAATCATTCTTCTTATTCAAGAGGCTATCATGAATCACTTCATAAACTTCTTCGTTTAACACTTCATCACAATTTTCAGATTCATAAATCTCAAGCAAAACTTCATAAAGATAATATAGTGAACTCAATTCACTAGCAATTGGTTCATCATAATTGGATCTTTTGAAAAGATTAGCAAGTGGATGAGGATCCATATCAATAAATTTTTAGCAAGCAAAGATTCAATAAAATGGAAGGCACATGGCAACATAAGCAAAGATTGCAAACAAGAGATATGACGAGAAAACGGTGAACGAAAAAGAGGGCGAATAAAACGGCATTTTTTTGTGAAGTGGGGGAGAGGAAAATGAGAGGCAAATGGCAAATAATGTAAATTGCGGGGAGATGAGATTTGTGAGTAGGAACCTGGTAGATGTTGAAGATCCTCCCCGGCAACAGCACCAGAAATTCCTTTTGATGTGGCTTGAAGCTACATCGGTATTTCCCCCAAAGAGGAAGGGATGATGCAGCACATCGACGGTAGGTATTTCCCTCAGCGATGAGATCAAGGTTATCGAACTAGTAGGAGAACCAAGCAACAACACGTAAACGGCACCTGCACACTAATAACAATGACTCGCAAGCCGATGTATTAAAGGGGTTGTCAATCCCTTTCGGGTAACGGTGCCAGAAAGTGGCAAAACAGACGTGAATAAATTGTAGTAAATTGATAGATCGAACGCCAAATAAAAAAATAAGAATAAATTGCATCAAGGTATTTTTGTATTTTTTGTTTAATAGATCTGAAAATAAAAGGCAAATAAAATAGATCGCGAAGGCAAATATATTAAAGAAGAGACCCGGGGACCGTAGATTTCACTAGTGGCTTCTCTCGAGCAAAATAGCAAACGGTGGGTGAACATATTACTGTTGGGCAATTGATAGAACTTCAAATAATCATGACGATATCCACGCAATGACCATTATATAGGCATCACGTCCAAGATTAGTAGACCGACTCCTGCCTGCATCTACTACTATTACTCCACACATCGACCGCTATCCAGCATGCATCTGGTGTATTAAGTTCATGGAGAAATAGAGTAATGCAATAAGAACGTGGACATGATGTAGACAAGATCTATCCTTAGTAGCAACGATACATACGTGCCGGTTCCCCTTCTGTCACTGGGATCAAGCACCGTAAGATCGAACCCACTACAAATCACCTCTTCCCATTGCAAGATAAATAGATCAAGTTGGCCAAACAAAACCAAAATAATGGTGAAGAAATACAAGGCTATAAGCAATCATGCATATAAGAGATCAAACAAGATTCAAATAACTTTCATGGATAAAAAGATAGATCTGATCATAAACTCAAAGTTCATCCAATCCCAACAAACACACCGCAAAAATAGTTACATCATATGGATCCCAAGAGACCATTGTATTGAGAATCAAACGAGAGAGAGGAAGCCATCTAGCTACTAACTACGGACCTGAAGGTCTACAAAGAACTACTCACGCATCATCAGAGAGGCACCAATGGAGGTGGTGAACACCTCTGTTATGGTGTCTAGATTGGATCTAGTGGTTCTGGACTCTGTAGCGGCTGCAATTGATTTTCGTCGACTCCCCTAGGGTTTTTAGAATATTGGGTTATTTATATAGCAAAGAGGCGGTCCAGGGGGCAACTGAGGTGGGCACAACCCACCATGGCACGCCTGGGCCTCCTGGCGCGCCCTGGTGGGTTGTGCTCCCCTCGGAGCACCCCCAGGTGCTGCCTTGGCCCATTGGGTGTCTTATGGTCCAAAAAAATCTCCAAAAAGTTCCGCTGCGTTTGGACTTCGTTTGGTATTGATTTCCTGCGATGTAAAAAACATGCAGAAAACAACAACAGGCACTTGGCACTATGTCAATAGGTTAGTACCAAAAAATGATATAAAATGATTATAAAACATCCAAGATTGATAATATAACAACATAGAACAATCAAAAATTATAGATACGTTGGAGACGTATGACCCATCACAAACTCTCATCTCTTGCATTACATTATTTGCCATTTTCTTCTCGTTTTCCTCTCCCCCACTTCTAAGACGTTTTCAGAAAAACACAAAAATATTTGCCTTTTTATTTGACTTTCTTTCGTTCGTCTTTTCGTTTGCTTTTTGGTTGCTTGTGTGTTAGATTGCTTGCCTTGTCATGATGTCTCAAGAAAATACCAAGTTGTGTGAATTTTCCAATACTAATAATAATGATTTTATTAGTACTCCGATTGCTCCCACTACTAGTGCGGTATTTTAAGAAATTAATGCCGCTTTGTTGAATCTTGTTATGAAAGAACGATTTTCCGGTCATCCTAGTGAAGATACCTGTCGGTGTACTAAAGTAGGGGCACTCCTTTGTACCCCTCTAACTATGCACGGACAGTCGGAAGCCGCACCCACGGCCACGCTAAGCAGGGTAGAGGAGGGGAGCTGGGAAGAAGCCGAAGCACAAGACGGCCGTGGCAACGCCAAGACCAGGAACACCAGACAAAGGGGCGAGGTGGAGTCCCCGGGCAAGGCCCTTGCCGGGGCGGCCTCCGTGGCCCCGGCAAGAGCCTTTCCGGGGCGACTTTCCCAACACCAGTAGAGCGAGCCACCCTTGAGCCCAGAGGTTCCGATGAGGACCATAAGACGGCGACCCTCGGCAGGATCCTAGCCGAGGAGATCCACAAGACCCCCGGCAAGCGCCTTGCCGGGGACGATTGCGACGCCACGGCGAGACCCTTGCCGGGCCCCTGGCAAGGCCCTTACCGAGGGCGCCTGCTGGGCCACTTCCGGACCCGCACCAGCCAAGACTCCACCGCCGTCCCCCAGTGTCACGACCGGTTTTTCAATAAAAATATTTATTGAGAGACCAATCCCTTTTACGGACTAGTAAAGAAGAATTTCTTTTCACTGGTAGACAATATCTTGGTCACAGAAGAAAATACCAGGAGTACTGAATATAATACAAGGTTGAGCGGAGACCGCCCAACAATTTATTACATGCATGCCATTAAAACATAATGGCGGATAGGGTGCCATAACTACTAACTCACGATAGAAGTGGTGGTGGAAATATCACCGGATGTGGGTGATATGACTCCTGAAAACTAACAACTCTTCGAGCGTCGGAGTGAGGCTCGAGGAGACTTATTGCGGGTGGCGGAAGCATATATAATACAAGTGACCAATATCCAGGATCGCACGGGACTGACTGGGATTCCTCTACGCGTCAGACTCACTATCAAACTCTTCACCCAAGAGATCGCCTTCGTCAACATCTGGCCAAATCAACAAGCCAGGTGAGTACTATGAAAGTACTCGCAAGATAGTTCGGACTTAAGATATAACAAATGTAAACATGATGCATATGGACAGGTTAACAAGTGCATTCAGACATAGAGATAATATTGCATGGGAAATAAAAGAGGAATCGAGCGGTAGTCCTCCCGAAATCCCAAAATAAATACTGAGGGCCAAACGAGTGTCTGAATGACTCCTCGAGAGGAAAATGCAAGAGTAACAATGCCGCAGTCGGGCGTCAAGGCGACACCACATAAAGGGCTTATAATAGAAAATAAAAGACAGTGCGTGCCACAGTCGGACGTCTGAGCGACATCGCATAAAGGGCTTATATTGAAAGTAAAAGACAAACATGCCACAGTCGGACGTCTGAGCGACATCACATAAAGGGCTTATATTGAAAGTAAGAGACAAACATGCCACAGTCGGACGTCTGAGCGACATCACATAAAGGGCTTATATTGAAAGTAAAAAACAAACATGCCACAGTCGGACGTCTGAGCGACATCACATAAAGGGCTTATATTGAAAGTAAAAGACAAACATGCCACAGTCGGACGTCTGAGCGACATCACAGAAAGGGCTTATATTACATAACTTGATATCTCAGCAAGTCAAGAATTTAAAACATTTCAAGGGAATAATCAGGTATGAAGTAAACAACAGGGTTAGTCCATCCACAGGAATAATGTTTAACCAAGTTTACCACTCAAGTTTGTTTACCGGGGATAATACCACGAGGACTTGACATAGATATGGGTTCACCGATCACGGTCCTTGACCATGGATACGATGACTCGGAAGGATTTGACTCTGCAGAGTTTGTACTTTAACCACAGCCAACGGATTTCAGTAGTCACGGGGACTAGTTCTGTTTATGGTGTTTTGGAAGAAACACATCTAACCAGTCCACACCCATTCAACATTCCGAAGCTAGGAATCACCCTCGGCAACGTTCAAGAAAAACCTTGAGACGGGGAGGCTACAACCTCGCGTAGCATGGGATCAAATTTCTATTCGCGCGCTCTAAGGGGTGCCCCCCTCTCGGTCCCAACCGGAAACACCCATGCCCCCTGACCGGATGGCTGGCTTTAATCCAGGGCCACGGCCCCTCTAATTGGTGTGTACACAGAAAGAGGTTACCAACTTACTAAACCGTATTCTGGCAGAAGACATGTGGTAGCACGGAAGGGGAAAGAACGATAACGTGACTCCGTCCACGTTAACGTCGGAATTAATCGGATGACGTAAGGCTGGCATGCTACAACAGTACCACCTTATTGCCCTTCATGTCACCACATGACTAGGCCATCTCTCATCAGAGATCATAGTAACTTCGGAACACACGGGTAGTTGCCTTACATGCAACGAGATACTCACCGATGCTCATATGCCATGCACAACCTTTCAAGCAAACATGCAAAACACCTATCATATCAAAGGTTCAAACATGCTTGCCTGGTTCGGAGAAGTCGGAGTCTAGCTCGGCGAAGTTCGCGGCTCCGTCACCTCTTCCGGAACCTACGGTATAGCGAAAATGCATACTAACGAGAAAACCAACGCGTGCATAAAAGTTGTCTCAAAAATTTCCAAATAAATCCTATAAAAAACTAGACAAAAATATAAGACTGTCAGAAAAAGAATCACTCAAAAATCACTTTTTATTAAAAAGTTATAAGGGTTTTTGTCCAGGGACTAATCTGTGATGAAACAGAAAAGAACCAGGGACTTAACTGTGAAAACAGAAAATGGTTCGAATAGAAACGCGCCAGCCCACAGAGAAAACGTACTTGCCCAAAGGCGCCAACAGAAAACGCTTCGGGGAGAGAAAGAAGAGAGGCTGACGTGGGGGTCCCACATGTCAGGTTCAAATCCTCGCCGGCGCCCGAAGGCTGCGGTGGTCGCCGGCGTCGAACCACGGCGAGTCAGGGAGATCGGAGTGTACCAAGAGGTTCAGCGTGTCCTTCCGCGTCGGTGGGTGGTGGACTTGGTCGTCGGAGAGCACCACGTCGACGGCGACACTTTCTCCGGTGGACGGCGGCTCGGGCGATGGTGGGGAACTCCGGTGAGTGCTGCAAACTCCGAATTGAAGCGTGGGTCAGAAGAGTGGATGCACTAGAGAGCTACTGGCAAGAGCTGGGGGTTAGGGATGCAAGCACGGGAGTGAATCGAGCTGGATCCCGTGGCGGGTCACGGCGGCTGGAGTTGAGGAAGAAGGCTCCCTCGGGGCTCTCCCAGTGGCTAGGCGGGGCGTTGGAGGTGTGCAGAGGTGGTGTGAGTTCGAGGTGGAGCTCGGGGCCTCTATTTATAGGCGGCTCGAGGGGGTGGCCGTGAACGGGATCGCTCCGGCGAGCAATTACGGCGAGGCAGTGGCTTGGTAAGGAGTTTGAGTGGCCATGCAGCATCAGTGAGGTGTATTGGTGCCGTTCCCCCGCTAAACCCGGTCGGTCTTGGCGTAATGGCGCTGGTCCACGGCGGGGTGGCCGTACGGGCACGACGGCGGCAGAGAGCGCGCTCCGCGCCCAGCGGTTCACGACGAGGGTGGCAGCGCGCACGGGGGAGTGGAAGCCCACGCGGCGACCTCCGGTGGCTTGGGCGGCGCTGGACGGCGCCGTCTGCGCTGCGCCTCTCTCTGGCGGCCGCAAAGCCGCCGCTGGCGTCGGTCACGGGGCGGCGCACCTCCTCCTGCTCGTCGCCGACGCCCGCAACCTTCCAGGCGCTCGTGCGGTGCAGAGGACAAGGGGGAGGGGACAGGAAGCACGGCGACGCCGGGGCACTGGCGAGATCGACAACGGACACTGAAGAAACGACAGTAGTTTCAGCCACTGTTAACTGAACTTGACTGAACATTATAGAGACAGTGTCCAGTAGGTGTTCGATGAAATGATTTGGCAAGAAGAAAAAATTTCCTGGAGCTGGGACTTGGTGAGGTGACCTCTCAATGCACCCAGAGGCTGCCTGATTTTTCTCAGATTTTTAGGAGAAGGATTTGAATGAATTTCATCAAATTTGGCAAATCTGGTCCAAACTTGCAGCAGGTGTAGTTTGAAAATTTTGAACTGAAGACCAGTGGATCTTCATGGATCTTGGTTGAGGGTTCAAAGGACTAGCTAGGGAAATTGGTTTGGGGGCAAAAATCAAAACAGAAAGGGTAGCTCCTTTGTAAATCTTCAAGAGCTAGAATAGGAGGCAGAAATTGTTTTTGATAAGAAATAAATGGAAATATTTATATGGAGAGGTTCAACTTGCTGGATCTAAAGCACATCATGATCCAAAGATGAGGAAAGGCTTATGGGAGAGGATTTGCACTTGGGTCATGGCAAGAGGGATTTTTTGAAAGTGGAGAGAAACATTCCAAAAGCCATAGGATTTATTTAAAGGAATTTTCAAAAGGAAAATCTCCCAAGTGAAAGGCATTTTGGTTTTGAGTCCAAATAAAAAGGAAAACTTCCAAGACCAAAAATCAAGTCTTGGGTGAATCCCAAAACAAAAACACTTGTCACAAAAGAAGATATTTTGAGAGGGAGAGTTCTTTAGAAGAAAATTTAAATCACCTCCCTCAAGTCAAATAAATTTTTTGAAAAAGCCAAATAAAATTTTGGGTGTCACAACACCTACCCCCTTAGGAAAAATCTCGTCCTCGAGATTTCGGCTGATCCTCAAATAGATATGGATACTCTGCCTGGAGAAAATCTTCCCTTTCCCATGTAGCTTCATCCTCAGTGTGGTTGCTCCACTGAACTTTGAAAATTTTTGTCGTTTTCTAACGGGTCCTCCTTTCAGACTCTTCCACAATCTTTACTGGCCGCTCTCTGTAGGTGAGGTCTGGTTGCACATCAATGACTTCATGGGATACATGCTTCTCCGGGTTACTTACACATTTTCTCAATTGTGAGACGTGGAATACGTCATGGACGTCTGACAGCTCCTTGGGTAGTTCTAGTTTGTAGGCTACTGTGCCTCTTCGTGCAACTATACAGAATGGTCCAATAAACCTTGGGGCTAGCTTCCCCTTAATTTTGAACCGTTGCAGACCCCTCATAGGAGACACTCGGAGATATACGAAATCACTGGGTTCAAAGCTGACCTCATGATGTTTTTGATCGTAATAGCTCTTCTGTCGGCTTTGTGCTGTCTTGAGTCTATCCCTGATCTGTTTAACTTTCTCCTCGGCCTCCTTGAGCATGTCTGGGCCGAAGATACGACTGTCACCTGTCTCTGACCAATTCAGTGGGGTACGACACCTCCGTCCGTACAATGCTTCAAAGGGTGCCATTTGTAAGCTGGCTTGGTAACTGTTGTTGTAAGCAAACTCGGCGTATGGCAAACTTTCTTCCCAACTGGATCCATAGGTGAGCACACAGGCTCTCAGCATGTCCTCTAGGATTTGGTTCACACGTTCCGTTTGTCCATCAGTCTGAGGGTGGTACGCTGTACTGAAAGCTAGTTGCGTGCCCAGAGCTTGTTGTAAGTGATCCCAGAATTTAGAGACAAATTGAGTGCCTCGGTCGGATATTATAGTCTTTGGGACTCCATGCAGACAGACTATACGGGAGAGATAAAGCTTGGCTAGCCTTTGTGTGGAGTAGGTTGTCTTCACGGGGATGAAAATGGGCTACCTTGGTTAGCCTATCTGTGATGACCCATATGGCATCATTACCGCGTTGTGATCGAGGTAGTCCGATGATGAAGTCCATTCCTATTTCATCCCATTTCCATTCCGGTATCCTGTTTGGCTGGAGTAGCCCTGCTGGCTTTTGATGCTCGGCCTTGATGCGCTGACATGAATCGCAACAAGCAATAAATGCGGCTATATCCCTTTTCATACCGTGCCACCAAAATCTTTCCTGAATGTCTTTGTACATTTTGGTTCCTCCAGGGTGGATCGAGTATGGAGTGGTGTGGCTTTCGGTTAGGATTTGTTGCTTGAGTTCCATAGTGTTAGGTACGCAAAGTCTGTCTCCGTACCATAATATTCCTTCACTGTCTGTGACGAACTCTGAAGCCTTACCAAGGTTCATTTTCTTCTTTATACCTTCGATGCTGGGATGTCCCTGCTGAACCTTCTTAATTTGTTCCACTAGGGTGGGTCGTATCTCCAGATTTGACACGGTGCCCTCAGAGACTAACACCATGTTGAGTCTAGCGAACTCTTGCTGAAATTCAGGCCTCAGGTTTTGTGGACTGTCGTTGTCCGGGCTGGGGTTCCGACTAAGGGCATCAGCCACTACATTTGCTTTCCCTGGATGGTAGTGAATGCCGACATCATAGTCCTTGCCAATTCCAACCAGCGTCGTTGGCGTAAATTTAGCTCTGGCTGTGTGAAAATATATTTAAGGCTCTTATGGTCCGTATATATTTCACAACGATTTCCCAACAGAAAGTGCCTCCACTCCTTGAGTGCATGGATGACCGCTGCTAGCTCCAAGTCATGAGTTGGATAATTTTCCTCATGTTTCCGCAGTTGCCTGGAGGCATACGCGACAACTTTGCCATCCTGCATCAGCACACATCCGAGACCCTTTCGGAATGCGGCACAATATACTTCAAAGCTCTTGTGTATGTCTGGCACAGTTAAGACCGGTGCGGTTGTTAGTTTCTTCTTGAGTTCTTGGAAGCTTTTCTCGCATGCTTCCGTCCATACAAACTTCTTGTCTTTCTTGAGCAACTGGGTCATTGGTTTCGACACAGTGGAGAATCCTTCAATAAATCTTCTGTAATATCCGGCCATTCCTAGGAAACTCCGCACATCTGTCACGTTGGCGGGTGGTTTCCAGTCAAGTATGGCTTTGACTTTTTCTGGGTCTACGGCCACGCCTTCTTGGTTTAATATATGGCCTAGGAAACCAACTTGCCTTAGCCAAAATTCACACTTGCTAAATTTGGCGTACAACTGATGTTTCCTTACTTCTCCCAAAACAATTCTGAGATGCTCAGCATGCTCTTCTGGTGTCCTTGAATATACCAGAATATCGTCAATGAACACCACAACAAATTTGTCCATGAATTTCATCAACACTTTTTTCATGAGGTGGACGAAATATGCGGGGGCGTTCGTTAGTCCAAAAGGCATCACTGTGAACTCATATAATCCGTATCTGGAGGTAAATGCTGTCTTAGGGATATCTTCTGTCAGTACTTTCAATTGATGATACCCCGATCTCAAATCAATTTTTGAGAACACCTTGGCTTGTGCGAGCTGGTCAAACAAATCATTTATCCGTGGCATCGGATATTTGTTTTTGATGGTGACCATATTGAGAGCTCGATAGTCTATACACAGCCTCAGTGTCCCATCCTTTTTCTTGGCGAATAATACTGGCGAACCCCAAGGTGAAGAACTGGCTCGAATAAAACCTTTGTCCAGTAATTCCTTTATCTGTTTCTTCAATTCTACCAATTCTGAGGGTGCCATTCTATAAGGTTTCTTATAGATGGGAGCGGTGCCAGGTGCTAGTTCAATGCTGAATTCTATCTCTCGGTCAGGTGGCATGCCTGGTAGTTCTTCAGGAAATACGTCAGGAAACTCGCACACCACAGGAACTTTTCTCAGTTTTGAAATGTCCACTTTGTTCAATTTTGGTTGCTTTGACAATGGTCTTTCTTGAGCTGTAACCTTTATTGTCTTGCCGTGATGATGAGTGAGGATCACGGTCCGATTGAAACAATCAATAAATCCTTTGTTGGTGGTTAACCAGTCCATCCCTAAAATGACATCCAGTCCTTTGTTTTCCAACACGATAAGATTAGCTTGAAACTGTAGTCCTTCGAACTCTATGATCACTCCTTGGCAGTAACTCTGAGCGATCTGCTTATTTCCGGGGGACTTGATGATCATAGATTTTTCCAAGGGAAGCATCGGAAAACCATGTTGCAAAACAAAACTCTTCGAAACGAACGAATGGGAAGCTCCAGAATCAAACAAAACCGTGGTAGGTACTGTTGACAGGGAACGTACCGAGCACGATGTCTGGGGCATTCTGCGCTTCTTCTCTGGTCACATGGTTTAGATGACCCTTCCTGTGGTTGTTGTTGGGATTGAAATTGTTGCGCTTTGGGGCTGGATTATTCCCACCATTGTTCGGCTTGGGGGCCGAGTTCCTTGGTTTTGGGCACTGTTTAGCATAGTGCCCTTCTTCACCACAAGCATAGCATGTGACCCCTGGACGGTACGTGAAGTCCTTGTCCCTGGAATGAAACTGTTTGGTCGGCCTTAGATCAGTAGTCGTGGATCTCCTTGCTTCAGTCCTCTGAGCATCAGTCTTGCTTCGGTTGTTGCGAGCAAGGGTCGTCTTATCCCTCTTTCGCTTACGGATGTCTTCCAGATTACGGCGCTCATTCTCCAAGGTAATGGCCTTGTCAACTAGAGTTTTAAAATCCGGGAAAGTGTGTACAACCAGTTGGCATCTTAGTGTCGGTGCCAGACCGTCCAAGAATTTTTTCCATCCTCTTGTTCTCCGTCATGTGCTCGTCGTAGGCATAACGAGATAGCTAGGTAAACTGACCGTTGTATTCTGTCACTGACATGCCTCTTTGCTTGAGGTCATCAAATTCTCTCTTCTTGATTTTTATGATGCTCCTGGGGATGTGTGACCCACGAAAACCTTCCTTGAACTCTTCCCAGGTGATGTTGTGTTCACTGGGATGCATGTGTAGGAAGTTTTCCCACCATGCTGCACCTGCTCCAGTGAGGTAGTGAGGTGCATAAAGCACCTTCTCATGATCTGAACACTGAGCAATAATCAGCTTTCTCTCGATGTCACGAAGCCAATCATCAGCTTCAAGTGGCCTATCAATGTGAGCAAATGTTGGAGGGCGAGTCTTCTGTAACTCAGACAACTTGGAGTGTGGTTGATAGGGCTCACGGTGATTTCCCGTATTGATGACGTGATTCATCATCTCTTGGTGCTGTTGCTGGCTTTGTTCGAAGAGACGGCATACTTGAGACAGGGCTGCTTTGCTGTCCTGTTGACTGGACTGTCCCTGAGTGAAGTTGTTGCTAGTCTGTGTCCCATAAACTTCTTCTGGCTGATTGGGCTTGGAACGAGTCCACGGACGAGACATTTTTCTAGTCTGGGATATTATTTTGCAAAATTCATGAGAAGAAGTGTGTGGCACAAGGAAAATCTTGCAAAGGCAAAAATTTAAAAGACCCCAAGATTTTTCAAGAGAGCATAAACGATTTCGCACGGAGAAGGACCGATTAGCACAAATCTTACATGCGAAAAGCAAACACATGATACAGCACTCAGGATGTGCGTACACATTCCCGACATGTTATTTAGACTAGCACACTCCTCCGGAAAGCAGCGAACACACTACTACAAACTAACGTACAGATAAAACACATCATACAAGCAGACATAACGCGCGGCTACTCGGCGCTCTTAGTCGGAGATGGTGACGATGTCCTTTCCCTTGCCGAGGGCAAGACTCAGCGGTGCAGGAGATTCAACCTCCACCTCCTCTCTAGCAGGCTCCTGGCGCGTAGCACTGCGCTGCGGTGATGGCGCGGGAGCGACGGGCGGCAGTGCGGGTGCGGCAGGCGGTGCAGCTCTGACTGGAGTAGGAGCGATGACTCGGTCGAACTCCTCAGTGGTAGGCAGACGGCGAGCAGTGGCCAAAATGGCCGGTGCATAAGAGGCTGAAGACGAGACGAATGTCAGAGGCGGTGCCGTGTGGAGAAGCTCCTTCCTGCTGGCAGGACTGCCCCGAACTAAGTCCATGCGGGCAGCCACAAGATCGTCCACGAGGTTGTCGAAAGATACCTCCAGAGCCTTGAGGTACTCAACAACCATCTCGATCGCTTCATCTCACTCTCCCCGATGGCAGGCGAATGCATAGTGACAAGTGTATGGCACATGGCATGGGAGGTAGCGGTAGCGACGAGTCTTCATCATAGGAAGAATGTCCCGAAGGCGAGCTATTGCCTCAACGGCAGCCATCTGCATGGCATGCCTCTCCGTAGGCATGGCCCTTCCCACAAAATGGAAGTGGCGAGATGCAGAACATCCTCCCTTGAATTGCACCACGGCCTGGTGCATAGACACGTCGTCGCTGAGCTTGTGCTAATAAAGCGTGAACTCCGAACGAGTCGCTGGCCCGATCGCGAGTTTGGTGATGGAGACGAGGAGTTTGACAAACCCCTCGGGCACGTTAGTGAACATCCGAGTCTCGCAGTTGCTGCCAGCCATCTACAAAAGTAGGCAAAAATTCTGAGTAGTCATGTCATAAATTTATGATGACCAACAAAAATTAGCTACATTTGCAAAATGCTGAAAAAGCACAAAGGACGCTAATAACCGATTAGCGGTCGCACCTAGTGGCTTCCTACAGTCAGCCTGGCTCTGGTACCAAGCTTGTCACGACCGGTTTTTCAATAAAAATATTTATTGAGAGACCAATCCCTTTTACGGACCAGTAAAGAAGAATTTCTTTTCACTGGTAGACAATATCTTGGTCACAGAAGAAAATACCAGGAGTACTGAATATAATACAAGGTTGAGCAGAGACTGCCCAACAATTTATTACATGCATGCCATTAAAACATAATGGCGGATAGGGTGGCATAACTACTAACTCACGATAGAAGTGGTGGTGGAAATATCACCGCGATGTGGGTGATATGACTCCTGAAAACTAACAACACTTCGAGCGTCGGAGTGAGGCTCGAGGAGACTTATTGCGGGTGGCGGAAGCGTATATAATACAAGTGACCAATATCCAGGATCGCACGGGACTGACTGGGATTCCTCTAGGCGTCGGACTCACTATCAAACTCTTCACCCAAGATATCGCCTTCGTCAACATCTGGCCAAATCAACAAGCCAGGTGAGTACTATGAAAGTACTCGCAAGACAGTTCGGACTTAAGATATAACAAATGTAAACATGATGCATATGGACAGGTTAACAAGTGCATTTAGACATAGAGATAATATTGCATGGGAAATAAAAGAGGAATCGGGTAGTAGTCCTCCCGAAATCCCAAAATAAATACTAAGGGCCAAGCGAGTGTCTGAATGACTCCTCGAGAGGAAAATGCAAGAATAACAATGCCGTAGCTGGGCGTCAAGGCGACACCACATAAAGGGCTTATAATTGAAAATAAATGACAGTGCGTGCCACAGTCGGACGTCTGAGCGACATCGCATAAAGGGCTTATATTGAAAGTAAAAGACAAACATGCCATAGTCAGACGTCTGAGTGACATCACATAAAGGGCTTATATTGAAAGTAAGAGACAAACATGTCACAGTCGGACGTCTGAGCGACATCACATAAAGGGCTTATATTGAAAGTAAAAAACAAACATGCCACAGTCGGACGTCTGAGCGACATCACATAAAGGGCTTATATTGAAAGTAAAAGACAAACATGCCACAGTCGGACGTCTGAGCGACATCACAGAAAGGGCTTATATTACATAACTTGATATCTCAGCAAGTCGAGAATTTAAAACATTTCAAGGGCATAATCAGGTATGAAGTAAACAACAGGGTTAGTCCATCCACAGGAATAATGTTTAACCAAGTTTACCACTCAAGTTTGTTTACCGGGGATAATACCACGAGGACTTGACATAGATATGGGTTCACCGATCACGGTCCTTGACCATGGATACGATGACTCGGAAGGATTTGACTCTGCAGAGTTTGTACTTTAACCACAGCCAACGGATTTCAGTAGTCACGGGGACTAGTTCTGTTTATGGTGTTTTGGAAGAAACACATCTAACCAGTCCACACCCATTCAACATTACGAAGCTAGGAATCACCCTCGGCAACGTTCAAGAAAAACCTTGAGACGGGGAGGCTACAACCTCGCGTAGCATGGGATCAAATTTCTATTCGCGCGCTCTAAGGGGTGCCCCCCTCTCGGTCCCAACCGGAAACACCCATGCCCCCTGACCGGATGGCTGGCTTTAATCCAGGGCCATGGAACCCTCATCCCGGCCCCTCTAATTGGTGTGTACACGGAAAGAGGTTACCAACTTACTAAACCGTATTCTGGCAGAAGACATGTGGTAGCACGGAAGGGGAAAGAACGATAACGTGACTCCGTCCACGTTAACGTCGGAATTAATTGGATGACGTAAGGCTGGCATGCTACAACAGCACCACCTTACTGCCCTTCATGTCACCACATGACTAGGCCATCTCTCATCAGAGATCATAGTAACTTCGGAACACACGGGTAGTTGCCTTACATGCAACGAGATAATCACCGATGCTCATATGCCATGCACAACCTTTCAAGCAAACATGCAAAACACCTATCATATCAAAGGTTCAAACATGCTTGCCTGGTTCGGAGAAGTCAGAGTCAAGCTCGGCGAAGTTCGCGGCTCCGTCACCTGTTCCGGAACCTACGGTATAGCGAAAATGCATACTAACGTGAAAACCAACGCGTGCATAAAATTTGTCTCAAAAAATTTCCAAATAAATCCTATAAAAAACTAGACAAAAATATAAGACTGTCAGAAAAAGAATCACTCAAAAATCACTTTTTATTAAAAAGTTATTTGGGTTTTTGTCCAGGGACTAAGTTGTGATGAAACAGAAAAGAACCAGGGACTTAACTGAGAAAACAGAAAATGGTTCGAATAGAAACGCGCCAGCCCACAGAGAAAACGTACTTGCCCGAAGGCGCCAACAGAAAACGCTTCGGGGAGAGAAAGAAGAGAGGCTGACGTGGGGGTCCCACATGTCAGGTTCAAATCCTCGCCGGCGCCCGAAGGCTGCGGTGGTCGCCGACGTCGAACCACGGCGAGTCAGGGAGATCGGAGTGTACCAAGAGGTTCAGCGTGTCCTTCCGCGTCGGTGGGTGGTGGACTTGGTCGTCGGAGAGCACCACGTCGACGGCGACACTTTCTCCGGCGGACGGCGGCTCGGGCGATGGTGGGGAACTCCGGTGAGTGCTGCAAACTCCGAATTGAAGCGCGGGTCAGAAGAGTGGATGCACTAGAGAGCTACTGGCAAGAGCTGGGGGTTAGGGATGCACGCACGGGAGTGAATCGAGTTGGATCCCGTGGCGGGTCGCGGCGGCCGGAGTTGAGGAAGAAGGCTCCCTCGGGGCTCTCCCAGTGGCTAGCCGGGGCGTTGGAGGTGTGCAGAGGTGGTGTGAGTTCGAGGTGGAGCTCGGGGCCTCTATTTATAGGCGGCTCGAGGGGGTGGCCGTGAACGGGATCGCTCCGGTGAGCAATTACGGCAAGGCAGTGGCTTGGTAAGGAGTTTGAGTGGCCAGGGAGCACCAGTGAGGTGTACTGGTGCCGTTCCCCCGCTAATCCCGGTCGGTCTTGGCGTAATGGCGCCGGTCCACGGCGGGGTGGCCGTACGGACACGACGGCGGCAGAGAGCGCGCTCCGCGCCCAGCGGTTCACGACGAGGGTGGCAGTGCGCACGGGTAAGTGGAAGACCACACGGCGACCTCCGGTGGCTTGGGCGGCGCTGGACGGCGCCGTCTGCGCTGCGCCTCTCTCTGGCGGCCGCAAAGCCCCGCTGGCGTCGGTCACGGGGCGGCGCACCTCCTCCTGCTCGTCGCCGACGCCCGCAACCTTCCAGGCGCTCGTGCGGTGCAGAGGACAAGGGGGAGGGGACAGGAAGCACGGCGATGCCGGGGCACTGGCGAGATCGACAAAGGGCACTGAAGAAACGACAGTAGTTTCAGACACTGTTAACCGAACTTGACTGAACATTATAGAGACAGTGTCCAGTAGGTGTTCGATGAAATGATTTGGCAAGAAGAAAATTTTCCTGGAGCTGGGACTTGGTGAGGTGACCTCTCAATGCACCCAGAGGCTGCCTGATTTTTCTCAGATTTTTAGGAGAAGGAGTTGAATGAATTTCATCAAATTTGGCAAATCTGGTCCAAACTTGCAGCAGGTGTAGTTTGAAAATTTTGAACTGAAGACCAGTGGATCTTCATGGATCTTGGTTGAGGGTTCAAAGGACTAGCTAGGGAAATTGGTTTGGGGGCAAAAATCAAAACAGAAAAGAGCTAGAATAGGAGGCAGAAATTGTTTTTGATAAGAAATAAATGGAAATATTTATATGGAGAGGTTCAACTTGCTAGATCTGAAGCACATCATGATCCAAAGATGAGGAAAGGCTTATGGGAGAGGATTCGCACTTGGGTCATGGCAAGAGGGATTTTTTGAAAGTGGAGAGAAACATTCCAAAAGCCATTGGATATATTTAAAGGAATTTTCAAAAGGAAAATCTCCCAAGTGAAAGGCATTTTGGTTTTGAGTCCAAATAAAAAGGAAAACTTCCAAGACCAAAAATCAAGTCTTGGGTGAATCCCAAAACAAAAACACTTGTCACAAAAGAAGATATTTTGAGAGGGAGAGTTCTTTAGAAGAAAATTTAAATCACCTCCCTCAAGTCAAATAAAAATTGTGAAAAAGCCAAATAAAATTTTGGGTGTCACACCCAGCAGCTGCTAGCTCAACCAGCTGGGCAGGCACCTGCGTGGCGACGAGCGGCCTCTACACCAACTCAGCAAGCACCTGTGTGGCAGCATGCAGATCTTCGCGAAGACCCTGCCATCGTGCCACCTCAGCAGCATGCCTGCCTACATGGCACTGCATGCATCACTGGCCCGGGCGCGTGTCAAAGCATGAAGGAGCGGTGACGGACGAGACGGGCCTCGTTCCTGTCCCCGATAAAGCTAATGGACACCTAACTAGTGCATTTAATGCGCTTTGTCCCGTAATGCCGGGTGATACGTCTCCAATGTATCTATAATTTATGAAGTATTCATGCTATTATATTATCCATCTTGTATGTTTAATGGGCTTTACTATGCACTTTTATATTATTTTTGGGACTAACCTATTGACCCAGAGCCCAGTGCCAGTTCCTGTTTTTTCCCTTGTTTCAGTGTTTTGAAGAAAAGGAATATCAAACAGAGTTGAAACGGAATGAAACCTTCTGGAGAAGTTATTTTTGAAAGGAAAGCAACCTGATAGACTTGGAGTGCACGTCAGGAAGAAACGAGGGTGCCACGAGGTAGGGGGCGTGCCCTCCACCCTCGTGGGCCCCTCGTGGCTCCCCTGACGCATTTCTTCCGCCTATATATATCCATATACCCTAAAACGATCGGGGAACAGAATAGATCGAGAGTTCCGCCGCCGCAGGCCTTTGTAGCCACCAAAAACCAATCAAGGCCCTGTTCCGGCACCCTGCCGGAGGGGGGAACCCTCACCGGTGGCCATCTTCATCATCCCGGCGCTCTCCATGACGAGGAGGGAGTAGTTCACCCTCGGGGCTGAGGGTATGTACCAGTAGCTATGTGTTTGATCTCTCTCTCTCTCTCGTGTTCTTGATTTGGCACGATCTTGATGTATCGCGAGCTTTGCTATTATAGTTGGATCTTATGTTTCTTCTCCCCCTCTACTCTCTTGTAATGGATTGAGTTTTCCCTTTGAAGTTATCTTATCGGATTGAGTCTTTAATGATTTGAGAACACTTGATGTATGTCTTGCCGTGCGTATTTGTGGTGACAATGGGATATCACGTGATTCACTTGATGTATGTTTTGGTGACCAACTTGCGGGTTCCACCCATGAACTTATGCATAGGGGTTGGCACACGTTTTCGTCTTGACTCTCCGGTAGAAACTTTGGGGCACTCTTTGAGGTTCTATGTGTTGGTTGAATAGATGAATCTGAGATTGTGTGATGCATATCGTATAATCATACCCACGGATACTTGAGGTGACATTGGAGTATCTAGGTGACATTAGGGCTTTGGTTGATTTGTGTCTTAAGTTGTTATTCTAGTACGAGCTCTAGGGCTGTTTGTGACGCTTATAGGAATAGCCCAACGGATTGATTGGAAAGAATAACTTTGAGGTGGTTTCGTACCCTACCATAATCTCTTCGTTTGTTCTCCGCTATTAGTGACTTTGGAGTGACTCTTTGTTGCATGTTGAGGGATAGTTATATGATCCAACTATGTTATTATTGTTGAGAGAACTTGCACTAGTGAAAGTATGAACCTTGGGCCTTGTTTCAACGCATTGCAATACCGTTTACGCTCACTTTTACCACTTGTTACCTTGCTGTTTTTATATTTTCAGATTACAAAAACCTATATCTACCATCCATATTGCACTTGTATCACCATCTCTTCGCCGAACTAGTGCACCTATACAATTTACCATTGTATTGGGTGTGTTGGGGACTTTGTATTGGGTGTGTTGGGGACACAAGAGACTCTTTGTTATTTGGTTGCAGGGTTGCTTGAGAGAGACCATCTTCATCCTACGCCTCCCATGGATTGATAAACCTTAGGTCATCCACTTGAGGGAAATTTGCTACTGTCCTACAAACCTCTGCACTTGGAGGCCCAACAACGTCTACAAGAAGAAGATTGCGTAGTAGACATCAAGCTCTTTTCCGGCGCCATTGCCGGGGAGGTGAGTGCTTGAAGGTATATCTTTAGATCTTGCAATCGATTCTTTTTGTTTCTTGTTTTAGCACTAGTTTAGTTTATAAAAGAAAATTACAAAAAAATGGAATTGAGTCTACCTCATACGCTTCATCTTTTTAATATATTTTGTGAGTATGATGGAAAGGAAAATTGTGCCAAAGTGTTAGAAGAAGAATGCATTAAAATGTTTGGCATTAAATCTTTGAATGATGAGCATGATTGCAATGTTGTTAGTATGAATTCCTTGAATATCCATGATGCTAATGATATGCAAAGCCACAAGCTTGGGGAAGCTATGTTTGATGAAGATGATATTTTTTGTCCCCCAAGGTTTGATGAGCAAATTTACTATGATGAAAGCATGCCTCCTATCTATGATGATTATTGTGATGACACGTATGCTTTAAAGAATATTGATAACCATGAAACTTGTCATCTTGATCTTAATTTTCAATCACATGATAGTTATTTTGTTGAGTTTGCTCCCACTATTATTCATGAGAAGAATTTTGCTTATGTGGAGAGTAGTAAATTTTCTATGCAAGTAGATCATGAAAAGAATGCTTTAGGTGCTGGTTATGTTGTTGAATTCATTCATGGTGCTACTGAAAATTATTATGAGGGAGGAATATATGCTTGTAGGAATTGCAATAATATCAAGTTTCCTCTCTATGTGCTTAAAGTTTTGAAGTTATGCTTGTTTTGCCTTCCTATGCAAGTTGATTATTGTTCCCATAAGTTGTTTGCTCACAAAATACCTATGCATAGAAAGTGGGTTAGACTTAAATGTGCTAGTATATTCTTCATGATGCTCTCTTTATGTTTCAATTGTTATCTTTTATGTGAGCATCATTGAAATCGTCATGCCTAGCTAGGGGCGTTAAACGTTAGCGCTTGTTGGGAGGCAACCCAATTTTATTTTAGTTTCTTGATTTTTGGTTATGTTTAGGAATAAATAATCCATCTAGCTTCTGGTTAGATGTGGTTTTCTGTTTTAATTAGTGTTTTTGCCAAGTAGAATCTTTGGGAAGACTCGTGTGAAGTCTTTATGATCATGCTGTAAAAAACAGAAACTTTAGCACTCACGAGATTTGCTTCAACGTTTTAATGGAGAGTGCTATTTAGTTGATTCTTTTTGCAGATGATTAATAGACAAATTCCTCAGGTCCACCAATTTGTTTTAGAATTTTTGGAGCTCCATAAGTATACGTTTGATACATATTACTACAGACTGTTCTGTTTTTGGCAGATTCTGTTTTTCGTGTGTTGTTTGCTTATTTTGATGAATCTGTGAGTAGTATCGGAGGGTATGAACCATAGAGAAGTTGGAATACAGTAGGCTTAACACCAATAAAAATAAAGAATGAGTTCATTACAGTACCTTGAAGTGGTGTTTTGTTTTCTTTCGCTAACGAGCTCACGAGATTTTCTGTTAAGTTTTGTGTTGTGAAGTTTTCATGTTTTGGGTAAAGATTCGATGGACTATGGAATAAGGAGTGGAAATAGCCTAAGCTTGGGGATGCCCAAGGCACCCCAAGGTAATATTAAAGGACAACCAAGAGCCTAAGCTTGGGGATGCCCCGGATGGCATCCCCTCGTTCGTCTTCGTTCATCGGTAACTTTACTTGGAGCTATATTTTTATTCACCACATGATATGTGTTTTGCTTGGAGCGTCATGTCATTTTATTTTGTTTTGCTTGCTGTTTGAATAAAATATTAAGATCTGAAATTCTTAAATGATAGAGAGTCTTCACATGGCTAAATAATTATTTAACTACTCATTGATCTTCACTTATATCTTTTTGGAGTAGTTTGTCATTTACTCGTGTGCTTCACTTATATCCTATGAGTAAATAGTTGAATGATTTGAATGTCATAAATCTGAAATTATATATGTTTCATATGCCTTTCCCATGGGGAGTAATACCTTCACATATAAGAATTAGAGGTGGTAAATTTATTGAAGGTTAGCAAACATTGTATTGGTCACTTGAACAATTCATGAAAGAATATTGAAGGAAGAGAGATTTCACATATAAATATACTATCTTGAACATCTTCTATGGTTGTGAGCCCCATTAATTATTTTCAAACCTGAGCAAATTAGTTGAAGTTGGACAAGGAAGACAACATAATGAGTTATGCTTGGGTATATTTGTATAGAAGTTATATTGCTATGGATCCTCTAACATGTGGTGCTTGCTATTTAGAATCCTTTGCTAGCCAAAATATCTGTACTAAGCGGGAATACTGCTTGTGCATCCAAATTCCTTGAACCAAGTTTCTTCCATGAGTGTCCACCATATCTACCTATATGCGGTATTTACCTGCCGTTCCAAGTAAATTTGCATGTGCCAAACTCTAAACCTTCAAATAATAATATGTTTTGTATGCCCGAATCGCTCATGTAGCGACTACGAGTTAGCAGTATCTTCCATGCTAGGTGGGTTATTCTCACGATGAGTGGACTCCGCTCATCATTCACGAGAAAACGGCTGGTAACTGGGATGCCCAGTCCCATGATCAAAATATCGAAATCAAATCAAAAATAATTGCAAACAAAACTCCCCCAGGTTTGATGTTAGTTGGAGGCACCCGTTATTTCAGGCAAGCCATGGATTGATGATTGTTGGTGGAGGGGGAGTAAAAATCTTTACCTTTCTGTTTGGGAACCGCCTATAATGTATGTAGTATGGACGATATTGGGAACTCTTGGTCGTTATGTTGACAATGAAAGCATACTTCTCAAAATTATTTTCATCTCTGTTTTTGCTTCGAGCTCTGGCACCTCTGCAAATCCCTGCTTCCCTCTGCGAAGGGCCTATCTTTTACTTTTATGCAAGAGTCAGTAGTAATCCTTCTCATTCCAACCTACTCTTTAGTTGGCAAGCATCATGTGATGGAAAGATCTAGGCATATATGGCCATTCAAATATATTTGAGCATGAATTATTACTGTTGACATTACCCTTGAGGTAAAAGGTTGGGAGGCGAAACATGAAGCCCCTATCTTTCCCTGTGTTCGATGAATAGTATTTGTTCTAAAAATATGCTTTGAGTGGTAGCAATCATGGAAGACTAAATGATAGTTGTGTAAGTGAAGTTTGCTGAATCAAAGCTCTGACATAGACTCTTCCTGAAAATAAGATGAATTGTAATTGTTTGATGACTAATAACACGGTTTGTTAGTTTTCAAGAAGGTTTATGATCTATACTTTAACATGTGAATAGTTTGTTACTTGATCATGCAATGTTTTATGATATGATCTACTGTTATGACATATAATGATGCTAGAAAAGGTGATTGAAATTATCATTGATCAAACTTATGCACCTGCTAGCATTCACACTTCATAAATTATTTCTTTTATCATTTACCTACTCGAGGACGAGCAGGAATTAAGCTTGGGGATGCTGATACGTCTCCAACGTATCTATAATTTATGAAGTATTCATGCTATTATATTATCCATCTTGGATGTTTAATGGGCTTTACTATGCACTTTTATATTATTTTTGGGACTAACCTATTGACCCAGAGCCCAGTGCTAGTTCCTGTTTTTTCCCTTGTTTCAGTGTTTCGAAGAAAAGGAATATCAAACGGAGTCGAAACGGAATGAAACTTTCTGGAGAAAAAGTTATTTTTGGAAGGAAAGCAACCTGATAGACTTGGAGTGCACGTCAGGAAAGAAACGAGGGAGCCACGAGGTAGGGGGCACGCCCACCACCCTAGGGCGCGCCCTCCACCCTCGTGGGCCCCTCGTGGCTCCCCTGACGTATTTCTTCCGACTATATATATCCATATACCCTAAAACGATCAGGGAACAGAATAGATCGGGAGTTCCGCCGCCGCAAGCCTCTGTAGCCACCAAAAACCAATCGGGACCCTGTTCCGGCACCCTGCCGGAGGGGGGAACCCTCACCGGTGGCCATCTTCATCATCCTGGTGCTCTCCATGATGAGGAGGGGGTAGTTCACCCTCGGGGCTGAGGGTATGTACTAGTAGCTATGTGTTTGATCTCTCTCTCTCTCTCTCGTGTTCTTGATTTGGCACGATCTTGATGTATCGCGAGCTTTGCTATTATAGTTGGATCTTATGTTTCTTCTCCCCCTCTACTCTCTTGTAACGGATTGAGTTTTCCCTTTGAAGTTATCTTATCGGATTGAGTCTTTAATGATTTAAGAACACTTGATGTATGTCTTGCCGTGCGTATCTGTGGTGACAATGGGATATCACGTGATTCACTTGATGTATGTTTTGGTGACCAACTTGCGGGTTCCACCCATGAACTTATGCATAGGGGTTGGCACACGTTTTCGTCTTGACTCTCCGGTAGAAACTTTGGGGCACTCTTTGAGGTTCTATGTGTTGGTTGAATAGATGAATCTGAGATTGTGTGATGCATATCGTATAATCATACCCACGGATACTTGAGGTGACATTGGAGTATCTAGGTGACATTAGGGTTTTGGTTGATTTGTGTCTTAAGGTGTTATTCTAGTACGAACTCTAGGGCTGTTTGTGACGCTTATAGGAATAGCCCAACGGATTGATTGGAAAGAATAACTTTGAGGTGGTTTCGTACCCTACCATAATCTCTTCGTTTGTTCTCCACTATTAGTGACTTTGGAGTGACTCTTTGTTGCATGTTGAGGGATAGTTATATGATCCAACTATGTTATTATTGTTGAGAGAACTTGCACTAGTGAAAGTATGAACCTTGGGCCTTGTTTCAACGCATTGCAATACCGTTTACGCTCACTTTTACCACTTGTTACCTTGCTGTTTTTATATTTTCAGATTACAAAAACCTATATCTACCATCCATATTGCACTTGTCTCACCATCTCTTCGCCGAACTAGTGCACCTATACAATTTACCATTGTATTGGGTGTGTTGGGGACACAAGAGACTCTTTGTTATTTGGTTGCAGGGTTGCTTGAGAGAGACCATCTTCATCCTATGCCTCCCACGGATTGATAAACCTTAGGTCATCCACTTGAGGGAAATTTGCTACTGTCCTACAAACCTCTGCACTTGGAGGCCCAACAATGTCTACAAGAAGAAGGTTGCATAGTAGATATCACCGGGCGATAAGCTCGCACACTGTACGCCTTTCCACCTCCTGTGTGCCACTGTGGCAACCCCTTTTCGACTAGAAAAGGAGGCCCAAGGCATACTGGAGAGGGATTCGGCTCTTTGGAACTACGCAGCCACCGTAGCTTGTTCAAAAGCTCAAGAACACTCAATACATCCACCAAAGCAGGACTAGGGTTTTACGCATCCTCACGGCCCGAACCTGGGTAAACGATCTTTGTGCTGGCTCCTGGACCTGCTCTTCTCACAACCCCGCGCCCACTGACCGTAGAAGGGATTCCAGTGATCCCATAGGTGTCGTTCTCACCGACATCTTTGGCGCGCCAGGTAGGGGCGGCGCAGTTGTGAGGATCTAGTTTAGCAACCAGCTTAGCAGTTCCTCGTGGCCATGGTTTCTAAGGAAGAAGACGGCCAAGAGAACTGCACTGCCTGCAAGCGCGAAGGGTGCCAGTGCGGCGACAGGAAAGCTAAGTCATGCCGAACTTTACATATTTCCTTTCTATATAAGGTTTTTTCCCTCAGAGATCTTGTTCTTTGTATGGAAAACCTGCACGCAAAGGGGCCCTCATGCGATTGGCAACGCCCTTGTTTTGTTTTGAGTCTGCTCAACAGCTCAAGCGGCCGCGTCGAGAGTGGCAGGTTAGCCTTCCGCAACCGGGAACGCTCTCGATTCTGACTCGAGTCAAGCTCGACTGTTCGAGCGGCCGCGTTGGGGGCGGCAAGGTGGTTCGCTCGGCTGCAAGCACACCCGGCAGGCCATTGGGGATCCGTCCTCAAGACGCCGCCCTGGGTTTATGCGCCGGAAAGCCTACCCGGTTAATGTAGGGTGGACGTACAAAGGAAAATCGAACATGGAAATAACATGCATTGTATCAAAAGCACTGCAGAGTTATATTACATAAATTGTTGCCGCGCTTCTAACTAAAGATAGAAATTGTCTTGGTCATGAACCTACAGCGGCAATGAGAAACGGGGTGTGTTGAGGATATGACCATTAGAGTCACCCGCCCAGGAGGGGCCGGGTTAATCATAATGATCATCACGTGAAGCCCAATACCAAGCTTGAGGATGGCGGATCAATAATGGGCTTAAGACCCGGAGGCGGCTTAAGGCCCTTTGTGATAACCCGCCGTTATGGCAAGACTTGTAACGTAAGGCAAGAGTAGTTAAGAGTCCGAGCCGGATACGGTTATAAGCCGGCCGGGACTCTGAGAGCCACGGGGCGTCAACCTCTCTATATAAAGGGATGACCTGGCGGTGGTTCAGGAGGAGAGACAACAGATCGAGAGCCAGGCATAGCGATTAAGCTCCCTGGTCATCGAAACCCTAAGTAATACCACCTCAACTGGACGTAGGCTTTTACCTTCACCGTAAGGGGCCGAACCAGTATAACCCTCGTGTTCCATGTCCCGCTTAACCCCTTTAAGCTTCCTAGATGCGATGGCTCCACGACTAAGTCCTTGCACGAGGACATCTGCCGTGACAATTACACGACAGTTGGCGCCCACCGTTGGGCCAGCACACGGTGGATTTGAGTTCTTGAAGGGCAGCTTCGAAGGGCTCAAGGGATACGCCGTGGGCCGGATGACCAAGAGTTGTCGCGGCAAGCTCTACATCGACGATGCAAACTGGGGCCCCGACGCCGGCTCAATCGAGTACGGGTACCAGGTCCCCTTCGGCGGAATCCATGTCTTTATTGGCAAGATTGGTGAGCCGGGCATTAAGCCGGACCTCTGCGCCGATCTCATCGAGACGGCTCAGCGTGCACGACCCGCCCGGACTCTGCCTGCCTTGAAGCATGCTTTCGTGGGATGCGTCCATGGAGGACTCTCTGAAAGATCTGGATCTGGCGAGGAGACGGCTGCTCGCTCTGACGGCGAGTCATCCACAGAGGAGACCGACTCGTTATACCAACTTCAAGATGGCAGGCTCAGGGGTTGTTCCGATGGCGACAGTATTCCGGACCCCTTTGAGCCGCCGAGCCGGGTTGGAATCTTCATGGCTGGCGCACAGCCTATTCAAAACCCCGCCGCCAGTGCAGGAAGCCATGTGCCCTCGCTGGCTCAGGTGCTGATGGATCTCACAGACAAGATGACGGCCCTGTTAACCGCTACGGTCGCCCCAGCGGATCAAGCTCAGCATGACGCGGAGGTGGCACAATTAAATTTGGATCTAGCAAAAGCCAAGGAGGATCTGGCGGCGGAAGGGATCAGGATGGCTGCAGAGAGGGCGGCTCTCGACGCCCAGACTCAGCTGATTCAGGCGCAGTCTTTCCGACTCGCGATGGATCAGAACGCGTCCAATGAGGTCATGAGAAGGAGGCATCAAAAGGCCCAATCTCGACTCCCTTCGGTTTACGATCCTCAAAACCTCTTCAACACGCCTGGTGCAGGGCCCAGTAACCCGCCAGAGATCACAGCGCCCGGGGCTGGAACGTCAATTCAGCCCCAAGTGATGGGGCCTCCCCGGGTGAACTCTGCCCCGCCTCAGTACGTGCCAATACCACCGGATCATTATGCCAACCCGTTGGAAAACATGGTCGCCGCGGCAGCGTGACTGGCGGCTCTCCCAATCGATGGCGACTCTCCGACGGCGGTTGAAACCCGCCGGGTCAGAGAACTCCTTCAGACAGCTCTGGCGCAACAGGAGGCATATTCATATAGCCGGGACAGGATTCATTCAACCCCTCGTCCAGGCCGGAGCCCGAGTTATAGCAGACACATGGTCTCAGCGACCGGCTCTAACAATGTCCGACGCCGTGACTTGCCTCCAGGCCACAGTCCGGTTCATAATGGAGCTTTTAACGTGGTAGACCAAGACAGAGCACGACAAGAGGCAGAGCAGGCGGCTCAGTTGACGGCTTACCAGCCACTCCCGGCTTATCCGACGGCTTCCATCGACGCGGGTATACCTACGAGGACTGGAGGTGTTCCTTGTCTAGTGCCGGCTCTCCGTAATGAACGTCTGCCCAAGGATTTCAAAGGGCCTAGGAAGGTACCTAATTACACGGCTGATTTACAACCCGGAGCATGGATCGAGAGTTACGAGATGGCTATGGAGTTGCTGGAGGTCAGTGAAGCGGCAATGGCCAAGTACTTCACCATGATGTTAGATGGGACTGCCCGCACTTGGTTGAAAGGACTGCCACCGAACTCTATCAGGTATTGGGCTGAGCTAAAAGATACATGTAGGCAATCTATGTCAATTGTGGATTTGACTAACTGTAAGCAGCAGGAGGGTGAGTCTACAACCCATTGGGTTCGCCGGGGCAAAGAGATAATACATTCATCTGATAAGATGGATGCCAGCTCTGCAGTCTTAATGTTAGAGCAGAATTGTCGTTTTGCGCCCCTGAAGATGAAGCTCGGGCGGCTCAAGCGCGATTGCAATGATATGGGTATGCTGATGGCGGCTCTGGTCAAGTACGCCGACTCTGATAGTACCAAGGATCCCGCGTCGGATGATGAAAGGACAGGGAAGGGAAAACGGAACGGCAATGGCAAGGGCCCCTAGCATAACCCGGCGAACCAAGGAGGTAACAAGCGTAAGGCTGATGGCAGTATGGAATTTGTGGCCAACGCCAATTCACAGGGTAACAACCACCGGCGCAAGGGGAGACCACCTCCCCGAGCCGGCGGGTCGCTTGAACAATTGTTGAATGAGCCTTGCCCAAGGCATGGCTCTAGGGAAAAGCCGGCCACTCATCTATGGATGGACTGCGCAATCATGAAGGCCTTTAAAAATTCCAATGCTTTCAATGGCAACAGTGGCCCAGGCGGCGGCTCAGGCGCTGGCGGCTTTCATGGCCCGGGCGGCAGTTCAAATTCCAATTCTCAGAATGTTCAAGGGGGCTTTAATCAGCAGTCCGGCCAGGGTCATCAGCAGCAGCAGGGGGATACCAGACTAATCCAAAGCAGCTCAATGGCGGGCAGTATCACGTATTTACAACCAGTCTGTGCAAGCGAGAGCAAAAGCTCCATAAAAGGGCTGTGAATGCTGTTGAGCCGGCGGTTCCACGCTATTTAAGATGGTCTGAGCAGCCTATTGTGTGGAGTAGGGAAGATCATCCTCCCCGGGTTGATAATCCGGGTCACCTGGCCTTGGTGGTGGCTCCTCAGGTTGGGGGGTATAAATTCACTAAAGTGCTCATGGACGGAGGCAGCAGCATCAACATACTCTATTATGAGACCTTCCGTCGTATGGGTTTAACTGATAAAAACCTCAGGCAGTCCAATACTGTTTTCCATGGTGTGGTGCCCGGCAAGTCGGCATATCTGGTCGGTAAGATCGAGCTGGAAGTGGCCTTTGGAGATGAGTACAACCACAGGGCGGAAAAACTAACCTTTGAGGTGGTCAAGATAAGAAGCCCGTACCATGCCTTGTTTGGGCGGCCGGCTTACGCCAAGTTCATGGCACGGCCGTGTTACGTGTATCTGCAGCTCAAGATGCCGGGTCACAATGGGACCATTACGGTTCATGGCAGCCGAAAGATAGCCTTGGAGTGTGAGGAAGGTGACGCGGCTTACGCGGAATCTGTTTGTGCAACAGAGGAGTTGAAGTTTTACAAGGACAATGTTGACCCGGCAGATATGACGTCTTTGAAAAAGCCAACCACGGAGCATGAGCCGGTAATGAAATTTAAGTCCGCTGATGAGACTAAACTTGTTGACTTTGTTCCAGGTGACTCATCTCAGCAGTTCAGCATCAGTGCCAATCTGGATCCGAAATAGGAAGGCACGCTCGTCGAGTTCATCCGTGAGAACAGGGACATCTTTGCATGGAAACCTTCTGACATGCCGGGTGTACCCAGAGAACTCGCTGAGCACACTCTCAATATTGATCCGAAGTTTAAACCGGTCAGGCAATTCCTCCGGCGGTTTAATGAGGAGAGGCGGAAAGCCATTGGTGAGGAGGTAGCCCGGCTCTTGGCGGCCGGGTTTATTGTTGAAGTCTTTCATCCAGAATGGTTAGCTAACCCGGTGCTCGTGCTCAAGAAGAACGACACCTGGCGGATGTGTGTGGATTACATGGATTTAAACAAGGCTTGTCCGGCTGATCCATATGCTCTCCCCCGTATTGATCAGATTATTGATGCTACGGCGGGTTGTGAGCGCTTAAGTTTTTTGGATGCTTATTCTGGATACCATCATATTAAAATGGCAGTTAAGGACCAGGAGAAGACGGCGTTCATCACTCCCTTTGGAGCCTTCTGTTATGTATCTATGCCTTTTGGGCTCAAGAGTGCACAGGTGACTTACCAGCGTTGTGTGCAGAATTGTCTTCATAACCAGATTGGGTGCAACGTTCATGCCTATGTGGATGATATCGTGGTTAAATCCAGGGAGAAGGAGACCTTGGTAGATGATCTTAGAGAAACCTTTGATAATCTCCGGGTTTACAAGATGATGCTTAACCCGGCCAAGTGTGTTTTTGGTGTTCCCGCAGGCAAACTCTTGGGTTTTCTGGTTTCCCACAGAGGCATTGAAGCTAACCCGGAAAAGATCAAAGCAATCACCTCCCTGGCTAAGCCGGCGTGCATAAACGACGTCCAGCGTCTGGCGGGCCGCATCGCTGCTTTGAGCCGGTTTATAAGCCGTTTGGGTGAAAAGGCCACGCCACTGTACCAGTTGATGAAGAAAACAGATGACTTTATCTGGAATGATGCTGCTAATGCTGCTTTTGAGGATTTGAAGAGACAGCTGGCTGAGCCCCCAGTCCTTGCTGCTCCTGTTGACAAGGAGCCCTTATATCTGTATGTAGCCGCTAACACACGAGCCGTCAGCGTGGCTGTGGTGGTGGAGCGTAAGGAAGCAGGTAAGGAGTATCCAGTTCAGCGGCCGATTTACTACATCAGCGAAGTACTCATTGAGTCCAAACAACGGTATCCACATTGGCAGAAGCTTGTTTATGGGGTATTCATGGCAAGCCGGAAGCTTAAGCATTATTTCCAGGGTCACCCTATCACTGTGGTTAGTTCTGCTCCCCTGGGAGATATCATCCAAAACAGAGAAGCCACAGGAAGAGTGGCTAAGTGGGCTATAGAACTTGGACCTCATGGTCTGAAATACGTGCCACGCACTGCTATTAAATCTCAAGCATTGGTGGATTTCATCAACGATTGGACAGAGCTGCAGGTGCCTGAAGAGAAACCGGATAATACATACTGGACTATTCACTTCGACGGGTCTAGGAAATTGGAGGGCTCGGGGGCTGGAGTTGTATTAACTTCCCCTCGAGGTGACAAGTTTTGCTATGTGCTACGGTTGATGTTTCCCTGTACTAATAATGCGGCTGAGTACGAGGCCTTGCTCCATGGTCTTCGGATGGCTAAGGAGATGAGCTTGAGCCGGGTAAGGTGCTTTGGCAACTCAGATTTAGTGGCCCAACAAGTGTCAGGCAAGTGGGATTCCAAGGACCCTCTCATAGCGGCTTATCGCCGCGAAGTTGATGCCATTGCTGGACATTTTCAGGGTTACCAAGTAGATCACATCGATCGCAGGAAGAACGAGGCGGCTGATGCATTAAGCCGGCTGGGCTCTCAGCGAAGGCCGGTGCCGCCTAATACTTTCTTGGACATTTTGCATAACCCTTCTGTTAAGTTGCCTACAGAGGAAGACTTGGCTGTTCCTGACCCGGAGGCATAGTTGGTGGCGGCTCTCCACATTACCCCAGACTGGACAGTACCATACTTGGCTTACATGACCCGGGGAGAATTGCCTGAGGATGAAACTTTGGCCAGACAAATAACCCGGCGGTCTAAGTCAATGATAATTATCAATGGCGAGCTGCATCGTCGCAGTGTCACTGGAACTTTCCAGCATTGTGTTTCCCCTGAGGAAGGTCAAGAAATTTTACGTGAAATTCACGAGGGGGATTGTGGCCATCATGCCGGCTCAAAATCCCTTGTGGCCAAGGCTTTTCGTCATGGTTTTTATTGGCTGACGGCTCATGCTGATGCAGAGGATTTGGTCAGTAAATGTGACGGTTGCCAGAGGTTCTCGCGACGGGCTCATGTGCCGGCTCAAGAATTGAGGATGATTCCAATTACTTGGCCATTTGCGGTCTGGGGGCTTGATATGGTTGGGCCTTTTAAAAGATCCAAGGATAAAAAGACCCACCTCCTGGTGGCGGTCGACAAGTTCACAAAGTGGGTTGAAGCAGAGCGAGTTAGTAAGTGTGACGCAGCCACAGCGGTTCAGTTTATGAAAAGGGTGATATTTCGCTTTGGTTTTCCACACAGCATTATAACTGACAATGGTACAAATCTGTCTAAAGGCGCCATGGAGGTGTTTTGTCAACGAGAGCATATTCGGCTTGATGTTTCATCAGTGGCTCACCCTCAGTCCAATGGTCAAGCTGAGAGAGCCAATCAGGAAATCTTGAAGGGCATCAAGCCCCGGCTTTTGGTCCCTTTGCAACGGACGCCGGGTTGTTGGGTGGAGGAGTTACCCTCCGTGTTATGGAGCATCAATACTACTCCTAACAGGTCTACGGGTTACACGCCTTTCTTCATGGTTTATGGAGCGGAGGCGGTCCTCCCTAGCGACATCCGTCATGACTTGCCTCGAGTGGTGGCTTATGTTGAGGCGGATAATGAGCAGGCGCGCCAAGATGCTCTTGACTTGTTGGACGAACAGCGTGATGTGGCAGCGGCTCGCTCGGCGATTTACCAACAAGACCTGCGCCGCTATCACAGCCGCCAGGTTAAGTCCAGAGTCTTCCAGGAAGGTGATCTGGTGCTCCGGCTCATCCAAGATCAAACAGATGCACACAAGTTATCCCCGCCTTGGGAAGGGCCCTTTGTGGTCAGCAAGAACTTGCACAACGGGTCATACTACCTTATCGATGTTCGAGAGCACAAAGATTCACGTAAGTCGGAGGAAGAGACCCGTCGGCCGTGGAACATAGCTCAGCTTCGACCTTATTACACTTGAGCCACCAGCTCTCATAATGTACATATTTCTATAGCCATGTATATATTATGATAAATAATAAAGCAGGACCTCTGTCCTTTTCTCCTCCAAAGGTAAATGTGTTATTTCCATTACAACATTACATGGTCACTTGGAGGTGGATCCGGCTTATGATCGTATTCGAATCTAGCCGTTAAAAATATGATCACTTGGGGGCTTCCTGTTCAAACATAGGTCGTATTCGAACCAAAGAGAACATAGCTGTCGATACCCACTTGATTGGCAAATTGCCGAGCTCATTGGGGAGTTTTTCTTGATCATATTTGAATCATAGCTCAACCCCCTTTGGGAACCGACGTGGATCGTATTCGAATCAGCGTCGTTAAACAACTCTTAAGGTCATTTGGGGGCTTCCTGTTCAAACATGGGTCGTATTCGAACCTAAGAGAACATAGCTGTCGGTACCCTCTTGATCGGCAACGCCAAAGCCACTGGGGGCTATATGATCGCATTCGAATCTTAGCTTAACCCCTTTGGGGGCTATATGACCGCCTCCGCCCCGTCGCCGACGCCGGTCGCCGCCTCCGCCGCGCCCCGCCACCGGGGTCCGCCGCCGCCTCTCTCCCTCGCCGCCGCGCCCGGTCGCGAGACCCGTGCCGTCCCATGCCGGCGTGCCCGACGCCGCCCCGTCCTCCAACTCCGGTGGCCACCCCGGCCGTCCTCGATCCGAGCGCCCAAACCCTGGATCTGGGTCCGAAGGTTGACTTCTTCCCCCTCAATTTTCTCCAAGTCCCGAGATATTTGCATTCTGGTGCATACTTTGACCTACCATAACTCCATAACCGTAGATCCGTTTTGCGTGCATGATATGTAGAAATGGTCGTCCCGAGATGCTCTCCATTTTGTTCCATTGTGCCATGCTCGTTGAGTCCATCTTGATGCCCAAATCTCTGGTGCAAGAGTGTTATATGATGTTTACTGCTGTTACTTATCAGAACTTGATGTTTTGTTATTTTTGTTGCATTTTATGTGTGCATCTTATGGGCATGAGCTCTACAGGTGTTTTGATCTATGCCATGCCATGTTTACAGATGTGTATGTCATGTATTTTTTGATCTATGTGGTGACTAGCACAAGCATGCAAACTAGGCTTCGTGATGTTTCTGTTTTCAGGGAATTTAGGATTTTCACCGTCTGTTACTGCTGTTATTTTGTTGCCATGTATCCATATGTCTACAGTGAGATCCATGCTTCTTTTGAGTATGTTCAGTAAGGATATTTTGTAGATATAGTTGTGCTCTATCCATCCATGCCCCTGTTTGTATTTATGAAGTGCCCTAGCATGTCTCAATCTTGCTCTACTTTTGCTATAAAATGTTTCTGCCAGATTGTTAACATGATATTCAATTTTGCCAAGGTTGTTGTAGTTGATCCATACATGCTATGAACTTGCTCTTGCCATGGTTAGATTCATAAACATGCCATCTTGCTGTAGGTATGCTTGTTTTGTCATGCATGGTTTTGTGATGAGTGAATCAAGCTCACCAAGATGCCCTCATAATTTCTGTTAATGCCATGCTCTGTTTTCTGCTAAGTCTGAAACCTGTTAACGAAACTTCCTATGTTACATGGGTGCCATCATATCTTCTGATCCTTTTTGGCTCATGGTCAGTAAGGGACTTTTGTTCTATGCATTTAGTAGATTCATGCCATGCCTTGTTTTGCTATGTTAAGTTCCTGTAGCATGTTGATTACTTGCTCTGAACATTGCTACCTGATGCTGTTTATGCCATGTCCAGTAATTTCACCAAGTCTGTGAACCTGATATCTTTTGCACTTTTGCCATGCTTATTTGAACCTGTTATGTTGTGATCTAGCCATACCTCAGTGTTCATTGTTTGTCAAGCATCTCCTGTAGATTACTGTCATATGCTTCGTTGCTATGTTGGGGTGATGTAGCATAGTTACTTGAGGTATTCTAAGTGCTATCATGCTGTTAATCGCAGAATCGTGTCATTCTTGTTTTGCTTGCCATTTGCTAACCGTGCATCCGTTTCCGGTGATCTTTATATCGATTTCAACCGAAATCATCTCATCTTTCTAGTGGCATACTTGGTTTGCCAAGTTGCTGTAGTGACCCGACCCGAAAGGATCAAGTCTCTGTGCTTAAGTGTCATCCCTGGATCGGTATGCTGACACACACAGTACTCGAGGATTTATAACAGAGGTAAATCACATGTATAAAGTAACGTAAATACTATTACCTCAATCCAAATAGCGGAAGTAACAAGGTTGTGGATTCCCATCAACACCAACGGCAAAGTTGAGTGTAGAAATCGTAACCCTAACGAATCACTTACTCGTCGTAAGATATCCTGCAACATGAAACGTTGCAGCCCGAAAACGGGTCAGCACATGGAATATGCTGGCAAATTCACACCATAGAGAAATAACGAACAAAGGCTATCACTACATGCATATATGGCTGGTGGAAAAGCTCTATGGTTATAATGTTTTTGCGAAAAGCCAATTTTTCCCTACTACAAAGGAATAAATTTTATTTAACTATCATGGTGGTTGTGAAACATTGAGATGGTTGACAGCATCTCAATCCCAATTAAGTATCATCATTAACCCAACAATATTAATTAAAGTAACATGATGAGATCAACGGGATAATCCAAGAACTAGATACTCAAGATGTCCATAACCGGGGACACGGCTAATCATGATTAGTTTCTACACTCTGCAGAGGTTTGTGCACTTTTCCCCACAAGACTCGATCGCCTCCGCTTGATTCTCGCACTGCATGATGTTTGAGAAACGGATGATCGAGACATAGTCTTTCAGAAGCGTTAGCACCTTACGATGGGTAGACCGGTACACCTACATCCCCTACATCTGCTAGTCTACCACTGTAAGAGTTCACACAACTTAATCAACTATGCTAGAGCCCATAATAGCTTGTGGCTGCACACGGAAGATTCTAGCATGAATAATCTTATGATCCCTTTGAGCCTGGGTGGCGGTCCTTATACAAACAGACAACACTGGGTTCTCCAGGTGCCTCAATCCACCCAGATGTGAGTTTTAGTTGCCACCTTAAGTAAACCATTATTAACAATCTCACATCTGTCATGAATATCTCTCAAACCCAATCCACGTCTACGGGCATAGCATGGCAATATAATAGCAACGTAGAAGTAACTCCCAAAGGTTTGATCATAAACAGGGCAATAGGTACTACCTCAACTACTTCCCAATACCCACAATTTAAATTTGATCCTAACCATGCAATGTTTGAGGGTTGAATCTAATGCATAAAAACTGGGAATGAAGGGATATGATCAAAGTGTGAACTTGCCTGCAATGTTGATGAAGATGATTCGCACTCAAAACTCTTGATAGATCTACTCGTCACACTCCGGTCAATCTATCGTAAGCAAGCAATAGTAAGCACACATAAGCAATCACTCAAAAGATCAGAAAGAACGAAGAAGACGATTCGGGAAACATCAAAACCAAGCAAATAACTCTTGCAACATAAAACAATTTCTAACAGTACCAAAATTATATGAATTTGGCCTTATCAGAAAGTTTAGGTCAAGAGCTTCGATTTGCAAAAAGAATCAACTCAAACGGAGTTACGGAACTTAAGTTATGAACAAAAGAAGTTTGAATACAAATCTGTTTGAATTCAAATTTTAAAACTTTCAAAAACATGTTTAAGTTGTTTTACTGGATAGAGGAGATCATAACGAAGAAGTGGGTGTTGGTTTCGTTGGATTTGGATAAACGAGTAAAAAGTTGTAGACATTTGAAAATCAGGGGCTAATATGTAAATAAATCATCACAGATAAGTCCCTGGCCGGAAATTAAAAAGAAAATAAAAGAAAATAAATCCTATCGAACGAACGTTCGCTACAGAGCCCTACGGAACGAAATCGTTCGCTACCGAATACTAACAGATGAACGTCCACTAATTAACCTATCTAAAATATAAGACCGACTTTTAAAAGAAAAACCGTAGAAAACCCAAAAAAAAAACCAGACCGGAGGGGGTTATACCGGGTCGGCGGTTCGGCTGAGAAAAACCGGCAGCGGCTCCGGTGAGGCGGCGGACTCCGGCTAGGTGGCGGACTCCGGCGAGGCGGGCAGCGGCGGCTACGGCGGCGGGGTGGTGCGGCAGGCGGCGCGGTGGCGAGGAGCGGCGCGAGGTGGAGCAGCTGCGGCGGCGCGGCAGCGGCAGAAGTGCGGCAACGCGGCTGATCTCGCCGGCGGCGGCGGTTGCGGCGCGGTGGCGCGTCGAGGAAAGGAGAGAGGGCGGGGCGGCGGATCTCGCCTTATAAAGGCCAGGGGAGGGGCGGGTGTTGCGTGGGCGAGGGGGCAAAGGAGTCCGGCCGGACTCCGGCGGTGGCGCTCCCGTGCGGGAGTCGGTCTCCTGCGGGAGATCGGGGACAGGGCGACGGGCGAGCTGGGCTGGGCCGGCCCAGTCGGCGAAGAGAATTTTTTTTAACAAACGGAGAAAGAAATAATAAAGACAAAATGAAAATATTATATAGGCATATAATATATCAAAATTTTCAAAAAAAAATTCCAACAGCGTGAACATTTTTGTAAAGTCAAATAAAATCCACAAAAATTTTAATAAATCAAACAGTTCTACTGCCTTAATAAAATCCAATAAAAATATTTTTTTTAAATACCAAAATGATTTCAAATTTATTTTTCTCCAATTTTCTGATGTAGGGAATCATGTTACCCTATTTTCTGTATATTTTATTTTTGGAGAAAAATAATTTGAATAAAACTCAAATAAGTCCAATATTGGAAAATAATTTCAATGGGACTTTGAATTTAATCCGTTGAAACTCCCAACTCCTATTTCATATGTTTTGAAGAAGTCATTTTATCTTCTCTCGTGAAAATCATTGAGTTGCGTAAAGTTTCAGAATTGGAAAATATTTTCAAATGAAATTCAAATATTTTCAACACCCCTTGTCATTAAAATAAATGGAAGAAGTCATGTCATCTTCTCTCCAGGGTTTTGTGGTGAAAAGTATTTGAATTCCTGGAGATCATAAAAGCAAAATGAATGTTTGGGAAAGTCCTTTTATTCCCTCTCATTTAACTTTCAAAAGATTTCGAATTCACTCACTTTTCAGTCAATCAATCAAACAATCAATCCAATCTATATGTTTATTATAACATTCCAAAATTTAGAATTTTGGGATGTTACAAACCTACCACCCTTAAAATGAATCTCGTCCTCGAGATTCGGAGAGGCTAGCAAGAAATAGGTTAGGGTTTGGGGGTCTCCTCAAAATCCATCGATCATCTCAGGGGTCTGGGGTGCTACCACCCTTAGAAACATTGTTACGGTTCCATCAAAACTCATATACTCCATCCATTATTCTTGACAGTGTCGGTCTTCTCAGATCTTCAGTATAATTCCTTCTCTGGGTTCTTCCGGTGGTGGCATAACCTTTACCACAATTCTTCTGTCCTTTCATCTTGGTAAGGTTATTCCGAGACTGGGTCTTCACAGCTGACGGGTCTGGCGCCAATACTAAACAGCTATCGACATCTCATGGTGGTCAACAATTTACGGTTTCTCCTGCAGGAAAATGGGTCTGGGTTGATCCTCACCGTATAACCTACGATTGGTATTGACTGCCGTGTACAAGGGAAACATTCTTATACCATTATAAGGTTCAAACAAGGTTTGGTCGTCGTCTCTCTACTATAGGTAAGTCACTCAGATTTACCATCCCATATAGCAAAGCGAACAATAAGAGTAAGTCGGTATGGTGATCAATCCATCCCGCACCCAAATCATTACCTTGTATATGGTTTAGCGAATCTCGCATTCTAACACTCGGTCATCCTCGCAAGCATTGCAGAATTTCTCTTGTCGACGAACCAAGTTCGGAAAAATCCAATGATTCTGCAAGCCAAACAAACATCTATCATTCCTTCACAACTCTCAGGTTTTGCGTAACTCCTATAAGATCGTGTGTCGATAAAATCGTAACTTCTTCCAGGGTCTTCCCTTCAACAAGAGTGTGCTTGCTTCTTGGCAGGTCCTGTGGCCTGTGGGTTATGGCCCATCTCATCACTTGTAAGCCTTGAACTCATCATCGGCAACTGATCCTTAATCCAACATCCAACTTCCTGGTATTCTTAAATCCATCCAATTGTACTGTCTTCCTTCCTTCTATTGGCACCAACTAGGACATGATTACTCAGACTCATCATGGAATTTCCATTGATACATATTTCCAACATCATACCTCTTTTATATCCAATAGTAATTTATCCCTTCATCCTTGGGGAATATCCCACATACCGAGATAAAAACTTATACTTATGAAGTCCATACTCCACTTCGTGGAACATCATTATCCTTTCCAGGGTCAAGCATCCTTACAGGGGTATATTGGCCATCTCTGCATGGCACTTCTTCAACTGAGAAAGGTGAAACACATCATGAACTCATGACAGTCCTTCGGGTGACTCCAACTTGTTGGCCACTTCTCCCATACGCTCCAAAACTCGATATGGTCCTACAAATCTCGGGGCTAACTTTCCCTTAACTCCAAATAGTTTAACTCCTCGCAGAGGGAACACACGAAGACATGCTCCGTCTGCAATTTCATAGACTACCTCCTTTACATCGAATAATACTCCATACCCTCATATTCTTGGGGTATCCAACATATCGAGATAAAACTCATACTTATTTTGTTCGAAATCCACTTCGTTGAATATCATTACCTTTTTCCAAGGGTCAAGTTTCCTCACAGGGTACTACCACCCTTAAGATGCACAATCTTCCATAGACCATATTTCTCTTATCCTCGAAAATGGTCAAAATCTTTCTTCATAGAGTAACAACTCATAGAATCCAAATCAATACCAATGATGCTAACTTTATTGATTCTCAAATTATTACAATCTCCTGCATTCCATTACATGCCTCAATCCGACACCTCACTAATAAAAGAAATGTCCACACTACTACTACATTTCTCGTTGCACTGAACTATTTATCACAAGTCTTCGTATCCTTGGGGCATTCTCTGGCAAAGTGCCCTGCTTCATCACAATGGTAACATATTACTTCTGACATATCTCGGGGTTTCCTTGTGATTATATAGCCTCCTGGGGTCCTCATCTTCCCTTTTGGGCAATCATTGTGGTAGTGTCCTGAATTTTTGCACCTGAAACATGTGATATGACTCAGGTCTTTTTTTGTGGAAATTGGGTTGTTCCTGGGATCCAATCTATTTCTCTTCCTGGACTTTTTCGTTCCAATCAGGGCTTCTATTTCCTGTGGGTCATACTCTACTTCCTCTGTCGGGAATTCTACTAAATCCCTATTCAGACAATTTTGGGAGATGTGTCCTTCTTCTCCACATGAATAGCATGACTTGGTGCAGGGTTTATTTGGTTCTTCTTTGGGTGTGTCCTCCACCTCTTCCTTCATCACAGATTCCTCTAAATTTTCCATGAGGGCTCTTTTCATTGCTTCTTTCTTCTGCTGAACGGTCCTTTGTACCATGGGGTAGATGTGACACTGAGCAGGGTAGTGGGTAGTCCCTTCACACAAGCAACAAGTGATCTGCCGAGTTGGGCATTCTTCAGCTAGGTGACTTCCTTCACAATTAGGGCATTCATCCTTGTGTTCCTTATGGTTGTGTCCTATTTCTCCACAAGGCTTGTATGCACAAGGTTTCTTCATATCCTTTCCATAAGGCTTCAATTTCTGGGACACAAGACGAGATCTTTGTAGAGTCCACTTAAATTCTTTCCAAGTGGTTACTTCTTGCCATCCATTGATGGTTTGGTACATCCTCCACCAAGTAGCAGCACCTCTTTCAAAACATTGAAGAGCATGCCGGGTCATATCCTTTCCGACTATAGGGTTATTCCTCATGTGATCCTCCATGTTCTGAATCCATCGGTCCGTCTCCAATTGACTCATCGGTCCAGAAAATACAAGCTCATCTCCATTCATCCTCTGTTGGGTCCAAGGGTTTGGGGTGAGATAAGAGAGGTAGAGAGGGATGCACACAATACAAACAAAAGTTTTGAAAAGACAGATTTTATTGTGGCTGTCGGAAAAACAACAAACAAATGACAGCTCACCAACGTCGCATCTAACGTAGGCATAACAGGGGTTTGGTCTTCTAAAGGTCAATAAGTCTTCAACATCGCCAAACTCTTCAAGTCTTGTTCATGTCTCCGATGGCTTCTTCCAATCATGCTTGTCCTTCTCAAGTTCTTTTGCCAAATTATCTCTGTTGACGCGAAGTCTCTCGTGACGTCCTTTAAATTTTTCTGGAGTTGCGCTCCAACTTCTGGGTTTCAACATCCTTGACATGAACCATGATCCTACTGTCCTTCAGTTCATGACGAACTTTGATGTCTCGAGGTTTTGCTCCTCTAGCTTGGCTACTTTCAGCCTCTGCGTCCTGAGTTCTTCACGAAACACTTCTTTGTCAAAAACTTCTTGATGTAATACTCCGGATCCTGGTGATACACCGGTCTAAAGTTAAAACTTCATCTTGCTGATAGGTGCTCCATCATCCTTCTACCATCCAATCCTTCCATGCATATGCATGCTTAACTCGGCACGGTGGCAATAGAATAAGCGGACGATAACATCATGGATAGCCGTGTTTATGCCCATGTTACTGCCATGAGCTTTCATTCCATAACTGATATCTCCTGTCTTTGGGTTTTCTTAACAAAAACTTTGAGTTCTAATGCTCCATGTTTCGGTCTTTCTCCGATACACCTTGCTCTCGGGCATTGACGGCTTCCATAGTTTGCCACGTTCCATAAGGGTAACCTTCCTAGGTCATACACATCTGGCAATTCTTCAGAGCCTTCAAATTCTCCCAGTCTTCGAAGTCTTCAACCATTGTAGTTTCCATTATCATAATGCATGGTAAAATCCTCTTTATTCCAAATGGTCTTGGTTGTCTGATATCTTGTCCTTCTTGGAGTGGTCTCATCAGTCGAATCTTCGTGTGGTCAAAAGGGGAAAGGGTATGGTCTAACTAAAAGGGAATATTTGAATAAGACTCAGAAAAGAAGAGAGGTAAAAGATCTTTTTGAAAAGGAAAGTTTTTAGGGAAAATCCTTCCTATGGGCTTGCCGGTTCCTAGGGTCACGTCCTACAGTCAACATGTGCTCTGATACCATCTTGTAGCGACCCGACCCGAATGGATCAAGTCTCTGTGCTTAAGTGTCATCCCTGGATCGGTATGCTGACACACACAGTACTCGAGGATTTATAACAGAGGTAAATCACATGTAGAAAGTAACGTAAATACTATTACCTCAATCCAAATAGCGGAAGTAACAAGGTTGTGGATTCCCATCAACACCAACGGCAAAGTTGAGTGTAGAAATCGTAACCTTAACAAATCACTTACTCGTCGTAAGATATCCTGCAACATGAAACGTTGCAGCCCGAAAACGGGTCAGCACATGGAATATGCTGGCAAATTCACACCATAGAGAAATAAGGAACAAAGGCTATCACTACATGCATATATGGCTAGTGGAAAAGCTCTATGGTTATAATGTTTTTGCGAAAAGCCAATTTTTCCCTACTACAAAGGAATAAATTTTATTTAACTATCATGGTGGTTGTGAAACATTGAGATGGTTGACAGCATCTCAATCCCAATTAAGTATCATCATTAACCCAACAATATTAATTAAAGTAACATGATGAGATCAACGGGATAATCCAAGAACTAGATACTCAAGATGTCCATAACCGACACGGCTAATCATGATTAGTTTGTACACTCTGCAGAGGTTTGTGCACTTTTCCCCACAAGACTCGATCGCCTCCGCTTGATTCTCGCACTGCATGATGTTTGAGAAACGGATGACCGAGACATAGTCTTTCAGAAGCGTTAGAACCTTACGATGGGTAGACCGGTACACCTACATCCCCTACATCTGCTAGTCTACCACTGTAAGAGTTCACACAACTTAATCAACTATGCTAGAGCCCATAATAGCTTGTGGCTGCACACGGAAGTTTCTAGCATGAATAATCTTATGATCCCTTTGAGCCTGGGTGGCGGTCCTTATACAAACAGACAACACTGGGTTCTCCAGGTGCCTCAATCCACCCAGATGTGAGTTTTAGTTTCCACCTTAAGTAAACCATTATTAACAATCTCACATCTGTCATGAATATTTTCAAACCCAATCCACGTCTACGGGCATAGCATGGCAATATAATAGCAACGTAGAAGTAACTCCCAAAGGTTTGATAATAAACAGGGCAATAGGTACTACCTCAACTACTTCCCAATACCCACAATTTAAATTTGATCCTAACCATGCAATGTTTGAGGGTTGAATCTAATGCATAAAAACTGGGAATGAAGGGATATGATCAAAGTGTGAACTTGCCTGCAATGTTGATGAAGATGATTCGCACTCAAAACTCTTGATAGATCTACTCGTCACACTCCGGTCAATCTATCGTAAGAAAGCAATAGTAACCACACATAAGCAATCACTCAAAAGATCAGAAAGAACGAAGAAGACGATTCGGGAAACATCAAAACCAAGCAAATAACTCTTGCAACATAAAACAATTTCTAACAGTACCAAAATTATATGAATTTGGCCTTATCAGAAATTTTAGGTCAAGAGCTTCGATTTGCAAAAAGAATCAACTCAAACGGAGTTACCGAACTTAAGTTATGAACGAAAGAAGTTTGAATACAAATCTGTTTGAATTCAAATTTTAAAATTTTCAAAAACATGTTTAAGTTGTTTTACTGGATAGAGGAGATCATAACAAAGAAGTGGGCATTGGTTTCGTTGGATTTGGATAAACGAGTAAAAAGTTGTAGACGTTTGAAAATGAGGGGCTAATCTGTAAATAAATCATCACAGATAAGTCCCTGGCCGGAAATTAAAAGAAAATAAAAGAAAAAAAAATCCTATCGAACGAACGTTCGCTACAGAGCCCTACGGAACGAAATCGTTCGCTACCGAATACTAACAGATGAACGTCCACTAATTAACCTATCTAAAAATATAAGACCGACTTTTAAAAGAAAAACCGCAGAAAACCCAAAAATAAAAAAAATAAACCAGACCGGAGGGGGTTATACCGGATCGGCGGTTCGGCTAAGAAAAACCAGCAGCGGCTCCGGCGAGGCGGCGGACTCCGGCGAGGCGGCGGACTCCGGCGAGGCGGGCAGCGGCGGCTACGGCGGCGGGGTGGTGCGGCAGGCGGCGCGGTGGCGAGGAGCGGCGCGAGGTGGAGCAGCTGCGGCGGCGCGCCAGCGGCAGAAGTGCGGCGGCGCGGCTGATCTCGCCGGCGGCGGCAGTTGCGGCGCGGCGGCGCGTCGAGGAAAGGATAGAGGGCGGGGCGGCGGATCTCGCCTTATAAAGGCCAGGGGAGGGGCGGGTGTTGCGTGGGCGAGGGGGCAAAGGAGTCCGGCCGGACTCCGGCGGCGGCGCTCCCGTGCGGGAGTCGGTCTCCTGCGGGAGATCGGGGACGGGGCGACGGGCGAGCTGGGCTGGGCCACGGCCTGGCTGGGTGCTGGGCCGGCCCAGTCGGCGAAGAGATTTTTTTTTAACAAACAGAGAAAGAAATAATAAAGACAAAATGAAAATATTATATAGGCATATAATATATCAAAATTTTCAAAAAAAAAATTCCAACAGCGTGAACATTTTTGTAAAGTCAAATAAAATCCACACAAATTTTAATAAATCAAACAGTGCTACTGCCTTAATAAAATCCAATAAAAATCTTTTTTTTAATACCAAAGTGATTTCAAATTTATTTTTCTCCAATTTTCTGATGTAGGGAATCATGTTACCCTATTTTCTGCATATTTTATTTTTGGAGAAAAATAATTTGAATAAAACTCAAATAAGTCCAATATTGGAAAATAATTTCAATGGGACTTTGAATTTAATCCTTTGAAACACCCAACTCCTATTTCATATGTTTTGAAGAAGTCATTTTATCTTCTCTCGTGAAAATCATTGAGTTGCATAAAGTTTCAGAATTGGAAAATATTTTCAAATGAAATTCAAATATTTTCAACACCCCTTGTCATTAAAATAAATGGAAGAAGTCATGTCATCTTCTCTCCAGGGTTTTGTGGTGAAAAGTATTTGAATTCCTGGAGAACATAAAAGCAAAATGAAAGTTTGGGAAAGTCCTTTTATTCCCTCTCATTTAACTTTCAAAAGATTTCGAATTCACTCACTTTCAGTCAATCAATCAAACAATCAATCCAATCTATCTGTTTATTATAACATTCCAAAATTTAGAATTTTGGGATGTTACAATTACTGCCTTCTTCATCCTTTTTCTTCCGGAGAACGCATACGCATCGCATATCATTCATGTATTGCGTCATGTGCCTTGTGCATTTCCCGTGATTGATTGTGGTTACATTGATTGTGTTCTTGCTGTGGGTAGAGCCGGGAGACGAGTTCGTGAACGAGGAACCTGTTGAGTACGCTTACGAGGATGAAGCTTTCGACAACTCTGAGAACCTTGCAGGCAAGATGACCATACCCTCGAAATCACTTCTATCTTTGCTTTGCTAGTTGTTCGTTCTATTGCCATGCTGCGTTACCTACCACTTGCTATATCATGCCTCCCATATTGCCATGTCAAGCCTCTAACCATCCTTTCCTAGCAAACCGTTGTTTGGCTAAGTTACCGCTTTTGCTCAGCCCTTCTTATAGCGTTGCTAGTTGCAGGTGAAGTTGAAGTTGGTTCCATGTTGGAACATGGATATTTTGGAATATCACAATATCTCTTATTTAATTAATGCATCTATATATTTGGTAAAGGGTGGAAGGCTCGGCCTTATGCCTAGTGTTTTGTTCCACTTTTGCCGCACTAGTCTCCGTCATACCGGTATTATGTTCCTTGAGTTTGCGTTCCTTACGCGGTTGGGTGATTTATGGGACCCCCTTGACAGTTCGCCTTGAATAAAACTCCTCCAGCAAGGCGCAACCTTGGTTTTACCATTTGCCACCTAAGCCTTTTTCCCTTGGATTTTCGCGAGCCCGAGGGTCATCTTTATTTTAAACCCCCGGGGCAGTGCTCCTCTGAGTATTGGTCCAACCTGTCAGTCGCCGGTGGCCACCAGGGGCTACTCTGGGCTCGCCTATCGGAAGCTTGGACAATCCGGTGTGCCCTAAGAACGAGATATGTGCAGCTCCTATCGGGATTTGTCAGCACATTCGGGTGGTTTTGCTGGTCTTGTTTTACCATTGTCGAAATGTCTTGTAAACCGGGATTCCGAGATTGATCGGGTCTTCCCGGGAGAAGGTTTATCCTTCGTTGACCGTGAGACCTTATAATGGGCTAAGTTGGGACACCCCTGCAGGGTATTATCTTTCGAAAGCCGTGCCCGTGGTTATGAGGCAGATGGGAATTTGTTAATGTCCGGTTGTAGAGAACTTGTCACTTCACTTAATTAAAATACATCAACCGTGTGTGTAGCCGTGATGGTCTCTTCTCGGCGGAGTCCGGGAAGTGAACACGGTTTGAGTTATGCATGAACGTAAGTAGTTTCAGGATCATTTCTAGCTTCGCGACCGTTGCGTTGCTTCTCTTCTCGCTCTCATTTGCGTATGTTAGCCACCATATATGCTTAGTGCCTGCTGCAGCTCCACCTCATTACACCATCCTTTCCTATAAGCTTAAATAGTCTTGATCTCGCGGGTGTGAGATTGCAGAGTCCTCGTGACTCACAGATTCTACCAAAACAGTTGCAGGTGCCGACGATACCAGTGCAGATGACGCAACCGAGCTCAAGTGGGAGTTCGACGAGGAACGTGGTCGTTACTATGTTTCTTTTCCTGATGATCAGTAGTGGAGCCCAGTTGGGACGATCGGGGATCTAGCATTTGGGGTTATCTTATTTTCATTTGGATTTGACCGTAGTCGGTCTATGTGTGGATTTTGGATGATGTATGAATTAATTTATGTATTGTGTGAAGTGGCGATTGTAAGCCAACTCTCGTTATCCCATTCTTGTTCATTACATGGGATTGTGTGAAGATAACCCTTCTTGCGACAATACCACAATGCGGTTATGCCTCTAAGTCGTGCCTCGACACATGGGACATATATCCGCATCGTGGGCGTTACAAGTTGGTAATCAGAGCCATCCCCGACTTAGGAGCCCCCTGCTTGATCGAATCGCTGGCGTTGTTGAGTCTAGAACAAAAATGTTTTGAGTCTTAGGATTATATATATCGGAGAGTAGGATTATTTTTACTCCTCAGTCCCTTCGTCGCTCTGGTGAGGCCTCCTGACGTAGAAGTTTTGACTCTTCTCTCCTCAAATTTCACTAAAAAAAAAGTTAGGATCACGCGGTTATCTTAGAATTGTTCCGATGGTTTTGTGACGAGAACATTGTTCTTGGTGCCTCCTGACATTTATGGGTTGTGGCAGTGTCCCGGGGAGTTGAGCTCCGAGGTGTTGTCGTCACAATTTTATCGTTGCAGTTCTGGAATACCTGAGTTTCGCCGACATCGAAAATCTCTTTTATGAAGTTGTTGGTGAGATCACCTCGACGCCACCCAGTACTGGGGCGGGAGTTCGGGAGTATTGCCATAACTCGTATAACGCATGCTTTTCGAAGGTTGAGGTACACGATTTCCGAAGGTTTCTTGGTTATGTGTTGACGGATGGATACAGCTGGATCTAGGGATTGCTAGTTTGGGTGATATATTTTGTGTCCCCTATATCCCCAACACCAGATTGCATAACCAGAAAGTTTCGGGATTTTATAGGTGGGATTCAAGTAGCTCTTAGCATTTCTTCCCGTAGATATTTGGTTTGTGATTGGGTAATCCTTACCACTTATTTGTTCCACTTGTACCTTGTTATTTTATTCATCAACCCTTTATCAAGTGGTTTCTCACCTTATGGAAGTGTGATGATTTACTATGGAATTCATTCGTTCATCCTCATTCGAATGTTTATTGTGAAGACTATATGTTGCAATTTCTATCCGTTGATTCAACTTGTCTATTTGTCTATCAAGATGCTAACGGATGTCACCCTCTTCAGGATGGCTCCGCCAACGCGTCAGAATCCGGAACGCAATGAGGGAAGTCAGGCGAACCCTCCGCCACCACCTCCACCTCCGGAGGCATGGCAAGCTATCATGGCAGCCACCAACGCCAATGCTCAGATGATTTTGCAACTCTTGCAAGAACGCACCCAAGGGCAAGGCAATCTAGGAAATCAAGGCCAAGGCAACAATCAGCCTCATTTCGCTACCCTCAACCAGTTCCTCGCAAATCAGCCGAAGTCTTTCAGCTACTGTGCCGAGGCCACAGATGCCGATGATTGGCTCGTGGACATCAACAAGCATTTTGAATGTAGCAATGTCAGGCCTGAGGACTTTGTCAAGTTCTCTTCTTTTCAACTCAAGGATCAAGCTGCCGAGTGGTATCAACAATACAAAGATTCCAGAGGAGGTCGTGTGATTACCTGGGATGATTTCCGCTGAGACTTCAAAGCTCACCACATTCCACAAAGTGTTGTTGAGAGCAAGCGTGAGGAGTTCCGCAATCTCAAGCAAGGTAGCATGTCTGTGTATCAATACAATACACAGTTTCAGAAACTCGCTCGCTTCACTAAGCAAGACGTTCCTGATGAAAAGAGCATGATCTATCAATTCAGAGGTGGCCTCAGAGAGGATCTGCAATTACCTCTCGTGCTTTTTGAGCCGACCAGGTATGATGATTTCTACAACATGGCACTGAAACAAGAGGCTGCTCAGCTCAAGTGTGAGGCTTCTAAGAAGAGAGTCAGGGACGCAGTTCAGTCTTCTTCTTCCTCAATAGTGGCTGCTAAGCAACAGAAGTTCTGGTTGCCTCCTCCTCCTCCGTTTCGTCAATCTTTCGAGCAGAAGAACAAAGGTGGCCATGGATCTTCCCACTCATCCAACCCTGGCTATCAGAACAAGTCTCAGAATCAAGCTCCAAAGTCGAATGCTTCTTATCATCGTCCACTCTCAGAGGTGACTTGCAACAAGTGTCAGCAGAAAGGTCACTATGCTAACAAGTGCTTCAACCAAAGGCGCCTTCCGCCTCCTCCTCCTGTGAGATCTTCCAGCAATGCAGTGGTCAAGCATAATCCCAAGTTTGCAAAGGTCAACATGATGAACGCAGCTCAAGCGGAGGAATCTACTGATGTAATAATGGGTAATCTCTCAATTAATGATTTTCCTGCAAAAGTTCTTTTTGACACTGGTGCATCGCTTAGTTTCATCTCAAGACCATTTGCATCCAAGTATGAGTTGCATTTCCAAGAATTGCCTAGAACGTTAGCAGTTGTCTCTCCGGGCAAATGCATGAACGCAAGCTACATGGTTCCGGATGTTTCCATCAAGATGGGCAACTATAAATTTCTGTCCAAACCAATTGTCCTTGGTGACTCGGATATTGATCTAATTCTTGGGATGGACTGGCTTTCTAAGCACAAGGCTCAACTTTATTGTACTGCCAGGGAAATTCAATTGACACACTCTTCTGAGGATGTGATTATCTATGCCGCTCGTGACGAGACCATTCGGTTATTTTCTCTCAATGAGAAGGGCGAATTGGATGCTATTTCTCAAATTTCAGTCGTTTGTGAGTACCAAGATGTCTTTCCAGAAGAGCTTCCGGGTATGCCTCCTCACCGGCCAGTTGAGTTCGTTATCGATCTTGAGCCTGGCACTGAACCCGTTTGCAAGCGTCCTTACAAGCTTGGACCCAAGGAGCTGAAAGAATTGAAGAAACAGCTCGATGAACAAGAGCGTCTGGGTTTGATCAGACTGAGTTCTTCTCCATGGGGTTGTGGTGTTCTTTTTGTCCAGAAGAAGGATGGCACAGACAGACTTTGTGTCAACTACCGTCCATTGAATAAGAAGACAATCAAGAACAAGTATCCACTTCCCAACATCAATGAGCTATTCGAGCAACTTAAAGGTGCTAAAGTATTCTCCAAGCTTGTCCTTCGAATGGGTTATCATCAGATTCGCATTCGTGAAGAAGATATTCCCAAGACAGCATTCAGAACAAGCTTTGGTTCTTACGAATATACTGTCATGTCTTTCGGCCTTGTCAATGCTCCTCCAACATTCTCTCAAATGATGAATTTCATCTTCAACCCCTATACCAATGAATTCTTCCTGGTGCATCTCGATGATATCTTGGTCTTCTCCAAGAATAAGAAGGATCATGCCAAACATTTGCGATTGGTGCTCGACAAGCTCAGAGAGTATCAATTATATGCGAAGTTTTCCAAATGTGAGTTTTGGCTCGATGAAGTTCTTTACCTTGGTCATATCATCTCTGCCAAGGGCATCGCTGTTAATCCCGAGAAGGTGTCTGCAATTGTGAATTGGGAACCTCCTCGGAATGTCAAGCAGCTTCGCAGTTTTCTTGGTCTTGCAAGCTATTGCCGAAGATTCGTTGAGAATTTCTCTAAGATTGCAAAGCCTCTTTCCAACCTCCTCCAGAAGCATGTGAAGTATGTCTGGACTCCTGAGTGTGACGTTGCTCTCAACACTCTCAAAGTCAAACTCGTCACAGCTCCTGTCTTAACTCCTCCTGACGAATCCAAGCCATTCGAAGTTTTCTGTGATGCTTCTCTTCAAGGTCTTGGTGCTGTGTTAATGCAAGAGAAGAAAGTTGTGGCCTATACCTCTCGTCAGTTGAAGCCCAACGAAAAGAACTACCACACTCACGATCTTGAGTTGGTGGCAGTTGTCCATGCATTAATAACATGGAGACATCTCTTGTTGGGAAGAAAAGTGGACATATTCACCGATCACAAGAGTCTCAAGTACATCTTCACTCAGCCCAACCTCAACCTCAGGCAAACTCGATGGGTCGAAATGATTCAAGAGTACAATCCGAGTATTGAATATACTCCAGGCAAGGCCAGTGTCATTGCAGATGCTTTGAGCAGGAAGGCTTATTGCAATAGCTTAATTCTCAAGCCCTTCCAACCGGACCTTTGTGAAGCTTTCCGCAAGCTGCATCTCCAAGTTGTTCCTCAAGGCTTTCTTGCCAACCTCATAGTCTCTCCTACTTTGGAAGATCAAATTCGTGAGGCATAACTCCTGGATACCATGGTGAAGAAGGTGAAACGTGGTATTGACAAGGGTCTTTCCAAATACAAGTGATATCGCATTGATGACAGAGACACTTTATTCTTCGAGGACCGGCTCATGGTTCCTAAAGGTGATCTAAGGAAAGTCATTATGAACGAGGAACACGATTCTCTTTTTTCCATTCATCCTAGAAGTACGAAGATGTACCATGACCTCAAGCAGTCGTATTGGTGGACTCGAATGAAGCGAGAAATCGCTCAATTCATGAATGAATGTGATGTCTGTCGAAGGGTGAAAGCAGAACACCAACGACCAGCTGGTCTCCTCCAACCTCTTGCTATTCCAGAATGGAAGTTTGATCATATCGAAATGGACTTCGTGACTGGATTTCCTAAGTCCAAGCGCGGAAATGATGCTATCTTCGTTGTCATTGACAAGCTTACTAAAGTGGCTCATTTCCTTCCAATCAAAGAATCTATCACAGTAGCTCAGTTGGCAGAGCTATACACCTCCACGATTGTCTCCTTGCACGGCATTCCACAATTGATTTCTTCAGATCATGGAAGCATCTTCACTTCTAAGTTCTGGGACTCCTTCCAGAAGGCCATGGGCACCAACATTCGCTTCAGCACAGCTTTCCATCCTCAAACTAGTGGCCAAGTCGAGCGAGTCAATCAAATCCTTGAAGATATGCTCAGGGCTTGTGTCATTTCCTTTTGCATGAAGTGGGAAGATTGTCTTCCATATGCCGAATTCTCCTACAACAACAGCTTCCAAGCGAGTTCGGGCAAGGCCCCATTCGAGATTCTATATGGCAGAAAGTGTCGTACTCCTCTCAATTGGTCAGAGACTGGTGAATGCCAACTTCTTGGCAACGACTTAATCACAGAGGCTGAAGAAATGTGTAAAGTCATCCATGAAAATCTCAAAGCCGCGCAATCGCGCCAGAAGAGTTACTATGATAGTAAGCACCGTGATTTGGCTTTCGAGATCGGAGACCATGTCTACCTCCGCGTCTCTCCAATGAAAGGCACTCGAAGCTTCGGTATCAAAGGGAAGCTTGCCCCTAGATACGTGGGTCCTTTCAGGATCATTGGCAAAAGAGGCGACCTCGCCTATCAACTTGAGCTTCCCTCCAACTTCGCGAACGTGCACGATGTGTTCCACGTGTCATAGCTTTGCAAGTGCTTCAAGACTCCTGAGCGCACCATCAACTTCGAAGAGATTGATCTCCAAGAAGATCTGTCTTATCATGAGCACCCGGTTGCTATTCTTGAAGAAACTGAGCGCAAGACTCGCAAGTCAATCAAATTCCTGAAAGTGAAGTGGTCGCACCATTCCGACCGAGAAGCCACCTGGGAACGCGAGGACCACCTCCGTTCCGAATATCCGGAGTTCTTTCGGTCCTCGATCTCGGGACAAGATCCTCTCGTAGTGGAGTGTTGTAACACCCCGGATGTAAGTTTCCATATTTGTAACTACAACTCTTGCCATTTTCGGCTATGTGTTATGATATTCCTTCCGTGGTTGGGTTTCATCTTTCGTTTTGCATTTTGTTCATGTCATGCATCTCATATCATGTCATCATGTGCATCTCATTTGCATACGTGTTCGTCTCATGCATCCAAGCATTTTCCCCGTTGTCCGTTTTGCAATCCGACACTCCCACATGCACCGGCGCCCCCCTCTTGTTTCTTTTCGTGAGCGGGTGTTAAACGTTCTCAGAATGGACCGAGGTTTGCCAAGTGGCCTTGGTACACCACCGGTAGACCACCTGCCAAGTTTCGTTCCATTTGGAGGTCGTTTGATGCTCCAATGCTTAACCGAGTAACCGCAAAGTCCTTTTGTGTGTTGCAGAAAACCCCCCTCCAAACATCCCAATAACCCATCTAAGTCACCTCCATGCTCTCAGTCGTTCGATCACGATCGTGTGGGCGAAAACCGCACTCCATTTGGAGTCTCCTAGCTCCCTCTACCTATAAATATGTGTTCCCCCTCCGAAATCCGGGTCCCGAAACCCTAGCCCCGCTCCCTCCGCGCGCCGGACACGTCCGCCCGGCGCCGGATGAAAGCCGCCGCCGCCCGCAGCCAACCGGGGCGCGACACGTGGCACCCCGGCCACCCGCACCGCGCCGGCCCGCTGAGCCCGTGTCCGGCCCCCGCGGCCCGTCTCTCCCACGCCGCTCCGCCCTCCATCGTCGCCGCTACCGGAGCAGCGCGCCCCGTCGCCGACGCCGGCCGCCGCCTCCGTCGCGCCCCGCCACCGGCGTCCGCCGCCGCCTCTCTCACTCGCCGCCGAGGCCGGTCGCGGGACCCGCGCCGTCCCGTGCCGGCGTGCCCCGACGCCGCCCCGTCCTCCAACTCCGGCGGCCACCCCGGCCGTCCTCGATCCGAGCGCCCAAACCCTGGATCTGGGTCCGAAGGTTGACTTCTTCCCCCTCGATTTTCTCCAAGTCCCGAGATATTTGCATTCTGGTGCATACTTTGACCTACCATAACTCCCTAACCGTAGATCCGTTTTGCGTGCATGATATGTTGAAATGTTCGCCTCGAGATGCTCTCCATTTTGTTCGATTGTGCCATGCTCGTTTGAGTCCATCTTGATGCCCAAATCTCTGGTGCAAGAGTGTTATATGATGTTTACTGCTGTTACTTATCAGAACTTTATGTTTTGTTATTTTTGTTGCATTTTATGTGTGCATCTTATGGGCATGAGCTCTACAGGTGTTTTGATCTATGCCATGCCATCTTTACAGAGGTGTATACCATGTATTTTTGTGATCTATGTGGTGACTAGCACAAGCATGCAAACTAGGCTTCGTGATGTTTCTGTTTTCAGGGACTTCGGATTTTCACTGTCTGTTACTGCTGTTATTTTTTTGCCATGTATCGATGTGTCTACAGTGAGATCCGTGCTTCTTTTGAGTATGTTCAGTAAGGATGTTTTGTAGATATAGTTGTGCTCTATCGATCCATGCCCCTGTTTGCATTTATGGAGTGCCCTAGCATGTCTCAAGCTTGCTCTACTTTTGCTATAAAATGTTTCTGCCAGATTGTTAACATGATATTCAATTTTGCCAAGGTTGTTGTAGTTGATCCATACATGCTATGAACTTTCTCTTGCCATGGTTAGCTTCATAAACATGCCATCTTGCTGTAGGTATGCTTGTTTTGTCATGCATGGTTTTGTGATGAGTGAATCAAGCTCACCAAGATGCCCTCATAATTTCTGTTAATGCCATGCTCTATTTTCTGCTAAGTCTGAAACCTGTTAATGAAACTTCCTATGTTACATGGGTGCCATCATATCTTCTGATCCTTTTTGGCTCATGGTCAGTAAGGGACTTTTGTTCTATGCATTTAGTAGATTCATGCCATGCCTTGTTTTGCTATGTTAAGTTCCTATAGCATGTTGATTACTTGCTCTGAACATTGCTACCTGATGCTGTTTATGCCATGTCCAGTAATTTCACCAAGTCTGTGAACCTGATATCTTTTACACTTTTGCCATGCTTGTTTGAACCTGTTATGTTGTGATCTAGCTGTACCTCAGTGTTCATCGTTTGTCAAGCATCTCCTGTAGATTACTGTCATATGCATTGTTGCTATGTTGGGGTGCTGTAGCATAGTTACTTGAGGTATTCTAAGTGCTATCATGCTGTTAATCGCAGAATCGTGTCATTCTTGTTTTGCTTGCCATTTGCTAACCGTGCATCCGTTTCCGGTGATCTTTATATCGATTTCAACCGAAATCATCTCATCTTTCTAGTGGCATACTTGGTTTGCCAAGTTACTACCTTCTTCATTCTTTTTCTTCCGGAGCACGCATACGCATCGCATATCATATCTCGCATATCATTCATGTATTGCGTCATGTGGCTTGTGCATTTCCCGTGATTGATTGTGGTTACATTGATTGTTTTCTTGCTGTGGGTAGAGCCGGGAGACGAGTTCGTGAACGAGGAACCTGTTGAGTACGCTTACGAGGATGAAGCTTTCGACAACTCTGAGAACCTTGCAGGCAAGATGACATACCCTCGAAATCACTTCTATCTTTGCTTTGCTAGTTGTTCGTTCTATTGCCATGCTGCGTTACCTACCACTTGCTATATCATGCCTCCCATATTGCCATGTCAAGCCTCTAACCATCCTTTCCTAGCAAACCGTTTTTTGGCTAAGTTACCGCTTTTGCTCAGCCCTTCTTATAGCGTTGCTAGTTGCAGGTGAAGTTGAAGTTGGTTCCATGTTGGAACATGGATATTTTGGAATATCACAATATCTCTTATTTAATTAATGCATCTATATATTTGGTAAAGGGTGGAAGGCTCGGCCTTATGCCTAGTGTTTTGTTCCACTCTTGCCGCCCTAGTCTCCGTCATACCAGTATTATGTTCCTTGAGTTTGCGTTCCTTACGCGGTTGGGTGATTTATGGGACCCCCTTGACAGTTCGCCTTGAATAAAACTCCTCCAGCAAGGCCCAACCTTAGTTTGACCATTTGCCACCTATGGCTTTTTCCCTTGGGTTTTCGCGAGACCGAGGGTCATCTTTATTTTAAACCCCCGGGCCAGTGCTCCTCTGAGTATTGGTCCAACCTGTCAGTCGCCGGTGGCCACCAGGGGCTACTCTGGGCTCGCCTATCGGAAGCTTGGACAATCCGGTGTGCCCTGAGAACGAGATATGTGCAGCTCCTATCGGGATTTGTCGGCACATTCGTGTGGTTTTGCTGGTCTTGTTTTACCATTGTCGAAATGTCTTGTAAACCGGGATTCTGAGACTGACCAGGTCTTCCCGGGAGAAGGTTTATCCTTCGTTGACCGTGAGAGCTTATAATGGGCTAAGTTGGGACACCCCTGCAGGGTATTATCTTTCAAAAGCCATGCCCGCGGTTATGAGGCAGATGGGAATTTGTTAATGTCCGGTTGTAGAGAACTTGTCACTTCACTTAATTAAAATACATCAACCGTGTATGTAGCCGTGATGGTCTCTTCTCGGCGGAGTCCGGGAAGTGAACATGGTTTGAGTTATGCATGAATGTAAGTAGTTTCAGGATCACTTCTTGATCATTTCTAGCTTCGCGACCGTTGCGTTGCTTCTCTTCTCGCTCTCATTTGCGTATGTAAGCCACCATATATGCTTAGTGCCTGCTGCAGCTCCACCTCATTACACCATCCTTTCCTATAAGCTTAAATAGTCTTGATCTCGCGGGTGTGAGATTGCTGAGTCCTCGTGACTCACAGATTCTACCAAAACAGTTGCAGGTGCCGACGATACCAGTGCAGATGACGCAACCGAGCTCAAGTGGGAGTTCGACGAGGAACGTGGTCGTTACTATGTTTCTTTTCCTGATGATTAGTAGTGGAGCCTAGTTGGGACGATCGGGGATCTAGCATTTGGGGTTATCTTATTTTCATTTGGATTTGACCGTAGTCGGTCTATGTGTGGATTTTGGATGATGTATGAATTAATTTATGTATTGTGTGAAGTGGCGATTGTAAGGTAACTCTCGTTATCCCATTCTTGTTCATTACATGGGATTGTGTGAAGATAACCCTTCTTGCGAAAATACCACAATGCGGTTATGCCTCTAAGTCGTGCCTCGACACGTGGGAGATATAGCCGCATCGTGGGCGTTACACTCGACCTCTCCCCGTCGCCGGAGGGTCGACAGCCTTGGCCTCCTCCTCCGACAACTCGTCGACCACATCTTCGACGAGAGGAGCCCCGGTGCCGGCGCTGCTGGCCTCCCCAGCGGCCTCCGCCCACGGGGCGAGCTCCTTCTCCTCTGCTTCCGCCGTGGCCTTGTCCTCCACGCTGCCGGTGCTGCCGGCCTCCTTGGCAAGCTCCGCCTCCACCGCCCTGGCGGCGATGTAGTCCAGCTCTGCCTGGGTGGTGTCCTAGATGAGCCGCGGCTCGGCGGTGACGTACCCCTCATGCAAGGTGTCAAAGAACTCCTGCACTCGAACTTCCTCTGGCTCGACCCAGCTCGGGTCAAGACCATGCGCATTGAAGTTCGGCATCATGGCGACGATGTCGGTCCGGCGAGAGTTGTTGCTCAGCGGGACCACTCCCGCCGGCAACTTAAACAAGGGCGCCTTGGCGACCTTCCCGGCCTTTGCAGCGGCCCTCGCGGCCTTGCCGGACCGCTCGACCTCGCCATCGCGGTTCACGTCGAGCTGAAAGAGTCACTGGCAGAAGTGGGCATGCCCCAACTCCGTGAAGTTGTGGTCGAGGCCGGGGCAAAGCCTCATGATGTCGGCGGCGTTCGTGAAAAGCCAGGCCGGCCTCCCCTTGTTGTGCAGCGGAGCGATTCGGCGGCGAATGAAATCCGCCCCGATAATCTCAAGGGTGAGCCCGGCCTTGGTGAGGCGAAGAATCCTGGTGGTGGTGACCGTGAGCTTCGCATCGTCGGCATCGACATTGCTCCAGTCGCTCCGCCGAACCGACGGCGCCTGGCGAACCCGGCAGAAATCTTATGGATCATCCTCCTCAATCCAGCACCACCGACCCTGCCATTCTACCCACCTCTCCTTCCGAGCGCCCTCCGGGTATGCCCCCTTGAACCGTGGGATCCAGGCGATGCAACCGGAAATGGCGCCCCCCGGTTGGATCCGAGGGAAGAAGTAGTGGCGGAAGAGCGCCGTGCTGGGATGCACCCCGGCGAAACCCTCGCAAAGGTGCGCAAAGAGAGCCATGCACGCCACGGCATTTGGAGTAAAATCCATAAGGTGGAAGCCGTAGGTGTGCATGCTGTTGTTGAAGAAATCAGAGAAGGGGGGTAGAGGCCGCAAGAGAAGTAATCGACGAAGAATGGATACCGATTTGGGGCGGCCTCGGCACAATTGGCGGGGATGACACGCGTGGCTAGATGCCGCGTCGTCCTCCCCCCCCCCTCGTCTTTCACCCCCACATGGGCTTGAAGAGTCCAGGAGTTCAAACACGTCGACCATCGAGGGAAAGTGGGCGAGCTGCATGCGTCCATCGCGCCGCCTGCTCACTCTCCGGCGGCTCCGTCGTCCCGGCATCTTTGGCCACTCCCTTGCCCTTGGTGGATTTGGGAGCCATGGCGGCTGCAAGAAGCGAGGGGCGAAGGACAGCGAAGGTGCAGCGGCGGTGAGCAAAGGCGAAAAGCCCGAGAAAGAGGGCGAAGGGGAGGCGGTGGCTCTGAGATTGGAGAAGATGCAGGAAGGGGGGTAAAGTGAGCAGCGCGCCCGCGGTTATCCCTTTTTACGGGGAAGGCGCGGGCTGCCTCCTTTCCCATTAACTACGACGTGACGCACGCGTGCAGACACCGCCCCACGCATGACCCCCACGTCACGCACGACCCCCCACATCACGTGTTCAACGCGGGTCGTGGGGAAGTGCAGCGAGCGGAATATTACTGCGGTAAAATCCCGCCCCGACTGCTTGCGCACCTTTCTGGGCCTGGCCCAACAACGTGTCGCGCTTATGTGTGGCCCAGGCCCGGGGGGCTCCTGTCGGTGTACTAAAGTAGGGGCACTCCTTTGTACCCCTTTACTTGTGCACGGACAGTCGGAGCCGCGCCGACGGCCACGCTAAGCAGGGCAGAGGAGGGGAGCCGGGAAGAAGCCGAAGCACAAGACGGCCAAGGCAACACCAAGACCAGGAACACCAGACAAAGGGGCGAGGTGGAGTCCCCCGGCAAGGCCCTTGCGGGGGCGGCCTCCGCGGCCCCGGCAAGAGCCTTGCCGGGGCGACTTGCCCAACACTAGCAGAGCGAGCCACCCTGCTTGAGCCCAAAGGTTCCGAACGCCGTCAACAACTACGTTGGGAGCAGGGCTCGGGAGGCACCTCCGTGGTGGCATGCAGATCTTTGTCAAGACCATAGATATATGAGATCAGATGATGACCAGAAGACGGCGACCCTCGGCAGGATCCTAGCCGAGGAGACCCACAAGACCCCTGGCAAGCGCCTTGCCGGGGACGACTGCGACGCCACGGCGAGACCCTTGCCGGGCCCCCGGCAAGGCCCTTGCCGAGGACGCCAGCTGGGCCACTTCCGGACCCGCACCAGCCAAGACTCCACCGCCATCCCCAAGCAGTTGCTAGCTCAACCAGCTGGGCAGGCACCTGCGTGGCGACGAGCGGCCTCTAAACCAACTCAGCAAGCACCTGCATGGCAGTATGTAGATCTTCGTGAAGACCCTGCCACCGCGCCACCTCTGCAGCCTGCCTGCCTACATGGCACTGCATGCATCGCTGGCCCGGGCGCGTGTCGAAGCATGAAGGAGCGGCGAAGGACGGGACGGGCCTCGTTCCCGTCCCCGATAAAGCTAATGGACACCTAAGTAGCGCATTAAATGCGCTTTGTCCCGTAATGCCGGGCGATAAGCTCGCGCACTGTACGCCTTTCCACCTCCTGTGTGCCACTGTGGCAACCCCTTTTCGACTATAAAAGGAGGCCCAAGGCATACTGGAGAGGGATTCGGCTCTTTGGAACTACGCAGCCACCGTAGCTTGTTCGAAAGCTCAAGAACACTCAATACATCTACCAAAGCAGGACTAGGGTTTTACGCATCCTCGCGGCCCGAACTTGGGTAAACGATCTTTGTGCTGGCTCCTGGACCTGCTCTTCTCACAACCCTGCGCCCGCTGACCGTAGAAGGGATTCTAGTGATCCCATAGGTGTCGTTCTCACCGACAATGCCGCATCCCATCTAAATACTTTCGTTGAGTTGTGTGATATGCAAAATAAAACTGATGTGGATAATGATATTGTTAAATTGAATCTATTTCAGTTCTCTAAATGAGATCGTGCTAAACTTGGTTTTCATCTTTGCCTAAAAATAGTATTGATTCATGGAACAAGTGTAAAGATGCTTTTATTTCCAAGTATTTTCCTCCCGCTAAGATCATCTCCCTTAGGAACGATATATTGAATTTTAAGCAACTTGATCATGAACATGTTGCACAATCTTGGGAGAGGATGAAATTGATGATAAGAAATTGCCCTACTCATGGTTTTAGTTTACGGATGATCATACACTTTTTTATGCCGGATTGAATTTTGCATCTAGAAATCTTTTAGATTTCATCGAGGGAGGTACTCCTAGATAGTATTATGGCTAATTACTCTCAATGGCATACCGAAAGATCTTCTACTAGTAAAAAAAGTGCATGCGATTGAAGAAATTAATACTTAGAGTGGAAAGATGGTTGAACTTATGAAATTGATTACTAGTAAGAGTGCTCCTATTGATCCTAATGATATGCCTTTGTCCACTTTTATTGAGAACAATAATGAATCTATGGATGTGAATTTTGTTGGTAGGAATAGTTTTAGTAATAACGCATATAGAGGTAATTTCAACCCTAGGATGTTTCCTAGTAATTCCTCTAATAATTATGGTAATTTCCATAGTAATTCCTACAAAAATTATAATAAAATACCCTCTGATCTTGAGAACAATATTAAAGATTTCATTAATTCTCAAAAAGTTTTCAATGCTATGGTTGAAGAAAAACTGCTCAAGATTGATGATTTGGCTAGGAACGTTGATACAATTTCTCTTGAGATTGATTCTTTGAAGATTAGATCTATGCCACCCAAGCATGATATTAATGAATCTCTGAAAGCCATTAAAATTTCTATTGATGAATGTAAAGAAAGAACCGCTAGGATGCGTGCTAAGCGAGATTGGTTTGTAAAAGCGTGTTCTTCTAGTTTTTGCAAAAACAATGATGAAGATCTTGAAGCGATTGGTGTGACTCCTATTGAATATTTATTTTCTAATATAAATCTTGATAAATATGGGACTGGATATGAGTCAATTTTAGCTAGAAGGTGTCCGAGTGATTCGGAGTTTAAGATCTTAATGAAAAAATTGATAAAAGTGGGATTGGAGAGGTCAAAACTTTAAGTAGCGATGAACCCGCTCTTTTGGATTTCAAAGATTTTAATTATGATAATTGTTCTTTAATAGATTGTATTTCCTTGTTGCAATCCATGTTGAATTCACCTCATGCTTATAATCAAAATAAAGCTTTTACTAAACATATCGTTGATGCTATGATGATATCTTTTGAAGAAAAACTTGAGTTGGAAGTTTCGATCCCTAGAAAACTTTATGATGAGTGGGCACCTAATATTAAGATTAAGATTGAAGATTATGAGTGCAATGCTTTGTGTGATTTGGGTGCTAGTATTTCCACTATCCCGAAAACTTTATGTGATGTGCTAGGTTTCCATAAACTTGATGATTGTTCTTTGAATTTGCATCTAGCGGATGCCACTATTAAGAAACCTATGGGAAGGATTAATGATGTTCTTATTGTTGCAAATAGGAATTATGTGCCCGTTGATTTCATTGAGCTTGATATAGATTGCAATCCTACATGTCCTATTATTTTTGGTAGACCTTTCCTTAGAACGATTGGTGCAATTACTGATATGAAAGAAGGAAACATTATATTTCAATTTCTGTTACGGAAGGGCATGGAACACTTTCCTAGAAATAAAGTTAAGTTGCCATATGAATCTATTATGAGGGCTACTTATGGATTGCATACCAAACATGACAATACTTAGATCTATGTTTTATGCCTAGCTAGGGGCGTTAAACAATAAGACCTGTTGGGAGGCAACCCAATTATATTTTTTTGCCTTTTGTTTTTGGTTCTCTTTTTCAATAAATACACATTATTACCTCTATAGTAATTGTGTTTTGGTGTTTTAATTAGTGTTTGAGCCAAGCAAGACCTTTGGGATGGTCAATGGTGATAGTTGATTTGATTCTGCTGAAAAACAGAAACTTTTGAGTCTAGTAACAGAATTGTTTAAATTCATTGGAGCATGGAAAAATTCTGAATTTTCTACACAAGATTGATATACAAATTGCCCATATTGTCCTTAATTTTTAGAATTTTTGGAGTTACAGAAGTATACAAAGTTTTCAGATTACTACAACCTGTTCTGTTATTGACAGATTCTGTTTTCTATGTGTTGTTTGCTTATTTTGATGAATCTATGGGTAGTATCGGGGGATATGAACCATAGAGAAGTTGGAATACAGTAGATATAACACCAATGTAAATTTAGAATGAGTTCACAATAGTACCTAAAGCGGTGATTTATTTTATTATGCTAACGGATCTCATGAGTTTTCTGTTGTGGAGCTTTCAATTTTTGGGTAAAGATTTTATGGACTATGGAATAAGGAGTGGCAAGAGCCTAAGCTTGGGGATGCCCAATGGACCCCAAGGTAATATTCAAGGACAACCAAGCATCTAAGCTTGCACTACAAAAAAATAAACTTCCGTGATGATACGTGTTTGTCACAGTAGGTTACGTTTTCCGTCATGCATGTACATCCATGACAATTTTATGACAGAATCAAGATAGTCATACCTGTGCTGTCGTAGAAGTGTTCCATGACATTACAAAAATTATCATCACGGAAGTGTCCACTTCCATGACGATAAATCGCGCGTCACAGAAGTGCTTTCGTCAAGGGTGACCGACACGTGGCATCCACCGTAACGGAACGCCGTTAAGCTATCGGGTCCGGTTTTCGATCCGGTAACCCGTTAATAGCCCCGACCAATGGGGATTTTCCACGTGTAAAATCATCATTGGCTGGAGGAAACACGTGTCGGCTCACCGTTGGGACAGATGTCATCCACTCATTGGACCCAAAGCGCCTATGATACGTCGACACGTGGCACGGCCCAACAGTGGCCCATAAAGTTTAAATGGGCCGGCCCAACTAAAGGCCCACAAGATTTTGCGACCCATAATGGGACGGCCCAGCTAAAGGCCCATAAGATTTTGCGGGCCATAATGGGCCGGCCCAGGTAAAGGCCCACAAGATTTTTGCGCGCCATAATGGGCCGGCCCAGGTGAATGCCCACAAGATTTTTGCGGACCATAATTGGCTAGCCCAGCTAAATGCCCATGAGATTTCGCCGACATTAATGGGCCGGCCCAGCTGTAGGCCCACAAGATTTTGAGGACACTAGTAGGCCGGCCCATTAACTGGCTACCATGTTTTAATGGCCTGCCACGTTCCGGGCCTAATAATGGCCCATATGAGATCCGGCCCGTTAAAAGCCTACCATGTTCTGGGCCAAATTACACCCCAGATCAGGTCCGGCCCTTTAAGAGGCTTTGGGCTAAATTATGGCCCATATCAGATTCGGCCCGTCAACTGGACGCTACGCTTTTGGGCCCATTTGCTAAAGGCCCATTTAGTAATTCGGCCTGATATTAGTTTCGGCCTGTTAAGGGCTCATTTAACATTTCGGCCCTATATTAATTTCGCATGTTAAAAGCCCGTCATATAGTTGGGCCTAACTACGGCCCGGTTTGCATCCGGCCTGCTCGCAGCCGATAATCTGATTGGGCCAAACAAGGACCGAGACAATTTTGGCCTGTTATAAGCCCATGATTTGATTGGCACAGTCATGGGCCGGGGTCTATTTCGGCCTGCTGCCGGCCCGTGAGCTGTTCGGCACATTTCAGGCCCAACCTACTTTTCAGCCTCCTAAAGGCCCATTGAGTTTTCTTGGGAAAATAGGGCTGGCGGTTTACTCGGCCTATTAAAGGCCCGAATCTACTAGTGGGCCAGTTTACATTTAGGCCTGTTAACGGACCAAGATGACGGGGCCCATGATGTGGATCATACATGGTGATTTGCATGACGGCCCGATTATGTACCATAATTTTACGGTTTGGCCGGTTTACTGCGAAGACAGGATATATGTACAGTAAAATAACTGCAGCATCGTGAATAAGAAAAAAACCTAGACTATACAATAAATAAATTACGGCATATTACATCCACTGGGCATCAAAGTTCGCCACTATGATAATAAAGCACAAGCAGACAGTAGATTACATACATTGGGCATCAAAGATCGCCACGAGTGCAACTAAACACGCCGACAAAATAATATACAAAACCGACAGCACTTCAATAGATTTCAAGAAAGGTTAGCCCTACTCGGGAGCTGAAGCGCAAGCAGCTGAGCAAGCTGGTGAGACTGCACTTGTTTGACACTTATATCCTCCTCACTCTGAAAGATAAACAAGCAGACAGATGACATGTTTTGCACATGTAAGTATCAGTGCTGACAATTCATCACTTTTCTTACAGATGAATAAAGTGACACAGTTTAAAATAGCATTAACACAATATGGTATTGTTCAGGTCAAGACATGGCAGGAAATGACATTGTGAAGGAGTTGGCAGCTTCACGACACCACTGGATTACAGATCAAGAACTCATAAGTATCAATGGTTAGTGTGCTGTCAATTTATCCCATTTCAGATTGGCAAAATAAGATCACTTGCTCTGTATAGTTTAATTTACATGGTATGAAGAAGGAACTTGGTTGTACAACTAAAAACTTAAATTGAGAAGGACAAACTTTTGTTTATGAACTGGAGTACATAATAAACTTTAAACATGCAATTTGATGCAAACACCAAAAATAAACAGCTGTTGCAGTCATGCCTAACCAAATATACACAACAAAGTTTGAAGGCTTGAGAAGGACAAACTTACATTATTGGTGAAGGCAGGCTCTATAAAGCCCTTGTCCATGCTGATGGGGGGGGCAATTCAAGAAGTTTACCACAGAATCTTCTTCATAAGCATTGCCTTTATTCTACATTTTGTTAAGAGTAAATATAGATCTGACAATATAAGAAAAAATGGAGAATATTTAAGATAAGATGAAGAGTGATGCTACATAACCAAGTAGCTATAAATGTAAGTACAACGATACAGGAAAAAGGTACAGCCAAGAGCAATGCAGAGCTAAACTTCCTCAGTACCATCGGTGTTATCCAACCTTATGGTAAGAGTAAATATAGATCTTATGTGTAGAAAATGGAGGGCAAAGGAAAATAAGCTGCAGAGTGATGGTACATGAACAACTACCTGTCAATATAAGTACACTGATAAAGGACGGCAGGTACTTACAAGAACAATGCAGAGCTAAAAAATTTCATTGGCATTTGATATATTCTACACTAATGTAACCATTCATACAGATCAGATAATTTGGAGCGAACAATTGATAAGCAAGCTATCATGCATGCTGCTGTCACATAATGAACCAGGTATGTATGCAAGTACAGTGATACAGGAAAACAGGTACTAACAAGAGCAAAGCAGCGGGCAGCATATTTGCGATATCCTGTCGTTCTTTTTAAACCGGAATTCTTTTTTGAGCAGATTTCCTGCAAAAAAGATCCATAAGGCACATGCGGAAAAGTAGAAGTTCAAATTGTCATGCGATATCATAGACAGTACCTCATCCTCGGAATGAGATCAGTGCATAACAAGGTTTTTCCATTCAATGTCTTCTAAATTTAGCACAGGAGACTTCACCAGAAATTCGTTTATAGACTTGCCATCAAAGTGTGATTTCCTCAAGTAACACTGATACTGCTGCAATGCTTCCTTGAAAAGCGCAACCAAGCTTTGCTCATCATGACTATCCAGATTGACCCTCGCCTACTTACAACAATGTAATATAAATCATTGATGTGTTCAATCAGCAGAAAACAGGAAAATAATCACCATGAATAATAGCACTTACACGTAAGTGGGACAGGAAGATGTGAAATGGTGCTTGTCTTCACTATAATCTTCCCATGATGGGAATATATGCACGTAGTCCCTAACAACATTGAAAGCATTGTCTTTTAAACTGCGAATAACTAGAATGGGGTTCCAATCTGCAGGAATTGGCCGTCTCTGCAGTTGGGATAGGTCTTCTGCCGGTGGACTTGCTGTACTTTTTGCTGGAGTGGGATTTTTCTGTGGTACGGCTGGTGCTATGGGAACTGAAATCGGCATACCTTTTGCTGGAGTGCAGGTCCTGTGTGGTGCGGCTAGTGGTGTGGCCAGTGAAGTATGGGTACAGTCTACTGGAGTCAGTCCTACGTTTTGTATCACTGGTTGTATAGCCAATATAAGTGGGGTGATGTCTGATTTCTCCGGCACAACCACGTTTTTCAAGGACTTTGCAGGTGCTCCTTCAGGTTCAGCAATCACCCTCTTCCTTTTTGATGTCTGATGCACAAGAATAGCATCTGAGTGGAAAAACATGGTATGATGACAGATGGAATATGTATTGATAATGGATGGGCATGGCATCTTGACATATATGATGAGTAAACTAAGCAGATGGCGGTGCAACAAAGTAGAAGAAATGCAAGACAACATATGCAAGATACGCACAATCAATAAAACTGTGCCAAATTAGAACAGGCACCTTGATGGGTGAACAGGACAGGCCTTCTGCCTTTGACTCCTCGAGGTTAGAATAGTCATTAGGATCATATTCTGAACAAGAATCAACAGGTGGTGAGCGTATGAGTTTCATTGCATCCAGAATGGCACTCAATGCCTTGGTGCCAATTTTGTAAGTCATTGCGGTGTTTAGCTTCAAGAGTGGACTGCTGCTAGTGTGACACAAAACAGCTAGATAGATCATAGTGTAGATATAACGGGAAAACCATAAGCATCAAAGTAAAATGAGCAAAGTGGAACTTGCTGGAATATATGTGCTAGTATTGCCGGTACAGCTAGAAAGGCTTCGGATACCAGCTCTCTTCAACTGAAGGTGCCGTACTGTTAATATCAGTTTAACTCTCAAAGGCGACACAGCTCCCCGCATTTCCTTGCTATTCTTATATGATTCAAGTGGGCAGGCCACTACAAATCCTATTCCCATGTTTACAAAATCCTACGAATCAAAGAGGCCCGACGAGTTCAAAGTGTCCATACCAACCGACCGTATAGACCTCCACACTGCAAATGTCCCTGCTCATATTCACTACAAGGAACATACTGTACTACTATCATACTCCCTCCGTTCCAAAATATAAGTCTTTGTAGAGATTTCCACTATGGATCACATACAGATGTATCCAGATACATTTTAGAGTGTAGATTCACTCATTTTGCTCCATATGTAGTCCATGGTGGAATATATACAAAGACTTGTATTTAGGAACGGAGAGAGTACTTATTAAAGAAGAACAAAAGAGGAACATGGTAAAGAAGAGCAAGCAGATTTTGGATAATAAAATATTCATTGCACAATGCCCACACATGATGAACCAGAGCGCATTAAGAAAGCAACTCCCTGTTGTCTCTCTATATGTGGTGCACGTGCTTTTTCAAAAGTAAAGTAGGAACATTAGCTGACCAATTAAATGTTATCTGTTTTATTAATATGAGCATCATATCAGATTCGTACTTGAGCAAAAAGTTTGGAATTATGAGTGGCACGTTGTTTAGCTTGATGGATTCAGGAGCAGTACTAAGCAGGTACGATGATGGTACTGAATATAAAGGCATGTCTGCATTTGGGTCAGTCGACCATTTCACGCGGTTGGATGAAGATCCTACATCTCCTAACCCTTCTTCTTCCTCGTCTCTGATTCTTCCCATACAGAACACCGCACGGGCCGCCGTCCGGACCATCGGCCCCCACCGCCTGTGTTCCTCCGCCACCCCCACCCCCACCCCCGCCCCCACCCGCGTCGAGTTTCCTTCGTTCGGCGAGGCCCCACCACCGCCCCCAACAACCAAAGTCCCCACCCGAGCCCCTTCGTTCGCACCGGCGAACTCCGGCGAGCTTTGAAAAATCGACTGACCCAATTTTGAAATTTAGTCTACTGTGATTTAACTAGTGTGGAATATAAAAGGGGAAAACCATAAGCATTGGGAGTATAGTGTTGAGCGTGCCATGGCAGATCTGAAGGTGCAAACCAGACAAAGGCAACTTCGCAACCAATGTTTGCTCTCAACTAGCAAGTAAGTGATGGAAAAGAAATCAGAGTAAAGTAGTGGCGATCTAGTTTCTTGGTGCGATAAATAAGTTGACCAGATACGAAAGAGTACCGCCTCTGGTGCGGCACCGTGTATGCATCTGCTAAGAATTTGACGGTGCTGCGGTAGCGATGGCTGTCGGCGGGGTGGAAGCAGATATAGGAGGGTAGACGGTGGCGGCGGGGCACGGTGGACGAGACGGTCGTAGGAGCAGCGCCGGCAAGGTGGACGACGATGGGGATGAAGCGAGAGGACGGGATGCAAGGATCCCGGTCCGAAGCCATGGATGAGAGAGGTTGATCTCTTGTAATGGACGGCGGCGTCGGGGTATCAGCTCCGGCATGGTGGAGGAGGACGGCGGTGGATGGGGTGGCGGATGGAGGAGGCTGGGGTGGAGAGGGTGTTTTGGCGCCCACGGAGTATGAATGGGGAAATGGAGGTGGAGAGGAAGGGGGGAACCATGTCTTCAGGGCGCGCTTGTCTCAAATGCGAGGCAATTTACAAACTTAGCCCCCATTTCAAATTTCCTACATCACAGCAATGTTAGTCGGTTGGGGATAGGACGGTAATCTCGCATACACCGAATATTTGCCGACGAGAGTTTGTTTTTGGCGCCCACCGTGTATGAATCGGGGAGGGAGTCGATTTCGGCCGAGGGAACACTGTGTTTTGGCGCCCACCGTGTATGAATCCGGGTGAGAGGCGATTATGTCACGTTTGAGTGAAATTACAAACCCACCCCTATCGAAACCTATAGAAATCGAGCAGATAGGCTTTGCGTGGCAGGGATAGGCAGTAGTAATTTCCATCTCGCAAATTTTGGTTTCGGGCGGTTACTGCGACTTTCCCCGCTTCGTTCAAATTTTGCAGAGTGCACGTTTACCGTGCCAACTCAATCGAATCCCGTTTGTATTCTATTTTTTTCGAGCGGGATCCATTTTCGATTGGAATAAAATTCTATATACATCATTTTTTATATATACTTTCAAAAGCACAACAAAGATCTCTGCTCCTTTATTTGTATAATATGCTTTACAAATACAATGATCTCAAAATCATAAGGTTGAATTCAAAAAATTAAACCAAATTATGTTCTACTAAAATGTATGGATCAGTAATATCTACATATTAAAGAACATAGATGCGCATGAATTCATATGAGTATGCATGTTTGATAGATCAATTTTGGTTCGAGTATGGATTACATGTATCATCATCTCGAATTCAAATATTTGAATCCCTTTTATGTTCACTCCTTTCACGCCCATCTCTCTCGCATGCATGCTCCTTCATGTAGCTATCACTCTCTTTTCTCCAGCTCACCCGCACGCTCACTTCATGTTTCTCCTATCCTCGCAAACATGGTCTCTCGACGTCTCCCTTGAGAAGTGTCACACTCTCCCTATCATTATACATTACACGGTTTTCATTATCTCTCACATCTCTACCGTTCTCTCGTATCACTAGGTACCTAAGCTTTCCTTTTCACCGCCACACGCACAGTCTCCACTCGTCTTTCACTTTGTGTTTCTCTCTATGGGAATCTCTCACACACCCTATATGTCTCTAGATATGAATCATACCACTAAAATTACTCTCTCTCTCTCTCTTGTAGACACAACATTTGTTGTGGTCTCCTTTTCGTCTCCATCCCAGACTGATATTATTCATTTGTTTACCGATCAGACAAACTCCACCCCTCTCTCTCACACAAACACACACAACTCCTGCTTCCACTCCCCTTCCCGACTACCGTCTCTCTCTCACACACACAAAACTCTCGCTTTCGCACCCCCGTCTCGTATTTCTCTCACAAACATTTATCGACTAGCCTCTAGATAGGTTTATACACCCGCACACTCGTGCTTCCACTACGGCATACATGTCTCTCTCCCGCTCCTTGTATCTATGTAGATTTTTCTTCCCTTCTTGAGACACGCGCTCTCGATCGTGCACACACACACTATCGCCTCATTTTAAGCTGATACCTCTCGCACACACACTCTTTGTGTCTTTGTCACATATGCACTCTGTCCTCCTCCTCTCTCCCTCTCTCTCACACACACATGGGCTTTTTGCAACAACTAGCAAGATGCCCATGCATTGCACGGAACATGAAGATGCATTTGTATGAGTAGTTTATCTTGTGGGAGAAAAGGATGAACAAGGGAAGGCCTTATTTGCAAGTGTGGAGAGGGGCGTGGGTATCTTTTTGCAAAATTGCCATAGTTTCCTTCCTATCCGTCAGATATAGATCGGACGGCCTATATTGCAGGATGGCAAGCACACGATCATCACCGACTATGCTTTTTATAAGAGTAGGGATAAAAAAACAGAGTTGGTGATGATGGTGGGCCTGCCATCCTGCAATATAGGCCGTCCGATTTATATCTGACGGATAGGAACGAAACTATGGCAATTTACCCGCACTGCTCTCCACATTTGCAGATAAAGCCTTCCCTCGTTCATCCTTTTCTGCCACAAGATCTTGATGTTCCGTGCAACGCACGGGCATCTTGCTAGTAAGAGTAGAAATTAGACATATACCACTTCTCGAATCTTGAAACCAACAACATTCCTCCCTTATCTCATCAAAACCGCCAAAGGAATATATTTTGAGTGAAACATAACATTTTTTTAGTGATATACGTATTTCAAAACTAGACTTTTTTCTATCAAATCGGTGAATATGTATTAATCTACTCAGATCGTGTGGCAACGCATTGGCACATTTCTAGTAGTTATTATAATTTTGTGGACACCAGACAAACGGTGGAGTACATATACGAAGAGAAGAGGCACACGCACGTAGTCGGTCTCTCGCTGTCTCGCACACATGAGTGTTACGTAAAGGCAACGTTAACAAATAAACCCTAAAACCCTAGGTGCACGATTGCTACATTCGCAGGTACTGGGTACGTGGTGGAGCGCACCTTTGTAGGAATAGTCAGCTCGCATGATAATTTGATCCGTAGGAGTTGATGGTCGGGACCAGAGGTGAACGACTTGGAGCCGGTGGCTCGCCAGTTGCCACAGATCGAGTAGCCACGTTTAAAATATCATTTTTTAGCGGGGTTAAGAGTTCCAATTTTCAATGGCGCGTTATAAGTACTAAGTAGTTTTTAGAACGATTGGTATGGAGTGAAAATGGAATTCATAGTACTACCTACTACGTACCTCCTTGGCGTATGGTTGTATGGGTTTATGTTGCGAGATGTTGAACCTGGTAGTTCTAGGGCAAATACTATGTTTAGATTTAGATGTTGGTTTTCAGTAATGAAAATCGGAAGGGGGAACCCTTCTTTGATTAAAAAAACTACTACCTCCGTTCTGGTTTACTAGTCCCCATCGTTTTTTGGGTCAAAGTTTGTCCACGAATTTTACTTGTAAACGTTGAATGGAAAACGAGATTTTATTATACGCAAACAAAAAAGGACTGGAGGGAGTGATTGCTCTGACACGGACGCAACCTCTCATAGCGCAGGCATTGAACCGGCGCGCCGGCCAAGAGGGCCCCACTCACTGCAGGCCCGGCTGAACACGCCTCCTCGCCGCATGCAACCGGCTTCTGACTGCCCCGCCTGCCTTCATTGAATCCACGCATGTGCCGGCAACACGTCCTTCCGCGAGCCGGCCGGCATTTTAGAACACAAAAAGTGACCAAAATATAATTAATTATGCATGGTCTTGACTTGTTGTGCTCGCACTGGTAGCAGGAACTAGAGGTTTTTCTTTATTCATAAATCTCCTCAATTTTTTTTGGCTTTGAAGTGAATCATGGCTGTGGACATTATGTATGAATGTGGAGATATCTGTGAACATGAGTTTGATGTGGAAGTTGAACTTGGAATGTCGGGCTTGCGCGTGAACTATACCATGTCCAATGCTTCGTATGTTATTGTTTGGAAAGTAATTGCTGTTATTACATGACCCGAAAAAAATATTTTGTGCCACATCAGTAGATGCACGGACATCACAATAGGCATGCTGACTAGATAAACATTTGAACCTATCTACTATATAGGAAATTTTGTATGGACAACAATTTTAGATAGCAGGAGACGCCTAGCCTGCTCTGCCTCTGCTAGCTTATTTCTGGCTTCTTCCATCTCTTCTTTGGCATGGGTGAAGAGAGCATCTGATTGCTCTTTTCGCTTCTTCAGGAACTCAGCTACATTCTCAAGGGCTGCTGCACGCTTTCTTTCAGCCTTTACTAGAGCCACGAGGACACAAACAGCTGACGACTCCACCTGGCTTGTGTGTAATCCAGCATCATCTGGGAATTTGCACCTTGTGTCTAATCCAGCATCATTAGGGAACTGGCACCTTGTGTGTAATCCAACCTCATTCTGGAAACATGATCTTGAGGTTGACCATACTTCCCTCCTCGCAGGAACTGCATCCTGACATGAAGTTACTTCTTTTTTAGATAATTACTCAGAGCAACCCAGATCAATTTAGTAGAAGCCAGATAAACTGAACTGGGAGAAGTGAATTCAAAAGGAAAAAATATAAAAACAGACTACAAGGTGAGAACACCCACGTCCTACATCAAGCTAAAAACGAAAGCATTAGGATGATTAAGACTCTTCTTATGACACATCGAAGAACACGAGGCTTAAGAGAAACAGAAACTACAACATATACACATCGAAGAACACGAGGCTAAACGAAAGTAATTGAAAGGGTGTTACTTACCAAAGCTCGTTTTACAGGTTCGGTGCAGCTCCTCTTTAACTTGCCACGCTCCTTGAAGATGTCCCCAATATCCCGTGTTTGGTCTTCATTGCTCCTCTGCATGTTCGCACTCGTGGTTTTAAACTCTCAACCTGGCAAGAAAAATATACTACTAGTAATACTCGCGCATCTTGTGGGCGACATTAAAGCACTCGTCTGCCATGTTAGAACATCTCCAACAGAATCGCAACGCGCGGCGCTTTAAAAAAGCGTTTACAGTGCTGAGATCGAGAAGTAGAGATAGAGAGTAGAGGATAGTTCTCAGCATAGATAGATAAAAAATAGATTATTCAACTACTCCTCGTCGTCCGACTCCTCCTCGGTGATGTCCTCCTCTGACGTCTGACTGTAGGCGTGAAGATACTGATCGTCGTCGGATTCCCAGGGCGATGCTGCTCCTAGCCTCATGTTGAATTGAGTGTCCGCTTTTCGCCTACGCTTGTCCTCGCGATAGGAGGCTCGCTCCGCCCTCTTATCCCTCTCTGCCCTCCTTTGCTCGTAGAACTCATGCTCGTTGATGATGTCCTGCGGGAAGCGTTGGCGCCATAGCGCCATGGCTTCCTCGTCCATCTCGGTGATGCCGAGACGGTGCTCCCACCTCCGGTTGTCGCGATGATCCTCGTCGGTGATAAGCCGCGGCAGAGGCGCGAGCTCCTGTGCCCACTCCCGCATCGGTACGTTGGGGAAGTTCAATGTTCTATGAGGCCACCGGAGATGCCACGCTGCCGCGTCGTACGCACGAGCGGCCTCGTTGGCGGTGTCGAAATTGCCGAGGCCGAGGCGCATCCCGCGGAACCGGATCTCGGTGGAGAAGCCGCCGGAGGGGCGCGCGCGGACGCCGCGGTATCCCCAAGTTTCCCGGCGACGCGGCGGCATGGTGGCGCGGCGGCGGCGAGGCGAGAAAGAGCGGGGAGAAAGCGGTGGCGAGGCACAGAGCGGGGAGAGAGCGGTGGCAAGGCAGAGAGCGGTGGGAGGGCGTTGGATTTTATAAAGCACGCCGGACGCCGCGCGCCAAAACTAGCGCACACCCGGCCACTTTTTCCCACGCGCGCGCAATCCTTTCCCGACGTCTCTGCTATCTCTACTCTCTTCTCTACTGTTATATTTATTTTATATTTAATATTTATCTCTACTTCTCTACTCTCTATTTTTTCTCTCTACTTTTTCCCTACTCTTATAAAAACAGAGTTGGTGATGATGGTGTTCCTGCCATCCTGCAATATAGGCCATCCGATTTATATCTGACGGATAGGAAGGAAACTGTGGCAATTTTGCAAAAATATACCCACACCCCTCTCCGCATTTGCAAATAAGGCATTCCCTCGTTCATCCTTTTCTCCCACAAGATAAACTACTCATACAAATGCATCTTGATGCGTGCAACGCATGGGCATCTTCCTAGTTCTAAAAAACTATCCATCATTTGCCACACTACTGGTTGTAGATGAAATACCTACCCAAGCACAGCGCGATACAGGAGCGACGCACAATTACAAGCTGATATTTTGTTGGACAATAGGGGCTATAACCAATTACTTTTACGGGAACAATAGCACCCAGGAAATTTGAAGGGTAGGTATGAACAAAATTGGAGCTGCACATGTACTACTAAGTGATTGAATACACACATTACTAATCGAGGAGGAGAACGATGGTCGCGGCGGCCTCTGTGAGTCATGGTCGGCAACGGGAGTCAGTTCATTGAGCACGACGGTGGTGCTTCTGCGCTTGGCGTCGGCTTCCGGGAAGCAGATCCGAGACCGTGGAAGACGGTGCCGGGGAAGAGGCTCCGTGTACGATGACGACGGTGGACCAGCTCCAGTGCGGCGTATGAGGTCGTCGATGAGGCAGATGCGCTGCGGTGGAACAGTGCGCCGATGTAGAAGGGGAGGAGCACAAAGGCTGCGGTGCCGTGCAGAAGTCTATTTTGCGGTGGGGATAGAAAATGGGGAGTATTCAGGTGTACTACTCTGGGTGCCGGGGTGGGGTTGGCTGGGTAGGGTGTACCTGAAGTTACGAAAACAGCCCCCTACCAACCGTCATCCGTAGGCCTGTTCCGAAGGCTATGATGGTAACTTCCACTGCTCAAATCAGGGTTGCAGGAGATTTTCCCGCCGACCTCAAAATTTTGTGACACCGAACTCCCCGTGTGGCGTGTTGGGTGATTCAGCTAAGCAACTAGCGAGTAGTACTTGTCAGAGTAATGGGCCACGGGTAGCCTAACCCGAGCCCCCAAACCTTTCAAGACGTCGGGGCCGGCTGCGCCCCTCAAGACGCCAAGATAGATCTCCACCTTCTGACGGCCGATTGGCCGTACGGCCGACTGTCAGAAGGCGGCCGAGTTCCAGAAGACGGCATCACGATTGGACGACTCCTAGCGGGCGGCCTCTAGAGAGGCCGGCCCCTAGCAGTCGGCCCATGGCGCCCTCAAAGTCTGCGCCCTCATCAAGGAGACAAGACAGGGTATGGCTACAGCATAGCCATCCCCCGAATCCAGGGTCGGGCGTGGCCACAGTGCCCCGTACAGGCGGAGATCTCCGCACGACGCGACACTGTTGCCACTCTGCCCCTGACATCACTCCTATCAGGCGAAGCCCTGTTCCCACGACCGCTTGTCAGTACGGCCTGAAGATGGCGGGCCCTGCCGGTCAGCGAGGGCCCGGAAGACGGCGGGGGCGTCACCAGTCGGACTCAAGGGAGGCCGGCTCCCAGCAGTCGGCTCGTTCCTTCCTCGGGGCCCTACGCCCCATTAACCAGATAAGACACGGAGTGGCTACAGTGATCTCCCGCTAGACGGCGGGACTGTAGCCACGCTCCCCTGACCAAGCAAGCGTCATTAGCATCACAACTACAGTAATCCGCAGCCGGCAAGACCCGCGAGCGGCGGGAGCGGCCTGTCGGCTCCGTACCAGACCAGTCGGCGGGGCCCACCAGGCGGCGGGCCCCTGCAGCCGGTGGAGGAGCCGGCGACCAGAGACACTGACAGCCGGGTCCTACACCCGGCAGATTACCAATGTACCCCTGAGGGGGTAGGCCTATATAAACCCCCCAGGGCACCCATGCAAAGGGTTCGGACCTGTTAGAACTAGACTCACACCTAGAGGAGGAGAGAGCGTGCCTGCCTTGTTCCACCTCTAGCAAACAGCTCAAGGAGCACCATTGTACCACTAGTGCCTTAGTGATCATGCGGAGACCCCGCAGAGCAGGACTAGGGGTGTTATCTCCACGGAGAACCCCGAACCTGGGTAAAGTTTGCCGGCGTATGTGTCTACGCCTCATCCCACTTCCAGGCACCGGCGACGTTCTACTTGCTCCCACCATGATAAGCCATCCTTTGGCATATGTCGCACCCAACCGCCAACATTTGGCGCCGACCGTCGGGCGAGGTGCACCGTCTCCCGGAGACCTGCTCTGGACGGGAACCTTGTTCCTTCCTGGCGAGCGCAGCCAGCCCGGCACGCTAGATGGCGTCTGCACCGATGCGCTGCGCGGCGCGGAGGTCGCCTGCACGGCGGGCTGCCTCGCTGATCTTGTTAGCGAGATTCGCCTCTCCCATGAGCCCGCGTCTGATGCGGGCACCGATGGCCCTGAGAGCCGCCTCGTGAGCCTCCTCGATCAGCTCCACGTTGCCAGCGAGCCTGCTGCTGACTTGGAGTCGGTTGGCTCCACCGACCCGATGTTGGTCGACTCCGACACAGCGTCGCTTGACGCGTTCCCCTCCAACGTGGATGTCTACGACGAGCCTCTTCCTCGCGCGGACAGCGGCGGCAGCACCGTCACAGAAGTGCTCGTCATCAGCCACGCCGAGCACTCTGACGGAGGTGGCCCAAATCCGTTGCAGGCGGCGATACAAGACCTGACTGCGCCCATCCCCGAAGACGCCAACGCCGAGACGCTGGAGGCACGCCGCGTCCAGCTCGTCGAGAGCGCCAATCGGCTGGCCAGCATTAGACGCCTTTCGGAGGCCTACCAGCGTGAGATGGACCATGTCGTCGGTGGCACGCCGGCTCCTGGTGGGCCTAGCCGCACTGGCCAGATCCAGCAGCGAGGCACAACCATCGCCAGCTTGTTCGGCACAGATCGTCCCGTCTACGCCACGCCTGCAGCAAACATACGGGCTGCCCAGGCGGCAGCAGACGAGCTAGACAAGCTCGAGGGCGACGAGCGTCGCCACATGACGGAGCGGGTCCAGCAGCTCCTCGACGCTGCTGCTGAGCAGCAAGACGCCGGGTGCCGCACTGAAGCGCCCAACCGGCGAAACGACGACCCGCCTCCTCGCCGAGACCAAGGCGCGACATCCCGGACGCCGACTGGTGGCGTCCGCGATAGAAGAGACAAGGAGCCAGCTGCTAGCCGCAGCCGGACTCGCATCACCATCGAGCGCGACCAAGACGGCCGCCTAAGAGCAGTGCAGCGATGAGACGACTGTCCGCCTCCTCCACCCCGCAGGGAGAGGCGCATTTCCTCGCCACCTATTGATCATCCGTCACTCGGCGACCGCCTTGGCCGCCGAGAAGGAATCGGGGAAAATGACGCCCGCCACCGGATCGATCGCCTCAATCGATCCCTGGTGCTAGAAGAAGAGGATGAGCTGGGTCCGCCTTGCTTCGGCCCCCGCATCCGAGATGAACCTTTCCCCAAAGGGTTCACGCTCCCGAGAGATACACCCAAGTACGCCGGCTCCGTGAAGCCGGAGGACTGGCTGGTCGACTACTCCATAGCCATCAGCATCGCGAACGGCAACAAGCGCGTTGCCGTGAAGTACGTTCCGCTCATGCTCTAGGGCATGGCCCGGACATGGCTGAACAGCCTGAAGCCTCGCAACATAAACAGCTGGGTTGATTTCACTGAAGCATTCATCCGCAACTTCACCAGCACGTACAAGCGGCCGCCCAAGCCTCGCCAACTCTCCTTGTGCGTCCAAGGCCCCAACGAGTCGACTCTTGACTATCTTACGCGCTGGGCCGAGTTGGGCAACTCGTGCGAGGGTGTGCACGAGGTGCATGCCATCGAGTACTGCACTGCCGGGTGCCGAGAGGGCACCCTCCTCAAGCACAAGCTTCTGTGCGACGAGCCGGTGACCCTCGACGAACTTCTGATCATAGGAGACAAGTATGCCACGGCCAACTCCTCCGTGAAGGCGGAAATTCAAGTCAACGTGTCAGGCAAGGTGACCCCTCAAGCTCCTCGGACCCCGGCTGGTGACACCAGTCGGAGACAGCAACCAAATGACAACAAGCGCAAGGCCATGCAGCCGGCTTCCTCGAGCCGGCAGGTGGCAACAGTCGAAGATCAGCAGCCAGAAGGGCCGCCTCCTCCCAAGCACCAGAAGGGCGGCAAGCCCAACTAGCTGCCCGCTTTCTCGTACGAGCAGACTCTAGATGCACCTTGCAAGTTCCATAGTGGTGCGAAGCCGTCCAATCACACAACTCGGAAGTGCCACTGGCTCACCAGGATCGCCAAGGGCGACGGACCCCAGCCTCCTCCGCCAGCCGGTCCGCCGCCTCCTCCTCCTCAGCAGCCGGCGGCCTTGCCAGTCGGTGCCATACAAGATGATTATCCCGAGGAGCATGGGGCCTACGTCGTGTTCACCAGCGTGGCCGACGACAGGCGCAGCAGACGGCAGCAGCAGCTAGAAGTGAATGCAGTAGCATCAGACACCCCCGAGTTCATGCATTGGTCAGAGAAGCCCATCAGCTGGAGCAGAGCTGACCACCCGGAGGTGATGCCAAATCCCGGCTCTTATGCCTTGGTGTTGGATGCCACATTTGCTATAGAGAGGCGAGCTGCTCGCTTCTCCCGAGTCCTGATAGATGGCGGCAGCAGCATCAACATTCTGTACAAAGATACCATGGAAAAGTTGGGGATCAAGCAAAGACATCTTCAGCCCAGCCGGACTATTTTTCATGGCATAGTTACTGGCCTTTCCTGCTCACCAATCGGCAAGACTCAGATAGATGTCCTCTTCGGGGACAAAAATCATTTCCGCCGAGAGCCAGTCTGGTTTGAGGTGGTGGACCTTGAGAGCCCCTATCATGCACTGCTTGGCCGGCCTACTCTGGCCAAGTTCATGGCGGTCCCCCACTATGCCTACCTCAAGATGAAGATGCCGAGCTCCAAGGAAATCCTGACCATAGTAGGAGACTACAAGAAGTCGTCCGCCTGCGCAGCAGAGAGCGGCCGGTTAGCCGAGTCCCTCGTGACCGCGGCTGAGAAGCGGCTCCTTGACCGGGTTGTGGCAATGGCAGGCAAGCAGCCGGAAATGTCACCCGACCCCAAGGAGTCGGAAGCTGAGGGCTCGTTCAAGCCGGCCAAAGAGACAAAGAAGATACCCTTGGACCCGGAGCACCCGGAGAGGTACGCTGTCATAGGTGCGAACCTTGACAGCAAATAGGAAGGCGAGCTCGTCGATTTCCTCCGTGAGAATCGGGACATCTTTGCATGGTCCCCCAAGGACATGTCGGGTGTTCCGACGGAATTCGTCGAGCACAAGCTACACGTCCGGTTAGATGCCAAGCCAGTCAGGCAGCCCTTGCGCCGCCTGTCGGAGGAGAAGCAAAGAGTTGTTGGAGAAGAGATAGCCCGGCTTCTAGCAGCCGGCTTCATCATGGAGGTATTCTTTCCAGAGTGGTTAGCCAACCCGGTCCTAGTGCTAAAGAAGAACAAGCAGTGGCGCATGTGTATTGATTATACCAGCCTCAACAAAGCATGCCCCAAGGACCCCTTTGCCTTACCAAGGATTGACCAAGTGATAGACTCCACAGCCGGATGCGAGCTGTTGAGCTTTTTGGATGCATACTCAGGGTATCATCAGATCAAGCTAAACCCCGCCGACAGGCTGAAGACCGCCTTCATCACGCCATTCGGAGCCTTCTGCTACCTGACCATGATGTTCGGCTTGAGGAATGCCGGTGCCACGTTCCAACGTTGCATGCAGAAATGTCTCCTCAAGCAACTCCGCAGAAACGCCCATGTTTATGTGGACGATGTGGTGGTGAAGACGGAGAAGCGTGGAACGCTACTAGAAGATCTCAAGGGGACCTTTGAGAATTTGCGCCGATTTCAGATCAAGCTCAACCCGGAGAAATGCGTCTTTGGAGTACCAGCCGGCCAGCTTCTTGGCTTTCTGGTCTCAGAGCGCGGCATAGAGTGCGACCCTGTGAAGATTAAGACCATTGAGAGGATGGAAGTGCCCACCCGACTGCTGGACGTGCAAAAATTCATCGGCTGCTGGAAGTGCCCACCCGTTTCATCAGTCGGCTGGGAGAGAAGGCTCTTCCCCTATACCAGCTCATGAAGAAGACCACTTTTTTTGAGTAGAACGACAAGGCGGATGAAGCTTTTCTCCAGCTCAAGAAGATGTTGACCACTCCGCCAGTTCTGGCGGCTCCGACTCCCAAGGAGCCCATGCTCCTCTACATCGCTGCTACCAGCCGGGTGGTCAGCACAGTCATAGTGGTGGAACACAAGGAAGAAGGCAAAGCACTACCACTCCAGAGGCCGGTGTATTACCTGAGTGAAGTGTTGTCCGCCTCCAAGCAAAACTACCCCCACTACCAGAAGATGTGCTACAGCGTCCACTTTGCCGCCAAGAAACTGAAGCCATACTTCCAAGAGCACCCTATCACTGTGGTCTGCACTGCCCCCCTTGCAGAGATCATTGGAAGCCGAGATGCCTCAGGCCGAGTGGCCAAATGGGCCATAGATTTGGCCCCCTACACCATCTACTACCAGCCTGGCACCGCCATCAAGTCACAAGCACTAGCCGACTTCCTCGTCGACTGGGCCGAAACCCAGTACTTGCCACCTGCGCCAGACTCCACCCATTGGCGAATGCACTTTGATGGTTCCAAGATGCGCACCAGTTTGGGAGCCGGCGTTGTCCTCACCTCTCCCAAAGGCGACAAGCTCAGATATGTGTTGCAAATTCACTTTGCCGCCTCCAACAACGTTGCTGAATACGAAGCACTCATTCACGGGCTCCGGCTTGCCAAGGAACTCGGCATTCGCCGGATCCTGTGTTATGGTGATTCCGACTTGGTGGTCCAGCAGTCGTCAGGCGACTGGGACGTCAAGGATGCAAATATGGCGAGTTACCGTTTCCTCGTACATCAACTCAGTGGATACTTTGAAGGGTGCGAGTTTCTCCATGTGCCAAGAAATGATAATGAGCAAGCAGATGCCTTGGCACGAATCGGCTCCACCCGGCAAGCAATACCAGCCGGCGTCGCCCTGCAACGCCTCCTCAAGCCGTCTGTCAAGCCATCGCCAGAGTCGGATCCGACTTGAGGACCCCAGCAGTCGGATCCGACTTGAGGACCCCAGCAGTCGGCACGGGGAATTCGACAGGCGACCTGGGGACTACAGCAGCCGCACCCGGCCAGGGGACTTCAGAACCCGGCTCGGGGACTGCAGCAGTCGGCCCAGGGACTTCATCGACTCAGCAAGCGGCAGCCGACTCCAACCCGCCGCCTCCCAGCCCAACCACCCTCGTGCAAGTAGCAGTCCTAGCAGTCGAAGAAATTGCAGCACCTTCATGGGCCCAGCCCATCCTCAACTTTTTGGTGAACAAAGAACTGCCGACTGATGAGATCTCGGCCCGGCAAGTGCAACGCCGGGCAGCAGCATACACCATAGTCAACAAAGAACTTGTGAGGCGCAGTGTCACTAGTGTTTACCAGCGCTGCGTAGAGCCGGAGCAAGGCCAAGCAATCCTCAAAGATATCCATCAAGGCGAGTGTGGTCACCACGCAGCTTCAAGAGCACTCGTGGCCAAAGCTTTCCGCCACGGTTTTTTCTGGCCGACTGCTCTAGAAGACGCCAAAGACTTGGTCCAGAAATACAAAGGGTGCCAGAAGTTCCGCTCCAAACCACATCAGCCGGCTTCTGCACTCAAGACTATCCCCATTGCCTGGCCCTTTGCCGTCAGGGGCCTCGACATGGTGGGACCATTCAAGACGGCACTCGGCGGCATGACTCATATGCTTGTCGCGGTGGACAAGATCACCAAGTGGATAGAAGCAAAGCCAATTAAAAAATTGAATGGTCCAACTGCTGTGACTTTCATCTCCGACATCACCATTCGGTACAGCATACCGCACAGCATCATCATCGACAACGGCATGAACTTCGCCGAAGGCGCCCTGGCCCGTTTCTGCGCGACGCAGGGCATCCGACTGGACTTAGCGTCTGTTGCCCATCCGCAGTCAAATGGCCAGGTGGAGCGAGCAAACGACCTCATTTTGTCCAGCATCAAGCCCCGACTGGTCGAGCCTCTGGAGCGTTCGGCCGGCTGCTGGCTCGACGAGCTGCCGGTCGTCCTCTGGAGCCTGCGCACAACTCCGAACAAGTCAACCAGCTTCACGCCTTTCTTCCTCGTCTATGGTGCCGAAGCCGTCATCCTGACGAACATAGACTTCGACTACCCTCGAGTCACCATGTACACTGAAGAGGAGGCAGAAGAAGCACGACAAGATGGCGTCGATCTGCTGGAAGAGGGCCGGCTGTTGGCACTCAGCCGGTCCACCATCTACCAGCGGAGCCTGCGCTGATACTACAACCGAAAAGTCAAGCCAAGATCCTTCCAAGAGGGAGACCTTGTGCTCCGGCTAATCCAGCGAACAGCCGGCCAGCACAAGCTCTCGGCACCTTGGGAAGGCCCCTTCATCATCAGCAAGGTGTTGGGCAATGACTCCAACTACCTGATCGATGCTCAGAAGCCTCGAGCACGCAAGAGAGACGACTCCGGAAAGGAGATGGAGCGACCATGGAATGCGAACCTCCTCCGAAGGTTTTACAGTTGATGCAGTATGTACCATGCCAACTTTTGTATTAAGTATGGAGACTCCGGGTCCCCCGAGAAGATCTCGGGGACTGCCCTGTTTTATCTATATGATAAGTATTACGCCTGTCATTTGTGTTATTTCATTTATCCGTCTGGCACCGGGTTTGACCAGTCGACCCGGGGACTTGCCGCCTTGTACTATGTAATGCTTCCTGCAGCCGGAAAAGTAATGTATTGGCACTCAAGCTTTCTCCTGCAGAGGCCGCAGCTCGCAGAGCGACTGTCCGGCCGGCAGGAGTTAAGGCAGAAGGGGTACCTGCATGAAAAATGGCTAAGGACCCAAAGCATGCACATAGTCCAAGCCGACCGGCTGCTGAGCAGCCGGCCGGCCGACTTCTACTTAACTTGCTAGAAAACTCTAAACCGGCTAAGTACTTGCCTCCCCAAAGTGGCTAAGTACTTGACTCAGCCACAGTCCGCAGAGCAGCTGTTTGGCTGCCAAGACGACAACCAAGGGAAGGCGGCAAAGGAAAAAAAGCCAAAGAGCAGAAAGCAAGGAAAGATAGAACTCGGCTAAAAATTTACACGTCAAAAGGCCCTTGGCCGACATCCAACAAGAGTTTGAAATACACCCCGCGGGTGGAATTGTGTGAAGTTAACAAAGTTGTCGAGACTGATAGACAGGTAAAAACAAAGATAAACTGGCGGCCTAGGGAGCAGCAGACGGCTTCGATTGAGCGGAGGAGTCGGTGTTGCCGGTTGGTAGAGCGGCCGGGTGGTCAGTCGCTGCTTGGTCGCCTTCAGTAGCAGCCGGCTCGCTCGGGCATGGGTCGTTGCTGGAGGCGCGGTCGAGCTGAGGCTGGTCGTCCGCTCCGACCTTTGGCGCCTCCTCTTCACCTTCCTCTTCCTCCTCTTCTTCTTCCTCGCCGCTGGAGTCGATCACCTTGGTCGAGTCCTCGCCGTCCTCCGGGTTCAGCCCGAACCACTCTAGTGGCGCCTCGGCGCTGTTCTCGGCTCGCTCAGGGATGAAGACGCTGGTGTTGGTGTACTCGGCGATTGCCGCCGCGCGCTTGACAAGGTCATCCTCTACTGCCACCAGCTCCTCTTGGGCCTCCTGCCGAAACGTGGTCAACTCGGCTAGATTTAGCCCAGGGTACCACGCCTTGACAAACTCCAAGGCCCGGCGCGCTCCAGCTCGGGCCGAGGAGCCCTTCCAGGCCTCAAGACGGTCGGCCGCCACCTCCAGCCAGTCGGCAGTCCGACTGGGAGTGCGCGGTGCCGGCATGTCCGGCCACAGGGCGGCGATCGCCTGGGCGCCGACACGCTGAAGACGGCGCAACATCCGATGAGCCGGCCGAAGACGGGCCTCGATGCTCAGGAGCTGCTCGCTAAGGGTCCGGGGGGCGTCGGCAGCAATCTGCGCACCTTTCGCCCTCCGTCCTTCGCGATCGGCTTCGATGGCCTGATTGGCGGCGTCAGAATGACCAGGGAAGAAGTCTGCCCAAACAGAAAGCAAAGAGCCAAAGTTAGAGACGAGAGGCCGGCTCGATCAACAGCCGGCAACTCAAAGAAGGAAAAAGAGGGAAGCTCACCATCAACTATGTCTTCAATCTCGCCAAAGCCGGCAGTCAGCATCGCCTCCTTGTCAGTCCAGGCAGAGCGTTCGGCCGCGAACTCGGCAAGGAGGCTAGTCTCCTTGTCCTCCGCCTCCTTCTGGGCCTTCTTGAGAAGCTCAGTCTGTTCCGCCAGTTGCGTGACCAGTAGGTCACGCTCTTCGACCAGCTTGTTGCATTCCGCTTCTTTGGCACGCAGCACGGTGTTGGCTTCACCCAGCTGCTGCTGAAGGGTGGCGTTGGCCTCTGCGAGAGCAGAAAAAGAAAAAGGCGTCAGTAACCAACAAAGAAGAAGCATAGTTGCAGGGGAGATCCGACCCGACTACTCAGCAGTCGGCCCGAATCTCGGGGACTACAGCCAGCGAGTGCGCCAGCACGCCCCTGCGGAGAAAGAAGTCGTCAATATCAACCCAAAGAAGATCAGTCGCCAGGGAGATCCGGCCCGACTGCTCAGCAGTCGGCCCGAACCTCGGGGACTATAGCTCGCGGGTGCGCCAGCGCGCCCCCGCAGAGAAATAAAAAGACTTACTCCGGCTCTCCGACAAGTCGACGGCACGTTGATCCGACTCCTGGACTTTGGAGTTGAAGGCGGCCGCACGGAGGTAATGATAGTCCTGCAGCAAAGACATTAGCACTCGGAGCTTGCCAATTAAAGTTCCGAGCCGCCTGCTCAGCAGCCGACCCGAAACTCGGGGACTACACCCAGTGGGTGCGCTGGCGCGCCCCCACGAAGCAATACAAGAATTAAAAATGAAGAAGCAAGAAGCGTACCTGGATGGCCTCTCGCGATTCCAGGAACGTCTTGTTGCAGTGCTTAAGGGTGTCGGCCTCGGCGCGGAGTTTGGCTTGAACGTCCAGGATCGCCTTGTTCAGAGGGCCCGTCCCGCCTCCCCGCACCCACCCAGTGGGCGCAGCGCTGGTCGCCTCGGTGTCCGGGATCGAGGAGCTTGCAGCGCCGGTCTCCAGCGGGCGTGGCGCCGAGGCCGCCTTTGCGAGCCGGCGGCGTAAGGGTGTGCGGACCCCGGGAGTCGGGCCCGTCACCATCTCGTTTCCGGGTGATGGCGCCGGTGGGTCGGCCGGCTACTTGTCTCGCGCCTCCTCAGAAGGTGGTGGCCGGGACACGATTACGTCCGGCATGGCGACGTTGCCGCTGTCCCTCTCCATGATAGGGTGCTCGCTGCCGGCTTCCCCAGTCTGCGCCACGAACTCCGGTGGTGGTGGCGCGGAGTTCATGGGGTGACAAACATCGCCGACTGACGGCGTGCGGCTTCCTCGGCCTGCTTCTTCGCCGCGGTGGCGGCCTCGGCGTTCGCCAGCTTCTTCAAAGCGGCGGCCTCTGCCCTGTTTGCCTCCACCTTCTCCAGGCGGGCGGCTTCCTGCTCCTCGCGTGCCTCCCGCGCGTTCTGCTCCGTCGCCTCCCGGAGGTCGGCGGCCGGATCGATCCGCCGGGTGGTGGTGGAAGTCTCCACCGACCCCACGATGGAGGCGGCGGCCGACTTCTCAAGAGAGAGCGGGGCCCTAGATCAAGGGAAACAAAGCGAAGAAACTTAGACAAGATCAGCAAGGAAGGAGAAAGTACGAGAGGAAGATAGTACTCACGCGGAAACCAGCTGGGGCTCCTTCACCGCCTTGCGGAAGCGGATGGCCTTCACGGCCGCTTCATCCCGCTTAGTCACCGCGGCCGAGCCCCTGGGCTTCTTCGGCCGACTGCCGAACAGGCTCGGCGTGGCCCTGCGCTTGTGCGCACCACCTCGGGCTGCCGGCACGGCAGACGAGCTCGCGCCCTGCTGGTCGGACCACGGCTGGCGGCGCGGGACGACTTCCCATGCGTCGTCGTCTGGCCAGTCCTCGAGGCTGGCTCCGAGCCCTGAGCCGCCTGCTGCGCTGCCCCCTCCCTCGGCATCGTCCTCCAAGGCTGCCGCCCCCAAGTCGGGGTCATCCACATCACTCTCCGCCCGGTCGGGGAGAAATAGACGCTCTGGCCCCGTGGTGCCGGCTGCCGGCTGGAGGAGGGGGCTCTGCTCGAAGAGCCGGTTGGCCGGGTTAGACAAACTGAACTCGGCAAAAAGAAAGAGAAAGGGAAGGAAAGGAAATTTACCATAGGCGGGGGGTCGGCGCGAGAATACGGCTCCTTGCCGAACTGCCACTCTTCCGTGAGCTTGTAGTTCGCAAGGTAGTTCACCATATGAGCTATCTCTAGGTGAGGCATCTCCTTGGTGCACAGCCGGCTTGGGTCCCAATGCCCGCTCATCTGACAAATCATGTGAGGGCGGCCTTGGAGCGGGAGCACCCAGCGCGCCACGAAGGCGGATAGCAAGTTGGGCCCGGTCAGGCCCTCCGACTGTACCAGCACCCGGAGCCGCGCGATGGCGGCGGCTCCAGAAGGCGATAGTGTCTTGGCCCGGTACGACAAGTTGGGCCGCCTCCCAGCCGGCGGGCCGGCAGCATAAGCCGGCAGGTTGACCCGGTCACCCTCCGCGAAAATGCTCTTCACGTAGAAGTACAACTGCTGCCACTTCTTCACCGACTGGATCAGCATGATGGGAGGAAATGGATTGTCGCCTCCCGGCCTCCGCACCACGATGAAGGCCCCGCATTGAGCCGGCACGCCCGCGACGACGGTGCCGAGCTTAGTGTAGAAAAACTCCCCCCAAAGCTCGATAGTGGGGAGGACACCGAGGAAGCCTTCGCATAGAGTGACGAAGGCGGACAACAGCACCACCGCGTTCGGGGTGAGGTGGTGAGGCTAGAGATTATAGAATTCGAGGAAGGCCCGGAAGAAGCCAGTCGTCGGCAGGCCAAGGCCGCGCAGGCAGTGCAAGCGGAAGACGACCCGCTCGCCCTCCTCCGGTGCCGGCGAGATCTCCCCCTCCAGCGCAAGGCGAACCCTCACGTAGTCCTTGCTGGGCAGCCGTTGCGTCTGGCGGAGGAAGTCGATGTGGTCTTCATGGACTGTGGAGCCATCCCAGGCTCCGGAGCCCGCCATGGGGGCGAGAGGTTGACGGACGGACTCGACGGAGACGAACTGCGGCAGCGCTTCGGCGGGGCCCGGGACGCTGCGGCAAGAGGAAGAAGAAGAAGGGAGAGTGGGGTGGAGGGGCGCGCGTGCTTCGCCGCTCCCTCTGCTCTCCCTACTTATAGCCTACGGGCTACGAAGCCGAGGGGGTGGGCGTGGGATCGTGGGATTAACTGTGCCCACGACCCCACGCTTCCGCCTTTACCGCGCGGGTTACTGCGCGCAGTAACTCCGCAGGGAAACCCAACCGCCCGCCTCGGCTGCAGCGGATCCGCTCGCAGACCGAGGCCCAGTGGTGGCGGGCCCGGCCTGCGGTCTCGTCCCGTCACGCGCGTGGGCTGGCAGGCCGACCCGGGTGGCTGGTGCCATGTGGCACGCCCACGACGGGCGGCGGGCCGAGAGGCTTACCAAGCACGCCACCTGGTTCCCGCCGATGCATTCGAAATTCCAGAAGGATCCGACTACACGTACCCGAGTCCTACCGACCGGCTCCGCAGAAGTCGGATGGAGCTTCCTTCGGAGCACCCGGAGGAGGAAACTGCTGAGGCTCCCCGGCTCCTCAACCGTGGCCCCTCACCAGCTTCGGGGACTACTGTCGGAGTAATGGGCCACGGGTAGCCTAACCCGAGCCCCCGAACCTTTCAAGACGTCGGGGCCGGCTGCGCCCCTCAAGACGCCTAGATAGATCTCCGCCTTCTGACGGCCGGTTGGCCGGACGGCCGACTGTCAGAAGGCGGCCGAGTTCTAGAAGACGGCATCACGACTGGCCGACTCCTAGCGGGCGGCCTCCAGAGAGGCCGGCCCCTAGCAGTCGGCTCGTCGCGCCCTCAAAGTATGCGCCCTCAAAGTATGCGCCCTCATCAAGGAGACAAGACATGGTATGGCTACAGCGTAGCCATCCCCCGAATCCAGGGCCGGGCGTGGCCACAGTGCCCCGTACAGGCGGAGATCTGCGCACGGTGCGGCACTGTTGCCACTCCGTCCCTGACATCACTCCTGTCAGGCGAAGCCCTGTTCCCACGACCGCTTGTCGGTACGGCCTGAAGACGGCGGGCCCTGACGGTCAGCGAGGGCCCGAAAGACGGCGGGGGCGTCACCAGTCGGACCCAAGGGAGGCCGGCTCCCAGCAGTCGGCCCGTTCCTTCCTCGGGGCCCTACGCCCCATTAACCAGAAAAGACGCGGAGTGGCTACAGTGATCTCCCACCAGACGGCGGGACTGTAGCCACGCTCCCCTGACCAAGCAAGCGTCATTAGCATGACGGCTACAGTAATCCACAGCCGGCAGGACCCGCGAGCGGCAAGAGCGGCCTGTCGGCTCCGTACCAGACCAGGCGGCGGGCCCCAGCAGCCAGCGGAGAAGCCGGCGACCAGAGACACTGACAGCCGGGTCCTGCACCTGGCAGATTACCAATGTACCCATGAGGGGGTAGGCCTATATAAACCCCCCAGGGCACCCATGCAAAGGGTTCGAACCTGTTAGAACTAGACTCACACCTAGAGGAGGAGAGAGCGTGCCTGCCTTCTTCCACCTCTAGCAAACAGCTCAAGGAGCACCATTGTACCACTAGTGCCTTAGTGATCATGCTGAGACCCCGCAGAGCAGGACTAGGGGAGTTATCTCCATGGAGAGCCCCGAACCTAGGTAAAGTTCGTCGGCGTACGTGTCTACGCCTCATCCCGCTTCCAGGCACCGGCGATGTTCTACTCGCTCCCACCATGATAAGCCATCCTTTGGCATATGTCGCACCCAACCCCCGACAGTACTAGTAAACTCTGCATATTAGGTTTGACCGAAGTCAAACTTCCTAAAGTTTGACCAAGTTTATAGAAAAATATAACATTTACCATAACAGATATGTATGATGTGAAAGTACATTCAATAATGAATCTAATGGTATTTATTTGTTATTGTATATGTTAATATTTTTTGTTATAAACTTTCTGAGAGTTTACAAAACTTGACTTTGACCAATGCTAATAGGCAGACTTAGATAAAAACGGAGGGTGTACACATTTGTTTTCTTAGTATGTAGTGAATTAATTTTTTGTTGAAATTGTGAAATAAATATATTAGGCTACTGACTTCGAATGTAATGGTCTATACAATTCAATAGTTACAATCATTGTCGAATTCCAAGATGTATGCGAGGTCTATACTACTTCACAACATGCTCATACTCGCATAATCCCAGTCAAATGATAATCAAAATGCATTTCATAGTTATTACTTTGTAGGATGCAACAAAACCAACAGTAACTCTACATCAGCCATTATAAAAGCAACATTTTGAACATATCCCAATGTGTGAATGAAACGTGCAGAGAGAGCTTGCGAAGATGGAGCAGATAGGGCGGGAAAGATTGTATGTATGTGGACGGGAGAGTAGGAGACAAACCTAACGAAACAGAAAGAGGGAGATAGAGAGAGGAAGAGAGAGGAAGAAGTTAGATTTGTGAGAAAGATGGATACATGTAATATACGTGTGCATCCGGATTCTGTACACGTGGAAGGAGAAGAGACAACAGGTTTGATGAGAGAGCTGGAAAAACATGGACGAGAGGGGAAGGATCTCGTGGGTTGAGGGGTTGATAAATTTGTGCGGGGGAGAGAGGGATTGGTAATTTTGTGCTAGAGAGAGAGGGTGGGGGGAGGAGTCAGTCAGCCGTCGTCATATCATCCTGCTTCCAAATGGCCCCACATTCTCTACCGCAGTGTGGTCGCCATCTTGGATCTCCTCGATGCCCTCTTTGAAGATTGAGGTGTTGTGCACGCTGGGGTGCGAAGAAGCACAAGCGAGAGTGGTCGCCATATAACCTTGGATGGGGATGAATTGTGTGCTCGGGGGAGGCGGTGTGTGTGATGTGTGCTGTCTGTGTGTGTGTGTGAGAGAGAGATATTGAGAGAAAACATACCTAAGGAGAGAAATGTGTGTGTATGTGACGGAAAGCTACTTGCTAAACAGGGTATTCATGAAGACATTGTGCGTGCGAGATAGAGAGCGATGTGCGGGCCTTGAGGTGGGAAGAGGCCGGGTGAGGGTGTCAAAATATGCGCGTTGATGCATGTGTTACATGCGATCGTGCGAGGGACGGACGAATCGAGAGAGATGGTTGTTGTGTTATGGATGCTCCTCTCTGTCTCTCTCACACACACACACAAGTAAAATAGAAGACCGTTCTCTCATGTATACACAACGTATCGGCATCTGTCTATGTCTCACTCATGCATGATCAGTTGCACATTCACACCTCTCTATGTCTCTATCACACGCACACCGTCTCCACATTGCCCTTCCACCACAACACACATATGGACACATACACACGTTCTCTCTCAGTCACACACACAGGGGCTGTTTGGTTTGAGACTAAGGGGCTGTTTGGTTTGTGACTATGGTTGCCACATCTTGCCACACCTAAGGTTAGGCAACTTTGACCAATTTAGGAGGGTGTTTGGTTCAAGCCTTACCTTAGGCAATATACTTTTTGCCACACTAGGGCCCCGCATGACATGCACTCACAAAGTGTGGCAAGATTCCCTTGGGGCTGTTTGGTTCTAGGCCTAGCATTGCCACACTTTGCCACACATTTTTGCCAACCTTGCCTAAGCTTAGTTCATTAAAATGAGAGCCACAAGTTCGCAAGCCTAAGGGAATCTTGCCACACTTTTTGTGTGTATGCCATGTGGGGCTCAAGTGTGGCTTGGCTAAGGTATGACTTGAACCAAACACTCACCTAAGTTAGTCAAACTTGCCTAACCTTAGGTGTGGAAACCTTTGGCAAAGTTAGTCACAAACCAAACAGCCCCTCATTTAAAAGAACTAACCTTAGGCAAGTGTGGCAAAAATTGTGTGGCAAAATGTGACATTCCTAGGCCTAAAACCAAACAGCCCGTAAGTTTGCCTAAGGTTGCCACACCTAAGGTTAGGCAAGTTTGACCAACTTAGGTGGGTGTTTGGTTCAAGCCACACCTTAGGCAAGCCACATTAAGGTCCCACATTACATACACTCAAAAAGTGTGGCAAGATTCCCTTAGGCTTGCCAACTTGTGGCTCTCATTTTGAAGAACTAACCTTAGGCAAGTGTGGCAACATTGTCTCTATGACAAGTGGGCCATAGGGGCAATAAAGTGTGGCAAGCCAAAGTGTGGCAAAAACCAAACACATGCCAACTAAACTGTGGCTGCCAAATTTTGGCTTGGCAAACGGTGGCTGGGAACCAAACAGCCCCAAAATCAGTATTAAAAAAACTAGGGCGCACCTAAAACGTCCAAATCCAAATAAACACGAACTAGAGCTAAATTCAAATATATGGAAATATTGTAGCGTCAAGAACTTTTCTCGGAAAAAAAGTTGAGTAATATTCGGGGATTGTTTTCACACACACAAAAAGGTTCGGTGGATGTCCTTCGAGCGCGACACGGGGACGCACCGTTCGATCGACCGCGCGGCCGCGGTTCATGCACTTGCACAGGATTCCGTATCGTGGCTGTGGTAACTAATAAAAGCGCTGCCTAAGTCTAATGTTTACGTGTACTGGTACGGTTTTCTTTTAAGTTTGACCAACCCTATATAAAACTAAACAAAGCTCCCATACGCGCACTCATCAATATGCCGCCGCCGCCGTTGCGCATGCCGGCGCCCGCCTGCTCCGGCCAACAATTTCTCGCCCATCACCGCCGTGTCGCCGCCAAGCCGAAGGCTCCCCCGCTCACGAATCTGCAGTCCCTCCTTGCGATGCCGCCGCGCCGCCAAGCACGCGAGCAGCAGGTGGAGGCACATCTATGCCCGCAGCGTACGAAGAGGAGGACGAGCGCGTGCTCCAGCACGCCGGCGAGGAGGAACTAGCGTGTCATTGTCGTCTCCGCCCGCGCGGAGGAGGCGCGCATGGTGGCTGTCGCGGCGGAAGCCGGTCGCACGCGCGTCGAGCCCGCAAACCGTGTGCGGACGCGGAATCTACCTTCGAGACCTTGAATGCCACGTGGATCCTGCAATCTGAAGGAGCAATTTGGGTCATTTGACTCTTGTGAGCCGTTTGATGCAACATGGATGGCTAGAAGGGCTTCTTCAACCTCTGAAATAGATGGACGGTTCATCTTCTCAGCCCGCCACACGCCTAACCACCTGCCGCCGCCGCCGCGCCCTCCACTGAACCGCCTGCCACCGCCATGCTCCCCCACCCCCGCCATCCGTTTAACCCCGGGCACGATCCATTTTTTTCCGGCAAACTGCATTCCACACCCAACACTCATAAGATAGATCATGGGCACCCTGTCGACTTCTTCCTTCACTCCGTCGAACTTCTTTCACAAATCGACTGACCCAAATTATACTACTAGTACGAACGTATTAACTATAGTAGGAAGACAAACATACGAGTAGTAGTACCAATTGCAATAAGAACAGTAGTAAGACATAGTACTAGTACTACTGTACGTACTAAAGAGTTGAAATAACGAGAAAGAACATAAACATAGTTCTGCTGGGGCCTCAGCACAACACACCCTTGAAAATAAACTAAGCAACTAGTCCGCTTGACACTGCAGTAGAACCAGCATGAGCAACGGCACTGCCACCTACTCGGAGTCCGAGTCCACGTCGTCGACTTCGTCCTCGTCCCTCTTCCTCTTCGCCGACGCTTCTTTGCTTGAACCGGACACTGGGCTCTGCTTCTTCATCCAACCCTTGTAGATATTTAAACAAAGGTAGGCATCCATTAATACGTACATGATGTGATCTTCATCTAATGTCTTCGACTCCCATGCATGATGAAACTCGTGATGAGGTTTCTTCAGTTTACCGTACGAAGGATGAACCATGGCTCCTTCCAGGGTCAGCATTGAAGGCTGATCAAGGGAGGGCACCAGCCCTTCCTTCTGGAGGTCGAAGGGGTCGCCAACGAGGCCTATCCGACCCAGGATTTCCTTGTCGTTCCTAAAGTCTACAGTAATGAATTTGACTCGACCGCCCTTGAGGAACTTCTTAAATTCCTCGCACTCAACATCGGCATGGCATATGTGGTAGACCAAGCATAAGTCATGCACGCAAACCTGGATCACGGCGGGCTTCTTCTTCTCTGCCTCCTTTAGTTTCTTCTCGCTTCCCAGGACTGTGGTGTACTCAACATCTAGCCCAGCGACCCACTCATCATTTGAGTTTTCAATCATGCGTTTGAAGCGAGCAAGGCATTCTTTCACCGTTGCGGAAGAACGGGTGTAGATGACGTCGAACTCATCGCCGGTGATGGTTCTAACGTTGTACTCACTGCCGATCATGGAGATTTGGGACGCCATGGATTTGGGAGGAGGGTTAGGATTAGTGGAACTGTCGTAATGTGGAAGGACGGGACGACTGGGAGCGAACTGTTGTAAGGTACTGTACTAGTAGAAGACGGGGACGAGTAGGGCGTGCGAACGGCGTGGGGTTGTTGGCTTGCCCAGTGGATAAACGGCTGCAAGCCCCCAAAGAGTTCTTGAGAACTATGCGGTACCCACTAGATGTCATGTCTACTAGACCCATATCGTAGGCCTGACGGTATAGCTTCTGCCTGTTCGCACACCATGCCGGCTTGTGTGTAACTTCAATTAATTCCGTCAACCGTCACGCCTCCCACGACCTTCGCCTCCCTCGCGCGGTCGCGCCCTTTGAGACTTCGACCAGCTATAAATGAGCAATTTTTTTGCGTACTCCGCATGCATGATACTCCCTCTGGTCCTTTTTACTTCCGTCAACCGTTTATACTAAAAATATTAATATCTACAATACTGATTATAATGAGTAGTATAAAGCACCTCTTGGGTGGGTTAGATTTTTTTGGGTTAGTTGAGTTCAAACTAACCCAAATTAACTCTAACACATGGATCCAAACTGGGCCAAGGTTAGCTATTAGAGTACTACTACCTCCCTTCTAGTTTAAAGGGCTCGATTCAAAATTTTGACCTACTCTTAGCAAGATAGAGGCAGTGGAATAGTTTTTGTAGTTTTTCACAAAAAAATGTGTTTACCAATGCATGCATGAACACTAGTTACTCTAACCCCCCTCTCTTCTTTAATTCTTTGCCACATTAGCATGTTTGCTATTCCCGTGTGCATGATACCAGCTAAGATACCACCATTATGGCCAGCCTTAATCATCGCATGCAATAATTTAGTGCACCTTGAAATATGAACATGTGTGGGGCGTGTATGTTTTTAATGACTTGAGACTATACCTAGCCCGGCATGCAAGATGAGATTTATTATGCACCGTTCCCCATACCTGCAGGAAGCCCGTTCGTCTCCAAATCTTTTCCTCTCCATGTGTGGAAACAATATGCCTGCCAGACTCTCCTTCTCCCTCTGGCGGTCCCACCACTCCACCCTGTGTGGAAAAAATCTGCATGCATGACTCTCCTCCCCCCGCGCTCGTCCAATCCGTTGTGACCAGCAATATTTCCACCCCTTCCCTCCCCCGTAATTTACTCCAACAAATATGCCCACGTAGTTCTTACTTAACTGCATGTGCATTGGTTCACTGACATATGGGCCCAACAGGGGTCTGGCCCACATGTCAGTGACGCAACTGGACCTGCAGTTAAGTCAGTGCAGCTTAGTCCATATCTTACGTAGGTGTGCCATTGCTCGCTATAAATACTGCGCCTCCCACGACATCGCTATCTCCTCCCCCTCACGTTCATGTTCATCGCTATCTCCTCCCCCTCCCTCTCACGTCGACCACCATGGCATCGCCCCTCCCAAGCCCTAGGCGCCCCTCGCTGCACCGCACGGACGGTCATGCGTCGCTGTTCCATTCCTCGCCGCCACTAGTCGAGGAGGACATGTCGGTGTTCCGCTCCTCGCCGCGACGCGACGCGTCGCTGTTCCGTTCCTCGCCGCCACTAGTCGAGGAGGACGCGTCGGCGTTCCGCTCCTCGCCGCGGCAAAAGAGGCGAAAAAAGCAATCCATAGAAGGATTTGGCGCTAATGCCAAAAGGGGTGGAGGGGATACGTATTTGTTGTTCTGGTCGATTAGGGGGTGCTACTGGACTGGACCACGGCTGAAACTGCCAGGCACGGACTAAAAGCTTTTATCAGGGATTCCCGTGTCGCCGTTGCGCTCCTCGCCGCCACTAGTCCAGGAGGACGTGTCGGTGTTCCGCTCCTCGCCGCGACGCGTCGAGGTGGACACGTCGGCGTTCCCAATCTCGCCAGCACGTGCGTCGGAGGACACGTCGGCTCCCCGCTACGAGGAGAACGCCGCGCCGCCCGCCAAGCCCCCCAGCCTTGAGGACCTTTCAAAAGAAATGGATGTCGCCTTGTGGGAGGCTTTGCCTCCTGCAGAGCGCGCCAAAATAGAGGCGGAGAAGAAGGCCAGGGAAGAGAAGCGCACCGCGGAACAAGCTGCCTGGGAGGCCTATGTCGCGTCCGAGAGAGTCAGGCAATTGGCTCTTTGGCATAAGCCTCGTGCGAGGGCGGTGAGGGTGGCGGAGGATGCCCATGCCGAAGCCCTGAGTGCAGTCGGGCCTGAGTGCAGTCGGGCCCAAGCGCCTCATCTACGCTTGGCAGTACATGGACCGGGTGCACGCTTCCAGCGAGGAGGAGTACCTGTTGGCGCCGGAACACCACATCGGTGAGATCGCGCTCGCCCGCCGGCAAGCCACCAATCAGCACCTCGCGAGTTGCGAGGCTGAGGAAGAGGCGTTGTGTCGGCGCGCTGGGAAACGGCCGTGCACCAGGGCACTCGTGGCGCGCCGCAAGCGCTCCTGCGAGCGCCGTGGCTTTTAGGAGGAGTATAATTTTTAATTCGTAAGGCGATCTCATTAGTTTTGGACGCAAATGATAAATCCCGAACGTTCAGGAATTTTTAGCGTCCTTAATTAAGTATGTAAAAGGGAAAGTTTGGAAACCTTGTGTATTCGTATGCATTTTGTAAGTACGTGCATATAGCACAAACTTTACCATATACTATCGCACTACACGTCTCTCTCTATATATGCTTGCAGACTGTGCTACTCCCCCCGTCCAGGTCAATAAGTCATCTTTGGTTGTGCACCGTGACCAAGAAGGAGGGAAGACTTATACACCTAGACGGAGGGAGTACTACTATTACTTATGTACGTGCAAATGCATGTTTTAACACTACGACGCGGTTTTTGTAAAAGTAGAAAAACAGCACTAGTCAAGCTTGTGAAATGATTCAATGGTTATTTGATTGTTTACTTTTAGCTTCCTTCTCTGTGGTTATTTCTCTGTCGTACTTTGTATGGAGTATCTCACTGGTCGGAAAGGCATGCAAATTCCCAAACCGCTTCCTACACCCTGTATCGAATTTTTTGCCTAACAAGTTGTGCCGTGCAATTGGAATTCCAACTTGAGTACTACTACTAGTAGGAGTACCAAGGGCCAGTTCTTTTAGGCTTCTAGATTAGTAATCCCATAACTACTACCTCTGTCCTGGTTTATTGGTCCCCATTGTAATCTGTGTCAAATTTTGATCATAAATTTAACTAATGAAATGTTAGTGCATGTCGCATGCACTAACATTTTATCAGTTAAATCTTTGGTCAAAATTTAGCACAAATTACAATGGTGAGGAATAAACCAGGACAGAGGTACTACTAGTATTAGTTTAGAAGCCCAAATAAATGAGTGAGGCGCCTTAATGTTACTCTGCACTATGACCAGTCTTATGGGAAAAGCTGGGGAAGCCGCCAAAAGAACTGGCCCTAGGAGTAGTAGCTAGGGATACTAGGAGTAGTAGCTAGGGATCGAGTGTGCGAGATGAACCGGAGAAAGTAAATGCAGAGAGATGAAATGGAAAAAAGATGGAGGGATGTGATGGTTGCTTGTCCGTTTATTTTACCAGGCCACTTATTACTGCGAGTGGTTGGGTTTTGTGATATGATGGCTTTACTTCCGCGCCACGAGCGGTGTGAGAATCCCGTGCAGCACCGCCCTCTACACTAGTACGACTACATCGGTCGTGGTTTATCCCCCATTGAATTTGACTGAAGATTTAACTGACAAAATGTTAGTGCATGTCAACAAAAACAATATCGTTGGATTCGTATTTGAACATAGTTTTCAATGATACTCCTATAATTTTAGGTGACATGCATCATCATTTATCGTACTATATATAATGTTAGTACAATTTTTGGTCGTACTAATCTATAGTAAGGTGCACGTGTGTTGCACGGAAGAGTGAAATGCATTGATCGGGGAGTTGTTTATTTTGACAAAGGATGTGGGGGTCATCTCATGTGTAACAGGTATCGATAGGTTTGTTCGGATATTATTTCATCACCAGAGCTCACAAACATCCAGGTGAAATAGATAAAAAGGTATCTGTTGCAAACAAAAGCGTTCAACTGTTCAACCTGCATCCAAAACTTGTGAAGAAATAACTCTTATTGTGCTTTGCATGAAATGATCTTCAAGAATTAGTTTTTGAGTATCCATTGTTATACATGTTGGCTACAGATGACATGGCACTTTCTTATAGTCAACAGTTGGCTATACTATTTAAGTATTAACCATGCCCTTATACACCTAGACGGAGGGATTAAATCAGGATGACTTGGAAGGGGGTAGAGGATATGTAAGAAATGGTTCATCATAAGTCTTTCACCAGTATTGTAGTAAAAATTCATACATGGAAGATTCTAGACTAAACCATAAATGGATACACTTTTATTCATGCGCAATACTCCAATAGAGCAAGATCATGCATGGAAGTCTCCACATGCTTAGATAACGGATTACATTGAGCGAAGACTAATGATCAACATTTAACTTGATAATTCAGATGTCCAGATGAACCTCCTTGGAGTCCCCGTGCACATCGTTGGGGTTCAAATAACAGCGTGCGCTTTCCATGTCCACATCGGCGGGAAAGTCCCAGCTCGGCAGAGTCCAAGTATGCTTGGCGTAGCCAGTGTCGCCGCCCACGTACCTCCGAGGGGTAGTAATAGTGAGCACGCACCCGTACATCGGCCTCGTGTCAGTGTCAGCGTCAGCGGCGTCGCCCCTGACACACACTACAGAGATGTGGCGGCGGCCTGCGCGGGCCTCGCCGGTGGCCACGATCAAGAGGAAGACACTGCCGTCCTCCTCCGAGACTAGCAGGCGGCGCTGATCCTCCACTGACTCCGACACGGTGAACAGGTAGCACATCTCGTACTTGATGTTCTTCGCCAAGGGCCAGTAGTGATTGCCGCACGCCTGCGTCAGGTGATGCACGATGTCCGCCGGCGAGCCCCAAAACGGCACCGGGCACTCATAGCAATAGACGAAAGGCTCCTTGGAGGCATCGACCAGGCCGTCCATGAAACGGGAGTGGCTGTAGGGGACGTTCAGCGAGTTGAATATATGAGCAAGTTACTATGAGATTTACTACAAAATAAATCATGATGGCTATAACAGAGATTAAACTAATCATGCGGACTAGCATAGTAGATGAACAGATCGAATCTAGGACACAGACTAGAAACATGAATTCTACCACGATTTCGAACAGGAAGGACAGAAACACATACGGTGCAACGGGAGCAACACCATTGGCATTGAGGTTGTCGCCCATGTCGTTGAGGAAGAGGTTGCCGAGGTCGGGGAAGAAGTCGTCGTCGGTGAAGTCGTCGCTGCTAGCAGTCGCAAGAGTGCGCTCCCCAAATTTCAACAGCGTCCGCCGAATGGAGCGCAGGAGGGAGTGGCTCTAGGGGACGTTGCGGCCGCCGAATGGAGCGCAAGAGTAGCCCACGAAGCAGTAGATGGTGCTCCTCCGTAGTCTCTATTCTTATCTCTATCTCTACTACTCTTCTTTGTTTTTTATAATATACTAGTTGTAGTTGTCAAATCGAATAGTACTGTGCCGTCCACTGCACGCCCGGCTGAACACGCCTCCTCGCCTCCATCAAACCCCTCCGTTAAACCCGCATGCAAACTGAGAAACCTACTCCGGCCTGCGGGAGGAAATTTGCCGGTTGCCGTTGGAGAATAATAGAGTCACGTCCAATCTAGTTGAGTTAATTGCGTGTATGATTCTCCCTCTATAAAAAGTTAATTGCATCCTTAATCTTGTATTCTAAGTACTCTGTGGGTTCCACTGTCAGTACAGTGTACATGACTTGCAGGCTGGCTACAGATTCGTACAGAAAGTTAAAAAGAAACAAATCCATGACTTGCAGGATTGGAGTTAGCACCGATGGCGGTTCGTAGTCATTCCGCGCTCGAGCATTGAAGTTTGTAACTATTTTAGATTAGAACATACTACTCCTCCGGTGCTAGTAGTAGAGCAGAGTCCTACTCCACTACTACTCTACTCAAGCAAGTTAGGGCATAGTAGCAGGTACTGTAGGGAGTACCAGTACTGTGATCACTCAAGCAAGTTGTCTGACTTCGATATGACCCTACGCTGCTCGTATGTGTCTCGTAAGTCAAGCGGTGTGCTGTAGTCATCATCACATGTCCACTTCCCGCAGCACATATTCGCTTCTCCATCTTTGTCCGCTCTTCCATCCCCACTAAGGTGCCTCCCCCCCTCGTCCAATCTTCCATCCCCGCTAAGGCGCCTCCCCCCTCGTCTGAAACCCAAGCACTAACAATGGCAGAACCGAGCAGCGTCTGCCGAAAGAGTGGCTGGAATTCGCTCCCCATAGAGGTAATCAAGCTCATTGTTTCACGTGTGGACAATCTCAGTACCATACCGCTCGCCGCGTGCTGGTCGGGGCTGTACCGTTTACTCAAAGCCCTCAGGTCGGAGCTTTTTAAGCCAGCTCCTTGCTTGCTGATGCCGCCTGATCTTCAAAAACGGCGTGTCACGCAGCATAACGATCGTAGGGTGGCGAGCATCAACCCCCTTTACTACGATCTGATCCCTGTCACCCTCAACTAAATTAACGGTATGTACTAGGTCGGCATGAACACGTCTTGGATGGTGCTCGTCGACGGTCGCGGTAGCTGGATGCTCGTGGAGGTCTACACCCGGCGATTGATCCCCCTTCCTTCGATTAACACTGCACTGCTTTGGCACCGCGGCCCAGAATACTCGGAATCTTACAGTAGCCAACATGATACCAAGTTTGATTTGCTCAAGGTTGTAATCTGCCAAGTGCCCACAAGATCTGCGAATTATAAAGACTTCAGGCTAATTGTGTTCTTCAACCGCGGTCTCGCCTATCTGACAGGTCACTACGGTAAGTGGATAAATCTGCACGTCCATCGCAGGATCATACATCCTCCATGGTTCTCTGATGCCATTGAACACAAGGGCTTCATTTACGCTGTCGACTCCTTCTATGGTTGGACGTATTGCTGGCCTACTCTAGTCATCGCTACAAACGGCTGTTACAGCAGTATGTTACTTTCCTATGATGTCATGATGGCTTGCTTATATTACTGTCAACATTTACTGAAAAAATATTCATGCTCATGACATGCTGTTCTTAAGATTGACTACATCAAGAGCCCTTTTTTATTTGACTCCAACTTTTTTTAGGGTTATTTGACTCCAACTTGATATGATGTTGTAGGCCGCCTGGTGTCCCTACCCTTCCTAATCCCAGAACCTTTCAACGAAAAGCGGCATGGCAGTTGCAGGTGGTTCCTGGCTCGATCAGACGAAGGCGAACGATTGATGATCGTTCGCATGTACCGGACGTGTTGTTTCGCGGAATACAATCACAGTCACTGCAAGGTCTTTGAGCAGGATCCCAGCTTCTCTGGGCCTTCAGGAATTTTTGACTGGAGGTTGGTAAGTAGCCTTGGTACACGCTCTCTATTTGTCGGACTGAATTATCCGATTAACCAGGAGATAACCGACGGCAAGGATCATGATGGCAGCGCGGTTTCGTTCATCAGGCAAAACTGTGTGTACACAGCGTACCATGCGTCTCTGCATGCACCATACCCTGATATGTGCCGCCACGCTCTGCAGCCCAAAGTAGGAGAGTGGGTCTCAAGTATCAGACTTCGACCTGCTGGCTGGAGTTTCCCCCATCAGGCACCCATCTGGTACAAGCCGTCAGCCAATCTCCACAGCTTAATAAATAGTAACGTCTAACTGAGCCAGTTAGTTAGATGCGTACACTTGGTGTAGTAGGATCTTTATTTAGTTTGATGCATACACTTGTTCTTTTTTGGTAGCCCTTTTGTAATGATGGCTGATGTTTGGTTTGGAAGAGAGAGCTGCGTCTTCACTCTTCTGGCCTGCTTACTGCTTCTGTTGCACCCCCAGCCCTGGTTGCTGTTGCTGTTGTTTTCAATGTACAATCAATAGTATATTTCATCTGTTGGTTGAATAAATGTGTTGTTAGAACGACAAACACAATGTTTTGGAAGTCGTTGCATGGTTCGATCCTTTAGTGCCCCGTACCGTACGTAGCGCATACTATTTTTCCTACGGAACACATTTTCCACTTGTTGATAACATGCAGCCCACTGATGAGGGCCCAATAGAGAAGCCCATATTTAACTGGAAGGGAGGCTCTCACATGAATCCGGCCCAGGTACATGCTCATGGTCCCCTAAACATAAATAAGTAAATAAATAAATAAAGCTAAATGCTCATGCACCAGTTCTTTAAATTCACGATTTAATAGGAGGATATTATTTCCTATGATAGTGTCGTTACATTCAGTCGATATTATTCTTCGGCAAAGATAGCGACCAGTCTTCTTTCTCCCAGCATTTTCTTCCTGCAACCAGCGGACCCATGCAAATCGTAGTCAACGTCGTAAATAGATCCGGTCCATTTTTATTTTTCAATAAGAATGTCCAACCCAGCCCAGCACATTGGCGACGGCACTTTATCCTCTGCCTTGGTGTGCTCGCCGCAGCGCCGCCGTCCAGCCCTGTCAACATAGTTTTTTTTCGAAACGGTCCCTGTCAACATAGTGAATCAGGAGAGGACTGTAGTTGTGAGTATGACAGTACGGACCCACCAGGTCCACTCCCGAACACAAGCAAGCGCCTCTTTTACTACTCAGATGAACCCCTCGTTTGTTTACTCTAATCCACCCTGCTGATATCTGGGACCCACATCATTTTCAACGTATAGTCAATTAACGACAGAATTGCACAACTTTTTTTAGTAGTAATTCGGAGGAGCAGGCTATAAACTGGGTTGTGCGGTCTCTGTGGCCCGTCTAACAACATGACCAGCCCAGCAGTTTTTTCTTTGGGAAAATAGGTAGCCCAGTATTTCTTTTTGAAGAATACCCAAGCTAGGCCTATTTGTTTTCTCCGACTTACTGGGCTGTAAATCTTTCAAGACGAGGAGGGATGCATTCCGGCCTGGCCAAAGAGTATGGTCAGTGTCTGTTAAAAGTAATATCAAAAGGGGTTGAAAATTCCAAAAGAATTATAGCAAATGGGATATTAGTTTCTTTTTTGTTTTTGTTCTTCACTGATATCTTATAAGTATTTCATTGGATTTAACATGACATAGTACTAATTTATTTTTAAATTTGTATTAGTATGGCTACTAATTTTTGGATTAAGAATATTTTGTTCCCCAGCAAAAATTTGCGAAGTTTCAAAATTTCCCACATATTTAGTTAATTTTTTGACCCTGGTACTGACCAGAAAATGGGCAGCAATTCTAAAAATGGAAAATGGGTTGCAATAAATTCCATACGAATTAAAAATGAGTAAAAATTATAAAAATAATAGCAAATGGGCTGTACACGCCACAGATTTCGAGGATGACTTGTTTACGCAAGGCTTTGTCAGTCAACACACGATTCTAGCAGCAGTGACTGTTGGATGTCCATCCAACGGCCGACGTGCTTCTTCAATCTCTGATCTTCCTGCTCCAGCTGCCTAAACTAGCGCCCGCAGGACTGCCTGCTCCCTCCTCTTGTGGCCCGCTGTGATGCCGCGCAGGCTTCCCCGGCCCACCCTACTCCCTCCGCTAGCCTGGCCGCACGCAATCAACTGCCTCCTTATTACGCGAAAAAATTATTCCTCCCACTGCCATCCGGGGCGCACCGGTTGGGAGGCTGACCTGTGGGCCTACTAAGTTGACGCGTACGCAGGGCTTGTCAACTTAGTCAACAAACGATTCTAGCAGTAGTAACCGTTGGATTTGAATCGAACGGTCCTACTGCTTCTTCAATCACTGCTCTTCTTGCACCAGCCGCCCAAACCAGCGCCGGCGAGACCGCCTACTCCTGCCTCCAGTGGCAGGCTGTGCTTCCGTTGAGGCCTCATCGCCCCTACTACTCCCACCGCTAGCCAGGCCCTGCAGCGACGACAGCCTCACACCGCAGCCGAACCAGTGAACCCTCGTACTCCTCTCCGTGTGGGCATCCACTGCCGCGTCTTCTCCGGCTCCGCGTCGTCCCCTTCCTAGGCCTCGCCGTCATCCACCGCCTTGGTGCTCTCGACGCGGCGTGGTCAATGTGGTCAACGACCGACTTCCATCGGAAGAGTACTGTACGTGGAGAGGCTGATAGCTGGGTCCACGGCCAAAGCCCAGTTTTTTGTGATTTGCCAAGTAAGTCACTTTGTCAGACCTGTTGGGCTGCAAATCTTTCAAGACGAGGAGAGCTTTCATTCGGCTGGCCGAGAAAATGGCCTATCAGTAATGAGAAATGGGTTGTACATTTTTAAAACACATCAAACCGGCAATTAGTTTCAAATTTCTTTTTTTCATTTCGAGATTTTAAATTACATTAATTTTTATGCGTGGTCAATTTGTTGGATTTTATATTGATATAAATTTATTTTTAAAATCAGTTTGAATGTGACTCGAAATTTCCGGATTAAAAACAGTTCGGACCGCACCGAAATATGCAAAATTTCGTATAATTTTTTAACCGTGGTCACAATATGGGTTGTAATGCTAACAAAAAGAATATGGGCTCCAAAAAAACCTTAAGAATTAGCAAATGAGATGTAAATTATTAGAAATAATGGCAGATGGGCTGTATGATGTTTTCCACAGATTTGAGGCTTTCCTAAAAAAAGGTTGACGCACAAGCAGTGACTGTTGGATGTCCATCCAACGGCCGTCGTGCTTCTTCAATCTCTGCTCTTCCTGCTCCAGCTGCCCAAACAAGCGCCAACGGGACTGCCTGCTCCCTCCTCCCCGCGGCCAGTTGTGCTGCCGCACAGGCCTCACCGCCCCACCGTACTCCCATCGTTGGCCTAGCCATCCCTCTACTCACCCACACCTGCTGTTATTCTCCGGCGACGGCAGACGAACCAGTAAACCCTCGTACAGTCGAACTCCCCTCCACGTGGGAAACAACTGCCGAGTCTTCCCTGCCTCCGTGTCGTTCCCTTCCTAGGCCTCGCCGTCGTCCACCGCCCTAGTGCTCTCGGCGCGGCCTGGTCAACGTGGTCAACAACCGACATGCATCTGAAGTGGACTGTACGTGGAGAGGCCGACGGCTGGGTCCATGGCCGCACGCAAGGAAATGCCTCCTTATTACGCGTAAAATAATGATTCCTCCACCTGACATCAAGGACCCACCAAAAGGGCCTCTGTATTTCGCGAAAAAACGTTACCGCCACTGACAGCTCGGACCCACCAGCTATATCTTCGCACGCAAGGAAGTGCCTCCTTATTACGCACAAAAAAAGAATACTCCCCCTGTTAGCTGGGACCCGGTATAGTGGCAGGCTGACTTGTGGGCCTACTAAGTTGACGGGGACGGAGGGCTTTGTCAACTTAGTCAATATGCAAGATTCTAGCTCCAGTGACCGTATGATGTCCATCCAACGGCCGTAGTGCTTCTTCAACCTCTGGTCTTCTTGCTCCAGCCGCCCAAACCAGCGCCGGTCGTGCCTCGTGCTCCTGCCTCCCGTGGCCGGCTGCGATGCGACGGAGGCCTCACTGCCCCCTACTACTGCCACCGCTGGCTAGGCCATCCCTCTACTCACCCACAGCCCCTGTTACTCTGCGGCGACGGCAGCCTCACACCGCAGCGAACCAGTGAACCCTCATACTCCTCTACGCATGGGTATCCACTGCCGCGTCTTCCCCGGCTCCGCGTTGTCCCCTTCCTAGGCCTCGCCGTCGTCCACCGCCCTGGTGCTCTCGGTGCGGCGTGGTCAACATGGTCAAGGAACGGCTTCCATCGGACGTGGACTGTACGTGGAGAGGCTGACAGTTGGGTCCACGGCCATAGCAAGGAAGTGCCTCCTTATTACGCGCAAAATAATTATTCCTCCACCTGATAGCAGGGACCCACCGGACGGGCCACCGTATTTTGCGAAAAAAACATTTCCCCTGACTGCTGGGACCCACCAGCTACATCTTCGCACGCAAGGAAGTGCCTGACAGTCGGGACCCACCTGGTCGAAGCGTATGTAGCGTTGTCATTCTGGTCGCGAATGTGTACGTACATACTGGTCGATGTAGAGGCGTGCACGTGTCATAGTAGAGGTGCGCATGTAGCATGTACACGTACATATAGCGGCCAGGGTGCAAGAAAGTAAATACGGCCACGTACGTACATACAGGAGGGGTCTCCAACGCCTACTCGCGCGTATGTATGGCCAGGGCTCGTGTACCCAGCTGGGTCGGAACGGAGAAATAGCGTCGTCGTCGTGTTCATGGGGAGGCAACGGAATGCGTCGTGTTCATCGGGAGGAAAGGAACGCGTGGGAGCCAACATGCTTGGATGGAATAGCCGATGGAAACGAGGCCTGGCGTTCCGCAGAACAGAGGAAACGGCCTTGTGTTCGACCGGCCACATTCGAAACGGGATCCTGTTCATCGGGAGGGGTCTGGTGTACTGCAAAACGGAGGAAACGGACCTCCTATGGTTGAAACGGGGGTCCTGTTCATCGGGAGGGGTGTGGCGTACCGCAAAACGGGACTCCACGGGATACTGTTCATCTCCACCGTCGACCCCCTCCAGCCTCCACGGGCTACTGTTCATCCACCGTCGACCTCCTGCAGCCTCCACCTGCGACTGTTCATCCACGGGCTCCTGTTCATCCAGCCTCCACCGCGCGCTACTCCACCGGCTACTGTTCAACCAGCCCTCTCCACGGGCTCCTGTTCAACCACCCCTCCACGGGCTACTGTTCATCCAGCTATCTACCCTCTACTGTTCATCCTGCCCTCCACGGGGTGGTCCTGTTCATCCTGCCCTCCACGGGGTCCTGTTCATCCAGCCCCAACCGGCTCGAACGATCGGGGTCCTGTTCATCCACCCCCACCGGGAACTGTTAATCCAAACCCCCAGCACCGCTCACTGTTCATCCAGAGGCAACTCCACGGGGTTGTGTTCATCCACCCCCACTGGGAACTGTTCATCCAAACCCCCCAGCAACGCTCACTGTTCATCCAGAGGCAGCATCGATCGGCTTCAGTTAGCAGCAGTAGCGAAGGAATCGCTCGATCGGGTTCAGTTAACAGCCATCCATCGATCGCTCGGGTTCAGTAACGCGTAGCCTGTAGTGCAATCGCTCGGGTTCAGTTAGAGCCCAATGCCTCGCTCGGGTTCAGTTAGAGCCCAACGCCTCGCACCCACGCGTGTGCGTGTACGAGAGAAACGCGCATCGCTCGGCCCCGACCACCCACCGTAACCGGGAGCACCCCGATATTTTCCTCGCCCTCGCTTCTACCACGGTTTTTTCTGTCATGGACGGCCCAAAGAATGTCATGCAGCTACGTCTCCGGCCCGCCCAGGACGAAAAGCCCATTTTCTGTCATGATTTTTGTCATAGAAGTAGGACCCCACCACATCTATGATGATATCGGGTTTTGTCACAATTATCGTCATAGAAGTGTCATAAGTATGACAAAAGATTTTCGTTCGGCCAAAATGTCACGGATGTGTCTTTTTTTGTAGTGTTGGGGATGCCCCGGATGGCATCCCCTCTTTCCTCTTCGTTCATCGGTAAATTTACTTGAGGCTATATTTTTATTCACCACATGATATGAGTTTTGCTTGGAGCGTCTTGTATGATATGATTCTTTGCTTTTTAGTTTGCCACAATCATCCTTGCTGTACACACCTTTTGAGAGGGACACCGGACACACATGAATCATGAATTTATTAGAATACTCTATGTGCTTCACTTATATCTTTTGAGCTAGGCAGTTTGCTCTAGTGCTTCACTTATATCTTTTCAGAGCATGGCGGTGGTTTTATTTTATAGAAATTGTTGACTCTCATGCTTCACTTATATTATTTTGAGTCTTTAAATAGCATGGTAATTTGCTTAGCTTGTGAATTTAGTCCTAATATGATGGGCATCCAAGAGGGATAAAATAAAAACTTTAATATAAAGAGCATTGAATACTATGAGAAGTTTGATTCCTTGCGATTGTTTTGAGATATAAAGATGGTGATATTAGAGTCATGCTAGTGAGTAATTGTGGATTGGTAGAAATACTTGTCTTAAAGTTTGTGATTCCCGTAACATGTATGTATGGTGAACCGTTATGTGATGAAGTCGGAGCATGATTTATTTTTTTATTGTCTTCCTTATGAGTGGCGGTCGGGGACGAGCAATGGTATTTTCCTACGAATCTATCCCCCTAGGAGCATGCATGTAGTACTTTGTTTCAATGACTAATAAATTTTTGCAATAAGTATCTGAGTTCTTTATGACTAATGTTGAGTCCATGGATTATACGCACTCTCACCCTTCCACCATTGCTAGCCTCTCTAGTACCGCGCAACTCTCGCCGGTGCATTACACCCACCATATACATTCCTCAAAACAGCCACCATACCTGCCTATTATGGCATTTCCATAGCCATTCCGAGATATATTGCCATGCAACTTCCACCGTTCCGTTTTATTATAACACGCACCATCATTGTCATATTGCTTTGCATGATCATGTAGTTGACATCGTATTTGTGGCAAAGCCACCGTTCATAATCCTTTCATACATGTCACTCTTGAGTCATTGCACATCCCGGTACACAGCCGGAGGCATTCATATAGAGTCATATTTTGTTCTAGTATCAAGTTGTAATTCTTGAGTTGTAAGTAAATAAAAGTGTGATGATCATCATTATTAGAGAAGTGTCCCATGTGAGGAAAGGATGATGGAAGATATGATTCCCTCACAAGTTGGGATGAGTCTCCGTACTTTATAAAAAATAAAGAGGCAGGCAAACTCACAGCCGGGCGATGGTCTTTTCCTACCAATCTATCCCCTACCGGTTCCGCCATCCGGTGCAGCTCCATCAGCTGCTTCATCTGATTACTAAGGAGGGGAGGGTGTTCGGGCGCCTGGAACTGCGCCCGGAACAACTTGTGGTTGACGTCACCCTCTCGAGCCGCATATTGCCTTGCCACATCCGCCGCACTCCTCGAAAGCTCCACAAACGCGCCTGAGGAACGGCACACTCCTGTGAGCAACGCGAACCTGTGACCACCAAACACACTCTACACTAAGTACGGCTTACCATCTGCAATTTGCTTTACTTGGCGGAGCTCTTCTCAGGCGCCCTGTGATACGTCCATTTTGCATCATGTCTTCCTACTGTTATTTATGATGTTTTTATGCATAATAATGCTTTTTGGAGTAATTCTAATGCCTTTTCTATCATAATATGCAAGTTACACACAAAGAGGGAGAATTCCGGCAGCTGGAAATCTAGACCTGGAAAAGCTATGTCAGGCTACCTATTATGCACAACTCCAAACAAGCTGAAACTTTACGGAGATTTTTTATGGAATATATGAGGAATATTGGAGCCAATAAGTACTAGAGGGGGCCCACCAGGTGGGCACAACCCACTTGGGCACGCCAGGGAGCCCATGCACGCCCTGGTGGGTTGTGCTCCCCTCGGCCCACCTCCGGTGCCCATCTTCTGGTATATAAGTAATTTTGACCTAGAAAAAAATAAGGAGAGGACTTTCGGTACGGAGCGCCGCCGTCTTGAGGCGGAACTTGGGCAGGAGCACTTTTGCCCTCCGGTGGAGCGATTCCGCTGGGGGAACTTCCCTCCCGGAGGGGGAAATCATCGTCATCATCATCACCAACAATTCTCCCATCTTGGGGAGGGCAATCTCCATCAACATCTTCAACAGCACTATCTCATCTCAAACCCTAGTTCATATCTTGTGTTCAATATTTGTACCAGAACTATAGATTGGTGCTTGTGGGTGACTAGTAGTGTTGATTACATCTTGTAGTTAATTACTATATGGTTTATTTGGTGGAAGATTATATGTTCAGATCCAATATGCTATTTAATACCCCTCTGATCTTGAGCATGATTATCATTTGTGAGTAGTTACTTTTGTTCTTGAGGTCATGGGAGAAATCATGTTGCAAGTAATCATGTGAACTTGATATGTGTTCGATATTTTGATAGTATGTATGTTGTGATTCCCTTAGTGGTGTCATGTGAACGTCGACTGCATGACACTTCACCATATTTGGGCCTAAGGGAATGCATTGTGGAGTAGTTATTAGATGATGGGTTGCGAGAGTGACAGAAGCTTAAACCCTAGTATATGCGCTATTCCGTAAGGAACTGATTGGATCCAAAAGTTTAATGCTATGATTAGAATTTCTTCTTAATACTTTTCTCGTAGTTGAGGATGCTTGCGAGGGGGTTAATCATAAGTAGAAGCTTTGTTCAAGTAAGAACAACACCTAAGCACCGGTCCACCCACATATCAAATTATCAAAGTAGCGAACACGAATCGAAGCAACATGATGAAAGTGACTAGATGAAATTCCCGTGTACCCTCATGAATGCTTTGCTTACTATAAGAGACTGTTTTGTCCTATCCTTTGCCTCAAAAGTATTGGGCTATCTTGCTGCACTTTTGTCAGTATTATCATTACTTGCTCGTTACAAATTATCTTGCTATCAAACTACTCTGTTACTAACAATTTCAGCACTTGCATACATTACCTTGCTGAAAACCACTTGTCATTTCCTTCTGCTCCTCGTTAGATTCGACACTCTTACTTACCAAAAAGAGCTAAAATTGATCCCATATACTTGTTGGTCATCAAGGCTATTTTCTGGCGCCGTTGCCGGGGAGTGAAATGCCTTTGGTAAGTGGAATTTGGTGAGGAAACATTTATATAGTGTGCTGAAATTTACTGTCACTTGTTACTATGGAAAACAATCCTTTGAGGGGTTTGTTCGGGGTATCTTCACCTTGACCGGAACCACAATTAGCTACCCCTCAACCTACTGCACCTATTGAAAATATTGAATATTAAATTCCTTCGGGTATGATAGAACAACTGCTAGCTAATCCTTATGCAGCAGATGGAACCGAACATCCTGATATGCACTTGATATATGTGGAACAAATTTGTGGATTGTTTAAGCTTCAGGTTTACCTGGAGATGAAGTTAATAAGAAGGTTTTCCCTTATCTTTGAAGGGAAAAGCATTGGCATGGTATAGGATATGCGATGATATTGGATCTTGGAATTGGAATCAATTGAAATTGCAGTTCCCCCCAAAAAATTATCCCATGCATCTAGTTCATCGTGATCGGAATTACATATATAATTCTTGGCCTCGTGAAGGAGAATGTATCACTCTAGCTTGGGGGAGGCTTAAGTCAATGTTATATTCATGCCCCAATCATGAGCTCTCAAGAGAAATTATTATCCATAATTTTTATGCTCGGCTTTCTCCTAATGATCGATCCATGCTTGATACTTCTTGTGCTGGTTCTTTTTTAAAGAAGACTATTGAATTCCGGTGGGATCTTTTGGAAAGAATTAAATGCAACTCTGAAGATTGGGAACTCGACGAAGGTAAAGAGTCAAGTATTAAGCTTAAGTATGATTGTGTTAAATCTTTTATGAATACCGATGCTTTTCAAAAATTTAGCACTAAATATGGACTTGACTCTTAGATAGTAGCCTCCTTTTGTGAATCATTTGCTACTCATGTTGATCTCCCTAAAGAGAAGTTGTTTAAATATCACCCACCTATTAAAGAAGAAATTAAAGAACTGGTGCTAGCTAAAGAGGAAACTATACTTTATAATGTTGATCCAGTTGTTCCTACTGCTTATATTAAGAAACCACCTTTCCCTGTTAGGATAAAGAAACATGCTAAAGTTTCGACTGTGGTCAACATAATTTATATTAAAATACCTAAACCTGATGAACAAATTAAGGTAGAGCCTAGTGTTGCTATGGTTAAGGATCTCTTGGAAGAAAATATAGATGGGCATGTTATTTACTTATGTAATGAAGCTACTAGAATTGCCAAACCCGATAGAACAGATAATCATAGACCCGTTGTTGGCATGCCCGTTGTCTCTGTTAAAATAGGATATCACTCTTATCATGGTTTATGTGACATAGGTGCTAGCGTGAGTGCTATTCCCTTTACTTTATATCAAGAATTTATGAATGACATAGCACCCGCTGAAATATAAGAAATAGATGCCACTATTACACATGCTAATAGAGACACCATCACACCACTTGGGATTGTTTGTGATGATGATTGTTTAGAAGCCTTCGAAACACTCAGGAAAGCCTTAATTTTTGCACCTATTGTTCAACCACCTGATTGGAACTTGCCTTTTGAAATTATGTGTGATGCTAGTGATTATCTTGTTGGTGTTGTTCTAGGACAAAGAGTTGATAGGAAACTGAATGTCATTATGCTAGTAAACGTCTAGACAGTGCTCAACAAAATTATGCAACTACTGAAAAAGAATTCCTAGCAGTGGTGTTTGCTTGTGATAAATTTAGATCTTACATTGTTGATTCAAAAGTAATTGTTCACACCGATCATGCTGCTATAAAATATCTTATGGAAAAGAAAGATACTAAATCTAGACTTATTCGATGGGTTCTGTTGCTACAAAAATTTGATTTACATATCACTGATAGAAAAGGAGTTGAGAACCCCGTAGGTGATAACTTGTCTAGGCTTGAAAATGTGCTTGATGACCCACTACCTATTTATGATAGTTTTCCTGATGAGCAGTTAGCTGCAATAAACGTTTCTCATAACACTCCTTGGTATGCTGAATATGCTAATTACATTGTTGCTAAATATTTACCACCTAGATTTACATACCGACAAAAGAAAAAAAATCTTCTATGTTTTAATACATTACTTTTGGGATGAACCACATCTTTATAAAGAAGGAGTAGATGGTATTATTAGATGTTGTGTACCAGAGCATGAACAGGGACAAATCCTATGGAAATGTCACTCCGAAGCTTACAGAGGGCATCATGCTGGAGGCAGAACTGCTCACAAGGTATTGCAATATGGGTTCTATTGGCCTACTCTCTTCAAGGATGCCCGTAAGTTCGTCTTATCTTGTGATGAATGTCAAAGAATAGGTAATATCGGTAAGCGTCAAGAAATGCCAATGAATTATTCACTTGTTGTTCAACCATTTGATGTTTGGGGATTTTATTACATGGGACCTTTTCCTTCCTCTAATGGGTATACACATATTTTGGTTGCTGTTGATTATGTTACTAAATATGTAGAAGCTATTCCAACCAGTAGTGCTGATCACAACACCTCTACTAAAATGCTTAACAAAGTTATTTTCCCAAGGTTTTGAGTCCCTAGATATTTAATGTCTGATGGTGGTTCACACTTTACTCATGGTGCTTTCCGTAAAATGCTTGCCAAGTATGATGTTAACCATAGAATTGCATCACCTTATCATCCTCAGTCTAGTGGTCAAGTTGAACTTAGCAATAGAGAAATAAAATTAATTTTTCAAAAGACTGTCAATAGGTCCCGGAAGAATTGGTCTAAGAAATTAGATGATGCACTTTGGGCTTATAGAACAGCGTATAAAAATCCTATGGGTGCGTCTCCCTATAAAATGGTTTATGGAAAAGCATGTCATTTGCCTCTTGAGTTAGAACATAAAGCATATTGGGCAATCAAATAACTCAACCATGATTTCAAACTTGCCGGTGAAAAGAGGTTATTTGATATTAGCTCATTAGATGAATGGAGAACCCAATCTTATGAAAATGCCAAGTTATTTAAAGAAAAAGCTAAAAGATAACATGATAAAAGAATTCAAAAGCGTGAGTTTAAAGTTGGAGAATATGTCCTTTTGTACAACTCTCATTTTAGATTCATTACAGGAAAACTCCTCTCCGAATGGGAAGGACCCTATGTTATCGGGGAGGTTTGTCGGTCTGGAGCCATCAAAATAAATAATGCCGAAGGTACTAACCCGAAGGTTGTTGATGGGCAACGAATAAAACATTATATCTCAGGTACACCCATTAATGTTGAAAGTAATATTATCCAAACTATGACACCGGAAGAACACATAAAGGAGTCCTTCCAGAACACTCCGGAATCGTGAAAAAAAGGAGGTACGTGATACGGTAAGTAAACGGACTCCGAAAAATCCGCAAACATATTTTTTGTCAGTTTTGGAATATAACAAAAAATAGGAAAATAAGAAACAACCACGAAGATCACCCTGGTGGGCACAAGACACCAGGGTGCGCCTGGTAGGCGCGCCCAGGTGGGTTGTGCCCACCTCGGGGACCTTCTGGACTCCGTTTTTCTATCGTTTGCTTGTCTCCCAAGATAAAAAATCTTTATATACCCCCCGAACCTATTGACCACCGTATCATGGAGAAATCTTCGGTTTTCTTTTCCTTGCTATTTTCTGTCAGATCCCATCTGCCATGGCCGCTTCAAGCTCCTTTGAGGACAAGATCTCTACTTCATCACCACCACCTTCTTCATCATCACCCAAAGAAAATTGAGTATCGGGTATGGGCACTCCCCTTGGCTTCCGCGAAGCTTGGGGGAGGTGCCCCGGTATTGTATCACCCTTACTATATTTTGCCTTTACTTATTTTAGTTCGATCTTTTGCTTTAGATGAATAAAAGTTTAGTTTGATCCTTTCTTGTCGAGAGTTTGCTTAGTGTTCTATCCTTGTAATTGTGTGCAAGATATATAGTAAAGTTTAGTTTGAGTTTCTGCTTTCTTTACTTTCATGTTGCAATAAAAAAGGAAATAAATTAAAAAGATCATATGCTAATCTTATGGTAGGTGATGACACCACATAAGGAAAAGTATAAGTAGAAAATTGTATTAGAGATTGACAAACATAGCATTGGTCAATGATGCAACTCATGAAAGAATTAATAACGGAAGAGAAGATTCACATATAAATACACTATCCTGGAAATCTTTTGTGATTGTGAGCCCCCATCAAAATATTATATGCCAAAATTGTTGATATTGGACAAGGAAGACAACATAATGATTTATGTTTGTTCATATTCACATAGAAGTTATACTGTCATAGATCCTTCAACATGTGGTGCTTGCCCCTATCTTTGCTAGCCAAAAATTCCGCACTAAGTAGAGATACTACTTGTGCATCCAAAAACCCTTAAACCCGAATCTTATTTTCAAGAGTCCACCATACCTACCTAGGGATTGAGCAAGATCCCTCAAGCAAGTTGTCATCGGTGCAATAAGGCAATAAAAATTGCTTCTAAAAGTGTGAGATTATTTAGTGTAAGATAAAATTGAGCGTTGTACGAACTTCTGATGGTGAAGAATAAAAGCAACAGACTGCATAATAAAGGTTGCCATCACAAGGGGCAATCCAATGTGACGTTCTTTTGCACTAAGGGGTTGAGCATACAAACAAACAAGCACATGGCAACCTCTGCTTCCCTCTGCGAAGGGCCTATCTTTTACTTTTATGTATATACTTTTATGCAAGAGTCAAAGTTTTTCTCTCTATTCCTTTTTATTTTTCTGCTTTGGCAAGCATCATGTGGTGAGGAAAGATCTAGGCACATATGTCCAGCTGAATATTGGTAGCATGAGTTATTATTGTTGACATCACCCTTGAGGTGAATACGTTGGGAGGCGAAACTATAAGCCCCTATCTTTCTATGTGTCCTGTTGAAATGCTTTGCTCATGTGTATGCGGTGAGTGTTAGCAATCATAGAAGACTATATGATGGTTGAGTATGTGGACTTGCTTAAAGGCTCCGATACGTGACCCTTCCTGAAAAGATGATGAATTGTAGTTGCAAGGTTGACCGAGAACATAGTTTGTTGGTTTCTAATAGAGTTTATGCTTTATACTTCGATAGTGTGATGAATTGTTACTTATTCATGAGAAGTCTATGATAAAAGTTCTATGATAAAAGTTTTATGTTTAAATTTGTTGCTGTTATAATAATCAACATGATGCTTCTATGTCTGTATTTTGTTTTTATTGACACCTCTCTCTCTAAGCATGTGGACATGTTTTTCGATTTCGGTTTTCACTTGAGGACAAGCGAGGTCTAAGCTTGGGGGAGTTGATACGTCCATTTTGCATCATGTTTTCCTACTATTATTTATGATGTTTTTATGCATAATAATGTTTTTTGGAGTAATTCTTATGCATTTTCTCTCATAATGTGCAAGGTACACACAAAGAGGGAGAATTTCGGCAGCTGGAAATCTGGACCTGGAAAAGCTACGCCGGGCTACCTATTCTTCACAACTCCAAACAAGCTGAAACTTTACAGAGATTTTTTATGGAATATATGAGGAATATTGGAGCCAATAAGTACCAGAGGGGTCCCACCAGGTGGGCACAACCCACCTGGGCATGCCAGGGAGCCCAGGCGCTCCCTGGTGGGTTCTGCTCCCCTCGGCCCACCTCCGGTGCCCATCTTTTGGTATATAAGTGATGCGGCTTGAAGCTACGTTGGTATTTCCCCAAAGAGGAATGGATGATGCAGCACAGTGGCGTTAGGTATTTCCCTCAGTTATGAGCCCAAGGTTATCGAACCAGTAGGAGAACCAAGCAACACAACGTAAACAGCCCCTGCACACAAATAACAAATACTCGCAACCTGACGTGTAAAAGGGGTTGTCAATCCCTTTCGGGTAGCGGCACCCCAAGATTGGCAAATGGACGTGAATAAAATTGTAGTAGATTGATAGATCGAATGCCAAATAAAATAAATAAGAATAAAATGCAGCAAGGTATTTTTGGTTTAATAGATCTGAAAATAAAAGCAAAGGTAAAGTAGATCGAAAAGGCAAATAATATGGGAAAGAGACCCGGGGCCGTAGGTTTTACTAGTGGCTTCTCTCGAGAAAAATAGCAAATGGTGGGTAAATAAATTACTGTTGGGCAATTGAAAGAACTTCAAATAATCATGACGATATCCAGGAAATGATCATTATATAGGCATCACGTCCAAGATTAGTAGACCGACTCCTGCCTGCATCTACTACTATTGCTCCACACATCGACCGCTATCTAGCATGCATCTAGTGTATTAAGTTCATGGGGAAACGGAGTAATGCAATAAGAATGATGACATGATGTAGACAAGATCTATTTATCTAGAGATAGACCCAATCGTTTTATCCTTAGTAGCAACGATACATACGTGTCGGTTACCCTTCTGTCACTGAGATCAAGCACCGTAAGATCGAACCCACTACAAAGCACCTGCAAGGTAAATAGATCGAGTTGGCCAAACAAAACCCGAACATCGAAGAATAAATAAGAGGCTATACGCAATCATGCATATAAGAGATCAAAGAAACTCAAATAACTTTCATGGACATAAAAAGATAGATCTAATCATAAACTCAAAGTTCATCGATCCCAACAAACACACCGCAAAAAGAGTTACATCATATGGATCTCCAAGAGACCATTGTATTGAGAATCAAACGAGAGAGAGGAAGCCATCTAGCTACTAACTACGGACCCGAAGGTCTACAAAGAACTACTCACGCATCATCGAAGAGGCACCAATGGAAGTGGTGAACCCCTCCGTGATGGTGTCTAGATTGGATCTGGTGGTTCTGGACTCTGCGGCGGCTGGAATTGATTTTCATCAACTCCCCTAGGGTTTCTGGAATATTGGGGTATTTATTGAGCAAAGAGGCAGTCTGGGGGCACCCAAGGTGGGCACAACCCACCAGGGCGCGCCTGGTCCTCCTGGCGCGCCCTGGTGGGTTGTGCTCCCCTCGGAGCACCCCCAGGCGCTGCCTTGGGCCATTAGGTATCTTCTAGTCCATAAAAAATCTCCGTAAAGTTTCATTGCATTTGGACTCCATTTGGTATTGATTTCATGCGATGTAAAAAACATGCAGAAAACAACAACTGGCACTTGGCACAATGTCAATGGGTTAGTACCAAAAAATAATATAAAATGACTATAAAATGATTATAATACATCCAAGATTGATAATATAACAGCATGGAACAATCAAAAATTATATATACGTTGGAGACGTATCAGCATCCCCAAGCTTGACTCCTGCTCGTCCTCGAGTAGGTAAGTGATAAAAACAGAATTTTTGATGTGGAATGCTGCCTAACATGTCATCTCATATTTCTTTTCTTTATTGCATGGACATTTGGACTTTTATATTGTTCAAAGCAATAGTCTAGTTTTGATTTGACAACTTAAATACTCAAGCATATCGACAAGCAACCATGTCTTTCAAAATATCAACGCTAAAATAAGCTATCCCTAGCCCATCATGCTTAATCATTGATCCATTCATGAAACACACTCGCATATTAACTACACCCAATGCTCAAGTACGATCATAGTGCCTCCTAGTTGGTGCTTTATAAGAGAAGATGGAGACTCAAATTCAAAAATAAAAATTGCATAAAGTAAAAGAAAGGCCCTTCGCGAGGGAAGTACGGATTTGTAGAGGTGCCAGAGCTCAAAGCGAAAAACTTAGAGATAAAAAATATTTTGGGAGGTGTGTCCTTCCCACCAACAAAAATGACTTAGAGTTCCCAACACTTTCCATGCTAGATATATCATAGGCAGTTCCCAAACAGAAAACAAAGTTTGTTCTTTTTTCCACCATACTTTCACTTTCCATGGCTAGCCGAATCCACGGTTGCCTTCTATGCCAACACTTTCCAAGGAATTTATTATTTGACAAAATAAAGTAAATTCATTTTTCATTTCAGGACGGGGCACCCCTAATACCTTTGCCTTACTCTCGTGCAATTACAAGTGAATAAACACTCATCGTGAGAATAACACATCTAGAATGGAAAATATTAGCTACCCCTCACCGCTCCGCGAGCGGTACGAACACACAAAAGAGAAGTTTATTTTGAAAATTAGAGATGGCACATACAAATTTTCTTAGAACGGCAAAAGAATACCGCATATAGGTAGATATAGTGGACTCATGTGGCAAAACCAGTTTAGAGGTTTTTGGATGCTCAAGTAGTGATCATACTTAGTGCAAAATGAAGGCTAGCAAAAGGTTGAGAAGCGACCAACCAAGAAACGAACAATCTCATAAGTGAGCATTAAGCATAATTAACACCAAATAATGCACCACAAGTAGGATATAATTTCATTGCATAATTATGGATTTTCGTGCTTGCATAGGGAATCACAAACCTTAACACCAATATTCTTACTAAAGCATAATTTAGAAACATTACAACCGAGCACTAATCGAGCCCTCTCAGACCATTAGCGTTTTCAACCCTTGGATCTGCTGTTATATATGCTCTTGGTTGTTGGATGCACCTTCATGGCTGTTGGGAGAGCTACATGGAGTGGCCGATGCTCCGGGAACAAAATCAGCGATCCGTTGTTATTTGGGCCAGCTGGGCCAGTTCCAATCTCCGTAGCTTCTCACAAGAATAAAAAAACAATCATCCATGGACACCTCCTGGGAGGGCAAAGCAGTGGGTGCGACCGTGCGTGCGCATGCCAGGGTGCAACGAGGATAGCAGTGAACCATCACTGTCGATTGAATTCCCGTACCCGGTGATTGAGGAAGAAAATCAATGTTGCCAAACTTTAATGGTGGGTGAGTGCAGGTCATTTACACGCATTAACTACATTGCAGGTCATTTGCTCTTTGCGTGTCCATATAGTTTCCCTCCGCCCCCTTCTTCCCTTCCTTACCCTTTATTCACTTCGGCATGCCGCTACTTCATCTTCTCCGCTCCTTCCTCTCCCAGTTCTTTTTGCCTCAAATCTGAGATTCATCTTTATTGATCATGTTGTTTCTACTGTCTGGATGCAGATGCTCTGAGTTGTGATGGATTCGATCTCATCTTCTCTATGGAGAAGCAGCGACTATGGTGGGCGTAAGGCCGCAGTAGCTGCGGTGGTGGCGACTTGCCCGGTGGAGTTGACGAGAGGCGACAACGAGGGTGGGGCTTAGGCGATGACGGCGGCGGATGCTCCGGCGCGAGGAGCTTCTCCACTACACTTGTCGCCATCTCGGCGCAGGTCCGATCAATTTTGACCTCCATCTTGTGCAGATCCATCCATATCAAACTGCCATCATCCTGTTGTTCCTGATTGGCTGTGAGTCTTTGACTGCTCCATTTTATTATTGTTGGCACAAGGTGTCTTGTACAGGATTGCTGCCAAATGTTCACAATCTAGAGCAGACACATGAAGAATTAGAATTATCTACCTGCTCTTTTATTCTATAATTATATATCTATATCAATAAATCTCATTATTGTTCTATCGGGAAAAAACTATAACTGTTAGTGCATCCAAATGATTGATATGTTTCTCTGGTTGTTTCAAAACAAAAGGGATTAACAGTGGATATAGAGGACTGTTTCACATCAGAAAATTCATGGCCTGTAAATTCCAACTTACACCTTCCTCTAGCACTTCTTTCAAAAAAAAAATTTTTACTGGGAGCACTTCTTTCAAATTGGATCTTCAGGTTAATACTAATTGAGGTAATTTAGGTCTGCTAGCAAAAGGTGGACTGTTTGAGGTGCACAGGAGCTACCCTTTTGCTATTCTATTGCATTTATTTTTGTTCCATGGTGTTACTAGATTCCAATCATGCAATCATTTAGGTTACAAAAGGAGAATCTTGAGTGTGCCAGTGAACATGAAGAGGAATTCACGCGTTGCAATAAGGTGTTACCACAGGTATGAGGATGGACCAAATTAGCTCAAAAAATACTAATATATATATACAACGCATGAAGATCTTAAAACAATCCTAACATTAGAGTTCAAAATATATGGCACAACAACGCGCGCCATAAATGATCAAGTTACTCATCAAGATGACTCACATATCACATCATCATATCTCAAAACTATTACTAAGAATCAAGTTTATTTTGTCCAATGATCTTCATGAATTTTTTTTATTATATCCTTCTTGGATATCTATCACTTTGGAACTAATTTTCATATGTTGCTTTTGATAAGCTCAAACAAATATAAGTGAAGATCATGAGCATAATATTTCTTTCTCTCAAATTAATTTAAGTGAAGCAAGAGAGAATTTCTTGAAAATTTTAATAACTCTCAACTAAATCTAAGTGTAGAAAGAGAGTATTTCTCCAAAAATACTAAAGCACACCATGCTCAAAAATATATATGTGAAGCACTAGAGCAAGTCTATAGCTCATAAAAATTTAAGTGAAGCATAGAGAGCAATTCTAACAAGTCATGACATAATTTTGGCTCTCTCAAATAGGTGTCCAGCAAGGAATCAAGACTTAAAACACAAAATAAAACAAGCAAAGACTCATATCATACAAGAAGCTCCAAGCAAAACACATAGTATGTGATGAAACAAAATTTAGCTTCGAGTAAAATATCGATTGTCGTTAGAAGAAAGAGGGGATGCCACTCGGGGCATCCCCAAGCTTAGTTGCTTGCTCTCTTATGGATAATAGCTTGGGATGTCGGGGCATCCCCAAGCTTAGGCTCTTCTTACTCCTTATTCCTTCATCCATCGTAAGATAACCCAAAACTTGAAAACTTCAATCACACAAAACTCAACAAAACCTTCGTGAGATCCGTTAGTACAAGAAAGCAAATCACTACTATAAGTACTGTAGCAAACCAATTCATATTTTGTTCTTGCATTATATCTACTGTATTCCAACTTTTGTATGGCAAAAGCTCATCAAGGAAAACCATAGAGCCATCAAAACAAGCACACAATGCAAAGAAAACATAATCTGTCAAAAACAGAATAGTCTGTAGCAATCTGGATATTTCGAATACTTCTGAAACTCCAAAAATTCTGAAAAATTAGGATGACCTGAGCAATTTGTATATTAATATTCTGCAAAAAGAATTGATATTTTAGCACGCTCTGGTTAAAATTGAGAATTATTTTCGTGAGTGCAAAAGCTTCTGTTTTTCGGCAAGATCAAACAACTATCACCCAAGAAGATCCTAAAGGCTTTACTTGTCACAAACACTAATTAAAACACAAAATGAAGGAAATATTCCCTAGAGCCAATAATAAAGTTGTTATTTTACATTTCCTTATATCATGATAAATGTTTATTATTCATGCTAGAATTGTATTAACCGGAAACTTGATACATGTGTGAATACATAGACAAAACAAAGTGTCCCTAGAATGCCTCTACTTGACTAGCTCGTTAATCAAAGATGGTTAAGTTTCCTAACCATAGACATGTGTTGTCATTTGATGAACGGGATCTGTCGGGGATATACCCCGCGGTATGACCCGGCCAGCCTTGGCGACCCACCAGAGACCTGGCTAGATCTTGGCGACTCACCGGTGATCTGCCCGAACATGGCGATTCACAGGTAACCCGCCTGGACATTGTGACTCACTGGAGACCCGGCGAGCGGATCAGACGGACGACAAGGCCCAAGGCCTAGCAGGCTGGCTTATACTCTGGTGGGTCGGCTTAAGGAGAAAGGGATGACGAATATTTCCTTTACGAGGAAGCAAGACCCGAACTTGTATTCAAATTGTAAGAAAAGATAGACTAGTCCTAGTCCTACTAGGACTCCGCATGTAACCCGCCCCTCTAACTTATATAAGGAGGGGCAGGGCACCCCAAAGAGGGACAAGTAACAAGAAGCAATCTCTAGGGCTAGACACCGAGAGCCGGTTCCCGGCGACTCTCCCGTGATCATAATGAGACCTAGCCTCAAACAGCATGTAGGGTTATTATCGGATGATGTTTCCCGGGGCCCGAAGCTGTCTAAATCCTTGTCTAGTGTTGCGTCTCTCGATTCCACCCAATCCCTCTCAAGCTACCGCATAGATGCGTTGGCCTCGCGACTAAGTCCTCACACTAGGACATCTGCCGTGACAATTCCACGACAGTTGGCGCCCACCGTGGGGCTGACGCACAGTGGTGTTGAGTTCTTGAAGGGATCCTTTTTAGGGTTTCGAGAGGTTCGCAATTCTCCGAATGAAGAAGAACCGGTTCGAAAAGATTGGCATCAGCCTCAAGATTTATGATATGTGAAAGAGAAAATAGGGTTGCGAGCCACCTGCCGCCGTCCTGAGGATCATCTGACGAGTTTTTGAGCCGCCAAAACTAACAGGGGGCAAATTTCTTCGGCGACTTGCTAAGAGAGCGGCCCGATGAATCTGTCGACTCGCTTATGAAAGATCAGGGACTCGCCAAGAACTGTATTATTTAAAAAACCAAGAGATTCCATGGTGGATTGTTGGCTGCGCGTACTAACAAAAGCATCAAGAGGAAACATCTGACGAGCGATTCAGAGACCGAGGCGTCAAAAAATTATAGTCAGAAAAGATTCATTAGGCAGCTCGATGTCTAAACATCAGAGTGGCTGCGTCTGTGCGCCGTCGTTGTCGTAAGGTCAATCCGATTGAGATTGACTCTGTTGCAAAGCTGCTGTTTTCGGTTGCCACAGTCGCACGTCATCGAGACCCACAGGGGTTCTTTTTGAACGCGTGCAAATTTACTCGAGTCGCAGCCGATCTGTCCGACCAATACAAGAATCAAGTTGCCGAGACCGACGGGATTTTGATTGCGAGCAGCAATGTTCGAGATTGACAAGAAGTAGGCTGTGAAATAATCCTTGAGATCTTTTTGCCATGGGCCCTGGCATACTTCCGCAGCGTCAGGCACATGCCATACGGCAGGGAAGCTTCAAGTCCCGAGGAGCTCAGGCGCTGCTGGAGTTTTTTCTGCTTGTTTTTTAATCAAGACCGCAGCTTTTACGAGGTCATATTGCTGCCACTCAAAAACAGACTACATGGAGTACAAAACACTGGTGTTGCAAGTGCATTGCTACTAGTATTACTACTTGCACGTGGAGATCAAGGGTCACTGCCGTTTCTTCATTAGATCAAGAAAAGAAGAAGATTAGATTGGAAAAAAGGACAACAACCCGGAACCGGATTGGATTTCTGCTTTCAAGCCGCCGTGGCCGAATCAGCTGTCGCGCCCGTACTGCCGGTGTCTGCCACAACTGAGCCGTCAAACCGCCCTCGTTGTGAGCGGTCTCACCTTTGCTGTAAGCCGGCCTAGGCCCTACTGACGCCACTGCTGTACATCGAACCGATGCACACTGGGGGTCACCTCTGCCTCCGTCGACCCCACGCTAAGCGGTCTGCCAATATCATCGACCTGTGGGTCCCGCCGCGGTCCACGGGCAGTGCGCTGCTGCAAAGCGGATCAGGTGATACCCATCCAAGTTTATTTTATTAAGGGATAATTAGATTTATGCCCCTAGTTGTGTCCCACTCGTCTGTTTTACCCCTAATTCCCAAAAGTCACCGGTTCTGTCCATGTCACTTTGATCCTCTTATGCTTTTGCCCTTTGACCGTTTGACCGTCAGTTTGAAAACTTCATAACTAATTCATACTAAATCAGAAAAATGCAAATAAGATACCAAAATGTTCAGAAAAACATCACCTATATGTCAGTGTCATTTGCATTCATGAAAAAAGTGTTGGAAAGTGCACATCCAAGTTTTAGCTCTTTTGATACCACCATGAATAGTAAACTCCAAAAAATTCAGAAAAATTCAAGAAAATATATGGTGGCAAAGAACGACAAATGTTCTAAGTGCTTGCCAAGTTTCATTAGGGAACGACATTCGTGGAAGTCGTGGCAAAAAAATAATCTATTTTGGAGTGCTGATTGTTTTTTTTTTTTGCCATGGCACCCACGAATGTTTTTCCCTGATGAAACTTGGCAGGCACTTAAAACATTTGTCATTCTTTGCCTCCAATTTTTGGTTCAATTTTTTTGAACTTTTTTAGATGTTATTATTCATGGTGGTAGCATAAGAGCTAAAGCTCGGATGGGAACTTTCCAACACTTTTTTCATGAATGGAAATGACACTGACATATAGGTGATGTTTTTCTGAACATTTTGGTATCTTATTTGCATTTTTCTGATTTAGTATGAATTAGTTATGAAGTTTTCAAACTGACGGTCAAACGGTCAAAGGGCAAAAGCATAGGAGGAGCAAAGTGACTTGGACAGAACCGGTGACTTTTGGGAATTAGGGGTAAAACAAACGAGTGGGACACAACTAGGGGCATAAATCTAATTATCCCTTTTATTAAATATATTGGTTTTCATCAAAGAACAAATACTTTGTAAATATATTTTTATGCGCAGCAAAGGTGGTGCCATGTTGTGCCTATGAAGTGTGCGTCAGCACCATCACGCACCGGCATCTGCGCCTGCTTACTGATGGAACAAGTGTGCGCAAGTCGCCTCCCGTGCAGCTTAATCTACATCAACCCGTCGGAGCCGTTTTGAGCCGCCCTTGCCGTTTTGAGCCGCGGGGGTTATATTAAGTCGCCGGTCTGCCTGAGCCGCCGGAACTATATTAAATCGTCGGTCTGCCTGAGCCACCTCTGTCGCGATAAACGGATCATCCGTCGTCCGAACAAATTAGGTGATATCCATCTAAATTTATCTATTAAACACTTATTGCTTTTCGTCAAAGAACAATTACTCTGCTCTGTAACATTTTTATACAGGACAAATTTTTTATGCCATTATACCTCGGATACGGAGTGCATGCACTAGCATTTGTCCATGCCACGCTGCTCGACAGACATGCGTGCAAGCCGCCGCCCCCCGTAGTCCGGTCTACCTCAACACACGGCCGACTCGCCCGTCCGTGCCGGCTTACAACACCGCTTCACCGTGGTGATCATTAAACTCCGTGGTGGATATTTTCTGGCTTAACATATCAGGTGAAATCCATCCATTATATTTTCATATTATGTATTGCTTTCTTTAAAAAGAACAAGTACCCTGGCTTGCAAGTTTTCCAATGCAGGACAAATTGTCTACTGCAAAAAGGGATTATTATATCGCTGAGCTATTAGATAACCCATGCCGGTTTATATCATGGTCCAGTCCGCATCAACTCGTCAGGACCATGCGAATTACCCAATAAAGCGTGCACAGGTCGTCCGTCTCGCGCGACCTGGTCTACATCAACATACCGGGCCGCACCAGTCTGCATGAGCTGTTTATTGAGTATGAGCAAGTCACAGCTTGGGTAGCCCGGTTTTCTTTCAAATTAGAGGCAATTTATCATCAACTGCCGTCTGCGGTGGATGGATCAATGGGAAGGCGCACACGTCGCCGCCACTACAGTTTGGTTAACTTCAAAACAGCCAGTTGGAAGGGACCATTGGCCGAGTTGCTGACACGGCTCATACAGGATCATTTATAACCCGGCGTAGTCACCTCAACTTTCTGTGGATTTACATCGCGCTATCAACACCAATGATATACACCTTATGCTATGGTCAATATGGAGAATCTCAAAGCCAACTCCTCGAGTCGCCTTGAGACTCGGGGGCTACAATGATGTGACTCGGCAGCATTGGTCGGTTTCACTGCATTCAAGAACTCCGGGTCATTGGAGGGAAAAATAATTCGGTCCCGGAGGCTACCACCCTATTGGTGAAAAGTTTAAAGGCCGTCAGAAAATTTCCGGCTTAAAAAGAAGAATTCCGGTTTAGATCTGGCTCAAGAGACTTGACATCTCCCACAAAGCACGGAAGCTCTTAATATCCGGTTTAAAATCCGGTTCAAGGGAAATTTATCTGCCACAAAGTTTTGAAGCTCTCAAATCTGGTTCAAAATCCGGTTCAAGGTAAATTTGTTTATCACAAAGCTTTGAAACTCTCAATATCCGGTTTTTCTGGTTCAAAAAGAATTTATCTCTCGCAAAAATTCGAGTTCTCAGGAAAAATTAAAGGGACCAAAAAGAGTCTGTTACAAAGCACAACCCAAACATAGGTACCCTGCTTTAATGACCATTGGGAGCTGATCATATTCGAATTTATCTTAACCCTTTTGGTGTGACCCTGATCATATTCGAATCAGAGTCGTTAAATATTCTCATGATCACTAGGGGGCTTCCTGTTCAAACATAGGTCGTATTCGAACCAAAGAGAACATAGCTGTCGGTACCCTTTTCATTGGCACACTGCCGAGCTCACTAGGGGGCTTCTTGATCGTATTTGAATCATAGCTCAACCCCTTTTGGGAACCGACGTGGATCGTATTCGAATTAGTGTCGTTAAACAACTCTCAAGGTCATTTGGGGGCTTCCTGTTCAAACATAGGTCATATTCGAACCAAAGAGAACATAGCTGTCGGTACCCTCTTGATCGGCAACGCCAAAGCCATTGGGGGCTATATGATCATATCCGAATCTTAGCTTAACCCCTTTGGAACGGTTTTCTGATCGTATTCGAATCAGAAGCCTCAAATTTTCTGAAGTCTCTTTTTGCAAACAATTTTTGGATTTTATTTGAAGCTCTTTTGATCATATCTAAAGTGTATATGAGTGGTTGCTATTTAACCCGGTTTTGACTTTGGATGATAAGTCGCCATCATATGACAATCATAAACATTTGGAAGTCTTGATTTCTAAAGATTGGGTTATCACCCTTACTGCACAGGTCACATAAACCGGTAGTGAAAATTCAATATCACAGGTATAATATTATTATTATAGTTATGTTTCAAAGTTATGATTCATAACAGGCTTATCTGTGACTCCTTGTTACACATCAATGGTTATATGTGAGATATTATGACCTACCCTGCGGTAAACCGCCAAGGGATCTTGTGATCTAATTATGTGCAGGATAAGACTACATTTGGGTGGTTACCCGCCCTGGTTTTTGACGTTAAGTCGCCAGGGCATATGTTGTTTAAACTCTGCAGGATTTACAGAGCTATGACTTACATAAATGATTAAATTCAAGCCCATCATCGTAGATTGAAATTGGTGTCTCAAAAGGGTTATCAATTCTTGATTTTCTCAAAGGCTATAAGCCGCCGGGTTGTACAAATTTCGGCTTACAGTGGAGGCGTATTAAATCGCCATCAGCCAAGAGCCGCCGGGTATTTAAACTCCGGATTTACTTATCAATAGATGAGGTATTCAAAGTTGCTTTGGCGCCATGGATATGATTTATTCTACAATGGAAGGAATAGTCCTGAGTCGCTGCAGGCTTACGACCCGGCACTTGGGGGCTACATTATCCAAATTGATATTACATTGAATATGCAAGTCCCATGTCACTGCCAGCATGTACCATGACACTTGGGGGCTAATTCAAAGTCATTTTTGCTCAACTTATTGAAGACCCGACTCATCACATTCTAAATGAGCCGGCCCTTGGGGGCTACCAATTGCTCTTGTCGAAAATTCAAGGTACACAAGCCTTAATCTATTACATTGAAAGATCCACTACTCAGTTGGTAGAGTACAAAGCTCTTAACCTTGTGGACGTGGGTTCAAGCCCCATGGTGGAGATTACATCATATGCTGTTATTATCAATGAGTCATATACAAAGTCCCTGCTCATTATTATATAATGACCCGGCCCTTGGGGGCTACACTGGTTGATGTTTTTATGAGCATAAGGCAATTACAAGTCCCAGGTTGCTGCAAGCATGACAACCCAGCACTTGGGGGCTACATATGTGGAATATTCAGTTTATGACTAATGATTGAGATGAATAACCCGGTTTTCTTCAAGGTTGCAACACTTATATTGAAGCAAGTCTTAAGTTATCACTATGTTCTCCTCTTAAGACTTGGGGGCTACATGTGATATGCATATAAGGGAGAAAAAATCTTCAAATTCTCAGTTTGGAGCAGACCAGATTGACCCGGTGTTTGCAACAAGCATGACCCGGTGTCACCAATAATAATGACCCGGCGTCGGCAACAGTTATGACCCGGTGTTATCAATATTTACAAGACGGTAATTTTGGCAATTATAACTAGCCAGCCTCTACATCTTTAAACTGGCGGATCACCAGATGAATCTTGAGTCTAAGATGTTTATTAAGCCGGAGTTTTGGAAACCGACTCAAATGGATTATTTTGTATAATATTTCTTTATAAGAGACAATGTCAGCAAATGGATTATGAAGCTGGCCTATTGACCCGGATATTCCAGGAGAAAATGTCAAGGACATAAGGATGATCAGGTGCCGGCTTACAAGAATATTTAACCCGGAGCACAACCTGTCAAATTTGTTCTTCAGTTATTTTGTAGGATCAGTTTAACATGGATAAATCCAAATTAAACTGGGGGCTAATGTCAGGGATATACCCCAAAGACCCGGCCAGCCTTGGCGACTCACCAGAGACCTGGCTAGAGCTTGGCGACTCACTGGTGATCCGCCCGAACATGGCGATTCACAGGTAACCCGCCTGGACATTGTGACTCACTGGAGACCCGGCGAGCGGATCAGACGGACGACAAGGCCCAAGGCCCAGCAGGCTGGCTTATACTCTGGTGGGCCGGCTTAAGGAGAAAGGGATGACGAATATTTCCTTTACGAGGAAGCAAGACCCGGACTTGTATTCAACTTGTAAGAAAAGATAGACTAGTCCTAGTCCTACTAGGACTCCACATGTAACCCGCCCCTCTAACTTATATAAGGAGGGGCAGGGCACCCTAAAGAGGGACAAGTAACAAGAAGCAATCTCTAGGGCTAGATACCGAGAGCCGGTTCCCGGCGACTCTCCCGTGATCATAATGAGACCTAGCCTCAAACAACATGTAGGGTTATTACCGGATGATGTTTCCCGGGGCCTGAAGCTGTCTAAATCCTTGTCTTGTGTTGCGTCTCTCGATTCCGCCCAACCCCTCTCAAGCTACCGCGTAGATGCGTTGGCCTCGCGACTAAGTCCTCACACTAGGACATCTGCCGTGACAATTCCACGACAGGATCACATCATTAGGAGAATGATGTGATGGACAAGACCCATCCGTTAGCTTAGCATAATGATCGTTAAGTTTTATTGCTATTGCTTTCTTCAAGACTTGTACATATTCCTTTGACCATGAGATTATGCAACTCCCGAATACCGGAGGAACACCTTGTGTGCTATCAAACATCACAACGTCACTGGGTGATTATAAAGATGCTCTATAGGTGTCTCCGAAGGTGTTTGTTGGGTTGGCATAGTTCGAGATTAGGATTTGTCACTCCGAGTATCAGAGCGGTATCTCTAGGTCCTCTCGGTAATGCACATCACTAAAAGCCTTGCAAGCAATGTGACTAATGAGTTAGTCGTGGGATGATGCATTACAGAACAAGTAAAGAGACTTGCTGGTAACGAGATTGAACTAGGTATAAGGATACCGACGATCGAATCTCGGGCAAGTAACATACCGATGACAAAGGGAATGATGTATGTTGTCATTGCGGTTTGACCGATAAACATCCTCGTAGAATATGTAGGAACCAATATGAGCATCTAGGTTCCGCTATTAGTTATTGATAGGAGATGTGTCTCGGTCATGTCTACATAGTTCTCGAACCCGTAGGGTCCGCACGCTTGACGTTCGATGCAGATTTGTATTATGAGTTATGTGTTTTGGTGACCAAAGTTTGTTCGGAGTCCCGGATGAGATCACGGACATGATGAGGAGTCTCAAAATGGTCGAGAGGTAAAGCTTGATATATTGGAAGGTAGTATTCGGACACCGGAAGGGTTCCGGAGTGTATCGGGTACATACTGGAGTACCGGAGGGGTTACCAGAACCCCCCGAGGAAAGATATGGGCCATATAGGCCATAGGAGGGAGGCTAACCTGCCCAAAAGGGGCTGGTGCGCCCCCCACAAGGGAGGAGGCCGAATTGGACTAGGGAAGGGGGCGCCACCCCCCTTTCTTTCTCCTACTCCCTCTCCTTTCCCCCTTTCCCCCTCCACGAGAAGGAAAAGAAGGGGGACCGAATCCTACTAGGACTGGGAGTCCTAGTAGGACTCCCCCCTTATGGCACGCCCCTAGGGCCAGCCTCCTCCCTCTCCCTCCTTTATATACGTGGGCAGGGCACCCCTTGGAGACACAACAATTGTTCCAAGCCGTGTGCAGCGTCTCTCTCCACAGTTTGCTCCTCCGGTCATAGCGCCGTAGTGCTTAGGCGAAGCCCAGCGCGGATCACATCCCCATCACCATCACCACGCCGTCGTGCTGACGAAACTCTCCCTCTACCCTCTGCTGGATCAAGAGTTCGGAGGAAGTCATCGAGCTGAACGTGTGCAGAACTCGGAGGTGCCGTACGTTTGGTACTAGACCGGGTGGATCGCGAAGACGTTCGACTACATCAACCGCGTTATACTAACGCTTTCGCTTTCGGTCTACGAGGGTACGTGGACACACTTTCCCCCTCTCGTTGCTATGCATCTCCTAGATAGATCTTGCGTGATCGTAAGAAATTTTTTGAAATTGCATGCTACGTTCCCCAACAGTGGTATCCGAGCTAGGTCTATGCGTAGATGATATGCAGGAGTAGAACACAAAGAGTTGTGGACGATAATAGTCATACTGCTTACCACCAACGTCTTATTTTGATTCAGCGGTATTGTTGGACGAAGCAGCCCGGACCAACCTTACATGACCACGTTCATGAGACCGGTTCCACCGACAGACATGCAACTTGTTTTGCATAAAGGTGGCTGGCGGGTGTCTGTTTCTCCAACTTCAGTTGAATCATATTTGACTACGGCCGGTCCTTGTTGAAGGTTAAAACAACACACTTGACGAAAAATCATTGTGGTTTTGATGTGTAGGTAAGAATGCTTCTTGCTAGAAGCCCATAGCAGCCACGTAAAACTTGCAACAACAAAGTAGAGAACGTCTAACTTGTTTTTGCAGGGCATGTTGTGATGTGATATGGTCAAGATGCGATGAGATATAAGTTGTTGTATGAGATGATCATGTTTTGTAAAAGTTATCGGCAACTGGCAGGAGCCTTATGGTTGTCACTTTATTGTATGAAATGCAATCGCCATGTAATTGCTTTACTTTATCACTAAGCGGGAGCGATAGTCGTAGAAGCAATAGTTAGCGAGACGACAATGACACTACGATGGAGATCAAGGTGTCAAGCCGGTGACGATGGAGATCATGACGGTGCTTTGGAGATGGAGATCAAAGGCACAAGATGATGATGGCCATATCATGTCACATATTTTGATTGCATGTGATGTTTATCTTTTTATGCATCTTATTTTGCTTAGTACGGCGGTAGCATTATAAGATGATCCCTCACTAAATTTTAAGGTATAAGTGTTCTCCCTGAGTATGCACTGTTGCGACAGTTAGTTGTGCCGAGACACCACGTGATGATCGGGTGTGATAAGCTCTACGTTCACATACAATGGGTGTAAGACAGTTTTGCACATGTAGAATACTCGAGTTAAACTTGACGAGCCTAGCATATGAAGATATGGCCTCGGAACACTGAGACCGGAAGGTCGAACGTGAATCATATGGTAGACACTACAAAAAAAAGACACATCCGTGACATTTTGGGCCGAACGAAAAAAAATTCTGTCATACTTATGACACTTCTATGATGATAATTGTGACAAAACCCGGTATCATCATAGATGTGGTGGGGTCCTACTTCTATGACAAAAAATCATGACAGAAAATGGGCTTTTCGTCCTGGGCGGGCCGGAGACACAGTTGCATGACATTCTTTGGGCCGTCCATGACGGAAAAAACCATGGTAGAAGCAAGGGCGAGGAAAATATCGGGGTGTTCCCGGTTACGGTGGGTGGTCGGGGTCGAGCGATGCGCGTTTCTCTCGTACACACACGCGCGTGGGTGCGAGGCGTTGGGCTCTAACTGAACCCGAGCGATTGCACTGCAGGCTACGCGTTACTGAACCCGAGCGATCGGTCGATGGCTGTTAAGTGAACCAGATCGAGCGATTCCTTGCTACTGCTGCTAACTGAAGCCGATCGATGCTACCTCTGGATGAACAGTGAGCGTTGTTGGGGGGTTTGGATGAACAGTTCCCGGTGGGGGTGGATGAACAGGACCCCGTGGTGTTGCCTCTAGATGAACAGTGAGCGTTGCTGGGGGGTTTGGATGAACAGTTCCCGGTGGGGGTGGATGAACAGGACCCCGTGGTGTTGCCTCTGGATGAACAGGACCCCGATCGATCGAGCCGGTTGGGGCTGGATGAACAGGACCCCATGGAGGGCTGGATGAACAGTAGCCCGTGGAGGGGTGGTTGAACAGGAGCCCGTGGAGAAGGCTGGTTGAACAGTAGCTGGTGGAGTAGCACACGGTGGAGGCTGGATGAACAGGAGCTCGTGGATGAACAGGAGCAGGTGGAGGCTGGAGGAGGTCGACGGTAGATGAACAGTAGCCCGTGGAGGCTGGAGGGGGTCGACGGTGGAGATGAACAGCATCCCGTGGAGTCCCGTTTTGCGGTACGCCACACCCCTCCTGATGAACAGGACCCCCGTTTCGACCGTACCGCTCGAACACAAGTCTGTTTCCTCCGTTTTGCGGTATGGCACACCCCTCCCGATCAACAGGAGCCCGCGTTTCGACCGTAGGAGGTCCATTTCCTCCATTTTGCGGTACGCCAGACCCCTCCCGACGAACAGGATCCCGTTTCGACCGTGGCCGGTCGAACACAAGGCCGTTTCCTTCATTCTGCAGTATGCCAGGCCTCGTTTCCATGGGTTGTTCCGTCCAAGCCGGTTGGCTCCCACGCATTCCGTTGCCTCCCGATGAACACGACGCATTTCGTTGCCTCCCCATGAACACGACGACGATGCAGTTTCTCCGTTCCGAACCAGCCATGTACACGAGCCCTGGCCGTACGTATGCGCGAGTAAGCGTTCGAGACCCTGCCCGTATGTACGTACATGGCCATATTTTCTTTCTTGCACACTGGCCGCTGTACGTACGTGTACATGCTACGTGCGCGCCTCTACTACGTCACGTGTGCGCCTCTACATCGACCAGTATGTACATACACGTTCGCGACCAGAATGACAATGCTACGTACGCTTCGACCAGGTGGGTCCCGACTGTCAGGCACTTCCTTGCCTGCGAAGATGTAGCTGGTGGGTCCCAGCAGTCAGGGTGCGAATCGTTTTTTTGCCCAGACGCACTTCCTTGCGTGCGAAGATGTAGCTAGTGGGTCCCAGCAGTCACGGGGAAACGTTTTTTCGTGAAATACGGTGGCCCGTCCGGTGGGTCCCCGCTGTCAGGTGGAGGAATAATTATTTTGCGCGTAATAAGGAGGCACTTCCTTAATGCGGCCGTGGACCCAGCTCTCAGCCTCTCCACGTATAGTCCACCTCCGATGGAAGCCGTTCCTTGACCACGTTGACCACGCCGTGCCGAGAGCACCAGGGTGGTGGACGACGGCGAGGCCTAGGAAGGCGACAACGCGGAGCCGGGGAAGACATGACAGTGGAAGCCCGCGCGGAGAGGAGTACGAGGATTCACTGGTTCGGCTGCGGTGTGAGGCTACCGTCGCCACAGAATAACAGGGGTTGTGGGTGAGTGGAGGGATGGCCTGGCCAGCGGTGGGAGTAGTAGGGGGCGGTGAGGCCTCCGCGGCAGCACAACCGGCCACGGGAGGCAGGAGCACGAGGCACGACTGGTGCTAGTTTGGGCGGCTGGAGCAAGAAGACCAGAGGTTGAAGAAGCACTACGGCCGTTGGATGGACATCGTACGGTCACTAGAGCTAGAATCGTGCATATTGACTAAGTTGACAAAGCCCTCCGTCCCCGTCAACTTAGTAGGCCCACAAGTCATCCTGCCATTATACTGGGTCCCAGCTAATAGAGGGAGTATTCATTTTTTTTGTGCGTAATAAGGAGGCACTTCCTTGCGTGCGAAGATATAGCTGGTGGGTCCGAGCTGTTAGCGGCGGTAACGTTTTTTCAACGAAATACAGAGGCCCTTTCGGTGGGTCCCAGATGGCAGGTGGAGGAATCATTATTTTGCGCGTAATAAGGAGGCATTTCCTTGCGTGCGGCCGTGGACCCAGCTGTCAGCCTCTCCACGTATAGTCCACTTCAGATGCATGTCGGTCGTTGACCATGTTGACCAGGCCGCACCGAGAGCACCAGGGCGGTGGACGACGGCGAGGCCTAGGAAGGGAACGACACGGAGGCAGGGAAGACTCGGCAGTTGTTTCCCATGCGGAGGGGAGTACGACTGTACGAGGGTTTATTGGTTCGTCTGCCGTCGCCGGATAATAACAACAGGTGTGGGTGAGTAGAGGGATGGGTAGGCCAGCGATGGGAGTACGGTGGGGCGGTGAGGCCTGCGCGGCAGCACAGCCGGCCGCGGGGAGGAGAGAGCAGGCAGTCCCGCCGGTGCTTGTTTGAGTGGCTGGAGCAGGAAGAGCAGAAATTGAAGAAGCACGACGGCCGTTGGATGGACATCCAAGAGTCACTGCTTGTGCGTTAACCTTTTTTTTAGGAAAGCCTCACATCTGTGGAAAACATCATACAGCCCATTTGCCATTATTTCTAATAATTTACAGCCCATTTGCTAATTCTTAAGGTTTTTTTGGATCCCATATTCTTTTTGTTAGCATTACAGCCCATACTGTGGCCACGGTTAAAAAATTGGGATAATTAGATTTATGCCCCTAGTTGTGTCCCACCCGTCTGTTTTACCCCTAATTCCCAAAAGTCACTAGTTCTGCCCAAATCACTTTGCTCCTATTATGCTTTTACCCTTTGACCGTTTGACCATCAGTTTGAAAACTTCATAACTAATTCATACTAAATCAGCCGATGGATCGTAACAGAGCTCCTTCTAACGTGGTTAGAAGTCGAAGCGCGCTACGATCCACGCAGCTGTCGCCGCCGCCCACGCTAGCAGAAGCTTTAGCACGCGCGCAGCTGCTCCTCGACTTCCCTCCTGCTCCAGAGAAGCTCGACGAGTGGAGGGCCACCATCCGAAGCCTCGTCGCCATCGCCAACAAAGATGATCCGCAACCGGCGGGGCCCTCGGGGCGGCGCTCCACCGAGCCACCACATGCTAGCGCTGGGAGGACCGGGGGAGCTGCGGCCACGGTGCACTCTCCTCCTCCTCGCCAGCCGCCGCGGGCGTCTGCCCGTCGTGACGACGCTTGTGATAACATCTCTATAGCGTCGTCCGACCCGCGGACCCACCGTGACCAGCGCCAAGTTCTTTGAGAACGAGCTCACGAAGATGCTCGGACCACTATTGAGCGCTGGCGTGATACACGCCACCAGTCGGACAAGCGGGCGGGGCCCGCTATGGATCACCCAGCACCGGGGGGCTCCGGCGGCCTACCTTACGAGGTGGGCTGCCTGGCCTTTACCCGTGAGCTGCGGCAGTTCCAGTGGCCGTCCCACCGCACGTTCAAGCCCGACGTCAAGAAGTACACTGGCAAGACCCATCCATCCGAGTTCCTTAGCATCTACACCATCGCGATGCAGGCTGCTGGGGCTCGCGACGACAAGGTGCTTGCCAACTATTTCCCGCTGGCACTGAAGCCCAATGTTATGTCTTGGTTGATGCACTTGCCGGCGGATTCCATTTCTTCTTGGTCGGATCTGTGCCATGAGTTCGTTGGCGCCTACACAGGAGGCCACCAAGCTCATGGCCAGGCCAGCGATCTGCATATCATCCCCCAGAAGGAAGGGGAAACCCTGCACAAGTACATCCAGAGGTTCAGCCGAGTGCAGTACAACATCCCCGACGTTCATCCTGCCGCTGTGATCAGTGCGTTCCATCAGAACATGCACAACCGCAAGATGCGCGAAGAACTGGCGATGACCAAGGTTAAGGATGTGGCCGAGCTCTACGTTCTGGCCGATAGGTGCGCCCGGGCTGAAGAGGGAAGGAAGTACTCTGGCGAAGACGCCGGTGCGGAAACCAACTCTACCGACGAAGACGCCGCCACCCCGATGAAGAAGGGCTGGTGTCGCAACAGGAAACGCAAAGGCAAGGCCGTGCTTGCTGTTGAAGGATCTGACGACACCGGCGCTGCCAAGAAGGTCAAGGCCGACGCCCCCTGCAAGGAGATTGCCGCGTGCGCCGCCTGCCGGGCCTTGGCGGCTACCGACAAGCCAGGAAGCTCCGGCAAGCAATACTACAAGATCCACCGCACCAAGGGCCATGACCTCCAGAACTGCCGACAAGTCGAGCTGCTTGCTGAGAAGCAAAAAGCTGAGTACGAGAGGCGGGACAAGGAGAAAGACCAGGATGGTGCTGAGGGATCCGGCAAGAAGCGTGGCGGCCAAGGAGGCCGCCGCGGCAAGGACAACCAGCAAGAGAGGCCCGCCCGGGGCCGTGACAAGAAACAAGAAGACGATGATCACGACGAGGACGACGAGTCCGGTGAGCAAGAGTTCCAGAAGGCTACGGAGGCCATGTGCGTTGATGGTGGCGCCTCGCTGCATACTTCTCACCGCCAGCTCAAGCAGTGGGCGCGTGAGATTACAGCAGCGGAGCCGTCGTTCGACGCTCAGAAGCCGCTGAAGTGGTCTAGCACACCCCTCATCTTTGACGCCGAGGACCACCCTGACCACACAACCGCGGCCGGGTGTTTGCCATTGTTGGTCTCACCAACGATACGCAACCTCAGGGTGAACAAGATGTTGGTTGACGGTAGGGCCGGCCTGAACTTGATATCGCCTGTCGTGATCAAAAGATTGCAAATCCCTGATGGAGACCTCGAGGAAACGGGCACGTTTCAAGGGGTCAATCCGGGGAGGAGCCAGCCAAAGGGGAAGGTCACACTGCCCGTGACGTTTGGAGGGGAGTTGAACTATAGGACGGAGAGGATCATCTTCGACGTGACCGAGATCCCCTTGCCCTACAACGGGATCCTCGGCCGCCCGGCACTAGCCAAGTTCATGGCAGCCTCACACTACGCCTACAACATGCTAAAGATGCCCGGGCCATTGACCATCATCTCCGTCCCCTCCGACAAGAAGGACGCGCTGATCTGCGCCGACCAACTTTACCGGGAGGCAGTTGCAGCAGCTGCCGTCAAGGCACCCGCTCCTGCCGCTGAAGGCCCGGGAGGGAAGAAGAAGCCCGGGAAGACCTCTCGCACCCACTCTGGCAGGCGCACCTCCTCGGAGTGTTGTGCTACCGTCGAGGACGTGCCAGAGAGATCTACCGGCAAGAGCAAGAAATCCAGAGCTGAGCCGCCGCAGACCAAGAAGGTGTCCGTCAGGGAGGATGGCACGGGAGGGGCCTTCACCATAGGCTCCACCCTCGGCAGCAAATAGGAAGGCGCGCTCGTCACCTTCCTGCGGGCGAATGTCGACGTGTTTGCGTGGCAAGCATCCGACATCCCCGGTGTTCCCAGGGAGGTGATTGAGCACCACCTAGCTCTCTGTCCTCATGCGCGGCCCGTCAAGCAGAAGGTTAGAAAGCAGGCTCTGGAGAGGCAGGAGTTCATCACAGAGGAGATCAGGAAGTTGGAAGCGGCAGGTTTGGTGAGAGGAGTGCTCCACCCGACATGGTTGGCCAATCCGGTAGTGGTGCGCAAGGCAAATGGGAAGTGGAGGCTGTGTATTGACTACACAGATATCAACAAGGCTTGTCCTAAGGACCCCTTCCCGTTGCCGCGCATCGACCAGATTGTCGACTCCACGGCCGGCTGTGATCTGTTGTCATTCCTCGACGCCTACTCGGGCTACCACCAAATCTTCATGACAAGAGAAGATGAAGAGAAGACAACATTCATCACCCCATGTGGTACGTATTGCTTTTTGCGGATGCCTTTCGGGTTGAAGAGTGCTGGCTCGATGTTTGCAAGAGTAGTCCAAATTGGTTTTGAACCCCAGATCCATAGAAATATGGAAGCATACATGGATGAGATAGTGGTCCAGACCAAAGACGGGGCAACTCTTGTGCAAGATCTGGAAGAGACATTTGCCAACCTGCGCAAGATCAACCTCAAGCTGAACCCTGAGAAGTGTGTCTTCGGCGTTCCATCCGGCAAACTTCTCGGGTTCTTTGTGTCGCAGCGCGGGATCGAGGCAAACCCAGACAAAATCAAGGCTATTGAGCAGATTGAGGCGCCCAAGCGGGTCAAGGATGTGCGTCGGCTTACCGGCTGCGTCGCCGCCATGTGCCGATTCATCTCCAAGTCCGCCGAGCGCGCCCTTCCTTTCTTCAAAATCTTGAAGAAGGCAGGCCCAATGGAGTGGACCCCAGAAGCCGAGGCAGCATTGCAGGATCTAAAGAAATACCTTTCCTCCACGCCAATACTGGTTGCGCCTAAACCACAAAAGTCATTGCTGCTGTATTTGGCGGCGACGAACCAAGTGGTCAGCGCTGCACTGGTGGCACAGAGGGAGGTCGACGAGGAGGCAGTGACGGCGGCAGAACCAGTGGCTGGCAAGACAAAGATTCCCCCGGCAGGGCCTTGTGCCGGCGGGGCGAGGCCCCCGATAGAGTCTGATGCCACCAAGGCAGTGCCCGCGCAGTCAAGTGAGGTGGTGCAGAAGAAGATGATGCAGCACCCGGTTTACTTTGTTAGCTCCGTCTTGCAGGGAGCTATGTCGAGGTACTCCGATGTGCAGAAATTGCTCTGCGGCCTCCTTATGGACTCCAGGAAGCTGCGTCATTACTTCCAAGCCCACGAGATCACTGTCGTCACCCGCCTCCCGTTGCAACGGATACTGCATAACCCAGATGCAACTGGAAGGATCGTGGAATGGGCCTTGGAGTTATCAAGTTTTGGTTTGAAGTTTGAAAGTACCTCGACAATCCAGAGCAGAGTCTTGGCAGAGTTCATTGCAGAATGGACCTCAACGCCTGACGAAGAAATCCAGGAGACCACTCTCCCCGGCAAGGAGGCAGACCGCGACTGGATCATGTACTTTGATGGGGCTTTCTCGCTGCAAGGCGCCGGTGTCGATGTGCTGCTCGTCGCACCCACCGGAGAGCACCTCAAGTACGTGATCCATATGCACTTTCCCCGGGAGATGTCCACCAACAACACCGCTGAGTACGAGGGATTGCTCGCCGGTCTCAGGATCGCGGCAGACCTCGGAGTTAAGAAGCTCATCGTCAGGGGTGACTCGCAGCTTGTTGTTAGGCAGGTCAACAAGGATTACCAGAGCCCATTGATGGAGGCTTATGTAGATGAGGTGAGGAAGCTGGAGGAACGCTTTGACGGTATCCAAGCAGAGCACGTCCCCCGAATGGAGAACGACATTGCCGATTACGTGTCGAAGCGTGTTGCATTCAAGCTACCTGTGGAACCAGGTACCTTTTTGCTCCGGTTAACTCAACCATCCGTCAAACCGTCAACGGGCAGAACAAGCGGAGGAAGTCAGGTCCTGGCAAGTACTTTCCTACCGAGCCCCCTGGGGCTACCGGCAAGGGTACTGCCGCGGACGCTGAGCCTGCCAAAGGGCAACTGGCTCCGGCAGGGCCTGGAGCTATTGACAGAGATACATGGAGGCATATGTGGCTCCCACATAGGGTCGAGGGCCCTTGCAGGAAAGGTGTTCCGGCAAGGTTTCTTCTGGCCCACCGCCCTCTAGGATGCGACGGCACTAGTAACCAAGTGTGAAGCGTGTCAGTTCCATTCAAAGAAGCTTCACCAACAAGCTCAAGCCCTTCAAACAATCCCTCTCTCCTGGCCATTCTCGGTCTTGGGGCTCGATTGTCACACCCTGATTTTCATGCCACAACACTGAAGTCAATAAATCATGCTAAAATATGGTTTGACAAAAACTTTTGAGTGTTTTTGTCTCTGCTTTGATTGAATGTTTGACTGCTGTTTGCTAGTGCTCTAAAAATCAAATAAATCCTCCAACTCTTATACTCCTTCAGCTTTCTCCAAACTCTTGAACCAATGATCATGCCATGTGTATATTACCTTATAGAATTTTCTAACAAAAATAATTTGGCCAAAAAGTATTTTCAAAAATTAGTTTTCCAAAACCCCCTGAATTGAGATTTGCACTGCAAGTACTTAATTAATGGCAGTAAAAATCTTTCCAAAAATATATTTGACTCCTATTAGATATAGGACACCCAGAAACCATAAAAATATAATTTCAAAAGTTATTTTTCTATTTTGTTTAAAGGCTTTTTCTTAAGTCCAGAAATGGTCTTTAATAGGTTAAAATTATTTTAATGCTTTAAAAATATTTAGGAAAAACCTAGGGAAACTCAGTGGACATATATTGTGCATATATAAGAGTTTCAACACATGGTCATGTTCAAAATATTGGTCAAATCCCTCAAAAACCCTTTCTGGATATTTCAAGCTTTTGAAATATTTACAAAGGAAATATTCCCCAAAAATTCCAAGAAAATTCTAGCATGTCACATATGACATGTTTGATGATCTTGACAATTCTCATGTCATGGAGAATAGTATAACCCCATGAAATCCTCTCAAAACCACTTCTGTCCTTTTTCAAGTTTGAACAACTTTGCACTGTCAAACATGTTCAAATGCTCTCAAACTTGGTGCACATGCTCAAATGGTGTAATAATGCATCTAGAACAAATGGCACAAGTTGGAGAGAATGTTATCTTGATCAAAGTGCCCCAAAACCCTCTGTGTCCAGAACCAAATTTGAACAACTTTACATTGGCAACTTTCTCCTTTTGATCTCAACTTTTCTGGACATGTTCAGAACCTCTAATGATGACACTACACCAAGTGGTGCATCAAGGAGAACATATTTGCATGACTAAATCTTGGGAAGTCCATTTCTATTGATTTCTAGAGTTTACAAAAGTTGCATTGGCAACTTTGCCCAAATGGACACAATCTTGGTGGAACCACTTGTTTTCGCATGCCATTTGGCCCTGTCAAGACTTATGACAAGAGGAGTTCATCTTCTTGCCCAAATCAACAACAAACACCTTCTGCCATTTTTCTAAAAACACCAATTTGACCACTTCCACTAATCTCCATGAGTTCTCCTCTTTACCACAACCCCCCTAGTCCCCCTCTACCTCTGGTGTGCTTCCCTGCCCGAGAGGCAATGATGAAGGGGGGCAGGGATCCACTTTTCTTCTCTGGACAGCAGCAATTTTCACTCTCTCTCTCCACCTCTCCTATACTCTATTGGCTCCCCAGGGCATCCTATGTCATTGCCACATTGTTTACTCCCCCTGCAGCTTCCAGACACAAGTGGCCGCGCCCATTCCGCAAAAAGGCATGCCATGCCGGCTAAAGACGCGCTCTGGAGCACGTCAGCATGCTCCTGACCATTGACGCCGCGCTCCCACACCACCTCGAGCCTCACCCTCGCGCCAGTCGAGGTGCCTCAACGTCCGCATCACGCCACCATGCTGGCCCCCTCCTCTCTCCCTCTCTCTCACCTCCAGCAGCACGCGCGCCAGAGCCGCCCGAGAGCCCCAATGGGCGAGCCCACACGCGCGGCGCTCTGCCACTCCCCTGCTCTCTCTCTCCTTCTCCCTCGACTTGGGCCACGCCCACGAGCGCCGCAGACAGCCCCGAGCCTCCTCCCGCGGCCACTGCGGCCATTTCCGCGGGTGCCCGTAGGCCACGTCCACGGTGAGCCACGGCCTCGCTATATAAGGCCGCCCGAGGCCTCTCTCTGGAGCCCTTTCGCTCTCTCTCCCTCCCGTACGTCACCCAGACCCGGCCATCCCTCTCCCCGTGCCCCCATCCACCGCAATGGCCGGAGTGCTGCTGCCGGCATCCACCTAAATTCAGCCGAGCCCGAGCTCTTCTCCATCTCCTCTCTCCACCAGAAGGCTCCCCTGAGAAAGGCGGAGCTCCCACGCTCTTTCCCTCGTCCGAGGACACACCGTAGCACCGTGCCCAATCTCGCCCGACGCCACCGTCCGCCGGCGTCCAAACCGCCGTCGCCTCGACCATCCCCGGCAGCTGTGGCACACACAAGTGGATGCGGCGTTCGGTGCCGAGCTCATCCATAGCCAGGGCGTCACCGGAGGTGTTCTGTAGCCCCGGCAATCGCTGGCGGGAGCCGCTCCTCCCCGCGGCCGGAGCGTGCGCGGGAGGTTGAAGGCGACCTGCAGCTGGGCCCCGCGCGTCAGCGACCTAGTGGGCGGGCCCCGCCGTTTAAGTGGAGACGGCTTCGGCAATGACGCCTTCGACGTCGCCCTGTCGCCCACCTGGCCGAGCCGCTGGGCCGGCCCAATGCACTGCCCCGCTATGTCTCGCCCAGTGCACGCTGTTGCCGCCCAGATCCAGCCCGTTTGGGTAAAAAGCCTCTCCCTTTTCTTTTCTGCACAATTTGTCAAATCCATAAATAATTCAAACTAACTCCAAATTTGATGATTCAAATTTCTATTATTTTATAAATTCATTATCTATCACATGGTGATGTTTTCACATTTTTCCAGAAACATTTCCTTCACAAATGTTTATGAAATCCTACTTTTCCATTTCTGTCATAAACTTTCGAAAATCATAGATGGCTCAGATTTGATCCAAATAAAGTGATTCAAATTCCTAGATGCATCTAAGTTCATAACTTGGTTTATGAACATTTTTCTTAATACTTTCTGTGCCACACAAATTAATGAGCCATTTCTTCATATTTGTCAACTTTGCAAATTCATAGGAAAATCATTTGAACTCCAAATCCAGTGAAACCAACTCCTAAATGCTTCTAAAATGATGCCTTGTCAAATGGGTATCTTTGCGCATTTTTAAAAAATACGTTTCTATACACTTCTTGAAAATCCATAAACCCCTTGATTCCATCATATCAAAATGTTTAGAAATATCCACTGACCCAATTACAATGAAACCACTCTGGTTATTTTTCATATAACTAGAGATGTCCTAGAAAAGTCAAATTAATATTTTTAGAGCACTTTTATTTTCTGCCTTGTTGTGTTGCTTATTATGGTTGCTTTCGACGATAGTTGACGAAGTAGGCGAAATGCTCGGAGGTGGACCAGAGATATTTGAAGACCTCGAAGACTTTGTTTAAACAGGCAAGCAGCCCTTTGACCATGATGAACCATTTTACATCATAATAGTATTTTCGTTGCCTCACTGTGTGCATGATATACCTTGAATGGCAACCCTGCTAGGCTTGCCTCCGTTGCATACTTCATTGATACTTGCATTGTTCATGACTCTACCCTTGCTTAGAGTTTTGTTGGTGGGTTATAGAAATATGCTATAGTAAATGGCTACGCAAAGTGGGTCAGGGTTATGCATGGAAAGAAACAAGTGTGGTTTGACATACTTGCAAACAGCCCCAGTGGATGCCACTGATGCCCCTAGGAGATGATGATGAACTAGGTCACTACTTGGTGGAGTAGTGTACCGAGGCTTGATAAAAGTGATGTTTACAGAGACGGATTAGATTTAAGATTTGTCAACTGTCCCAATCTTACATGCGCAACCACTCTACCCTTATATGGGAAAGGGCATTATTGATTACCTAGGCTGATACTAGCTTGGAGCCCGCATTACTAGTGACGGGAGAGTCGTTGTTGCGCTCTCTCGGGACGGGGTCGTGCCAGGTAGGGCGGCCATGACTGTTTTCACAGGGCACCGGACACACCGTTGGTACCCGTGCTTGCGGTATGTGATGAATATGGGAGCGAGGCTCCACAATTTTAAGATGTGAAATGTTGGGCACGGGGGTTACTACCAATCGAGTGGACTCTATGTTAGTGTCGTCTAGGGAAAGATAGTGATCGGGTGCTTACCCCGGGTACTTGAGGTACCGCGGGTCGTGGATGACACGGAAGTTCCCCGGATCTTGTGGGTAAAGTGTGCAACCTCTGCAGAGTGTAAAACTATTCGAATAGCCGTGTCCACGGTCAAGGACAGTTGGGTGGTGCTGTTTAGACTACGTCCATATGTTTCTGGAAAACAACACGGTTTGGTAAATCTGTTGACGTGATTCGTGAGGAAGTCACGATGAGCTTGAGCATGAGTTGTTCACAACTCTCTCTCGATGTTGATGTGTGTAACCTCCTGATACTTGTTGCAGACGCATTCATATCCTTGATAAATGTTGATCATACTTACATGAGAAAAACTAGCTTTCCGCAAAAATGCCAATTTAGCAGTAGTGCCTTGCATAATTATTCTGTTATCACCCTTGGGTTGCTTGCGAGTACATTCAAAGTACTCATTAGCTTGCCACTGGTTATTTTATTGGCCAGGCATGAAAGAACAGGATTTGATGAAGAATACTTCGTGACGAACATGCAAGCTAGGACGCTTCCCAATCAGAATGCCTGTAGGGTTAAGGCAGATGGCATGGGTCCAAGTTATCGATGAAGATTTCTGCTGCGAAGTTATACTCAAGACTTGACCACAATGGTCCTACTTGTGTAATACGGTATGTATGGATGTAAGACTCTTGTTATTTAGCTTCTGTGTGTTCAGTGAGCATTGATCTCTGGGATCACTGTACACGTGCATTCGGTGATCACGACTTATGAGTCGGGGTCCCCACAGAGCTGGTATCAGAGCCATCCTGACTGTAGGAAGCCTTAGTTAGCATGGTCGTTAGTTAGGGTAAAACTATTTCCAAAACTATCACTAGTTTTCAAAACTATCTATACTTCTCTTCCCTTCTCAGTTTTTCGAAAACTAAGGTATACTTTCCTTATTGATCTGATCTCTTTGCCTTCAAAACTTTTGGTCGCTAGAACCCTTATGCCCCTCACCACAGGATTCCTTGTAATCCTCGAAGGAGTACACCTTGCCAAACACTCACCCACCTCTTCTGAACACAAGATTGGCGACACCCGAGCAAACGATTCCAACAGAAGATACGTCTTCGAGGAATGAGGACATGAAGACCCAGAGGATGGTGATACCTTTGAATTTGCCCCAGGATGATGCAACCTTGGCCTATGATGATCAGGGCATAGGATATGCAAGATAATGATATACATCGCTAATAGAGCAACCCTGTCCTTACCGTTGTTGTATCGGCAACCACCGGTGGATGAGAACCTCGCCATTTGGTCCGCCTCACTATAGTGAGCAGGAAAACGGTTCTCTTCGTCCCCCGCTCTCGGTGTCGATGTTGTCATCAACATAACCGACATGTTGGACCTCTACTATGCTTTGTTAATGTCATTGCATAAAGGATTACCCACTTGGTACCATCGACGCCTTAGAAGGCAAAATGGATTATCTTGATTAAGAAGACAACCGAAGACCGAGTCAATGCCAACTTCGAGGAGCCACCTTCACCCCATCACTTCAACACGCGAGAAGTCATTGAAGACTCTTTAGGCTCAACCCGGATCATTTCATCAAACAACTACAAGAGATGTAGCGACACCTGAGGAAAACCCAGAAGACTGCACGAGGCACGGAGCAAAGCACGACTACTGAATCCGAGGACCCCTAGGGTAGGATGAGTTGTGTAACCCCTATGCGTAGTCGAGTCCATATGATGGTTCGAATAGAACCATGATTGTGTGTTGCTTGTTTTTATTTGTTTGTGTTTTGATATCAGTCGCTCTTTTTGCCCTAGGCAACAAGTACGCGACAATATCACCTTCCTTATCTTGATGCTTGTGCTTGGCTCTTTTGGCACTTGTTTGTTTGCACCTGCACTATAGAACCCCCTTTAGGCATCCCCCATCTATGCTACTTCCCTCTCACCTCTTTCATCAACCAAAGACCAGCAAGACAAGATGCACCGAGGATTCCACCTCGGCGACCGACTAGCAATGAAGACTTCTGCTACAACCTCAACAACCAAGTGCAACCCCGTAGAATTATGATTTAACCCTCCAGACTAGAAACCCATTCCTAGACCCTTCGAGACTTCACAAGATACCCCAGCTCGAATCCCTAACCATGAGGTTAACCTGCGAAATCGCAAGAGAACCAGTTAAGCCTCCGTAACCTTGCACAACACTGGGTTCATTATGGAACTAGTGGGCATAATGAGCAAGAACATTTTCATCCTAATATAGCACAAGAATTGACGATGCCATAGGAAAGACCAGTTTGAGGATATAGGAATAGAGGACAAATGACTTGATGAGTTTATATCAATGACTTTGAGGGATCATCTGAGATTATTTGGTGGATTACGAGGCTTCCATGTTGGCAGATGAACTTGGTGGGATCAGTTAATAGAGTAGCGTAACTTTCAATGCCCCTAAGTAAATTGGATTTAAATAGGTGATCCTAGTTGAGTATAGGTGCTGAGTATGTCTACATGGTTCGGAGTAAATTGGATTTAGACCGATGATCTCGATCATGATACCATGTTTCTCGGTGGACGATAAACTAGGAGATTGGATTAGTTGTCGGAGTTGATTTAGGGATCTATATACGCCTGACCTTGGAGTTTACTTGACCATGATAATGGGAATCGGTGGACTGACTATAGCAAAGATAGCCCTTTCCAGTATTTGTGGATTATAGGGCATTAGAAGATCGTGTGGAACACCATAAACATTGGATTTGTAGAATTAATGGTTTATGTAGTGATTAATGGAAGTTAACGGGTTGTTGGAGTTGATTCATAGGAAGGAAACAAGATTTTGGAGTGGCATACGACGTATTTCCTTAGAATAGAGATGCACTAAGATGGACCTTGGAAGAATAGGATGAGCACTTGGATTGTCATGATTAATTGAAGCTTAGCAGCTTGTATGCTCTACCCATGGATTTTTACATAGGATAGCCATACACATGAGTTTGAGGATCATAGACTTATATGATTTTGTTAAACCTCCTCTCGAGAGTCATAAGGATATGGATAGCATGAGTGATGATTGGAGTTGACCTACACAAGATGATTCTTTTGGTAATATGATGTGATTTGTTTGAAGGACTAGGTAGAACTATTGGCATCTCAGAAACTGTGCTCAAGGATAAGATCATAAACGTTCACCCGCACACTAGAATCCTTGAGAATCCTTAAACCCTACCAAGCCACACTATGGTCGGATCATGACCATGGGCCTTGACTCTAGGACGATAAGACTTTGGCCATACTCAACCAAACCACCACCAATGCCCTAGTCTACTTTACGTACCCCATATACTTCATGGAGTACTAGGACAAGTTAGTTGTCATCCTTATTTGATGACATACTTGTCTACCCGAAGATGGAAGAAGAATCGTTCAGCTAGTTAAGGGACATCTGAAGACCGCCATGTCAAGGAGGAAGAACTAAACCAACCGCCATCATGAAGAAGTAAACTCCTGTGTCGAAGACCATGTGTACCAACGGGTCACTCCTCTCAGAAGAACCAAGCATCTCCGTGTCAAGGGAAAACCCACACCAAGATTTAGCAACCCCCTCCGAGATCGCTATGAGACAGAGGGAAGACAGTTACCAGCTGGAGTTGCCACCTGAGTTACCTGATGAGCACAACGTTTTCCATGCATCACAACCCTGGAAGTGTTTCCAACTTCCTGATAAGCCCGATCTCTACAAGGATATCGATCACCAAGTCATCGACCCCTAGCCCAATCTAACCTACCGCGAGCTACCCATTAGCAGCCTGGATCAAGAAGAACGTCATACACGAAGCCACACCATCAAGTACCCCAAGGTTCAATGGAGCACCACACGGAAGCAGAAGCAACATGAGGACTTGAAGACTACCCCAGATCCAAGTTTCTATACCCCTTTCCGCGCCTAGTCTGGGAATCTCGGGGACGAGATTCTTGTCAGGGGGTAGGTCTGTCACACCCTGATTTTCATGCCACAACACTGAAGTCAATAAATCATGCTAAAATGTGGTTTGACAAAAACTTTTGAGTCTTTTTGTCTTTGCTTTGATTGAATGTTTGACTGGTGTTTGCTAGTGCTCTAAAAATCAAATAAATCCTCCAACTCTTATACTCCTTCTCCTTGCTCCAAACTCTTGAACCAATGATCATGCCATGTGTATAGTACCTTATATAATTTTCTTACAAAAATAATTTGGCCAAAAAGTATTTTCAAAAAATAGTTTTCCAAAAACCCTTGAATTGAGATTTGCACTGTAAGTACTTAATTAAGGGCAGTAAAAATCTTTCCAAAAATATATTTGACTCCTATTAGATATAGGACACCCAGAAACCACAAAAATATAATTTTAAAAGTTATTTTTCTATTTTATTTAAAGGCTTTTTCTTAAGTCCAGAAATGGTCTTTAATAGGTTATGATTATTTTAATGCTTTAAAAATATTTGGGAAAAACCTAGGGAAACTCAGTGGACATATATTGTCCATATATAAGAGTTTCAACACATGGTCATGTTCAAAATATTGGTCAAATCCCTCAAAAACCCTTTCTGGATATTTCAAGCTTTTGAAATATTTACAAAGGAAATATTCCCCAAAAATTCCAAGAAAATTCTAGCATGTCACATATGACATGTTTGATGATCTTGACAATTCTCATGTCATGGAGAATAGTATAACCCCATGAAATCCTCTCAAAACCACTTCTGTCCTTTTTCAAGTTTGAACAACTTTGCACTGTCAAACATGTCCAAATGCTCTCAAACTTGGTGCACATGCTCAAATGGTGTAATAATGCATCTAGAACAAATGGCACAAGTTGGAGAGAATGTTATCTTGATCAAAGTGCCCCAAAACCCTCTGTGTCCAGAACCAAATTTGAACAACTTTACATTGGCAACTTTCTCCTTTTGATCTCAACTTTTCTGGACATGTTCAGAACCTCTAATAATGACACTACACCAAGTGGTGCATCAAGGAGAACAGATTTGCATGACTAAATCTTGGGAAGTCCATTTTTGTTGATTTCTAGAGTTTACAAAAGTTGCATTGGCAACTTTGCCCAAATGGACTCAATCTTGGTGGAACCACTTGTTGTCTCATGCCATTTGGCCCTGTCAAGACTTATGACAAGAGGAGTTCATCTTCTTGCCCAAATCAACAACAAACACCTTCTGCCATTTTTATAAAAACACCAATTTGACCACTTCCACTAATCTCCATGAGTTCTCATCTTTACCACAACCACCCTAGTCCCCCTCTACCTCTGGTGTGCTTCCCTGCCCGAGAGGCAATAATGAAGGGGGGCAGGGATCCACTTTTCTTCTCTGGACAGCAGCAATTTTCACTCTCTCTCCACCTCTCCTCTACTCTATTGGCTCCCTAGGGCATCCTATGTCATTGCCACATTGTTTACTCCCCCCTGCAGCTTCCAGACACAAGTGGCTGCGCCCATTCCGCAAAAAGCATGCCATGCCGGCCAAAGACGAGCTCTGGAGCACGTCAGCATGCTCCCGACCGTTGACGCCGCGCTCCCCCACCACCTCGAGCCTCACCCTCGCGCCAGTCGAGGTGCCTCGACATCCGCATCACGCCATCGTGCTGGCCCCCTCCTCTCTCCCTCTCTCTCACCTCCAGCAGCACGCGCGCCAGAGCCGCCCGAGACTCCCAATGGGCGAGCCCACACGCGCGGCGCTCTGCCACTCCCCCGCTCTCTCTCTCCTTCTCCCTCGACTTGGGCCATGCCCACGAGCGCCGCAGACAGCCCCGAGCCTCCTCCCGCGGCCACTGCGGCCATTTCCGCGGGTGCCCGTAGGCCACGTCCACGGTGAGCCACGGCCTCGCTATATAAGGCCGCCCGAGGCCTCTCTCTGGAGCCCTTTCGCTCTCTCTCCCTCCCGTACGTCACCCAGACCCGACCATCCCTCTCCCCGTACCCCCATCCACCGCAATGGCCGGAGTGCCGCTGCCGGCATCCACCTAAATTCAGCCGAGCCCGAGCTCTTCTCCATCTCCTCTCTCCACCAGAAGGCTCCCCGGAGAAAGGCGGAGCTCCCACGCTCTTTCCCTCGTCCGAGGGCAGACCGTAGCACCGTGCCCAATCTCGCCCGACGCCACCGTCCGCCGGCGTCCAAACCGTCGTCGCCTCGACCATTCCCGGCAGCTGTGGCATACACAAGTGGATGCGGCGTTCGGCGCCGAGCTCATCCATAGCCAGGGCGTCGCCGGAGGTGTTATGTAGCCCCGGCAATCGCCGGCGGGAGCCGCTCCTCCCCGCGGCCGGAGCGCGCGCGGGAGGTTGAAGGCGACCTGCAGCTGGGCCCCGCGCGTCAGCGACCCAGTGGGCGGGCCCCGCCGTTTAAGTGGAGACGGCTTCGACAATGACGCCTTCGACGTCGCCCTGTCGCCCGCGTGGCCGAGCCGCTGGGCCGGCCCAGTGCGCTGCCCCGCTATGTCTCACCCAGTGCACGCTGTTGCCGCCCAGATCCAGCCCGTTTGGGTAAAAAGCTTCTCCTTTTTCTTTTCTGCACAATTTGTCAAATCCAAAAATAATTCAAACTAACTCCAAATTTGATGATTCAAATTTCTATTAGTTTATAAATTCACTATCTATCACATGGTGCTGTTTGCACATTTTTCCAGAAACATTTCCTTCACAAATGTTTATGAAATCCTACTTTTCCATTTCTGTCATAAACTTTAGAAAATCACAGAGGGCTCAGATTTGATCAAATAAAGAGATTCAAATTCCTAGATGCATCTAAGTTCATAACTTGGTTTATGAAGATTTTTCTAAAGACTTTCTGTGCCACACAAATTAATGAGCCATTTCTTCATATTTGTCAACTTTGCAAATTCATAGGAAAATCATTTGAACTCCAAATCCAGTGAAACCAACTCCTAAATGCTTCTAAAATCATGCCTTGTCAAATGGGTATCTTTGCTCATTTTTCAAAATATGTTTCTGTACAATTCTTGCAAATCCTTAAACCCCTTGATTCCATCATATCAAAATGTTTAGAAATATCCACTGACCCAATTCCAATGATACCACTCTGGTTATTTTTCATATAACTAGAGATGTCCTAGAAAAGTCAAATTAATATTTTTAGAGCACTTTTATTTTCTGCCTTGTTGTGTTGCTTATTATGGTTGCTTTCGACGATAGTTGACGAAGTAGACTAAATGCTCGGAGTTGGACCAGAGATATTTGAAGACCTCGAAGACTTTGTTTAAATAGGCAAGCAGCCCTTTGACCATGATGAACCATTTTACATCATAATAGTATTTTCGTTGCTTCACTGAGTGCATTATATACCTTGAATGGCAACCCTGCTAGGCTTGCCGCCGTTGCATACTCCATTGATACTTGCATTGTTCATGACTCTACCCTTGCTTAGAGTTTTGTTGGTGGGTTATAGAAATATGCTATAGTAAATGGCTACGCAAAGTGGGTCAGGGTTATGCATGGAAAGAAACAAGTGTGGTTTGACATACTTGCAAACAACCCCAGTGGGTGCCACTGATGCTCCTGGGAGATGATGATGAACTAGTTCACTACTTGGTGGAGAAGTAGTGTACCGAGGCTTGATAAAAGTGATGTTTACAGAGACGGATTAGATTTAAGATTTGTGGACTGTCCCAACCTTACATGCGCAACCACTCTACCCTTATATGGGAAAGGGCATTATTGATTACCTAGGCCGATACTAGCTTGGAGCCCGCATTACTAGTGACGGGAGAGTCATTGTTGCGCTCTCTCCGGACGGGGTCGTGCTAGGTAGGGCGGCCATGACTGTTTCCACAGGGCACCGGACACACCGTTGGTACCCCGTGCTTGTGGTATGTGATGAATACGGGAGCGAGGCTCCACAATTTTAAGATGTGAAATGTTGGGCACGGGGGTTACTACCAATCGAGTGGACTCTATGTTAGTGTCGTCTAGGGAAAGATAGTGATCGGGTGCTTACCCCGGGTACTTGAGGTACCGCGGGTCGTGGATGACACGGAAGTTCCCCGGATCTTGTGGGTAAAGTGTGCAACCTCTGCAGAGTGTAAAACTATTCGAATAGCCGTGTCCACGGTCAAGGACAGTTGGGTGGTGCTGCTTAGACTACGCCCATATGTTTCTGGAAAACAACACGGTTTGGTAAATCTATTGACGTGATTCGTGAGGAAGTCACGATGATCTTGAGCATGAGTTTTTCACAACTCTCTCTTGATGTTGATGTCTGTAACCTCCTAATACTTGTTGCAGACGCATTCATATCCTTGATAAATGTTGATCATACTTGCATGAGAAAAACTAGCTTTCCGCAAAAATGCCAATTTAGCAGTAGTGCCTTGCATAATTATTCTGTTATCACCCTTGGGTTGCTTGCGAGTACATTCAAAGTACTCATTGGCTTGCCACTGGTTATTTTATTGGCCAGGCATGAAAGAACAGGATTTGATAAAGAATACTTCGTGACGAACATGCAAGCTAGGACGCTTCCCAGTAAGAATGCCTGTAGGGTTAAGGCAGATGGCATGGGTCCAAGTTATCGATGAAGATTTCCGCTACGAAGTTATACTCAAGACTTGATCACAATGGTCCTACTTGTGTAATACGGTATGTATGGATGTAAGACTCTTGTTATTTAGCTTCTGTGTGTTCAGTGAGCATTGATCTCTGGGATCACTGTACACGTGCATTCGGTGATCACGACTTATGAGTCGGGGTCCCCACATCGATATACTGGGCCCTTTCCCCCGCGCTGTCGGGGGATTTGAGTACTTGTACGTTGCAATCGACAAGTTCACAAAGTGGCCGGAGGTGGAAGCAGTGAGAAAGGTGACTGCTCAGTCAGCTGTCAAGTTCTCAAGGGACTGGTCTGCCGTTTTGGTGTGCCAAACAGAGTCATCACCGACAACGGCACGCAGTTCACAAGCCACACCTTCATGCAATACATTCAAGACCTCGGCAGCAAGGTCTGTTTTGCTTCTGTGGCACACCCACGGAGCAACGGCCAAGCGGAGAGGGAAAATGCTGAAGTGTTGCGAGGCCTAAGGACGAAGACCTTTGACAAGCTGCACAAGAGTGGAAGGCGCTGGATTGATGAGTTGCCGGCGGTTCTTTGGTCGATCAGGACGACGCCAAATCGAGCCACCGGTCAGACACCCTTTGCCCTAGTATATGGGGCGGAGGCAGTTCTCCCCACGGAACTCATATACGGGTCACCTCGAGTGCTCGCTTATGATGAGCTTGAGCAAGTGCAGTTGCGCCAAGATGACGCGACGCTCCTTGAGGAAGATCGTCTTCGGGCGGCTGTGAGAGCAGCATGCTACCAGCAAGCCTTGCGCCGCTACCATAGCCGCAAGGTTCATGCCCGAAGCTTTGAGGAAGGCGACCTTGTTCTTCAGCGCGTTCAGTCGACCAAGAATTCCAACAAGTTGACGCCAAAGTGGGAAGGCCCTTATCGGGTAATGCGAAGAGGCTGTCCGCTTGGAGACCAAAGATGCTGTCCCAGTGAGCAACTCCTGGAACATCGAGCATCTTCGCAAGTTTTACCCGTAAGGCGCGGCTTGCCGGGCCTCCCGGCAAGCCACCTTTTGTACAAGCTTTGCCGGCAAGGCATGTAACCCTTTGTACAAAGCTAGGCGCAGACCCTGAGCATAAATAAATGAAGCGCTGGCGCCCTAAGTTATAGCATGCATGCTAGGTCGAGTCTCTTCCTTGGTTAGGGTTGATAGTGCTTAGCGGCGACTAACCCCTAGCCTAGAGGTCGAGTGCGCATCTATCTGTTTCTTTTCTGTCCTCCTTTGGTTCGCAGGGCACATGAGCACTTCTCCTGAGCTACTTGGAAGAAAGGAAACGGACCGGCGTCCCGACCCCGGCAAACCAGAGTTGCCGGGGGCTGCAAGCACAAGGATCCAACCGCGGCAAGACAAGGTTGCCGGGGGCTGCAGATCCAGATAAATCTTTCATCCTCTATCATGCATTTCGGAACGGAACCGGGATATGTGAAACCTCATTTTATTTCTAGGCCACCGTGCTCCCCTTTTCTATACCCAAGGATTATCTCCTGGGCCCGGATTTGGTTGTAGTCGCGGTGGCAAGGAAGTAGAACGAGGAGTCTAAGCCCGCTTCATCCCTGCCTCCGCCAAGGGCGCGAGAATGGTCGAGCGAAGTGGGGGGACGGCAAGGCCTGTTGCCGGCGGAAAACATTTATCTTAAATTGTAACAAGGATTCGCTCCTTGTCGCGGGGTCTACCCACGAACGAAAAACCCGGCAAACATCCCTTTTTCATTAAAAACATCCCACACAGGTACAGTTCGTACGGAATGAAAAACATGAACAAGGGGGATTACAAGCTTTAAATTTAACATGGCCCGAAGGCTTACAGATTAAAAAAAGAGATAAGATGCCCGTAATCCCTTTCTTGTCCCTCTCCTCAGGAGGCAGTTCAAGGAGACGAAAGGGCAAAAGGGGCGCCTAGGCGAACTACGAGCAGCAAAGAGCACCAAGAGAACACCTCGGTGGCCACCTATGGATGGGCCGGTGATGACGGTGCCGGGAAAGGAGCTGGAAGACGAGGCGGTAGGACCGGCAATACGCGATGAAGGCATCGGTGCCCGCGTACTCCGAGTTGACGGCCTTGCCGCCCGCCCTCTTCCTCTTCTGCATCCTCCCGACGCCAGCCGCCCAAGGAGACGACCCCGAGAAGTTCAAGGTTCTGACCCCACCCCCGGCAAAACTCTGACGGAGGAGCGGCCAGGTGCAGATGCTGCTGCTGCTGCACCCGCCCAGGCGTGGGGCGTCCGACGCCTAGTCGGACTCATCCCAGTCATCTGCCCCGATGTCCTCCTCATCACTCTCGCTCGAGGAAGAGCTTCCATCGTCGGAATCTCCGTCGGAGGAGCTCTCCACGCAGCACTTCAGGCGAGTCCCGAAGTCTCCAAAGACCTTGACGAAGAGCAGGCCGTCCTCCATTAATTTGAAGTAGAGGACGAGCCCCGCCGTCAGGCTGTGGATGCGAGCGAACGTCTTCCACCCACGACGGAGGTACATGACCAGAGGAGCCGGGAAGTCGACGTTGACCCGCGTGCCCCCATTCCCACAGCCCCTCATGTGCAACCTGAGGGGTTGGGGCGGGTCACGCTCCATCTCCCGAGCAAACGGGGCGGGAAGACGAAGACGGAGACGCGGAGGCCGGCGCAGCCTGATGAAGAATTTGCGGGGCTGGTCTCCAACGTGGCCTTCCATCAGAAAATGCATCATTGGCGGGGGCGAAGCCGGCGCGCCGCCCCGTCTTCCTCTTCCCCGAGCACTACGACCCTGCCCCGGCCTCGCCCACGGCCTCGCCCCCTCCCCCTTCCCCTCGCGGCCGGCTCCACCACCGCAGGCTCAGGAGGGGGAGGGACGCGCTATCGAGCGGCGACCGTCGCCGCCACCGTCGAGGGACCAGGATTCCCTTTCTCCATGGCAAGTGAAAGGAAGAAGCAGAAGCGAGAGGAGATGGATGACAGAAGAGTGCGGGACGCCATCCCACCTCCCCCCTCCTTATAAAGGGGTGGGTTCGGGGCTCGGCCGCCCCGCTCGGCCAATCCAGCCACCAGAGGCACAAGGAATCGGGACCGACCCGCCGCCCCAACCAGCGACGGCCCGGTTTCCCGACTCCACCGCTTGCCACCCCAAGCGCATGGAGGACGCATGGCGAACGTGCAGAATCGAGGGGACGGGTGAGGCGACCTCTCCCTACCCCGTGATCATGGGGTGTGGACGCCTTGAAGACCGTGACCCGGCCCCGCGCGGTAAATGAGCCGCGCCTCCATGCCTCCCTCTTTTTATGGGTAAGGCGCGAGCCGCCTCTTTAGCACGATGTGACGCATGCGTGCAGGAACCGCCCCACGCATGCCGCCCACGTCACGCGCACCCCTCCACGCCGCACCGCGCCGCGCGTGGGTCGTGGGAAGCACAGCGCGCGAAAAGTTTTACCGTGGTAAAAACCGTCCTGCCTGCCCGCGCATCGTTTTGGGCCTGGCCCAACAACGTGTTGAGCTTATGTGTGGCCCAGGCCCGGGGGCTCCTGTCGGTGTACAAAAACAGGGGCGCACTTTTGTACCCTTTACCTATGCACGGGCAGTCGGAGCCGCGCCCACGATCCCACCAAGCAGAACAGGGGAGGTGAGCCAAGGTAAGACCGAAGCCCAAGATAATTAGAGCAATGCCAAGGCCAAGACCACAAAGAGCAGAGGGACGAAGCAGGTTCCGCCGGCAAGACCCTTGCCGGGGCAGCCTCAGCAGCCCCGGCAAGACCCTTGCTGGGGCAGCTCGCCCCACACCAACAGAGCGAGCCACCCTTGAGCCCACGGTCTCCAACATCACGTTGGGCCAGGGCTCGGGAGGCACCTCCATGGTGGCATGCAGATCTTTGTGAAGACAAGGAACACTCAAGATCAGATGAGGATTAGAAGACGACGATCCTTGGCAAGACCCTTGCCGAGGAAGGCCACCAGACCCCCGGCAAGGTCCTTGCCAGGGACGACAGCGCGCCATGGCAAGACCCTTGCTGGGCCACACGGCAAGACCCTTGCCGGGCCACCCGGCAAGGCCCTCACCAAGGACGCCAGCGGGCCACCGCCAGGCCTGCGCCAACCAAGTTTCCACTGCCGTTCACATGCAGCTGCCAGCCCAACCAGCTGGGCGGGCACCTGCGTGGCAACAAGCAGCTCCCAGGCCAACTCATCAAATGCCTGTGTGGCAGCATGCAGATCTTCATAGAGGCTCCACCACCGCGCCACCTCAGCTGCCTGCCTACCTACGTGGCACCACATGCGTCGCTAGCTAGGGCGCGTGTCGAAGCAAGGAGGAGCGGCGACGGACGGGACGGGCCTCGCCCCCGTCCCCAATAAAGCAAGAGGACACCTAAGCTACGCATTAAATGCGTCTTGTCCTGTAATACAATCGATAAGCTCATAGCACTGTGCGCCTTTCCACCTCCTGTGTGCCACTGTGGCAGCCCCTTTCGACTATAAAAGGAGGCCCATGGCATACTGGAGAAGGATTCGGCTCTTTCGAACCACACACCCACCACAGACAGTTCGAGAGCTCAAGAACTCTCTGAAATACACCCACCAAAGCAGGACTAGGGTTTTACGCATCCTCGCGGCCCGAACCTGGGTAAACGATCCTCGTGCTGGTTACTGATCCTGCTCTTCTCGCAACCCCGCGCCCTGGCTACCGTAGTAGGGATTCTTGTGATCCCATAGGTGTCGTTCCACACCGACAGGGCAGGGTCACCGCTTCTCCCCGCGCTGCCGGGTGCGGGATCTACAACAGGCGTCGCCGCTGGCGGGAGCCTCATCTTCTTGGCGCTGGGGTTAGCCGACTCCATTTTCCTCGAGGCCGTCGCGTCGCGCTCACGGATTTGAGCAGAGTAACGAATAATGAGCCTAGTTGTAGTGCGAGTGAAGAAGAAGGGGAGCTGGGGGTTTTCTGTAGTAGTGAGGAAGAAGGGGAGCTGGGGTTTTCTGTAGGAGTGAGGTGAGGAATTTGGGGGTATGAGTGGAGCGAGCTGATGTGAGGTGGGTGGGAGTGAGGAGGAAGAAGAACACCCAGGTTTTTTTGGGGGCGGTGTGCGGGGTGTGGGTAGCGCCTCTCATTCAGTAAATATATGGACTTTTGAATTGATTTTACTATTTACTAGGGTGGATGGGCTATTTTGTCTTGGGCCCAGAGAAACAATTACTACTAGTACAGTGGAGACACTCTACAGCTACCCAGAAAAACAATTACTACTAGTACAGTGGATACAATACCGCTTCTGGCTCCTCCTAGGTCATCGAAACGTCTCCCTCTACTGAATGTCGTTATACTTTTGTTCACCGACATGCGGGCCATACAACGCGCGGGCCCAAATGCCATCCACCAAATTAGAAGGCAGTATGCAGGCGGAGAGTCACCCCGGTCGTAGCGCGGCAATAACGAGCCGTCGTATCACAAAACCCCACCTCCCTGCAGTCTAAGTTTGATGGACGAAGCAACCATCATTTCACTCTTCGCTGAATCCCCTTCTCCCTCACCATCTTCAAGAAAGGCAACACTCGCATCTGCCACTGTTCTTCTCTCCCAACAAAGGGAAGGTAAGCGGATCCTTGATGTTGGTATATTTTCGTTCAGAGAAAAAAAAGAATTTTTGCAAAGCAGTAACCGACCCTCACTCTCTTTTTTGTTTCATTGTCATTGTGTTTTCCGTTCAATGGTCTCCTAGTATTCGTCAGTTTCATGAAGGACCAAGGAGAACCAGGCAAAGATCTACCGATATTGGAGCAGATGCGGGAGGCTGATCCCCGCGAGACAGAGAGCTCCCAGAAGATGGAGGCAGCCACCGAGCCGACCCCAGATACGCTCATGGCCACTACTGAGATGGTCAACACCCCGTTTGAGGTTACCGCCCCCGTGGCACTGCAGGAGCAGTTTTCCCCCTTCGAGGATGTGTCCCCCCCCCCCCCCCCCCCCGCTGAGCTGCCCAAGGTGATGATCTTCTTTGCCGATCTCGATTGTGGTTTTTCATCTAAGTATGTGGTGATGAATAATGCAAAATTTTATTAGCTTCGATGCCATGCTATACTAGTGGTTTAAATAACTTGTGTTTCTTATACTAGAAAGTAATTCAGAATTTGTTTCTACTTCAATTAGAGCCCTGATGCAGACAAGGATTGTGTGGTTGTACATGTCACTCGCTATGAGGCGGATGACCTGAGTATACGCACTGGGAAAACAGAGTTTTTAGGCTGTTGGATCCTGGAAGCCATTTGCGCTTATACCAATGAAGAGTTGTATTCCAGCCTCACTGTTGTCAAGTGTGTTGTCCAGGGTGTACTGAAGCACGGGAAGTTCAAAGCTACTCCTTTGTTTGTGAGGCATACTGTTCTTGTCACAAGATGATGTGGCATGCCTCTACAAACAAGTTTATGAGTGGCAAGGCCACAAGGTTGTCTTCATGAAGGTTCACAGGATTGAGCTGCTGCCGGACGTCCTCGATGATGTTCATGGCAAGGTCTGTCTTGTGTCTACCCCAAATTAGATCAAGGCATGAAATACTTGCCCAGCTAGTGTTTAATAGTAGTTTGGATTCTGTTTAATTATCCGAACCTTTCCTGTTATCGAGCCCTCTAGGGCTAGTACTCTGTTTGAATCCGTCTATGGGAACTGCTGCTACTTTTGTGTGCCCGTGAATCATCGTAATTGTTGCCGAAACAGATGCGTCCTCACTAGTTTTATCATACGAGCAGTGTGTGTTTTGATGAAATAGAGTACTCGTTTGAGAACTGTGCGCCGACGTATACATAAGTACTTGTAAACACTGTTGGTGCTACCCCACTTGTAAGCAGTTGTGCAAAACACGACACATTGGCTCAGCTCGCTTCAACACTAGGCTATCGACCAGCTAACAATCAACAATCTGTTGTCTGACATATAAGCAACTATGTATCTTGTTACAGTGGTTCATGCAGTTAACTGAGGCCACAATGTAAATTCCAAACGTTCACACACTAGTCCAGCGTTCATGTGGAACACTCACATTAAACTCGGCTTCATAAAAAACTTGAAAAGCATAAGTTAAGCAATTTTATACATCTCAATGATTCATAGAACATAACAAACATATACTAGTTCACAACAAAAGACAAAGTTGTGAGAAGGTTTACATATCAGGAAAAACAAGCAAGGCTTCTCTAAGCAAAGGGCCTCCCGGCAGGCTTAAATTTCCTGGAGTTCACTCTGGGTTTTTCTTGTTGCCACCATCCAGGGTTAGGTTCTCTCATTCCAGAATAACCAATGATAATTTGTTCTCAGCTGGAATGCTGAACTGAACCATGTAGTGTACTGACTAGCTGAAATTCTTGTGCATTCCACTAAATTTAAGCACCGCTATTTGCAGAAATAAGCAGACCACAATGCCTCTTGTCCGCACACCTGTCCAAAAAACCGCCGTGCAGCCGTGCCAGCTAGTCCTCGGTCCATGGATGAACTGGTAGAAAGTGCATTCTGGACTAGGATGCAGTTGTTTTCGCTCGTCCCTACACTGCAATCAGGAAGTAAAACGTACGAATCAACTTCTTTTATATTGCGTTGGTCATTCTACCTAGTAACTACCAATGTAGGAATACCTGGAAGACGGGTGGTTAGACGACGGCAACGAGGGATAGCCATCTCATTTTGCGTAGTTCTACTAAAACTGAGGTGTGTGCTTTTGATTGCGCGGATAGAAATGATACGGAGACAGACATCCCGAAACGATATGGAGACAGACATCCCTGTTTGCGCAAATACGAAATACGGTTATTTAAACAGTGACAGATATTTGTAGTGGCGTATGATTAACAGCAGCATCTATTGTGTTATAATTGGCACTAGATTGACAGTATGAAAGTGTCCTTAAGTAAGTAGCATCACATCACATCAACACTACCACTATATTAACATGCAGAACAATAGCATTAGTATTACTATCATGAGAGCAGCACATGGTCCGTAAATGTGCAATCAAATTTGTGCAGTTCCACTGGGATGAAGCAATGTTAGCGGTGTGAGATTTAAGTGTAACTGCAAAAACACAATTCATGGGAAATAAAGCAAGACGGAAGCACTTCATAAGATGGTGGTGGCATTGCTTCAATTTATCGACGGCACTAGACCATTACTTATAGTGACATTAGGTGGCATTGCTTAATGCTTCATGTGATTTTACATTAACGGTAGCGATATGGGCGTAGGGACAACAGAGGCATAAAGTGGTGAGGCAGATGTGGTTGCCGAGAGCGGCAAACACTCAGGCAGCATGTCTGCATTTGTCCCATTTTTTATCTCCTCGGCGACATTTTCCTATGTGAGCACAGGAAATCTAGACCTGCTCATTCTCATTTGCGTTGGCCCCCAACACCCGTCAATTTCTTTCCTTTTTCAACCAAGAGATAGGTCCACTTCCCCCCACCCTTCGCCATCCACCATGCTTTCTTCGTCTTTTCAACCAAGTGACCGGTTGGGTAGCCAGTATCTACTACTTTCCCCCGTTTCCTCGTAGAACCAAGTCCTAGATTCATGCTACAACTTTCCCACTTTCTTCCCTGTTTGAACCAACTCTTAGAGTCGACTGTATGAACTAGCTTTACCTCTAATAATAGTAAAAGTATGTGGCTTTGGAACAGCGGACGGAAGTAGAAAAAGATCCACACGAAGCCAAGTGGGGAGCTGGGGCAGTAGAGCAAGGCAGGTTTCAAAGGAATATATACCTGAGGGTCGTCGGCATGTGGCGAAGACGGTGTTGGGAGGCCGCATCTTGGCCACAATACCGCAGGGAGGAAGAAGGGGTCGGAGGCCCTCCGGAGCCGGCGATCTCTCGGAGAGAACGGCACGGCCGCCGATCGGGACGTGCGGGCTGCTGTTGGTCTCCTCCCTCGCCGCCGACGACAGCGTGAACGATGCACGTACACCCCTGCCCCAATCGAGGTTGTCCGGCCGGATTTGTGAACAGCCGTGAGCTGAGAGAGAGTGTGACCACCTATGTCTTGCTTAGATCTGGAGAGCATGAGAGAGTGAACGAGAGGAACCCTAGTAAAGCAAGCACTAAGGCTCCTGCTTATATATATAGTGGAGTGATTTTGTTGTACCAGCTTCAAAAATATGCGCTCCTACGTGTACCCGCGAGTGGGTGTGAGGGAACTAGTGCGTGCGTGCACCGCTTCTCTTCGTGAGAGTACAATATACTATGCCCAAAGAACGTTCGCCACAAGATTAATAGTATAAGTGTGTGACGTGTGAGCTAAAATAAAATGTGCGCGACGTCTTCTGTTTTTTAGAAGTTCTGAGGGTAGGGTGTGAAGAGCACATATGTGTGTGACGTCTACCTGCAGATAGACGGTGGGTGCGAGAGGACTCGGGAGGGTGCGTGTGCGTGAGAGAGAGGGGGCACGTATCAATGCAATGCATGTGTCCGTAAATCATTATCCGACAAACGTTCGCCACAAGCCTTTTCCTGACGAACGCCGTAAGAACCGTTAGATCGGCATCCGACAGTGTCAGTTTTGCCATGTCATTTAATAGAACAACCACTCCTCCTACACACAAATCTTCCACATGAGTGTTAGCAACTGCCGTATGCTCCCTCCGTTCCAAAATGCAGTGCATATAGCTTTATTGAAAATTCGAACCTTGCAAACTTTTACCGAGTTTTCGTGCACCAAATTGCACATGTAGAATACCCTGTATATATCATTTCATTCATCTTCAAGAGGTAACTATAAAGATGGGGAGGAGTCTACAAAGAAAGACCATCGTATCACCTGCAGCAATTTCAACCATCCTTTGGTGTGGAGGAATATCATAGCAACTCTATATGATATGATTTTTATAGGATTTTTTCCTTTAGAGCCAATTGGTTCATAGGAATAGATTCATATACTCCACATTTCAAAGGAAATAAACATGATATCATTTCTATAGCTTTAGAGCCACTTGGTTCATATGAATGGATTCCTATACTCCCATAATTTCAAAGGAAAATAAACATTAGCGTATATTCAATAGAAAAGTTCCGATGATATGAACCAAAATACATCTCTTTTCTAATCCCTCCTCATAGGAATTGAGATACATGTCATCTCTAGATTCAATAGAAAAGTTCCTATGATGTCAACCAAATGACATCTCTTTTCCAATCCCTACTCATAGGAATTGAGATACTCCATGTCATCTCTTTCCCTACAACTTCCATGTATAGATCTTCTATTCCTAAATAGCTAGTACAACCCACTAGTAGCTTTTTTCCAACAAATGCAACTATGGCACAAGAACTATATAGTGTGCGAATAACTTGAAAGATGGTCGCTGGATGAAGCTAATCGGACACTGCAGAGATGGCAAATCCGAGCACTACTGACGTTGGATATCATCAACATTCCACCAGATCTGCCACATGTACAATTTAGAAGACTCCATGGTTGAACTTAAGCATAATGCACAAACCTCAAAACACAAGCAATTCTCCTTTGTTCTAGAATCTTCTGTATCATAATTGATTTTTTTCTAAATGAATTGCCATTATTGGTTTTTTACTTTATGCTTTACAATGCACAAGCCCATGAATCTTAACATTTTTATAAAACTAATTTATTTTGAATGAGATGAACTATAAGAACTAAACGAACATCTACATCATGCATATATGACTCAAAGCTTTACATGCTATAGTGTGTATTTATTCATAATTTGGTTTCGAAATCTCATGCGTTCGATGCATGTGTACCTTACCAGTTTTGAGTAGAGTAGCAAATTTCACGTGGCCCCGAGTATATCAAAATGCAGGGCCCATGCATCATTGCCTTTCAGTCGAACCTACGTCCACAATTTTTTGTACATACTATATCTCCACTGGTCCCCGAACCCAAAATGCTGCCTCGTTCCCCTAAAACCAAGCGGCCCACACATATTTAAGGCATCGACTCGAACTCAATCCCTCTCCCGTTTACTACGACATGGCCCCGCACACCCTAGCAGTACTCCTACAAACCCTACCGCTGCACGCATCATCGGTTTTCTTCAAGAGGACGAGGAAGAAACCGATTTGTAGTGGAGGCGCTTTCAAAAAAAATATGATCTGTAGTGGAGACCCCTACCCTAGGGTGCCCTATGTAGCTGCCGCATGCTTCATTGGTTTTCTCTTTTCTTTATGCTCTTGCGCCCTAGAGTGAAATGATGGTAGCTTCGTCCGTCCAGCTTAATGCGGGAAAGCTGGGGCTTTGTGATTTGACCCCTCATCGCTCATTTTCTACTACTGCGGCGCTACGACCGGGGTGCCTCCAATTCCAACCGCTGCTCCGAACTGTAATTTGGTGCATCACACGTGGAATAAGACGGTGGATGAGCCACACGTTGGCCAAAGGGGTCCTGTTAAGTGTGTCGCCATTTCGTGTGCGGACTGACCCTGCTTGAGTCGCTACGCCAACACGACAGGTGCAGCCTACCACTTGGTTTTGCTCCTTGGTGAATCCCGACTATATTGATCTAAAAAGATACGTACTGAACTACCCTCTCCATCTCGTTTTTTAGACATCTCGGTTTATAGGGCGTGCATGTAGTTCTAGGTCATCCATTTGACTAACTAAATCTGAGTTACTATGTCACAAAAAGTATATCATTGGATTATTAAGCGGATGTAGTTTCTAAACATATACTGTTCATCACATATATAGCCAGTTAAATTCTCAACCTAGAACGACGTTCATGCCATGTAAACCGATACGGAGGAAGTATAGTAGTAAAAATGAGGTGATTTTACCGAGCGATCAGCGGGGGAGCATGGCCTGTCATGCAGTCCCGCGTGTCATGATGTACCAAGGCCATGCGCGTGTCCCTCTTGAGGCAGAAGCAATACTACGTGGTTTGAGATGATGGCGAACTGAAGTGTGAAATAATGGTTGCTTCGTCCGGGAAGGTGCAGCATTGTGATTTGACGTCTCATTGCTCATTACTACTACTACTACTGGGGCGGTACGACTGGGGTGGGTCCCCCTGCTGTTCTACACTATTATTTGGTGCTTGACACGTCGACCCGGTTGCTATATGTCCCACATGTCGGCGATAGGAAGTACAGAATTCATGAAAGTGAGCGTCGACGGAGGAGTAGAAGACACGGCTTGGGTTTTGCTGCTTCGCGCGATCCATCGATACAAACCCGGACTAAAAAAAGGCAAGGGCGGGTCTTTTCCCGCGTGGCAGGCAGGGGAGTTTGGCATAGTCTGTTCGAGGCAAGGAGGCAGGAAGGGAAACAAGAAAATAAAGGTTGAGCGACTTAGTTTTGGGAAAATCTGATTTTACGGAGTACGTACCCACTAGGGTTTATAGGGCTCATCTAAAAAACATTCGTTTTTCCGTTTTATAAGTCTCAATTCTACTGCTAGTAGTAGTACGATCACATGTTGGATTTTGAGGTGCGTTAGATCACCCGATGCAAACAGTGTCAAGAGAAAACTCACCAATGCATGTAGAAGTTCATGGAAATTTAGTGGTCATTCATGCATTTGTTCTAATTAATGCCTCGGAAACATAACTTCTTGAGAAAAATGAGCGTACTAATTACTTGTGCAAACTAGGAGTACGAAATTAATTCGACCACTCACCGGCTACCTTGGTTGGAGAGATTTTAAAATTGAACCATAAACTGGAAAGGAGAGAGTAGTAACTTTTGTCTCGATTACTATTTGTGGCCTTGTATAGATGCAAAATGTATTTTTTTATAGTGGCCTTGTATAAGTAAATGGAGGGAGTACTAAAGGACATATATATTCCAAACAATATGATAATCTCTCTAACCAAGGTAGTAGGGACGAGGAGTAAATGGAGGGAGTAGTAAAATTTTCTCCTCATCCTGCGAGCCACCGCACGCGTGGGCGAGGGAGCGGGCGTAAGGCGTAGTAAGCAAGCTTCACCTCATCCTGCGAGCCACCGCGCCCGTGGGCGGGGGAGACGGTGTACTAAGCAAGCTTCTCCTTGTTCTGCGAGTTGACAAGACACATCAAAAGTACTCCAGTGTATAGAGCCCTGCCTCTAAGGTAGGCCCTGCATGGTTTGCCTCTTTTTGAACATAACGCGTCAAGTCGCAATTTGTTTGTTCACCCATGGTAGATGATCCTCCCTCCATCTAGTGGACAACCAGTACACGTGTCAAGTTACCACGTGGGCTGCCTTTTTGTACAGAAATGAGCTCCACCGTGTACCTGCGCGGGTGTGGTTGGGAAAGAGACGGGAGTACATGCCCGTGCGTGCACCTCTTCTCTTCGTGCACGTCCCCCACCTACGTGGGGTCTGTGTGAGAGGGACTATAGAGATACAAACCTAGACATAATGCGCCGTCCATCCCCATGCCTCCGCCCAGTCCGACCACCAGTCACCACCACGCCCCACTCCTCCTCACCTTATCTCTCATCTTTCTCCCTCCATTTTTATATACAAGGCCACTATCAAAATTACAATTTGCAGATATACAAGGCCACTAACACTAATCGATGCAATATTGATGGTGTTTTCCTCGTAGTACTACTAGCAAAGGAGGACATTAATTATCCCTTGCATGCATGCGGGAGTGTGAGCATTGGCTTGATGTGCATGAAAGAGAAGGATACACATTAATTTACACGGCAAACAAGGAAACAAGGTTGCTTGCAACATTGAGTTAGAAGACATTAATTTTTGCCTTGGTACCTGTAATATGGGTTTGTGGCCTTGTATACAAAAATGGAGTCCGATAAAATTGTCGAGATACCATTTATCCGTTAAAATTCTCAAGCAATCATTAGTTTTTACAAAATGGGATTACTCCTGCATGGGTCAATCACAACAGGTGTTTTGTAAAAAAATGCATCTTGATGTTCCGTGCAATGCACGGGCATCTTGCTAGTCCATGAAAACAACACATGGCAAAATTCCACGGCGAACGAGGGATTTGAATTTGTTGGGAGGGGCTGTTTCGATCTTGCCCGGGGTAGCCAAAATATTGGCGGCCCTTTTGTCCACCGGTGCCTTTGCCACCGATGAACGAGGAATGGCTTGGGTTCTCATGCATCCTCCAGCGTGCACGTTGGAGACGAGCTCGCACGAGCTGTGTTCATTTTGTCCCACCACGCCGCCCAAGCCCCCCGCAGACCGACCGGCGACCCGCAAATTACGCCATCCAACCGTAGTTGCACACATTATGACAGCAAGTCAACCAAGAGGACGAAATTCACGCAAACACGACGATATTTCATATAAACAATGACGGAAATCATATAAGATACCGGATTTTCGTACAAACATGACGGATTTCATTACATTCAAATGAACTACGGGGTGCTAGTTCAAGACAGCACAGGTATATAATACATGGCCTAAATGGTCGCCCGCCGATCGATTTGTGTTCCTCACGTCCGGCAGCATGATCACCGGACTGCCGGGAGCCCCAGAGGTATATGCGGGGTCGACGAAGGTCCTCGCAACAAAAGGATCCGGCAAGACACCTGCTATGTACGCCGGCGTCGCCTCCGTGGTGGCCTTCATGGGACCCAAGCGACGGCGGCCTCCCGTGTTCTACTTCTCCTCGATGATGGCGGCGGACGCGGAGGCGCTGGCCATCGACTCGTCGCTCTCCGCACACCTGGCTTCTGTTGCTGCTTGCATGGCGCGGCCGCCGGCATGGGAGTCTCGGCCACATAAATGGGAGACGTGGTATGAGGCGGCGGCGTGGACGGCAGCAACGACGCCCGTTCGCCGCTCCTCGTCGAGCTGGCCTGGAGCGGCGAGTTGCTGAACCGCGCGTCGGCTTGGGGCGGTAACTGGCTCCGTCGGGCGAGGGGAGGGAGGTGGATCAGCGAGCTGCATAGCTCGTATCCGGCGGGCTCGGCGGGCCACCCAGCAGGCTTGGATGCGGAATAACTACTCTTCGTAAGCCATTGTAAGAGTGGACAAAATGGTGAAGGAGGAGATAGGGGAGCGGCGGAGGTGTGCGATTCTTGGCCGGGTTTGGCCTCGTTTAAATAGGAGATTAAATAGACGGCGGATGGGAGGAGCTCGGCCAGCGTTGCGTTTGATGCCGGCCCGGTCATGAACGGATGTGTGTCCAGAGTGGGTTTCTCGGCTTCCACACGGGCGGGTTTCATGGAGGCGTTTGAATGCGGCAAGGAGCCGTGTTCAGCCGGGTGTCCAGCGAGTGGCGCCCTCGACTCTGACGTAGGACAGCGCGCCGTTCTTCCACTGACGTGTGGGCTCTTTGGGTACATGGCCTGCATGTCAGTGACCCAATGCAGGCAGCGCACAACAGAGGAACCTTTGGTGGGCCAGGGCGGTCAGAAGTGGGCATTTCATAAACCGATGATTGTTCATTGAGTGTGACGTCATCCTTTTCATGTAGATAAGCCTACTATGTTGATAGCCCGTTCGATACGTTGTGATTCATAAAGACCGCTACAAACATCAATATTCTGCTTATCACAGATAAGATTGATAAATACCCATAACAATCCATGTCCTTAACAAAGGGTGCATGCACGTATAGGTTGAGCGTGTGTCTTGCATCGTGTGCTGTGTGCATGCAGGCGTGCGAGTGTTGCGTGCGTGCAAGGGTACGTTTCAGTGTTGCATGCATGTGTGCGTACGTGCGTGTGTTCGTGAGTGCATGTGTACGCGTCAGTGTTGCACGCCTGCATGCGTGTGTGTGTTCGTTATGTGTACATGTCAGTGTTGCACCCCTGCATGCGTGTGTGTCTTGCGTGCGTGCATGTGTGCATGCGGGGTGAGGCTACACGTCAGTCGACTGACTTTTTCATCTCTGGTCATTAGATTTTCCAGCCGTGGGATACGAAATCAAGGGCCTGCAGTTTATCATCAAACTCCACCCCCCTGAGCCGCCAGCCACCAGTGGCCGAACCGCCGGCCCCCGCCGCCACGCCACCCCGCCCGCCCCAAAACCACTCCTCACCGCCGGTCCGCCGCCGCACCGACCATCCCTCTAGCCCCCCCCCCGCGCTGAGCTTTTTCTCCGGCAATCCCCACCCCACCGCCCAATCAACGCGCCCCCCACCGCCGGCGATAGCCAACCAAAGGTCTCACGACTTCGAGTACCCACTGAACACTAATTTATTACCATTTCTGTCCTTCATATACGCGCTGACGGGTGGGCCCTATGGTAATGTGCACTGCTGAATGTGGACCGTTTGACTGGTCAATTGATCGTGTCATCAACAAATTACGGAGATGTATGGTGAGCCAGTGACCGTATGATCACCCTAAAATGTATTTTATTAACACAGTACAGACTCAAACTACCATTTCTTTCTTTCATATACGGGCTGACAGGTGGGCCCCACGGTTACGCGCCCCGATGGTGCAACACTAGTTGCGCCACGTGGAACGTTTGACTGGTCAATTGATTGTGTCATCAACAAAATACGGAGTTGTACGGGTGAGCCAGTGACCGTATAATCATGACATGTATTTTTTAACCTGGTACAGACGCAAGGGCTCATATATATGCGCAAGCACTCACCGCTATAAGCGCACACACGCAGACCCTAACCCTGTGAGCACCTTCGAGAGAGTGGCCAGCATACGGTCTTGAGATTTTACGAAGTCACCACAGGTGCCTCGTAGTCGAGTGGAACGTCTCCTCCCACTGAACGCACATCGCCGGAAAATACTAAAATTAACCCAGGATAAATGCGAGCACCGGGACTTTAACCCTGGTGGGCTCGAGAAACCACTGTCCTCCTAACCATCCAACCACATGTTGGTTATCACGACAAAATGTATGTGGTGACCATGATGAGCTTATTCTGAAGTCCAGTGACCATATCGTGCTTTCGCTTCAAATACAATGACCGTAAGTGTCGTCAACAAAATACGGAGCACGCATCAAATGCAAAGTCCGTCAGTGTCATCAAGAAAATACGGAGACGTATCGTGAGCTAGATACCGTATGATCACCACGAGAATGTATACGGTGACCGTAATGAGCATATTCTGAACTCCAGTGACCGTATAGTGCTTTAGCTTGAAATACAGTGACCATCATGCGTGAATGTGTCGTGGGCATGCATACTTTCAGAGGGCCGAGAGATAGTTTGTGTGCGTACGTGAAAGTGGTGTAGAAAGAGGGGATGTCCAGTGGAGACAAGGAGAGATATGCCCTTCGTTTCTCTTTCCTGTGACTAATATTTTAGGAGAATATATAAACATTCACAATACAGAACAAATATTTTTGGATGCACCATGCAATAAACTTTCATGTATAACATTGTACCATTGTATATGCTTATTTTCTTAGTGGTCGATTGCGTGTGTGGTGTGGTGGGCACATCATTTCTAGTTTTGGTGGGTCAACATGAGGACTCATGGGTCGGTTCCATCCTGCGCCACATAGGTTGGATCAAGACGCGTTATACGAAGACCCATGTGGAGGACTCGGCGTACAACACGAAGCTAGCTACCAGAGTCGCGGAGGACTCTATCCCCACTGGTGATAAGCCGACTATATATGATTTGTAACCCTAGGCTCCCAGTATGTTATAGAAGCTTGGGGGCTAGTTCGTCGATAGTATACACACACGCACAATGCCTAGTATTCACGTGTACTTTGTACACACCCCTATCACTAATATACAGTACCAGGAGTAGGCTTTTTCCTCAACTGCAAGGGTCCAAACTAGGGTAAAACTTTGCCTCGTATTACCATCCAGCCTAACAGTAAGGGATATCCTACGAATGATATGATGGAATCATATCTGCCAACTACTAAGAGAGAGGTGTGTCTTGGGGGGGGGGCAATGTGTGCGAGAGAGGCCTAAAGATAATGTGCGTGCGGGAGACACATAGGCACATATATGTGTGTATAGAGGGCTAGTAGAGACCATGCGTGTGTATATATGCATGTGAGAGAAATAGTGTTTTCCAACTGAGATTAGTGAAAAGAGTGGTACATAGTAGTCAGAAAGAGAGAGAGAGAGAGATACAGAGAGAGCATGTGCGTGAGACTCCCCGACACCCCGAGAGAGATTGTGAGCATGTGTGAAAGAGAAATGCCGATGCATATAAAGTGTGTGTACTTATGCGGTAGATAGAGAGATATATAGCGTGTTTGTGAGAACGGGCCGAGGCATAGTGCATCTAAGTGTAAAAGGCGGTTCTACGCATTAAATTAAAATATAAATGGCATTATTATTTTTGCATGAGATCATGAATTTTGCAAATTGCGTATCGATGAAAATCGGTCTATCAGACACCCATACTCTATTGAATTCTAGCATGTGCATGTGTTTATTTCATATTATCGATCCATAGAGTGAGAGCGGTTTGAAATGGCAATGGATGCTTTTGCAATTCATATATAAACATTAATTAGTGCACTCCATGTTGTTAGTGTGAAGCACTTTATACATTTGTCACTTGCATGGATACTTTCCAAATTGCTAGCTACAAAATAGAATACATGTTGAATTCAACATAAAGGGGGTTTCGAAGATTCGAATTCATAGGAAGTGCATTCATCTATTTGAACCCGAGATAATGGCATTTGTAAATCAGATGTAAAAGGGGCATCAATCTTTGTTGTGCGTTTGAACATGCTATATATATTCATACGCATGTCTAACTTTTTTTTTGCAACCAAGGAGATTATATCTGGAACCATGCATGAACTGAGGTAAGTTGCATATTTTTTTAATATATACTCGTGTACAATGTATATTCAAATGTACCACCTCCATTCCAAAATAATCGTAGCTTTAGGATTTTCAACAGTAAAGATGTGACGCCCCGGTAATCAAGCTACAGTAACCCTCTGGTATGATGCCACGTCACCACGATTACTGTTGCTAATCTCGTGTTAGTTCAGAACCGATCCAAATTCAAATTTGAATTAAAGTCAAACAATAAAAGTTTTCAATTCTCAAAACTAAAATGTTCTTATTGTGACAATTAAATCATCGATAGTATTGCTAGAGAAACAACATTTTTATAAAATAACTAACTACTCTAAAGTGATTAGAACTGCAGCAAAATAATTAAGTGAATACCTTTTTCGATTAATAAAATTCTAAACTAATTTATTTTGGGGTAAAACATTTATGGCAGTGGGTGGTTCTCAAACATCAATTTAGGAGTTGTTATCATTTTTTTCTAAGCTAAAAACAATGTGTATCTAAAATAAAACAGAACAGAAAAATATATTAAAAAGAAGGAAAGGAAACAAAAAAAGAAAGAAAGGAAAAGACCCCCCCCCCCCCCGCTGGGCCTCGGCCCAGCTGGCCACTGGGCCACTAGGCCAACCCCAGGCCGGCCCACCCCCTGCCTACTAACCCACTCCCCCTCCCACCGTAACCCTAACCCACTACAGCTCTCCGACTCCCCCCCACGACGCCACTCCCTCTCCCCCTCTCCTCTCGATCCCATCTGGATCTGGGAGGGGCTCGATCCCGCGCCTCCCATCGCCGCCGTGCTCCACCACCGACGTCGCCGCTTGGACCCCCCCCCATGCCGGACCGCCTCCTCGACCCCATCGCTTGCCTCCCCGTCCTCGCCCCCTTCCCGATCCATAACTGGATCGGGGAACGACCCCGACGCCGCCATCGCCCCGCGTGCCTCGGCCTCCTCCTCGTACCGTGCCGAGGCCGCCGTTCCTGCGCCGCGCCATCGACCCCGTCGTCTCGCCGCACTCGTCGCCGGCGACCCGGACGCCGCCCCGTCGTCCTCTTCTCCACTCCGTCGTCGCCGTCGTCCACTACCTCCTCCCCGCGCCCCACTGCCACTCCCCTACATCGGGGGTGAGACCCCGTGCCCCGACTCCTCCTCCTCTCCTCCTCTGTCGCACGTGCACCACCGCGTCGGCCACGCCGACGCCCCCTTGCCGCTCCTGGCCTTGCCCCGTCGCGGGCTGCAACAGCTGCTGCTGTGCTGCGGCGCTACTGCCACCACCAATCCGGCCTCCTACCCGCGTCCCGCTCCGGCCGGTGCCCCATGGCCCCGTGCCTCGGCGCGCCTTGTCTCTGCCCTCTCCTCCTCCCGTGGCCGCGCCACCGCGCCGCCCGCGCGCCAATGGCTGCACTGGCGCCACCCCTCGCCTCCGCCCGCCGTGTCACCGGCTGGCCGCGCCGGCGTGCCCCGCCGTCGGTGCCCTGGCGGCCTCGTCCCGCCCTGCGGGCGAGTGCTCGCTCCGGTGCGCCCGCACCCACTGGACCAAGCCCGCATAGGCCTCTAGGCCACTGCCAAACGGGGCCCACTGCCCAGAATGTTTTTAATAAAAAAAGAATTAAAAATATAATTACAATAATAAAAATATTAATTAATTAATTAATTAAAGAATTAATTAACTTAATTAATCATAATTAGTATAACCTAATCACTACTTAAATTAATTAAACCCTGTTTAGCCTAATCTGTCGATGACACGGGGGCCCCACCCCCTGTTTACCAGCCAAACATTGACTGGTCAACTGGGTCCCCCTGGCCCACATGTTAGCCCCTGTGTAAACTGTTGTGTACACAGGGCTGGGTACAATTTAGCAATTTCTCTTTTATTTTCGAATTAAAGTAAATCCTGGAAATTTAGAAAATCATTTAAATTTATAAAAATCATATAAAATAATCCGTAACTCGGATGAAAATACTTTGTACATGAAAGTTGCTCAGAACGACGAGGCGAATCCGAATACGCAGCATGTTCACACGCCACACGTCCCTAGCATAGCGAACCTGCAACATTTCACCTCCGGTTCAGCTGTCCGGAAACGCGAAACACCGGGGATACTTTCCCGGATGTTTCCCCTTTCGCCGGTATCACCTATCCCTACGTTAGGTCACCTCTAGCACAACGTATCGCCGCGTCTTGCTTTGTGTTACATTTGATTGCTCTGTTATTTATTGTGTTCCTCCTCCTTTACTTCTTTCCGGTAGACTCCGAGACCGCTGCCGATGTTCGTGTGTTCGACTACATCGAAGACGACCCCTCCTACTTGCCAGAACAACCAGGCAAGCCCCCCCCCTTGATCACCAGATATCGCCTATTCTTCTCTATACTGCTTGCATTAGAGTAGTATAGCATGTTACTGCTTTCCGTTAATCCTATCCTGATGCGTAGCATGTCTTTGTTGCTACAGTTGTTACCCTTACCTGCTATCCTACTGTTTAGTATAGGACGCTAGTTTTCCATCAGTGGCCCTACACTCTTGTCCGTCTGCCAAGTTGGTATCAGAGCTGACTGCCTGTAGGAATCCCCCTTCCACACTCCTTGGCCGAAGTTGAGTCTAGTCAGTGAAAACTGTTTTACTAACATGGTTGTGTGGCTTACGGGCCCACGTCGCCATTGGGTGGTAGTAGGATCTTTTATTCCTCGACCTTTACTCTGGGACTCTGAACTCTCTCCTATTCGGGTTAAATGATTTTGCTAAAAAGACTAACTGTAGGTTCTTGTAAATACTTTCTCCCAGAGAGCCCCTTCCGGCCAGATGATCGCCTGCTGCACCAGAAGATTCTGAAGACACTCTCTGATGCTTTCCCGAGACCCTTGTGCCCTTCGCCATTGCGATCCCTACCACCGATAAATCTTTATGGATAACTACATACTTTTGTCGTTCATACCTTCATCCCCAGTTGCCCTTGTTATTACAAGGTGCCCTCAAATATTCTCCGATGTTCTCGAGACTTTGTGCTTGTTGCTTTTGCAATTCCCTACCACCGAAATATCCCTATGGATAAATACTTATACCTGTCGTTCTTACTTTTATTCCCAGTTGATCTTGTTATTACAAGATACCCCGAAATTTCACTATATTGTTCCGAGAATCCTTTGAGCTTACTGCTATACAGTTCTTGCCTCATGAATACCCTTACGGATAATTCCTCGCGCTTATCGAGTATCCGCTCATTCCCAGTTGTTCATGTGTTCACAAAAGTTTTCGAAATACCATTCGATCTTCCAAAAATCCTGAGCATCCTCTTGCTCTTGAAATTCTTGCTTGCTTGCATTATGGTTAATCCCTTAAGTCTGGTAATCTTATTGGCATCCTTGGTCAAATATCATTTCAAGTCCATTGATTCAATGTTGCGAATGCTCGCAATCCTCAATCATATCCTAGAATTCATCCTTCCGGCTCAGACATCATTTTTTTAACATGAGCTGGTTCTCGACTAATCAAATTACTGTCGATTGTATCCCTAAGACTATTCAACTTATCCATCCCTAATCAGAATATTGCTTCTGATCCCTTGATTTGAAAATCATAATTCCTTTGCATTTGAGCTCTCGATTAGTCAGTTGTTTCTATAATCCAATGCCTTTGCATTGTTACTTCGTCTGGTTGTGTGTCGATGCTCACCTCAGCTCTGTTATGGACCGACAGATCCTTTAATGGATTTTATCCGACAGCGTCCTTCATATTCAATAACCTTGTGAGCCTTCCCTCGGATACATAATGCCTTTGGTAAATTGTATCCACTACTTTCTCAACCTTGCTCTGCTTTCGAGCTGGTGATATTTACTCTTGAAACTTGTGGTATATATTTCTAAGATGCCCCGATGGGTTGAACCTATACCTTCTCTAAAACCGTGTGAACCCGAAAGTTTTCACGAGTCATACTCTTCTGGTGCTTCGCCAGATAACTTTTCAACACTACAACTTCGATAACGAGAAGTGGATAAAAGGTTATGCATTGGAGAAGTGGGAGTCGACCTTGAACTTTGTGTTCATGCCCATGGACACGATGTAGATCTTATCATTAAAGCTTATCTTAAGTTAATTATTCCCTCGGTATAAGTTCATCTTATATCTGGGATCTGGCTTTTTGCAATCGTGGTTCCGACCATGTTCTCCTTTAAATACCATTTCTCGTACAAGTTTAAGCACTTGTCTTCTGTAAGAGCAATACCCCAGTCCAACCTCTACTTTGGTTTGTCGGCGAGTATTACCCCCCGGTATCTCGAGATTATCACGGAACTGCATAACTTCTTATGAGTTCTCCATCAAGTATTACATTCTCATTGATTCCAATTTTTCACGGGCTCCGAGTTATTAAACACTCAAGGACATCAATAACTGAATCGAGTCCGCATCACGATTAAACAACTCTTAATAATATCCTTTGCTTACGAGTTCGTACTCGATCATGTCATCCCTAGCCTGCTCGGCTATGTCATTATCGTGCCGATTTTAACGGTGCTACCTGGTCCTTCCCAGCGCACAAATTTCGACAGTGAGCTAATCTTGCGTCGATCTTCCTCGTCATATCACTTCTCCTTGAAAAGCAAACTTGATTTTGAGTTTGTGTCCTACCCGTGGTTCCAATAACCTTTCACTTTCATCATTCCTTTGACTTGATGTCATCGTCGATCAATTACATCTTCTTGAAAACCTCTCGACAAATTTGTCGTGATCATTATCAACAGTTTGACTTCTTCCAAGTTGTGTGTCGAAATTTAGGATGAGAAATACCATCCTTGCCCCTCGATGAATTGTGTTATCATCGACAACATTCTTGCCTCCCCCCAACACAAACTTGTTCATGTTTTGTGTTATACCTTGAGATCCTTGCTATCCAGCATTTGTTCCTCTTTACTTTGGAGTATTACCATCTTTTATATCAAGAATGTCGTGAGAATTTCACCACCTCTTAAGTATTCTTGATATAGTAATACATCTTGCCGTCTACATTCAGTTCTTGGTCCCCATGTTGATTTTAACCGAAGTACCCACAAATGAACTGTGATGTGTAAATTTCAAAACTTCCAGCAACCCTATTGCTTGTAAGTTAATGAACGATAGTTTCATTCCTTGTGTATTGGTTATCGAATCACCATTCTAACATTGATCATGCTACCTAAGCCCATATTCGGGCGCACCTTTCAACCAATGTTTAATTGTGTATGTTTTCCTTGAGCATACATCATTAAGTCATTCGATCTAGCTAATGTTATCTCCTTGTTCACATAGTTGTGGAAATCCATCTTTTGGAAATCTCAATGGATTGTCGCTGAGTCAATCAGTCACCTCCTCACCTCTCCTTGATTTAATGATGAACCCTTGTTCGGAACTCGCTTCCGTAGTTCATCTCCCGAGAATCTTCGATGTCGTTTCGACAATTTGTGTTGCACCTTTCTTCTCAGGCATCCTGAGTCTGAGTTATCCTGACACCAATCAGATCTGAATCTCGGTCAGATATGATGGTTGGAACATATTTCCAAGAGTTATAACATTGGTCTATTTATGACCCGGTAAGGTGATGTCATGCCTAACCCACCTGGCCGGAGGACCTATTGTTATAAGTTTTCCTTTTTAGCAAGGTTAGCTATTCTTCCATGAGGAAATTGTAAGACTTACTCTATAAGTTGTTCCTGATGGATCCTTTGTGTATCCATAGCCTGATCTTACCTGATGACCATGTCAATGCTATCTCGAAGCATGTCTGTGGTACTCCGATCTTCAATAAAAACATTTGAAGCACAATGCTAAATTTTCGTTATCAATTATTCAAACACCGTTGTTTGGGTAATGTCATGAACTTCCTCTTCCCTAACCTAAATGGTTCTCTTCTAACCATTGTCCTTGGGAAGGATATACCCCTGAAATATGTGTTTAAACACATTTTCCTTTCCATTGTTCTGTTTAATCTGATAATCATAGTTTCCTTTCCATTGGTTGGTTTAACGTTTCTGGTGATCATTATGATCTAAGCAGTATTAATTCCCTGCTTGTGCAAACACCTCGGTGTACAACTCTGTCAGTAAGACCCTGTTACTATTGTTGGTGACATTCCGGTAGCCACCGATCGACGAGAACTTTGCCTATTGGTCTGCCTCGTTTCAACGAGCAGGAAAATGGTTCTCTTCGTCCCTCGCCCTTGGTACCGACGATGTTGCTGACATATAACTAACAGGCTACCCTCTGACATGCCTTGCTTACATGATCACGCAAGATGTCACCACTCCTACTTTTAACCAACATGGTGGGCCCATAACCCACGGTTCCACAGGATCGAAACCTGACTCTCCTTTACACCCTATTGTCAAAGTTATTCCTCGTACGTGGCCTCGTATGTACGAGCCACCTTCAAGTCTGATATCAGACACTATACTTATTCCAGTTGCTTTGAACCCCTTTCACCTTCTAACTAGGCATTGGACGATTGCCTGGCTTCTTGAAACTTCTTATGGTACCTTCTTACTTTGCTCTCGATATCTTCTTAAGTTTCAATTCGAGAGTTACTTTCCGCCACCTTCCTCGATGTTATCGACCAGATAGTCAACCTTGTAGGGTCTGTTCTCCCGGAATTCCCCTCTTATTTTTCCCTAAGTACGATGAAGATCCTGAAGGAAGAATGACAACTTTGTCACGATGACCTGAAGCAGAGAAATGAAGACATCAACGTAATGGATCGACCTCTTCGAGAAGAGCAACCAAGACCGAGAAGACCCGTTAGAATTTCGCAACCACAACTTTCCCCCTTACACCACCTTCTAAATCTCGGGACGAGATTTCTTGTAGTGGAGGAGAATTGTGACGCCCGGGTAATCAAGCTACGGTAACCCTCTGGTATGATGCCACGTCACCACGATTACTGTTGCTAATCTCGTGTTAGTTCAGAACCGATCCAAATTCAAATTTGAATTAAAGTCAAACAATAAAAGTTTTCAATTCTCAAAACTAAAATGTTCTTATTGTGACAATTAAATCATCGATAGTACTGCTAGAGAAACAACATTTTAAAAAAATAATTAATTACTCTAAAGTGATTAGAACTGCAGCAAAACAATTAAGTGAATACCTTTTTCGATTAATAAAATTCTAAACTAATTTATTTCGGGGTAAAACATTTATGGCAGTGGGTGGCTCTCAAACATCAATTTAGGAGTTGTTATCATTTTTTTCTAAGCTAAAAACAATGTGTATCTAAAATAAAACAGAACAGAAAAATAAAAATAAAAAGAAGGAAAGGAAACAAAAAAAGAAAGAAAGGAAAAGACCCCCCCCCCCCCCGTTGGGCCTCGGCCCAGCTGGCCACTGGGCCACCAGGCCAACCCCAGGCCGGCCCACCCCTGCCTACTAACCCACTCCCCCTCCCACCATAACCCTAACCCACTACCGCACTCCCACTCACCCCCCCCCACGATGCCACTCCCTCTCCCCCTCTCCTCTCGATCCCATCTGGATCGGGGAGGGGCTCGATCCCGCGCCTCCCATCGCCGCGGTGCTCCACCACCGACGCCGCCGCTCGGTCCCCCCCATGCCGGACCGCCTCCTCGACCCCGTCACTCGCCTCCCCGTCCTCGCCCCCTTCCCGATCCATAACTGGATCGGGGCACGACCCCGACGCCGCCATCGCCCCACGTGCCTCGGCCTCCTCCTCGTACCGTGCCGAGGCCGCCGTTCCTGCGCCGCGCCATCGACCCCGTCGTCTCGCCGCACTCGTCGCCGGCGACCCGGACGCCGCCCTGTCGTTCTCTTCTCCACTTCGTCGTCGCCGTCGTCCACGACCTCCTCCCCGCGCCCCACTGCCACTCCCCAACATCGGGGGTGAGACCCCGTGCCCGGACTCCTCCTCTCCTCCTCTATCGCACGTGCACCACCGCATCGGCCACGTCGACGCCCCCTTGCCGCTCCTGGCCTTGCCCCGTCGTGGGCTGCAACAGCTGCTGTTGTGCTGCGGCGCTACTGTCACCACCACTCCGGCCTCCTACCCGCGTCCCGCTCCGGCCGGCGCCCCATGGCCCCGTGCCTCGGCGCGCCTCGTCTCCGCCCTCTCCTCCTCCCGTGGCCGCGCCACCGCGCCGCCCGCGCGCCAATGGCCGCACCGGCGCCACCCCTCGCCTCCGCCCGCCGTGTCCCCGGCTGGCCACGCCGGCGTGCCCCGCAGTCGGTGCCCTGGCGGCCTCGTCCCGCCCTGTGGGCGAGTGCTCGCTCCGGTGCGCCCGCACCCGCTGGACCAAACCCGCATAGGCCTCTGGGCCACTACCAAACGGGGCCCACTGCCCAGAACATTTTTATAAAAAAAGAATTAAAAAATATAATAACAATAATAAAAATATTAATTAATTAACTTAATTAATCATAATTAGTATAACCTAATCACTAGTTAACTTAATTAAACCATGTTTAGCCTAATCTGTCGATGACACGGGGGCCCCACCCCCTGTTGACCAGTCAAACATGACTGGTCAACTGGGTCCCCCTGGCCCACATGTCAGCCCCTGTGTAAACTACTGTGTACACAGGGCTGGGTACATTTAGCAATTTCTCTTTTATTTTCGAATTAAAATAAATCCTGGAAATTTAGAAAATCATTTAAATTTATAAAAATCATATAAAATAATCCGTATCGGATGAAAATACTTTGTACATGAAAGTTGCTCAGAACGACGAGACGAATCTGAATACGCAGCCTGTTCGCCAGCCACGCGTCCCTAGCATAGAGAACCTGCAACATTTCACCTCCGGTTCATCTGTCCGAAAACGCGAAACACCGGGGATACTTTCCCGGATGTTTCCCCTTTCGCCGGTATCACCTATCCCTACGTTAGGTCACCCCTAGCACAACGTATCGCCGCGTCTTGCTTTGTGTTACATTTGATTGCTCTGTTATTTATTGTGTTCCCCCTCCGTTACTTCTTTCCGGTAGACTTCGAGACCGCTGCCGATGTTCGTGCGTTCGACTACATCGAAGACGACCCCTCCTACTTGCCAGAACAACCAGGCAAGCCCCCCCTTGATCACCAGATATCGCCTATTCTTCTCTATAATGCTTGCATTAGAGTAGTGTAGCATGTTACTGCTTTCCGTTAATCCTATCCTGATGCATAGCCTGTCTTTGTTGCTACAGTTGTTACCCTTACCTGCTATCCTACTGTTTAGTATAGGATGCTAGTGTTCCATCAGTGGCCCTACACTCTTGTCCGTGTGCCATGCTATACTACTAGGCCGTGATCACTTCGGGAGGTGATCACGGGTATATACTATATACTTTATATACATGACACATGTGGTGACTAAAGTCGGGTCGGCTCGTTGAGTACCCGCAAGTGATTCTGATGAGGGGGCTGAAAGGACATGTGGCTCCATCCCGGTAGAGGTGGGCCTGGGTTCCTAACGGCCCCCGACTGTTACTTTATGGCGGAGCGACAGGGCAGGTTGGGACCACCTAGGAGAGAGGTGGGCCTGGCCCTGGTCGGCGTTCGCGGATACTTAACATGCTTAAAGAGATCTTGGTATTTGATCTGAGTCTGGCCATTTGGTCTATACGCACTAACCAACTACGCGGGAACAGTTATGGGCACTCGACGTCGTGGTATCAGCCGAAGCTCTTCTTGATGTCAGCGACGGAGCGACGCGCGCCGGATTGGACTGGAACGCCTGCTAGGCTAGGTCTGCTTCCGGCCGCGTACGCAACGTGCAGGTGTGCAATGGGCGATGGGCCCAGACCCCTGCGCGCATAGGATTTAGACCGGCGTGCTGACCTCTCTGTTCAGCCTAGGTGGGGCTGCGACGTGTTGATCTTCCGCGGTCGGGCATGACCCAGAAAAGTGTGTCCGGCCAAATGGGATCGAGCGTGTTGGGTTATGTGGTGCACCCCTGCAGGGAAGTTTATCTATTCGAATAGCCGTGTCCCTCGGTAAAAGGACGACCCGGAGTTATACCTTGACCTTATGACAACTAGAACCGGATACTTAATAAAACACACCCTTCCAAGTGCCAGATACAACCCGGTGATCGCTCTCTAACATGGCGACGAGGAGGGGATCGCCGGGTAGGATTATGCTATACGATGCTACTTGGTGAACTTACCATCTACTCTCTCCTACATGCTGCAAGATGGAGGTGGCCAGAAGCGTAGTCTTCGACAGGATTAGCTATCCCCCTCTTATTCTGGCATTCTGTAGTTCAGTCCACCGATATGGCCCTTTACACATATACCCATGCATATGTAGTGTAGCTCCTTGCTTGCGAGTACTTTGGATGAGTACTCACGGTTGCTTTCCGCCCTCTTTTCCCCTTTCTATACCTGGTTGTCGCAACTAGATGCTGGAGTCCAGGAGCTAGAGATCCCGAGGATGATTCTACATGGAGTTCGGCTTCGAGGAGTAGTTAGGAGGTCCCGGGCAGGAGGCCTTGCCTTTTCGATCGTTGCTACTTTTGTGCTAGCCTTCTTAAGGCAAACTTGTTTAACTTATGTCTGTACTCAGATATTGTTGCTTCCACTGACTCGTCTATGATCGAGCACTTGTATTCGAGCCCTCGAGGCCCCTGACTTGTAATTATGATGCTTGTATGACTTATTTATGTTGTAGAGTTGTGTTGTGATATCTTCCCGTGAGACCCTGATCTTGATCGTACACATTTGCGTGCATGATTAGTGTACGATTGAATCGGGGGCGTCACAAAATATTTGTGAAGTTTGACAAATCCTGAATGTTCAATTCAAGAGAACCGAAAACGTTAATGCTTCTGCTCCCAAATATTGAACGAAGTGCCAAATAGGCCTCTGGTCACCCAAAACCGCGCGAGACTAATGTTTGGTGGTAGGAAATTACTGTCCTGACTCTGGCCCGTGTAGCCTATCGGCCTGATGTCCAAAGGTCTAAACCGGGGTAGGTTTGTAACTTCACCAAGACGCGAGTCTCAACCGCCTCCGAGAAGCATTCATACACCATGGGTGCCTCCATGCGCTCGGCCAAAATCTATCCCGCCCACATTTGGGACACCTGAGATTACTGTCCTACCCCCAACCCGCAATATGTCCGAAATTTTAGATGGGGGCAAAGTTTGTAACTTTCCCCAAATTTCAAACAAGCACGTCCCAAACCGAAACATTGTTCCCCCTTAGTTCCCCGCCTCCCTCCGTTTCCCTATTCATACTCCGTGGGTGCCAAAACGCCCTCTCCACCAGCCGCGAAACCCCAGCCTCCTCCATCCTCCACCCCATAGCACCCAATCCACCGCCGCCCAACTCCATCATGTCGGAGCCGGTACCCCGACGTCGTCGTCCAACGCAACCGCAACCGCAACGCCCTCAAGGACTTAGCAGCAGAAACCGAGGGAGAGCTGCCTCCACGACGTCGACGCCGACGTGCGCTGTACCAGAACCACTCTGACCACGCCGTATTGCGCCTCACTACTGCCATTCCACTGTCGCAACCGTCCACCGCACCAGAGCCGTTCCCGCTACGCTGTCGTTTGCCGCCTCGGATCTGCTTCCCCGTCGCCGACAGACGGCCACCGCACCACACTAAACAACTTGGCCATGGGTTCGTCCAAGGCTGCACCGTCCTCCACAACTTCTCATTTCCAGCGAACCACAAGAAGATCGTTGGAAAAAATAGAAGGAGGACACAGCACTGCCAACAGAAAGAGGTACTCCTCTTCCCTTATTCGTGCAAACCTTACGTCTCTGCTCACACCGTATTCATCCCACGAAAGAAACTAGTTGAGCGCTTCTTACTGCATCTTCTTCATGATACTAAATGCACAAGGTTTCCTCCCTTTACTATTTCACCTTTGCTAGTGGTCATTAGCCCACCTGGATTTCAATTCAGGGTCAGTCGAACCGCAATTAAAAGAAGCAGCACCCGCTTAGGCGCGTGGAGAACCTAGTCCGCTTGTTCGCCGAGGAAGCGGCGCATCGGTGTCTATCATAGGGGTGTGGGGCGCAGGAGCTGCTTGCGCCCGATCTAGAGGTCGGCGAGGCTTGAATGGATTGCCGGGGGGCGGTGCCAAGCACGGCGGTGCGGTGAGGTCGAGGGGAGGGCGCAGGCAAGGGACTGGGCTGGTGGTCGCTATCGTTTCGAGGAAGATCGTCAACACTGACTGGCTGGAGGTAGATGAAGGCGATCTGCCCGTTCTTTGTACATCGGACGATGCAGAAAAAATGGACTGGCTTATTTGTTTTCAGTCGAATGTTATTTTCATAGAATCCTGTAGTAATTTAGTGTGCCATGCATGTTGTAGAGCTATCATATGTCTCCCGTCATTTATTTCTCACCGACCTGCTATCTGCTACCTTTACACTATACTAATTGTGCACACACTTCACCCATACTCACACTATTGTTTTTTATGCATGGGTATTTCAGACTCTGACGCAGTGTTGCCGAATGCTGAAAAGAAAAGATAGAAGTCGCTCCAGTGTAATTCGAAGATAAGCACTAAGCATTTCAGCGCTGTAAAGGATGCAGTGTCAGCAGTTGGAGACAGTAAACGTAGCTCTGCAGTTGATGATCTCAATTGCCACACACAACCATCCCAGGTGCTTGCTTTAACTTCGCGCTGTCAAATGTGATTGCATGTTGCATACGGTGTCTAGCTTGTATTGCTTCCAATTTGGTTAAATTGCATCTGCTTACTTTACACATTACACCTTTGATAATGACATGCCTTCATGTTTTTGATAAATACTACATATGTCTATTAACCATGTTCGTACATCAAACTAATGCTCTTTTGTATCCCTCATCAATCACTTATGATGAGACAGTCACCCGGGTGGGTTACTGTGAGACGCCATACCCGTTTAAAGAGTGCAGTGTCATCCTCCCCACATGATTCTTAAGAAACAGCAAGGCTAAATGAAGATAGTCAATGTAGCTCTCTAGTTGATGACCACAATTCCCCCACACCACCATCACAGGTGCTTGCTCTAACTTTGCAGTGTGATATGTGGTTGCATGTTGCATACGGTGTCTAGCTTGTAATGCTTCTAATTAGGGTAAATTTCATCTACTTAGTTTACACATTATACCTGTGAATATGACATGCCTTCCTATTTTTCGTAGACACTACATCTATGTGTTAACCTTGTTCTTACATGAAACTTACGATGAGTCACCTTTATTCATTGCATATTGCATATTATTTCTAGCATGTTGCCATGTATTTCTTCTAATTTGGTCAAATACATTTGGTAGGGCACCCTTTTAATTTGGCAGAGTGATATTGGTTTCATCTTTCATATGGTTTCTAGCTTGCATTGATTCTAACAAGTTCAAGCACCTTGTGCTTAGTTTACACTTTATACATCATACACGTCAATATGTCACCCCGTCCTATTTTTCATACATATTCCATCCTCCTATCATGCGGCTGCCTTACATGAAAGTAGTGTTCGTCAGTATCATGCATCAATGAGTTCTGAAGAGCAAATTGTTTTCCTTTTTCTTGTGGGTTTGACTTGACAAGGCAAAATCAAGAAAGAGGAAGGAAAAGAGTAATGAAGGCGATGATGGTGGTCCTCTGCAGCAACGTAAATGGAGCATCTGTACCGATTCTCCTTGTACTGATAGTGCATTACAAGGTCCAAGTCTCCGCTCCCCTACTCCACCATCCAAGGTGCTTGCTCTAACTTGGCAGTGTGATATCTGGTTGCATGTTGCATATGGTGTCTAGCTTGTATTGCTCCTAGTTAGTGTAAACTACATTTGCTTAGCTTACACATGATACGTGTGAATATGACACGCTTTCCTGTTTTTGGTACATACTATATGTGTCTATCACACCATGTTCTTACATGAAACTACTCTTCTTGTGTATCCTGTATCAGTCATTATGATGGAACACCTTTAAGTTGGCAGTGTGATATTGGTTTGCGTCTTGAAAATGATTTCTAGCATGTATTGCTTCTAGTTTGATGAACGCCACCTATGACAAGACAGTTTTAACTTGGCAGAGTGATATTGATTGCACCTTTCATATGGTGTCTAGTTTGCAGTGCTTCTAATTTGTTGAAGTGCCTTTTGCTTAGTTACCACATCATAGGTGTGAATGTGTCAAGCCGTCCATTTTTTCGGTACATATTCCATCCTCGTATCATGACTTTGCCTTTCATCAGAGTAGTGTTCGTCAGTATCATGCATCAATGACTTCTGAAGAGCAAATTTTATTCCTTTTTCTTGTGGGTTTTGACTTGACAAGGCAAAATCAAGAAAGAGGAAGCAAAAGAGTAAGGAAGGCGATGATGGTGATCCTCTGCAGCAACGTAAACGGAGCATCTGTACCGATTCTCCTTGTACTGATAGTGCATTACAAGGTCCAAGTCTCCGCTCCCCTACTCCACCATCCAATGTGCTTGCTCTAACTTGGCAGTGTGATATCTGGTTGCATGTTGCATATTGTGTGTAGCTTGTATTGCTCCTAATTAGTGTAAACTGCATCTGCTTAGCTTACACATGATACGTGCGAATATGACACACTTTCCTGTTTTTGGTACATACTATATCTGTCTATCACACCATGTTCTTACATGAAACTACTCTTCTTGTGTATCCTGCATCAGTCACTTATGATGGAACACCTTTAAGTTGGCAGTGTGATATTGGTTTGCGTCTTGAATATGATTTCTAGCATGTATTGCTTCTAGTTTGATGAACGCCACCTATGACGAGACAGTTTTAACTTGGCAAAGTGATATTGACTGCACCTTTCATATGGTGTCTAGTTTGCAGTGCTTCTAATTTATTGAAGTGCCTTCTGCTTAGTTACCACATCATAGGTGTGAATATGTCAAGCCGTCCATTTTTTCGTACATATTCCATCCTCATATCATGACTTTGCCTTTCATCAGAGTAGTGTTCGTCAGTATCATGCATGAATGAGTTCTAAAGAGCGAATTATATTCCTTTTTCTAGTTGGTTTGACCTCACAATGCAAAATCAATAAAGCTGAAGGAAATTGGCAAGGCATTGGATGATTGTCACGACCGGTTTTCCAATAAAAATATTTATTGAGAAACCGATCCCTTTTACGGACCAGTAGAGAAGAATCCTCCTCACTGGTAGACAATTTCTTGATCACAGAAGAAAAACCAGGAGTACTAAATATAATACAAGGTTTAGCGGAGACTGCTCAACAATTTATTACAAACACGCCGATATTACACATAAAGGCGGATAGGGTGGCATAACTACTGACTCACAATAAAAGCGGTGGTGGATATGTCACAGAGAAGTGGGTGACGTGACTCCTGAATCTAACAGCTCTTCGAGCGTCGGAGTGAGGCTCGAGGATTCTTATTGTGGGTGGCGGAAGCGTATATAATACAAGTGACCAAAATCCAGGATCGCACGGGACTGACTGGGATTCCTCTAGGCGTCGGACTCACTATCAAACTCTTCATCCATGAGATCGCCTTCGTTAACATCTGGCCAAATCAACAAGCCAGGTGAGTACTATGAAAGTACTCGCAAGACATTTTGGACATAAGATATAACAAATGTAAACATGATGCATATGAACAGATTAACAAAGCGCACTCAGAGAATGAGATAGCAATGCATGGGAAAATAAAACGGGAGTCGGGCGTAGTCCTCCCGAAATTCCAATGTACTACTGAAGGCCAATTGAGTGTCTGAATGACTCCTCGAAAGGATACAACTGAAATAACAATGCCGCAGTCGGGCGTCAAGGCGACACCACATAAAGGGCTTATAATGGAATATAACTGACAGTGCGTGCCACAGTTGGACGTCTGAGCGACATCACGTAAAGGGGTTATATTGAAAGTAAATGACAAGAGTGCCACAGTCGGACGTCTAAGCGACATCACATAGAGGGCTTATATTGAAAGTAGAAGACAAGAGTGCCATAGTCGGACGTCTAAGCGACATCACATACAGGGCTTATATTGAAAGTAAAAGACAAGAGTGCCACAGTCGGACGTCTAAGCGACATCACATAAAGGGCTTATATTTCCTAACCTAATATTTCAATAGCTCATGAATTTAAATCATTGCAAGGGAATATTCAGATACGAGATAAATAAAAGGTTAGTCCATCCACAGGAATAACAATTCAACCGGGTTTACCCCTCAAGCTTGTTCACCGGAGATTTACCACGGAGACTGACATAGATATGGATATACTGGCCATGGTCCTTGACCATGGACACGATGACTTGGAAGGATTTGACTCTGCAGAGTTTGTACTTTTAACCACAGCCAACGGATTTCAGTAGTCACAAGGGACTAGTTCTGTTTATGGTGTTTTAGGAGAAACACATCTAACCAGTACACACCCATTCAACATTCCGATGCCAGGAATCACCCTCGGCAATGTTCAAGAAAAACTTTGAGACGGGGAGGCTACAACCTCGCGTAGCATGGGATCAAATTTATACCGCGCGCTCTAAGGGGTGCCCCCCTCTCGGTCCCAACCGGAAACACCCATGCCCCCTGACCGGATGACTGGGTTTAATCCAAGGCCATGGAACCCTCATCCTGGACCCTCTATTTGGTGTGTGCAAGGAAAGAGGTTAACAACTTACTAAACCGTATTCTTTGCAGAAAACATGTGGCAGCACGAAAGGGGATAGAACGGTAACGTGGCTCAGTCCGCGTTAACGTCGGAGTTTATCGGATGACGTAAGACTGACATGCTGCAACAATACCGCCTTACTACCTTTCATGTCACCACATGATCAGGTCATCTCTCATCAAAGATCACAGTAACTTCGAAACACACGGTTGGTTGCCTTGCATGCAACGTAATAATCACCAATGCACATATGCCATGCACAAACCATTCAAGCAAACATGCAAAACACCTATCATATCAAAGGTTCAAACGTGCTTGCCTGGTTCGGAGAAGTCGGGGTCTAGCTCGGCGAAGTTCGCGGCTCCATCACCTCCTCCGGAACCTACGGTATAACGAAACCGTACACTAACGTGAAAATCGTAGTGTGCATAAAAATTGTTCCAATTTTTTTGAAATAAATACTATAAAAAACTAGACAAAAATACAAGACTGACAAAAAAAGAATCAATCAAAAATCATCTTTTATTAAAAAGATATAAGGGTTTTAGTCCAGGGACTTATCTGTGATGAAACAGAAAAGATCCAGGGACTTGTTTGAGAAAACAAAAAACGGTTCGGTAGAAAATACGTTAGCCCAAGGGGAAAACACATTTTGCCCGAAGGCGCTTTCAGAAAACAGTTCGAAGGGGGAAAAGAAGAGAGGCTGACGGGGGGTCCCACCCGTCAGGTTTAAAACTCCCAACGGAGTTTGCCGGCGCCCGAAGGCTGCGGTGGTCGCCGGCATTGAACCACGGCGAGGCAGAGAGATCGGAGGGTACCAATAGGTTCAGGGTGATCTTCCGCGTCGGTGGGTGGTGGACTTGGCCATCGGGGAGCACCACGTCGACGGCGACACTTTCTCCGGCGGACGGTGGTTCGGGCGATGGTGGAGTACTCCGGTGGGTGCTGCAAACTCCAAATTGATGCGCGGGTCAGAAGAGTGGAAGCATTAGGAGACTACTGGCAAGAGCTGAGGGGTGGGGGTGCACGCACAGGAGTGAATCGAGCTGGGTCCCGTGGCGGGTCGAGGCGGCCGGAGTTGGGGAAGAAGGCTCCCTCGGGGCTCTTCCAGTGGCTTGGCGTGGTATTGGTGGTGTGTAGAGGTGGTACGGGTTCGAGTTCGAGCTCGGGGCCTCCTTTTATAGGCGATCCGAGGGGGTGGCCGTGAACGGGATAGCTCCGGCGAGCGATTACGGCGAGGCAAAGGTTGGGCAGGGGATTTAGGAGGCTAGGCACCATCAGGGAGGATCACTGGTGCCGTTCCCCCACTAAACCTCGGTCGGGCTAGGCGTAGAGCGCCGATCCTCGACGGGACGGCCGTACGGGCATGGCGGCGGCAGGGAGCGCGCTTCGCGCCTACCAGTTCACGACGACAGACTGCAGCGTGCACGGTTGAGTGGATGGCCACGCGGTTGCCTCTGGTGGCTTGGGCGGCGCTGGACGGCGCCGTCCAACGCTGCACCTCTCTCTGGCAGCCGCAAAGGCCGCTGCTGCCGTCGCTCACGGGGTGGCGCACCTCCTCCTGCTCGTCGCCGACGCCCGCAAGCCTCCAGGCGATCGTGCGGCGCAGGGGATAAGAAGGAAGCACAGGGCGCACGGCGCCACCGCGGCTACTGGCGAGATCGAGAATGGGCTCTGAATAAAACGACAGTGGTCACTGAAACTATAACTCTGAATATCTGAACTTGACAGTGACAGTGCTCTTCAGGTGTTCGACGAAATGATTTGGCATGAAGAAAAAAAAATTCTGGAGCTGGGACTTGGTGAGGTGACCTCTCAATGCATCCAGAGGCTGCCTGAATTTACTCAGATTTTTAGGAGGAGAAAACAATTGAATTTCATCAAATTTGGCAAATATGGTCCAAACTTGCAGCAAGTTCAATTTGAAAAATTTTATACGGAGACCAGTGGATCATCATGGATCTTGGTTGAGGGCTCTAAGGACTAGCCAGGGAAAAAGGTTTGGAGGCAAAACTCAAAGGAGAAAAGGTAGTTCCTTTGTAAATCTCCAAGAGCCAAAGTAGAGGGCAGAAATTATTTTTGATAAGAAATAATTGGAAGGAAAATTATGGGGAGCTTCAACTTGCTGGATTTGAAGTATATCTTGACACAAAGATGAGAGATGGCTTTTGGGAGGGTATTCCCACTCATGTCATGGCAAGAGGGGATTTTTTGAAAGAGGAAAAGATCACCCCAAAAGCCATAGGCTATTTTAAAAGATTTTCAAAAAAAATTCCAAATGAAAAACATTTGAGCCAACATGAGATGAGAAAACCTCCAAGACCAAAAATCAAGTCTTGGGTGAATTTAAACCAAATACTTGTCATAAAAGAAAATTTTTGAGAGGGAGAGTTCTTTTAGAAGAAAAAATTTAAATAACCTCCCTCAAATCAAATAAAAGTTTGAAAAAGCCAAATAAAAATTTTTGGGTGTCACAACACCTACCCCCTTAGGAAAAATCTCATCCCCGAGATTTCAGCTGATCCTCAAATAGATGTGGGTACTCTGCCTGAAGAAAATCCTCTCTCTCCCATGTTGCTTCATCCTCGGTGTGATTGCTCCACTGAACCTTGAAACATTTTGTTGTCTTCTAACGGGTCCTTCTTTCAGACTCTTCCAATATCTTTACTGGCCGCTCTCTGTAGGTGAGGTCTGGTTGCACATCAATGTTTTCATGAGATACATGCTTTTCCGGGTTGCTCACACATTTCCTCAACTGTGAGACGTGGAACACGTCGTGGACGTCTGACAGCTCTTTGGGTAGGTCTAGCTGGTAGGCTACTGTGCCACTTCGTGCAACTATACAGAAGGGTCCAATAAACCTCGGGGCTAGCTTCCCCTTAATTTTGAACTGTTGCAGGCCTCGCATAGGAGACACTCGTAGGTATACGTAATCACCGGGTTCAAAGCTGACCTCACGATGTTTTCGATCGTAATAGCTCTTTTGTCGGCTCTGAGCTGTCTTGAGTCTGTCCCTGATCTGTTTAACTTTCTCCTCGGCTTCCTTGAGCATGTCTGGGCCGAAGATACGACTGTCACCTGTTTCTGACCAATTTAGTGGGGTACGACATCTCCGCCCGTACAATGCTTCAAAAGGTGCCATCTGTAGGCTGGCTTGGTAACTGTTGTTGTAAGCAAACTCGGCATACGGCAAACTTTCTTCCCAACTGGATCCATAGGTGAGCACACAGGCTCTCAGCATGTCCTCTAGGATTTGGTTCACGCGTTCTGTTTGTCCATCAGTCTGAGGGTGGTACGCTGTACTGAATGCTAGTTGCGTGCCCAGAGCTTGTTGTAAGTGATCCCAAAATTTAGAGACAAATTGAGTGCCTCGGTCGGATATTATAGTCTTTGGGACTCCATGCAAACAAACTATACGGGAGAGATAAAGCTTAGGTAGCCTTTGAGTGGAGTAGGTCGTCTTCACGGGAATGAAATGTGCTACCTTGGTTAGCCTATCTGTGATGACCCATATGGCATCATTTCGGCGTTGTGATCGAGGTAGTCCGACGATGAAGTCCATTCCAATTTCATCCCATTTCCACTCAGGTATCCTGTTTGGCTGTAGTAGCCCTGCTGGCTTTTGATGCTCGGCTTTTATGCGCTGACAAGAATCGCAACAAGCAATGAATGCGGCTATATCCCTTTTCATACCGTGCCACCAAAATCTTTCCTGTATGTCTTTGTACATTTTGGTTCCTCCAGGGTGGATCGAATATGGGGCGGTGTGGCTTTCGGTTAGGATTTGTTGCTTGAGTTCCTCAATGTTTGGTACGCAAAGTCTGTCCCCGTACCATAATATTCCCTCATTGTCTGTGACGAACTCTGAAGCCTTGCCAAGGCTCATTTCCCTCTTTATACCTTCGATGCTGGGATGTCCATGCTGAGCCTTCTTAATTTGTTCCATTAGGGTGGGATGTATCTCCAGATTTGCTACGTTGCCCTCAGAGACCAACACCATGTTGAATCTAGCAAACTCCTGCTGAAACTCAGGCCTCAAGTTCTGTGGACTGTCGTTGCCCGGGCTGGGGTTCTGACTAAGAGCATCTGCCACTACATTTTCTTTCCCTGGATGGTAGTGAATGCCGACATCATAGTCCTTGACCAATTCCAACCAGCGTCGTTGGCGTAAATTTAGCTCTGGTTGTGTGAAAATATATTTAAGGCTCTTATGGTCCGTATATATTCCACAATGATTTCCCAGTAGAAAGTGCCTCCACTCTTTGAGTGCATGGATGACTGCTGCTAGTTCCAAGTCATGAGTAGGATAATTTTCCTCATGTTTCCGTAGTTGCCTGGAAGCATACGCGACAACTTCGCTGTCCTGCATCAATACGCACCCGAGGCCCTTCCGGGATGCGTCACAAAACACTTCAAAACTCTTGTGTATGTCTGGCACAATCAAAACTGGTGTTGTTGTTAGTTTCTTCTTGAGTTCTTGGAAGCTTTTCTCGCACGCTTCTGTCCATACAAATTTCTTGTCTTTCTTGAGCAACTGTGTCATTGGTTTTGCCACAGTGGAGAATCCTTCAATAAATCTTCTGTAATATCCAGCCATTCCTAGGAAACTCCGTACCTCAGTTACGTTGGCTGGTAGTTTCCAGTCAAGTATGGCTTTGACTTTTTCTGGGTCTACGGCCACGCCTTCTTGGGTCAATATATGGCCTAGAAAACCAACTTGTCTTAGCCAAAATTCACACTTGCTAAATTTGGCGTACAATTGATGTTTCCTTAATTCTCCCAATACAATTCTGAGATGCTCAGCATGTTCTTCTGGTGTCCTTGAGTATACCAGAATATCATCAATGAACACCACAACAAACTTGTCCATGAACTTCATAAACACTTTGTTCATGAGGTGGACGAAATATGCGGGGGCCTTCGTCAGTCCAAACGGCATTACTGTGAACTCATATAATCCGTATCTGGAGGTGAATGCTGTCTTAGGGATATCTTCTGTCCGTACTTTTAATTGATGATATCCCGATCTTAAATCATTTTTTTAGAACACCTTGGCTTGTGCGAGCTGGTCAAACAAATCATTTATCCGTGGCGTCGGATATTTGTTTTTGATGGTGACCATATTGAGAGCTCGATAGTCTATACACAATCTCAGTGTCCCATCCTTTTTCTTGGCGAATAATACTGGTGAACCCCATGGTGAGGAGCTGGCTCGAATAAATCCTTTGTCCAGTAATTCCTTTATTTGCTTCTTCAATTCTACCAACTCGGATGGTGCCATTCTGTAAGGCTTCTTATAAATGGGGGTGGTGCCAGGTGCTAGTTCAATGCTGAACTCTATCTCTCGGTCTGGTGGCATGCCTGGTAGTTCCTCAGGAAATACGTCGGGAAACTCGCACACCACTGGAACTTTTCTCAGTTCTGAAATGTCCACTTTGTTCAGCTTTGGTTGCCGTGACCGTGGTCTCTCTTGAGCTGTAACTTTTATTGTCTTGTCGTGATGATGAGTGAGAATCACAGTCCGATTGAAACAGTCAATAAATCCCTTGTTGGTGGTCAACCAGTCCATTCCTAGAATAACATCCAGTCCTTTATTTTCCAACACAATGAGATTAGCTTGAAACTTTAGTCCTTCGAATTCAATAGTCACTCCTTGGCAGTAACTCTGAGTGATCTGCTTATTCCCGGGGGACTTGATAATCATAGATTTTTCCAAAGGAAGTATCGAAAAACCATGTTGCAAAACAAAACTCTTCGAAATGAACGAGTGAGAAGCTCCAGAATCAAACAAAACCGTGGCAGGTACTGTGTTGACAGGGAACATACTGAGTACGATGTTTGGGGCATTCTGTGCTTCTTCCTTGGTCACATGGTTCAGGTGACCCTTCCTGTGATTGTTATTGGGATTGAAATTGTTACGCTTGGGGGCTGGATTGTTCCCACCATTGTTTGGCTTGGGGGCCGAGTTCCTTGGTTTTGGGCACTGTTTGGCATAGTGCCCTTCCTCTCCACAAGCATAGCAAGTGACCCCTGGACGGTATGTAAAGTCCTTGTCCCTTGAATGAAACTGTCTGGTTGGCCTTAGAGCAGCAGTCGTGGATTTCCTCGCTTCATTCCTCTGAACATCAGTCTTGTTTCGGTTGTTGCGAGCAAGAGTCGTCTTGTCCCTCTTTCGCTTACGAATATCTTCCAGACTGCGGCGCTCATTCTCCAAAGTAATGGCCTTGTCAACCAGAGTTTTGAAATCTGGGAAAGTGTGTACGACCAGTTGGCATTTTAATGTTGGCGCCAGGCCGTCCAAAAACTTTTCCATCCTTTTGTTCTCAGTCATATGCTCATCGTAGGCATAACAAGATAGCTGGGTAAACTGGCTGTTGTATTCCGTCACTGTCATGCCTCTCTGCTTGAGATCATCAAATTCTCTTTTCTTGATTTTTATGATGCTCCTGGGGATGTGTGCCCCACGAAAGCCTTCCTTAAACTCTTCCCAGGTGATGTTATGTTCACTGGGATGCATGTGTAGGAAGTTCTCCCACCATGCTGCAGCTGCTCCAGTGAGGTAGTGAGGTGCATAAAGCACCTTCTCATGATCAGAACATTGAGCAATAATCAACTTTCTTTCGATGTCTCGAAGCCAATCATCGGCTTCAAGCGGCCTATCAGTGTGAGCAAACGTTGGAGGGCGTGTCTTCTGCAGTTCAGACAACTTGGAGTGCGGTTGGTATGGCTCACGGTGGTTTCCTATATTGATGATGTGATTCATCATTTCTTGGTGTTGTTGCTGGCTTTGTTCAAAAAGGCGGCATACTTGAGATAAGGCTGCCTCGCTGTCCTGTTGACTAGACTGTCCCTGAGTGAAGTTGTTGCTTGTCTGTGTTCCATAAACTTCTTCTGGTGGATTTGGCATGGAACGAGTCCACGGACGAGACATTTTCCACTCTGGGGTATTATTTTGCAAAACTCATGAGAAGAACTGTGTGGCACAAGGAAAATTTTGCAGAGACGAAAACTTTAAAAGACCTCAAGATTTCTTTCAAGAACATAATTGGTTTCGCACGGAGAAGGACTGCTTAGCACATATCTTACACGCGATACGTAAACATACGATACATCACTCAGGATGTGCGTACACACTCCTGACATGTTATTAGGCTAGCACAATCCTCCGGGGTCCTACATGATGCGCACACAAATACTACAAACTAACGTACATATAAAACACATCATACATGCAGACACATCGCGCGGCGACTAGGCGCACTCAGTGGGAGATGGTGAAGATGTCCTTCCCCTTGCCGAGGGTAAGACCCAGCGGTGCAGGAGACTCAACCTCCACCTCCTCCCTAATAGGCTCCAGGCGCGTAGCACTACGCTGAGGTGATGGCGCGGGTGCGACAGGCGGTAGTGTGGGTGCGGCAGGCGGTGCAGCTCTGACTGGAGTAGGAGCAATGACCCGGTCGAACTCCTCAGTGGTAGGCAGACGGCGAGCGGTGGCCAAAATGGTAGGTGAATAAGATGCTGAGGACGAGACGAACGTCAGTGGCGGTGCCATGTGGAGAAGCTCCCTCCTGTTGGCAGAACAGCCCCGAACTAAGTCCATGCGGGCAGCCACAAGATCGTCCACGAGGTTGTCGATAGCTTCCTCGAGAGCTTTGAGATACTCAACAAGCATCTCGATAGCTTCATCTCGCTCTCCCCTATGGCAGGTGAATGCATAGTGACAAGTATATGGCACATGGCATGGGAGGTAGCGGTAGCGACGAGTCCTCATTGAAGGAAGAATATCCCGAAGGCGAGCTATTGCCTCACGGGCGGCCATCTGCATGGCATGCCTCTCCGTAGGCATGGCCCTTCCCACAAAACGGAAGTGACGAGACACATAACATCCTCCCTTGAATTGCACCACGGTCTGGTGCATAGACACGTCGTCGCTGAGCTTGTGCTGGTAAAGCGTGAACTCCGGATGAGTCGCTGGCCCGATCGCGAGCTTGGTGATGGAGACGAGGAGTTTGACAAACCCCTCAGGCACATTCGTGAACACCCGAGTCTCGCAGTCGTTGCCAGCCATCTACAAAAGTAGGCAAAAATTCTGTGTAGTCAAATCATAAATTTATGATGACCAACAGAAAATAGCTACATTTGCAAAAAGCTGAAAAAGCACTAAGACGCTAATAACCAATTAGCGATCGCACCTAGTGGCTTCCTACAGTCAGCCTGGCTCTGATACCAAGCTTGTCACGACCGGTTTTCCAATAAAAATATTTATTGAGAAACCGATCCCTTTTACGGACCAGTAGAGAAGAATCCTCCTCACTGGTAGACAATTTCTTGATCACAGAAGAAAAACCAGGAGTACTAAATATAATACAAGGTTGAGCGGAGACTGCTCAACAATTTATTACAAACACGCCGATATTACACATAAAGGCGGATAGGGTGGCATAACTACTGACTCACAATAAAAGCGGTGGTGGCTATGTCACAGAGAAGTGGGTGACGTGACTCCTGAATCTAACAGCTCTTCGAGCGTCGGAGTGAGGCTCGAGGATTCTTATTGTGGGTGGCGGAAGCGTATATAATACAAGTGACCAAAATCCAGGATTGCACGGGACTGACTGGGATTCCTCTAGGCGTCGGACTCACTATCAAACTCTTCATCCATGAGATCGCCTTCGTCAACATCTGGCCAAATCAACAAGCCAGGTGAGTACTATGAAAGTACTCGCAAGACAGTTCGGACATAAGATATAACAAATGTAAACATGATGCATATGAATAGATTAACAAAGCGCATTCAGAGAATGAGATAGCAATGCATGGGAAAATAAAAGGGGAGTCGGGCGGTAGTCCTCCCGAAATCCCAATGTAGTACTGAAGGCCAATCGAGTGTCTGAATGACTCCTCGAAAGGATACAACTGAAATAACAATGCCGCAGTCGGGCGTCAAGGCGACACCACATAAAGGGCTTATAATGGAATATAACTGACAGTGCGTGCCACAGTCGGACGTCTGAGCGACATCACGTAAAGGGCTTATATTGAAAGTAAATGACAAGAGTGCCACAGTCGGACGTCTAAGCGACATCACATAGAGGGCTTATATTGAAAGTAGAAGACAAGAGTGCCACAGTCGGACGTCTAAGCGACATCACATAAAGGGCTTATATTGAAAGTAAAAGACAAGAGTGCCACAGTCGGACGTCTAAGCGACATCACATAAAGGGCTTATATTTCATAACCTAATATTTCAGTAGCTCATGAATTTAAATCATTGCAAGGGAATATTCAGATACGAGATAAATAAAAGGTTAGTCCATCCACAGGAATAACAATTCAACCGGGTTTACCCCTCAAGCTTGTTCACCGGAGATTTACCACGGAGACTGACATAGATATGGATATACTGGCCATGGTCCATGACCATGGACACGATGACTTGGAAGGATTTGACTCTGCAGAGTTTGTACTTTTAACCACAGCTAATGGATTTCAGTAGTCACAAGGGACTAGTTCCGTTTACGGTGTTTTAGGAGAAACACATCTAACCAGTACACACCCATTCAACATTCCGATGCCAGGAATCACCCTCGGCAACGTTCAAGAAAAACTTTGAGACGGGGAGGCTACAACCTCGCGTAGCATGGGATCAAATTTATACCGCGCGCTCTAAGGGGTGCCCCCCTCTCGGTCCCAACCGGAAACACCCATGCCCCCTGACCGGATGACTGGCTTTAATCCAGGGCCATGGAACCCTCATCCCGGCCCCTCTATTTGGTGTGTACAAGGAAAGAGGTTAACAACTTACTAAACTGTATTCTTTGCAGAAAACATGTGGCAGCACGAAAGGGGATAGAACGGTAACGTGGCTCAGTCCGCGTTAACGTCGGAGTTTATCGGATGACGTAAGACTGGCATGCTGCAACAATACCACCTTACTACCTTTCATGTCACCACATGATCAGGTCATCTCTCATCAAAGATCACAGTAATTTCGAAACACACGGTTGGTTGCCTTGCATGCAACGTAATACTCACCGATGCTCATATGCCATGCACAAACCATTCAAGCAAACATGCAAAACACCTATCATATCAAAGGTTCAAACGTGCTTGCCTGGTTCGGAGAAGTCGGAGTCTAGCTCGGCGAAGTTCGCAGCTCCGTCACCTCCTCCGGAACCTACGGTATAACGAAACCGTACACTAACATGAAAATCGTAGCGTGCATAAAAATTGTTCCAAGTTTTTTTCAAATAAATACTATAAAAAACTAGACAAAAATAAAAGACTGACAGAAAAAGAATCAATCAAAAATCATCTTTTATTAAAAAGATATAAGGGTTTTAGTCCAGGGACTTATTTGTGATGAAACAGAAAAGATCCAGGGACTTGTTTGAGAAAACAGAAAACGGTTCGGTAGAAAATACGTTAGCCCAAGGGGAAAACACATTTTGCCCGAAGGCGCTTTCAGAAAACGGTTCGAAGGGGGAAAAGAAGAGAGGCTGACGGGGGGGTCCCACCCGTCAGGTTTAAAACTCCCAACGGAGTTCGCCGGCGCCCGAAGGCTGCGGTGGTCGCCGGCGTTGAACCACGGCGAGGCAGAGAGATCGGAGGGTACCACTAGGTTCAGGGTGATCTTCCGCGTCGGTGGGTGGTGGACTTGGCCGTCGGAGAGCACCACGTCGACGACGACACTTTCTCCGGCGGACGGTGGTTCGGGCGATGGTGGAGTACTCCGGTGGGTGCTGCAAACTCCAAATTGATGCGCGGGTCAGAAGAGTGGAAGCATTAGGAGACTACTGGCAAGAGTTGAGGGGTGGGGGTGCACGCACGGGAGTGAACCGAGCTGGGTCCCGTGGCGGGTCGAGGCGGCCGGAGTTGGGGAAGAAGGCTCCCTCGGGGCTCTTCCAGTGGCTTGGCGTGGTATTGGTGGTGTGTAGAGGTGGTACGGGTTCGAGTTCGAGCTCGGGGCCTCCTTTTATAGGCGATCCGAGGGGGTGGCCGTGAACGGGATAGCTCCGGCGAGCGATTATGGCGAGGCAAAGGTTGGGCAGGGGATTTAGGAGGCTAGGCACCATCAGGGAGGATCACTGGTACCGTTCCCCCGCTAAACCTCGGTCGGGCTAGGCGTAAAGCGCCGATCCTCGACGGGACGGCCATACGGGCATGGCGGCGGAAGGGAGCGCGCTCCGCGCCTACCAGTTCACGGCGACGGACTGCAGCGTGCACGGGTGAGTGGATGGACACGCGGTGGCCTCTAGTGGCTTGGGCGGCGCTGGACGGCGCCGTCCAACGCTGCACCTCTCTCTGGCAGCCGCAAAGGCCGCTGCTGCCGTCGCTCACGGGGTGGCGCACCTCCTCCTGCTCGTCGCCGACGCCCGCAAGCCTCCAGGCGGTCGTGCGGCACAGGGGATAAGAAGGAAGCACAGGGCGCACGGCGCCACCGCGGCTACTGGCGAGATCGAGAATGGGCTCTGAAGAAAACGACAGTGCTCACTGAAACTGTAACTCTGAATATCTGAACTTGACAGTGACAGTGCTCTTCAGGTGTTCGACGAAATGATTTGGCATGAAGAAAAAAAAATTCTGGAGTTGGGACTTTGTGAGGTGACCTCTCAATGCATCCAGAGGCTGCCTGAATTTACTCAGATTTTTAGGAGGAGAAAACAATTGAATTTCATCAAATTTGGCAAATATGGTCCAAACTTGCAGCAAGTTCAATTTGAAAAATTTGAACTGGAGACCAGTGGATCATCATGGATCTTGGTTGAGGGCTCTATGGACTAGCCAGGGAAAAAGGTTTGGAGGCAAAACTCAAAGGAGAAAAGGTAGTTCCTTTGTAAATCTCCAAGAGCCAAAGTAGAGGGCAGAAATTATTTTTGATAAGAAATAATTGGAAGGAAAATTATGGGGAGCTTCAACTTGCTGGATTTGAAGTATATCTTGACACAAAGATGAGAGATGGCTTTTGGGAGGGTATTCCCACTCATGTCATGGCAAGAGGGGATTTTTTGAAAGAGGAAAAGATCACCCCAAAAGCCATAGGCTATTTTAAAAGATTTTCAAAAAAAATTCCAAATGAAAAACATTTGAGCCAACATGAGATGAGAAAACCTCCAAGACCAAAAATCAAGTCTTGGGTGAATTTAAACCAAATACTTGTCATAAAAGAAATTTTTTGAGAGGGAGAGTTCTTTTAGAAGAAAAAATTTAAATAACCTCCCTCAAATCAAATAAAAGTTTGAAAAAGCCAAATAAAATTTTTTGGGTGTCACAACACCTACCCCCTTAGGAAAAATCTCGTCCCCGAGATTTCAGCTGATCCTCAAATAGATGTGGGTACTCTGCCTGAAGAAAATCCTCTCTCTCCCATGTTGCTTCATCCTCGGTGTGATTGCTCCACTGAACCTTGAAAATTTTTGTTGTCTTCTGATGGGTCCTTCTTTCAGACTCTTCCAATATCTTTACTGGCCGCTCTCTGTAGGTGAGGTCTGGTTGCACATCAATGTTTTCATGAGATACATCCTTTTCCGGGTTGCTCACACATTTCCTCAACTGTGAGACGTGGAACACGTCGTGGACGTCTGACAGCTCTTTGGGTAGGTCTAGCTGGTAGGCTACTGTGCCACTTCGTGCAACTATACAGAAGGGTCCAATAAACCTCGGGGCTAGCTTCCCCTTAATTTTGAACTGTTGCAGGCCTCGCATAGGAGACACTCGTAGGTATACGTAATCACCGGGTTCAAAGCTGACCTCACGATGTTTTCGATCGTAATAGCTCTTTTGTCGGCTCTGAGCTGTCTTGAGTCTGTCCCTGATCTGTTTAACTTTCTCCTTGGCTTCCTTGAGCATGTCTGGGCCGAAGATACGACTGTCACCTGTTTCTGACCAATTTAGTGGGGTACGACATCTCCGCCCGTACAATGCTTCAAAAGGTGCCATCTGTAGGCTGGCTTGGTAACTGTTGTTGTAAGCAAACTCGGCATACGGCAAACTTTCTTCCCAACTGGATCCATAGGTGAGCACACAGGCTCTCAGCATGTCCTCTAGGATTTGGTTCGCGCGTTCTGTTTGTCCATCAGTCTGAGGGTGGTACGCTGTACTGAATGCTAGTTGCGTGCCCAGAGCTTGTTGTAAGTGATCCCAAAATTTAGAGACAAATTGAGTGCCTCGGTCGGATATTATAGTCTTTAGGACTCCATGCAAACAAACTATACGGGAGAGATAAAGCTTAGCTAGCCTTTGAGTGGAGTAGGTCGTCTTCACGGGAATGAAATGTGCTACCTTGGTTAGCCTATCTGTGATGACCCATATGGCATCATTTCGGCGTTGTGATCGAGGTAGTCCGACGATGAAGTCCATTCCAATTTCATCCCATTTCCACTCAGGTATCCTGTTTGGCTGTAGTAGCCCTGCTGGCTTTTGATGCTCGGCTTTTATGCGCTGACAAGAATCGCAACAAGCAATGAATGCGGCTATATCCCTTTTCATACCGTGCCACCAAAATCTTTCCTGTATGTCTTTGTACATTTTGGTTCCTCCAGGGTGGATCGAATATGGGGCGGTGTGGCTTTCGGTTAGGATTTGTTGCTTGAGTTCCTCAATGTTTGGTACGCAAAGTCTGTCCCCGTACCATAATATTCCCTCATTGTCTGTGACGAACTCTGAAGCCTTGCCAAGACTCATTTTCCTCTTTAGACCTTCGATGCTGGGATGTCCATGCTGAGCCTTCTTAATTTGTTCCATTAGGGTGGGATGTATCTCCAGATTTGCTACGTTGCCCTCAGAGACCAACACCATGTTGAGTCTAGCGAACTCCTGCTGAAACTCAGGCCTCAAGTTTTGTGGACTGTCGTTGCCCGGGCTGGGGTTCCGACTAAGAGCATCTGCCACTACATTTGCTTTCCCTGGATGGTAGTGAATGCCGACATCATAGTCCTTGACCAATTCCAACCAGCGTCGTTGGCGTAAATTTAGCTCTGGTTGTGTGAAAATATATTTAAGGCTCTTATGGTCCGTATATATTTCACAATGATTTCCCAGTAGAAAGTGCCTCCACTCTTTGAGTGCATGGATGACTGCTGCTAGTTCCAAGTCATGAGTAGGATAATTTTCCTCATGTTTCCGTAGTTGCCTGGAAGCATACACGACAACTTCGCTGTCCTGCATCAATACGCACCCGAGGCCCTTCCGGGATGCGTCACAAAACACTTCAAAACTCTTGTGTATGTCTGGCACAATCAAAACTGGTGTTGTTGTTAGTTTCTTCTTGAGTTCTTGGAAGCTTTTCTCGCACGCTTCCGTCCATACAAATTTCTTGTCTTTCTTGAGCAACTGTGTCATTGGTTTTGCCACAGTGGAGAATCCTTCAATAAATCTTCTGTAATATCCAGCCATTCCTAGGAAACTCCGTACCTCAGTTACGTTGGCTGGTAGTTTCCAGTCAAGTATGGCTTTGACTTTTTCTGGGTCTACGGCCACGCCTTCTTGGGTCAATATATGGCCTAGAAAACCAACTTGTCTTCGCCAAAATTCACACTTGCTAAATTTGGCGTACAATTGATGTTTCCTTAATTCTCCCAATACAATTCTGAGATGCTCAGCATGTTCTTCTGGTGTCCTTGAGTATACCAGAATATCATCAATGAACACCACAACAAACTTGTCCATGAACTTCATAAACACTTTGTTCATGAGGTGGACGAAATATGCGGGGGCGTTCGTCAGTCCAAACGGCATTACTGTGAACTCATATAATCCGTATCTGGAGGTGAATGCTGTCTTAGGGATATCTTCTGTCCGTACTTTTAATTGATGATATCCCGATCTTAAATCAATTTTTTAGAACACCTTGGCTTGTGCGAGCTGGTCAAACAAATCATTTATCCGTGGCATCGGATATTTGTTTTTGATGGTGACCATATTGAGAGCTCGATAGTCTATACACAATCTCAGTGTCCCATCCTTTTTCTTGGCGAATAATACTGGTGAACCCCATGGTGAGGAGCTGGCTCGAATAAATCCTTTGTCCAGTAATTCCTTTATTTGCTTCTTCAATTCTACCAACTCGGATGGTGCCATTCTGTAAGGCTTCTTATAAATGGGGGTGGTGCCAGGTGCTAGTTCAATGCTGAACTCTATCTCTCGGTTTGGTGGCATGCCTGGTAGTTCCTCAGGAAATACGTCAGGAAACTCGCACACCACTGGAACTTTTCTTAGTTCTGAAATGTCCACTTTGTTCAGCTTTGGTTGCCATGACCGTGGTCTCTCTTGAGCTGTAACTTTTATTGTCTTGTCGTGATGATGAGTGAGAATCACAGTCCGATTGAAACAGTCAATAAATCCCTTGTTGGTGGTCAACCAGTCCATTCCTAGAATAACATCCAGTCCTTTATTTTCCAACACAATGAGATTAGCTTGAAACTTTAGTCCTTCGAATTCAATAGTCACTCCTTGGCAGTAACTCTGAGTGATCTGCTTATTCCCGGGGGACTTGATAATCATAGATTTTTCCAAAGGAAGTATCGGAAAACGATGTTGCAAAACAAAACTCTTCGAAATGAACGAGTGAGAAGCTCCAGAATCAAACAAAACCGTGGCAGGTACTGTGTTGACAGGGAACGTACCGAGTACGATGTCTGGGGCATTCTGCGCTTCTTCCTTGGTCACATGGTTCAGGTGACCCTTCCCGTGATTCTTGTTGGGATTGAAATTGTTACGCTTGGGGGCTGGATTGTTCCCACCATTGTTCGGCTTGGGGGCCGAGTTCCTTGGTTTTGGGCACTGTTTGGCATAGTGCCCTTCCTCTCCACAAGCATAGCAAGTGACCCCTGGACGGTATGTAAAGTCCTTGTCCCTTGAATGAAACTGTCTGGTTGGCCTTAGAGCAGTAGTCGTGGATTTCCTCGCTTCATTCCTCTGAACATCAGTCTTGCTTCGGTTGTAGCGAGCAAGAGTCGTCTTGTCCCTCTTTCACTTACGAATATCTTCCAGACTGCGGCACTCATTCTCCAAAGTAATGGCCTTGTCAACCAGAGTTTTGAAATCTGGGAAAGTGTGTACGACCAGTTGTCATTTTAATGCTGGCGCTAGGCCGTCCAAAAACTTTTCCATCCTTTTGTTCTTAGTCATATGCTCATCGTAGGCATAACGAGATAGCTAGGTAAACTGACTGTTGTATTCCGTCACTGTCATGCCTCTCTGCTTGAGGTCATCAAATTCTCTTTTCTTGATTTTTATGATGCTCCTGGGGATGTGTGCCCCATGAAAGCCTTCCTTAAACTCTTCCCAGGTGATGTTATGTTCACTGGGATGCATGTGTAGGAAGTTCTCCCACCATGCTGCAGCTGCTCCAGTGAGGTAGTGAGGTGCATAAAGCACCTTCTCATGATCAGAACATTGAGCAATAATCAACTTTCTTTCGATGTCTCGAAGCCAATCATCGGCTTCAAGCGGCCTATCAGTGTGAGCAAACGTTGGAGGGCGTGTCTTCTGCAGTCCAGACAACTTGGAGTGCGGTTGGTATGGCTCACGGTGGTTTCCCATATTGTTGACGTGATTCATCATTTCTTGGTGTTGCTGCTGGCTTTGTTCGAAAAGGCGGCATACTTGAGATAAGGCTGCCTCGCTGTCCTGTTGACTAGACTGTCCCTGAGTGAAGTTGTTGCTTGTCTGTGTTCCATAAACTTCTTCTGGTGGATTTGGCATGGAACGAGTCCACGGACGAGACATTTTCCACTCTGGAGTATTATTTTGCAAAACTCATGAGAAGAACTGTGTGGCACAAGGAAAATTTTGCAGAGACGAAAACTTTAAAAGACCTCAAGATTTCTTTCAAGAACATAATTGGTTTCGCACGGAGAAGGACTGCTTAGCACATATCTTACACGCGATACATAAACATACGATACATCACTCAGGATGTGCATACACACTCCTGACATGTTATTAGGCTAGCAGACTCCTCCGGGGTCCTACATGATGCGCACACAAATACTACAAACTAACGTACATATAAAACACATCATACATGCAGACACATCGCGCGGCGACTAGGTGCACTCAGTCGGAGATGGTGAAGATGTCCTTCCCCTTGCCGAGGGTAAGACCCAGCGGTGCAGGAGACTCAACCTCCACCTCCTCCCTAATAGGCTCCAGGCGCGTAGCACTACGCTGAGGTGATGGCGCGGGTGCGACAGGCGGTAGTGTGGGTGCGGCAGGCGGTGCAGCTCTGACTGGAGTAGGAGCAATGACCCGGTCGAACTCCTCAGTGGTAGGCAGACGGCGAGCGGTGGCCAAAATGGCAGGTGAATAAGATGCTGAGGACGAGACGAACGTCAGTGGCGGTGCCATGTGGAGAAGCTCCCTCCTGTTGGCAGAACAGCCCCGGACTAAGTGCATGCGGACAGCCACAAGATCGTCCACGAGGTTGTCGAAAGCTTCCTCGAGAGCTTTGAGATACTCAACAAGCATCTCGATAGCTTCATCTCGCTCTCCCCTATGGCAGGCGAATGCATAGTGACAAGTATATGGCACATGGCATGGGAGGTAGCGGTAGCGACGAGTCCTCATTGAAGGAAGAATATCCCTAAGGCGAGCTAACGCCTCACGGGCGGCCATCTGCATGGCATGCCTCTCCGTAGGCATGGCCCTTCCCACAAAACGGAAGTGACGAGACACATAACGTCCTCCCTTGAATTGCACCACGGCCTGGTGCATAGACACGTCGTCGCTGAGCTTGTGCTGGTAAAGCGTGAACTCCGGACGAGTCGCTGGCCCGATCGCGAGCTTGGTGATGGAGACAAGGAGTTTGACAAACCCCTCGGGCACATTCGTGAACACCCGAGTCTCGCAGTCGTTGCCAGCCATCTACAAAAGTAGGCAAAAATTATGAGTAGTCAAATCATAAATTTATGATGACCAACAGAAAATAGCTACATTTGCAAAAAGCTGAAAAAGCACTAAGACGCTAATAACCAATTAGCGATCGCACCTAGTGGCTTCCTACAGTCAGCCTGGCTCTGATACCAAGCTTGTCACGACCGGTTTTCCAATAAAAATATTTATTGAGAAACCGATCCCTTTTACGGACCAGTAGAGAAGAATCCTCCTCACTGGTAGACAATTTCTTGATCACAGAAGAAAAACCAGGAGTACTAAATATAATACAAGGTTGAGCGGAGACTGCTCAACAATTTATTACAAACACGCTGATATTACACATAAAGGCGGATAGGGTGGCATAACTACTGACTCACAATAAAAGCGGTAGTGGCTATGTCACAGAGAAGTGGGTGACGTGACTCCTGAATCTAACAGCTCTTCGAGCGTCGGAGTGAGGCTCGAGGATTCTTATTGTGGGTGGCGGAAGCGTATATAATACAAGTGACCAAAATCCAGGATCGCACGGGACTGACTGGGATTACTCTAGGCGTCGGACTCACTATCAAACTCTTCATCCATGAGATCGCCTTCGTCAACATCTGGCCAAATCAACAAGCCAGGTGAGTACTATGAAAGTACTCGCAAGACAGTTCGGACATAAGATATAACAAATGTAAACATGATGCATATGAACAGATTAACAAAGCGCATTCAGAGAATGAGATAGCAATGCATGGGAAAATAAAAGGGGAGTCGGGCGGTAGTCCTCCCGAAATCCCAATGTACTACTGAAGGCCAATCGAGTGTCTGAATGACTCCTCGAAAGGATACAACTGAAATAACAATGCCGCAGTCGGGCGTCAAGGCGACACCACATAAAGGGCTTATAATGGAATATAATTGACAGTGCGTGCCACAGTCGGACGTCTGAGCGACATCACGTAAAGGGCTTATATTGAAAGTAAATGACAAGAGTGCCACAGTCGGACGTCTAAGCGACATCACATAGAGGGCTTATATTGAAAGTAGAAGACAAGAGTGCCACAGTCGGACGTCTAAGCGACATCACATAAAGGGCTTATATTGAAAGTAAAAGACAAGAGTGCCACAGTCGGACGTCTAAGCGACATCACATAAAGGGCTTATATTTCATAACCTAATATTTCAGTAGCTCATGAATTTAAATCATTGCAAGGGAATATTCAGATACGAGATAAATAAAAGGTTAGTCCATCCACAGGAATAACAATTCAACCGGGTTTACCCCCCAAGCTTGTTCACCGGAGATTTACCACGGAGACTGACATAGATATGGATATACTGGCCATGGTCCATGACCATGGACACGATGACTTGGAAGGATTTGACTCTGCAGAGTTTGTACTTTTAACCACAGCTAATGGATTTCAGTAGTCACAAGGGACTAGTTCCATTTACGGTGTTTTAGGAGAAACACATCTAACCAGTACACACCCATTCAACATTCCGATGCCAGGAATCACCCTCGGCAACGTTCAAGAAAAACTTTGAGACGGGGAGGCTACAACCTCGCGTAGCATGGGATCAAATTTATACCGCGCGCTCTAAGGGGTGCCCCCCTCTCGGTCCCAACCGGAAACACCCATGCCCCCTGACCGGATGACTGGCTTTAATCCAGGGCCATGGAACCCTCATCCCGGCCCCTCTATTTGGTGTGTACAAGGAAAGAGGTTAACAACTTACTAAACCGTATTCTTTGCAGAAAACATGTGGCAGCACGAAAGGGGATAGAACGGTAACGTGGCTCAGTCCGCGTTAACGTCAGAGTTTATCGGATGACGTAAGACTGGCATGTTGCAACAATACCACCTTACTACCTTTCATGTCACCACATGATTAGGTCATCTCTCATCAAAGATCACAGTAACTTCGAAACACACGGTTGGTTGCCTTGCATGCAACGTAATACTCACCGATGCTCATATGCCATGCACAAACCATTCAAACAAACATGCAAAACACCTATCATATCAAAGGTTCGAACGTGCTTGCATGGTTCGTAGAAGTCGGAGTCTAGCTCGGCGAAGTTCGCGGCTCCGTCACCTCCTCCGGAACCTACGGTATAACGAAACCGTACACTAACGTGAAAATCGTAGCGTGCATAAAAATTGTTCCAATTTTTTTTCAAATAAATACTATAAAAAACTAGACAAAAATAAAAGACTGACAGAAAAAAATCAATCAAAAATCATCTTTTATTAAAAAGATATAAGGGTTTTAGTCCAGGGACTTATCTGTGATGAAACAGAAAAGATCCAGGGACTTGTTTGAGAAAACAGAAAACGGTTCGGTAGAAAATACGTTAGCCCAAGGGGAAAACACATTTTGCCCGAAGGCGCTTTCAGAAAATGGTTCGAAGGGGGGAAAGAAGAGAGGCTGACGGGGGGTCCCACCCGTCAGGTTTAAAACTCCCAACGGAGTTCGCCGGCGCCCGAAGGCTGCGGTGGTCGCCGGCGTTGAACCACAGCGAGGCAGAGAGATCGGAGGGTACCAATAGGTTCAGGGTGATGTTCCGCGTCGGTGGGTGGTGGACTTGGCCGTCGGAGAGCACCACGTCGACGACGACACTTTCTCCGGCGGACGGTGGTTCGGGCGATGGTGGAGTACTCCGGTGGGTGCTGCAAACTCCAAATTGATGCGCGGGTCAGAAGAGTGGAAGCATTAGGAGAATACTGGCAAGAGTTGAGGGGTGGGGGTGCACGCACGGGAGTGAACCGAGCTGGGTCCCGTGGCGGGTCGAGGCGGCCGGAGTTGGGGTAGAAGGCTCCCTCGGGGCTCTTCCAGTGGCTTGGCGTGGTATTGGTGGTGTGTAGAGGTGGTACGGGTTTGAGTTCGAGCTCGGGGCCTCCTTTTATAGGCCATCCGAGGGGGTGGCCGTGAACGGGATAGCTCCGGCGAGCGATTACGGCGAGGCAGAGGTTGGGCAGGGGATTTAGGAGGCTAGGCACCATCAGGGAGGATCACTGGTGCCGTTCCCCCGCTAAACCTTGGTTGGGCTAGGCGTAAAGCGCTGATCCTCGACGGGACAGCCGTACGGGCATGGCGGCGGCAGGGAGCGCGCTCCGCGCCTACCAGTTCTCGGCGACGGACTGCAGCGTGCACGGGTGAGTGGATGGCCACGCAGTGGCCTCTGGTGGCTTGGGCGGCGCTGGACGGCGCCGTCCAACGCTGCGCCTCTCTCTGGCAGCCGCAAAGGCCGCTGCTGCCGTCGCTCACGGGGTGGCGCACCTCCTCCTGCTCGTCGCCGAAGCCCGCAAGCCTCCAGGCGATCGTGCGGCGCAGGGGATAAGAAGGAAGCACAGGGCGCACGGCGCCACCGCGGCTACTGGCGAGATCGAGAACGGGCTCTGAAGAAAATGACAGTGATCACTGAAACTGTAACTCTGAATATCTGAACTTGACAGTGACAGTGCTCTTCAGGTGTTCGACGAAATGATTTGGCATGAAGAAAAAAATTCTGGAGCTGGGACTTGGTGAGGTGACCTCTCAATGCATCCAGAGGCTGCCTGAATTTACTCATATTTTTAAGAGGAGAAAACAATTGAATTTCATCAAATTTGGCAAATATGGTCCAAACTTGCAGCAAGTTCAATTTGAAAAATTTGAACTGGAGACCAGTGGATCATCATGGATCTTGGTTGAGGGCTCTAAGGACTAGCCAGGGAAAAAGGTTTGGAGGCAAAACTCAAAGGAGAAAAGGTAGTTCCTTTGTAAATCTCCAAGAGCCAAAGTAGAGGGCAGAAATTATTTTTGATAAGAAATAATTGGAAGGAAAATTATGGGGAGCTTCAACTTGCTGGATTTGAAGTATATCTTGACACAAAGATGAGAGATGGCTTTTGGGAGGGTATTCCCACTCATGTCATGGCAAGAGGGGATTTTTTGAAAGAGGAAAAGATCACCCCAAAAGCCATAGGCTATTTTAAAAGATTTTCAAAAAAAATTCCAAATGAAAAACATTTGAGCCAACATGAGATGAGAAAACCTCCAAGACCAAAAATCAAGTCTTGGGTGAATTTAAACCAAATACTTGTCATAAAAGAAATTTTTTGAGAGGGAGAGTTCTTTTAGAAGAAAAAATTTAAATAACCTCCCTCAAATCAAATAAAAGTTTGAAAAAGCCAAATAAAAATTTTTGGGTGTCACAATGATGGTGGTCCTTCCAAGCAACTGAAACGGAGGTTCTCTACAGATTCTACTCCGCTATCCTCCCAACAAGATTCGCAAGACAACGCAAGGCTAGACAGTCAACGTAGCTGTGTAGATGATGAGCACATCTCCCCTACTCCACCATCACAGGTGCTTGCTCTAACTTGGCACTATTATATGTGGTTGCATGTTGCGTATGATGTCTAGCTTGTATTGCTTCTAACTTTGTTGAATTGCATCTGCTTACTTTACACATAATGCCTGTGAATATGACACGTGTTCCTGTTTCTAGAACATACGTGTACATGATGAGCACATCTCCCCTACTCCGCCATCACAGGTGCTTGCTCTAACTTGGCACTATTATATGTGGTTGCATGTTGCGTATGATGTCTAGCTTATATTGCTTCTAACTTTGTTGAATTGCATCTGCTTACTTTACACATAATGCCTGTGAATATGGCACGTGTTCCTGTTTCTAGAACATACGTGTACATGATGAGCACATCTCCCCTACTCCACCATCACAGGTGCTTGCTCTAACTTGGAACTGTTATATGTGGTTGCGTTTTCCGTATGATGTCTAGTTTGTATTGCTTATGATTATGTTGAATTGCATCTCCGTAGCTTACAACTTATACCTGCAACGATCACTTACCCATAAGACACATTTAACTTGGGACTGTGATGTAGGTTGCATCTTGCATTGTCTTCTAGCTTGTACTGCTTCTAATTTCTTGAAATGGCACTTACGACGAGACACTTTTTACCTGATAGAGTGATATTGGTTGCATGTTCATATGGTGCCTAGCTTTCATTTCTTCTAATTTTGTTGAAATGCCTTCCGCTTACTATTTTTTCATACATATTCCATCCTCCTATCGTACGTGTGAATATGAAGTGCTATCTTTTTTGTATATATTCCATCCTCCTATCATGCGCTTGCCTTACATCAAAGTAGTGTTCGTCTGTATCATGCATAACCAGTTATGTAGAGATAATTTTATTCATCTTCTTGTGGTTTTGACTTCATAAGGCAATAACAGAAAATAGGAAGGAAAAGAGTAAGTTAGGGGATGTTGCTGGTCCTCCGCACCGATGCAAACAGAGACTCTCTATATTTGCCACTGCTACTGCTAATGAAGTTGAAGTCCCAAGTCTACATGATGAGTTCATCTCCCGTACTCCACCATCGCAGGTGCTTGCTCTAAGTTGACGGTGTGATAATTGGTTTCATGTTGCATATGTTGTCTAGCCTGTATTTCTTCTGTTTTGATTACATTGCACCTACTGAGTTCATACGTTATACATGTGCATATGACATGGCGTTCTGTGTCTAGACTACACTGCATCTATCTATCATACCATGTTCTTACATCAAAGTACTGCTGTTGTGTATCCCGCATCAGTCACTCATGATTGGACACTTTTAACATGGCAGTTTGATAGTGGTTGCATCTTGCATTGATTTCTACGTTGTACTGCTTCTAATTTTTTGAATTGCCACTTATGACAAGACACTTTTAACTTGGCAGCGTAATATTGGTTGCATCTTTCATATGGTTCTAGCTTGCATTACTTCTATTTTCTTGAAAATCCTTCTGCTTAGTTTACACATCGTAGCTGTAAATATGTCATGCCGCCCTGTTTTTCTTACATATTCCATCCTCATACGGTTGTCTTACATCAAAGTATTGCTTGTCTGTATCATGCATCAATGAGTTCTGAAGAGCGATTTTATTCTTTTGTGTTGTGGGTACGGCTTGACATGGCAAAGTCAAAAAAGAGCAAGAAAAATAATATAGTAGGGAGTGGTGTTACTCGTCGGGTGAAACGGAAAAGGATCTGCCGTCCAGATTCTGCTGGTACTTATAGTGCAGTAGAAGGTCCAAGTCCACCGGCTAAATCTACAAACACAGTATCACCTGCTCCACCAGCTGCAGCATCCGCTTCAACTGTACCAGCATCTCAACGGGTTACTCGTTCGTTTGCTCCGGAACTGGCCAGTTCCCAAGCTGCCTTCACACCTAACACTACTTCCGAAGCAATGCTGACACAACAGGACTTGGCAAGATCAGATGAACCTCATGAGCATCAACACCAAGACGGTACCTGACCGAGTCAAGTTGCAGTTGCATGCTCCTTTATATGTACTCTCACAGTTTGATGTACACTAACACTTTCCATATTCGTTGTTGAACTAGCACCACGACGCAAGCGGAAACAGACATCAGGGATAATGCTTGACGGATTAACAAAATCTAAAGGAGGAAGAATGGAGATCCATTTTGAGGCAGGTTTAAAAAGGCCACGTGATGCTACAGAGTCAGCCAAGTTAGTATTAGAGGCAGCCGTTGCCGTTAGGTGTCATGCACGTATCCTCCCAACGTGGATCCAGTACAGGAATGAGAAAGACAATACCCAGTTTAACACCTTCCTTGACCATTTATCCGTAAGTAATGTTATTCATCGCAATTAGTAATATTGTCTTGCTCTGTCCCATACTTTCTAGCTTCCTCCTAATAAGACTCACATTCTTTTTTCAACAGATGAGGTTCAAGTTGGATCCGAAAGATGATGCAACTAAACAAGTATGCACTCATGTTTTTCAGTCTGCTCTGCGACAGTATCGGTACCACCTTAGAAAATCACACTTTGAAGGCAAGGCTAACAATGAAATCGCCCAAACATCTCCAGTGGAATATATTACAGATGAAGACTGGACAGCCGTTGTTAAACACTGGTCTGATCCAAAGTATCAGGTTGGCTATATGTATTTGATCAGACCACATATTGAACTTGTATTTATGTATGTGCCTTACAAGTGTATCTTCTTCTAGGCTAACTGTTTGAAGAACAAGACCACCGTTCTAAAGTGAAATTCCAACAGACAACAGGATCTCGTAGCTATATTGCACACTGCGAGGCTCTTGTAAATAGCTGTTACTTCCTTCTTTTTTTCTGTGCCATATTATCGTATCTATATTGACTTGTTCCAAATACAGAGGAAAGCTTGTGCGGACCAAAAAGAACCTGAACCGAATGCAGTGCAAATCTTCAAGGATTGCCACACCAGCAAGATGAAGGGCATGAGCACACCAGTTCAAGCCGCTGTTGTAAGTCCTTACTCCTCCTGCCTTTGAACTGATTGGTATTGTGGTGTGTTCATTTAACTACTTGGTTTGCAGCCAATGTTAGTTACTCTATTCACTTTTATACACAGTTGTCTTAACGTATCATTTCACCTTACATGGTTTAAAATAGATGAAGGATATTCTTTTGGTCTTGATCTGTATTCTAGTTGTTATGTTCACGTGCACACACAATGATAAAATAGCCTGTTTGTTTTATATCTGTTTGCCCATGATATGAATGATGTCATACTATGTTCATCCTACTTTAAACCATGTCTCTTTATCCTTAGATGTCAACAAATGTGAGGAAATAGACAATACAGTAGGCATGCTACATGACATATGTTCCGAAAGTGATTTTATTATGTAGTTGGCACTACAATACATGCTAATGTATTACAGTAGTTCACCAAAATAAGTTATGTATAAACGTGTAACCTACTTTGTTTGTTTTTGTCTCATTAGTAACTTATCTGGTACACTAATGTACAAGTTCAAACTTTCAGGAAGCTATGGAAAAAATTATTGAACAGCCACAACCACCTGAAGGTGACGAGGCTACCACAGGCACAATGTCACCTCTTGCTGCAGTGCATCAGTATCTCTCCACTAACAGTGCAAAAAGCACCTTCCTGCGTAATTCTGGGTTGGTTGTCAAGGTAACCTCGTCCAAATCGCCTACTGAACAAAATCTTCCTACTAGACAGAGTGATATATCTGTGCTCCAGACACAAGTCCAATCCCTAATGGACGTCGTTTTGGAAACAAGAATAGTGGTTGACAAATGTCATCAAGATATGAATGGTTTTGAAACCAGACTATCAGACATTCGCTTCGGTGTTCAAGAGCAATGGCGGAAAAAAGGTGAAGATCGTGCTGCTCCATCAGATTCTACAGCCTGAAACATTAGCACTCAGGTCAAATGATCTGTGCTTCTATACATCTGATGGTGCTTTTATCAGCAAGGACTGTAAACTTTATGCTGACAGGCCTTTTGTTGTGATACAGCATTTATGATGCTGCCAAAGGCTGCAATAATTACAACGCTATTTTTGTATAGTGTAGGTTTATCTTAGTAATGTATTCAACCGAAAGCTTCGTAGGAGCCCAACATGCCAACATTCATCGGGCCCATTCCAATTGGGGTAAAAATGATTATGGGCCGAAATTTGCATGTAGCCCACTAAAAATATCTGGGCCTAAATCAGCATAAGATTTCATATTTTTCTGGTAGGCATGTGCCCATAGTGGGCCTTTAATAGGCCTAAACATAATTTGGGCCCTCAATAACAATAGGCCATTTACAGGTGTAAATATCTCGAGCCCATAAAAAACATGGGCCTTTAAAAGACAGAAAGTGAGATTGGGCCCATTTACGATGCGGATCTTTCACATGCCGAAATTCGGACGGGCCGTAAATGCGCCGACCTAATACACGGGCCTTTAACACGCCGGAAGTTCGGTCGGGCTAGATTATCGTCATTTTTATATGGGCCGTTAATGGGCCCGATGTGACGTTGGGCCACATATGGCCCATGGATTTCGTCCGACGTTAACAGGCCGAAAATCACAACAGGCCGAAAGTGGCCCAAATCTATAGTGGGCCTCTAACAGGCCGAATGTAATACATGGTCGAATATGACCCAAATCCTTCACGGTCGTTTATGGGCCAAAAGTTTCAATGGCCTGTAAATGGGCCCAAATGAAGCAGGACCTTTAACAGGCCGGAAATACACCGGGCCGTAATTTGGCCCATATACTTAGCGGACTGTTAATGGGCCAGAAGTGAACATGGGCCGCGATGATGACAAGTTTAGGACAGGCCGTTGACGGGCCGATTTGACACTAGCCGTACGGGCCTTAACTGAGAATGTTGGGCCTTTAGCTGGGCCAGCGCATTATGGTCCGCAAAATCTCGCGGGCCGTTAGTTGGGCCGGCCCATTATGGCCCGCAAAATCTCATGGGCCTTTAGCTGGGCCGACCCATTATGATACGTAAAATCTCATGGGCCTTTTGCTGGGCTGGCCCATTATGGACCACAAAATCTTGTGGGCCTTTAGTTGGGCCCGCCCATTTAAACTTTATGGGCCACTTTTGGGCCGTTCCACGTGTCAACATATCATAGGCGCATCTCGCCCATTGGATGAGTGACACCTGTGCCAACGCGGAGCTGACACGTGTTTCCGTCAGCCAATTAGAATTTTACACGTGGAAAATCCCCATTGGTTCGGGCTGTTAACGGGTCATCGGATCCAAAACCGGACCCGATAGCTTAACGACGTTCCGTTACGGTGGATGCCACGTGTCGGTCACCCTTGACGAAAGCACTTCTGTGACGCGTGATTTATCGTCATGGAAGTGGACACTTCCGTGATGATAATTTTGGTAATGTCATGGAACACTTCTACGATAGCACAGGTATGACTATCTTCATTCTGTCATAAATTTGTCATGGATGTACATGCATGACAGAAAACGTGACCTACTGTGACAAACACGTATCATCACGGAAGTGTATTTTTTTGTAGTGAGATATGATCAACATAGAGATGTTCACCATTGAAAACTACTCCATCTCACATGATGATCAGACATGGTTTAGTTCATATGGATCACGTGATCATTTAGATGACTAGAGGGATGTCTATCTAAGTGGGAGTTCTTTAGTAATATGATTAATTGAACTTCAATTTATCATGAACTTAGTCCTGATAGTTTTTGCATATCTATGTTGTAGACCAATAGCTCGCGTATAGCTCCCCTGTTTTATTTTTTGATATGTTCCTAGAGAAAAATAAGTTGAAAGATGATAGTAGCAATGATGCGGACTGGGTCCGTAATCTGAGGATTATTCTCATTGCTGCAAAGAAGAATTGTGTCCTTGATGCACCGCTAGGTGACGGACCTATTGCAGGAGCAGATGCGGATGTTATGAACGTTTGGCAATCTCGATATGATGACTACTTGATAGTTTAGTGTGCCATGCTTTACGGCTTTGCCCGTGTTAAGAGGTATGAGACCTATGACAAGTACTTTGCCTACAAGATGGAGGAGATAGCTCAGCTAGTGAGCATATGCTCAGAATGTCTGGGTACTACAATTGCTTCAATCAAGTGGGAGTTAATCTTCCAGATAAGATAGTGATAGACAGAGTTCTCTAGTCAATATCACCAAGTTACTAGAACTTCGTGATGAACTATAATATGCAAGGGATAACGAAAACGATTCCTAAGCTCTTCGCGATGCTGAAATCAGTGAAGGTAGAAATCAAGAAAAAAGCATCAAGTCTTGATGGTTGACAAGAACACTAGTTTCAAGTAAAAGGGCGAGGAAAAAAAGGGAACTTCAAGAAGAATGGCAAGCAAGTTGCTACTCCCGTGAAGAAGCCCAAAGCTAGACCTAAGCCTGAAACTGAGTGCTTCTACTGCAAAGGGAATGGTTACTGGAAGCGGAACTACCCCAAAACATGGTGGATAAGAAAGATGGCAAAGTGAACAAAAGAATATTTGATATACATGTTATTGATGTGTACTTTACTAGTGTTCATAGTAACCCCAGGGTATTTGATACCGGTTCAGTTGCTAAGATTAGTAACTCGAAACAGGAGATGCAAAATGAACAGAGACTAGTTAAGGGCGAGGTGACGATGTGTATTGGAAGTGATTCCAAGGTTGATAAGATCACCATCGCACACTCCCTCTACCTTCGAGATTAGTGTTGGACCAAAATAAATGTTATTTGGTGTTTGCGTTGAGCATGAATATGATTGGATCATGTTTATTGCAATACGGTTATTCATTTAAGTCAAAGAATAATTGTTTTTCTGTTTACATGAATAAAACCTTCTATGGTCATACACTTAATATAAATGGTTTATTGAATCTCGATCGTGATGATACACATATTCATAATATTGATGCCAAAAGATGCAAAGCTAATAATGATAGTGCAACATATTTGTGGCACTGCCGTTTAGGTCATATTGTTGTAAAGCGCATGAAGAAACTCCATGCAGATGAATTTTTGGAATCACTTGATTATGAATCATTTGATGCTTGCGAAACATGCCTCATCGTCAAGATGACTAAGACTCCGTTCTCCGGAACAATGGAGCGAACCACTGACTGATTGGAAATAATACATACCGATGTATGCGGTGTTGGGGAACGCAGTATTTCAAAAAAATTCCTATGATCACGCAAGATCTATCTAGGAGATGCATAGAAATGAGAGGGGATAGTGTGTCCACATACCCTCGTAGACCGAAAGCGGAAATATTTAGTAACGCGGTTGATGTAGTCAAATGTCTTCACGATCCAACCGATCCAAGTACCGCACGTACGGCACCTCCGTGTTCAGCACACGTTCAGCACGATGACGTCCCTCGAGCTCTTGATCCAGTTGAGGACAAGGGAGAGTTCTGTCAGCACGACGGTGTGGCGACGGTGATGATGAAGTTACTGGCGCAGGGCTTCGCCTAAGCACTACGACGATATGACTGAGGTGTTTAATTGTGGAGGGGGGCACCACACATGGCTAAGAGATTGTCTGTTGTGCTTTGGGGTGCCCCCTGCCCCCGTATATAAAGGAGGGAGGAAGAGGCCGGCGGCCAGGGAGGAGGCGCGCTAGGGGGAGTCCTACTAGGACTCCAAACCTAGTAGGAATCGCCCCCCGTCTTTCCTAATCCAAGAGGGGGAAGGAGGGAAGGAGAGAGAGAGAGAGGAAGGAAGGCGGGCCACGCCCCCTCCCCCTAGTCCAATTCGGACTGCCCTTGGGGGGCGCGCACCACATTGTGGCATCCCCTTTCCTTATCCCTTATGGCCCATTAAGGCCCATAACTTGCCCGGGGGGTTCCGGTAACCCCTCGGTTCCACGATAAATATCTGAAACGTCCCGAAACCATTCCGGTGTCTGAATACCTTCGTCCAATATATCAATTTTTACCTCTCAACCATTTCGAGACTCCTCGTCATGTCCATGATCGCATCCGGGACTCCGAACAAACTTCGGTCATCAAATCACATAACTCATAATACAAATCGTCATCGAACGTTAAGCGTGTGGACCCTACGGGTTCGAGAACTATGTAGACATGACCAAGACACATCTCTGATCAATAACCAATAATGGAACCTAGATGCTCATATTGGCTCCTACATATTCTACGAAGATCTTTTATCAGTCAAACCGCATAACAACATACGTCATTCCCTTTGTCATCGATATGTTACTTGCCCGAGATTCGATCGTCGGTATCATCATACCTAGTTCAATCTCGTCACCGGCAAGTCTCTTTACTCGTTCTGTAATGCATCATCCCGCAACTAACTCATTAGTCACATTGCTTGCAAGGCTTATAGTGATGTGCATTACCGAGAGGGCCCAGAGATACCTCTCCGATATTCGGAGTGACAAATCCAAATCTTGATCTATGCCAACTCAACAAACACCATCAGAGACACCTGTAGAGCATCTTTATAATCACCAAGTTACGTTGTGACATTTGATAGCACACAAAGTGTTCCTCCCGTATTCGGGAGTTGCATAATCTCATAGTCAGAGGAATATGTATAAGTCATGAAGAAAGCAATAGCAATAAAACTAAACAATTATTTATGCTAAGCTAACGGATGGGTCTTGTCCATCACATCATTCTCTAATGATGTGATCCTATTGATCAAATGACAACACATGTCTATGCTTAGGAAAATAACCATCTTTGATTAACAAGCTAGTCAAGTAGAGGCATACTAGGGACACTCTGCTTGTCTATGTATTCACACATGTACTAAGTTTCCGGTTAATACAATTCTAGCATGAATAATAAACATTTACCATGTTATAAGGAAATATAAATAACAACTTTATTATTGCCTCTAGGGCATATTTCCTTCAGTCTCCCACTGGCACTAGAGTCAATAATCTAGATTACATAGTAATGATTCTAACACCCATGGAGTCTTGGTGTTGATCATGTTTTGCTCGTGAGAAAGGCTTAGTCAACGGGTCTGCAACATTCAGATCTGTATGTATCTTGCAAATATCTATGTCTCCCTCCTTGATTTGATCGCGGATGGAATGGAAGCGTCTCTTGATGTGTTTGATTCTCTTGTGAAATCTGGATTCCTTCGCCAAGGCTATTGCTCCAGTATTGTCACAAAAGATTTTCATTGGACCCGATGCACTAGGTATTACACCTAGATCGGATATGAACTCCTTCATCCAGACTCCTTCATTTGCTACTTCCGAAGTAGCTACGTACTCCGCTTCACACGTAGATCCTGCCACGACGCTCTGCTTGGAATTGCACAACTGACAGCTCCACCATTCAATATAAATACGTATCCGGTTTGTGACTTAGAGTCATCTGGATCAGTGTGAAAGCTTGCATCGACGTAACCATTTACGACAAGCCCTTTGTCACCTCTATAAACGAGAAACATATCCTTAGTCCTTTTCAGGGATTTCAGGATGTTCTTGACCGCTCTCAAGTGATCCACTCCTGGATTACTTTGGTACCTCCCTGCTAAACTTATAGCAAGGCACACATCAGGTCTGGTACACGACATTGCATACATGATAGAACCTATGGCTGAAGGATAGGGAATGACTTTCATTTTTTCTCTATCTTCTGCAGTGGTCAGGCATTGAGTCTGACTCAAGTTCACACCGTGTAACACAGGCAAGAACCTTTTTTTTTACTGATCCATTTTGAACTTCTTCAAAACTTTATCAAGGCATGTGCTTTGTGAAAGTCCATTTAAGCGTCTTGATCTATCTCTATAGATCTTGATGCCCAATATATAAGCAGCTTCACCGAGGTCTTTCATTGAAAAATTCTTATTCAAGTATCCTTTTATGCTATCCAGAAATTTGGTATTATTTCCAATCAACAATATGTCATCCACATATAATATTAGAAATGCTACAAAGCTCCCACTCACTTTCTTGAAAATACAGGCTTCTCCAAAAGTCTGTATAAAACCATATGCTTTGATCACACTATCAAAGCATATATTCCAACTCCGAGAGGCTTGCACCAGTCCATAAATGGATCGCTGGAACTTGCACACTTTGTTAGCACCTTTAGGATCGACAAAACCTTCTGGTTGCATCATATACAACTCTTTTTTAAAATATCCATTAAGGAATGCAGTTTTGACATCCATTTGCCAAATTTCATAATCATAAAATGCGGCAATTGCTAACATGATTTGGACAGACTTAAGCATCACTACGAGTGAGAAGGTCTCATCGTAGTCAAGTCCTTGAACTTGTCAAAAACCTTTCGCAACAAGTCGAGCTTTGTAGATAGTAACATTACTGTCAGCGTCAGTCTTGTTCTTGAAGATCCATTTCTTCTCTATGGCTTGCCGATCATCGGGCAAGTCAACCAAAGTCCACACTTTGTTATCATACATGGATCCCATCTCAGATTTCATGTCTCCAAGCCATTTCGCGGAATTTGGGCTCATCATCGCTTCCTCATAGTTCGTAGGTTCATCATGGTCAAGTAACATGACCTCCAGAACAGGATTACCGTACCACTCTGGTGCGAACCGTACTCTGCTTGACCTACGAGGTTCAGTAGTAACTTGATCTGAAGTTTCATGATCATCATAATTATCTTCCTCACTAATTGGTGTAGGAATCACTGGAACTGATTTCTGTGATGAACTACTTTCCAATTCGGGAGAAGGTACAATTACCTCATCAAGTTCTACTTTCCTCCCACTCACTTCTTTCGAGAGAAACTCCTTCTCTAGAAAGGATCCATTCTTAGCAACTAATTTGCCTTCGGATCTGTGATAGAAGGTGTACCCAACAGTCTCCTTTGGGTATCCTATGAAGATACATTTCCCCGATTTGGGTTCGAGCTTATCAGGTTGAAGCTTTTTCACATAAGCATTGCAGCCCCAAACTTTAAGAAATGACAGCTTAGGTTTCTTGCTAAACCACAGTTCATATGGTGTCGTCTCAACGGATTTAGATGGTGCCCTATTTAACGTGAATGCAGCCGTCTCTACAGCATAACCCCAAAACGATAACAGGTAAATCAGTAAGAGACATCATAGATCGCACCATATCTAATGAAGTACGGTTACGACGTTCGGACACACCATTACGATGTGGTGTTCCAGGTGGCGTGAGTTGCAAAACTATTCCACATTGTTTCAAATGAAGACCAAACTCATAACTCAAATATTCACCTCCACGATCAGATCGTAGAAACTTTATTTTCTTGTTGCGATGATTTTCCACTTCACTCTGAAATTCTTTGAACTTTTCAAATGTTTCAGACTTATGTTTCATCAAGTAGATATACCCATATCTGCTTAAATCATCTGTGAAGGTGAGAACATAACGATTCTCGCCGCGAGCCTCAACACTCATCGGACCGCATACATCAGTATGTATCATTTCCAATAAGTCAGTTGCTCGCTCCATTGTTCCGGAGAACGGAGTCTTAGTCATCTTGCCCATGAGGCATGGTTCACATGCATCAAGTGATTCATAATCAAGTGATTCCAAAAATCCATCAGCATGGAGTTTCTTCATGCGCTTTACACCAATATGACCTAAACGGCAATGCCACAAATAAGTTGCACTATCATTATTAACTTTGCATCTTTTGGCATCAATATTATGAATATGTGTATCACCACGATCGAGATTCAAAAAAAATAGACCACTCATCAAGGGCGCATGACCATAAAAGATATTACTCATATAAATAGAACAACCATTATTCTCTGATTTAAATGAATAACTGTCTCGCATCAAACAAGATCCAGATATAACGTTCATGCTTAACGCTGGCACCAAATAACAATTATTCGGGTCTAAAACTAATCCCGACGGTAGATGTAGAGGTAGCGTGCCGACCGCGATCACATCGACTTTGGAACCATTTCCCACGTGCATCGTCACCTCGTCCTTAGCCAATCTTCGCTTAATCTGTAGCCCCTATTTCGAGTTGCAAATATGAGAAACAGAACCAGTATCAAATATGCAGGCGCTACTACGAGCATTAGTAAGGTACACATCAATAACATGTATATGAAATATACCTTTCACTTTGCCATCCTTCTTATCCGCCAAATACTTGGGGCAGTTCCGCTTCCAGTGACCAGTCCCTTTGCAGTAGAAGCACTCAGTCTCAGGCTTAGGTCCAGACTTGGGCTTCTTCACTTGAGCAGCAACTTGCTTGCCTTTCTTCTTGAAGTTCCCCTTCTTCCCTTTGCCCTTTTTCTTGAAACTAGTGGTCTTGTTAACCATCAACACTTGATGCTCCTTCTTGATTTGTACCTCCGCAGCCTTTAGCATTGCGATGAGCTCGGGAAGTCTTATCCATCCCTTGCATGTTATAGTTCATCACGAAGCTTTTGTAGCTTGGTGGCAGTCATTCAAGAACTCTGTCAATGACACTATCATTAGGAAGATTAACTCCCAGCTGAGTCAAGTGGTTGTGGTACCCAGACATTCTGAGTATATGTTCACTGATAGAACTACTCTCCTCCATTTTGCAGCTATAGAACTTATCGGAGACTTCGTATCTCTCAATTCGGGCACTTGCTTGAAATATTAACTTCAACTCCTGGAACATCTCACATGCTCCATGACGTTCAAAATGTCTTTGAAGTCCTGATTCTAAGACGTAAAGCATGGCACACTGAACTATCGATTAGTCATCAGCTTTGCTCTGCCAGACGTTCATAACATCCGGAGTTGCTCCTGCAGCGGGTCTTGCACCTAGCGGTGCTTCCAGGACGTAATTCTTTTGTGCAGCGATGAGGATAATCCTCAAGTTACGGACCCAGTCCGTGTAGTTGCTACCATCATCTTTCAACTTAGCTTTCTCTAGGAACACATTAAAATTCAAGGGAATGGTAGCACGGGCCATTGATCTACAACAACATAGACATGCAAATATTATCATGTACTAAGTTCATGATAAATTAAAGTTCAATTAATCATATTACTTAAGAACTCCCACTTAGATAGACATCCCTCTAGTCATCTAAATGATCACGTGATCCATATCAACCAAACCATGTCCAATCATCACGTGAGATGGAGTAGTTTTCAATGGTGAACATCACTATGTTGATCATATCTACTATATGATTCACGCTCGACCTTTCGGTCTCAGTGTTCTGACGCCATATTTGCATATGCTAGGCTCGTCAAGTTTAACCCGAGTATTCTGCATGTGCAAAACTGGCTCGCACCCGTTGTATGTGAATGTAGAGCTTATCACACCCGATCATCACGTGGTGTCTTAGCACGACGAACTATAGCAATGGTGCATACTCAGGGAGAACACGTATACCTTGAAATTTAGTGAAGGATCATCTTATAATGCTACCGCCGTACTAAGCAAAATAAGATGCATAAAGGATAAACATCACATGCAATCAAAATATGTGACATGATATGGCCATCATCATCTTGTGCCTTTAATCTTCATCTCCAAAGCACCATCATGATCTCCATCGTCGCCGGCTTGACACCTTGATCTCCATCGTAGCATCGATGTCGTCTCGCCAACTATTGGTTCTACGACTATAGCTACCGCTTAGTGATAAATTAAAGCAATTACATGGCGATTGCATTTCATACAATAAAGCGACAACCATAAGGCTCCTGCCAGTTGCTGATAACTTTTACAAAACATGATCATGTCATACAAAAATTTATATCTCATCACGTCTTGACCATATCACATCACAACATGCCCTGCAAAAACAAGTTAGAAGTCCTCTACTTTGTTGTTGCAAGTTTTACGTGGCTGCTACGGGCTTCTAGCAAGAACTGACCTTACCTATGCATCAAAACCAAAACGATTTTTAGTCAAGTGTGCTTTTTAACCTTCAACAAGGACTGGCCGTAGTCAAACTCGATTCAACTAAAGTTGGAGAAACAGACACCCGCCAGCCACCTGTGTGCGAAGCACGTCGGTAGAACCAGTCTCATGAACGCGGTCATGTAATGTCGGTCCGGGCCGCTTCATCCAACAATATCGCCAAACCAAAGTAAGACTTTGGTGGTAAGCAGTATGACTATTATCGCCCACAACTCTTTGTGTTCTACTCGTGCATATAACATCTACGCATAGACCTGCCTCGGATGCCACTGTTGGGGAACGCAGTATTTCAAAAAAATTCCTATGATCACGCAAGATCTATCTAGGAGATGCATAGTAACGAGAGGGGAGAGTGTGTCCACGTACCCTCGTAGACCGAAAGAGGAAGCGTTTAGTAACGCGGATGATGTAGTTGAACGTCTTCACGATCCAACCGATCCAAGTACCGAACGTACGGCACCTCCGTGTTCAGCACACGTTCAGCACGATGACGTCCCTCGAGCTCTTGATCCATTTGAGGACGAGGGAGAGTTCCGTCGGCACGACGGAGTGGCGACGGTGATGAATTTATCGGCGCAGGGCTTCGCCTATGCACTACAACGATATGACCGAGGTGTTGAACTGTGGAGGGGGGCACCGCACACGGCTAACAGATTGTCTGTTGTGCTTTGGGGTGCCCCCTGCCCCGTATATAAAGGAGGGAGGAGGAGGCCGGCGGCCAGGGAGGAGGCGCACCAGGGGGAGTCCTACTAGGACTCCAAACCTAGTAGGAATCGCCCCCCCCTTTCCTAATCCAAGAGGGGGCACTACAAAAAATACACTTCCGTGATGATACGTGTTTGTCACAGTAGGTCGCGTTTTTTGTCATGCATGTACATCCATGACAAATTTATGACAGAATCAAGATAGTCATACCTGTGCTGTCGTAGAAGTGTTCCATGACATTACCAAAATTATCATCACGGAAGTGTCCACTTCCATGACGATAAATCGCGCGTCACAGAAGTGCTTTCGTCAAGGGTGACCGACATGTGGCATCCACCGTAACGGAACGCCGTTAAGCTATCGGGTCGTGTTTTGGATCCGATAACCCGTTAACAGCCCCGACCAATGGGGATTTTCCACGTGTAAAATCATCATTGGCTGGAGGAAACACGTGTCGGCTCATCGTTGGGACAGATGTCATCCACTCATTGGACAGAAGGCGCCTATGATACGTCGACACGTGGCACGGCCCAACAGAGGCCCATTCCTGTGAAAAGGCCGGCCCGTTTGACTTGGTCAAAAGGTGGCGGGCCAGCCCATGGAAAGCCTGTTAACGGCCTGTTCGCATATAGCCCATTTACAGCCCGCTAACCCAAGGCCCGTTACGCCCTATCCGAATTAGGCCCAGTAGCGTCATCTGGGCCATCCAATATGATTCCAGCCCGTTTTCACTTCTGGCCCATGTATGGCCCATGACGTCTTTCGGCCCATATGAGGCCCTATGTAACTCTTGGCCTATTAACGGCCCGTGGTGAAACTCGCCCGTAATGAACAGTGTATCACTTTACACCCATTAACGGCCCGTAGTGAAACTGGCCCGTAATGAACAGTGTATCACTTTATACCCATTAACGGCCCGTTATTCCGTTGGGCCGTTTCCAGCCCATGTTATCTTTCGGCCTTCTCAGAGCCCATTTATTCTTGGGCTCATTTCCAGCATTCGTTTACTTACGGCCCGTTACTGTCATTTTCTGCTTGTGGGCCAAATTCAGCCCGTGGTTACAGTCGGCCCGTTTGTGGTCCGTTAATACGTTGGCCCGTTTTCATAGCGTCATCAAATACGACCTATTAACGATGGCCCGTTATGGTCGGCCCATGAACGGATGATTCCAACTCTAGCCCGTTTACGGCCATAATGCGGCCTGTTATTGGCCCATGTTTGGCCAATTGATCATATGGCCCGTATAAGGCCCATTGATGATACGGCCCGTAGAAGGCCCATTGTTTCTACGGCCCGTAGAAGGCCTACTGTTTCTACGGCCCGTAGAAGGCCCACTGTTTCTACGGCCCGTAGGAGGCCTAGTGTCACTACAGTAAATATTAGCCCATGGTTATTGTGGCCTAGTTTTAAAAAATAGGTTATTGCAGCCACTAGCAAACCGCGGAAAAAGAACTGCACTGACTACAAGCAAACTAATAAACAAGACAACAAGGAAATAAATAAGCAAGCAACTTATGCTAGGCTATCACGGCTATTACACATATTACATCCACTGGGCATCAAAGTTCGCCACTAATGCAAATATAGGGAACAAAGCAGCATATAAACGCTGCAGCAAAACAAGTCCAGAACTGAAACCACTTTAGAAGAGTTCAAGAAACAATATCCTGGGTACCCATAATGCTGGCAAGATGCTTAGCAAGCTTATTAACTTTCTCTTGTTTGGCGCTTAAATCCTCCAGCGCTTGCTGTTCCACAAGAAAGTACGCATCTAAATTCTGCAGGGACTTTCTCAGTCCTTCGGCTTCTTGTCGCAGCACAGCTGACTGATGCCTTTCAGCTTGTAGCTGAGACTGAAGAAGCCGAAGTGATTCAGGCAGCGAGTTCGAAGAGCTTGTGCCAGCGGTACTGGCCAGTAACTCGAACACTACATCAACGCAGGACTGTGGGGTTTTCTCACTGTCTACAAGATCGTTTTTATCACTTTTCTTGGAGACCAACAGGGTTGTCTCACTATCTTGAACCTTATCTGCATTACTTTCTCTACCATTGCATAGTGGGGTGCTCTTCTCCAATATTCTGTTTGCATACTACAAGAGAAACAAGCAGACACATCACATGTTTAGCTTGTAGTATACGAAACTCATTTTGGTAAACCGGTTCAGTAGTAAGGTGGACGGGATAACAACATGAAACAAACATATATCTATGTACTATGGTCACTATATTGTCCATATCATTCTAGTTTATGTTCCCTAATCAAGATAGAGACACAGTTCAACTCATATATTTTTAAGACACAGCAGCATAGACAAAATATAAGTGTGAGAAACTACACAGCATTGGCAGCACTTGTAATGTGCATCACATGAGAACATAACTGTTTATACAACTTAAACTGAAATCAACATAGAGCAACAAGTTAGAACAGCAATCCAGTTAAAGAAATAGGTTTAAAACATACCTGTTGCGCCATTGGAGTTTCAGTTGGATCCTTGAAATTCGAAAGTAGTTGGTATGAGTAAATACAGTGATGCAACAGCAAAGGAGTATGGACCATAGCTACGGAATCTGACCTGAGAATAGTTGCTCTTCTGCTTTAAACGTGGAGTTTGGGTTAGCTGTGGTGGTCTTCGTGCTTTGGGCACTGCAGTAGCTTTACAAACTGCTCGTGTGGGGGTACTCTGTGGTGGACATGGTGCTTTGTCAACTATAAGTGGGTTACTATCCGCTGGGGTTGCGGTTAGATGGGTTGTAGCTGGTTCTCTGCCCAACGGTGTAAGTGTGCAATCTGGAAGAGTCTCAATTATGTGTGGTGGGGCTAGTTTGTGGGCCAGTCCAACCATGGTTCTATCTGCATCAATGGGTAGCATTGTCTTTTGTGAAGAACGGGTTTTTGCTCCCTTAGATACTGCCATCACCCCCTCCAATTCAAATGGCTGATAAACAAGAAAAGAAATTGAACGTACAGACATTGTATGATAGACAGATGTGGTAATTCACATATATGTTGTCTAACCAAACAGGACAGCATGACACAATTTCACATATATGATGCCTAACTAAACAGGATAGCATGACACAGTTTCAGATATATGATGGATAACTTAACAGGATATAATGGCACAATTCAACATATTATGAGTACCTAAACAGGATGACATGACAAAACTATATGATGTCTTTATAAAATAGGTTGGGATGAAATAATTCACATACATGTTGTCTAAGTATACATGATGGCATGATATAAATGACATAATTGATTCATATACTAAGCAGCTGGCACTCACATGTATGATCTCTAAACTAAGCAGATAGAATTCAATATTGTGCATATGATGTCTAAACTAAGCAATGCAAGACACCATATGCATCATATGAGAAATATAAACATTGCAACTTAGAGCATACACCTCAGGTGGGATATAGGACTGGTCATCTGTCTCTGAATCCTCCTCTGAGGAGCTCCCTGTGACCATCGAGATATATGCTTCAACAGGTACCATTGCCTGCTCTGAAGACCTTGTTTTCACTCCAGATTTTTCCATAACCGGCTCAGATGGCTGATACACATGAAGAGTAGTTCAATATACACAGATTGTCGACAAATGGAATATGTAATGAAAAAAAAGATGGCATGAGATAATTCACATATATGATGTCTGGCTCCATGGCGGTGCATAATTCACATATATGATAACTGGCTGAAAAACATGGCATTGCATAATTCACATATCTGATATAGAAAGCAAACATGAGGCATTCACACAAAGCATGTCTAATCTAAGCAGATGGCATGGCAATGCAAGACACCATATGCATGATATGAGCAATATAACCCAGCCAAGTTAGAGCATGCACCTCGGGGGGGGGGGGAATACGACTAGTAATCTCTCTCTGAATCGTCCTCTAAGGAGCTATCTGTAACCAGCAAGAAATCTACATCGACAGGTAGCACTGACTGCTCAAAAGACCTTGTTTTCACTCCAGATTTTCCCATGACCGACTCAAATGGCTGATGCACAGAAAGAGTAGATGAATGTATAAACATTGTTGACAAATGGAATACATTATGGAAAAAAATATGGCACAATACAATTCACATATACGATGACTGGCTAAATAGGATGACACTGCATGATTCACGTATATGATGCCTGGCTAAAGAAGATGGCATTGCATAATTCCCATATACTCCCTCCGTTCCTAAATATTTGCCTTTTTAGAGATTTCAAATGGACTACCACATACGGATGTATATAGACATATTTTAGAGTGTAGATTCACTCATTTTGTTCCGTATGTAGTCACTTGTTGAAATCTCTAAAAAGACAAATATTTAGGAATGGTGGGAGTATGATATAGAAACCAAACAGGTGGCATTCACACAAAGCAAATCTAAACTAAGCTGATGACATATAAGATGTATAATGTAAGCAATGCAAGGCGCCATATGCATGATATGACCAACATCAGCATGCCAGGTTAGAGCAAACACCTCAGGTGGTAAACAGGCGTGGTCGGCTCCTTCTGAATCTCCATCTAAACAGTTATCTTCCTCTGGAATACAATCTGGAAATGCAGGAGGGGGGCACTTCGCCCACCATGGAACGGCGTCTGCATGACATTATATTCGCACGCAACGGTCTTCTCTTTTCCTCTACATGTCAATATCTGACATGCATAATAAAAAAATAGTTAGATTTTGTAAGGCCTAAGGGGTGCATGCAAAAATCAAGACTGATGGTAGCAAACGAGTGGATGGATCCAAAACTAATGATAGCAGGTAGATTATAGCTTCAGTTTAAAAAGATAGACAATGGACCGTCTATTGTTTGTTACCCACCCAACATGAACCACATAGAAGACCCCAGATGAACCAGATAGTAGACAAATACTATTCGTTGCTAGCTCGATATGAGACCCATGGGCAATTCAAAACTCAAGATTGAACGATAAAGTAGCAGGTAATAATAACCGATGTATAACGTAAGCAAACACGAAAGATTGCGACCTCTCTTCCGGAACTGTGTAGTCGTCAGGTTCATCTGCTTAGTCGATGATGGTAATGCAGTTAGCATGGCTGCCGGCAACGGGGAAGATGATCCGAGGCGGCGAAAGGAAGTCTGCAGGGGGGGATCTCTGCTGCAGTGAACGCTTCTGTCGATGGTGCACCTCAGGTGGGGTGGATGACGGCACGACAGGAGCAGGACATAACACACAGAGTTTTCTTTGACGCCTATCTGAAAATGAAGTAAATCTGTAAGGGCTCCTTAGAATTGGAGGATTCTATAAACGCAGGGACAGGAAAAACATAGGAATAGGATAGGAATGCACGTGCAAAACAGAGCATTTGGAAACATAGGATTTCAGTCAACCTGGGTGTTTGGCTCACATGAATTGGAAGAACAGAGGAATGGAGAAACAAAGTGATGCGACGAGTGTACAACCTCTTTGGCATAGCCTTGTGGACCTCAGCATCATTGGGTTGGACGTGGAGGATGGTGATGATGCTGGTGTGACTGTCGGAGGCGGGGAAGAAGATCCGAGGCCTCTGGAAACGGCGCCGAGGGTACTGCTCTGCTGTGATGGACGGTTCCGTCGTTGGAGCAGCTCCGCTAAGGTGTATGGCGATGAGGCTGAAGCATGACAAGACAGACAACGTTAATCTGAAGTGGGACCCTAATATCATCTGCAATAGATGATGTAAAATACATCACCAAAAAGTGCTAGATGTAAAACGCATCAGCCGTGCCACGGCCGCTCCGACAGATGCTGTAAGTACTGTTCACTCTGAACTTAACTGAAGAAAATGAACTTCACAGTCGAAACTGAATTTTACTGTCGAAACTGATTAAACTAGTAACAGAGCATTGCAACAGATTTTTAGGGCGTTCGAGCACTAGTAGTAGAGAAGCAGTGATCTAAATCAGCAGACGCTCGAGCAGGGAACGCACTAGCAGAGAGCAAGTCGTGCAGTAGCACCGCGAGCGAGTGCTAAAGCAGCAACTCCTGTAGTTGCCGGAGGTCGTGCAGCAGCAGCAGCGCAAGCGAGAGCAAGAGCAGAGCAGCAGCACGAACGAAAGCAGGAGCAGTGCAGTAGCGTGACCGACAGCAAGAATAGAGCCGCAGCGCGAGCGAGAGCCGGAGCAGCTGCAGCTAGTGCCGTTGTGGAAGTCGCCGCCGAGGAAGCAACGACATGGGGAGAGACGCCGTGGATGATGTGGCCGGCGACGACGCCATCGATGGAGACACGCCATGTCTGCTCGGTATCGAGCACCAACAGCCCCGTGATATCGAATAAAAGATAAAATGCAGCGGTGAGTGCAGAACCTCCTTGGTGGCGCCGAGTTGGCCTCGGCTTCATCGGAGGAATTGGTGAGGGTGCTGCGGTTCCGATGGGGCAGGTCAAGACGGCACTGTGGGGATTGAGGTGGCGCAATAGACGAGGCGAATGTCGGGGCAGCTCCTTGGAGGTGGAGGACGGGGCGGCTGATCCGGCGGGACGACGAGATCGACAATGGATCCTCATCCGGTGTGGTGGATGAGGATGGCGAGGTGTTGCGGTGGACGACGTAGTCGGGGAAGAGTCTCCGGCTGGGTGGCGGTCGGGAGGCCGACGGAGGAGCATGGGGTTTCGTGGGTTTTGGCGACCTCGGTGTACGAATGGGGGCGAAGGGGGAGGGGGAGCCAAGCTTAGGGACGCGCTTGTCCGAAATGTAGGGTAAGTTACCAGCGTACCCCCACCGGTTTTGACACCGCGACGTGGAGCTTCATTTCCGGCTGAGGGGTAGAAGAGGATTTCGCGTGTCTGGGCTGCGGGAGCGATTTCGGATGAGGAGGGAGTTCTCTCGCGCGTCCAAATTTCGGGATAACAAGGCGCGGCGCGGGTTGAAGAAGCGGGAGTTTCAAAGCAGGTGAGACAAAAGATACTCGAGCTTGAAAATTTCGGGATAGCAAGGTGCGGATTCCTTGTTCGGCAGAACAAACTTAACGTGTAAAAAAAATTCATACAAGACACAAGAGAGTCATATCCCCTTTTACTATATTGCTATAGATGCCATTGAAAAAACTACAAGAAAAATGTAAAAAAATTGGGAGAACAAGATTACCCTGCACAGTACCAAATCGATTCGTACTTCCCTCAACAACAACAAAAAACAAATCAATTCCCACCAAAGAAAGAGTAATGTCCCTTTTTATATGATTACAGATGCCATGATCTCGAATTTCAATTTTTGAATCCACGTTATGTTGAATTCAAATATATCGTTAGGTGACCTTGCGGTTTATAATTGATGTAGTCGTACATTTTGATCTTCCATCATATATGAACATTTTACTCCACCATGTGAACATATATATTGTCGTCTACCATATGGACTAAATTTGAATCAATTTTCCTTATTTGAATACGATTGTTGTCAAGTTATACAATAATTTAAATATTATCTTGATAACAAAAAACATACATATAGCAGTAATCATATTTCACTATGAACTACATGTACCATACGCTCTCCAATTCAAATATTTGTATCCATTTTATGTTGAATTCAAATCATAGTACATTATTGGTCTAGGTAGCGAGATGTTTGGGATAATATAAACCCTGTTTTCATACGTATAATTTTTGGCTGAATTGGGACAAGTTTTGGTATAAGCCTCTTGCAAAACCGGATATTCTCTCAACAAGCCTCGTGGTTCCAAGAGGGAACTTTCACCTTTGTGTGCGAAACGATATACGTTGCCTCCCCCCTGATTTTATTTACAGAGGCAACATAGAACTATATGAGTGCCCTGTTAAATTTTGGAATTATTTCGGGTTCATTTGGCCTTTTTATACATTAATTGAGTTTTTGGACTTTTAATGTGCATAATCTAAATATGAATTGCATGCACATGCTCCGGTGCACCAAAGTGGGTTGAAAAATCACATGTGTGTCCTTGGTTGAATTTCTAGGTCCCATGGAAGAAATGAGAATGAAATTCAAACATCTGGGCGTCATGACTCGGCCGAGAACATCGAGAAACTTTGATTTTAAATTCATGTAAATCCAAAACTCGCCTGGAAATCATGAAACTAGGCATGGTGTCATGTCATGGCACTAACATGTTGTGGTAAAAAATTGGGCCGATTTGGAAGCTCGTGGTTCTAAGAGGGAACGTGCCACCTTTGAGTGTGAAACGATATGCTGCCCCCCCTTGAGTTTCTTAACAAAGGCAACATAGAACTACATTAGTGCCCTATTAAATTTTGGAATTATTCTGGGTTTGTTTGTCGTTTTATACATTAATTGAGTTTCTGGTCATTTAATGTGCGTAAGTCAAATTTGAACTACAAGCACATGCTCTCGTGCACCAAAGTTGGTTCAAAATTCACATTTGTGTCCCCGGGTAAATTTCTAGGTCCCATGCAAGAAATGAGAATAAAATTAAAACATCTGGGCATCGTGGCTCGGCCGAGAACATTGAGAAACTTGGTTTTAAAATTCTTGTAAATCCAAAACACGTCTGAAAATCATGAAACTTGGCATGGATGTCATGTCATGGTACTACCATGTTGTGGTAAAAAAATTGGCCGAATAGGAACAGATTTTGTTATAAGCTTCTTGCAAACCGAAGCTTCTCTCAAGAAGGCTCGTGGTTCTAAGAGGGAACGTGCCACCTTTGAGTGCGAAACGATATACGTTGTCCCCCTTGAGTTTATTTACAAAGGCAACATAGAACTACATGAGTGCCCTGTTAAATTTTGGAATTATTCCGGCTTCGTTTGGCCTTATTTACACATTAATTGAGTTTTTGGTCTTTTAATGTGCATAATTCAAATTTGAACTACAAGCACATGCTCCCGTGCACCAAAGTTGGTTGAAAAATCACATTTGTGTCCTCGGGTGAATTTCTACTCCCTCCTTCCATCTATATAGGTCCTAATGTGTTTTTCGAGGCTAACTTTGACCAAATGTTAGAGCAATAATATATGACATGCAACTTACACAAAGCATACCTTCAAATTTGTATGTCAAAGGAGCTTCCAATAATATAATTTTCATAGTATACATCTCATGTGCTATTAATCTTGTCAATAGTCAAAGGTTGTCTTGAAAAACACATTAGGCCCTATATAGATGGAAGGAGGGAGTAGGTCCCATGCAAAAAATGAGAATAAAATTCAAACATCTGGGCATCGTGGCTCGGTCGAGAACATTGAGAAACTTGGTTTTAAAATCATGAAACTTGGCATGGTGTCATGTCATGGTAGTACCATGCCGTGGTAAAAAAATTGGCCGAATAGGAAGAAATTTTGGTATAAGCTTCTTGCAAATCAGAGCTTCTCTCGAGAAGGCTCGTGGTTCTGGGAGGGAACGTGTCACCTTTGTGTGCATAATTCAAATTTGAAATACAAGCACATGTTCCAGTGCACCAAAGTTGGTTGAAAAATCACATGTGTGTCCTCGGGTAAATTTCTAGGTTCCATGCAAGAAATGGGAATGAAATTCAAAATTCTGGGCGTCGTGGCTGGGTTGGAAACCTTGATAAACTTAGTTTTTTAATTCCTGTAAATCCAAAACACGCATGAAAATAATGAAACTTGGCTTGGTGCCATGACATGGCACCAACATGCTGTGGTAAATTTGCAGTCCGATTTGCGAAGGCGCGCACATTAACAATCAACAAAGTCATTTTGGAACAAGTGCTGTCTAGAGAAATAGAATAGTCCTTTTATACAGACTGCTAAGTGCGGAGACGGGAATCGAACCCGTGACCTCAAGGTTATGAGCCTCGTGAGCTACCAAACTGCTCTACTCCACTCTGGTGTTACAATCGGAAACACAAGTATTATTGAAACCGTGGGCGTTCTACTTACTAGTACCATTTACGTGCCGCCACGCGTCCCCATTTTTATTAGCTAGGAGGCGCCGTGCAGGGTAGCTATTTGAGTACGAGAGGCGTGCGATCAGACCCCTGCGCGTGCTTATCAGGAGGAGAGCCCTTTGACCTCCATCTGCCGTCCACCTCTCTCCCAAGGTCTCCATTAATGGCGCCCGAGCCTCTGTTTAATGGCGTGGCTATGTCTCACTCGACTGAGATTTAAGAGAGTAAAAAGGAAATCTGAAAGCACGGATCTTGATGTAAGATCCGACGGACCTATATAGCATCTACTGCGACTTATAGCAAGACTGATGAATATATAAGGACGATTAATTTTTTTGATCAAAGAAGGGCTTGCCCCTTCCGATTTTCATTACTGAAAACCACCACAATTCACAAGAAGTTCAGCACAACTCGTTGAGAAACCACAATTCAAGGGGCGGAGGCACAAGGGGCAGTGGAGCACGGTGAGGTCCATCGAGACCTTAGAGAGCTCCATCGTCAGGTCCTGTTCGGTCTGCATGATCTCGCCCTCCTCGTGCACAACCATCTCTCGACTTGGGCCAGGGTATTACAAAGCTTTACCATCACATATTTTATACTACTTCAAGGTGCATTAAATCAACACATGCAAGTATCAAAAGGAGAGTCACGGCATGCATGCATGCGTTGTAATTAATGCATCGGTAAACGCAAATTATTGAAATATATCGAGTGTAGTGCTTTGATGTGTCGCGTCAACTCGTACATCAATGAGAAGTTTGATTATCCTCTCCCTCGTGGACTTAACTGCACCTGCCTTTGGCTGTATGACAGGTTGGCCACACACCTGTCGGGCCCACCTGTCATACACGCAAAGGCAGGAGCGTCCCTCCCTCGCCCATGAGCGTGGTGGCTGGCAAGGCTAGGAGAAGCTTTCACTACACGCTCTCCCTCCCGCACGCGGTGGACATGCAGCAGTTCAATCGGTGTCAGATGGCCAGAAGCGTACTGTAGTACTCCTCCAGTGCAGTAGTACTCCTTCATTGTTCGACTTCCCGAAGAGGCGAAGAGCCAAGCGCAGCCCGGACGCTCGTGTGGCAGTTTCATGTGTAGAGTAGTCTAGGATAGCGTGTACCATGCCTGTAAGCTTAAAATCGTTGGGGTCGGCTCCATGCTATGTGGTCGTCTCGAAGTTTTTAAAAAAAATTAAAATAGTCTTCTGGCCCTACCTGACACCCTGGTTATTGTAGTTTGCACGCTCATCTGGTCAAGATAGGAATATATATTTTAATTTGTTTTTTTCGAAAAGGGGGGACTCCCCGGCCTCTGATGCATACGGCCACATATATTTTAATTTGTGGTGGGTAAATGTTAGAGGTTGCAGCAAATATATTGTACACTGCGGGTCTTTCAGCCAAGTTTACAGGCAAGCATGTGGGGCTAGTGCTATGATGTGTCGCGTCAACTCGTACAATGAGGAGAAGCTTGATTTTACTACACGCCTTCTCCCTCACCCATGCGTGCGGTTGCTCGCAAACGAGGACAGGCTTTTGCTTAGTAGTACTTCTACAACAAGCTATCCGTCCCGCTCGCGGTGGACGGACATGCAGCAGTGGATTCGACACTGTAGAAGCAGTAGTAGTAACATCATTGTTTGTCTTCTCGAAGAGGCGAAGAGCCAAGCGCAAACCGAACGTTGTAGTTGCGAACATTGGAGCACGCATATAGCCAGGCTCTTGCATGAGACAAAATTGCTATGTGAGCCCACTATTGTACTAGTACGTACAACTACTTGCTAGTATAGCCCTGTAAACCAGAAAGGAGTATTTGCCCTTCTAGAGATTTCAACAAGTGACTAGACTACACCGAGACGGAGTACATATGGAGCAAAATGAGTGAATCTGCACCATAAATAAATAAGTACTAGTTCTATCGTTTTCCTCTCCGAGGTGCACAATATTGAGTATACTGACTAGTCTCTTTTTGACACGCATTTACGTTTTTTTACACAATACAAACGCAAGCGCTCATATACACGCGCATACACTCACCCCTATGAACGCACACACGCACGACACTATCATCTTGAAATTTACGAAGTCACCATAGGCACCTCGTCGTCGACAATGTAGGAAAATTATGAGGGGGGTCTCTCCAACAGTGTTCCTTGGCTCGCACCTAGCATCACGGTGGTCGAACTTGGAGTCATTCATCTGGTACACGTGGCATCTCAGATCTGGACACAAGGTGACGCGACCTCTCACTTCCTCCGCCATTTGAAGCGGCGCGCCGGTGGAGGGCTAGCATACTCCAATATTAGGTTGGCTCTATGTGATGTGGCAACTTCATATACTAACCGGATGCTGGCTATACTCCCTCTGTAAATAAATACATGGTGTATTGTTTTATTCCTATCGGCGAGGTAACTTAATGTCTTTTTGCTACTTAATAGGATTACATGCAATGAACTAACCACCGCATGTGATGTTTGGTAGTCTCAAGTCATTGAAAGCATGCACGGGCACGGAGGGGGACGCAGCTTCATTGACTTACTGCACCTGCCTTTGGGTGTATGACACGTGGGTCCAACGGGTGGCTGGCCAACCTGTCATATAGCCAAAGGCAGGTGCAGTAGAAGAGCGAGGAGTAGATGGCCAACACGCACGTGAATTCAACGCAGTCTGCACTTCTCATAAAAAGGCTCCCGCCAGTCCAATCTACGAAATCCTACGCACCTACGCACCTAAGGGCAAGAGTGATCACTCCAATCGCAAGATCAGTTGACTAGAAGCTAGACCCATGGAGGCGATGAACACGAGCATCAGCCGGCTGTGCCAGATGGTCCACGACGCCGGCCTGCGTCCTGGCACCGAGGAATGTCTCCAGGTAGTGCTTGAGGCCGCCAGGGCGAGGGGCCGCTTGGACGACAGCTTCGTCTCCTTGTTCGACGAGATCCTCGTCGGCTTCCTCAACAAGTTCACCGTCGTCAAGAAGCTCGCGGACGACCTTGATGTACGCCTCCAGCCCACACGCCCAGGCTCTGCGATGCCTGCCACCCTCAACAACCTCTATGGTGACAACCTCTTCGACGCACTGGTGGCCCTGCGACTGCCCGCCGTTGCGCCGGAGAATGTCCACCTCGAGGTCGCACTCGCCGCGCAGCGCCTGGCACAACAAGACACCATCGACATAATCACCCATGTCTACGCGCAAATCGTCCACAAGGACTACTACATGCAAGAGGAGGATGATAGGACGCTGGCCTTCTTGGACCGCAGGGCAACCTTGGACGGCATTGTTTAGAAGCACGTTGAGCTTGCCGCCAACGCCGCTGCTCCTCACACGTCGGTTGGTGACCCGGTGCACTAGGGCGTGAGGATGTCGTTTATGGATCCGTATGTATCTTTATCATTACGTCAAATCCATGTAGTAGTATATGGTACTACTAGTAATTATCTTACCTTTCGCATCAACTTCATAATTTTCCTACGTACTCCATGCATGAACCGTGCCAGAACCAAACTTCTCATTACTCTAGGGAAAATCGTTATTTCTATCTATCGGTCGCCCCATGGAGCAGAACCAAATTTTACAAGTTACAAGTTCAAAAGGAAAAGCCTGCCGTGTTCGCGTCGCACCCCCACACGGTTTGTCCGGCACGCCGCTCAAGGGGGAATGCGTGCTGTGTTGCATTTTCACTTACAAGCGGGACCGCAGTTGAGCAAACAGACTATCGGCAAACCCCCACCCCGTCCACCGCACGATGGCTGAGAAAACAGGAGGGAGAAGAGATGGTTGTAGCTAGCACGGACTCCAAGAAAATTGGTGTCGGATGGGACTCGTGTGGGTGGCGTGTGCCGTACTACTAGACATGAATGGTAGTTATGGCCCATGCCACCCCACTATATCGAGGTGCTGGTTACTCCACTATATCGAGTACATAGAACAAATTTCCTGGAGTCCGTGCTCGGCCCTCCTCTATCTCTCTTCTCAGCCAGCCAGCAGACGCGCGGAGCCCATCGTCTGTTTGCTCATATGCGGTCCCACATGTCAGTGAAAACGCAAGAGGACCCACTGAACCTGCACATCTTTCACCTCGACATGCTGGTGATGAAAAACAAATCCAATAAAGATCTTCGGTGGCCGCTTTTGGAGTTACTCAAGAGTAGTAAGATTCTATTTACAGTTTAACCCAAGATGCACATCACGTGGCTTCACCTACCACTCTATTTTCTTGCATGACACGACCTGGATGCTGGATGTCCCACGTGTCGGCAAAAGGAGCAAGAACTCGACCAAATCTTCGGTTGTGCTCTCGGATTAGACTAGTTGTGCTAACTTAAAATTTTATTGTGTAGAATGGATGCAAGTTTTGGTATTGGGAAGAAGAGTACAATGATATATTGATAGAGCACAATTTAGTAGATGTTCTAGCACTTTTAGCTAGCATAGAGGCTAGAGATGAGACTAGTGCACTTGTTGATAGAATAGAGGCTAGACACGTCTACTTCTTTACACTCGAAGAAGAAAGAAGCACGCAAAATTGAGCCTCCGCAGAACAACAATGAATGCATCGAGAAGGCACTAATCCAACTTACAGGAGCTGTTATGGAAGTTTGATATCTTCTAAAATGTATTCTTGTGGTTCTTGTTTTCTTTGGTCTTGCTTTTCTAGTCAAAATTTTGGTGATGTATTTCCATGTACCAAAAAATCAATGATGAAAAAAAGATATGTGTTTGCAAAGAAAAATGTACGCGGCCGGGATGCGGTCGCGCGTTCGGCGCACGACCACCACATCTGAGAAATGGCCCGGACACGACCCCATTACCCTACCCAAACGGACAGAATCCGGGAAAAACAAAGGTCCGTTTGGGGTCGTGCGTTGGAGTTGGCCTTACAAGTGGGACCGCAGTTGAGGAATCCGACTATCGGCAAACCCCCACCTCGCCCGCCGCGCGATGGCTGAGTTAGAGAAACGACTAGGTTGAAGAGATTGCTGTAGCACGGACTCCAAGAAATATGGTGTCAGATGGAAGTCGTGCTGGTGGTGTGTGCCGTACTCCTGGACGTGAATGCTTGTTCTGGCCCATGCCACCCTACTACTCCTAGTACTACTTATAGTAGTAGTATCGAGGATTCGAGGTGCTGGTTACGTACAGCGAACACATTAACATATGGCCCACCTCACACTGTGGCTAAATTTCCTGGAGTCTGTGCTAGGTTAAAAAGTGTTCTTTGTGAGGATGGGTGGTTGGTCTCAAGTTTAAAAATTGTTGTATTACGTACGTAGACGTAGAGATAGTGCAGCATGTGAAGCTAGTACAAATAGTGTACTATTGTTGATTGGCCTCATCCGATAACCTGTTGCAATGCACGTACAATTATGTATTCAGAAAATATTTTTTTGCCTCGTCGCAGCACCCACTCAGAGAAGCGGCTCGATAGCCATTCATAAATTTAGTAATTTATCACAGGCATATCATTTTATTACATAGAACAGGTCATCAACCCACAACAACAGCGAGGATAGATTATAAATACTAAAGTTTTCATCACACAACAAATAACAAGCAATGAAATGAACTTCAACTCAACCAATCCTCGGCGTTGGAAACGCTTGCTTTGAACCACAAGTGATTCTCTGGGAAGGGCCAGCTATTGTAATTCTCGAGGCCAACGCAGGACTGATCATCTAGGCTGAAGCGGCCTACTATATCACGACCAGGGTAGGTAACCACCAAAATGTCCGACGTATAGATTCAGTTGCTTCTCATAAATGGTAGTAACACTGTGTCAACAGCAGCTGGATCGGCTTTCACCATCATTGGATAGTTTTGTCCAAGGAAGAGCGAGTTTACTCCAAGAGCGAGTTTACTCCAAGAGTACTAATAAATAACTTTGATGTGTCCCGTCAACTCGCAGAACGACGAGAAGCTTGCTTACTACGCCTTCTCCCTCGCCAACGCGTGCGCGGTGGCTTGCAGCATGAGGAGAAACTTTTTCTTACAAGCGGTGGACGTGCAACAGTTCATTTGGTGTCAGATTGCTAGAAGTACTACTGTAGTACCATCATTATTGTTCGACTTCCGGAAGAGGAGAAGAGCCAAGCGCAAGGTCACCTACTAACCTAGTACAGTACTACTATAGCCAAAGCTAGTCCACCTTTTTAGAGCATGGTTAATAAATATAGGCGGCTCTTGCAGCGACACATCATTTAGAGCAAGTACTCTCTTCGTAGGAACAAAGGAAGTGAAACAAAAGTTGGAGTGGATGCTAGATTTCCAATTAAAAGATGATTACATAGGAAAAAATTCCTATAGCATTCTATCCTATGAATCAAACGACCAATGTAGGAAAATTATGAGGGGGGTCTCTCCAACAGTGTTCCTGGGCTCACACCTAACATCACGGTGGTCGAACTTGGAGTCATTCATCTGGTACACGTGGCATCTCACATCTGGACACAAGGTGACGCGACCTCTCACTTCCTCCGCCATTTGAAGCGGCGGGCCGGTGGAGGGCTAGCATACTCCAATATTAGGTTGGCTCTATGTGATGTGGCAACTTCATATACTAACTGGATGCTGGCTATACTACTACAGTACTCACACTCCAAGAAGTGACTCGAAAACCATTCATAAATTGAGTCTATGACATGCATTCGCAACTGAAATGTACCATTCATTAAATACAACAAGTCATCAACACACAACGACAACGAGGATACATGTTGGATTATAGATTATTTCCAACAAAACATTCTAGCAAATACTAAACTTTTCATGACACAACAAATAACAAGCAATGAAATGAACTTCAACTCAACCAATCCTCGGCGTTGGAAACGCTTGCTTTGAACCATAGGTGCTCTGGGAAGGGCCAGCTATTGTCAATATCGAGAGCAACGCAGGACTGATCATCCAGGCTGAAGCGGCATATATCAGGACCAGGGTAGGGAACCACCGAAATGTCTGAGGTATAGATACAGTTGCTTCTCATAAATGGTAGTAACGTTGTGTCAACAGCAGCTGGATCGCCTTTCACCATCATTGGATAGTTTGGTCCAAGGAAGAGCGAGTTTGTTCCAAGACTATCAATATTGAACCAGGGAGAAGGTGTTTGCTCTAGCACACTAGTATCTGTCCTGAATACCATGCAATGGGTGTTGGAATAGGTCAGGAGAGGGCGACCATGGGAGACAACACCTGCTTCCTCAGTAGTAACAGTTTGAGTGCACTGTATACAGACAAGAAGAGGTGATCCATCAGAATTAGTTGCCATGCGCCACTGAGTATATAAGTTCTACTCCTCCTCATGCTCGTGATCATCACCATCGTCATCTCCCCCTTGCTTATAAATTTTTTCAAGTATAGGTGGTGGAATGTTCACAGGACCTTGGAAACACAAGAAGAAGGTTAATTAGTAAAGGGAAACTTGCTAACCCGCATGCATGTGGATGAAACAATTATAATTACGGTGGAAGACAAAGGTACCAAAACTACGAGGATCCCATGCAAAAACAGTGCCACGAGTGGTGGCAGCAAACACAAGATCCTCGTATTCAATTGCATCACAGTACACATCCGTGTATAGAAACTGATTTTTGAGCAATATCCATCCAGTCGAACCACGAAGGACGGCAACAAGCTTGTCGAAGATAGCAACAACTTGATAGTTCTTGTAATTCCAAGAGCGGTTGGGAACTCGACAAATTGCTATCTTCAGTAGACGACAGTCACCATGATCGTATTTGAACGTACGTAGATCATCTGTGTGCTCAACCTCAGGGCACTCGGAGATTTTTGGAAGTGGAATCCGCTGACGAGTGTACACATTCACAAGTTCCCACTCGCAATTGTACCCAATATAAACAACCCAATCTCCATTTGTGCCAGCCCAGGACTTACCCTTAAGTGATGGCATCTTGACATCACACGTATCATTATCAAGCGGCATCAACTTGCACAAGGCGAGGCCTCCGTCGTCCGCGCCCATGCGAACAGGCTTATAGCAAAGAAGATAAGGGAGATCAAACCGCTCCTGGACCCTTGGGTTCCTTGTAATGATGTTATTAGTTGAGTCGAGAATGGGCTTGAACGAACCTGCCATGCTAGCCGAGGTGATGACGTCGCACCGATCAATGAGCTCCCCCACCACGTCATCTTCCAGATCGGGGCAAGAATAACGGGGTCGTTTCCGACTTGTTCCCTCCATGGAGAAGACGATCGAACAATGGCAAAAGGAAGGGTGAAGGCAAATGGAGGAGGGAGGAAGAGCGTGCGACAGCAGTTCCAAAACGAGAGGGAAAGGTGAAGAGTCGATGGACGGTTGCCAGTTTGCCACGGTACACGAAGAGGCGCCCCGGCCTACACGTCCTTTCGGAAATTGTACAGAAGGACTCGCCGTCATCTCACTGACATGTTGGAACGGGACCACATGTCAACGAAACATCGTGTGTAATTTCTCGTGCAAAATGCGATCTGGCCGCGTTGGCCCGAGGTGCCGCATTATTTCTCGACTTTATTTTTTTAATGGCGTGCCGTTCAGTTTTGAAGCACGACTAACTGGTACTGTTTGCAGAGAAAATATAAACTACTCTACCACTACTCCACCTCTAGTACTAGTAGTATAAAAAAGATATATAGGCTGGAGCTTCAGAGCTTTCTTGCTAAGGGCTGCCCACTTGCTTCTCACACTATCACCCTCTCTCCAGATCTAAAAAAGACGACCTCTCTCTCCCTCCTCACCGGTGGTCACAGATACGCCGGGGAAGAAAAGGACGTGCAGTGTTGACACACTCGTCGTCGGCGAGCGAGGTCACGCACTGACGACAAGGCCGTCCTCTCAGACCTAGCGCCCGCGCGGGATGGCTTCCGTCCCCAAGCTCGCTGTCGTAGTGCGTGTGGAGGACGATGACCACGAGTGAAGCCACTTCCCGCCGACCCTCAGGTATGCTACCTCTTTTCGAACCATACCCTTGTTCTATTGCCCCATCTTCCATGTCGCTGCATGTGGATCTTTTTCCACTCCACCATCTTCCCAATTTGCTATCCTCTGCTCTGCTGGTCACGCAGACGAAAACCTTAATTTGCACTATTAAAGGAAACCCTACTTCATGTAGACTAATCCATGTCTGGGTTGAATAAGGAAAGGAAGGGAGACTGTACTGTCCAAGAGAGTAGGCATCGAACCCGCATCTAGGTTGAGAAGGGGAAAATCAGTAGCTAAGGAACGAGTCTCGTGTCTCTTGGTTGAAGAATGGTAGAAAGGCATGACAGCGCAATAGAGAATGACCAGGTCGATCGGTTTTTGTCCTCACATAGGAAAAAGGTGGCTAAACATAACAAAAATGGGACGTAATCCACATATGCTGCCTGGATATTTGTTGCTCTGGGCAACCATACCTCCCTCACCACTCTATGCGTTCGTGGAGGTACATCGTACTGGTGCGCCCACTGTCCAAATGGGCCTCGCATGCTCTTAGTCTAACTTTTTTGCTGTTAGTATAACGCCAGCAGTCAAGTCAAGCAATGCTACTGCTAAAGTGATGCCACATTTAACTAATGCCGCACTCAGTCTAATGCCACCGATAAATTTAAGCAATGCCATTTAATGTCACTGGATTATTTCAGGGTTAGCTGTTGATTGTGGACGTATTAAAGATTTTTCAACTAAGGCATTCTAATGATGTTGCACAGCCAGTATACCAACGATGAAACTTGTTACTACATTCAGATTTTTGCACTGTTAATGCTTATAGATTACATACCTCACTTTCATGAGATAAGTTAATTTTTTTTTGTACAGTGTCACCAAAATGCCAAGGCGCTGATGTCATTTTATTTTGGTTAAACTGCACAAAAAAATATGAAGACAAGAGGAAAGGTTAAGAGTGGGCACCTCCTCCTCCAGCTGTTGTCTTGATTCGTTCAATCAAGTTTTTATGTTTGATCGATTTTCAAGATTGGGATAGCAATTTTTAAGGCCCCCCCCCCCCGAGTTCGAAATGATATTTACCTTGGAGGTACATGGTTTGCAATTTTTTATACTGTCATTAGTTAATAATGTTAGTTACCTTCAGACTTTTGTATTTTGTTTAATGCTCATGCAGAGCTAGTATACCAATGCTGAAACATGTTACCTTTACATTTTGTATTGTTAATTCTTATAGAAATCTTCCAGTGCCAGAGTTTATTGAAATATGTTCAGTAAAACCATTGTACTGTACCCTGTAATAAAATAACTACTCTACTGTTGCACTAGCCACTGGATTAGTGTATATGTGTAGTATTCGAAATTTCGAATGGTGTTGCATTAGCGTATGGACATAAATAAAGGGTGGCAAGCTTTCCCAGATATGTGCTCAAGAAAACTACTACCTGTTTTTCTAAATACTAGTAGACATTTGGGTACTGTAAACTGAACCGCAAAAACCTCTTATATTAAGGAACAGAGGGTGTAGAGTTCACTCAAATTATCCCGGTAAAGCTAGTCACACCTTTGTTAAAATTAATGTTCATTATGTTATCGGAGGAGGTCTGTAAGTTTGTCTCTAATGCCTGTCGACTACATACCTGACATCATGATGTAATGTTAAGCCATTTCCTTTTGTACATTGTCACTGAATTGTCAAGGCGGTGATGGCATTTTATTTTAGTTGAACTGCACAAAATATGCTTAAAAGAAGAGGAAAGGTCAGGAATCGATCATTCTTTCAGAAAGAACTATATATGCCTTTCTGACATCAGCCTCTGTTGCCTTATTTATTCCTTCAAAAAGGTGGTTAGAAACAGTCTTGCTACCTTTTCCCATTAAGAAATTGGAATGCTTATATTTGTGAGTCTATGCTTCAACTAGTGCCACTTTTATAGTAATCACACTTTCAATATCTATGCAAACAGGGATGCTCGAGTTTAGTGGAACTGCACAAAAAGTCCAACTGGTTCAACATTAGGAGCATGTTTTCTCCCAAACCTTTACATCCAATTGGTGGCACTATGAGCTGTTCATTAAGAAGGTACATGGTTTGCTACTATCTTGCTACTCTTTTTGTACTATCATTAGATAGTAATACTAGTGGTTTGCAAGTGAATTTATTGGCAGGGTAGACCTACATTGGAGGTGCAGGACATGATTCAATGACTGGATGCTCAATTTCGGTCGTATCGATTTCACCTCTTCCATCACTACGAACATGGATATCCTTGGTCTGATGAAGAATAGTCTCGCCGTGTGATCGAGAGAAGACCAAATCATATTGCAGTGGATGTTCCTCCATCATGTGTGGTTCATTCCCATGGTTCTAGCTGTTGGTGAAACCACTTACGTTTGCAAGAGGAATTGTAGACTTCACAAACAAATTTTTCATTCAGTCTGTACTGAATGTTGGCCAAGAGAAGCATCCATGTTAGTAGGAAGAACATATGTTTTTTCTAGATCTTCGCTTTTGGAGCTACATATTTGTATATGATCTGTGAATCATTGAGATGCATTAACATGTTGATCTTATGTATGGGAATCGTACTAGTTGGTTTTAGTTGTGGCTGATCTTTGCTTTTGGAGCTACATATTTGTATATGATCTGTGAATCATTGAGATGCATTAACAGTTCCTTATATCTGTTCACTCAGTGTTTACAAGTTACCGATCGATCACTAGCTAGCCTACTAATGCGCTCCTGGCTGTTTTAGTTGCGACGCAAGATCCAAAGTGGCAGTTTTTTGAATAGAAATGCCTACCTCCGAAGAAACTGACAAGCTGCTCTGAAGAAAATGCCATGCGAATCTGAAGAAACTGCTAGCAAAAACGTTCGCAAATGCCTTATCTCCCAGCTAAAGTTCATCAATTAATGCCCTCGGCTGCGACTCGTTGCATGCTGCTCCGCGTACTGCCTGCGAGCGATTTTGAGTGCCCGCATGCAGCCGGCCGTATTTAAGGCAGCTAACTGATGCGAAAAAAGATGCGCTTTAATTGTTGCGGGCCTTTTAAATCCGTGGAATCATTATTGACAAGGAGGGAGATGATTCAAGTGCACTCGTTTGACCGTAAGGCCAGCATGCGACCCAGCACGGACGGGACGGGATGGCACAGTCAGAATTTCAGTTTCTCTAGTTTTCCACGGCAAGCTGGCGTGCTAAGCTATGCCTGTTTCATTATGCATTGAATTCCGATGACCGTCGCGCTACCTTCCGCTTATAAGTACTGTTTCTCGGCCTTCTATGGTGGCACCGTGACCCAACTCGCCCTATCCTCATAAGCCCCCACCGGCCCAACGTTGCTCGCCAGTTATCCTCGCTCTCGCCACGTCGGCCATGCCCTCGCCCGTCCGCGATAGGCGTGGCCGAAGGCGGTTATCGCCGGAACTAGTTTTCGGTTTTTCACCGGAAGGCAGACGGAGGGAGGAGGCATTCTATCGGTCTTTAGATGGAAATGCGGAGATCGAGGACTTGTTGGAGCGCGACCGCCTGGCGGAGGAGCAGGAGTTGTTGGAGCGCGACCGCTTGGCGGATGAGCAGCGTATCACCGATTTGTGCCGCCAGCGGGACATGGAGCAGCAGCACACCGACGCTCTGAGTCGCGAGCAGAGTGCCCGCACGTGGGCCGACTGCGTGGAGGCCGGCGCCCGGCAAATAGCCCTGGAGGCTGTCGGGCACGCACGCGTTCGCGACGCCGAGTTTTACTACCAGCTCGTCAAGTGGGTTTCCCGCTTAGAAGCCGAAGCTTCGGTGGACCACGCCGACATGGAATGGGCCAACGCGTGCGAGCAACGCGCCCTATTGCACCTCTGGCAAGTCTGAGGCGAGGTGGAGGACGCCGGTGCCAGCGTTTAGTGTGTACTGCAGATGGCGGCCGGCATCGTCTAGTTAGCTAAGAGTAAGTTAGTACTTGTACGCTAGTAGAGTATTAGTGGAAGTAGATAGTTAACTTGGCTATGATGGTTGTCAACGTGGAAGTTCAGTACTCTATATGTGGATCAGACCTATTACTTTGCTCTGAATGTTGAACTTTCCATTTGAATCTATGGAATGGGCTGTTATTTTTTTAAATGGGTTGTATTTGTCCTCCACGGGTTTAGAGGCTGACTTGTGGGCCTACCAAGTTGATGCGTACACAACCAGGAGATTATTGTACGTGGAGAGGATGACAGCAGGGACCCGCCAAGGTCATGGCAGTACGCAAGCAAAGTGCCTCCTTATTTCAATCCAATAAAAAATGGCTCCTCATAATGGATTTCTGACATCTGGGTCCCATGCCATTGTCAACGTAGTCAATAAACGAGAGAGTTGCACAACGAGCGGCTGACATTAGGGACCCAGCAGCTCGCCCAGTTATTTTTGTTTTGGGTTAATTTGATAAATGCCACTCCAAATCTGGTGTTTCTAAGAAATGCCATTGCAATTTCCAAACTTTGAAAAATGCCATTTCATGCCATCCCCAGTGGCATTTTTCGAAGTCTGGAGTGGCGTTTTTCAAAGTTTGCAAATTGCAGTGGCGTTTTCCAAAGTTTGCAAAAATTGCAGTGGCATTTTTCAAAGTTTGGAAATTGCAGTGGCATTTTTATGAATCGCCATATTTGTTGTGGCATTTATCTAATTTGTTTTTGAGACGGAAGCAGGGTGTCAACTGGGCTATGCAGGGCACTCTGGCATGTCTAGACAGCCTTCTCTTTTATGTTTACCACAGACCAGCCCAGTAGTTTTCTTCTTTCTGAAAATGGCTAGCCCAGTTTTTTTGTGATTTGCCAAGTAAGTCGCTTTGTCAAGCCTATTGGGCTGCAAATCTTTCAAGACGAGGAGAGCTTCATTCGGCTGGACGAGAAAATGGCCTATCAGTAATGAGAAATGGGCTGTACATTTTTAAAACACATCAAACCGGCAATTACTTTCAAATTTCTTTTTTTCATTTCAAGATTTTAAATTGCATTAATTTTTATGCGTGGACAATTTTTTGGATTTTATATTGATATACATTTATTTTTAAAATCAGTTTGAATGTGACTCGAAATTTCGGGATTAAAAACAGTTCGGACCGCACCGAAATATGCAACATTTCGTATAATTTTTTAACCGTGGCCACAATATGGGCTGTAATGCTAACAAAAAGAATACGGGCTCCAGAAAAACCTTAAGAATTAGCAAATGGGCTGTAAATTATTAGAAATAATGGCAGATGGGTTGTATGCTGTTTTCCACAGATTTGAGGCTTTCCTAAAAAAAGGTTGACGCACAAGCAGTGACTGTTGGATGTCCATCCAACGGTCGTCGTGCTTCTTCAATCTCTGCTCAAACAAGCGCCGGCGGGACTGCCTGCTCCCTCCTCCCCGCGGCCGGCTGTGCTGCCGCAGAGGCTTCACCGCCCCACCGTACTCCCATCGTTGGCCTAGCCATCCCTCTACTCACCCACACCTGTTGTTATTCTCCGGCGACGGCAGACGAACCAGTAAACCCTCGTATAGTCGTACTCCCCTTCGCGTGGGAAACAACTGCCGAGTCTTCCCTGCCTCCATGTCGTTCCCTTCCTAGGCCTCGCTATCGTCCACCGCACTGGTGCTCCCGGCGCGGCCTGGTCAACGTGGTCAACGATCGACATGCATCTGAAGTGGACTGTACGTGGAGAGGCTGACAGCTAGGTCCACGCCGCAAAATAATGATTCCTCCACCTGACATCTGGGACCCACCGAAAGGGCCTCTGTATTTCACAAAAAAAACATTACCGCCGCTGACAGCTCGGACCCACCAGCTACATCTTCGCACGCAAGGAAGTGCGTCCTTATTACGCATAAAAAAAAGAATACCCCCCCTGCTAGCTGGGACCCAGTATAGTGGCCGACTGACTTGTGGGCCTACTAAGTTAACGGGGATAGAGGGCTTTGTCAACTTAGTCAATATGCACAATTCTAGCTCCAGTGACCGTATGATGTCCATCCAACGGCCATAGTGCTTCTTCAACCTCTGGTCTTGTTGCTCCAGCCGCCCAAAGCAGCGCCGGTCGTGCCACATGCTCCTGCCTCCCGTGGCCGGCTGTGCTACCGCGGAGAACTCACCGCCTCACATGGGCTGTACATGGAGAGGTTGACAGCTGGGTCCACAACCGCAGCAAGGAAGTGCCTCCTTATTACGCGGAAAATAATTATTCCTCCACCTGACAGCGGGGACCCACTGGACGGGCCACCGTATTTCGCGAAAAAAACGTTTCCCCCTGACTGCGGGGACCCACCAGCTACATCTTCGCATGCAAGGAAGTGCGTCCGGGCAAAAAAAAGATTCGCCCCCTGACTGCTGGGACCCACCAGCTACATCTTCGCAAGCAAGGAAGTGCCTGACAGTCGGGACCCATCTTGTCGAAGCGTACGTAGCATTGTCATTCTGGTCGCGAACGTGTACGTACATACTGGTCGATGTAGAGGCGCGCATGTGTCGTAGTAGAGGCGGGCACGTAGCATGTACACGTACGTACAGTGGCCAGTGTGCAAGAAAGAAAATACGGCCACGTACGTACATACGGGCAGGGTCTCGAACGCCTACTCGCGCATACGTACGGCTAGGGCACGTGTACATGGCTCGGTCGGAATGGAGAAACAGCGTCGTTGTCGTGTTCATGGGGAGCCAACCGGCTGGGTCGGAACGGAATGCGTCGTCGTGTTCATCGGGAGGGCTTGGACGGAACAGCCAATGGAAATGAGGCCTGGCGTACCGCAGAACGGAGGAAACAACCTTGTGTTCGACCAGCCACGTTTGAAACGGGATCCTGTTCATCGGGAGGGGTCTGGCGTACCACAAAACGGAGGAAACGGACCTCCTACGGTCGAAATGGGGGTCCTGTTGATCGGGAGGGGTGTGGCGTACCGCAAAACGGAGGAAATGGACTTGTGTTGGAGCGCTACGGTCGAAACGATTCGCCCCCTGACTGCTGGGACCCACCAGCTACATCTTCGCAGGCAAGGAAGTGCCTGACAGTCGGAACCCACCTGGTCGAATAGTACGTAGCGTTGTCATTCTGGTCGCGAACATGTACGTACATACTGGTCGATGTAGAGGTGCGCACGTGTCGTAGTAGAGGCGCGCACGTAGCATGTACACGTACGTACAGCGGCCAGTGTGCAAGAAAGAAAATACGGCCACGTACGTACATATGGGCAGGGTCTCGAACGCCTACTCGCGCATACGTACGGCCAGGGCTCGTGTACATGGCTGGGTTCGAACGGAGAAACAACGTCGTCGTCGTGTTCACGGGGAGCCAACCGGCTGGGTCGGAACGGAATGCGTCGTCGTGTTCATCGGGAGGGCTTGGACGGAACAACCGATGGAAACGAGGCCTAGAGTACCGCAGAATGGAGGAAACGGCCTTGTGTTCGACCGGCCACGTTCGAAACGGGATCCTGTTCATTGGGAGGGGTCTGGCATACCGCAAAACGGAGGAAACGAGCCTCCTACGGTCGAAACGGGGGTCTTGTTGATCGGGAGGGGTGTGGCATACCGCAAAACGGAGGAAACAGACTTGTGTTGGAGCGCTACGGTCGAAACGGGGGTCCTGTTCATCGGGAGGGGTGTGGCGTACCGCAAAACGGGACTCCACGGGACACTGTTCATCTCCACCGTCGACCCCCTCCAGCCTCCACGGGCTACTGTTCATCCACCGTCGACCTCCTCCAGCCTCCACCTGCGACTGTTCATCCATGGGCTCCTGATCATCCAGCCTCCACCACACGCTACTCCACCGGCTACTGTTCAACCAGCCCTCTCCACGGGCTCCTGTTAAACCACCCCTCCACGGGCTACTGTTCATCCAGCCCTCCACCGTCTACTGTTCATTCTGCCCTCCACGGGGTGGTCCTGTTCATCCTGCCCTCCACGGGGTCCTGTTCATCCAGCCCCAACCGGCTCGATCGATCGGGGTCCTGTTCATCCAGAGGCAACACCACGGGGTCCTGTTCATCCACCCCCACCGGGAACTGTTCATCCAAACCCCCCAGCAACGCTCACTGTTCATCCAGAGGCAGCATCGATCAGCTTCAGTTAGCAGTAGTAGCAAAGGAATCGCTCGATCGGGTTCAGTTAACAGCCATCGATCGATCGCTCGGGTTCAGTAACGCGTAGCCTGCAGTGCAATCACTCGGGTTCAGTTAGAGCCCAACGCCTCGCTCGGGTTCAGTTAGAGCCAACGCCTCGCACACACGCGCGTACATGTACGAGAGAAACGCGCATCGCTCGGCCCCCGACCTCCCACCATAACCGGGAACTCCCTGAAATTTTCCTCGCCCTCGCTTCTACCACGGTTTTTTCCGTCATGGACGGCCCAAAGAATGTCATGCAGCTGCGTCTTCGGCCCGCCCAGGACAAAAAGCCCATTTTCTGTCATGATTTTTTGTCATAGAAGCAGGAGCCCACCACATCTATGATGATACCGGGTTTTGTCACAATTATCGTCATAGAAGTCTGATATGTATGACAGAAAAAAAATTCGTTCGGCCCAAAATGTCACGGATGTGTCTTTTTTTGTAGTGGGGAAGGAGGGAAGGAGGGAGAGAGGAAGGAAGGGGGGCCGCGCCCCCTCCCCCTAGTCCAATTCGGACTACCCTTGGGGGGTGCGCCACCTTGTGGCCTTACCTCTCCTTCTCCCTTATGGCCCATTAAGGCCCATAACTTCCCGACGGGGGTTCCGGTAACCCCTCGGTTCCCCGATAAATATCCGAAACATCCTGAAACCATTCCGGTGTCCGAATACCTTCATCCAATATATCAATATTTACCTCTTGACCATTTCGAGACTCCTCGTCATGTCCGTGATCGCATCCGGCACTCCAAACAAACTTCGGTCATCAAATCACATAACTCATAATACAAATCGTCATCGAACGTTAAGCGTGCGGACCCTACGGGTTTGAGAACTATGTAGACATGACCGAGACACATCTCCGATCAATAACCAATAGCGGAACCTGGATGCTCATATTGGCTCCTAAAAATTCTACCAAGATCTTTTATCGGTCAAACCACATACCAACATACGTCATTCCCTATGTCATCGGTATGATACTTGCCCGAGATTCGATCGTCGGTATCATCATACCTAGTTCCATCTCGTTACCGGCAAGTCTCTTTACTCGTTTTGTAATGCATCACCCCGCAACTAACTCATTAGTCACATTGCTTGCAAGTCGTATAGTGATGTGCATTACCGAGAGGGCCCAGAGATACCCCTCCGATACTTGGAGTGACAAATCCTAATCTTGATCTATGCCAACTCAACAAACACCATCGGAGACACCTGTAGGGCATTTTTATAATCACCCAGTTCCGTTGTGACATTTGATAGCACACAAAGTGTTCCTCCGGTATTTGGGAGTTGCATAATCTCATAGTCAGAGGAATATGCATAAGTGATGAAGAAAGCAATAGCAACAAAACTAAACGATCATTTATGCTAAGCTAACGGATGGGTCTTGTCCATCATATCATTCTCTAATGATGTGATCATGTTGATCAAATGACAACACATGTCTATGGTTAGGAAACATAACCATCTTTGATTAACAAACTAGTCAAGTAGAGGCATACTAGGGACACTCTGTTTGTCTATGTATTCACACATGTACTAAGTTTCTGGTTAATACAATTGTATCATGAATAATAAACATTTATCATGATATAAGGAAATATAAATAACAACTTTATTATTGCCTCTAGGGCATATTTCCTTCAGTCTCCCACTTGCACTAGAGTCAATAATCTAGATTACATAGTAATGATTCTAACACCCATGGAGTCTTCGTGCTGATCATATTTTGCTCGTGAGAGAGGCTTAGTCAACGGGTCTACAACATTCAGATCCGTATGTATCTTGCAAATCTCTATGTCTCCCTCCTTGACTTGATTGTGGATGGAATTGAAGCGTCTCTTGATGTGTTTGGTTCTCTTGTGAAATCTGGATTCCTTCGCCAAGGCTATTGCTCCAGTATTGTCACAAAAGATTTTCATTGGACCCAATGCATATCAGGACCGGTTTTTCGGGATATTAATTTTCCAGAAAATGGCCCTTGTGCTCACCAGCCCCAGGATTACTGTTATTTGATGAGGCACCAACTTGATACAGAAATTCCAAGCAAAGTACAAAATATGTAGTACAAGACCATTGTGGCCTATGAGTACAACACTTGGTTTCTAGTGGTTGATGGCGGAAGCGGTTTGTGGTTCATCTGCGTCTATGGGACTCCGTTTCCCACAAGAACAGCTGACCAGGATAACTCCTATCTTCGCGAGGCTGCTATCATCATTGCGTAGGTTCCGGGGCTGTCATCGCAATGCTTATCTCCATGCGAGAAATCTGGCCAAGACAATAGCCAGGGACAAGCCAGTGAGTACTTTGGAATGTACTCGCAAACATTATGAACACGGGTATAATATAACAATGGATAATCATGCTCCGAAATATTCTATGATCAAAACGTCTGTCACGAAATAAACGAAATCCATGATGCACGCATGCAGGTAAAATATGGATATGCAATACGGGAGTAGGAATAGAATGTACCGATCGAGTGTCTGAAGCGACGCCTCGAAAGGAAAAATAAAAATAATTCCTGCCTCAGTCGGGCGTCTGAGCGACACCACATAAAGGGCTTATAAATAATAGAAATAACAAGCATGCCACAGTCGGGCGTCTAGGCGACACCACATAAAGGGCTTATAAATAAAGAAAATAGCAAGCATGCCATAGTCGGGCGTCTATGCGACACCACATAAAGGGCTTATAAGAGGATAATCGCAGTGAGTATCCAGGAGGTAGAACCGTCCTAGGGATACTCAATAATTCAAATAATGTAGATGGTTAGTCCACAATAATAATAATCATAATCCTCAAATGTCACAGGTCATAATCAATGATCTAGTTTAGCCGTTTCTCCATCCGAAGACCGTCACTAAACCCATCTCAGACCGTAGTCCTCTCCCATGGACATGGCTATCCGAATTGATTTAACCTCTGCAAAGGGTGTACTCCTTACCCACGAGTAACGGATTTATTTAGTCCATCGGGACTAATTCCGCCTACGGTCTTTTAATTGAAAACACACCTGACCCGCACACACCAGCTTAACTTACCGGTGTCTGGAATCACCCACGACACATGTCAAGCAAAACTCTAAGTGGGGAGGCTACAACCTCGACGTAGCATGGGATCAACTTTATATCGCGCGCTCTAAGGGGTGCCCCCCTCTCGGTCCCAACCGGAAACACCCATGCCCCCGGACCAGGTGGCATGCCTACCAGATGCATCCGGTATCTTCCACCATGGCCTCTCTGTACGGTGTGTGCTAGGAAGGGGTTGACAACCTACTGAACAGTACCCTACCTGCGGCAGGGACAAGTGGTAGTACGAAACAAGTATGGGGGTTTACTGGAACAAGACTCGATCTATGGCCGACTCAGGAGGTTCAAGTATTCCCTGTATGATTAGCATAACAAATATATCTCAACTAACACACAGAATCACCGCTCATCATACCTCATCATGCCATACCGGACACACTCGTCTCGACGAGGAACTAGGGACAAGCTCGTGTCTACCCAAGACCACGACTTTCCCGGCTTCCTTCCGGTATGCATGAAAAGCTCACGAGGATGATCACTATCACCAGCATATCCATTTCTAACAGCAAAGAATCTCATTATGCACTCACGCGTATGATTCTATCGTCACATAAAATAACGTATGCTTCAAGTGAAGGTGGTGTTGTAACCGTATCAACAACACCCAAAAATATTATGCCAAGGTTCAGAATGCTTGCCTTCAGGTTGTGGAGAGGAAGTGTGCATTCCAAAACTTTTTGAAAGTTTTCTTCTCTCTCCATTTCCTATTTTTAAAAATATCCAAATAACATATATTTCAAAAACAGTACAAAAAGTTGTCCTAAATATTTTTTAAATAAATCTTAAAATAAACTAGATGAAATTTGGGAGAGGTAGGAAAAAGAATCAACTCATTTGGAGCTTTATTTTAAAAGACAAAGTTTAGTCAAAGTTCTGTTTTTAATAAAATCAGAAAAAGAAAACGTTTCGGGGGAAAATACGCTTTCGAAGCAGAAGAGACGTACTGCAGGGGTTTACGCGACCACTTAAACACGTGGTGGCGGGGTTGGGTCACTGATAGTGGGTCCAGCGGGCCCACTGGTCAGGTTTGACCAGTCGCTTCTCCCTCCTCTTGCTCTGCCCGAGCGGAGGCGGGACTCCGGCGATCGACGCCGGCGAACGACGGCTCCTAGGAGCCATCCGAGGGTGGGGAAGGATCCGCCGCTCCAGGACGATCCTTCTGGTAGTCGAAAGGGCCCCGGGGACGGAGGGGATCGTCGGCGGCGAGCTTCGCGGCGGCGGAGGCTTCGGGCACGATTGGGGATTTGGGCTCCGGTGGTTCTTGGTCGCGTTTGAGAGGATGGGCGGCTCCGCACGGTCAAGGGGAGTCGGGTGGTGGGGCTAGATGAGCTGGGGAGGCTCTGTTGGCGACTAGCAGGACCAGAGGGCGGCGGCGGCCGAACCTGCCGGAGGTGGGGGAGATGGCCTCTTCCGGTCAATCTGTGGCTAGGGAAGCACTAGGGGGATGGCCTGAGGTCGCCTGAGGGCCTGGACGAGCTCAGGGCCTCCTTTTATAGGGCAACGAGGCTGGTTCCCGCGGTGGTGGATAAGAACGACGGCGACTCACCGTTCTGTAGTGGCCAGGGCGACGTGGCGGTGACGAGCTCTAGCAGACGGGCTTGTGGATGAGCCCGGGCTGTTCCAGGGGGCAACTGGCGCGCGCGGGTGGCTTGGGCGGCGCCGTCCATGGCAGAGCTTGCTGTGGCCGGCCGCTAGCCGCCGTGGCCGACCTAACGGCAGTGCTGTAGCGCGCCAGGGGTGGCTGTGCAGCGAGGGAGGGGGCGGGGCACGTCGGCTGCGAGTGGGGGGAGGCCAGAGCGGGCGCGGGGAGGCGGCCGTGCGACGCGGCGGCTCGGGCGCTTGCACGTGCAAAACGTGCGCTCTAGGCGCGCCCAGAGCACGCAAGGGACGTGCTCGACATAATGCCAGGGCAGCCTAGAGTGTTAGAGCGAGGCTGACAATTAACAGGACTAGGTTAGAGCTAGCAAGGGGGTTAATGGACATGGTGGTTAGGTCAGGGGATCAAGTCCACAAGGCAAACTAATAAACATGCCAAAACTGCCCATGCACTCAAGGTGTTCGACATATTGCTAAGTGCATCTAGGCAACTCTTGGAGTGGCCAAAAACTCCAGATCAGGGTCTCCCTAGATGTAGGTGATGATGACAAGATCATTTGGGCAAAACCAGAAACTTGCTAGTGCAAGCTTTGCAAACTTTCAGTTTTGGACAGAGAGAAAAAGGCCTTATTGCATGCACTTAAAATCCTCCAATGGGTCCACTCTCCTGGACTTAAGGGTTTTGTAGGGAGGACTACAAGCAGGAAAAAGCTCATGGGCACTAGAGCAAAATAAATTAGGGTTGCAGTACAAATCACCAAACTGGAACAGAATGAAGATGAGGTTGATTCACTCAAATATTTCAAAGAATACCAATGGGTTTTTGCATAAAGTTGAATCATGTGCATCCACTAACATCTCCAAACACTTGGAAGAATTTTTAAAAGAATATTTAAATAGGTTGTAGTGCAAAAATACCTACTGGACCAGACTTGAAAAGTTGATGTAGATCTCAAAATCTCCAATAACCAAAGATATCTTTGCATAAAAGTGATGTGGAAACTTCACATGACATCCCCAAATTTTGGTGAAAATTTTAAATGCATTAATCAAATGGTTGCTGTGCAACAGAGGCTCCAAATCTATGAAAAATCATTTTAAAAGAATAAAGCTCATGAAAAACAATTATGCAAATAAATCCACTAATAAAGAATTGTTTTATAGAGAGAGTATACAAGTCCAATATTACTTTTGGAAAGTTTCCACTTGAGGTAAAACTCCACAATATTAAAGAAAAGAGAGGTTCTGAAATCAAGAGATAAATCCAGACAAATGGAAAAATTTAAATTCCTAGCAAAATTTTAATTAATAAAACAAGGTCAAAATTTTGGGGTGTCACAACACTACCCCCCTTAAGAAAAATCTCGTCCTCGAGATTTGTTAAAAGCTGTTTTGAACAAACATCGCTCTTACCAAAAGAAATCATTCTACTATGCAATAAAATGCGGCTACAGTGGGAGGGCAATAAGTGGTGTAAAACTACAGTGTGGTATACTGGCGTTGCGTGGAAAAAAATCCATGGTTGGGGAAAACGAGATATTTCTATGTTGGATACAGTAAATTTAGAATAAATTCTAAATTACTAAAATACGCTGGTCGTACCCGAGAGCACAGTGCTCTCTCTGGCTGACAGGTGGACCCGGGGCCCATTGTCGGCCTCTTCTTCTACCTCTGGCTCTCTCTTCCTGCTCTCTCTCGCGGGCTTTCCCGCGCTTCCTCCACCGGCGACGCCTAGCGCGTAGGGCATCTAGGCCGTACTGCGGTAGTGCGCGGCGTGCTAGCTGCCGGTGCAGCGTGCACTCACCTCGCGGGCCAGTGCACTGTCGGCACTGCTCGCGGATTCGCCTCCGAACACCGGCGATCGAGCGACGAGCGGCACTGGTGGACCTCGCCCACCGTACACCGATCTCGAGCTATAAAATGACCACGGTGCTCCTTTCTTCTTCCTCACATCTGGCCTCGCTTCCTCTTCTCCTTCATTCTCCTCCATTACTGTTTGCAGGAGCTCGAGACGAGGCTCTAATGGTGGAGGTGATGCCGGACTGGTACGTGGTCCTGATGTGTGGAGGTTTGGCGACGTTGCTGGGGTTCTCCGTGCTCCTGTGCGCAATGAGCCTTGATGATCGTCGTGATGCTGCCGCTCGAGTGCTAGGTCTTCGCGGTGGCGGCGATCACGAGGATTAGGTGCGGCATCTAGGGCTAATTGCTGTCGGTGTGCTGGGCAACTTTCGCCCGAATGATTACTCACAAATCTCTCTTACTGAGACTATGGTGTCCTCGGGTGTGATCAGTTAGGTGCAGGATGTGTACGGGTATTTGTAATTAGTGCACGAGGTCGAGTGGTTGTGGTAGTGAGTCTGCCGCTGCGTGAATAAAAATCTACGTCGCGAAGAGGCATATGCTGCAGCAACTCAGGGAAAGAAATCTCACTACAAAATTTTATCGTGAGTGAAAATTAGTTAAGTCAAAAATTAACAGCAGTAAAACTGCTCACACAATTGAAACCAAATATTTGATCCGTCGCACAAATTTTGGATACCACGTACAAGTTACAACACATAAATAAATACTGGGATAATAATCATAGCGGTGACGTCTACAATAAAAAAGGCAAAAGGACATGGTCCTGAGAAAACGTCTCTGGTACTGGGGCGCACTCTTCTTCTATCGGGGGAAGCGGGTTGACCAGTCGATGAATGCGTCTCTCCTGGTCGGGCCTCAGTGGTCTGCCGATGGCGATCTGAGGATTTAAATCAGCGAGGCTCTGGAGATAACCCATTACCCGCTGAGTCAAACGCTCTTGAGCGATAACATACTGGGCAAGGTTGGCCAGTACTGGGTCTCTTTTGATTCGCCCACCGGGAAAGGATGCTACTTCTCCGGGTGCTGCACGACTCGGAAAGTAGTAATACCCTCGTTCGCTGGCATAGGGTACCGCGAATCGAAGACGAGCGAGCGCTTCGTACGCAGCAACTTCTATGGCCATATGCGAAGTCGGCATGGATTTCCCCACGAAGGAGACTTCCGTTGGGTCTTGGTTTGGGTTTGCGGGAGGGATGTGCACCACTGCCCAATATTTCGAGGTGGACGGGGTGATCCTCGATTTGAGCAACTCGTACTGGGGTGGATGGATGGCACTCATAGTACTGCAGGTAAAGTCCCACAATAATTTAACAAAACTACCCGGGGTTGCGTCTGGGGTTCTCAGATAAATACTGGGGGTCGGCATGGCAAAGAAATGGCTGTGAGTGTTGCGCACAAGGTGAGGGGTACTTGGCAAGGTGACGAGGTGGCCTTTTATATAGCATTGGGGCTAGGTTATTTACCGTGGTGAAGGGTAACTAGTTGTCGGTTCTGCTCTTGTGGTCGGGGTCAATGCCACAGATACACATATCTCATAAATGTGACACATTACTGTGGGTGTCGTCGGGGTTGGTTTTGGTAGCTGCGCCCGGAATTTAAAAATGCAACTGTACGCTGACGTACTTATGCATGGCTACTATTCCAAAATAGGGGCGCACAAGCAGACATCATTTAATAATGGTGATACAGGATCACACAATTACAAGGCGTAGAAATATTAAGGCTCGTTACTACTCGAGCGACTTAGTCTACTTTGTTAATATCTAAGCGGGCTTGCCTTGCGGACGTCGAGGCTTCTCCACGGGTTTCACCGTCGGGATTAGCCGGATGAGGTTGAGGGGCTGCAGGGTCAGGGTAGCGATGATGACCATCGCGGGGGTTGTTGGCCACAATCCCGTTGGAGTGTGTTCCCAAAAGGCGATGAAGCACTTCTGGGGACACCAAAGTATTTTGGTCGATGATTGGGGCAGACCTCAAGGGCTCGATCGGGTGTCCGAACAGCACGACTGGGTTGTCGGTGTCGGGCTCCTCTTCTCCTCTTGCCGGGGCTCGGCGAATCAGTTCTCCACGAGCTGCGATCAGATCAAGGGTGATTTGATCGAACAGTTCCTCTAGTGCACTTACATAGCGCACTAGATGCAAAAGTGCAGGATCCGTCTCGTGATCTCCATTGGCAACCTGGGGCGGCCTACCATACCCGTCACGGCTAGGGTAGTAGTAGAACGAGCGACAGTTAACTCTGGGCGACAAGTGCCGGAGTTGAACTATAGCTTCTCGAGCTACCAGTTGGATGGCTTGTGGCTCAAAGGAAGTTGTCCTTCCAGTGAACCTGTAGGGGCGTTCTGGCGATAGACCCCTACCATAGATGTGTACAGTGGCCCAGAACTGACGGCTCTCACCGCTCAAGAGTCCTTGGTACACAACATATTCTCGGGGCTCTTCTAATGCATAGGCACGGTGGGTGAGGTTTGCGAGCACGGTCACAAAACCTCCAAGGTTGGTTGCTGTGGTCTCATTGTGAACAATGGGGCTAGGCATCGTGGCTTGGTTTGGGAAAGAGGCTGTGATGTGCTGTGTTAAGGCTAGCGTGCCCTTTTTATAGAAAAGGGGACGGAGTCTTCCTTCGCATGCTTGCGAATGAGACATGTTTGGTGTCGGTCACTGGCGCGTGGTCGACAGGCTAGGCTGATAAGTTGGGCACCGACTGCCAAAAGCGTTGGGGTCACTGTGTGGCTATCTTACGCGAGAAGCTTGGCTGGGGTTAGGTTAAGGTCTGGTGGGTTGGTTAACCTAGGTCTATTGACCTGGCTAAGATAGGATTAGCCAATGGTCAGCCTGGCTCTGATACCAAGTTTGTCAGGACCGGTTTTTCGGGATATTAATTTTCCAGAAAATGGCCCTTGTGCTCACCAGCCCCAGGATTACTGTTATTTGATGAGGCACCAACTTGATACAGAAATTCCAAGCAAAGTACAAAATATGTAGTACAAGACCATTGTGGCCTATGAGTACAACACTTGGTTTCTAGTGGTTGATGGCGGAAGCGGTTTGTGGTTCATCTGCGTCTATGGGACTCCGTTTCCCACAAGAACAGCTGACCAGGATAACTCCTATCTTCGCGAGGCTGCTATCATCATTGCGTAGGTTCCGGGGCTGTCATCGCAATGCTTATCACCATGCGAGAAATCTGGCCAAGACAATAGCCAGGGACAAGCCAGTGAGTACTTTGGAATGTACTCACAAACATTATGAACACGGGTATAATATAACAATGGATAATCATGCTCCGAAATATTCTATGATCAAAACGTCTGTCACGAAATAAACGAAATCCATGATGCACGCATGCAGGTAAAATATGGATATGCAATACGGGAGTAGGAATAGAATGTACCGATCGAGTGTCTGAAGCGACGCCTCGAAAGGAAAAATAAAAATAATTCCTGCCTCAGTCGGGCGTCTGAGCGACACCACATAAAGGGCTTATAAATAAAAGAAATAACAAGCATGCCACAGTCGGGCGTCTAGGCGACACCACATAAAGGGCTTATAAATAAAGAAAATAGCAAGCATGCCACAGTCGGGTGTCTATGCGACACCACATAAAGGGCTTATAAGAGGATAATCGCAGTGAGTATCCAGGAGGTAGAACCATCCCAGGGATACTCAATAATTCAAATAACGTAAATGGTTAGTCCACAATAATAATAATCATAATCCTCAAATGTCACAGGTCATAATCAATGATCTAGTTTAGCCGTTTCTCCATCAGAAGACCGTCACTAAACCCATCTCAGACCGTAGTCCTCTCCCATGGACATGGCTATCCGAATAGATTTAACCTCTGCAGAGGGTGTACTCCTTACCCACGAGTAACGTATTTATTTAGTCCATTGGGACTAATTCCGCCTACGGTCTTTTAATTGAAAACACACCTGACCCGCACACACCAGCTTAACTTACCGGTGTCTGGAATCACCCACGACACCTGTCAAGCAAAACTCTAAGTGGGGAGGCTACAACCTCGACGTAGCATGGGATCAAATTTATATCGTGCGCTCTAAGGGGTGCCCCCCTCTCGGTCCCAACCGGAAACACCCATGCCCCCGGACCAGGTTGCATGCCTACCGGATGCATCCGGTATCTTCCACCATGGCCTCTCTGTACGGTGTGTGCTAGGAAGGGGTTGACAACCTACTGAACCGTACCCTACCTACGGCAGGGACAAGTGGTAGTACGAAACAAGTATGGGGGTTTACTGGAACAAGACTCGATCTATGGCCGACTCAGGAGGTTCAAGTATTTCCTGTATGATTAGCATAACAAATATATCTCAACTAACAGACAGGATCACCGCTCATCATACCTCATCAGGCCATACCGGACACACTCGTCCCGACGAGGAACTAGGGACAAGCTCGTGTCTACCCAAGACCACGACTTTCCCGGCTTCCTTCCGGTATGCATGAAAAGCTCACGAGGATGATCACTATCACCGGCATATCCATTTCTAACAGCAAAGAATCTCATTATGCACTCACGCGTATGATTCTATCGTCACATAAAATAACGTATGCTTCAAGTCAAGGTGGTGTTGTAACCGTATCAACAACACCCAAAAATATTATGCCAAGGTTCAGAATGCTTGCCTTCAGGTTGTGGAGAGAAAGTGTGCATTCCAAAACTTTTTGAAAGTTTTCTTCTCTCTCCATTTCCTATATTGAAAAATATCCAAATAACATATATTTCAAAAATAGTACAAAAAGTTGTCCTAAATATTTTTGAAATAAATCTTAAAATAAACTAGATGAAATTTGAGAGAGGTAGGAAAAAGAATCAACTCATTTGGAGCTTTATTTTAAAAGATATAACCAGTCAAAGTTCTGTTTTTAATAAAATAAGAAAAAGAAAACGTTTCGGGGGAAAATACGCTTTCGAAGCAGAGGAGACGTACTGCAGGGGTTTACGCGATCACTTAAACACGTGGTGGCAAGGTTGGGTCACTGACAGTGGGTCCAGCGGGCCCACTGGTCAGGTTTGACCAGTCGCTTCTCCCTCCTCTTCCTCTGCCCGAGCGGAGGCGAGACTCCGGCGATCGACGCCGGCGAACGACGGCTCCTAGGAGCCATCCGAGGGTGGGGAAGGATCCACCGCTCCAGGACAATCCTTCCGGTAGTCGAAAGGGCCCCGGGGATGGAGGGGATCGTCGGCGGCGAGCTTCGCAGCGGCGAAGGCTTCGGGCACGATTGGGGATTTGGGCTCCGGTGGTTCTTGGTCGCGTTTGAGAGGCTGGGCGGCTCTGCACGGTCAAGGGGAGTCGGGTGGTGGGGCTAGATGAGCTGGGGAGGCTCTGTTGACGACTACCGGGACCGGAGGGCGGCGGCGGCCGAACCTGCCGGAGGTGGGGGAGATGGCCTCTTCCGGTCAATCCGCGGCTAGGGAAGCACTAGGGGGATGGCCTGAGGTCGCCTGAGGGCCTAGACGAGCTCGGGACCTCCTTTTATAGCGCAACGAGGCTGGTTCCCGCGGTGGTGGAAAAGAACGACGGCAAGTCGCCGTTCTGTAGTGGCCAGGGCGACGTGGCGGCGACGAGCACTAGCAGACGTGCTTGTGGATGAGCCCGGGCTGTTCCAGGGGGCAGCTGCGCGCGCGCGGGTGGCTTGGGCGGCGCCGTCCATGGCAGAGCTTGCTGTGGCCGGCCGCTAGCCACCGTGGCCGACCTGACGGCGGTGCTGTAGCGCGCCAGGGGCGGCTCTGCGGCGAGGGAGGGGGCGGGGCATGTCGGCTGCGAGTGGGGGGAGGCCAGAGCGGGCGCGGGGAGGCGACCGTGCGACGCGGCGGCTCGGGCGCCCGCACGTGCAAAACGTGCGCTCTGGGCGCGCCCAGAGCACGCACGGGACGTGCTCGACATAATGCCAAGGCAGCCTAGAGTGCTAGAGCAAGGCTGGCAATTAACAGGACTAGGTTAGAGCTAGCAAGGGGGTTAATGGACATGGTGGTTAGGTCAGGGGATTAAGTCCACAAGGCAGACTAATAAACATGCCAAAACTGCCCATGCACTCAAGGTGTTCGACATATTGCTATGTGCATCTAGGCAACTCTTGGAGTGGCCAAAAACTCCAGATTAGGGTCTCCCTAGATGTAGGTGATGATGACAAGATCATTTGGGCAAAACCAGAAACTTGCTAGTGCAAGCTTTGGAAACTTTCAGTTTTGGACAGAGAGAAAAAGGCCTTACTGCATGCACTTAAAGTCCTCCAATGAGTCCACTCTCCTGGACTTAAAGGTTTTGTAGGGAGGACTACAAGCAGGAAAATGCTCATGGGCACTAGAGCAAAATAAATTAGGGTTGCAGTACAAATCACCAAACTGGAACAGAATGAAGATGAGGTTGATTCACTCAAATATTTCAAAGAATACCAATGGGTTTTTGCATAAAGTTGAATCATGTGCATCCACTGACATCTCCAAACACTTGGATGAATTTTTAAAAGAATATTTAAATAGGTTGTAGTGCAAAAATACCTACTGGACCAGACTTGAAAAGTTGATGTAGAGCTCAAAATCTCCAATAACCAAAAGATATCTTTACATAAAAGTGATGTGGAAACTTCACATGACATCCCCAAATTTTGGTGAAAATTTTAGATGCATTAATCAAATGGTTGCTGTGCAACAGAGGCTCCAAATCTATGAAAAATCATTTTAAAAGAATAAAGCTCATGAAAAACAATTATGCAAATTAATCCACTGATAAAGAATTGTTTTATAGAGAGAGTATACAAGTCCAATATTACATTTGGAAAGTTTCCACTTGAGGTAAAACTCCACAATATTAAAGAAAAGAGAGGTTCTGAAATCAAGAGATAAATCCAGACAAATGGAAAAATTTAAATTCCTGGCAAAATTTTAATTAATAAAACAAGGTCAAAATTTTGGGGTGTCACAATGCACTAGGTATTACACCTAGATCGGATATGAACTCCTTCATCCAGACTCCTTAATTTGCTGCTTCCGAAGAATCTATGTACTCCGCTTCACACGTAGATACCGCCACGACGCTCAGCTTGGAACTGCACCAACTGATAGCTCCATGATATGTCTCTAACGTATCTATAATTTTTGATTGTTCCATGCTATTATTTTATCTGTTTGGGATGTTTAATGGGCTTTAATATGCTATATTATATTATTTTTTGGAATAACCTTGTCGGATCTGGGGTTCCGGCAAAACCCTTAAGGTTTGAACTCTGGGGTGCGCGTGAAGTTCTTTCCCTCCTACCGATCTACGCCCTAGCTCGCTAAGATCTCGCGGATGAACTCGACGAACTCGCAACACAGAAAGACACGAGATTTATACTGGTTCGGGCCACCGCTGTGGTGTAATACCCTACTCCAGTGTGGTGGTGGTGGATTGCCTCTCGGGCTAATGATGAACAGTACAAGGGGAAGAACAGCCTCCTGAGGTTGAGGTGTTCTTGTGCTTGCAGAACTTGTGTGGGTGAGATGACTCTAAATGAGTTATCCCCTACGGCGGTGGCTAGCTCTACTTATATAGGCCCTGGTCCACTTCCCAAATATTGAGTGGGAAGGGAGCCAACAACGGCGACCAATTTGAAAGGGGACAGCTAGTACAAGCTATCCTGACAAAAGCGGTCTTCGCCTTCGAAAGGGCTCTGGTGATGACGCCGTCTTGGGCTCCATGGTGACCTCCATCTTGCCGTCCTGCTGGTCTTGGTCTCATTGCACCGATATGGAAACCTTTGCCAGATGCCTCGGTACTCCGCGCCTGCGCTGGCCTCCTTAGCACCAAAGAGGAAACAAGGACGCTGCGCGCGCTAGCACCTGCCTGGCGCCCACCTAGTGTCGATCGTCATGGCTCACGTCACGAGAACCTCGTGAGGTTTGCCCCGCCTTGATATCTCCGCTCCTCGCGAGGCAGCCTGGTGAGGCCGCTCCTGAGGAGGTCTTGCGTCGTCAGCCTCGTGAGGCTTGGCCCCTCGCGAGGGTCTTGAATGCTTTGTTGATGAAGATGGGCCGTACATGCCCGCTAGCATAGCCACGCCGTGGGCCGCAGGCAGACAAGTCTGGGGACGCCCGTTCCCAGACCGCCGACAGTAGCCCCCGGGCCCAAGGTGCGCTCGCGCTTGGCTTTGCGGCGAAGCCAAGGGCCAAGCGCATAGCGCCACGGGCCCCAAAAGCATGCGGCCTTGGTTGACGCGTGGCGGTTGATTGGACGTGGGCGTCTCCACTTCCCCACGCTGCCTTAGAATCCTCCTGGCTACGCGGCCCTCGCAACCTACACAGTTATTCCTCCGTCGCCCGCGCCTTGCTTCCCAATCTCTCTGCTTCCTCGAAACTCTGCTTCTCCTCTCCAATCTGACCTGCCTCCTGCCCGCTCCATCGCCATGGTGCCGAAACAAGCAGACAAGGGGAATAAGCCCCTATCCTCGCCGAGTGCGCCTCCGGCCGTCGAGCCTGCGGTCGGTCGATCCTTGGTGCTCAACAACGAGGCCATGGACAAGGTGCGCCCCATGCTTGCTTCCAGTTTCAACGAGTGGGGAGAGACGGTGGCTTGGCCCGCGTCTCGCCCTCGCATTGCCCGGGCAGCCACTGAGGTCCCAATCTTCATAGATGCCCTCTGGGCTGGCCTGATTCCTCCCTTCTCTGCCTTCTTCAACGTTGTGCTCGAGCATTATCAGATCCACATGCTGCATCTCGACCCTCAATCTGTGACTCTTCTCGCCGTCTACGCCTTTGTGTGCGAAGCCATGGTGGGCATCGCTCCCTCGGTGGCCCTCTTCCGCCATTTCTTCTCATTGCATCTGGCTGACCGTCGGCAGAGCTCGGGGTGCGTGAGCTTCCAGGCCGTGGTCGCGACAGCGGGCGCAGGGATCGAGTTTGAGCTTCCTCCATCCACGAGCGAGTTTAGGACTCGATGGGTGTTTGTCGACGTCGGTGTGCTCAGCCCTCTGCTCCATGCTCCGCCAGGGCCTGCTGTTCCCAACCCCAGTTGGGGCCACCAGAGGCTCGCGAGCCCCCGTCTCATTCCCGTTTGGCTTAGGCTGAGGAGGCTGAAGGACCACGGCGTGACTGCGCCTATGGTGGTGAAGGAGTTCATCAAGCGCCGAGTCGCTCCGTTTCAGCGCCATTCCCGCCCGATGTGCACCTTGCTCAGCAGCTAGGACCATATGACATTTCAGGAGGAGGGACTTCCTCTTACGACGCGGCAAACGGTGCTTGCGGTCCTGACGGGTGCCCCTCTGCCGAACGACATGCCTAGGAAGAGCTGTCTGCTGTACCGCTGCGAGAACAAGGCCGAATTTGCCGAGAGCATGCCCTCCTTTGATGAGTGGGGGCTGCACCCGATCGGCCTGGTGGGGCCCTACGAGAACCCCGTCGACGTGGTCCCCTTCCTCGCCGCCGGTGCCGAGCTCGCCCCAAGTGAGGGTGCATGAGGGCGAGCTCCGACGGAGGCCGGTGGCCCAAGTGCTGAGGAGCACATGCCGCGTGGTGATGCTGGGACGTCGTCCTCGAGAGCTCGCGATCCCTCCCCTGGGCGTCGGTTACTGAGGCGACGCAGCATGCGGTTCCTGAGGTCAAAGCCACGGAAGCCTCGGGAGGTCGTGGCGAGACGGCGCCCGACTGTTCACCGCAGCCGGGAAACCCTGAAGTTGTCCCTCCGAGCTCTTCTTCGGCCTTGCCTCGCGCTGGCCGCCACGTCCAGCGCTTCGGTCGGCTTTGCATGGACTTCGAGGAGCTCTGCAAGAGTAAAGGATCCCCAAGCGGCACGCATCTTCGGGCCGTTGAAGCGGCGAAAGTACTTCGCTGTCGATGAGTAAGTACTGCACCTTGCGATTTCTTGATTGCTGCTTTCCTTCCTAACGCTAGCTCTTTAGGACCCCTTCTGCCAGGGCCGTTGGGTCCCTCGTGAAGCAATCCTCGCCTTCCTCGGCACCCCCGTCGGCCTTGAGTACCCCGAGCTTGCACGTCGCGCCCGGAGCGGGGCTGGCCGAGGGGGTGCGCTCGCCTTCTTGGTGCCTTGAATCTGCGGCCCCGTGGTCCTTCCTTCACGGTCCAGCTTGGAGCTTGGCGCGCATCCCCCGGGCCCCTCCTTTGGTCATGGATGGCAGCTGGTTGGCTTTGGCCTGCAGCTCTTCTTCAAGCGGTGGGCCCCGACTGGCCGGGGCCCCTCACGAGGTCAGGCCGGCGCCTGGAGCGGCACCAGCCCCAGCCCCCTGCCAAGAGGGGGGGCGCCAGCGCACGCCCCGCCCGCAGCCCCAGTGGCGGAGGACGAGGTGGGGCGTGCGCTGGAGTCCGAGCGCGGGCGGAGCGTCGTTCGTCATGAGCTCTTCCAGGAGGCGATGGGCGCGATGAGTCGGCTGGGCGAAGAACTTGCTGGTGGCGACTCGCGTCTTGAGGCTGAAGGCCTTCACCTAGCGGATGAGTGGCGTAAGCTGAGGGTGGCCGTCAACCTGGGCCGCTACCAGCGTGATCTTGACAATGCGAAGGCCGAGGCATCCCTCAAGGTTTCCCGTGAAGCTTGCTCCCGAGCCTTGGAGGAGGCTCGCAAGGCTGCGGAGAAGCGCGCGTGGGAGCTCCAGGCCTGGAGTGCGTCCCTCGAGCGCCAGGTGGAGGCGCACAGAGCTGCCCTTGTGTCGCTGAGGGGGACGCCCGCAGAAGAAGAGGAGGTCCGGAGGCGTGAGGAGGCGCTGGCTCTGGAAGCCGTGGAGCGCAGCCTTGAGCTCGAACAACTGGAGACGAGGGAGCATCAAGTTGCTCAAGCGGAAGATGCCATCGGGGCTCGCGAGGCCAAGGTCCAGGAGGAAGTCGATCGTCAGGTGGCCCGGGTTCGCGCGGATCTTGAAGGTCGGTATGACTTGAAGTTGAAGCTCGTGGGAACGGAGGATGCGGGCAAGGTCGCCGCCCTCAGGCCCAGGCTCGCTAAAGCAGAGAGGCACGCGGGGGCCTCGGCTGTCGCCCTGGCCGCGGCGCAGGCGGACTTGGCCTTCGCCCGCGCTGAGCTGCTTTTGCTTCAGAAATGGGTTGATGACGCCGAGGCCGTCGCGCGGCAAAACAGGGAGGAAGTGCTGGAGAGGTGGACGCTGGAGCGCGTTCACGCTCCCATGCTTCAGGATCTTCGGAACAGGGCCAACACTGCCCTGGGCCATGTCTCTGACGCAAATGCCCCCCATCCTCAGGTGAATGACTACGCCAGTCACCTCCGCTTCTTCACCGATGTGGTGACCCGCCTGGAGGCCCGATCTCACGAAACTCGCAGGCTCGTGGAAGAGAGGATTCGTGGCCTGCTCGAGCGCGCTTTATCCCGTGTCTTCAGCCATCTCCTGAACGCCAACCCTGACTTCGATTTCGACGCCGCCATCGCCCCCGTACCTACGGTCGTCCGGGACGACCTGGCGCGGTGGGTAGAGGACAACGTGGATGCGTTGGTCAGGGCCTTCACTTCAGAGGACGATGCGGTGGTGGTCGCCGCAGACGGAGGCGACGTGGTCGATGATGGGGACACCGGCGCTGGTGACGGTGGTGGCGGCATCTACAACGGCGACGGCGACGCGAGCAGCGCGTCTGAAGACGATGTGGAGGACGCGGCGAGCGACATATCTGGCTAATTCCTCGTTCCTTTATTGCTTTACCCTGTATGCAAAAACTCGGGCGTGGCCCCTAAAGATTGTGAGAGCATTTTGAGAGGGGGAGCCCCTCATGTAAACAAATCTTGATTTCTACTCCTTTATACTGAACCAAGGGTGAGTTTTGATTGGTCATGAGCCTGACGTCAAGTTTTGCCGCTGCGGCTTACCTTAGCTGGGGCAGGCCCTGAATCGAATCGTAAGGTCGAGAGCCACCGCGGGGCTCCTGAAGGGTCTACCGACTCGCCCGAGTGGGCCTCGTGAGGTTCCTGCGCTGATCGGCGCGCGTGGCGCGCGTGCTGTGCCCAGCCCCGCTCGCGAGGGGCCCGCGAGGGGGAGGCGAAGAGCGTGAGCTCCAGAACAAGGCAAGAACCAGATGGCAAGAAATCGCTTGAACAAGAAAATTCACCCCCCGCACGCATTGACAAAAACTCGACTCCAACTTAAATCCAAATCCAGAAAGCAAGGCTACAGAAGAAGAGATCCGAAGCAAATGGCCGCGTCGGGCGCCTAATCTAGTCTTCTGGTCTTCGAGTCTTCTCACCAGCGCGGAGCTAAGTGCTGCCACTAGGCGTCGGAGGGAGCCCCAGGGCCTGAGGCCGGCACCCCTGAGACTCCCGGGCTTGTACAGCCCCACTCATTATTACGTGAGAGTGTCACGGGCGGCGAGCTTCACAGGCACTGGGCCTTCTTCACAGGAACCGGCCTTGCTTCATATCGCCAGACGAGGGCCCCGCCTTGCGCCACCTCGACCACCTTTGAGCCGACCGGCAACCTGGACAACACAAAGGGGGGAAAGGGGATGCCAGCGGTGCCCTCGGCGACCACGGGTCCTCTGCCGGGGGAAGGCTCGGCAGCACCTCCCCGACAGAGGGCCTACCTCCGGGCGTTGCCTGGCTTCGCGCGAAGTGGGGAGGGGTCTTTCTCCTGGCTCCCTCCTCGTGGCCCCCAGTGTGCTTCCCCCGGCGGAAGGGAGGCCGCTGCGCCGGGGTCATCGACCGAGGCTGTGACCTGATTCACTTGCAGCCCACGGTTAGCGTAAGCCTGCTCCTGAGAGATTAGTGGTACCCTGTAGTTGTTGTTGCTGGCGCGATCGCTGCGGTTCTCTGTCGGTTCCTGGAAGGCTTCAACTTCTAGCGTCCCTTCTTCCCAATCTTCTCCGAGGAACGAGCCAGGGTCGTCCTCTGGTGTGTACTCCTGGTCCATCATGCGGGGCACGTAGGCTTCCGGGTCCGTTACCCCGAACACCTCGCCGTAATGCCCCACACTCCATGTTTCCCGGCCCAGCACGGCGTCCTGAGGATGGTAGCGCGGCATCTCGCTGGTACCATGGGAGGCGACGCTTGTGCCCATGCTTGTCGCGGGCGGCATGGGGGCGGTGGAGCCCCCGGCGCCACCGGCCGTGCTGGTGTTGACGAAGCCCCCAGGGGCACCCGATGGCGCGTGGTTGCAGCGAGGCCCGCCATGAGACCCCGTAGTGGCCTGAGGAGGAAGCTGATAGCAGAAGGGCGGCGCTCCCGACGCCGCCACATCCAGCAGCTCGACAACGCGTTCCAGCAGTGCATCCCAGCTGTTCTCCGTCAGCCGGCACCGCAGCAGCTCTCGCGCCACTGTGAGCGTTGCCCGCATGTTTGCCTGCTCCCGCCGTGAGTGCGGCGCCGTTGTTGCAGCGTGGCTTGCTGCCCTTGCAGTGGCTCGCACTTGCCGTTGAGTGAGGGTGGACGACGAATGGCCGCGCCGCCCCCGCCCCGCAGCATTGGACGGCGCTCGCGCCGCCTGCAGCGCGGGGTCGAGGTCTTCGTGGGCAGGTGACACCGCTCGGGCTGGCCAAGCTGCCCAGCGGTCGGAGTCTGGCCTTGGATTGCCGGACATCGGGGCGCGTGTGACACCCAAAAATTGTGGCCTTGTTTTATTTATTAAAATGTTGCCAGGAAATAAAACTTTTCCACTTGTCAAGATTTACCCTTTTGTTATTGTGAATTTTTTTTTCTTCAAGTGGAAAAACCTTCAAAGAGTATTATTGGACTTATGTGCACTCTTTATAAAATCAATCCTTTATCAGTGGATTTATTTGCATAATTATTTTTCATGAGCCTTATTCTTTTAAAATGATCTTTCATAAATTTGGAGCCCCTTTTTGCACTGCAACCATTTGATAAATGCTTCTAAAAATTTCACCAAAATTTGGGGATGTCATGTGAGGTTTCCCCATCACTTTTATGCAAAAACATCTTTTGGTCATTGGAGATTTTGAGCTCCACATCAACTTTTCAAATCTGGTCCAGTAGGTATTTTGCACTACAACCTATTTAAATATTCTTCTAAAAATTCTTCCAAGTGTTTGGAGATGTCAGTGGATACATACAATTCATATTCAAGCAAAAACCCAGTATTGTTCTTTGAAATATTTGAGTGAATCATCTTCATTTCCATTCTGGTCCAGTTTGGTGATTTGTACTGCAACCCCATTTTATTTTGCTCTAATACCTATGAGCTTTTTCCTACCTATAGTCCTCCCTACCAAACTCTTAAGTCCAGGAGATTGGACCCATTGGCATATTTTTGATGCATGAAATGATAGTCTTTAGTTTCTGCCCAAAACTGGTTTTCTCAAAAGCTTGCACTATCAACTTTCTGTTTTTGCCAAACTAACCTTACCACCTTCTTGAGCTCCTAAAGAGACCAGGATCTGGAGAGTTTGGCCACCCCAAGAGTTGCCTAGCTAACCATGGCATTCTGTCGAACACCCTGTGTGCAGGAACAATTTTGGCAAGCTCTCTGGTTTGCATTGTGGACTTGAACCCCTGACCTATCCACCTTGTCCACTGAGCGCCTTGCTTCCCCTACCTCCATCCTGTGCAGTGCCAGCTCCACCCTCGAGCTCTAGAGCGCGCTGGCATTTCGTCGAGCAGGTGCCGTGCATGCTCTGGGCGCGCCCAGAGCGCATGTTTTGCACGCGCGCGCACTACGCCGACACGCCGCACTGCCGCCCTCATCGCGTCCCATCTCTGACCCCTGCTCGCCTGCCGAACCACGCCAGGCACTCGCCCTCTCTCCAGTACCCTCCAAGCTCGCCCTGGCACCCTGCAGCGCCGCCTTGGCAGCACGCCAGCGTCGGCAGCGGATTCCGCCGCGGACGGCGGCGCCCAAACCGCCAGCGCACGCCAGCTGCCCCAGAGCACAGGCCGTGCTTATCCTCCCGCTCGTCGGCACGCTGTCGTCGCCGCCACGATGCCCTGCAACTACAGGAAAGTGGTCGCCGGCGATCTTATCCTCGGCCACCGCGGGAGCCGGCCTCGAGCACCTATATAAAGGTGCCCCGTGCTCCACCGAACACTCCAGCAACCCAAGGCCACCCCCATAGCCCTCCCGCAGCCAGCAATCGACGGGAAGGAGCTCTCTTCCCCGCCTCCGGCAAGTTCGGTCGCCGCCGCAATCCAGTGCATTTCATCGCAGCTAGGCCCTCTCCCGTCCATCCAGCTTCACCAGACGCCTCCCCATGATCTTGCAGAGCTGCCCAGCATCTCAGGCTCGACCAAGGACCACCGGAACCCAAATTTCACTTCACCACCGTAGCCCCCTCCGCCGCGGAGCTCGCCGCCGGTGACCTCCTCCGTCCCCACCTACCTAACGCCCACCGAGAGGACCGCCTCGGTCTGGCAAACCCATCCCTGCCCTCAGATGCCCTCGAGGAGCCGCCGTTCGTCGCCGGTGAACGCCGGAGCCCCACCACCGTTCGGGCGCAGAGAAAGGAGGGAGAGGGAGACCAGTCAAACCTGACCAGTGGGCCCTTGGACCCACTGTCAGTGACCCGCACAGCCGCTCTCTCTGATTTAATGAAAGCGCAAAGATCCGGAGATTTTTGGAGGAAAAGGAAAGCTTCCAATAAGTGCATCCTTTGCATACTCTTGAAGGCAAGCATTTCTGAACCCTGGCATAATATTTTGTGTGGTGTTTTGATACGGTTACAACACCTTTTGACTTGGAGTATGTGATAGCTTTATGTATCGATATAGTCTCGTGCATGAGTGCACTTTGGAGTTGTTTGTGGTCAGCAATGGATACACTAATGATTTGGATCATCCTCGTGAGCTTCTCTTGCATACCGGTAGGAAGCCGGGAAAGTCGTGGTCTTGGGTAGACACGAGCTTGTCCCTAGTCCCTCGTCGAGACGAGTATGCCCGGTATGGCATGGTGAGGCTCGAGGAGTGGTGATTTATTTCACTAGTGGTAATATTGTTGGAGGATACTTGGACCACCTGAGTCGGTTGTAGACCGAGTCTTGATCAATAGCTTCCTTATTTGTTGGTACCACCACTTGTCCCTGCACGGGACAGGGTACGGTTCAGTAAGTTGTCAACCCCGTCCTAGCACACACCGTACAGAGAGGCCGTGATGAAGGTCCCGTGGCCACGGATTAAAGCCTGTCATTCGGTCCGGGGGCATGGGTGTTTCCGGTTGGGACCGAGAGGGGGGGCACCCCCTTAGAGCGCGCGAATAAAAATTTGATCCCATGCTACGTCGAGGTTGTAGCCTCCCCACTTAGAGTTTTGCTTGGCAGGTGTCGTGGGTGATTCCAGACACCGGTGAGTTAAGCTGGTGTGTGCAGGTCAGGCGTGTTTTCAATTAAAAGACCGTAGACGGAATTAGTCCCGAGGGACTAAGTAAACCCGTTACTCGTGGAAAATGGTACTCCCTCTGCAGAGGATATATCCTGTTGGATAGTCATGTTCTTGAGTAAGGACCACAGTCTGAGTTAAATCTCAGTAACGGTATTCGGATGGAGAACGATTTAACTAGATCTCAGTAACGGTATTCGGATGGAGAACGATTTAACTAGATCTCAGTAACGGTATTCGGATGGAGAACGATTTAACTAGACCTCGGTAACGGTATTCGGATGGAGATACGGCTTGACTAAATTATCGGTTTTCGGATGGAGAAACGACTGTACTAAATATTGTTTATGATTATGGCACGTATGGATTGTGATCTTTATTATTTTGGACTAACCATTATGTATTTTATTGAGTATCCTTGGGATGGTTCTACCTCCTGGATATTCACTGTGATTATTCTCTTATAAGCCCTTTCTGTGGCATCGCTCAGACGCCCGACTGCGGCATGCTTGTTGTTCATTTATCTTTTATAAGCCCTTTATGTGGTGTCGCCCCGACGCCCGACTGCGGCATTATTATTTCTGCATTTTTCGCTCGAGGAGTCATTCAGACACTCGTTTGGCACCAGTATTACTATTCTGCATTTTCCGCTCGAGGAGTCATTCAGACACTCGTTTGGCACCAGTATTACTATTCTGCATTTTCCGCTCGAGGAGTCATTCAGACACTCGTTTGGCACCAGTATTACTATTCTGCATTTTCCGCTCGAGGAGTCATTCAGACACTCATTTGGCACCAGTATTACCATTCTGCATTTTCCGCTCGAGGAGTCATTCAGACACTCGTTTGGCACCCAGTATTTTGTTTTGGTATATTTTTAACCATATGTGTGCATCTTGGTCTTTCGTATATTTCGTGACAGACGTGTGATCATCTAATTAACCCGGAGCATGTTTGATATATTATACCCATGTTCTTAATGTTTGCGAGTACATTCAAACGTACTCACTGGCTTGTCCCTGGCTATTGTCTTGGCCAGATTCCTTGCTTGGAGATAAGCATCGCGGTGACAAACCTCAGAACCCGCGTGTTGGCGTTTGCAGCCTCGCGAAGATAGGAGTTATCCTGGTCAGCTGTTCTTGTGCGAAATGGAGTCCCATAGACGCAGATGTATCCAACCGCTTCCGCCTTCTACCATTAGAAACCAAGTGTTGTACTCCTAGGCCTAAATGGTCTTGTACTACATATTTTTATACTTGCTTGGAATTCTTGTATCAAGTTGGTACCTCATCAGCTAACAGTAATCCTGGGGCTGGTGAGCACACAGGCCGTTTTTCTGGGAATTTATATCCCAAAATCCGGTCGTGACAGCGCGGAGCGTCGGTGGATCGATCAGCGAGGAAGAGGCTCCGGCGCACCCCTACCTGGCGCGCCAAATGTCGGATCTGGGGTTCCGGCAAAACCCTTGATGTTCGAACTCTGGTGTGCGCGCGAAGTTCTTTCCCTCCTACCAATCTACGCCCTAGCTCGCTAAGATCTCACGGATGAACTCGACGAACTCGAAACACAGAAAGACACGAGATTTATACTGGTTCGGGCCACCATTGTGGTGTAATACCCTACTCTAGTGTGGTGGTGGTGGATTGCCTCTCGGGCTGATGATGAACAGTACAAGGGGAAGAATAGCCTCCTGAGGTTGAGGTGTTCTTGTGCTTGCTGAACTTGTGTGGGTGAGATGACTCTGAATGAGTTATCCCCTACGGTGGTGGCTAGCTCTACTTATATAGGCCCTGGTCCTCTTCCCAAATATTGAGCGGGAAGGGAGCCAACAACGGCGGCCAATTTGAAAGGGGACAGCTAGTACAAGCTATCCTGACAAAAGCGGTCTTCGCCTGCGAAAGGGCTCTGGTGCTGACGCCGTCTTGGGCTCCATGGTGACCTCCGTCTTGCCGTCCTGCTGGTCTTGGTCTCATTGCACCGATATGGAAACCTTTTGCCTGATGCCTCGGTACTCCGCGCCTGCGCTGGCCTCCTTAGCACCAAAGAGGAAACAAGGACGCTGCACGCGCTGGCGCCCGCCTGGTGTCGATCGTCATGGCTCACGTCACGAGAGCCTCGCGAGGTTTGCCCCGCCTTGATATCTCCGCTCCTCGCGAGGCAGCCTGGTGAGGCCGCTCCTGAGGAGGTCTTGCGTCGTCCGCCTCGCGAGGCTTGGCCCCTCGCGAGGGTCTTGAATGCTTTGTTGATGAAGATGGGCCGTACAGGCCCGCTAGCATAGCCACGCCGTGGGCCGCAGGCAGGCAAGTCTGGGGAACCCCGTTCCCAGAACACCGACAAACCTATTAACCGGAGGCCCAGTGCCAGTTTCTGTTTTTTTGCCTATTTTAGAGTTTTGCAGAAAAGGAATACCAAACGGAGTCCAAACGGAATGAAACCTTCGCGATGATCTTTCTTGGACCAAAAGCAATCCAGAAGACTTGGAGTCGAAGTCTGGAACTCCACGAGGAAGCCACGAGGCAGGAGGGCGCGCCCCCACCCTCGTGGGCCCCTTGTAGCTCAACCGACGTACTTCTTTCGCCTATATATACTCTTATACCCTAGAAACATCAATGGGGCCACGAAACCCTATTTCCACTGCCGCAACCTTTTGTACCCATGAGATCCCATCTTTGGGCCTTTTCCGGCGATCTGCCGGAGGGGGAATCGATCGCGGAGGGCTTCTACATCAACACCATTGCCTCTCCGATGAAGCGTGAGTAGTTTACCAGAGACCTTCGGGTCCATAGTTATTAGCTAGATGGCTTCTTCTCTCTCTTTGATTCTCAGTACAAAGTTCTCCTCGATGTTCTTGGAGATCTATTCGATGTAATATTCTTTTGTGGTGTGTTTGCCGAGATCCGATGAATTGTGGATTTATGAACAAGATTATCTATGAATATTATTTGGTTCTTCTCTGAATTCTTATATGCATGATTTGATATCTTTGCAAGACTCTTCGAATTATCGGTTTAGTTTGGCCTACTAGATTGATCTTTCTTGCAATGGGAGAAGTGCTTAGCTTTGGGTTCAGTCTTGCGGTGTCCTTTCCCAGTGACAGTAGGGACAGCAAGGCACGTATTGTATTTTTGCCATCGAGGATAAAAAGATGGGGTTTATATCATATTGCTTGAGTTTATCCCTCTACATCATGTCATCTTGCTTAATGCATTACTCCGTTCTTATGAACTTAATACTCTAGATGCATGCTAGATAGCGGTCGATGTGTGGAGTAATAGTAGTAGATGCAGAATCACTTCGATCTACTTGACACGGACGTGATGCCTATATTCATGATCATTGCCTTAGATATCTTCATAACTATGCGCTTTTCTATCAATTGCTCGGCAGTAATTTGTTCACCCACCGTAATACATGCTATCTTGATAGTAGCCACTAGTGCCCACGGGTCTCTTTCCTATTATATTACATCTCTTTTATTTACATCGCATCTCGTTTACTATTTACAATCTTTACTTTCCAATCTATACAACAAAAATACCAAAAATATTTACTTTACTATCTCTATTAGATCTCACTTTTGCGAGTGACCGTGAAGGGATTGACAACCCCTTTATCGCGTTGGTTGCAAGGTTCTTGATTGTTTGTGCAGGTACAAGGTGACTTATGTGTTGTCTCCTACTAGATTGATACCTTGGTTCTCAAAACTGAGGGAAATAGTTATGCTATTTTGCTGCATCACCCTTTCCTCTTCAAGGGAAAACCAACGCATGCTCAAGAGGTAGCAAGAAGGATTTCTGGCGCCATTGCCGGGGAGATCTACGCCAAGTCTAGACATACCAAGTACCCATCATAAACTCTTCTCCCTCGCATTACATTATTTGCTATTCGCCTCTCGTTTTCCACTCCCCCACTTCTAAAACGATTTTTGAAAACCTTTGCCTTTTCTTCGCCCCTCTTCCGTTTATCTCTTTTCACTTGCTTCTTGTGTGCTTGTGTGTTGGATTGATTGTTTGTCATGATGGCTCAAGATAATACTAAATTGTGTGACTTTTCCAATACCAACAACAATGATTTTATTAGCACTCTGATTGCTCCTACTACCGATGCTGAATCTTGTTATGAAAGATCAATTTTCTGGCCTTCCTAGTGAAGATGCCGCTACCCATCTAAACAACTTTGTTGATTTGTGTGATATGCAAAAGAAGAAAGATGTGGATAATGATATTGTTAAATTGAAGCTATTTCCATTTTTGCTTAGAGATCGTGCTAATACTTGGTTCTCTTCTTTGCCTAAAAATAGTATTGATTCATGGAATAAGCGCAAAGATGCTTTTATCTCTAAGTATTTCCCTCCCGCTAAGATCATCTCTCTTAGAAACAATATTATGAATTTTAAGCAACTTGATGATGAGCATGTTGCACAAGCTTGGGAGAGGATGAAATTAATGATACGTAATTGCCCTACACATGGTTTGAATTTGTGGATAATTATACAAAAAAATTATGCCGGACTGAATTTTGCTTCTAGAAATCTTTTAGATTCGGCCGCAGGAGGCACTTTTATGGAAATCACGTTAGGAGAAGCTACTAAACTCCTAGACAATATTATGGTTAATTATTCTCAATGGCACACCGAAAGATCCACTAGTAAAAAAGTTCATGCGATTGAAGAGATTAATGTTTTGAGTGGAAAGATGGATGAACTTATGAAATTGTTTGCTAATAAAAGTGTTTCTTCTGATCCTAATGATATGCCTTTGTCCACTTTAATTGAGAATAATAATGAATCTATGGATGTGAATTTTGTTGGTAGGAACAATTTTGGTAACAACGCGTATAGAGGAAACTTTAATTCTAGGCTGTTTCCTAGTAGTTTCTCTAATAATTATGGTAATTCCTACAACAACTCTTATGGAAATTTTAATAAGATGCCCTCTGATTTTGAGACTAGTGTTAAAGAATTTATGAGTTCGCAAAAGAATTTCAATGCTTTGGTTGAAGAAAAAATTGCTTAAGATTGATGAGTTGGCTAACGTGGATAGAATTTCTCTTGATGTCGATTCTTTGAAACTTAGATCTATTCCACCTAAGCATGGCATCAATGAGTCTCTTAGAGCCATGAGAATTTCCATTGATGAGTGCAAAGAAAGAACCGCTAGGATGCGTGCTAAAAAAGATTGCTTTGTGAAAGCGTGTTCTTCTAGTTTTCATGATAATAATGATGAAGATCTAAAAGTGATTGATGTGACTCCTATTAAATCTTTGTTTTCCAATATGAATCTTGATAAAGATGGGACTGGATATGAGTCAACTTTAGTTAAAAGGCGTCCCACTGATTCAGAGTTTTTAGATCTTGATGCAAAAATTAACAAAAGTGGGATTGAAGAGGTCAAAACTTTACATAGCAATGAACCCACTATTTTGAATTTCAAGGAATTTAATTATGATAATTTCTCTTTGATAGATTGTATTTCCTTGTTGCAATCCGTGTTAAATTCTCCACATGCTTATAATCAAAATAATGATTTTACTAAACATATCGTTGATGCTTTAAGGCAATCCTACGAAGAAAAGCTTGAACTAGAAGTTTCTATCCCTAGAAAACTTTATGATGAGTGGGAACCTACTATTAAAATTAAGATTAAAGATTATGAATGCTATGCTTTGTGTGATTTGGGTGCTAGTGTTTCCACGATTCCAAAAACCTTGTGTGATGTGCTAGGTTTCCGGGAATTTGATGATTGTTCTCTAAATTTGCATCTTGTGGATTCCACCATTAAGAAACCTATGGGAAGGATTAATGATGTTCTTATTGTTGCAAATGGGAATTATGTGCCCGTAGATTCATTGTTCTTGATATAGATTGCAATCCTACATGTCCTATTATTCTTGGTAGACCTTTCCTTAGAACGATTGGTGCAATTATTGACATGAAAGAAAGAAATATTAGATTCCAATTTCCGTTAAGGAAAGGCATGGAACACTTTCCTAGGAATAAAATTAAATTTCCTTATGAATTTATTATGAGAGCCACTTATGGATTGCATACCAAAGATGGCAATACCTAGATCCATTCTTGTTTTTATGCCTAGCTAGGGGCGTTAAACGATAGCGCTTGTTGGGAGGCAACCCAATTTTATTTTTGTTCTTTGCTTTTTGCTCCTGTTTAGTAATAAATAATTCATCTAGCTTCTTTTTAGATGTGGTTTAATGTTTTAGTTAGTTTTTGTGCCAAGTAGAACCTTTGGGAAGACTTGGGTGAAGTCTTTGCGATCCTGCTGTAAAAAACAGAAACTTTTGCGCTCACGAGAATAGCTGTCATTTTTACAAAAGAGTGATATTAGGTTGATTATTTTTGCATAAGATTAATAGACAAATTCCTCATGTACACCAATTTATTTCAGAATTTTTGTAGTTACATAAGCATTCTAAAGTTACAGATTGCTACAGACTATTCTGTTTTTGACAGATTCTGTTTTTCGTGTGTTGTTTGCTTATTTTGATGAATCTATGAGTACTATCGGGGGGTATGAACCATAGAGAAGTTGGAATACAGTAGGTTTAACACCAATATAAATAAATAATGAGTTAATTACAGTACATTAAAGTGGTGGTTTATTTTCTTCTACTAACGGAGCTCATGAGATTTTCTGTTGAAGTTTTGTGTTGTGAAGTTTTCAAGTTTTTGGGTAAAGACTTGATGGATTTTGGAATAAGGAGTGGCAAGAGCCTAAGCTTGGGGATGCCCAAGGCACCCCAAGGTAAAATTCAAGGACAACCAAAAGCCTAAGCTTGGGATGCCCCGGAAGTCATCCCCTCTTTCGTCTTCGTCTATCGGTAACTTTACTTGAGGCTATATTTTTATTCACCACATGATATGTTTTTTGCTTGGAGCGTCTTGTATGATTTGAGTCTTTGATTTTTAGTTTACCACAATCATCCTTGCTGTACACACCTTTTGGGAGAGACACGCATGAATCGGAATTTATTAGAATACTCTATGTGCTTCACTTATATCTTTTGAGCTAGATAATTTTGCTCTAGTGCTTCACTTATATCTTTTTAGAGCACGGTGGTGGTTTTATTTTATAGAAATTATTGATCTCTCATGCTTCACTTATATTATTTTGAGAGTCTTTTAGAACAGCATGGTAATTTTCTTTGGCTATAAAACTAGTCCTAATATGATGGGCATCCAAGATGGGTATAATAAAAACTTTCATATAAAGTGTGTTGAATACTATGAGAAGTTTGATGCTTGATGATTGTTTTGAGATATGAGGATGGTGATATTAGAGTCATGCTAGTAGAGTAATTGTGAATTTGAGAAATACTTGTGTTGAGGTTTTCAAGTCCCGTAGCATGCACGTATGGTAACCGTTGTGTAACAAATTTGAAGCATGAGGTGTTTCTTTGATTGTCTTCCTTATGTGTGGAGGTCGGGATCGCGCGATGGTTAACTCCTACCAACCCTTCCCCTAGGAGCATGCGCGTAGTGCTTGGTTTTGATGACTTGTAGATTTTTTCAATAAGTATGTTAGTTCTTTATGACTAATGTTGAGTCCATGGATTATATGCACTCTCACCCTTCCACCGTTGCTAGCCTCTCTAGTACCGCGCAACTTACGCCGGTACCATAAACCCACCATTTACCTTCCTCAAAATAGCCACCATACCTACCTATTATGGCATTTCCATAGCCATTCCGAGATATATTGCCATGCAACTTTCCACCGTTCCGTTTATTATGACACGCTCCATCATTGTCATATTGCCTTGCATGATCATGTAGTTGACATCGTATTTGTGGCAAAGCCACCATTCTTAATTTTTTCATACATGTCACTCTTGATTCATTGCACATCCTGGTACACCACCGGAGGCATTCATATAGAGTCATATTTTGTTCTAAGTATCGAGTTGTAATCCTTGAGGTGTAAATAAATAGAAGTGTGATGATTATCATTATTAGAGCACTGTCCCATGTGAGGAAAAAAAGAGGCCAAAGAAGCCAATGAAAAAAAAAGAGGCCAAAGAAGCCACACAAAAAAAGAGAGAAGGGACAATGCTACTATCCTTTTTCCACACTTGTGCTTCAAAGTAGCACCATGATCTTCATGATAGAGAGTCTCTTATGTTGTCACTTTCATATACTAGTGGGAATTTTCGTTATAGAACTTGGCTTGTACATTCCAATGATGGGCTTTCTCAAAACGCCCTAGGTCTTCGTGAGCAAGCAAGTTGGATGCACACCCACTTAGTTTCTTTTGTTGAGCTTTCATACATTTATAGCTCTAGTGCACCCGTTGCATGGCAATCCCTACTCACTCACATTGATATCTATTGATGGACATCTCCATAGCCCATTAATATGCCTAGTTGATGTGAGACCATCTTCCTCCTTTTTTGTCTTCTCCACAACCACCATTCTATTCCACCTATAGTGCTATGTCCATGGCTCACGCTCATGTATTGCGTGAAAGTTGAAAAAGTTTGAGAATACTAAAGTATGAAACAATTGCTTGGCTGAAACCGGGGTTGTGCATGATTTGAATATTTTGTGTGACGAAGATGGAGCATAGCCAAACTATATGATTTTGTAGGGATGAACTTTCTTTGGCCATGTTATTTTGAGAAGACATGATTACTTTGTTAGTATGCTTGAAGTATTATTATTTTTATGTCAATATTGAACTTTTGTCTTGAATCTTTCGGATCTGAACATTCATGCCACAATAAAGAAAATTACATTGATAATTATGTTAGGTAGCATTCCACATCAAAAAATCTGTTTTTATCATTTACCTACTCGAGGACGAGCAGGAATTAAGCTTGGGGATGCTTGATACGTCTCTAACATATCTATAATTTTTTATTGTTCCATGCTATTATATTATCTGTTTTGGATGTTTAATGGGCTTTAATATACTGTTTTATATTATTTTTGGGACTAACCTATTAACCGGAGGCCCAGTGCCAGTTTCTGTTTTTTTGCCTATTTTAGAGTTTTGCAGAAAAGGAATACCAAACGGAGTCCAAACGGAATGAAACCTTCGCGATGATCTTTCTTGGACCGAAAGCAATCCAGAAGACTTGGAGTCGAAGTCTGGAACTCCACGAGGAAGCTACGAGGCAGGAGGGCGCGCCCAGGGGTTAGGCGCACCCCCACCCTCGCGGGCCCCTCGTAGCTCCACCGACGTACTTCTTTCGCCTATATATACTCTTACACCCTAGAAACATCAGGGGGAGTGATAATCCCCAAGTGCAGGAATCATCGCAGCAATTCCCAAAGGTGGAAGTGATAAGTATGTAGTGTCGAACCCACAAGGAGCTAAAGGTAAGATCAATATTCTCTCAAGTCCTATCTGCCACTGATACGACTATACATACACCGAACGTTTGCTTCCAACTAGAAACGAGAAATAATACTACATTGTGGGTATGAAGAGGATAACTTTGCATGGTATCGGAGAGCTAAAATATAAAAGTAGGTGCTGTTATCATAAAGTTAGAATATATTACTAAATATTATAAATAGCGAGTGTGGAATAATGATGGGTCGGTGTGCGGAATTATCCTAGGCAATTGTTAACAAGACCGGTAGTCGTCATTGCAATTTCATATGAGGGAGAGGCATAAGCTAACATACTTTCTCTTCTTGGATCATATGCACTTACGATTGGAACTCTAGCAAGCATCCGCAACTACTAAAGATCATTAAGGTAAAACCCAACCATAGCATTAAAGCATCAAGTCCCCTTTATCCCATACGCCACAACCCCCTTACTCGGGTTTATGCTTCTGTCACTCAAGCAACCCACTATAAGCGAATCATGAACGTATTGCAACACCCTACAGCGGGAATCCCTCACGCTTGCGCGACACGGAGGGCACGATAGGACAGCACCAAAATAAAACATACAACTCGTACCAATCTAGATCATCAATCAACCCAAAGACAAAGGATATCTACTCAAAACATCATAGGATGGCAACACATCATTGGATAATAATATGTGGCATAAAGCACCATGTTCAAGTACGGATTACTGCGGGGTGCGGGAGAGTGGACCGCGTAAAATAGATGAGGATGGTGATGATGATGGTGATGTTGATGAAGACAATCACCGCGGCGATGATTCCCCTCCCGATGGCACTCTGGTGCCACCAAGAGAGAGGAGGAGAGGTTCCCCCCTTGTGCTTCCTCCTCCATGGCCTCCCCCTAGATGGGGAGAGGTTCTCCCTCTGGTCCTTGGCTTTCCTGGCGATGATGGCCCCTCTGGGATCCTCCTCCATGGCCTCCGGTGATGATGGCCCCCTCCGGCAGGGTGCCAGAGAGGGCCTAGATTGATTTCTCGTGGCTACAGAGGCTTGCGGTGGCGAAACTTCCGATCTAGGTTATTTTATGAAGGTTTCTATATTTATAGGAGAGGATGGCATCGAGAACAAGTCAGGGGGGTCCCCGAGGCGGCCATGAGATAGGGGGCGCGCCCTAGGGGGTGGGCGCACCCCCCACCCTTGTGGGGCCCACGGGACTCTCCACCGATAGATTTTTGTTCCAGTATTTTTTATATTTTCTAGAAAAATTCTCCGTTGATTTTCATCGCATTTCGAGAACTTTTATTTCTGCACAAAAACAACACCATGGCAGTTCTACTGAAAACAGCGTCAGTCTGGGTTAGTTCTAATCAAATCATATAAAACTATTGTAAACATGGTATGAATACTGCATAAATTATAGATACGTTGGGGATGTATCACGGAGCCACGAAACCACTTTTCCACCGCCGCAACCTTCTGTACCCGTGAGATCCCATCTTGGGGCCTTTTTCGGCGATCTGCCGGAGGGGGAATCGATCATGGAGGGCTTCTACATCAACACCATTGCCTCTTCGATGAAGCGTGAGTAGTTTACCACAGACCTTCGGGTCCATAGGTATTAGCTAGATGGCTTCTTCTCTCTCTTTGATTCTCAATACAAAGTTCTCCTCGTTCTTCTTGGAGATCTATTCGATGTAATTCTTTTTGTGGTGTGTTTGTCGAGATCCGATGAATTGTGGGTTTATGATGAAGATTATCTATGAACAATATTTGAATCTCCTCTGAATTCTTTTATGTATGATTTGTTATCTTTGCAAGTCTCTTCGAATTATCAGTTTGGTTTGGCCTACTAGATTGATCTTTCTTGCAATGGGAGAAGTGCTTAGCTTTGGGTTCAATCTTGCGGTGTCCTTTCCCAGTGACAACAGGGGCAACAAGGCACGTATTGTATTGTTGCCATCGAGGATAAAAAGATGGGGTTTATATCATATTGCTTGGGTTTATCCCTCTACATCATGTCATCTTGCTTAATGCGTTACTCCATTCTTATGAACTTAATACTCTAGATGCATGTTGGATAGCGGTCGATGTGTGGAGTAATAGTAGTAGATGCAGAATCATTTCAGTCTACTTGATACGGACGTGATGCCTACATTCATGATCATTGCCTTAGATATCTTCATAACTATGCGCTTTTCTATCAGTTGCTCGGCAGTAATTTGTTCACCCACCGTAATACATGCTACCTTGAGAGAAGCCACTAGTGAAACCTATGGCCCCTGGGTCTCTTTCCTATTATATTACATCTCTTTTATTTACGTCGCATCTCGTTTACTATTTTGCAATCTTTACATTCCAATCTATACAACAAAAATACCAAAAATATTTACTTTACTATCTCTATTAGATCTCACTTTTGCGAGTGACCGTGAAGGGATTGACAACCCCTTTATCGCGTTGGTTGCAAGGTTCTTGATTGTTTGTGCAGGTACTAGGTGACTTGTGCGTTGTCTCCTACTGGATTGATACCTTGGTTCTCAAAACTGAGGGAAATACTTATGCTATTTTGCTGCATCACCCTTTCCTCTTCAAGGGAAAACCAACGCATGCTCAAGAGGTAGCACTCCACCATTCAATATAAATACGTATCCGGTTTGTGACTTAGAGTCATCTGGATCAGTGTCAAAGCTTGCATCGACGTAACCATTTACGATGAGCTCTCTGTCACCTCCATAAACGAGAAACATATCCTTAGTCCTTTTCAGGTATTTCAGGATGTTCTTGACCGCTGTCCAGTGATCCACTCCTGGATTACTTTGTTACCTCCTTGCTAAAATTATAGCAAGGCACACATCAGGTCTAGTACACAACATTGCATACATGATAGAACCTATGGCTAAAGCATAGGGAATGACTTTCATTTTTTCTCTATCTTCTGAAGTGGTCGGGCATTGAGTCTGACTCAACTTCACACCTTGTAACACAGGCAAGAACCCTTTCTTTGACTGATCCATTTTGAACTTCTTCAAAACTTTATCAAGGTATGTGCTTTGTGAAAGTCCAGTTAAGCGTCTTGATCTATCTCTATAGATCTTGATGCCCAATATATATGCAGCTTCACCGAGGTCTTTCATTGAAAAATTCTTATTCAAGTATCCTTTTATGCTATCCAGAAATTCTGTATTATTTCCAATCAATAATATGTCATCCACATAAAATATTAGAAAGAGAAAAGTATGTTTTTGGTCCCTCAAGTTCCGACAAAGTATAGACTTGGTCCCTCAAATTTTTTTGGTATACATTTGGTCCCTCAAGTCTCAAAACTGGATAAGTTTGGTCCTAAACCAAATTTTGAGCACGTTGACCGGTTTTGACCGCAACAAAACCGCCCGATGAACAGTAAATTCGACAAAAATAAATAAAAAAAAATCAAGAAAATTAGAAATTTTTTGGGGTCGAACATGCTTGCGTACGCAAGATGTGAACAAAATTTCGTTCTCTTTCGGCACTCAAGGAGCGCGTGGTAAAAAACAAAAAAATCTGCCTGATGAATAGTAAATTCAAAAAAATCAAAACAAAATCAAAAAAATCTGAAATTGTTTGGGGTCCAATATGCTTACATGCGCAAGGTCCGACCAAAATTTTGTCATGAAATGACATCGGACGGGCTCTAGCAAAAAGAAACAATTTTGGCTATTTTTTTGTGAGCAAAATTTTGTTTTATTTTTCACCAGCTCCTAGAGTGTCGAAAGAGCATGAAAAGTTGGTCGCACCTTGCGCATGTAAGCATATTGAATCCCAAAAAAAATTAGATTTTTTTGAAGTTTTTTTTTCAAATTTACTGTTCATCGGGCGGTTTTGTGGCAGTCAAAACCGGTCAACGTGCTCAAAATCTGGTTTAGGACCAAACTTATCTGGTTTTGAGACTTGAAGGACCAAATGTATGCGAAAAAATCTTGAGGGACCAATTCTATACTTTGTGGGAACTTGAGGGACCAAAAACATACTTTTCTCTATTAGAAATGCTACAAAGCTCCCACTCACTTTCTTGTAAATAAAGGCTTCTCCAAAAGTCTGTATAAAACCATATGCTTTGATCACACTATCAAAGCATATATTCCAACTCCGAGAGGCTTGCACCAGTCCATAAATGGATCGCTGGAACTTGCACACTTTGTTAGCACCTTTAGGATCGACAAAACCTTCTGGTTGCATCATATACAACTCTTCTTTAAGATATCCATTAAGGAATGCAGTTTTGACATACATTTGCCAAATTTCATAATCATAAAATGCGGCAATTGCTAACATGATTCGGACAGACTTAAGCATCATGATGCCGAGCATCCTACGATCATCCCCATGTACACTCGAGCCTACGCCTTTGGACCTAAGGTGAACTCGCTCCTTTTCGAATCTTCCCTTTCCGCATGTAAGACATGGATGCTACTTCAAGCGCGGACCTTGTGCATACTCAGGTACACCCGAGGAGATCATGGAGAGCCCAAGGACCAAGGCCAAGTGTGCGCGGGACCGAAGGAAGGAGAAGGACGAAGAGCCAGCTGCTACAGGCCCCGGACATCCGGCCCCAACCCGGACATCCGGCCCGACGCCCGGAAATCCGGCGCCCATCACAGAACGCACCCGAAGCTGAAGCCTGTCAGCCCGGACATCCGGCCAGAGGCCCGGACATCCGGCTCTTCGTGAGCCGCCGGACATCCGGCCCCCAGCCCGGACATCTGGCACCTTCCTGTGCGCAGAGAACGGGCCAAGGGCCCATGTATCCCCCCTCTCAATTACCCCTTCGTGGGCTAACACTATATATAGACCCCACCTCCTCCTAGTTAGGGTTAGCATTGGTTTAGCTCATACTTGAGATAGAGCTTTGCTCATCCATAGGGATCTACTCCACGAGAGATACCGCGGCCCCTCTTCGGAGAAGATCTACGTTGGATTCAAGACCTCCTCACGGAGAAGACCCCCATCAAGACCTCCTCATGGAGAAGAACCGGTTACCCTTTGTATCATCCTTTGTTGATCATGGATCTTGTATCTCCTCTCGTGTTTCGAGGATCTAGCACATGTGTGACTATATCTTGTTGGTTTGAGTGATTCTCTCATGTTTTCCCTCGTGTTTCCACTCGTGGTCTTCGTGTTCCTCTTTGGGATCCGCTCCTTTCGTGAAAGATCGGCCATGTAGGGTTCCACCCTACATCATCTTGGATCAGAGCAAGGTTGATCACGATTTCGGAGCCTCCCCGTTGTGTTTTCTAGCCTAGTTTTGTTGATTTCGTCCTAAATTCGAAAATCCCCACCAAAAAATAGCCCCAAATTTTTTTGTGGTTTGTTGGTTTGATGATGTTTTGTTGATTTTGACCCATGGATTTGCTTGGTTTCGAGTGGGTCTACCATTTCCCCCAATTTTCCCCACTTTCTATCCATGAAATCTCTCCAATTTTGCCCCCGAAATCATCAATTTCCGCCCCCAAAATCGAGTTCCTCGAGTTCATCCTTGGATTTGGAGCCCGAACATCCGGCCCGTAGCCCTGGACATCCGGCCCATGGCCCGGACATCCGGCTCCTGGAGCGCAATTTCGCGCGCGGTTCTGGACATCAGGTCCCGGCAATCCGGCCCGAGCCCCGGATGTCCGGCCCCTGGCATTTCAGCCTTCGGTGTTTCACCGTTTTGACCATAACTAATTCATCCGGAGTCTGTTTTTGACATTCTTTAGCTCGTTTTGAAGCTATTGACATCCCCCATCCCACAAAAATACTACCAACACCATTTGACTCCATCAAATTTTTGGAACTTTGGCATCTTTGCCTGGGGCTTCCACCATATCATCCGCATAACCACCACCGACTTCCGCAACCTAACCCATTTTGTTCCCCATTTCGTTTGTGGTTGTTTGAGTTGTGATTTGAGTCTCCTAAGGTGTTTCGGCTACTTAGGAACGGTTGCTTCTTCATCAACCACCACCATAAGTTCCGCATAGGCTTACCCACCATACACTTCCACCATCCCAACTATAACCCAATTTTGTTTGTGTTGTGAGTTGCGTCTCCTAAGGTGTTTCGGCTACTTAGGGACCGTGCTTCCAACTCCGACACCGTGTATAGTCCACCACCTTACACTCAACTTCCGCATTGCATCTCCAAACCCCACCATTGCATTTCCGCAATCCCTTTGAGTTTCCGCAAAACTACCACCGCATTCCCGCTACCACCATTTGACATTTGACTTTGAGATTTTGAGTTCGCGGTTTTTCTGTTTCCTAAGGTGTTTCGGCTACTTAGGGACGAGTCTCCATCATCTTGGTATCTCCATCAAGATCACTGCAACTCATCATCGCCTCGAGGTCATCATCGACTTTGACCACTTCACCATCATCCGTCCTTGGCGTCCAAACGAGAAACCCTCGACGGTAACCTCCATATCATCTTGGTATCGTGGTATCCCTCCATTGTATATTCCCTTGCAATTGCATTGATAACCCCTAGCCCATTTTGCGTCACTTTCCTATCGAGACTAGCCATTTGAGTATTGCCGGCAACGTTACTTGTGCACATTAGTGATCTACACCTCCCATTGCATACATACCATCTCATCTTGGTATCATATCATATCTTGTGTCACAAGATTGTTCCCGCATATACACAATTGCTATCTTGGTTTGTGCATTTTGCGTAGTGACCATACATAAAAAAACAATAAGCTTTTAAGCGAAAGAGAAAGAGCAAAGAAGCTTGTAAGCAAGTGCCATAGCATCATACCACATTGCATATAAGATTGTCATATCCGATCATCTTGGATCATCTTGAGAGAAACACTGGGAACCATACATACATAGCATACTTGGGATAGAAAGTTGATATATCTTTGCATCTTATAGGTTGTGCACAAGTGTCGTATCCGCCTTTTGAGCAATCATGCTAGCATCTCTCTTGAGTTGTGCAACACGAGCATTTTCCATGGACTCCACATTTTGTGCTCATTCCTTGGTTGCACAACCCCATTTATCTATCCGTGTGTGTGTTTCTGTGTGCCATTCATTACTATTGGTCTACTTGTTTCACTTGCGAATTTGTGAATCTCTTTCAACATTACTGACTCTTGCTAACATTTTGCATCAAATTTTTATGCCACTATCCTCACCGAGCTCCACTATAAGCCTTATTTGTGTAGGTGTGAGAAATTGACAAGATCGGTACCAATTGTGCTATTTCCTTGTTACATCATTGAGTGATCATTGATCCATTTTCAACATCGGTCAAGGTACATTTGGTATAGTTCTTCTCTTTCTCCCACTCATATTTGCTCGAGTCTTGTGATGGATAGGCAAGGCATTTCATCTCCGGTCTTCGACAACAACGACGGCGTGAACAACTACATCACCAAAGCGTCCATCTTCGATCTACAACGACAAATGCAAGGCGCACAATCAAGATTGCAAGAGCGCATCGACAACCTCACCATCGACATAGGACACTCCGAGCTACGTACAAGAGACTACTTCGACAATAAGCTGTCCGCACAAAAGAAGGAGAATGATGCAAGGATGGAGGAGATTCGGGCTTTGGTCAAGTCTACTTCCCCTTCGTCATCTTCAAGGCGGCGGCGAGCAAGTCGATCATCTTCTGAGCGCCCTAGCGATGCGAGTGCAATTCGTCCACGTCCACACCTACATGGTGACCATCATCATGTTCGTGATCCACATCGTCATGAAGAGCAAGTCACCTCCAAGCAACATGTGCACGACGATGACGTACGACATCTACATCGAGCTCAAGTACGACAACGACACCATCAACATGAAGATGCTCGAGATGCGCCTACCTACAAGTCCCAACAAGCTCTACATCAAGCTACGTCCAAGCTTCATGAGCATAAGAGAAGACCGCGAGACGAGCACTACCAAAATGGATCTACGGCTACACCAACCACTTTGGCATCTTCGCCAAGTGTTCTCAAGGCATCTTCGCCTTTGGACTTACGGCATCTTCGCCTATTTCCCATGAGTTCGCCTACATCGACATCTTCAACAACAAGGAGACCAACTACGAGCGAGGGCGACACTTCCATCTTTGGAAGCCCCCCAAGGAAGATGGCCCAGCATGGGAATTTCCCCTCGGTCATGGAGACGAGCTACGAGGTGCCACATCATATGGGCCACCGACAACAAGACGGTCGAGCTAGGGACATCCCCTTCGACCATGGTGGCAAGCGCGAACCTCTTCAACAACATGAAGACGGCACCCATATTGGACTCATACTCCGAGTCAAGCTACGAGACCACACATGGAGACATTTGCACCAACATCTCTCCGACACCCACATATGACGAGATGCCCCAATTGCCATGTGAGGAGAGCCACCCCACCATGAGTGATATGAGTGACTCCACCATATGTGACATTGAGAGCATTTATTATGAGAGGATGAGTGTGACCACCACTAGCCCCACACATGATAGCATGCCACACATCCTATGGGAGTTTGAGAGCCATTTGAGTGACTCCACCAACCATATGAGTGAGAACATCCTTGAGGGAGTGAGTGAGACACAACACTTAGTGAGTGAGATAGTTGACACGGCACGTGAGGCCACTATGATTTCTAACAACTTAACCTCTACTCCGAGTGTGTTTTCTTTGGTGCTAGGTCCCCTACATGACGACATGCCTATCCTCGATGAGTCCATACCTCCAATGGAGATGACGATGGCCATGGTGGAAGATGATGCACCCCCCCCCCACATGGATCCATCAAGATGAAGATGACCACGACTTGGTCTTCAACACCTCACCTACGACACATGAGCGATGGTCCAAAGGTACCATAGGTGATGGTGCTTCTCTTGTCCCACTAGTGGATTATCTTACCAATGATTGCTCGCATGATGATGACACACCTATTCCAATGCTTCATGCTAGTGCAACTTCTTCATGTCATGACATACCAATTTGTGATGAATATGATGACGAGCATGTTGAGTTGCCTAGTTGTGATGCTATGCTCCATAGGATATCATGTGAAAATTCTATTGGTCACTTCATGTTTGACAATCCATTGAACTTGTCATATGCTATGAGTGAGATCTCCCATATAGCATCATTTCAATCTCAACATAGTAACTATGCATGCCCCATTAAAATAAATCCCATTTTCACTTATGGCATAGATGACGAGATGATGGTCATTGGCTTTTGTTTCTCATGTGATGATATTGCTATGCTTTCCTTACATGATTTGCACAATTCATCTACTATACCATGCCATGATCACATTGTTCCAAATATGCTTTGTTTTGGATGTTGTCTATATTCTCCATGTGATGATTCTACAAATGCTCATGAGGAGACCCCCATAGTTTCCTCATACATATTAGGAGATCTTGATGCATTCCATATTTTGCATGATTCCCATAATTTCTTGCACCATATGCATTCCATGAATAACAATGCTCTACATATTTCTCATGATGCATTACACAATTTGAGTCTCCATTATGCTATACATAACAAGAAACCTCTCATGATGGATGACATGTTTCTATATCACGCATCTCATTTATTTGAGCATTCGCTATTTTGTGCTAACCAACACATGCACGTGCGCATCATGATGGATGATGTGTACATATACCACGCACAGACAATTTTCCCTTTGCCTTTGTTTTGTGTAGGTACTCATGTATACTCGTCAACCTCTCAATCCCAAGAGTTGACGAAACGAGCTCTTGAGAGCAACAACGATTTGGGATCCCGTGCATTATCCTCACCACCGTTCCCTTCGCGCAAGGACTAACCTCTTCTACTTGTATCTCACACGGCTATGGGCTATTTACCACTTGTCACCTTATGCCCATTCTATCGTGTTCACTTTGCATGTTATGCTTGCTTATATGCCTTTGGCATGCAATTGTGACCCTTGCTTGCACTTACCCATGATTCACCATTATGCTACTCCTATGTGTATTTGCATGCTTGGTGGAGATACTTGTTGCTATTACCATGCTTTCCTTGTGCCACATGCTATTGTTGATTGTTGTGTTGGGAGAGTCATGATGTCCCATTGCTATTTCCATATGGCCTCTCGCCAATACATTGATGATATTTTTCTCATATTTTGCTTTCATGCTTGTGATATGTCATGTGCATTATTCATGACCAATATTTGCACACATGACATGCTTGCCATGATTCCTCCTAGCACGTTGCATCTTCGCACTACTAGCTTGCTTGAGTTGATCACTATGATTGATTGCTTTGTCGCATCACCCATGTTCCATTATTACTCGCTTTCTTGGGTTGATGACATATATGCTCATGCCTCTCACATGATATATCTTGATCCTTGTCTCTTGTCTCCATTAGTTGCACCTCTCATATGCCATTATAGTGAGTGCACCCATGCTATGCTTATCTATCTTGGAGAATTGGACATATTACTTGTGATGCATGCTTGCTTGTTTAAGCCTATTGTCTTTGGTTGTAGTTGCATCATGTGCTTTCATACCATACCACACCTTGTCCTTTCTTATGATAAGAATGATGAGAACACTTGTTGGGTATCTCACCACTCGAATGATAGGTGCTACATTTGCACTAACCTCATTTGTTTTTCCGAGTGTTTGTCATGTTCTTTCGTTTTGAAGGATTCACAAGGCATTTCCATCACGAGACATATTGGGCATGTGAAGGCAGACACGATGTGCAACACCAACATTTTCGAGAACCTACTAAAGGTGAACTCTTTCCCTTTGAGCCATTCTCAAATACGCAAATTGGATGGGTCATTCTTTCATTGTTGCCTCTTTCTTGTTGTCTACATGATACATCTATTGGATGGAGGACCAACATTGGAGATGGACCCTATGGACCTTCAAGTTGAGGAGTACTCGGACTTAGTGGATGCACCACCGGACCAACACTACTACCATGACATCGAGCTATGGTATAACACCACCCATAACAAATTTGCATCTTATGCATGGATTGACTCAGATTATGATTGCCTTGTTGCATCTTGTATTACCTTGTCATCCATGATATATGAGCTTGCGCACTTCCTTAGAAAATTTGTTGTGATCTTTCTTGATGGCATATTCATACATCATGATCATATTGCCTACCATCAATTGCATGATAACATAATCATATTGAGCATCCATTGCCATATTCATGCTATTGATAAACCATCTCACTATGACATCATTTTGCACCGTGGTTGCATTGATCATATTCACAACACATTTGTGTGCACAATGAATGCTTTTTCTCCCATGAACGCTTTGCATATCATCTTGATAAGCTTCATGCGCTTTGCCATGAATAATCTTGCTGCACGGACTCATTCTTACATGATGGACACCTTGTGTGCGCTAACCATTGTATTTCCAAGTGTCATTTGTGTTTGCTCTTTTTGCATGTGTACCACTCCGGAGACACCTTGGAGTACTTGGATTGCGCCATGTCTTCCACTTCGTCCAACTACAAGTCCATCCACGACAACCGTTTCCATGGTGATGAGGTTTTTGATCCGAGGTCGGATCTTTCCCAAGGGAGGGGAGATGATGCGGAGCATCCTACGATCATCCCCATGTACACTCGAGCCTACGCCATTGGACCTAAGGTGAACTTGCTACTTTCTGAATCCTCCCTTTCCGCATGTCAGACATGGATGCTACTTCAAGCGCGGACCTTGTGCATACTCAGGTACACCCGAGGAGATCATGGAGAGCCCAAGGACCAAGTCCAAGTGTGCGCGGGGCCGAAGGAAGGAGAAGGAAGAAGAGCCAGCTGCTACAGGCCCCGGACATCCGGCCCCAGCCCGGACATCTGGCCCGATGCCCGGAAATCCGGCATCCATCACAGAACGCACCCGAAGCTGAACCTCGTCAGCCCGGACATCCGGCTCTTCGTGAGCCGCCGGACATCCGGCCCCCAGCCTGGACATCCGGCACCTGCCTGTGCGCAGAGAACGGGCCAAGGGCCCATGTATCCCCCCCTCTCACTTACCCCTTCGTGGGCTAACACTATATATAGACCCCCACCTCCTCCTGGTTAGGGTTAGCATTGGTTTAGCTCATACTTGAGATAGAGCTTTGCTCATCCATACGGATCTAGTCCACGAGAGAGATCGCGGCCCCTCTTCGGAGAAGATCCACGTTGGATTCAAGACCTCCTCACGGAGAAGACCCCCATTAAGACCTCCTCATGGAGAAGAACCGGTTACCCTTTGTATCGTCCTTTGTTGATCGTGGATCTTGTATCTCCTCTCGTGTTTCGAGGATCTAGCACATGTGTGACTATATCTTATTGGTTTGAGTGATTCTCTCATGTTTTCCCTCGTGTTTCCCCTCGTGTTCTTCGTGTTCCTCTTTGTGATCCGCTCCTTTCGTGAAAGATCGGCCATCTAGGGTTCCACCGTACATCACATCACTACGGGTGAGAAGGTCTCATCCTAGTCAACTCCTTGAACTTATCAAAAACCTTTCGCAACAAGTCGAGCTTTGTAGACAGTAACATTACCGTCAGCGTCAGTCTTGTTCTTGAAGATCCATTTATTCTCTATGGCTTGCCGATCATCGGGCAAGTCAACCAAAGTCCACACTTTGTTCTCATACATGGATCCCATCTCAGATTTCATGGCTTCAAGCCATTTCGCGGAATCTGGGCTCATCATCACTTCCTCATAGTTCGTAGGTTCGTCATGGTCAAGTAACATGACCTCCAAAACAGGATTACTGTACCACTCTAGTGTGAACCGTACTCTGGTTGACCTACGAGGTTCGGTAGTAACTTGATCTGAAGTTTCGTGATCATCATCATTAGCTTCCTCACTAATTGGTGTAGGAATCACTGGAACTGATTTATGTGATGAACTACTTTCCAATTCGGGAGAAGTTACAATTACCTCATCAAGTTCTACTTTCCTCCCACTCACTTCTTTTGAGAGAAACTGTAGCAATCCGACCTCAAACGATCGAATCTCTGTGCATAAATGTCATCCTTGGATCGGTAATGCTGACACACACAGTACTTGATGGATTTATAACAGAGTGCAATCACACACTTATTACATCGAATGTCTCAAAAGAGAGCTTATTACAATAATATGGCTTAAGGCCATCTAAATAAGATAACTGAGGAAGCATCGAAGGTAAATGAGTCCATCAACTCCAACGGCATAGCTGAGTGCACGACAATGACCTAGCGCACCTTACTCTTCATCCGAAAAGTCTGCAACGTAATACGTTGCAGCCCGAAAACGGGTCAGCACATAGAATATGCTGGCAAAATAACACTGTAGAGCAATGAACAGGTAATAGCTATAACTATATGCATATATGGCTAGTGGAGGCTCTACGGTTATCATGTTTTTGCGAAAAGCCAATTTTTTCCTACAACAGAGGAATATATTTTGTTTAACTATCATGGTAGTTGATAAACATTGAGAAGGTTCCTCCAACTCAATCCAAATTAAACAGTATTAAGAACCCAACAAATTAATTTGGAGTGATGAGATCAAATCAATAATTCAAGAACCAGATACTCAAGATGTCCATAACCGGGGACACGGCTAACCATGATTAGTTTGTACACTCTGCAGAGGTTTGCGCACTTTTCCCTAGAAGTCTCGATCTCCTCCGTTTGATTTCTCGCACTACATGGTGTTTGAGAAACGAATGACCGAGACACAGTCTTTCAGAAACATTAACTCTTTACTCTGGTAGACAGTACCACCTACATCCCCTACATCTGCTAGTCTACCACTGAAAGAGGTCACGCAACATACTCAACTATGCCAGAGCCCATAATGGCTTGTGGCTGCACACGGAAGTTTCTAGCATGAATAATCTTATGATCCCTTTGAGCCTGGGTGGCGAACCATAGGATGATCACACGGGTACTCCGGGATATCCTAGGACAACACTGGATTCTCCAGGTGCCAGCAACCAATCCACCCAGATGTGTATTAAAGTAGCCACCTTAAGTTTAACCATTAATAATACTCTCAAACCCAAACAACGTCTACTAGCATAGCATAGCAGTATAAGCATAACGTAGAAGTAACTCCCAGGGTTTGATATAAAGGACAATAGGTTCTACCTCATCATCTACTTCCCAATACCCACATGTTATTAATCCTACTCATGCAATGTTTGGGGTTGAAACTAATGCATAAAAACTGGGTAATAAAGGGGTATGGTCAAAGTGTTACTTGCCTTGCTGACGATCCGCAAACCCTAGAGACTCGTAGTAGCACGCTTCGCACTCCGGAAATTCTATCGCAAACAAATAGTAGCATACATAAGAACTCAAACATATATGCAAGGGTAAAACTCAGATGAGAAAGTCCAAACTGAAAGTTCAACTAAAGAGCTTCAATTTGCAAAAAAATCAATCGAATCGGAGCTACGAAACCGAAACTATGATCAAAAGAAGTTCAAGTTCAAATCTACTTGAAATCAAATTTTAAATTGTCAAAATCATGTCCAAGTTGATTAACTAGATAGAGGGGTTCGATACGAAGATTTTGGCGTTGGTTTCACTGGATTTGGACGAACGGTTGCAAAACTGCGAGGGTTTGAAGATCAGGGGCTAATCTGTGATAGAAATAATCGTGGATAGGTCCCTGGCCGAAAAAAAGAAAAGAAAAAGACTAACGAACGAACGTTCGCTAACAGAACTAAACGAACGAACTTGTTCATTACAGAAACTAATCTCACGAACGTTCGCTAATTAACGAACAAAATAATAATAAAAAGATCTAACCTAAACTGACCTAAAAAATAAACCAGAAAAAACTGAACGGTTTTTATACCGTTTAACTGGAGAAAACCGGCGGCGAGATCCGGCGGGCGGCGGCGGGTCCTCGGCTTGCGCGAGGGGGCGGGAGGCCGACCCGGACTCCTCCTAGCCGGAGTCCGGCATCCGCATGGGAGGAAGAGGCGGCGGCACTCGGTTGGGCCGGCTGGGCTTCGGCCCAGTTCGGTCCGGAGAGTTTTTTTAATAAAAAAAATTCTGCCGAAAAACAAAAATCCTAAAAAAAATTCTAAAAATGCCAAACACAATTTTCACCATCTAAATAAAATATTTAGAAAAAATTGAACATTTTTCTGGCATAAAAATGCAATTCTGAAAAAATGCATATTTTTCTAATTCAAATAAAATCTCGAATAAAATCCAAATAAAATATTTATTTGATTTTAAAAATCTTTCCTCCAATATTTCTCTCTTTTTGAAGAAGTCATATTATCCTCTCTCTTTTATTTTAATATCAGAAATATTTCGGAGAGAAAAATTATTAAAACCAAAATGATCCTCTTTTCAAATTTGAGAAAAATTCAAATATCAAAATAAATGAAATCCCCAACTCTCTCCGTGGGTCCTTGAGTTGCTTAGGATTTCTAGGATCGCAAACAAAATGCAAATAAAATATGATATGCATATGATGACCTATGTATAACATCCAAATTAAAAATTTGGGATGTTACAGAAACTCCTTCTCTAGAAAGGATCCATTCTTAGCAACGAATATCTTGCCTTCGGATCTGTGATAGAAGGTGTAACATCCCAAAATTCTAAATTTTGGAATGTTATATTAAATAAATAGTTTTGATTGATTGCTTGATTATGGTGTGGTTGCTTGTGTGAATTTGAGTGAAATTTGAAACTTTTTGAAAGTTAAAGGAGAGGGAATAAAAGGACTTTCCCAAACTTTCATTTTGCATTCATGATATCCATGAATTCAAATTCATTTCATCACAAATGCTAGAGAGAAGATAACATGACTTCTTCCATCTAAATAAATGAAAAGGGTTTTTGAAAACATTTGAATTTCATTTGGAAATATTTCAAATTCAGAGACTTTAAGCAACTCAATGATTTTCATGAGAGCAGATAAAATGACTTCTTCAAATCGTATGAAATATGAGTTGGAAGTTTCAAAGAACCAAATTTAAAGGCCCGTTGAAATTATTTGGTTTTATCGAATTATTTTTATCCAAAAATAAAATATATGGAAATTAGGGTAAAATGATTCCCTACAATAGAAAAAAATGGAGAAAAGGAAATTTGAAACTATTTTGGTATTTTAAAATAATTTTATTTGAAATTTTAGTGCAACACTAAAATTGTTTGAATTTTTTATTTTTGTGAAAACTTTATTTAAGTTTGTAAAATATTTCATGTTGTAGGAATTGTTTTTTCTGAAAATTGTGATATATTATATGACTACATATTTTTCTTCACTTGTGATTTTGTTTTATTTTCTCGTCTGTGCTTTAAAAAAAGGCCGAAACCCTCTGCCCCACCTTACCAAGCCGGCCCACTTACCTCGCCGCGCCAGCCTCCCGCGAAACGCCTCCGCCCCGGTCGCCGCTTCCTCTCGCTCCTGCCCGCACCCACTGACGGGTGAACCCGCATGTCATCCCTCTCCTCTGTCTCTTTCTTTCGTGTTCATCACGTACACAGAGCCCTGATCCCAAATCCCCCCTCGATTCGATCTATGTTTTTCCCCTCCCACACGACAAGCTCCCTATAAATAATCCTCTCCTCCTCCTCGTCCGATTTTCGCAAAATTCACGATCTCCCGTGGTCGTTTCACCCCGATCTGATCTCGCCGGAATCCGCCTCAGCCACCGCACCATTGCCGCCCTCCCCTTCCACTCCAACCACCCTGGCCACTGCCACCGCCACCATCATCTTCGCTATCATCTACTGCACCATCCCGGCGACTACCCCGAGCTCGCTAACGCCCGGAACGCCGTCCTCGACCATACTCGAGCGCCGCCGTCGCCATTGCCTCGCCCCACTCCGTTCTAATGACCCCAAGCTCCACCACGACCGCCCCTGAGGCTCCCTCGATGTTCTGCACCCTCTGGTGTCTTCGCCTGAGTCCAAGGACCGCCAGGGGAGCCACCACCACCGACGCCTGACGCTGTCGCGGTCGTCTTCCCCATCTCCGGCCTCGCAACCGCCGAGGTGAGCTCCACTCCTCCTCCCCACCGTCCGATCGTAATCTAATGGCTTAGATTAGATCCATGAATAGATAGGTTTTATTTTGGTTTAGATCGGTTTTAGTTTACGGTTTATACTCGGTTTAAATCTGGCCGGTTCACCAGTTTTCTTTTTAGGGTTCGGTTTTCGTTTAAAAACCCGGTTTATTATTTTTGTTTAGTTACTTAGCGAATGTTTGTTCATTAAGCTTCTGTAGCGAACGTATTCATTAGATTAGGATATGTAGTGAACGTTCGTTCGTTAGATTTATTCGTTTTCTTTTTAGTTTCTGCCAGGGACCTATCCGTAGTTTTATTTTTTACAGATTAGCCCCTAGTTTTCAAACGATCACTACTTTTTACTCGTTCATCCAAATTAGATAAAACCAATGCCTACATCTTCGTATTGATCCCCTCTATCCAGTAAAACAACTTAAACATATTATTGAAAGTTTAAAATTTGATTTCAAACAGATTTGAATTTGAACTTGTTTTGTTCATAACTCGAGTTGTATAACTCCGATTTAATTGGTTCTTTTTGCTCATTAAAACTCTTGACCCAAACTTTCTGATAAGACCAAATCCACCCAATTTTGGTACCGTCAGAAATTGTTTTCTATTGCAAGAGTTGTTTGATTGTTTTCGAAGTTTTCCGAGACCTTTTCTTTGTTTCTTTTGCATGAGTGCTTATGTATGCAATTGCTTGCTCATGACAGATTGACTGGAGTGTGACGAGTAGAACTATCAGGAGTTATGAGTGTGAATCATCTTCATCAACAGTACAAGGCAAGTTCACACTTTGATCATGTCCCTTTACTACCCAGTTTTTATGCATTAGTTTCAATCCTCAAACACTGCATGGTTAGGATTTGATAACATGTGGGTATAGGGAAGTAGTTGATGAGGTAGAACCAATTGTCCTTTATTCAAACCTTGGGAGTTACTACGTTATGCTTATAATGCTATGCTATGCTCGTAGACGTGGTTTGGTTTGAGTGATTCATGGCAGATGTGAGCATTACTATGAAATAAGGGATTACTTAAGGTGGCTACTTTAATACACATCTGGGTGGATTGTTTGTGGGCACCTGGGGAATCCAGTGTTGTCCAAGGACATCCCGGGGAACACGTGTGATCATCCTATGTTTCGCCACCCAGGCTCAAAGGGATCATAAGATTATTCATGCCAGAAACTCCCGTGTGCAGCCACAAGCCATTATGGGCTCTGGCATAGTTGAGTATGTTGTGTGACCTCTTTCAGTGGTAGACTAGTAGATGTAGGGGATGTAGGTGGTACGGTCTACCCATCGAAAGAGTTAATGCTTCGGAAAGACTGTGTCTCGGTCATCCGTTTCTCAAACATCATGTAGTGCGAGAAATTCAACGGAGGAGATCGAGCCTTGTGGGGAAAAGTGCGCAAACCTCTGCAGAGTGTACAAACTAATCATGATTAGTCGTGTCCCCAGTTATGGACATCTTGAGTACTGGTACTTGAATTATTGATTTGATCTCAACACTTTACTTAATTAATTTGTTTGGGTAAATGATTATTATTTTGGGATTGAGATGGAGTTTCCATTCTTAGTGTTTTTCAACAAATTTTGTAGTTAAATAAAATATATTCCTTTGTTGTAGGGAAAATTAGCTTTATGCAAAAACTAAACCTAGAGCCTCCACCAACCAAATATGCATGTAGTGATAGCCATTATTCAGCATTGCTCTACAGTGTGAAATTGCCCGTACATTAAATGTACTGACCTATATGGCTGCAACGTCTCATGTTGCAGGAATTCTTACGATGAGTAAGTGATACGTTAGGGTTATGATGTCTACACTCAACTTTGCCATTGGTGTTGATGGGAATCCACAACCTTGTTGTTACTTCCGCTGTTTGGACTGAGGTAATAGTATTTATGTTATTTTATACATGTGACTTGCCTCCGTTATAAATCCTCGAGTACTATGTGTGTTAGCATCCCGATCCAGGGATGACACTTAAGCACAAAGACTTCGATCCATTGGGATCGGGTCGCTACAAAAGTTGTACCCAACAGTCTCATTTGGGTATCCTATGAAGATACATTTCTCCTATTTGGGTTCGAGCTTATCAGGTTGACGCTTTTTCACATAAGCATTGCAGCCCCAAACTTTAAGAAACAACAGCTTAGGTTTCTTGCTAAACCACAGTTCATATGGTGTCGTCTCAACGGATTTAGATGGTGCCCTATTTAACGTGAATGCAGCCGTCTCTAAATCATAACCCCAAAACGATGGCGGTAAATAAGTAAGAGACATCATAGATCGCACCATATCTAATAAAGTACAGTTACGACGTTCAGACACACCATTACACTATGGTGTTCCAGGTGGCGTGAGTTGTGAAACTATTCCACATTGTTTCAAATGAAGACAAAACTCATAACTCAAATATTCACCTCCATGATCAGATCGTAGAAACTTTATTTTTTTGTTACGATGATTTTCCACTTCACTCTGAAATTCTTTGAACTTTTCAAATGTTTCAGACTTATGTTTCATCAAGTAGATATACCCATATCTGCTTAAATCATCTGTGAAGGTCAGAAAATAACGATACCCGCCGCGAGCCTCAACACTCATCGGACCGCATACATCAGTATGTATTATTTCCAATAAGTCAATTGCTCGCTCCATTGTTCTGAAGAACAGAGTCTTAGTCATCTTGCCCATGAGGCATGGTTCGCAAGCATCAAGTGATTCATAATCAAGTGATTCCAACAGTCCATCAGCATGGAGTTTCTTCATGCGCTTTACACCAATATGACCTAACGGCAGTGCCACAAATAAGTTGCACTATCATTATTAAGTTTGCATCTTTTGGCATCAATATTATGAATATGTGTATCACCACGGTCGAGATTCAACAAAAATAGGCCACTCATCAAGGGCGCATGACCATAAAAGATATTACTCATATAAATATAACAACCATTATTCTCTGATTTAAATGAATAACCGTCTCGCATCAAACAAGATCCAGATATAATGTTCATGCTTAACGCTGGCACCAAATAACAATTATTCAGGTCTAAAACTAATCCCGACGGTAGATCTAGAGGTAGCATGCCGACCGCGATCACATCGACTTTGGAACCATTTCCCACGCGCATCGTCACCTCGTCCTTAGCCAATCCTCGTTTAATCCGTAGCCCCTGTTTCGAGTTCCAAATATGAGCAACAGAACCAGTATCAAATACGCAGGCGCTACTATGAGCATTAGTAAGGTACACATCAATAACATGTATATCAAATATACCTTTCACTTTGCCATCCTTCTTATCCGCCAAATACTTGGGGCAGTTCAGCTTCCAGTGACCAGTCCCTTTGCAATAGAAGCACTCAGTCTCAGGCTTAGGTCCCGACTTGGGCTTCTTCACTTGAGCAGCGACTTGCTTGCCGTTCTTCTTGAAGTTCCCCTTCTTCCCTTTGCCCTTTTTCTTGAAACTAGTGGTCTTGTTAACCATCAACACTTGATGCTCCTTCTTGATTTCTACCTCCGCAACCTTTAGCATTGCGAAGAGCTCGGGAATTGTCTTATCCATCCCTTGCATGTTATAGTTCATCACGAAGCTTTTGTAGCTTGGTGGCAGTGATTCAAGAACTCTGTCAATGACACTATCATCAGGAAGATTAACTCCCAGCTGAGTCAAGTGGTTGTGGTACCCAGACATTCTGAGTATATGTTCACTGACAGAACTATTCTCCTCCTTTTTGCAGCTATAGAACTTATTGGAGACTTCATATCTCTCAATCCAGGCATTTGCTTGAAATATTAACTTCAACTCCTGGAACACCTCATATACTCCATGACGTTCAAAACGTCTTTGAAGTCCCGATTCTAAGCCGTAAAGCATGGCACACTGAACTATCGAGTAGTCATCAGCTTTGCTGTGCCAGACGGTCATAACGTCCGGAGTTGCTCCTACAGCGGGTCTTGCACCTAGCGGTGCTTCCAGGACGTAATTCTTCTGTGCACCAATGAGGATAATCCTCAAGTTACAGACCCAGTCCGTGTAGTTGCTACCATCATCTTTCAACTTAGCTTTCTTTAGGAACGCATTAAAATTCAAGGGAACGGTAGCACGGGCCATTGATCTACAACAACATAGACATGCAAATTGTGACACCCCCGATTCAATCGTACACTAATCATACACGCAAACATGTACGATCAAGATTAGGAACTCACGGGAAGATATCACAACACAACTCTAAAATTAAATAAGTCATACAAGCATCATAATACAAGCCAGGGGCCTCGAGGGCTCGAATACAAGTGCTCAATCATAGACGAGTCAGCGGAAGCAACAATATTTGAGTATAGACATAAGTTAAACAAGTTGCCATAAGATGGCTAGCACAAACTGGGATACAGATCGAAAGAGGCGCAGGCCTCCTGCATGGGATCCTCCTAAACTACTCCTGGTCGTCGGTGGCCTGAACGTAGTAGTAGGCACCCTCGGTGTAGTAGGGGAAGTCGTCAACGGTGGCGTCTGGCTCCTGGGCTCCAACATCTGGTTGCAACGTCCGAGAAGAAGAGGAAAAGGGGGGAAAGAGGGAGGAAAGCAACCGTGAGTACTCATCCAAAGTACTCGCAAGCAAGGATCTACACTACATATGCATGGGTATTTGTGCAAAGGGGCAATATCGGTGGACCGAACTGCAGAATGCCAGAATAAGAGGGGGATAGCTAGTCCTATCGAAGACTACGCTTCTGGTAGCCTCCATCTCGCAGCTTGTAGAAGAGAGTAGATGGTAAGTTCAACAAGTATCATCGCATAGCATAATCCTACCCGGCGATCCTCTCCTCATCGTCTTGTGAGAGAGCGATCACCGGGTTGTATCTGGCACTTGAAAGGGTGTGTTTTATTAAGTATCCAGTTCTAGTTGTCATAAGGTCAAGGTACAACTCCGGGTCATCCTTTTACCGAGGGACACGGCTATTCGAATAGATAAACTTCTCTGCAGGGGTGCACCACATAACCCAACACGCTCGGTCCCTCTGGCCGGACACACTTTCCTGGGTCATGCCCGACCTCGGAAGATCAACACGTCGCATCCCTACCTAGGCACAACAGAGAGGTCAGCACACCGGTCTAAATCCAATGCGCGTAGGGGTCTGGTCCCATTCCTCATGGCACCCGCCGGGTTCGGGTGTGGGTAATACGCGCCCAAACCCTTACCCGTCTCAACATTTTTAGCCCATACCCATACCCTTACCCGCACCGCGGGTATAAAATTGTTCCCATACCCGTACCCGGCCGGGTACGGGTAATACCCGCGGGTAAAAATACCCCACTCTGTCACCTCACCCAATTGACATTTCAGCAAGTATATTGGAGCGTTTCATCACATATATACAACATTTCATCAATTCAACATGCATATTTCATCATTTCAGCAACATATATACCACAAGTCAACATTTCAGCAACATATAACCCATTTTCAACTCATATAAACAACATTCCAGCACATATTTCAGCATTGCAACACTTATATGCATCATTCCAGGACATATAAACAGCATTCCAGCTCACATTTCATCATTTCAGCACTTATATACAGCATTACAACACATATAATCAGCATTACAGCACATCTAAACAGCATTTTAGCACATATAGATAGTATTTCAGCCATAGACATAACACATTTCGGCCATAGATAGGACACAAATAGGTTATAGGTTCGACAAGCAAATATGTTCGAAAGAGGCGCAGGCCTCCTGCATGGGTTTGAGACAAATAGGTTCAAGTTCAACGCACAAATAGGTTCAAGTTCGACACATAGTCATCATATCAACTTGAACATCTCCTACATGACACAAAATCCAATTGCGTAGATTGATCTTCTCTTCACTTCATCTTCATGAGCCTTGACATCTCACTCAAAGCGCCAAATCCTAGTTTGAGACATATGCAAGAAAGACATGAGAACTTGAATTGTGGAGAGTTATATATTTCTAAGACATAAATAAGAAAGGTATGTGTGCACTTCTTATGTACCTGCATCCCTTCTTGGATGTCTTGAAGGCAAGTCCAAAAGCTAGCCTCTGCTGTGTTAGCATCTACAAAAGTAAACAATTGTCAACAATCTGAAAACAAGAGAAAATATTAATAGAAAACACTATTTGCTCACCTTTGAACTTGTTTCTAAGCCAATCTTGTGAGCACATTAAAACCTCAACCATATGTGGTGTCAATCGGCTTCTATGGTCATTGAGCTTTCTGCCACTTGTAGAAAAGGCTGATTCTGAAGCAACCGTTGTAACAGGAATAGAAAATATGTCCCTTGCAACTTTCCTTAAGGTTGGATACCTAGTTCCAGCCACTTTCCACCAATCCAACGCGTTGAACTTCTCGACGTAAGGCACTAATCCATCATTCAAGTACTGATCTATTTCACCTTGAAGTCTAGCTGTTGCAGGCATTTGTTGAGCTACAATGTTTTGGAAGACACTCATGATTGCAGGAGCTTTCATTGTAGAAATCATAGATTCTTCATCCGGTGTATATGCCTCATTTTCCACTTCATATTCTTCCAATAATAAGCGTAGACTAGCAACTATGTCCTCAACTTTTTCAATGTATTCATAAGAAGATGGCTCAATGCCATGGAGCATGGCAAAGCAAGCTACCAACATTTGCTTCTTGTATCGAGGATCAAGAATTATAGCTATAGCCATTAGACCTTGGATGTCGCTCCAATACTTATCAAATTTTTCAGTCGTGCTTTTTTCATTTCTTTGATAGTGTTGTTGCTAGATGCTTCCCACTGCCTCATTTTAATTTTAATTTCACATACCTTAGGAAAGTACACATTGGCAGTCACATAATCAGTTCCAGAAAATAGCTCGGTTATTTCATAGAACAACCTAAGCCTCTCTACAATATCTACAGCGAAATCCCATTCTTCTGAACTAGGCAGCCACTCATATTACAGAGGGCCTCCTCGACGTCCTCTGGACCGCTCTACATCCGTGCCGAAGTTGAGGCTGGGAGGTGCTCCGGTTGTCCGGCGGTTGAGATGGAAGAGCTGCGGCAACGGCAAGCGAGATGAGTGGAGGAGGCGCTGTGGAGGGAGGAGATGTGGAGACGAGGGAGATGGCCTTGTGCGCTGCCCAGGCAGCCGCAGCGGTCGGCGGCAGTGGTGGCCACCTAGGGTTGCAGCCCGGGTGAGAGAGATGGGTGTGACGGCGCGATGGGGTGAGGGTGAGGGGTCGAAGGGCGGAGTGGGTTTTGTGCGGGCCTCCGGGGGCTAGGGTTGCGGCCGCTGGGTGCTTAGTCTAGGTTTTTTTTTCTTTTTCTAGTGAATGACATAGGGGGGCCTACATGTAAGATGTATTAACATGCGGGTAGACGGGTATGGGTATTGCATTCCCGTACCCATACCCAGCTTACCCGATGGGTATAGATTTTTCCCATTTAAATACCATGGGTATTTTATTTTCCCATACCCTTACCCTAATAGGGTTTTTACCCGTAGGGTTAGCGGGTAACGGGTACCCATTGCCATGTTGTGGGCTCATCGCCCATTGCACACCTGCACGTTGCGAACGCGGCCAGTAAGCAGACCTAGCCTCCCTAATACAAGAGCAGGCGTTCCAGTCCAATCGGGCGCGCGCCGCTCAGTCGCTGACGTCAAGAAGGCTTCGGCTGATACCACGACGTCGAGTTCCCATAACTGTTCCCGCGTATGGTTGGTCCATATAGGCCAGTGGCCAGACTCAGATCAAATACCAAGATCTCGTTAAGCATGTTAATTGATGTAACTGTGGACGCCGGCCAAGGCCAGGCCCACCTCTCTCCTAGGTGGTCTCAACCTGCCCTGTCGCCCCACCACAAAGATCCACACAGAGGGCCGTCGGGAAATTATGTCCTTTCAACCCCCAATCATGAATCAACCGCGGGTACTCAACGAGCCAACCTGACTTTAGTCACCACATGTATCACACATTATGTATATAAGTATATACCTGTGACCAACTCCCGAGTGATCACGGCCCGGTAGTATAGCATGGCAGACGGACAAGAATGTAGGGCCACTGATGGAATACTAGCATCATATACTAAGCATTTCGGATTGCAGGTAAGGGTAACAACTGTAGCAACAATGACAGGCTTTGCAGCAGAATAGGATTAACCGAAAGCAGTAACATGCTACACTACTCTAATGCAAGCAGTAGAGAGAAGGGGTAGGCGATATCTGGTGATCAAGGGGCGCTTGCCTGGTTCCTCTGGCAAGAAGGAGGGGTCGTCAACACCGTAGTCGACCGGGGCAGCAGCGACGTCGGTCTCCTAGTCTACCGGAGAGAAGAGGGGGAAGAAACAATAAATATAATGCAAACATAAGCATGACGGTGCATGTCATGACCATGAGCGGTGCTAGGTGTGCCCTAACGCGGTAGTAGGTGATACCGGCGAAGGGGGAAAACATCCGGGAAAGTATTCCCGGTGTTGCACGTTTTCGGACAGATGAACCAGAGGTGAAATGTTGCATGTTCACTATGCTATGGACGTGTGGCTGACAAACGGACTGCATATTCAGATTCGTCTCGTCGTTCTGAGAAACTTTCACGTATAAACTATTTTCATCTGAGTCATGGATTATTTTCTATTAATTATTGAAGTTTATTACATTTTCTGAAATTACTGGTTTTATTAAAATAGCAAAAGCTGAGTGTACCCACATCTATACCCTGTAGTGAGCACAGAGAGGCTGTCAGGTGGGTCCAGCAGACCCAGTCAACTGCTGACCCAGCATTGACTGTTGTCTTGGTCAAAAGATGAACAGTGCATGTGGGACCCGCATGTCATTCTCTCTGGAATTTTAACACCAGTTTAGCATAAAAAGATAGTAGTGGGTCCCAACTGTCATTGATACAAAAGGGTAATTAGCAGGGAGTGGTTATTGCTAAATGGGCCTATCCCCACTAAGTCAACAGAAGGGGGAAGGGCCGGTTTGGCACGCACAGGAGCCGAAGGCTCCGGCGGCCATGGCCAGCAGCAGTGGCTGCGGGCAGGCGCGATAGGGCGGCGACTACGCCGGCGCCCGGAGACGGGCGCGCGGCCAGGCGACGGGGTGCGGGGCGGCGAGTAGTGGGGTGCAGCAGGCGAGCGGAGCGGGCGGGCGGAGGCGGGCAGTTGCGGCCGCGAGTGGTTGCAGTCGGGTGGAGCGCCGACTGCGGCGTCGGCGAGCACGCGAGACGGCAGTGGTGCCGCTACAGGCTGGCAAGCGTGCGGGCGCTCGAGCGCAGGGCCAGGCAAGCAAGGGCGCGGCCACACGGGAGCCGACAGCAGTGCAGCGGCGCGGCGTAGCAGCAAATGCAGTAGCGGCGGCGGCGCCATAGGCAGCAGCTGTAGCTGGCGAGCAGCAGAAGCAGAGTAACATCAGCAGCATAGAGCAGCGGCAGCAAGGAGCAGAGAGCAGCGGCGGCAAGCGTGGGGACAGCGGGCGGCGGACAATTGTGGGTGCACGCGGCGCGGGGCCACGAGCAGCCAAGGCAGCAGAGAGGCATGCGCGGGCGCGCGCGGGCGCGCGCGGGCTGGCTAGCAGGACGAGCGAGAGCGCGGCCACGGGCGCGAGCGCGAGCTCCGGTGAGTTCAACCACGGCGGTGTACGGTGCCTACGGCAACGGATTCGACGGGAAGCTACCAAGGGGTGGAGGAGGAGCTCACCACAGACTCGTAGGGCTGCTCAGGAGGCTCGGGGATGGTCGGGGATGCGTAGGTCGACGATGAGATGCGGCGGTCGAGGTTGGGGAAGATGGTGCAGGCGACGGCCGTGGCGCTCCCTGGCTCCGATCCTTCGGCGAGGGAGACGAAGAGGAGCCTGTCGGAGCTTATGGAAGCGGCGAGGGGCGCGCGGTGGCTACACGATCGACGATGACAGTGGCGGCCATGGCAGACGAGGATGGAGCAGCGCGAGGGGGATAGGGGAAAAATATCCTGGGGATCGTCCAGCGCGTGTGTGGCGTTGATCTTATCCGCGCTAGGGCTACAGGGATCGTCACGGTGGAGCGCATCGTGCGGTACATCGGCTATGGACGGCCATTGCGTCTCGCGCGTCAAGAGGTGCCGGAGAGGGATGAAAGGCCGGCTTGGGCGGGCTAGGCCGCACTGTAGGAACAACTGGGCCAAGTGCACAGTAGTTAGGTTCTTTCTCCATTTACTATTTCTTGTTTTCTATTTTCTCTAAGGTTTTCTATTTATTTTAGCTATCAAACGAACTTTGTCAAATGTGCCACTTAGCACATAATTACTAGGAAATTTTTTAAAGCAGCACGCAATGTTATAATTTATTTTGAAAAGGTTGGATATTTATTTAAATTGAAACGGTAAATTTAATTGTTGCAAACTGTGTTTTAAATAGGTTAGGGACATTTTATTAATTCAAAATATGTTGGATAATTCATGAAAAATAGTTAGGGAATATTTGCAACCTAACCCACATTTTTATTTTGCCATTTGAAAACTTTATTTATTTGACTTGAAATTAAATTTGAATTCGAACGGATTTAAATCATCGCGAGATTGACAACAGTAATCGTGGTGATGTGGCAACATTAGTACAGGGTTACTGTAGCTTAATTATCCGGGCGTCACAATTCTCCTCCACTACAAAAATCTTGTCCCGAGATTTAGGAGGTGGAGTAAGGGGGAAAGACTAGCTTACGAAATTCTAACAATTCTTCTCGGTCTTGGTTGCTCCTCTCGAAGAGGTAGATCCACTACGTTGATGTCTTCATTTCTCTGCTTCAGGTCATCATGATGAAGTCAGCGTCCTTTCTTCGGGAACTCCATCGTACTTACGGTAGAATAAGGCGGGGTTATTCCGGGAGAACGGACCTCTGCAAGGTTGACTATATGGTAGCTAACATCGGGGAAGGTGGCGGAAAGTAACTCTCGAACTGAAACTTAAGAAAATATCGAGAGCAAAGTAAGGAGGTATCATGGGAAGTTTCAAGCGGGTAGGCAATCGTTCGATACCTGAACAAAGTGTGAAAGGTGTCTAGAGCAACGAGAATAAGTATTGCGTGTGATACCAAAGTACATTACTAGGAAGATGACCCATGAATTACATTCGAAATCAAGTGTGAGGAATAACTTTGGCAACATGGGTGTATAGGAGAGTCATGTTTCGATCCTGTGGAACTGTGGGTTATGGGCCCACCATGTGGTTAAAAGTAGGAAGGCCGCTGACATCTTACACGGTCATGATAGCAAGACATGTCAGAGGCACTACAAAAAAATACACTTCCGTGATGATACGTGTTTGTCACAGTAGGTCGCGTTTTTTGTCATGCATGTACACCCATGACGATTTTATGACAGAATCAAGATAGTCATACCTGTGCTGTCGTAGAAGTGTTCCATGACATTACCAAAATTATCATCACGGAAGTGTCCACTTCCATGACGATAAATCGCGCGTTACAGAAGTGCTTTCGTCAAGGGCGACCGACACGTGGCATCCACCATAACGGAACGCCGTTAAGCTATTGGGTCGGGTTTTGGATCCGATAACCCGTTAACAGCCTCGACCAATGGGAAATTTCCACGTGTAAAATTCTTATTGGCCGGACGAAACACGTGTCAGCTCGTCAGTGGGTCAGATAGGCGCCTATGATATGTCGACACGTGCCACGGCCCACCACTGGCCCATTTAGCTTACAAAGCCGGCCCGTTTGACTTGGTCAAAAGTTAACGGGCTGGCCCATGAAAAGCCTGTTAACGGTCTCTTTGCAAATAGCCCATTTTATGGCACGTTAACTCACGGCCCGTTAGGCCCTAAAGGAAATCGGCCCAACAACGTCATGTGGGCCGTCGAATATAACACCAGCCCATTTCACTTTCGGCCCATGTAAGGCCCACGACGTCTTTCGGCCCATATGAGGCCTTCGTATCTTTCGGCCCTTTACAAGCCCACGGTGACTCTAGCCCATAATGAACAGTAATTTTCTTTATACCCGTTAACGGCCCGTGATTTACATGGGCCGTTTCCAGCCCGTGTTAGCTTTCGGCCTATTGACGGCCTATACGTTCTTGGGCTCCTTTTCGGCGCTCGATTACTTCCGGCCCGTTACTGGCCTGTTCCCCTAATGGGCCAAATTCGGCCCATGAAAAGAGTCGGCCTGTTACTGGCCTGTTCCCCTAATGGACCAAATTTGGCCCATGGCAAGAGTCGGCCCGTTACTGGCCTATTACCCTAATGGGCCAAATTCAGCCCATGGCAAGAGTCGGCCCGTTTCTGGCCTGTTAACCCGTTGCGCCATTTCCAGCCCGTCCTATATTCTGGCCCATTAATGACCCGTTATGCTTGTGATAGAATTAAGCCTTTGCTGTCCTACGGCCTGTTACCGTGCTGGGCCGATACCAATTACGCCCGATTACAGCCCATGTAGACCCATTTATCCAACGGCCCGAGGCCCACCGATTACAGGCCCATTTATCGACGGCTCGTAGGAGACCTATGGATCCTACGGCCCGTATATGGCCCATGGTAGTTGCGGCCACTAGCAAAACAGGGAAAAAGAAGACTAGGAAATAAATAAGGTCGAAACTAACACTAGGCTATTAAGGCGATTGCACAGATTACATCCACTCGGCATCAAAGATCGCCACCAGTGCAAATATAGGGAACACCCTACACTATACAAAAATGGCTTGCTGTTTTCTTCAGCCGGTGGCTGCACGTTAAGAATAAATTTTGTATCGCACGAAACCAAATTACAACTATATAACAAAAGGAAGGTTGGCATAAAACTTAACAGTCTAGCGGATAAATGCACCACCAGAAGTTCAGAAGCTCAGTTCATTTGACCTGACTGTTATGTTTTCATGCTGTATTGTCCGATGGAGCACCATAACCCTCGCCTTCATTTCCCCTAGGCTCCTGAACAACATAGCAAATGTCTGATAGTCTGATTTCAGAACCATGCATATCTTGACGACATTGAGCAATGTTTCTCCTTGTTTCACAAAGGCTCTCTGTTAGGGAATGGACTTGTGTCTGGAGCGCAGATACAACATTGCTTTGAGCTTGCATATCTTGATCATGAGGCAGTTTGGACGATATTGCCTTAACAACCAACCTAGTATTACGCAGGAACGTGCTTTTGGCACTGTTAGTGGACAGGTACTGACCCACTGCAGCAAGAGCTGACATTGCGGTTATAGTTGCCTCGCCACCTTCAGAAGGTGGCGGTTCCACCATTTTTTCCATAGCTTGCTGAAAAGTTGAGGTTTTACATTAGTAGTACCAGAACAGAAGATATTAAGGAGACAGCAAAACCAAACAAAATAGCTTAGGTCTATATACATAACTTATTCTGGTGAACCCATGTAAAATATTAGTTGTATTTTATTGCAAAGTACATAATAAAACCAGGTTCCAAACATATGACCATGTACCATCGCTAATGTATTGTCTATTTCTTCACATTGTATTGAGGGCTAAGGATAAAGAGACGAAGTTTATAATACGGTAAGCATAGTATGACATCATTCATATCACAAAACAACTGAGAACAGACAAACAGGCAATTGTAACGTTGTGTGCGCAAGTCCAGCACGGAACTAGATTACGGGTCAAGATCAAAGGAACATCACTCCTCTCTTTTAAACCTTGTAAGGTGCAATGATACGCTAAGACAATTGTGTATAAAATTGAAAAGAGTAATAGGCATTGGCTGCAAACCATGCAGTTCAAGGCACAAGTCAGAGTAAGTAGTAGTTAAAAGGCATGAGGATTAAGGACTTACAACAGCGGCTTTGACTGGTGTAGTCATGCCCTTCTTCTTGCTGGTGTGACAGTCCTTGAAGATTTCCACAGCATTTGGTTCAGGTACTTTTTGGTCCTTGCGGGCTTTCCTCTGCATTTCAAACAAGTCAATATAGATCTGATAATATGGTACAGCGAAAAGAGTGAAACAGCAGCTAATTACAAGAGCCTCGCAGTGTGCAATATAGCTACGAGATCCTGTCGTCTGTTGGAATTTCACTTTCATACGGTTGGCCTTGTTCTTTGAACAGTTCACCTACAAGAAGATAGATTTGTGTGGCACATGCGTAAATAGGACTTCAACATGTGATCTGATCACATATATATAATGTACCTGATACTTGGGATCAGACCAGTGTTTAACAAGGCCCCTCCAGTCTTCATCCGATATATTTTCCACTGGAGATGTTTGGGAAAGTTCACTGTTAGCCTTGCCTTCAAAGTGAGTTTTCCTCAAGTTATACCGATACTGTCGCAGAGCAGACTTGAAAACATGGGTGCAAGCTTGTCTGGTTGCATCATCTTGGCTATCCAACTTGAACCTCATCTGTTGAAAATTATGGGAGTCTCATTATCAGCAACCTAGAAAGTATGGGACGGAGCAAGACGATATTACTAGTTTCCATACATAACCATACTTATAGATAAATGGTCGAGGAAGGTGTTGCTGGGTTTCGTCTTTGTCATTCCTATACTGAATCCATGTTGGGAGGATACGTACATGACACCTATCGGCAACCGCTGCCTCTGATACTAACTTGGCTGACTCTGTAGCATCACGTGGCCTTTTTAAACCTGCCTCAAAACGGATCTCCATTCTTCCTCCTCTAGATTTAGTTAACCTATCGAGCATTATCCATGATGTTTGTTTCCTCTTGCGCCTAGGTGCTAGTCCAACAACGAACATAGGAAGTGTTAGTGTACATCAAACTGTGAGACTACATATAAAGAAGCATGCAACTGTAACTTGACTCCAGCAACTACCTTCTTGCTGTTGAAGATCACAAGGTTCATCTGATATTGCCAACTCGTCTTGTGTCAAGAGTGCTTGGGAAGTAGTGTCAGGTGGCAAGGGAGCTTGGGAACGTGCTGCTAGCTCAGTTGACGCACGAGTAAGTCGTGCAGCTGGTAGTACTGTGGTAGGTGTTGCAAGAACTAGGGCTGTCTCTGCTTGTTTGGTGGTAGCTATTTGTTTCTGTTTGGCTTTTTTTGCAACTCGTGTAGCACGGGATGCCGTGTTTGTAGAATTTTCCGCTGGACTTTGACCTTCTATTGCACCATCAGTACCAGCAGAATCTGCAGGATTCATCCGCTTCTCATTCCCTGCCATTCTGTGTTTCTTCCTCTTTCTCTGTGCCATGTTAAGTCAAGCCGACAAGAAAAACGAATAACAATTTAGTTCTTCAGAACAAATTGATGCGTGATGCAGACGAACTGAACTTTGATGTTAGACAACCACATGATAGGAGGATGTAATATGTATGAAAAACAGGACGAAAGAGATAACCAGAACTGTGATGTGTAAACTAAGAAGAAGACATTTCACCAAATTAGAAGCAATGCAATGGAAGGTAGACACCATATGAAAGATGCTACAAATATCGCTCTGCCAAGTTAACAGTGTCTCATCATAAGTGGCGTTTAAACAAATGTGAAGCAGTACAAGAAATAAATCATATGCAAGATGCAAACAACATCACACTACCATGTTAGAGGTCTCTTGTCATTAGTGCCATTGCATATTCACAGCTTATGATGTGTAAACTAAGGAGAAGGCATTTCAACAAATTAGAAGCAATGAAAGCTAGACACCATATGAAAGATGCAACGAATATCACTCTACCAAGTTAAAACTATCTCGTCATAAGTGCCATTTCAACAAATTAGTAGTACAAGCTAGAAAAGAATGTGAGATGACCTATATCACACTTTGAAGTCAAACGTGTCTTATGATAAGTGATTGTTGCAGGTTACACAACAGTAGTAATTTGATGTAAGAACATGGTGTGATAGAAAGATATTGTATGTTCTAGAAACAGGAACACGTGTCTTATTCAAGTATAATGTGTAAAGTAAGCAGATGGAATTCAACAAAATTAGAAGCAATACAAGCTAGACATCACACATAACATGCAACCACATATAACAGTGCCAAGTTAGAGGGAGCACCGGTGATGCTGCACTAGGGGAGACGTGCTCAACATAAACACAGCTTTGTTGAGTGTCTATGCATGTGTTGTCTTGGAAATCATCTTGGGGGTGTGGAGGAGTAGAAACTGTAGAGGCCCTCCGTTCGGAAGGAGCACCTTTATCCACTGCCTTGCTAACTTCCTTCCGCTTTATTGATTTTGAATTGTCAAGTAAAACCGACAAGAAAAAGCAATAAAATTCTCTCTTCAGAACTCATTCATGCATGATACTGACAATCACTACTTTGATGTAAGGCAAACACATGATACCAGGATGGAATATGTACGAAAAACAGGACGGCATGGCATGTTCACAACTGTTTGTGTAAACTAAGCAGAAACCATTCCAGCAAATAAGAAGCAATGCAAGCTAGACACCACATGAAAGATGCAACCAATATGACTCTGCCAAGTTAAAAGCGTCCCATCATAAATGGAATTTCAACAAATTAGAAGCAGCGCATGCTATAAATCATATGAAAGATGCAACTAATATCGCACTGCATATACTAAAGGTGTCTCGTCATGTTGATTGATGCGGGATACAAAAAAACAATAGTTTTATGTAAGGACATGCTTAATAGACAGATGTACTATGTACTAAATACAGGAAGGCATGTCACATTAACAGGTATAATGTATAAGCTAAGCAGACTAGCACATGCAGTTTAACCAGATTGGAAGAATTACAATCTAGACACCATATGCAACATGCAACCACATATCACGCTGCCAAGTTAGAGCAAGCACCTGCGATGCTAGTGTAGGGGAAATGCTGTAATCAACTACAGAGCTACGTTCACTATCTTCATCTAGCATTTCTGTTTCTTGAGAATCATGTTGGGAGGCTGACGCTGCATTCTTTAAATGAGGAGTAGTCCCCTTGCCTGCCTGCCTCGTCATAAGTGATTGGTGAGGGATACACAAGAACATTAGTTTGATGTAAGAACATGGTTAATACACAGATGTACTAGTATGTACCAAAAACGGAAAGGCATGTCATATTCAAATTGGTGAGGTATAATGTGTAAGCTAAGCAGATGCAATTTAACCAAATTGGAAGCAATACAAGCTAGACATCCGGCTGGAGTGGTGAGCATGATCATCTAGGACCAGAGAGCCTGGTGGGAGGCGGGCTGCTTCGCCACCATCGCAGCTTTTTACTTGGCTTCCAGGTGATGCCTATCTTTGCTGGGCTTATCACTGGCTCGGCCAGTGCCCTGACCAGCTATTTGTCTTCTGGTGCTCACGGGATGGTGGTTCATGTAAAAAAATATCTTTCCTTATCTTACCGACTTCGGCCTTTCGAATACAAGCTAGACACCATATGGAACATGCAACCACATATGACACCGCGAAGTTAAAGCAAGCACCTGGGATGGTGGTTCATTGCGAGCGAGGTCATCAACTCCAGAGCTACGTTTACCGTCTCCATCTGCTAACATTGCACCCTTTATAGCGCTGTAACGTATCTTGCCTAACCGCACACGAAGCTGGAGCGACTTCTCTCTTTTCTTTTTGGCTTCTCTCATGGCAGCAGAGTCTGAAATACCCTTGCATAAAAACACAATAGTGAGAGTAAGGGTGAAGTGTGTGCAGAACTAGTGCACTGTAAAAGTAGCAGATAGCAGGTGGCTGAAAAATAAATGACAGGAGACATATGATAGCTCTACAACATTGCATGGCAAACAAAATTAGATTCTACTCCGTATGATTTTGTAATATATGAGCACAGGAAATGCTAGCACACCACCACATGTGGTCATATCTAAGATAACAGTCGACTAAAAATAAATAGGTCAGTTGATTTTTTTAATGAACCGTCTGGTCTATAAGGAACGGGCAGATGGCCTTCGTCTACCTCCCGCCAGTCACTGTTGACGATCTTTCTCGAACCGCCAGCGACCACCGGCCCAGACCCCTGCCTCCGCCGCCCCGCCCTCCCATCGACCTCACACCACCGCCGTGCTTGGCAGCGCCCCCAGGCCATCCCTTTAATCCCCGCCGACCTCCAGATCGGGCGCCAGTAGCTCTAGGCCGCACACGCCCCTAAGATAAACACCAAGGCGCTGCTTCCCCGGCGTAATAGGTGTACTAGCGCCTGTTACGCCGGGGAATGCTTCCGTTAATTGGGAATCAACTGGCCAGAAATTGAAATTCAGGGGGGCGACGGGCCTCTAGCTAAGGTGAAATAGTATATGAGGAGAAACCTTGTGCATCGCGAGTTACTAGGAACATCTAGTATCAAGAAGAAGCGGTCAACTAGTGTCTTCTGTGGGATGAATACCGTGCAAGCAGAGACGTAAGATTTGCACGAATAAGGGAAGAGGAGGAGTACCTTTTTCGGTTGCCGGTGTGGTCACCTCCACATGTCGCGCCTTCTTCTTTTTACCGGGGAAACCGATGTTCTGGAGGGTGCAAGCTTGGACGAACCCATGGCCAAATTGTTGACTGTGTTGCCATGGTCGTATGTCGGCGGAGGGGAAGCAGATCCGAGGCGGCGAAGGACGGCGTAGCAGGAACAGCTCCGGTGCGGTGGAGGGTGGCGAAGTTGGAGCGGCAACGGTGAGGTGCAGGACGGCGTGGTTGAACTGGCTCGGGTATGGACGGCTCGGCCTCGGCTTCAACTACTAGCCGTAGAGGCCGTTGCGGTTGAGGTTGCAGTGGACGATGACGTCGGGGTATCGGCTCCGGCGTGATGGAGGAGGGCGGCGGTTGATGGGTGGGATGGGGTGGCGGACGGAGGACGCCGGGGTTTCGTGGCTGGTAGAGAGGTAGTTTTGGCGCCCACAGAGTACGAATGGGGAATCGGACGGGTGGGGGTGAACCATGTTTCGGTCTAGGACGCGCTTGTTTTTGGCTTTTTTGAACAGAAGATGGGACGCGCTTGTTTGAAATTTGGGGAAAGTACAAACTTTGCCCCCCTCTTAAATTTCGGACCTACTGCGGGTCGGGGGTAGGATGGTAATCCCAGGTGTCCCAAATAGTGGGCGGGAGCGATTTCGGTCGCGCGCATGTGTGCTTAGGCGGCCATTGTGTATGAATGTTTTTCGGATGCGGTTGCGTGACGTCTAGATGAAGCTACAAACCTACCCCGGTTTAGACCTTCGGACGTCGGGCCGGTAGGTTTCACGGGTCGGAGTTATTAGAAAAGTAATTTCCTTGTACTACCAAACATTGGTCTCACGCGGTTTCGGGCGAGTAGAGGCTCTTTTGGCGCTTCGTTCGAAATTTTGAAACACAAGCATTCACGTTTAGAGTACTCTTGAACTATGAGGATTGACCTAAATAGACAACGTTATATTTGACCTTGTATGTTTGAAAACCTCATTAAATTATCTGCTTCTTTTTGAAATTTTGACACTTGAAAATCCTATAACTACGATTATTTTGGAATGGAGGAGCTAAATTTGAATCTATTTTGTACACGACTACATATGCTATTATGTACAAAATCAGAGCAAAGATTGGTGCCCCCATAATTTAGGTATGGTTTACAAATGCCATGATATCAAATTCAAATAATTGAATGGACTTCATGTTGAATTCGATTTTTTTAAACCACCTTAAGTTGAATTCAAATGTATGCTAGTTCATAGGTAGCTATTTATAATGTCCATTGTGTAACTTTCGTATGTATAATGTGCTTTACACACACAACATGAACTATACTCACGTTTATATTCGATTGCTAAAGCGATGCATTGTCTGGAGTTCAAAATACTAACTATGTGGATCAATTGTGTCGAATAATAACATAAACATGCTCAAATTCGATAGAATCTAGATGTCTGATGGATCAATGACCGCTCCTTACGCGAATTGCAATTTTCATGATCCCATCCTAATATTTGGATACAATTTATATCTTTAATCAATGTGTAGAGCAGTCTTTTACGTGTAGTTTCACTCTCCATCGGTGGTCTCTCACACACTCTCTCCTGAGGTGTCTTTCTCGCACACATGCTCTAGATATAACCCTCCCTCCCTCTCGTAACCATTTACAACTGTTTTCACTAACCTTTATCACAAGCACTCTTCCTCTCGCAAACATACACACGCACAATCCTCATCGACCCTTTCTATATACATGGACCTGCCTACGTGTCTCATGTACGCACATTATCTTTACGCCTGTCTCTCACGCATTGTCTCACACCTCTCTTCCTAATCGATGAGTATGATTCTAGCAGAGCATTCTGTAGGATGCCCCTTAAAGTTAGGTTGGATGAATAGTAATATCAGAGATAAAGGGGTTACCTTAGTCCGAGAACCTAGGGTTACAAATCCTAGCCGGCTTTGTCAGTGGATATAGAGTCCTTCACAATTCTGTTATCTTTGTCTTGTACGACTAGTCATCCATGGGTCTTCCTAAATGCGTCACGGGCCGACCAATGTGGCGCAGGTCGGAACCGAACGAAGGGCCTCACCTCGACCCACCGGACCTCACGCGGTGACACACCCTCTGCCCCCACGTCTCATTATCTTCTCACACCCACACATACCAACACAAACACCACACACACAGAAAATTTCTCCTGGTGCCTCTATTCCCTCCCCCTTGCATATACACACTCAAGGGAATGGAATCTCTTGTCGTGACGTCATATTCGTCTCTCTCTCTAGACCACTCTCATTTCTCGTGCTATCTCTCCCACGCCCCCCCCCCCCCGTAGACCCCTCTATCCATGCCCCTCTCGAATACGTAATACACACACATACCTCTCTAGGCCCCGCCAAATGCATCAACTACACATTCACACATGTTACATCACATACCCCATTGATCTAAAAAGCCCTCTCTTCACGTTTATTTCGCATACAACATTCCTTTTGAATAAAGTGTGGCCAAAAAATTATTTTAGAGTTTCTACATATATACAACATTACAAAGTTATATGGAGGAGTACGAACGCTAATTTGCATTGCATGGTGCCCACAATGATATTTATTCCGCACTGTGAATTTGTATATTTTTATACTATATACAAAGTTAGTCATAATAAAGAGAAACGAAGAGCATCTCTCTCTCCATCGCATACCCCCTGTACGCCCCTCTCACGTATGCACACAAAACTATCTCCAGGTCCTCTAAAAGTAAGCCCCTAGAAAATTTACGCATGTTTCATCTTTCTCTCGCGATATATGCAATGACGATCATTGTATTTGAAGCGAAAGCACGATACATACATTGGACTTCAGAATCCACTCATTACGGTCACCATTTACGTTTAGTGGTTATTATACAGTCACGGGCTCACCGTACAACTCTGTATTTGCTCATGACATGACTAGTTGACCAGTTAAACGCTCTACGTGGCACCTCTAGTGTTGCATCACATTATCTCACTACCATCGTGCCCACCTGTCGACTTGTATCTACTCTACATCTACAGTCTTATAAAATACATAAAATACACTCTTATAAAAAACAGAGTTGGTGATGATGGTGTGCCTGCCATCCTGCAATATAGGCCGTCCGATTTATATCTGATGGATAGGAAAGAAACTATGGCAATTTTGCAAAAAGGTACCCACACACCTCTCCACATTTGCAAATAAGGCCTTCCCTCGTTCATCCTTTTCTCTCACAAGATAAACAAGTCATACAAATGCATCTTGATGTTACGTGCAACGCACGGGCATCTTGCTAGTAAGAATGAAAACAAACGACAAAAAAATATTTGGACGGTGGTTCGAAGTCATGACCGCGGGCACAGCGGACAAGGTAGCCTTGTATTGGTATGCTGAGCCGTCTGTTTTAACACACAGGAGCTGGTGTGGTGATTATACACACACGCACGCATGCACACGAACTGCATCCACGCAACACTCACACAAACACATGCACCCACGCACGCACGCAAACTCACACGTACACACGCAGCCACGCACGCACGCAACACTCACACGCATGCACGCAACACACACGCACGCATGCATGAACACACCAGTACACCACACGACCAACACACACTCTCACGCTCAAGTGCTCAACCTACACGTGCATGCGCACACATCAGGCCCTGACAGACACATACACAACCAGGTGATTCCCGCGCACGGGTTGGAGCCTTGTCGCACCTGCGTAAATTTGTGTTTATCTGACCTTTTGCCTATGCGAACTGACAGGTGGGACCTACAAGGAACGTGGTCAATTTAACAAGTCAACATGGCACCATGCAGACTATTTGGCCGGTCAACAGAGTGCAATCCGATGCTGAACTGTGAGCAAGTGACCGTATAATCACCGCAAAATGTATATAGTGACCGTAATCAGCTTATTCTGAAGTTCGGTGACCGTATTACGCTTTTCTCTCTGTAGGCCCTCCAAAACTACATCTCTACACGTTCTCGCATGTTACATCTAACAACTATGCAATACAGCACTACTACTACACTCTAACACAATAAATCATATGTGTTTTTAGTTTTACTAGATATCATATTGTTACTTATAATTATTCAGTTTGCATACATTAAAATTGCCTTTGAAATGTATGGCCAGTATCATCTACCGCGCGGGAAAAATCCCGCCCTTTCCTGTTTAATCGGGTTTGTATCGATGGATCGTGCGAAACAGCAAAACTATAGTACTATACAGTACTACAAGTGACAGTTCACTGGGCCGTCGTGTCGTCTACTCCTCCGTCGTAAGAGTGGAACGCCCGCTTTCATAAATCTTCTAGTCCCTTTCGCCGACATGTGGGACATCAAGCTACCGGGTCCACGTGCCATACCAGAATACAGTGCAGAGCAGCCGGGGTGAAGCACCCCAGTCATGGCGTCGGCGTAGTAATGAGCAATGAGGCATCAAATCACAAGCTGCACCTTTCCCGCAGTTAAGTTGGAGGGACGAAGCAACCATCATTTCACTCGTTGCTGAATCCGCTTCTCCCTCATCTTCTTCAACTTAACCACGTGTTGCTTCTGCCGTTGTTCTGCCTCATGTGGGACGCGGATCGGCTTGGTAAAGCACTAACACGTGGGACCGCATGTTAGCAAACCGCCAGGACAACGTCCTCCGGAAATAAGAAGCCTAATCCTAGACTTACAAAGGGCTACGTAGCTGCTATGTATAGTTTCCATCTAATCTATATATGCCCCCCTGATTTTTCAGGTGGGGTGGGCCTAATCCTCTCCTTTAATCCAATCAAATAGTCCCACATCACATCAGTTCGTAACTTTATGTAAACCATTATGTGGATGTAGCATTGCTCAAATAAGAAACCTCCCCCGCCATCCGCGCGGCAAAATCACCTCCTTTTTACTAATCTTGATTCTATAATTTTTTAGATCAATATAATTGAGATTTGTATAGATAGCACACAGGAGCAAAACCAAGTGGTACGGTTAAGGGCATCCACAATGTGTAGCCAAATGTGAAAATATCTTTTGGCATCGTGGGAACCATTGTGGACGGTGTTGCCAAAGCCAAAAAGATGGAACCGAAGCTCCCTGATTGATTGATTGATTGAAGGAATAGAAAAATGCAACGTCTCTCCTCTTTCTCCCATGCTTGGACACGTAGTACAGTATAGAGCATAGAGTCTACTCCCCTGTCCCTTCTATCACAAATCACAAAGCAGTGAGGCGTCAAATCACAAAAGCACGGACGAAGCAACCATCATTTCACTCTTCGCTGACTCCGCGTCTCCATCGTCTTCTTCAAGAAACCATCTCGCCGCACTAGTACTCCCTGGATGCAAATAAGGCGGTTGTCTCGGCTTGCAGGCGGCACTTGCAAACGACTTACCGTGGTCTCCCTCAATGGTGTTCTCTGTCGAACGCACTTCGCCAAACCACCAAAAAAATAGATATCGTCGACGTCACCGCAATGGGGAAGGAAGTCAAATATAGTTACTACCTCCATTTTTTTGTACACAAGGCCAGTATATCAAAATTACAATTTGCAAAGGGCCACTAACACTAATCGAGGCAAAATTTATGGGGTTAGCAACCAAGGACATTAATATCCCCTGCATGCATGCGAAAGTGAGAAGGTTGGTTTGCATGGCGCTGCATTAATCAAGCGATGAGGAGTGAGATGGTTAGCTCTTTGGTCTTTGGAGAAAAAAATACGCATTAATTGACACATGAAACGAGGATTTGTATCGATTAAATCCCGCGAAGGAAAACCCCGCCTTTCTTTTTTAACACTAGTACTCCTAGTACGTACGTACTTATCCTGTTTGGGTCTAGGCCTTGCATTGCTAAACTTCGCCACACATTTTTGCCAAGCTTGCCTAAAGTTTTCAAAATGAGAAGGAGGTACACTTGCACATGGCTGTCGCGGTCGCACCGCACCCTCACACGGTCGCTCCTGCACGCCGCGGTCGCACCGCACCCTCACACAGTCGCTCCTGCACGCCGCAAACCCAACCAAGGGAACGCACCCTCACTGACACGTGCTGTCGCATGTGAACAAACCAAACTCAGCCATCCTATCACTGACACATAATTTTCGTTCATAGAGTATGTTTATCCAACCGCATGTTGGGGAGTATCCGTACGGCCCGTGCGGTGGTCTCTTGGGGAAGAAGAAGAGGTGAGGAAGAAGGAAAGAAGGGTTAGGAGACGTAGGATATTCATCCAATCGCCTGAAATGGTAGACTGACCCAAGTCAGACGACTTGCATAACAAATATATGTTTTTACACAGCAAAAGATCCATAAAAACAACAACATGAAGAAAAACTATCACTGCTCGCGGAAAGAGACGGCCTCGTCGTCTTTGGCTGCCGGCGCGAACCAGCCGTCGCTGCCGACGTGTGTCTCCGCACCGTGGTTGTCCTCGGCCTCCAGCTACTCGTTCAAGCGGAGCGTGCGGGCGCTCTACACGGACGAGAGCACAGCCCAGTTCAAGTCGAGCACGTCCGGTTGCGCCTGCAGGAGGGCCTCGATGGTAGCGGCATCCGCACGCTCCGCGTTGAGTCGAGCCTCCGCCGCCCGGTTCAAGTCCAGGACGTCCGGTTCCGCCTGTAGGAGGGCGTCGATGAGAGCGGCATCCGCGCCTCTGCGTCGAGTCGAGCCTCTGCCGCCCGGTTCAAGTCCAGGACGTCCGGTTCCGCCTGCAGGAGGGCCTCGATGGCAGCGGCATCCGCGCGCTCCGCCTCTAGTTGAGCCTCCGCCGCCCGGTTCACATCCACGACATCCGGTCCCGCCTGCAGGAGAGCCTCGATGGCAGCGGCATGCATGCGCTCCGCGTCGAGTTGAGGCTCTGCCTCCCGGTCCTCCTTTAGTATCGCCATGTTGAACCGCTAGTCCGCCTGCACCATGGGGGACTCGGACGCCGGCACGAAGTCGGCGTCCATCGTCTCATACCCATCGAGGGCCTTCTGCGCCGCGACCTCCGCCATGAACATTGGATCGGCTTCCTCCTCCTTGTAGCTTGGCTCCAAAGAACTCGGGGATTGGCCCGCCGCAAAGCGAGCTTGGGAACGGAGGTCTGTGGTGCCGACCGCCGCCGCGATTTCTGCGCGGCGCTCCGGCGTCAGCATCTTGTAGTAAGTGATCTTGCGGCGCACCATGGCTTTCCGGCGAACTAGGGGACGCTTGATGCGGGCTAGGGGTTCGAAAGGTGGGGGAATGGGCTGGAGATTTGGTGTGGTTTTAGGGCAGTGGCTGGCGTAGGCCGAGCAGCGAAGGTTCTGGTGTGAATAGTGGTTTCGGTGACGACCGGTCAATCGGTTTTGACTGTACATCGCTCTTGTCGTGTTCGCGTTGCAGCCCGGCACGTTGGACCCTCCACGTCGCTCACCGAATGGAACGCGCTTCGTCTTGCGTTTTCACTCGCTTGTGGGACCGCAGTTGAGAGCAAACCGACGTCCCTCCCCCTCCCCCGCCCGCGTCATTTATTATACCACCACTCCCTCCGTTTTATGCGGAGTAAATAAAAATAGAGGGAGTATACTACGGATGAGGATCCCCAGACGTGGCCGAACCCATTGAGTAACTGACATGCGGGGCTTAGCAAGCATGGGGTCTGCCAGTAAGTGACCGAAAGGGAGGGTAAGGCAGGGATACCTACGTCAGAGGATCCACTTCCACTATACTACTTTGACCAAATGTTAGAGTAATAATATATGACATGCAACTTACACAAATGTTAGAGTAATAATATATGACATGCAACTTACACAAAGCATACAGGGTCTAATGCGTTTTTCGAGGCTAACTTTGACCAAATGTTAGAGTAATAATATATGACATGCAACTTACACAAAGCATACGGTCAAATTCGTATGTGAAAGGAGTTTCCAATGATATAATTTTCATATTATACATCGCATGTACTATTAATCTTGTCAATAGTCAAATTGGAAACCATCTCGAGTACAAATCTAGGAGTACGTACGAATCTAACAATATTGATTGGGCATTGTTGAATGTTGATACCTTTTTTTTATCAAAGTAGAGATACTTTGAGTACACATAAAACTTATATGTAAACTAGAAAGGATAGGGGGGTATATTGTACGTTCAAAAACGAAACTAACATTGAATACCCTTTATATATGATTTGTGGATGCTATGATCACCGGTTCAAAATTTTGAATCCGCCTTAGGTATCACGTGCCCCCACTCGTTCCCTCTCGATTTCATCTCGGGGTCCAGAGATCTATTGAAAGAGGACTAGGGTGGGTACATGCGAATGATACTCGGCGGAATGTTCAAATGAGGCATGCGGGAGGATGGACTCGACTGGAGGGCGACATGATCAATGGAGAAGAGGGTTGGAGAGGAATGAGAAATAAGCCAACGCCACATGATTATACTTGAATGGCTCAAATAAACAATAAGTTGTCTCGCTTGGCCTACATAGTGAAAGGCCTAATGCGCAACGCGGAGCACTGACGCTCGAATATGGCCGGGAAAACAGGGAAACCGACATGTGGGGCACACCCGTCGGGACGACGTAGCGCAGACTAGTCCAATGGAGGAGCTGGCCCACGACCTCCTCGCCACCGACAACCGTTCATGTGGGTCGTTGGGGCCAACAACGGGGCACAGCTCCAGCACCGCCTCTGGACACGGCGACCGCGGTGAGCGACACACTCATATCGTCGCTAGACACGGTCGGTTTCAGTGTGCCGAGGGTGGCGTTAGTGTTGTGGCACGACCAACGGTATGTTTGGTTTGTGCCCAAGGTTGCCCCATCAAAGTATTGGGTAGCCAAAATTTTGGTTGAGGTATTGGTTGCCCATGATTTGACCGACATTGGCAAGAAAAATGAACTAGAGTTGGCTAGAGTTCATTGGCATGCCAAAGAAATGGCAACCATCCAAACAAAGACCAATCTTTGGGTCATGAATAAAAATTTTGGTTGAGGTATTGGTTGCCCATGATTTGGCCAACATTGGCAAGAAAAATGAACTAGAGTTGGCTAGAGTTCGTTGGCATGCCAAAAAAATGGCAACCATCCAAACAAAGACCAATCTTTGGGTCATGACCAAAATTTTGGTAAGGTGCACTTTGGCCACAATCCAAACACACCCCAACACCCGGCTCGTCGAGGATGCACGGGGCGCCGCGACGCGTCCGCGGAGTGGTGTAGCGCGGCCAACTGCATCCTCTGGACCTGAGACCATGCCGGGTCGTCTTGCTTTTTCAATGACATGCGGGGATCGCATGTGAGTAAAGGGCATCTCCAACGTTGCCACGACCGCAGCTGACTACCCTGGCACACCAAAACCCTCGTCCCTTGCACCGTCGCGCGGTGCGTTCCCAGCCGGTGCCAGCTGCCCGTATTCATGACGTCCGTTCGTATGTCGTTGTTAAGAGGCTCGGTGCCCGAGGAACCAACTCCGGCGACTTAATGACGCACCCGGATGCTTGGCCTCACCGGAATGCGCTACTTAAAGCGGCAACGCCCAACTAACCTCCACACCATAGCGCATCGTCCTCCTACCTAGCACCACATCCGCCATGACCGCAAGTGCGAACGCTCTGCGGGAGAGCTTGTCTTCGGGGATGAAGCTCGAGGTCTTCGCCCTCGCTCAAGTCGCCTCTCGCGACGCAATAGCGGCGTAGCCGGACGCGGACGCGACCACACAAGCGGTGGCCACGCTGGTGGCCGACGACGGGAGCACCGTCAGCCACGCGTCCTACTTGCCGCCGTCCAATGTCCGGCACCGCCGAGGTCGGGGACTCCTCCGAGGATGAGTAGGGCATGGGAGGCGGCAGGGCATGGTGTGCCAACTGGCCGGTCCATATCCCGTGTTCTACTCTTCCTCGTCGGAGACCGCACCTTCACTTCACGGGTCTTGAACCCCGCCCCCGTACATAGAGATCGCAGATGGAGGACGTCGGTCGCCGCCGTAGAATAGGTTTAGGGTCGGGTTTCTTTTATTTTTCTGTCCTATAAAAGTTTGAAATGTAATGAAAATCTGCCGTGTTTGCATTAATCTCGACCGGGGTATATGAACTTTCACAATAATATACATATTGTAGGAGTACTAGCAAGATGCACGTGCGTTGCACGGAAGATCAAGATCTTGTGGGAGAAAAGGATGAACGAGGGAAAGCCTTATCTGCAAATGTGGAGAGGAGTGTGGGTAAATTGTCATAGTTTCCTTCCTATCCGTTAGATATAGATCGGACGGCCTATATTGCAGGATGACAGGCACACCCACCATCATCACCAACTCTGCTTTTTATTGAACCGAGACAAATCTAACATGCGAAGTAAAATAAACACATAGGGTCTATACATACACAAATTATCTTAGGCACTCCAATAGTACGTCCACTACACATTCACGCATTTCACATCTTTCTACATCTACGGGAACCTGCGAAAGGGTTAACGTAAATTGCCTCTCTCTCTCCTCCCCTGATTTTCATGGTGGTGGGCCCCTCCCTCCCCCCAATCTACAATCAACAGCTCACACGCTTCACATTACGTTAATTACGTAACTGGGATTACGTAGGTGTAGCATTACTCGTCCTAAAAAACCCAACTAAGCCAACCTCCCAGCATATCGCGCGGGAAAAGACCCGGCCGCGCCGTTTTAGTCGGGATTACCGGATTACTAGTAGTAGTATCGATGGATCGCGTGAAGCAACAAATTTTATTTTTTTGAGGGGGCGAAGCACCTAGTTTAAAAGGAAAAAAGGCGGTACACTCACAGCACTCCTGTCGCGGTCGCATTGCACCCCACACACGTTCGGTCCTGCACACGGCTCACGCAAACGGAACGCGCTTCGGCTTGCCTCTTCACTGACACGTGGGACTGCACTTGGAGAAACCGACCATGCGCCAAACTCCCCCCGCCCACCGCGCGAAAATCCTCCCCCCCACCCAAAAATTCCCCCCAAATCCGATTCAACCGCCCTTCGGCCAACTAGCCAATAATATTCCCCAAACCCCCTCCCCCCTGTCCCCCTCCACTCCATTCGCTCTGCCAAAGCCGCCCTTCCCGCCGCGCCGATACGTCGGCGCCGCGGTTCGGCGATCCTCTCGCTCCCACAGTATGCTCTCGTAGACTGCCGTCCTCTAGCCGCGCCGCCACCTCTGGCTACGTTCTTGTGGAGGCGCACGGCGGTCAGCGCCGCCACCGCTGGCGACGTTCGTGTGGAGACGCACGGCGGTCAGCTTCTCCCACGGTACGCGCATTCTAGACTGAGGCCCCGTTCATGTCGGTGTAGCGTTGAATGTTAGCTGATAGACGCTGTTAATCTCACTGTTTGCCGAAGTAGTTTACTGTCAATATGCTCTGCTTAATAAGCTTCCTTGCCCTGTTCTGCACTAAATCTGCTTAGCTGAGATGGCATGCCAAGGCCGATTAGTTGCTAAAATATCCTGCCATATATTTATTGTGACGTAGATTGCCATGGTCTAGTAGCCAATCTGTTAGGTGAAATAGCTCTACACCATTTTATACTCGATCTTTGTTGCTGCGATGGCCTTCGATAGTTCGATGGCTGTGTGCTCGGCCTCATTGACTGCTAAAACAGCCTGCCATAATTTGGCACTCAAATCTGTTTGCTAAATTAGCTTTACATATATTTCGTTACTTAGATATGCTCATCCAAATATCTTGCCATAGCTTTAAACATCGACCTAGGTATTTTTTTCTGGACTTCATAAAAAAGCATATATGTTTTTCCTGTAATATCTAGTAGAAGAACTAATTTGTATGTCTAACAGATGGACAGGACTTGGATAACTTCTGCTCGAAGATTCTCCGCTACATATGTCGAGGGGGTTGAAAACTTCATGAACTTTATCAGAGCTGAGTACGGTGGTCCGAAATCAGATGCGCTCTGCCCGTGTAGCAGTTGTATGAATTCAGTTACAAGACCCCAGTCAACTGTGCAAAATCATCTACACTTGTATGGGATGTCGGTCACATATACTAGGTGGGTTCATCATGGTGAAGCTGTGAACGTCAATGTTATTGACTACGTGGAAGCAGCAGATCACCATCTTGATCTGCCTGATGCTCAGGTGGAAGAGGAGGAGGAGGTGGTGGTGGCGGAGCCAGTGAGTTTGACCAACATTGAAACAATGCTACGAAATGCTCGTGCATTCCGTGAACTTTCACCTGCATAAGAAAAATGGTGGGCCCGCATGTTGGAACAATGCAACGTTGCTGTCACCCCAGGAAATAAGCTGTCAGTATTCTCAGCTATGGTCACCTTTCTTCAGGTGAAGACATCTGAGCGGATGACCAACAAATCATTCGATGCGATGTTGGCTGCTTTCCGTGAATCTTTCCCAGATGCGTCTGAGCTGCCACACACCTACAGTAAAATGAAGAATTTCCTTCGTGTAGTTGGAATTGGATATGATATGATCCATGTTTGTAAGAATAATTGTGTTCTGTTCCGGAAGGATTATGCCAACTTAAGTGAATGCCCGAAATACAAATCATCAAGATGGAAAGATGGCGATGCTGTGAAGAGGATTCCTCATAATGTTCTGAGACATTTTCCAATTATACCAAGATTGCAGAGGTTGTTTCATGATGCTGAAACAAGAGAGGATGTACTGTGGCATTCTAGGAACCAGGAGTACAGAGGTCAGAATGTAATGAGCCATCCATCTCATGGTAGTGAGTGGAAAAGCTTCAATGATAAACACAAAGAGTTTGCTGCTGACCCGAGACACATTAGACTTGGCTTAGCTTCAGATGGATTTAACCCATTTGGCCACCAGAGCGCCACATATAGCATGTGGCCAGTGCTTGTTATCCCTTACAACATGCCTCCAAATGTCTGCACCAAAGAATCAAACTACATGATGGCCTTGCTCATCCCAGGTCCAAAAAGTCCTGGAAAGGATTTTGATTTGTTCATGGAGCCTCTTGTGGAGGAACTTCAACAGCTATGGAAGGGTGTTCTCACTCGAGACCTATATAGCAACCCACCAGCTGATTTCTTTCTGCGTGCTGTTATAATTTGGTGCATCCATGATTATCCGACTTTGGGCACTATGTCAGGGCGAACGACACATGGTTACAATGCATGTGTTCGTTGTGACAGGAATCCGCTGTCATACGCAATACTTAGCAAGATCTGTTACATTGGACACCGCCGTTTCCTTGCCAAGGACAAGCCGCATCCTAGAAAATACCGAAGACATGTGTTCAATGCAAAGCATGAAAACCGTGATGCGCCAAAGAGGCTCGCCGCCGATGAGTTGCAAGTGGAATTAGAGAAGGTCGGGCATATTACACCAGGAAACCATCCTGGTAATGGTAGCGGGAAAAGGAAGCTTGGCAGGGTAGAAGAGAGATTATTGTTTACCCACAGGTCCACTTTGTGGGACTTGGAGTATTGGAAAATTTTGGATCTGCGGCATAATCTTGATGTGATGCACATCAAGAAAAATATATGTGACAGCATTATCGGCACACTTCTTAATATTGAAGGCAAGACGAAAGATACCTTAAAATCTAGGATTGATTTGACACACCTAGGTATCAGAAAGGATTTGCAGGTGCAAGATGAAGGTAAACCACGGGATATGGCACCAGCTGTGCGTCTTGGACAAGGTAAAAAGAAAAGAATTCTGCGAGGTCCTGTCACGTGTGAGATTCCCACATGGATTTGCTTCCAACCCTGAAAGGAGAGTCAGTGCAGATGGAAACAAGGTACAAGGGTTGAAAACTCATGACTGCCACGTCCTACTTCAAAGGGTTTTACCTGTTATCCTTAGAGGATTGGGCCGCCCTGACTTATACAGAGCAGTTGCAGAGTTGGGACAATTCTTCAGGGAACTCTGCATTAGGAATATCAGGATAGATGCTTTGGAGCGTCTTAGAGACAAGATACCAACTATCCTATGCGACCTTGAGAAGATATATCCTCCAGCCTTCTTTGATGTGATGGTGCATTTGGCTGTTCATCTACTTGATGAGGCACTACTTAGAGGTCCAGTACAGTATGGCTGGATGTACCCTATTGAAAGGCGGCTAGGCACTTTCAAGGGCTATGTTAGGAACAGAGCTAGACCCGAGGGTTCCATTGCAGAGGCCTACATTGCTACAGAAGCGTTGACATTCTGCTCAAAATACATTGAAACAGCTGATCAGCTTAGCAAAGAGGTGGGTGAAGACAATCCCGGGCTCAATGTTTTCGATTATTCTGTTCGAGTTACAGGAAAGAGTCGACAAGAGGACAAACCTAAAGATTTGGACAAAATGGTTTGGTATGTGTTGAATAACTGTCCTAAGATACTACCTTATATCAAGTAAGTGCAGTACTGCAGCTTATACATTGTAATCTACTAAACTTGCAGCACATTCTTATATATTTAGATGTTTGACGCGATCACTATGTTGTGCAGCATCTACAAAGAGGAGTTACTGCCGCAAAATCCAAGAAACATTGACAAACTGGTTATGGCAGGATTTGCGAAATGGTTCAAGAACCATGTAAGCTTTTGAAGTGCACTATCAGTTTTTTTAATATATTGAGTACATAAGATGATCAGCTTGTCTATTTTCTAACCATAGGTCAAGAAGATGCGGGAGGATGGGCAGGCAGTTGATGATGCCCTTTACTCACTAGCAATGGGTCCTGATACTCGGGTAAGACATTATGAATCTTGCGTTGTTGGAGATGTGCGCTACAACACCCTTGCACGAGACGAAGGCAGGAAGACACAAAACAGTGCCATCATGAGCACGGATACGTATGACAAAGAGACAACTGAAATGTATGCTAACATAACAGACATTGTTCAGTTGCAGTATATCTCCAGTTTTGAGGATCATCGGTGTGTGGTTCTGTTGTGCTGTCGCTGGTATAACCTGTTTTCCAGGATCGCAAAACCCAGAGCTGATGATTATTTCAAATCCATCAATGTCAAGGCGGCGTACCAGACCAACGAGCCTTTTATTTTGGCAAATCAAGCAACACAGATATTTTTCTTGGAAGACACATTTGCACGTAGTGATGACTGGAGAGTATTGCAAAGGTTTGAGCAGAGGAATTCGTTTAATGAAGTTGCACAACAAGATGATGCTTACACTGCTCCTGATGTACAAGATAACACAGATGTTCCTAATATCTTTGAGAACCATCACGTCAATGACGCCGGCGAAAAGATTGCCTGTCGTGCTGTGGACATACAAGAGTTGATCAAGAAGAAGCCAACGTTCGAGGACGTTGAGGACGAAGAAGAAGATGACACCGTGGGGAATTACGATTCAGACTGATACACATGGCGAAGATGTTGACGCTGCTGCTGCGGATGATGATTACATTGCTTTTGTCGTATTTGCTTGTCAGAAGAAATTTTTTATCTACTATGTGAAATTGTGTTTGCTATGACAACTGAAACCTGATGAACATGTTGTTTAGTATTTTGCTGTGAGAACATCACTTGTTATGTATGCTGATTTGTGTTTGGTGATTTTATGACAACTAAAACATGATGACATTTTTGTTTAGTTGTACTCATATTTGGCTGTGAAACTTGAATTTGATGACATAGTTTGCTGTTGGACTGCAATTTGCTCGACGTCTTCGAATGAGAACAAAGCTGACCCGACAGGGCCTCGGCTATTTATTTATTTATATGAGCAAAAGGGGATACCCCCTGATTTCTGTTAATAGAAATCATTAGATGTTCACAACACTACGCCCAGCCTGCTACACAGGTTTCATTCATTACTAGTTTCAACAAAGTGCTCATGTCGTAGCCACTGAATACATCACGAGTGCTACATACACTGCAAATAAAGAGACAATCATCCTACAGAGCACATCGATTTTGCCCATTATCTTCACAAGCTCTTTCATCTCCTCATTGCTGTCAAGGTCGTTCAGCAGCTATTGCTTGGCCATGATCAGAGGAACTGCATCTTTAACCTTCTGCTCTGCATCTTCCTCTTCTGCCGTTCCTTCAGTTATGTGTCCAACACCCCAACCTGCTGGTATTGGGATTCCTCGGCTAACCAAATAATCAGCGTAGTTGCATTCCCCCACATCAGCAACTTCCCAGAAATACAAATCACACAAATCTTCCCTTTTCTGCACGAATCAAATTGGAAGATCATCAACCAAACTATTAAAAAATTAGCAACTGAAAGCAGTAGAACAACACTTAAACATATTATTACCCCATGATTCGGGCATTTGTAGAAGACTCGGCCAGGGTTGCGGATTGTGGTTGAGATGCGACGGATGACTCTGCGTGATTTGCAGCAGTGGCACCACACCAACGGCAGCGGGTTGCGATGAGCAATCGGCTGCGGTGCGCGTGCCGGCGGGGGTGTGATGAGACCCACAGGCGATGGTACGGGTGGCGACTTGGCGCATATCTGGTTGTTGCCTGCTGAAGAGCGGGTGGACGAGCAGCCAGCGGACATGGTTGCTGCGGCCAGAGCTTCTGATGCTAGGCAGAGTAAGTAGAGAAGAGGAGAAGCGAACGTTGGATATGTCAGTTTCATTACTTGCAGAGTAGCATAGCACCATATATAGTCATAGTCTAGGTTTGGATTTGAACCAGCTACAGGAGGGACCTCCTTGTTTTACGAAAAAAATTATTTCTCCACCTGACAGCTAGGACCCACCGGCTGTATCTTCGCACGGAAGGAAGTGCCTCCTTGTTTTGCGAAAAAAATTATTCATCCCGTTGACAGCTGGGACCCGTCAGATTTGGTGATTGACTTGTGGGCCTACTAAGCGGACGTGTACGCACGGCTTTGTCAACTTAATCAACAAATGATTCTAGCAGCTGGACCGTTGGATGTTAATCCAGTAGCCGTGCTCCTTCTTCAACCTCTGTTCTTGCTCCTGTCTCCCGTGGGCGGCACCACAGCTGTGCTGCCGCGCACCCGAACCAGTGAAGGTTCCCACTCCTCTCCATCTGTGACTCCACTGCCCCGTCTTCCCCATCTCCGGGTCGTTCCAGTCTGGGTGCGCTCGGCGCGGCCTGGTCAACGTGGTCAACGACCGACATGCATCTGAAGTGGACTGTACATGGAGAGGCCGACAGCTGGGTCCAAGGCCGCACGCAAGGAAATGCCTCCTTATTACGCGCAAAATAATGATTCCTCCACCTGATATCAGGGACCCACCGAAAGGGCCTCTGTATTTCGCGAAAAAAACGTTACCGCTGCTGACAGCTCGGACCCACCAGCTATATCGTCGCACGCAAGGAAGTGCCTCCTTATTACGCACAAAAAAATGAATACTCCCCCTGTTAGCTGGGACCCAGTATAGTGGCAGGCTGACTTGTGGGCCTACTAAGCGGGGACGGAGGGCTTTGTCAACTTAGTCAATATGCACGATTCTAACTCCAGTGACCGTACAATGTCCATCCAACGGCCGTAGTGCTTCTTCAACCTCTAGTCTTCTTGCTCCAGCCGCCCAAACCAGCGCCGGTCGTGCCTCTTGCTCCTGCCTCCCGTGGCCAGCTGCGATGCGGCGGAGGCCTCACCGCCCCCTACTACTCCCACCGCTGGCCAGGCCATCCCTCTACTCACCCACACCCCCTGTTATTTTGCGGCGACGGCAGCCTCACACCGCAGCGAACCAGTGAACCCTCGTACTCCTCTACGCGTGGGCATCCACTGCCGTGTCTTCCCCGGCTCCGCGTCGTCCCCTTCCTAGGCCTCGCCGTCGTCCACCGCCCTGGTGCTCTCGGCGTGGTGTGGTCAACGTGGTCAAGGAACGGCTTCCATCGGACGTGGACTGTACGTGGAGAGGCTGACAGCTGGGTCCGCGGCCGCAGCAAGGAAGTGCCTCCTTATTACGTGCAAAATAATTATTCCTCCACCTCACAGCGGAGACCCACCGGACGGGCCACCGTATTTCGCGAAAAAAACGTTTGCCCCTGACTGTTGGGACCCACCAGCTACATCTTCGCACGCAAGGAAGTGCGTCCGGGCAAAAAAACGATTTGCCCCCCTGACTGCTGGGACCCACCAGCTACATCTTCGCAGGCAAGGAAGTGCCTGACAGTCGGGACCCACCTGGTCGAAGCGTACGTAGCGTTGTCATTCTGGTCGCGAACGTGTACGTACATATATACTGGTGGATGTAGAGGCGCGCACGTGTCGTAGTAGAGGCGCGTACGTGTCATAGTAGAGGCGCGCACGTAGCATGTACACGTACGTACAGCGGCCAGGGTGTAAGAAAGAAAATACGGCCACGTATGTGTACATACGGGCGGGGTCTCGAACGCCTACTCGCGCATACGTACGTCCAGGGCTCGTGTACATGGCTGGGTCGGAACGGAGAAATAGCGTCGTCGTCGTGTTCATGGGGAGGCAACGGAATGCGTCGTGTTCATGGGGAGGCAACGGAATGCGTCGTGTTCATGGGGAGGGGTGTGGCGTACCGCAAAATGGAGGAAACGGACCTCCTACGGTCGAAACGGGGGTCCTGTTGATCGGGAGGAGTGTGGCGTACCGCAAAACGGAGGAGACGGACCTCCTACGGTCGAAACGGGGGTCCTGTTGATTGGGAGGGGTGTGGCGTACCGCAAAACAGAGGAAACGGACCTCCTACGGTCGAAACGGGGGTCCTGTTGATCGGGAGGGGTGTGGCGTCCCGCAAAATGGACGAAACGGACCTCCTACGGTCGAAACGGGGGTCCTGTTGATCGGGAGGGGTGTGGCGTACCGCAAAACGGACGAAACGGACCTCCTACGGTCAAAACGGGGTCCTGTTCATCGGGAGGGGTGTGGCGTACCGCAAAACGGGACTCCACGGGATACTGTTCATCTCCACCGTCGACCTCCTCCAGCCTCCACGGGCTACCGTCGACCTCCTCCAGCCTCCACGGGCTCCTGTTCATCCAGCCTCCACCGGGCGCTACTCCACCGGCTACTGTTCAACCACCCCTCCACGGGCACCCCTGCACCGTCTACTGTTCATCCAGCCCTCCACACCATGGGGTCCTGTTCAACCACCCCTCCACGGGCACCGCTCCACCGTCTACTGTTCATCCAGCCCTCCACCACACCACGGGGTCCTGTTCATCCAGAGGCAACGCCACCGCTCACTGTTCATCCAACCCCCCATGCAACGCTCACTGTTCATCCTAGAGGCAGCATCGATCGGCTTCAGTTAGCAGCAGTAGCGAAGGAATCGCTCGATCGGGTTCAGTTAACAGCCATCGATCGATCGCTCGGGTTCAGTAACGCGTAGCCTGCAGTGTAATCGCTCGGGTTCAGTTAGAGCCCAACACCTCGCTCGGGTTCAGTTAGAGCCAATGCCTCGCACACACGCGCGTACGTGTACGAGAGAAATGCGCATCGCTCGGCCCCCGACCTCCCACCGTAACCGGGAATTCCCGAAATTTTCCTCGCCCTCGCTTCTACCACGGCTTTTTCCGTCATGGACGGCCCAAAGAATATCATGCAGCTGCGTCTCGGGCCCGCCCAGGATGAAAAGCCCATTTTCTGTCATGATTTTTTGTCATAGAAGTAGGAGCCTGCCACATCTATGATGATACCGGGTTTTGTCACAATTATCGTCATAGAAGTGTCATATGTATGACAGAAAAAAAATCATTCGGCCCAAAATGTCACGGATGTGTCTTTCAGTTATGTTGGCAACAACGTTGGTACCAAGGGCAAGGGACGAAGAGAACCATTTTCCTGCTCGTTGAACAAGGCGGACCATTAGGCAAAGTTCTCGTCCATCGGTGGATACCGGAATGTCATCAACAATGGTAACAGGTTCTTACTAACAGAGTTGTACACCGGGGTGCTTACAAAAGCAGTGACTTATTACTGCTTAGATCATATAAACCTCAAGAAGATTAAACAAAACAATGGAAAGGAAAATGTGATTATCAGATTAAACAGAACAATGGAAAGGAAAATGTGTTTAAACACATATTTCAAGGGTATATCCTTTCCAAGGACAAGCGGAGCATGATATCCCTGATAGAATAGAAAGTAGAAAACCATTAAGGTAAGGGGAATGGATTTCATGATATTACCCATACAATGGTGTTAGGATAAATGATAAAGAAAATTTAGCATTGTGCTGCGAATGTTCCTTTTGAAAATCCGAGTACCACAAACATGTTTCGAGATAGCATTGACATGGCCTTCAAGCAAAGGTTAGAGTTCGGATACACAAAGGATCCATCGGGAACAACTTGTAAAATAAGTCTTACAATTTCCTCATGGAAGAATGGATATCCTTGCTAAAAAGGAAACTATAACAATAGGTCCTCCGGTCGGGTGTGCTAGGCATGACATCACCTTACCGAGTCATATAAAGACCAATGTTATAACTCTTGGTAATATGTTCCAACCATCATATCTGACCGAGGTTCAGATCCGATTGATGTCAGGATACCTCAGACTTAGGATGCCTGAGAAGAAAGGTGCAACACAAATTGATGAGATGACAATGTAAGATTCTCGGGAAATGAACTATAGGAGCGAGTTCCAAAACAAGAGTTCATCATTAAACCAAGGAGAGGATGAGGAGGTGGCTGATGGTCTCAGCGACAATTCATCGAGATTTCCAACAAGATGGATTTCCACAATTATGTGACCAAGGAGATAACATTTGTCAGATCAAATGGTATAATGATGTATGCTCGAGGAAAACATACACAATTAACCATTGGGTGAAAGGTGCACCCAAAATATGGGCTTAGGTAGCATGATCAATGTTAGAATGGTGATTCGATAACCAATGGTCTAAGAATGAAATATCGACCATTAACTTCAAAGCAATAGGGTTGCTAGAAGTTTTGAAGTCGCACATCATAGTTCAATTGTCGGTTTTCCGGTTAGAAACAACACGGGGACCAAGGAATGAACGGATATGGTAAGATGTATCACCTATATCAAGAATTCTTAAGAGGTGGTGAAATTCTCACGACATTTTTTAAACGTTTTGGGGCTGGTCCCACGTGCAGTGGCACACAGGCCATAGCAGGTGTGGGTGCTGGATCAGGGCGCGGCCAGCAGGCGGGGGTGGTGTTGGGCGCGGGGCCGCGCAGGCGCACCGACCGGCCACGGGCACCACAGCGCGGGCAAGCGCGCGGCGCGGCAAGGGCCAGCAACTGGGGAAGGCAGCGGGCGATGAGCGGGGCAAGGCTGCGAGCGTGCGGGAGCGCGCCCATGGGCGTGGGCGGATGTGGTGAGCGCGAGCTCCAGTGAGCTCGGCCACGGCGACGTACGACGTCAACGGCGACGGATCCACGCGAAGGAGGAGGGGGATCGACGGAGGGGCTCACCAGCCCTGTAGTGGTGCAAACGCGTGCTCGGGGAGGGCCGTAGTCACGGGGCGAGGCGCGCCGGCGACGGGGACGGCGAGGCGGCGACGTCCAGCTCGGGGGGGAGTAGCGCGAGGGAGAGGCGGGGACGGCGCGGTCCGGTGCGACGGGGGGCGGTTTTGGGGCGAGGTGGCAGCGGGACGCGCCGGGCGGCGGCGTCGCGGCGTCGGGAGCGAGCGGTGTGCGCTGCATCGTGGAGGGCGGCGGTTCTAAGGGAGAGCGAGGGGGAGGGAGGTCGGTGTGGAGGCGCCTGGCGGCGGGGGGAGGCGCCAGGGGCGCGATCCAGATGTGGATCATGGGGGGACGAGGTGGGAGTGGGGTAGCAGTTAGGGTTTTGTCGGGGGAGCCGGGCCATATAGGCCAGGGAGGGGTGCGGGGAGTGGGCCGGCCTGACTGGTGGCCAGGTTGGCCGTGGCCCATTAGGGGGCTTCTTTTCCCCCTTTTTTTGGTTTCTTTTCTTTCAAAAACTTTTCTGTTTTATTTATTTTTAGAGCATGTAGCCATTTTGTAAAAAGATGATTTCTCCACTAATATTACCAAATGATTATTTGCAACAACTTGAACATTTTTGTTTGCATGTTTGATAAATTTGAATCCTGACTTTAAACTCAGTTTTGATTTTGAGTTGCGATTTGGGCCAAGCGAAGATTAGCAACCGTAACAGTGGTGACGTGGCACCATTAGCATGAGATTACTGTAGCATAATTATCCGGGCGTTACATACAAGCATCATAATACAAGCCGGGGGCCTCGAGGGCTCGAATACAAGTGCTCAATCATAGACGAGTCAGCGGAAGCAACAATATCTGAGTATAGACATAAGTTAAACAAGTTTCCATAAGATGGCTAGGACAAACTGGGATACAGATCGAAAGAGGCGCAGGCCTCCTGCATGGGATCCTCCTAAACTACTCCTGGTCGTCGGCGGCCTGAACGTAGTAGTAGGCACCCTCGGTGTAGTAGGGGTCATCGTCGACGGTGGCGTCTGGCTCCTGGGCTCCAACATCTGGTTGCGACGTCTGAGAAGAAGTGGAAAAAGGGGGAAAGAGGGAGCAAAGCAACCATGAGTACTCATCCAAAGTACTCGCAAGCAAGGATCTACACTACATATGCATGGGTATCTGTGCAAAGGGGCAATATCGATGGACTATACTACAGAATGCCAGAATAAGAGGGGGATAGCTAGTCCTGTCGAAAACTACGTTTCTGGTAGCCTCCATCTTGAAGCATGTAGAAGAGAGTAGATGGTAAGTTCAACAAGTATCATCGCATAGCATAATCCTACCCGGTGATCCTCTCCTCGTCGTCCTGTGAGAGAGTGATCACCGGGTTGTATCTGGCACTTGAAAGGGTGTGTTTTATTAAGTATCCGGTTCTAGTTGTCATAAGGTCAAGGTACAGCTCCGGGTCGTCCTTTCACCGAGGGACACGGCTATTCGAGTAGATAAACTTCCCTGCAGGGGTGCACCACATAACCCAACACGCTCGATCCCTCTGGCCGGACACACTTTCCTAGGTCATGCCCGGCCTCGGAAGATCAACACGTCGCAGCCCTACCTAGGCACAACAGAGAGGTCAGCACGCCGGTCTAAATCCTATGCAAGCAGGGGTCTGGGCCCATCGCCCACTACACACCTGCATGTTGCGAACGCGGTCGGTAAGCAGACCTAGCCTCCCTAATACAAGAGCAGGCGTTCCAGTCCAATCCGGCGCGCGCCGCTCAGTCGCTGACGTCAAGAAGGCTTCGGCTGATACCACGACGTCGAGTGCCCATAACTGTTCCTGCGTAGTTGGTTAGTGCGTATAGGCTAGTGGCCAGATCAAATACCAAGATCTCGTTAAGCATGTCAAATACCAGGGCCAGGCCCACCTCTCTCCTAGGTGGTCTCAACCTGCCCTGTCGCTCCACCACAAATATCCACACAGAGGGCCGTCGGGAAAGTATGTCCTTTCAGCCCCCAATCCATGAATCAACCGCGGGTACTCAACGAGCCGACCCGACTTTAGTCACCACATGTATCACACATTATGTATATAAGTATATACATGTGACCAACTCCCGAGTGATCACGGCCCGGTAGTATAGCATGGCAGACGGACAAGAATGTAGGGCCACTAATGGAATACTAGCATCATATACTAAGCATTTAGGATTGCAGGTAAGGGTAACAACTGTAGCAACAATGACAGGCTATGCAGCACAATAGGATTAACCGAAAGCAGTAACATGCTACACTACTCTAATGCAAGCAGTAGAGAGAAGGGGTAGGCGATATCTGGTGATCAAGGGGGGGGCTTTCCTGGTTGCTCTGGCAAGAAGGAGGGGTCATCAACACCGTAGTCGACCGGGGTAGCAGAGGCGTCGGTCTCGTAGTCTACCGGAGAGAAGAGGGGGAAGAAACAATAAATATAATGCAAACATAAGCATGACGATGCATGACATGACAATGAGTGGTGCTAGGTGTGCCCTAACGCTGTAGTAGGTGATACCGGCGAAGGGGGAACACATCCACGAAAGTATTCCCGGTGTTTCACGTTTTCGGACAGATGAACCAGAGGTGAAATGTTGCACGTTCGCTATGCTAGGGGCGTGTGGCTGACAAACGGACTGCGTATTAGGATTGGTCTCATCGTTCTGAGCAACTTTCATGTATAAACTATTTTCATCTGAGTTACAGATTATTTTCTATTAATTATTGAAGTTTATTACATTTTCTAAAATTACTGGTTTTATTAAAATAGCAAAAGCCAAGTGTATCCACATCTATACCAAGTAGTGAGCACAGAGAGGCTGTCAAGGTCCAGCGGACCCAGTCAACTGCTGACCCAGCATTGACTGTTGACTTGGTCGAAAGATGAACAGTGCATGTGGGACCCGCATGCCATTCTCTATGGAATTTTAACACCAGTTTAGCATAAAAAGATAGCAGTGGGTCCCAACCGTCATTGATACAAAAGGGTAATTAGCAGGGGGTGGTTATTGCTAAACGGGGCTATCCCCACTAAGTCAATAGAAGGGGGAAGGGCCGGTTTGGCACGCACAGGACCGAAGGCTCCGGCGGCCATGGCCAGCAGCAGTGGCTGCGGGCAGGCGCGACAGGGCGGCGGCTACGCCGGTGGCCAGAGACGGGCGCGCGGCCAGGCGAGGCGTGCGGGGCGGCGAGCAGTGGGGTGCAGCAGGCGAGCGGAGCGGGCGGGCAGAGGCGGGCAGTTGCGGCCGCGAGTGGTTGCAGTCGGGTGGAGCGCCGACTGCGGCGTCGGCGAGCACGCGAGACGGCAGCGATGTCACTGCAGGCTGGCGAGCGTGCGGGCGCTCGAGCGCAGGGCCAGGCAAGCGAGGGCGCAGCCACACGGGAGCCGACAGCAGTGCAGCGGCACGGCGTAGCAGCAAATGCAGTAGTGGCGGCGGCGCCATAGGCAGCAGCTGTAGCTGGCGAGCAGCAGAAGCAGAGTAACAGCAGCAGCATAGAGCAGCGGCAGCAAGGAGCAGAGAGCAGCGGCGGCGAGCATGGGGACAGCGGGCGGCAGACAACTATGGGCGCACGCGGCGCGGGGGCACGAGCAGCCAAGGCAGCAGCAAGGCATGCGCGGGCGCGAGCGGGCTGGCTAGCAAGACGAGCAAGAGCGCGGCACTGGCGCGAGCGCGAGCTCTGGTGAGTTCAACCACGGCGGTGTACAGTGTCTACGGCAACGGATTCGACGGGAGGCTACCAAGGGGTGGAGGAGGAGCTCACCACGGACTCATAGGGCTGCTCAGGAGGCTCGGGGATGGTCGGGGATGCGTAGGTCGACGATGAGATGCGACGGTCGAGGTTGGGGAAGATGGTGCGGGCGACTGCCGTGGCGCTCCCCGGCTCCGATCCTTCGGCGAGGGAGACGAAGAGGAGCTCGTCGGAGCTGATGGAAGCGGCGAGGTGGCGAGGGGCGTGTGGTAGCTACACGATTGACGATGATAGTGGCGGCCATGGCAGACGAGGATGGAGCAGCGCGAGGGGATAAGGGAAAAATATCCTGGGGATCATCCAGCGCGTGTGTGGCGTTGATCTTATCCGTGCTAGGGCTATAGGGATCGTCGCGGTGGAGCGCATCGTGCGGTGCATCGGCTCTGGACGGCCATGGCGTCTCGTGCGTCCAGAGGTGCCGGAGAGGGATGAAAGGCCGGCTTGGGCGGGCCAGGCCGCACTGTAGGAACAACTGGGCCAAGTGCACAGTAGTTAGGTTCTTTCTCCATTTACTATTTCTTGTTTTCTATTTTCTCTACGGTTTTCTATTTATTTTAGCTATCAAACAAACTTTGTCAAATGTGCCACTTAGCACATAATTACTAGGATATATTTTAAAGCAGCACGCAAAGTTACAATTTATTTTGAAAAGGTTGGATATTTATTTAAATTGAAACGGTAAATTTAATTGTTGCTAACTGTGTTTTAAATAGGTTAGGGACATTTTATTAATTCAAATATGTTGGATAATTCATGAAAAATAGTTAGGGAATATTTGCAACCTAACCCACATTTTTATTTTCCCATTTGAAAACTTTATTTATTTGACCTCAAATTAAATTTGAATTCGAACAGGATTTAAATCATCGCGAGATTGACAATAATAATCATGGTGACGTGGCAACATTAGTACAGGGTTACTGTAGCTTAATTATCTGGGCGTCACACAAATACTATCATGTACTAAGTTCATGATAAATTAAAGTTTAATTAATCATATTACTTAAGAACTCTCACTTAGATAGACATCCCTCTAGTCATCTAAATGATCACGCGGTCCATATCAACCAAACCATGTCCGATCATCACGTGAGATGGAGTAGTTTTCAATGGTGAACATCACTATGTTGATCATATCTACTATATGATTCACGCTCGACCTTTCGGTCTCAGTGTTCCGATGCCATATCTGCATATGCTAGGCTCGTCAAGTTTAACCCGAGTATTCTGCATGTGCAAAACTGGCTTTCACCTGTTGTATGTGAACGTAGAGCTTATCACACCCGATCATCACGTGGTGTCTCAGCACGATGAACTGTAGCAACGGTGCATACTCAGGGAGAACACGTATACCTTGAAATTTAGCGAGGGGTCATCTTATAATGCTACCGCCGTACTAAGCAAAATAAGATGCATAAAGGATAAACATCACATACAATCAAAATATGTGACATGATATGGCCATCATCATCTTGTGCCAAAGCACCATCATGATCTCCATCGTCACCGGCATGACACCTTGATCTCCATCGTAGCATTGTTGTCGTCTCGCCAACTACTGCTTCTACGACTATAGCTACCGCTTAGTGATAAAGTAAAGCAATTACATGGCGATTGCATTTCATACAATAAAGCGACAACCATAAGGCTCCTGCCAGTTGCCGGTAACTTTTACAAAACATGATCATGTTATACAACAATTTATATCTCACCACGTCTTGACCATATCACATCACAACATGCCCTGCAAAGACAAGTTAGACGTCCTCTACTTTTTTGTTGCAAGTTTTACGTACGCATCAAAACCACAACGATTTTTCGTTAAGTGTGTTGTTTTAAGCTTCAACAAGGACCGGCCGTAGTCAAACTCGATTCAACTAAAGTTGGAGAAACAGATACCTGCCAGCCACCTGTGTGCGAAGCAGGTCGGTAGAACCAGTCTCATGAACGCGGTCATGTAATGTCGGTCCGGGCCGCTTCATCCAACAATACCGCCGAATCAAAGTAAGACATTGGTGGTAAGCAGTATGACTATTCTCGCCCACAACTCTTTGTGTTCTACTCGTGCATATAACATCTACGCATAGACCTGGCTCAGACGCCACTGTTGGGGAACGCAGTATTTCAAAAAAAAATCCTACAATCACGCAAGATTTGTCTAGGAGATGCTATATAGCAACGAGAGGGGAGAGTGTGTCCACGTACCCTCGTAGACCGAAAGCGGAAGCGTTTAGTAACGCGGTTGATGTAGTTGAATGTCTTCACGATCCAACCGATCCAAGTACCGAATGTACGGCACCTCCGTGTTCAGCACACGTTCAGCATGATGACGTCCCTCGAGCTCTTGATCCAGTTGAGGATGAGGGAGAGTTCCGTCAGTACGACGGCGTGGCGACGGTGATGATGAAGTTACCGAAGCAGGGCTTCGCCTAAGCACTACGACGATATGACCGAGGTGTTGAACTGTGGAGGGGGGCACCGCACACGGCTAAGAGATTGTCGGTTGTGCTTTGGGGTGCCCCCCTGCCCCCGTATATAAAGGAGGGAGGAGGAGGCCGGCAGCCAGGGAGGAGGCGCGCCAGGGGGGAGTCCTTGTGGCCCACTATGGCCCATTACTACCCTTGAGGGGGTGCGCCACCTTGTGGCCTCCCCTCTGCTTCTCCCTTATGGCCCATTAAGGCCCATAACTTCCCCAGGGGGTTCCGGTAACCCCTCGGTTCCCCGATAAATATCTGAAACATCCCGAAACCATTCCGGTGTCCGAATACCTTTGTCCAATATATCAATCTTTACCTCTCGACCATTTCGAGACTCCTCGTCATGTCCGTGATCGCATCCGAGACTCCGAACAAACTTCAGTCTTCAAATCACATAACTCATAATACAAATCGTCATCGAACGTTAAGCGTGCGGACCCTACGGGTTCGAGAACTATGTAGACATGACCGAGACACATCTCCGATCAATAACCAATAGCGGAACCTGGATGCTCATATTGGCTCCTACATATTCTACGAAGATCTTTTATCTGTCAAACCGCATAACAACATACGTTATTCCCTTTATCATCGGTATGTTATTTGCCTGAGATTCGATCATCGGTATCATCATACCTAGTTCAATCTCGTTACCGGCAAGTCTCTTTACTCGTTCTGTAATGCATCATCCCGCAACTAACTCATTAGTCACATTGCTTGCAAGGCTTATAGTGATGTGCATTACCGAGAGGGCCCAAAGATACCTCTCCGATACTCGGAGTGACAAATCCTAATCTTGATCTATGCCAACTCAACAAACACCATCGGAGACACCTGTAGAGCATCTTTATAATCATCTAGTTACGTTGTGACGTTTGATAGCACACAAAGTGTTCCTCCGGTATTTGGGAGTTGCATAATCTCATAGTCAGAGGAACATGTATAAGTCATGAAGAAAGCAATAGCAATAAAACTAAACGATCATTATGCTAAGCTAACGGATGAGTCTTTCCCATCACATCATTCTCTAATGATGTGATCCCGTTGATCAAATGACAACACATGTCTATGGTCAGGAAACTTACCATCTTTGATTAACGAGCTAGTCTAGTAGAGGCATACTAGGGACACACTGTTTGTCTATGTATTCACACATGTACTAAGTTTCCGGTTAATACAATTCTAGCATGAATAATAAACATTTATCATGATATAAGGAAATATAAATAACAACTTTATTATTGCCTCTAGGGCATATTTCCTTCATGCGGTCCGATGAGTGTTGAGGCTCGCAGCGGGTATCGTTGCTCGCTGACCTTCGGAGATGATTTGAGCAAATATGGGTATATCTACTTAATGAAACACAAGTCTGAAACATTTGAAAAGTTCAAAGAATTTGAGAGTGAAGTGGAGAATCATCGTAACAAAAAAAATAAATTTCTACGATCTGATCGCGGAGGCGAATATTTGAGTTACGAGTTTGGCCTTCATTTAAAACAATGTGGAATATTTTCACAACTCACGCCACGTGGAACACCACGGCGTAATGGTGTGTCCGAATGTCGTAACCGTACTTTATTAGATATGGTGCAATCTATGGTGTCTCTTACCGATTTACCGCTATCGTTTTGGGGTTATGCATTAGAGACAGCTACATTCACGTTAAATTGGGCACCATCTAAATCCGTTGAGATGACACCGTATGAACAGTGGTTTGGCAAGAAACCTAAGCTCTTGTTTCTTAAAGTTTGGGGTTGCGATGCTTATGTGAAAAAGCTTCAGCCTGATAAGCTCGAACCCAAATCGGAGAAGTGCGTCTTGATAGGATACCCAAAAGAAACTGTTGGGTACACCTTCTATCACAGATCCGAAGGCAAGATCTTTGTTGCTGGGAATGGATCCTTTCTAGAGAAAGGAGTATCTCTCGAAAGAAGTGAGTGGGAGGAAGGTAGAACTTGATGAGGTAATTGTACCTTCTCTCAAATTGGAAAGTAGCTCATCACAGAAATCAGTTCCAGTGATGCCTACACCAACTAGAAAGGAAGCTAATGATGATGATCATGAAACTTCAGATCAAGTTACTACTGAACCTCGTAGGTCAACCAGAGCACGTTCCGCACCTGAGTGGTATGGTAATCCCATTCTGGAAGTCATGTTACTAGACCATGACTAACCTACGAACTATGAGGAAGTGATGATGAGCCCAGGTTCCGATAAATGGCTTGAGGCCATGAAATCTAAGATAGGATCCATGTATGAGAACAAAGTATGGACTTTAGTGGATTTGCCCGATGATCAGCAAGCCATTGAGAATAAATGGATCTTCAAGAGGAAGACAGACACTGATGATAGTGTTACTATCTACAAAGCTCGACTTGTCGCAAAATGTTTTCAGCAAGTTCAAGGTGTTGACTACGATGAGATTAACTCACTCGTAGCGATGCTTAAGTCTGTCTGAATCATGTTAGAAATTGCCGCATTTTATGAAATCTGGCAAATGGATGTCAAAACTGAATTCCTTAATGGATTTATTAAAGAAGAGTTGTATATGATGCAACCATAAGGTTTTTTGTCGATCCTAAAGGTGCTAACAAAATGTGCAAGCTCCAGCGATCCATCTATGAACTGGTGCAAGCATCTCGGAGTTGGAATATACACTTTGATGAGTTGATCAAAGCATATAGTTTTATACAGACTTGCGGTGAAGCTTGTATTTACAAGAAAGTGAGTGGGAGCACTACAGCCTTTCTGATAAGTATATATGAATGACATATTGTTGATCGGAAATGATGTAGAATTTTCTGGAAAGCATAAAGGAGTGTTTGAAAGGAGTTTTTCGAAGAAAGACCTCGGTGAAGCTGCTTACATATTGATCATCAAGATCTATAGAGATAGATCAAGACGCTTGATAAGATTTTTTCAATGAGTATATACCTTGACAAGATTTTGGAGTAGTTCAAAATGGAACAGTCAAAGAAGGAGTTCTTGCCTGTGTTGCAAGGTGTGAAGTTGAGTAAGACTCAAAAACCCGACCACAGTAGAAAATAGAAAGAGAATGAAAGTCATTCACTATGCCTCAGTCATAGGTTCTATGAAGTATGCTATGTTGTGTACCAGACCTATTGTGTACCTTGCCATGAGTTTGGCAAGGGGGTACGATAGTAATCCAGGAGTGGATCACTGGACAACGGTCAAAGTTATCCTTAGTTACCTAAGAGGACTAAGGAAATATTTTTCGGTTATGGAGGTGATAAAGAGTTTGTCGTAAAGAGTTACGTCGATGCAAGCTTTTACATCAATCCTGATGACTCTAAGTCTCAATCTGGATACATATTGAAAGTGGGAGCAATTAGCTAGAGTAGCTCCATGCAGAGCATTGTAGACATAGAAAAAATTGCAAAATACATACGGCTCTAAATGTGGCAGACCCGTTGACTAAACTTCTCTCACAAGCAAAACATGATCACACCTTAGTACTCTTTGGGTGTTAATCACATGGCAATGTGAACTAGATTGCTGACTCTAGTAAACACTTTGGGTGTTAATCACATGGTGATGTGAACTATTGGTGTCAAATCACATGGCGATGTGAACTAGATTATTGACTCTAGTGCAAGTGGGAGACTGAAGGAAATATGCCCTAGAGGCAATAATAAAGTTGTTATTTTATATTTCATTATATCATGATAAATGCTTATTATTCATGCTAGAATTGTATTAACCGGAAACTTGATACATGTGTGAATACATAGACAAAACAACGTGTCCCTAGTATGCCTCTACTCGACTAGCTCGTTAATCAAAGATGGTTAAGTTCCCTAACCATAGACATGTGTTGTCATTTGATGAATGGGGTGACATCATTAGGAGAATGATGTGATGGACAAGACCCATCCGTTAGCTTAGCATAATGATCGTTAAGTTTTATTGTTATTCCTTTCTTCATGACTTATACATATTCCTTTGACTATGAGATTATGCAACTCCCGAATACCGGAGGAACACCTTGTGTGCTATAAAACGTCACAACGTAACCGGGTGATTATAAAGATGCTCTACAGGTGTCTCCGAAGGTGTTTGTTGGGTTGGCATAGATCGAGATTAGGATTTGTCACTCCGAGTATCGGAGAGGTATCTCTGGGCCCTCTCGGTAATGCACATCATAATAAGCCTTGCAAGCAATGTGACTAATCAGTTAGTTGCGGGATGATGTATTACGGAACGAGTAAAGAGACTTGCCGGTAACGAGATTGATCTAGGTATGAAGATACCGACGATCGAATCTCGGGCAAGTAACATACCGATGACAAAGGAAATAACTTATGTTGTCATTACGGTACGAGCAATGAAGATCTTCGTAGAATATGTGGGAACCAATATGAGCATCCAGGCTCCGCTATTGGTTATTGACCTGAGAGGTGTCTCGGTCATGTCTAGATAGTTCTCTAACCCGTAGGGTCCGCACGCTCAACGTTCGATGACGATTTGTATTATGAGTTATGTGTTTTGGTGAACGAAGTTTGTTCGGAGTCCCGGATGAGATCACGGACATGACGAGGAGTCTCGAAATGGTCGAGAGGTAAAGATTGATATATTGGAAGGTAGTATTCGGACACCTGGAAGGGTTCCGGAGTGTATCGGGTACATACCGGAGTACCGGAGGGGTTACCGGAACCCCTCGGGAAAGATATGGGCCATATGGGCCATAGGAGGGAGGCTAACCAGCCCACAAGGGGCTAGTGCACCCCCCACAAGGGAGGAGGCCGAATTGGACTAGGGAAGGGGGCGCCACCCCCCTTTCCTTCTCCTACTCCCTCTCCTTTCCCCCTTTCTCCCTCCATGAGAAGGAAAAGAAGGGGCGAATCCTACTAGGATTGAGAGTCCTAGTAGGACTCCCCCCTTATGGCGCGCCCCCTAGGGCCAGCCTCCTCCCCTCTCCCTCCTTTATTTACGTGGGCAGGGCACCCCTTGGAGACAAAAATTGTTCCAAGCCGTGTGCGCCGTCTCTCTCCACAGTTTGCTCCTCCGGTCAAAACGTCATAGTGCTTAGGCGAAGCCCTGCGCGGATCACATCACCATCACCGTCACCATGCCGTCGTGCTAACAAAACTCTCCCTCGACCCTCTGCTGGATCAAGAGTTCGAGGGACGTCATCGAGCTGAACGTGTGCAGAACTCGGAGGTGTCGTATGTTCGGTACTAGATCAGTTGGATCGCGAAGACGCTCGACTACATCAACCGCGTTATACTAACGCTTCTGCTTTCGGTCTACGAGGGTACGTGGACACACTTTCCTCTCCTAGATAGATCTTGCGTGATCGTAGGAATTTTTTTGAAATTGCATGCTACATTCCCCAACAAGAAAACACAATCATAACAGTAGCATAATTGTGCAAACACTCATGAACAGAATGCAAAAAGCAAAAACAAATTTTATTCATTAGGTTGCCTCCCAACAAGCGCTATAGTTTTATGCCCTTAGCTAGGCATAAAGCAAGGATCTAAGTTTTGTCATCTTTCTTCTTAATTTTTTTAGAAGTGGTTTCATCAAGGGGTTTTGTAAAAACAACATAAAACATATTGTCCATAGAAACATTAGCATTATTTAGTTGCCCATTATCATAACCAGGTTGATTTCCGGCAATAATCCAAGAATAATGTTGATTAACATTATTGAAAACTTGTTGAATTATATCTAGAATGGGGACTTCCTTTTTAAGATTCTCATCAAAGATTTTATTATCCCCAAGCAAATGCCTCAAGGCATAATCGCTATTGTAAAGAATTTCATCTATTACGGGCTTTTACGATTCATACCATAAAAATCAAAGATTTCCCTAGCTTCCCATATTATGTAGTCAAATTCGTTCATAAGAACGAGAGTGGCCAACTTTTTAGCTTTAGGATCCTTTATAACGGGAAGCTCAAAAAACAATCTTTGCAAAGTAGGGTGAGTATGGATAAATTTGCTTTCAAGTTTCAGAACTAGCGCTGAAATAGCATCCGCATAAGATCTAGTAGTCCTAAGTATAGGTGATACGTCTCCAATGTATCTATAATTTTTGATTGTTCCATGCTATATTATATTCTGTTTTGGACATTAATGGGCTTTATTATACACTTTTATATTATTTTTGGGACTAACCTATTAACCGGAGGCCCAGCCCAGAATTGATGTTTTTTGCTTATTTCAGAGTTTCCAGAAAAAGAATATCAAATGGAGTCCAAACGGAATGAAACCTTCGGGAACGTGATTTTTGGAACGAACGTGATCCAGAGGACTTGGACCCTACGTCAAGAAAGCAACCAGGAGGGCATGAGGTTGGGAGCGCGCCTACCCCCTGGGCGCGCCCTCCACCCTCGTGGGGCCCATGTTGCTCCACCGACGTACTTCTTCCTCCTATATATACCTACGTACCCCCAAACTACCAGATACGCAGCCAAAAACCTAATTCCACCGCCGCAACCTTCTGTACCCGTGAGATCCCATCTTGGGGCCTTTTTCGGAGCTCCGCCGGAGGGGGCATTGATCACAGAGGGCTTCTACATCAACACCATAGCCTCTCCGATGATGTGTGAGTAGTTTACCTTAGACCTTCGGGTCCATAGTTATAAGCTAGATGGCTTCTTCTCTCTCTTTGGATCTCAATACAAAGTTCTCCATGATTCTCGTGGAGATCTATTCGATGTAATCTTCTTTTGCGGTGTGTTTGTTGAGACCGATGAATTGTGGGTTTATGATCAAGTTTATCTATGAACAATATTTGAATCTTCTCTGAATTCTTTTATGTATGATTGGTTATCTTTGCAAGTCTCTTCGAATTATCAGTTTGGTTTGGCCTACTAGATTGATCTTTCTTGCAATGGGAGAAGTGCTTAGCTTTGGGTTCAATCTTGCGGTGTCCTTTCCCAGTGACAGTAGGGGCAGCAAGGCACGTATTGTATTGTTGCCATCGAGGATAACAAGATGGGGTTTATATCATATTGCATGAGTTTATCCCTCTACATCATGTCATCTTACTTAAAGCGTTACTTTGTTCTTTTGAACTTAATACTCTAGCTGCATGCTGGATAGCGGTCGATGTGTGTAGTAATAGTAGTAGATGCAGGCAGGAGTCGGTCTACTTGTCGCGGACGTGATGCCTATATACATGACCATACCTAGATATTCTCATAACTATGCTCAATTCTGTCAATTGCTCAACAGTAATTTGTTTACCCACCGTAATACTTATGCTCTCGAGAGAAGCCACTAGTGAAACCTATGGCCCCCGGGTCTATTTTCCATCATATTAATCTTCCAACACTTAGCTATTTTTATTGCCTTTTATTTTACTTTGCATCTTTATCATAAAAATACCAAAAATATTATCTTATCATATCTATCAGATCTCACTTTCGTAAGTGACCGTGAAGGGATTGACAACCCCTTTATTGCATTGGTTGCGAGGATTTTATTTGTTTGTCTAGGTGCGAGGGACTCGTGCGTGGCCTCCTACTGGATTGATACCTTGGTTCTCAAAAACCAAGGGAAATACTACGCTACTTTGCTGCATCACCCTTTCCTCTTCAAGGGAAAACCAACGCAGTGCTCAAGAGGTAGCAAGAAGGATTTCGGGCGCCGTTGCCGGGGAGTCTACGCAAAAGTCAACATACCAAGTACCCATCACAAACTCTTATCTCCCGCATTACATTATTTGCCATTTGCCTCTCGTTTTCCTCTCCCCCACTCCACCCTTGCCGTTTTATTCGCCCTTCTTCCGTTCGATCTTGCGTTACCATGTGCCTTCTTTTTGCTTGCATCTTTGCTTGCTAAGAGTTTATGGATCCCCATCCACTTGCTAATCTTTTTAAGAGATCCAATTAGGATGAACCTATTGCTAGTGAGTTGAGTGCACTAGACTATCTTTATGAGGATTTGCTTGAAATCCGTGAATCTGAAAATTGTGATGAAGAAATTTATGAAGAGGTTCACGATAGCTCCTTAAATAAAAAGCATGATTGCAATGATTTTACTATAAATTCTCTTGATTTCGATTGTGCTAATAATATGCAAAACCCTAAGCTTGGGGATGCTAGTTTTGCTATGTCTACTACTTGTTGCAATGATCATGATTGGGGTGATTCTTCTTATAATCTTGAAAATTTATTTAAGCCCCATGATGAATATGAGATTGATAATAGTGTTTGCAATAATATTGAGAGTGGGTTTGGAAGAGTGTCAACTTTAGATCCTACATATTTGGATTTTGATCAATCTTATGAATTTTTTGATAAAAGTGGGCTTGGAGAGGTCATGACTTCAGTTAATGTTAATCCCACTATTTTGGAAGAATGTCAACTTTGCATGCATGTGGATCGTGTTGAATTTTTTTTATGTGATAGTCTATTTTGTTGAATTTGCTTATGACCCCACATGTAATTATTATGAGAGAGGAAAATATGGTTGTAGAAATTTTCATGATAATAAATTACCTCGTTATGTTGAGATTGCTATTGTTTCTTTCCGCTTCCTTGCATATGCTGGTTTTTGCTTGCTATGATAATTTGTTTGCCTATAAGATTCCTATGCATAGGAAGTATGTTAGACTTAGATGTGTTTATCACGTGCTCTATGATGCTCTCTTTGTGCTTTAATTCTTGTCTTTGATGTGAGCATTATTAAAATTATCAATGCCTAGCTAGGGGCGTTAAACGATAGCGCTTGTTGGGAGGCAACCCAATTTTATTTTTAGTTTTTTGCTTTTTGCTTATGTTTAGGAATAAATATTTGATCTAGCCTATGTTTAGATGCGTTTTTATGTTTTAATTAGTGTTTGTGCCAAGTTTAACCTATAGGATCTTCTTGGATGATAGTTATTTGATCTTGCTGAAAATTCCAGAAACTTTCCGTTCACGAAAATAATTGTTAAAAATAACCATAACGTGATAAAATATTGATTCCAATTGCTTCTGATCAATAAACAAATTTTTCTAGGTCTCCCTATTTTGGCTGAATTTTTGGAGTTCCAGAAGTTTGCGTTAGTTACAGATTACTACAGACTGTTCTGTTTTTGACAGATTCTGTTTTTCGTGTGTTGTTTGTTTATTTTGATGAATCTATGGCTAGTAAAATAGTTTATAAACCATAGAGAAGTTGGAATACAGTAGGTTTAACACCAATATAAATAAAGAATGAGTTCATTACAGTACCTTGAAGTGGTGTTTTGTTTTCTTTCGCTAACGGAGCTCACGAGATTTTGTGCTGAGTTTTGTGTTGTGAAGTTTTCAAGTTTTGGGTGAAAGATTTGATGGATTATGGAACAAGGAGTGGAAAGAGACTAAGATTGGGGATTCCCATGGCACCCCAAGATAATATAAGGACACCGAAAAGCCAAAGCTTGGGGATTCCCCGGAAGGCATCCCCTCTTTCGTCTACTTCCATCGGTAACTTTACTTGGAGCTATATTTTTATTCACCACATGATATGTGTTTTGCTTGGAGCGTCTTGTATTATTTGAGTCTTTATTTGTTAGTTTTCCACAATCATCCTTGATGTACACACCTTTTGAGAGAGACACACATGATTCGGAAATTGTTAGAATACTCTATGTGCTTCGCTTATATCTTTTGAGTTATATAGTTTTTGCTCTAGTGCTTCACTTATATCTTTTAGAGCATGTGATGGATTTGTTTTATAGAAACTATTGTTATCTCATGCTTCACTTAGATTATCTTGAGAGTCCTACAAAACAGCGTGGTAATTTGCTTTGATTATGATAGGCATTCAAGATTAGTAAAAAAAATCTTATGAGTGTGTTGAATACTATGAGAAGTTTGATACTTGATAATTATTTTGAGATATGGAGATGGTGATATTAGAGTCATGCTAGTTGAGTAGTTTTGAATTTGAGAAATACTTGTGTTAAAGTTTGTGATTCCCGTAGCATGCACGTATGGTGAACCGTTATGTGATGAAGTCGGAGCATGATTTATTTATTGATTGTCTTCCTTATGAGTGGCGGTCGGGGACGAGCGATGGTCTTTTCCTACCAATCTATCCCCCTAGGAGCATGCGCGTAATATTTTGCTTCGATAACTTGTAGATTTTTGCAATAAGTATATGAGTTCTTTATGACTAATGTTGAGTCCATGGATTATACGCACTTTCTTTCTTCCACCATTGCTAGCCTCTCTAATACCGCGCACTTTTCGCCGGTATCATACACCCACCATATACCTTCCTCAAAACAGCCACCATACCTACCTATCATGTCATTTCCATAGCCATTCCAAGATAGATTGCCATGCAACTTACCACCGTTCCGTTAATTATGACACGCTCCATCATTTTCATATTGCTTTGCATGATCATGTAGTTGACATTGTATTTGTGGCAAAGCCACCGTTCATAATTCTTTCATACATGTCACTTTTGATTCATTGCATATCCCGGTATACCGCCGGAGGCATTCACATAGAGTCATATTTTGTTCTACGTATTGAGTTGTAATTGTTGAGTTGTAAGTAAATAAAAGTGTGATGATCATCATTTTTTAGAGCATTGTCCCAAGTGAGGAAAGGATGATGGAGACTATGATTCCCCCACAAGTCGGGATGATACTCCGGACTAAATAAAAAAAGAGGCCATAAAAAAAGAGAAAAGGCCTAAAAATGAGAGAAAAAGAGAGAAGAGACAATGTTACTATCCTTTTACCACACTTGTGCTTCAAAGTAGCACCATGATCTTCATGATAGAGAGTCTCCTATGATATCACTTTCATATACTAGTGGGAAACTTTTCATTATAGAACTTGGCTTGTATATTCCAATGATGGGCTTCCTCAAAATGCCCTAGGTCTTCGTGAGCAAGCGAGTTGGATGCACACCCACTTAGTTTCTTTTGTTGAGCTTTCATATACTTATAGCTCTAGTGCATCCGTTGCATGGCAATCCCTACTCACTCACATTGATATCTATTAATGGGCATCTCCATAGCCCGTTGATACGCCTAGTTGATGTGAGACTATCTTCTCCTTTTTTTGTCTTCTCCACAACCACCATTCTATTCCACATACAGTGCTATGTCCATGGCTCACGCTCATGTATTGTGTGAAGATTGAAAAAATTTGAGAACTTCAAAAGTATGAAACAATTGCTTGGCTTGTCATCGGGGTTGTGCATGATTTAAATACTTTGTGTGGTGAAGATAGAGCATAGCCAGACTATATGATTTTGTAGGATAACTTTCTTTGGCCATGTTATTTTGAGAAGACATAATTGCTTAGTTAGTATGCTTGAAGTATTATTATTTTTATGTCAATATTAAACTTTTGTCTTGAATCTTTCGGATCTGAATATTCATACCACAATTAAGAGAATTACATTGAAATTATGCTAAGAAGCATTCCACATCAAAAATTCTGTTTTTATCATTTACCTACTCGAGGACGAGCAGGAATTAAGCTTGGGGGTGCTTGATACGTCTCCAACGTATCTATAATTTTTTATTGTTCCATGCTGTATTATATTCTATTTTGGACATTAATGGGCTTTATTATACACTTTTATATTATTTTTGGGACTAACCTATTAACCGGAGGCCCAGCCCAGAATTGCTGTTTTTGCCTATTTCAAAGTTTCGCAGAAAAAGAATATCAAACGGAGTCCAAACGGAATGAAACCTTCGGGAATGTGATTTTTGGAACGAACGTGATCCAGAGGACTTGGACCCTACATCAAGAAAGCAACCAGCAGGGCACGAGGTAGGGGGCGCGCCTACCCCCCTGGGCGCGCCCTCCACCCTCGTGGGGCCCGCGTTGCTCCACCGACGTACTTCTTCCTCCTATATATACCTACGTACCCCCAAACTACCAGATACGGAGCCAAAAACCTAATTCCACCGCCGCAACCTTCTGTACCCATGAGATCCCATCTTGGGGCCTTTTCCGGAGCTCCGCCGGAGGGGGCATTGATCACGGAGGGCTTCTACATCAACACCATAGCCTCTCCGATAATGTGTGAGTAGTTTACCTCAGACCTTCGGGTCCATAATTATCAGCTAGATGGCTTCTTCTCTCTCTTTGTATCTCAATACAAAGTTCTCCATGATTCTCGTGAAGATCTATTCGATGTAATCTTCTTTTGCGGTGTGTTTGTTGAGACCGATGAATTGTGGGTTCATGATCAAGTTTATCTATGAACAATATTTGAATCTTCTCTGAATTATTTTATGTATGATTGGTTATCTTTGCAAGTCTCTTCGAATTATCAGTTTGGTTTGGCCTACTAGATTGATCTTTCTTGCAATTTGAGAAGTGCTTAGCTTTGGGTTCAATTTTGCGGTGTCCTTTCCCAGTGACAGTAGGGGCAGCAAGGCATGTATTGTATTGTTGCCATCAAGGATAACAAGATGGGGTTTATATCATAGTGCATGAGTTTATCCCTCTACATCATGTCATCTTACTTAAAGCGTTACTTTGTTCTTTTGAACTTAATGCATGCTGGATAGCGGTCGATGTGTGGAGTAATAGTAGTAGATGCAGGCAGGAGTCGGTCTACTTGTCGCGGACGTGATGCCTATATACATGATCATACCTAGATATTCTCATAACTATGCTCAATTCTGTCAATTGCTCAACAGTAATTTGTTTACCCACCGTAATACTTATGCTCTCGAGAGAAGCCACTAGTGAAACCTATGGCCCCCGGGTCTATTTTCCATCATATTAATCTTCCAACACTTAGCTATTTTTATTGCCTTTTATTTTACTTTGCATCTTTATCATAAAAATACCAAAAATATTATCTTATCATATCTATCAGATCTCACTTTCGTAAGTGACCGTGAAGGGATTGACAACCCCTTTATTGCATTGGTTGTGAGGATTTTATTTGTTTGTGTAGGTGCGAGGGACTCGTGCGTGGCCTCCTACTGGATTGATACCTTGGTTCTCAAAAACCGAGGGAAATACTACGCTACTTTTCTGCATCACCCTTTCCTCTTCAAGGGAAAACCAACGCAGTGCTCAAGCGGTAGCAATAGGCGCATCATCAAGACTTAAATTTCCAACACAATTGAAAAATTATTGGATACGTTCTTTTCCCATAACATTACCTTGCCCCAAGATAAAAGTTTTAGCATCCATATTGCCCGTACGTCCTATCTTAGGAGTTCTTCCATCATCTATTGGTGCCATACTGAAATCACTCATGATTGCAAGCAAAGGATAGATCTAACGGGAAAATGGCGAACGAAAAAGAGGGCGAATAAAAACGGCAATTTTTTGTGAAGTGGAGGAGAGGAAAATGAGAGGCAAATGGCAAATAATGTAAATTGCGAGGAGATGAGATTTGTGATTAGGAACCTGGTATATGTTGAATATCCTCCCCGGTAACGGCGTCAGAAATTCCTTTTGGTGCGACTTGAAGCTACGTCGGTATTTCCCCAAAGAGGAAGGGATGGTGCAGCACAGCGGCGGTAGGTATTTCCCTCAGTTATGAGACCAAGGTTATCAAACCAGTAGGAGAACCAAGCAACACAACGTAAACAACCCCTGCACACAAATAACAAATACCCGCAACCCGACGTGTAAAAGGGGTTGCCAATCCCTTTCGGGTAGCGGCGCCCCAAGATAGGCAAACAGACGTGAATAAAATTGTAGTAGATTGATAGATCGAACGCCAAATAAATAAGAATAAAACGCAGCAAGGTATTTTTGTATTTTTGGTTGAATAGATCTGAAAATAAAAGCAAAGGAAAAGCAGATCACAAAGGCAAATAATATGAGAAAGAGAACCGGGGGCCGTAGGTTTCACTAGTGGCTTCTCTCAAGAAAAATAGCAAACGGTGGGTAAACAAATTACTGTTGGGAAATTGATAGAACTTCAAATAATCATGAAGATATCCAAGCAATGATCATTATATAGGCATCACGTCCAAGATTAGTAGACCGACTCCTGCCTGCATCTACTACTATTACTCCACACATCGACCGCTATCCAGCATGCATCTAGTGTATTAAGTTCATGGGGAAACGGAGTAATGCAATAAGAATGATGACATGATGTAGACAAGATCTATCTATGTAGAGATAGACCCCATCATTTTATCCTTAGTAGCAATGATACATACGTGTCGGTTCCCCTTCTGTCACTGGGATCAAGCACCGTAAGATCGAACCCACTACAAAGCACCTCTTCCCATTGCAAGATAAATAGATCAAGTTGGCCAAACAAAACCCAAATATCAAAGAAGAAATACGAGGCTATAAGCAATCATGCATATAAGATATCAAAGAAACTCAAAAAACTTTCATGGATATAAAAAGATAGATCTGATCATAAACTCAAAGTTCATCTGATCCCAACAAACACACCGCAAAAAGAGTTACATCATATGGATCTCCAAGAGACCATTATATTGAGAATCAAACGAGAGAGAGGAAGCCATCTAGCTACTAACTATGGACCCGAAGGTCTACAAAGAACTACTCACACATCATCGGAGAGGCACCAATGGAAGTGGTGAACCCCTCCGTGATGGTGTCTAGATTGGATCTGGTGGTTCTGGACTCTGTGGCGGCTGGAATTGATTTTCGTCGACTCCCCTAGGGTTTCTAGAATATTGGGGTATTTATAGAGCAAACACTACAAAAAAAGACACTTCCGTGATGATACGCGTTTGTCACAGTAGGTCACGTTTTCTGTCATGCATCTGCATCCATGACAAATTTATGACAGAATCAAGATAGTCATACCTGTGCTGTCGTAGAAGTGTTCCATGACATTACCAAAATTATCATCACGGAAGTGTCCACTTCCATGACGATAAATCGCGTGTCACAGAAGTGCTTTCGTCAAGGGTGACCGACACGTGGCACCCACCGTAACGGAACGCCGTTAAGCTATCGGGTCCGGTTTTGGATCCGATAACCCGTTAACAGCCCGGACCAATGGGGATTTTCCACGTGTAAAATCATCATTGGCCGGAGGAAACACGTGTTGCCTCACCGTTGGGACAGATGTCATCCACTCATTGGACAGGAGGCGCCTATGATAGGTCGACACGTGGCACGGCCCAACAGTGGCCCATTCCGGTGAAAAAGGCCGGCCCAGTAAAAAATAGCAGGCCGGCCCATATAAGGCCTACTTGTGTCACGTCCATTTAAGCCCACGGCCCATACGAGATGTGCCAATTCGGCCCGTCAACGGCCCGTTAAAGATTTGACACCATTGCAGCCCATCGTCAGTTCAAGCCCGTTAACAGCCCACTATATATTTGGGCTCAATATCGGCCCGATGAGATTTCGGCCTGTTAACGGCCCGTTTAGTGGATGGGTCAATTTTCACGATGTACATCTTTCGGCCTTTTAGCGACCCATTTAAATATTGGGCTAATTTCCGGCCCAGTGTGTCTTTCAGCCTCTTGACGGCCCATAAAGCAGTTGGGCCATTTGTAGTCGGACCTGAGTTTCGGCCTTTTAGCGACCCATTTAAGTGTTGGGCCAATTTCCGGCCCGGTGTGTCTTTCAGCCTGGTGACGGCCCATATATCTGTTGGGCCATTTGTAGTCGGACCTGAGTTTTGGCCTTTTAGCGACCCATTTAAGTGTTGGGCCAATTCCCGACCCTATGTGCCTTTCAGCCTGTTAACGGACCATAAATGAGTTGGGCCATTTGTAGTCGGACCTGAGTTTTGGCCTTTTAACGGCCCATGCCCTTCATGGTCCAATACCAACCCGGTTTCTCTTTCGGCCTGCTAAAGGCCCACAACACAGTTGGGCCATTTACAATACGACCTGACTTTCGGCCTCTTAGCGGCCCATGCTCTACATGGTCCAGTACAAGCCCGCTGTCTCTTTCGGCCTGCTAAAGGCCCACGGTATAGTTGGGCCATATGTAGCCCGAACTTAGTAACGGCATGTTAATGGCCCGTGAAATCAATTGGGCCCACCTGTTGCCCGCTTTGATGTCAGCCTGTTTACGACCCGGGAGTTAAGAGGGCCGACCATTAACTTTCGGCCTGGTAACGGCCAATTAACTTAATGGGCCCACTAAAGTTCGTACATGTCTTTAGGCCAAATTAGATAATTTGAGCCCATTACGACGAGCAATTATGCACAGGACCAAAACCGATCAAGCAAAGGTACGGCATACAAGGAAAAACGTTGCACATCCAGCATATATTACAGGAAATTACATCCACTGGGCAATCAAAGATTGATGCCAGTGCAAATAAATGAACAGAACCTAATGATCTACAACGTCACAATCTGCAACCTCAGCACGGATGACGCCCATAAGCATGTGGGCAAGTTCTTGCTGCTTTGCTACACTCTCTCTGAAAACATTGATCAGTTGTTGTGTCGCACGACTCTGCACCTCTGATTCCTCCACCATTTCCATCATTCCTTCAGCCATTAATTGGTTCACAAACATACATTTTTTCCGTTGCATTCGAGACAGAGGATACTGAACAGATTCAGATGGCGATTTTGGCAGGCTTGTATTATTGATAGTGGAGAGTGTCTCGACCACTGCATCATAACATAAATTAGGAGGGGAACCAAACAGATTAATCATGAGTTATTGGCATATTACCTGGCCTAGATTTATTAGAAAGAAACAATGGGGTTGCCTTGCTGTTTTCAGAGTTTTTCTTCTTATCTTCGGCAGCCTGCACCAAATTAAGACACTAGCATTGCTATCATTGGCGAAGTCAGATAATAGGAAAGCAACATTGGCACAACAAACGTTTGGGCAACTAGCCAACACCAAATTAACACAATATGGCACAGCTATCATCAGCCAGGTAAGGTAATACGAAAGCAACATTGACACAATGAATGAATGGGCAACCAGAGTAGCACTACAATTCAGTAATGTGCATGATATGAGATAGTACACTCATGCAGCTCAGTATGCAAAACTACCAGGCAGTTTTCTTTACAAATCAACATTGGCGCCTTTAACATTTTGCTACAACAAATTTTAGATCAGACAAAGGTTGGATTCACGCCGATTAACAAAATACATGCTGATGTAAAAATATAGTGATATACAACAGGTACTTACATCAGCATTGGAGCACAGAGAATTCCCGCAAGATATTTTCCTCGAATACAATGCCAATGAAGGAAATCTTCTATCATTTAACCTTATTTTCTAAAAGAGAGATGGGTAAGAAACATGTAGAAAATATGATCAGAATGCTATAAAATTTCATGATGCGAGGATACGCACACGCTTCTTAGAATGGAGTTAACATTCTTTTGCTGGACTGGAGCGGACTAGTTCTTTGGCCACTCGAATCTGCTTATTATCAGTGGGAGTTGGGTTTCTCTGTGCTGGAGCAGTATCTATGAAAAATGGAGTTGGTTTATTATCTCCTGGCGTTTGGATCTTTTGCAAAGACCTGGTTTGTAACCCTTCAGATTCTAACATAGCCGTCTTCCCCTTGCATGCCTTATATAGAAAAAATGGTGCTTCAATTATAAAACATGCTACAGCAGAGATGGAATAGATACTGAAGAATAGAAAGGCGTGACATATTGACATGTATTCCCTCCATCCGAAAATAAATGGATGGGTCTAGGCGTATTTCAGTTCTAGATACATCCAGTTTTATCCATTTCTGCGACATGTAATCCGGACGGAGGGAGTATGATGTAAGAGCTAGGGATACGACAGGACAACACAGTAAAAAAACACTAAAAACCCACTGCAAAACCAAAGTAATCAAACTCACTGATATGAGATAGTACACTCATGCAGCTCAGGATGCAAAACTACCAGGCAGTTTTCCTTACAAAAATCAACATTGTGGCCTTTAATCATACATTTTGCTACAACTAAATTTAGATCAGATAAAGGTTGGATTCACGCCGATTAACAAAATACATGCTGATGTAAAAATATAGTGATATACAACAGGTACTTACATCTGCATTGGAGTACAGAGAATTCCTGCAAGAATCTTTCCTCACAGACGATACCAGTGCATAAATTCTTCTATCTGATAAGCTTATTTTCTAAAAGAGAGATGGGTAAGAAACATGTAGAAAATATGATCAGCATGCTATAAAATTTCATGATGCAAGGATACGCACACATTTCTTAGAATGGAGTTGACATATTTTTGCTGGACTGGAGCGGACTAGTTCTTTGGCCACTGGAATCTGCTTATTATCAGTAGGAGTTGGGTTTCTCTGTGCTGGAGCAGTATCTATAAAAACAGGAGTTGGTTTATTATCTCCTGGCGTTTGGATCTTTTGCAAAGACCTGGTTTGTAACCCTTCAGATTCTAACATAGTCGTCTTCCCCTTGCATGCCTTGTATAGAAGAATGGTGCTTCAATTATAAAACATGCTACAGCAGAGAGATGGAATAGGTACTGAAGAATAGAAAGGCATGACATATTGACATGTATTCCCTCCATCTGGAAAAAAATGGATGGGTCTAGGCGTATTTCAGTTCTAGATACATCCTTTTATCCATTTCGGCAACATGTAATCCGGACGGAGGGAGTATGGTGTAAGAGCTAGGGATACGACAGGAAAACACAGTAAAAAAAGCACTAGTTGAATGTAAAACTATATGCTAGCGGAATACGCATAGAAAAAACTAAGGCAACATACACGTGTATGATTGGGAAACTAAGATGGCATTGCAATAGAGCACTAGAACAACACTTCAATGTAAAAAAACATGGTATGGTAGATAGATGAAGTACATATTGATGAATAACAATGCATAAGATATTCAGAAGCATGATGTCCAAATTAAGCAGATGGCATTGCGATAGAGCAAGGACCTTGTGGGGTGAAGAGGATTCAACATCTTTCTGCAAGTCTTCTGAAGAACTGCCTTTACATGTTCCATCATATTGGGTATCATTGACATCAAGTTTATTGGCCTTTACATTGCTCCGTGAGGTTCTTGTGGATATATCAGTGTGTGCAATTATATCTGACATGCATGGAACACAACTAGTAGTTAGATTTATGTAATGAGTGCCTGTAGGAGACGACATAAATAGTAGGACTGGGGTTAACTAGCAGCAACAGGTCTCAAAAACTAAAGGGAGAACAGAGATGAAAGCTACAGAATATGTATTGTTTGTACTCGAGATTAACTAGATGGTACACAAAAGTATTAAAGAACAACATAGGTAATACTAGAAGTGGTATAATACTATAATCACTAGCCTGTGGGATAGCATTGGCTGATGGATGATAACTATGGAACAGCGTTACCTAAAGAACAAGTATCTTAGCTAAACTATGGAACAGCGTTAACTCCCGAACAAGACCCGTAAGAGATCAGCATGAATATACAGTGAAATGTGAAAATCTATTTTCCATGCTTAGATGAATAACAAAGCCATAAATGTTGCACACAAGTAAGATGAGGGTACAACCTATCTGTCCGCCATCCATAGGAGTGAGCATCATGTGCTGACTTGTCGATGGCCCTACAGTTGTTGTGGCTGTCCATGTCGGGCACGCGCATTCGATGCAGGGAACTGTTGAGTGGGGACTATAGCTCCCTTCTGGTGTATGCTTCCCTTGTTGGAGCAGCTGCGGTGAGTCGGAAGACGGTGTGGCTGAAGATGCAGATAACGCATAATGTTAAGAACGACACATCTCTTTGATCTGAAGAAATACACTAAGAGTGGTCACACGTCTGTTGACTGAGACTAAATTGGGGTCACACGATTTTATTTTATTTTGGTACTGTCCGATCTACGCCAGATGGCTTGATGGCCGTCTTGTGCCTCCCGGCTGACACTGTTAGGAATCTTCCCCGAAGAGCCAGCGACCAACGGCAGAGCAGCTTGCCTCCGTCGTCCGTGGCCCCGGCCAAAACCCCGCTCCCCGCCCCACCGCACTGCCGTGGTTGCACCGCCCCCAGGCCAATCCATAAAGACTCCCCATCATCCAGATCCGGCGGCAGCAGTACCTTGAACCCACGCAACTCAAGATATCCATCTAAGCGCTGCTTCCGCAGCGAACTTGCGACCCCGCACCCTTACGTTAGACACCAGCCAACCGGCAGCCTAGGAGCTCCGCCGCCTCGAGGGGTGCTACTTCCCATTGGGAATCGAATGGCCCAGAATAAAATTCAGACAACTGACTCCTAAATAAAGTGATTTGAGATGAGGGTGCGACCTATCTGGCGGCATGGTGAAGTAGGCAGGTCCAGCTGCCGAGTCAGTGAGGCCGGCGCGGTTGCGGTGGCCACCGGCGGCAGGGAAACAGCAATGTCGCGACGCTCGACGGCTACGGGGAAGCAGCGCCGGGACTCTGGACGGATCCGAAGTTGGAGCCGCTCCGGCACCGTGAACAACGGCGGGGGTGAATCGGCCCTGGTACGGTTCACGCGGCCGTCGTCGAGGCAGCTCCAGCAGCACGGAGTAAGAGGCACACGGCCCAGTGCACGACGGCAAATGGACAACGTCTCCGGTGTTAGGGAGGAGGGCGGTGTGAAATTGGTGCGGTGGGGCGCCATGGAGGAGGGGCTGAGGTTTCGCTGCTCGGGAGAAGGGAGCTTCCAGGGAGAAGGTGATTTGGCGCCCACGAGGTATGAATGGGGGGGGATTGGGAGGGGAGTGGAACCATGTTTTACGGACGCATTTGTCTGAAATGTGAGGGGGAGTTACAGTTCTACCCCTGCCTTTAGGCTTCTCGGCTTGGGTCTGTGTACTGAGGGTCGGGGATAGTAGAGTAACTTTGCTTCTCCCCAAATAGTGGGCGGGAGCGATTTCGGGCGAGGAGGGCGTGTTTTGAAATATAGTGGGTGCGAGCGATTTCGGGCGAGGAGAGCGTGTTTTGAAATAGTGGGCGCGAGCTATTTCGGGCGAGGAGAGCGTGTTTTTCCGACCATGGTTTATGAATTATTCGGCACATGTCATTTCGGCCGAGGAGAAGGCGCGCTTGGATGAAGTTATGAACCTACCCTCGATGCACAATGGGCCAATTAATGTGTCTCCCACATAGGACGGTAATTTCGCGTCTCCCATTTATTTGCTTGGGCGAATTCCACCGAGCAGAGGATGTTTAACGGTTCGTTCAAAATTTGGGAGAACGAGCATCCACGTCTACCTTACCAAGTCGATTCGAATCAAGCTAAAAAAAAGTTGATTCGAATCAAATTTAGAAATATTAGCTTGCCACTTCTTTTTTAGATGGAGAGATGATGCTCGGGAGTAATGTGTTTTTACATGCTCGTTGCTAGCGATTTACTATATGACAAATAGTTGACCCACTCAAAAACAGGAATCAAACCCAAAATGAAATATCTCGATTCAATGAAATAGCTCGTTCACCAGGTCAAAATAGTGAACTAAATCCAAAATTGAACACCTCAATCGAATAGCATGTTGTACAGTATTATAGTACTCCATGAACATGTTGAAAGTCAAATTAATGAACTTGTTTGATATACGCATATATCCGTTCATGTGTGGATTGCAGACAACATGTTCTCCAATTTAAATATTTGAATACAAGTTTATATTGAAACATGGTTTATATCAGTCTTTAATGCGTAAAATGCGACCTCCCCCTCTCCCAGACTCCTGCTCTCTCTCTCTCTCGCCGACAATCTTCAATTCTGTCGCACGCATCCAACACACAAACCTTGTTGGTCCTCTCTCTTTCTCTTCATCTCTCTCTCTTTGTGTGTGTGCGTGGGTGGGGGGGTCTTTCTAGTTCGCATGCATATATACTCCATCTATAGGTCTCTCTCGCACACTATGTATGATTCTCTAGTCCAAGCTAGATATCTTGGGTGCACTCATCGTACGCACACAAATTCCTTGGCTCGTTGCCCGTAACTCTCTCACGCACCACTCTGTCGTCTCGGAGCTCTTCCCCCTATCTCTCAAACTCTCCATCTACCTGGGTCACACATACACATGCATATCTCACTCGCACTCGATAGGCCCATCTAAAACTCTATCTCTCTCCCCCATTCTCTCTCCATCTCACACGCACACACACAATCTCATGCCTAGCTAGCCAAGTATGATGGTATCTCACTCAATTGTAGGCACACGCAGTCCCCCTATATGTATATGACTAGCTAATCTTAGTCTCCATCACAAACATGTGCATGGTCTATCTCGATTTCTCTCGGGGCATCTTTCTATCGCGCACGCACCTCCCTCGATCTCCCACCCATATAATACCCTCACGATCTCGAGGGGGTCTCTCTATCACAAACACACCCTCTCGCCCTCCCCATGCGTCCATGTTCTCCATGTGTCCCTCTCGACCTTTGTTCCTTGTTGGCCAGACCTCTATTGGACATGTGCTATAGGGGTGTCTCTCTCCGTTGCAAACAATCACACACTAGCTATCTTCGTGTATCTCCTCGCCTTGCTTTTCTATCTCGGAGATGCATGCGTGATATGTTCGCCTAAGAAACGAAAAAAACACACTCTCTCTCTCTAATTTATCGTTTGTTGTCACTTTCTCTTTCACACACATACTCTTTTTGCACACTTACTCATTCTCCTTCACACGCACTTGATCCCTCTCGACTTAGGCACTCTCCTCGGTCCATAGCATATTGATTTATTGAGAAGTCAAACATCACAAAGTTTGACCATGTACGTGGAGAAAAACAATTACATCTGGAACGGCAAACATATACCATTAGATTCACCATGAGATGTAGTTTCGTATGATGTATCTTTGGTATTGAAGATATAAATAACAGTTGTGTAAACCTGATCAAAGTTTCCAAAGTTTGACTTCTAAAAAAGTTACATGCACTGCATTATCGAGCGGATGGAATATCTCTTTCCCCCTCTCAGCTATCTGACGCACCACTCAGCCTTATCGGGGCTCCTCAATCTCTCTCAAACTTTATATCTCCCTGGTTCACACATACACATGTCTCGCTCGCGCTATACATATAGACCCATCCAACACTCTCCGCCCTTGTTCTCTCTCTATGTGACACGCACCCCCTAATAAGTACCCTAATCCCCCACTCCATCATAGGCGCAAGCACTCCCCCCCCATAAGTATGATTATCTCTCACTAGCCATCAGGAACACACGTATTGTCTCCTTCCATCTATACGTCTATCTCGATATCTCTCGGGGTATCTTCTATCGCACACACACCTTGTCACTCGATCTCCCACCCATGTAGTCCCATCACGATCTCCAGGGGATCTCTCTATGACAAACATACACTCTCTCCTCCCCATGTCTGCATTTTCTCCATACATCTCTCTTGACCTCTCTCCCTTGTTTGTCAGACCCCTCTTGGCCACGTGCTAGGGGTCTTGCTCTCTCGGTTGCAAACAACCACACACTATCTCCTCACCTTGCTTCCGTTGTCGAAGATGCATCTGTGATATGTTTGCATAAGACACACACGTTTTTTCTCGACTTTTATCGAGTGTTGTCCATGTCTCTTTCACACACGCACACACACTTTTTTCACTCACTCTTTCTATTTCTCTCTCTCTCTAGTTAGGGACTCTCTCACGTCCATAAGCATATGGATGTTTTGAAAAGTCAAACCTCAGAAAAGTTTGACCAGGTATATGTAGAGAAAAACATTTACATCTGGAAAGATCATTAGATTCATCACAACATGTACTTACTTCATACTATCATTTATCTTTGGTATTGTAGATATAAGTAATTTCTTTATAAACTTGGTCAAAGTTTCAAAAGTTTGACTTTTAAAAAAATGCTGGAACTACATTATCGAACGGAGGGAGTAGCTCTTTCTCTCTCTCTGCTATCTCTCACGGGCCTCCCCTCTCACACGAACACTCTATACCGACGGATTATACACTCACTGTGTCAGCGTATAGCTCCGTATATTGTTTAGTTGACCGGTCAACCAGTCCACATGGTGCCTTGTCAGCTCGTGTTCTGTATCTTCGTGTGCTGGCCCATGTGGCAGTGGGTGAAAATAAGTAAACTAGAGGCCCATTTGACACGCGGTGAAGTAAACAAAGTTGAAACCACTCGGGGTAGCACCCCGCACGCTAGTAAATTGAGGGCGCATTGAGGACACACTTCTTCCACGTGGAGGACGCACTCGCGCACAATTCACCACTACGCGGCGGCATGCACAGAAGGACGCACTCGCGCACACCCAGCACACAACACACACCAGCACACGTGTACACCGGCGTCGCCGCCGGTTGAGATGGATGGCGAGGCAGCCAACAAGCGAAGGCGGCTCGAGCCAAAACCGCATCCGGTGAGCCTGGACTTCATCAGCAGCCTCCCCGACGACATGCTGCTCGTCATCATCGGCCTCCTCCCCACCAAATCTGTCGTGCGGACCGCCCTGCTCTCCCAGCGGTGGCGCCCCCTCTGGCGCCGCGTCCCCCTCAACCTCACCGTCGACAGCTGCCTCTGCGACGGGGATTGCAAACGCATGGCCGCAGTCTCCAAGATCCTTTCATCGCACCCTGGGCCAGCCAGACGCCTTGACATCCGCATGTTCAGTACCAACTGCAAGGTCCAACCCAAGTTCGACGAGTGGTTCTTATCCCCCGCCCTAGACCAGCTCGAGGAGCTCGGCTTTGAAGCTGGACGATGTCGCTCTCTGCCGCCGTCCGCGCTCCGCCTCGCGCCAACGCTGCGCCGCGCCAGCTTCAGCTCCTGCTATCTTCCCCAGATTAATGTCGCGCTCGCCCTTCTTCTCCCTCAACTCAAGCAGCTCGACCTCTTCGATGTTGTCATCTCGAAGAAGGCTATGGAGCACCTGCTCCGCAGCTGTACAGCGCTCGAGTACCTTCATCTTGAGAAGATCCACGGGTTCATTAGCCTCCACATTGCCTCGACGAATCTCCGATGGATTTATGTGTCTTGCTGGCCCCGCAACAAGACATCAATTGGGAAGAGATCACTCCAGATGTTCCACGTTATGGTCATTGAGAATGCGCCTTTCCTTCAGAGATTTCTTGTATTGGATCTAGAAGGTCCAACAAAAATCTGGGTCATTGACGCGCCGAAATTGACAGCGTTGGTGCACTCGTCTGCCAAATTCTCCGAACTCTTTATTGGATCCGTAATCGTTCAGGTACAGCACTCATCTTCTTCTCCGTCTTCTTGAAATTCACATTTTTAAATTTCTTCTTGATGTATTTACGACCGTCTTCCAGAAAATGATTCCCACAAGCTTGACCCAGTCTATGCGCACAGTGAAGATCTTGGCAATAAAATCTATCGGCCCCAATCTGGATCAAGTTGTTGGATTCCTTAGATGCTTTCCGTGCACGGAGAAGCTACTCATCGAGGTGAAACTTCTTTCCTATTAGTAAACGGTAATCACAACGTAGCTCAAATTTTTCGTAATTTTCCCAAATTACGATGACAAGTGTAGTGTTCAAAACTGCATCTACGCACTGCACCGAAAGAAATGTTTTCAGTATTTTTTCTCACGTGATCACCTGCATTGTTTTTTTGTTATACTACTATAGTAGCCTAGGCTAGTCATAGTGGAAAGTAACTTAGACTACTCCAGTAACTCTATGGTTACCCTAAGAGCAAGTACTACCTCCGTCCTGGTTTACTCTTCCTATTTTGTAGTATGAAAATTTGACCATAGATTTAACTGACAAAATGTTAATGCATGTCACTAAGAACTATATCGTTGGATTCGTATTTGAACATAATTTCAAATGGTGTAATTTTTAGTGACATGCATTGGCATTTTCTTACATAAATATATGGTCAAAATTTTATACTAAATAAGAGGTAGTACAAAAGTGGGCTATAACGGCCCTCCACTATGTAGGACAAAACACGTGCCAAATTCACTTGTGATGCATTTGGCATCGATGCCCCTCCATTGCTCACCTGGTGCCCCAATCTGGATCACCTACTTTGCTCCGGTGCCAAATTAACTCACGCAACGAAAAAAACACTTGCGTGGGAGAGAGAGAGGACTGAGGCAATAAAAAAACACTAGTTTGGGAGAGTGAGAGGCTGGTGTTGTTGGTTTGATTGATTTGTTTATACATGTGGGTCTGTGTGCACAGCAGTGCCAACTCTCTCACATCGCGATAGCGGTGCCAAAATCTTTTGATTTGACATCGATGCGTATTATGTGGCATACTTTTGTGAAATATGGCATCGGCCACATAGTGGAAGGCAACAAATGCCCAAGCTCTTCACGTACTCCTAGGTAAATGAGAGGAAAGAGAAAGAGAGAGAGAGAGAGAGAGAGAGAGTGAAAAAATATCACTAGCCAGCCAACCCTATCGTATGAGCGAATGATATTGGTACCTCTTGATGACACGGCAATCTTATACAGCCAGTTGGTCTAATATGTTCTCTTCTTTTGCAGATAAAAAAAGACCCGAAAGTGAAAAATGTGTTGCACTATAACAATATCATCGAATGCCTTGATCTCCATCTTACAGAAATTGATTTGATCGACTACCGAGGCAGCACATCTAAGATTAAATTGGCCAGGTTCTTTGTTCTGGAGGCAAGTGCGCTCAAGGTAATGAGGTTTGGCATTCTCTGGCGCAGCAATGAATGGCGTGCTTATCACCGCAAGCGTCTAAGCCTAAATGACAAAGTCTCTGCAGAAGCTGAATTTGTTTTTGAAACATCAAGTGGCCAGAGACTCGAAAACTTATTTGCCCATTAGTGACTTGTCAGGGCGGTGGATTTTAGTTTGTACGATAATGTTGCATCCACCTAAAGTAACGAAAGTTCTTACGTAAACTTCCTAGTAATTCCCTCTTCGTAGGTGCAGCATTACTCCTAACATTTGTAATATCAGTTTAAAACTTGTAATATTGCCGTGTCCTATTCCTGTGTTTTCAAAATCCTGCGAATCAAACAGGTCCTGTGTTGGTGATGATGTTGTGCCTGCCATCTTTCACCAATAGCCGTCGGATCTAGATCTGATGCATACAAACCAAACTTCTCCAGTTTTGCAAAAAGATGCCCGCACTTATTCCCTATTTACAAACAACTCCTTGTCTCTCACAATCAGCCTTATCTCCTCCCACCACATCTAGAAGGCCATGGAAAAATCTGGCGTGATGGCCGCTGTCGGCGCCGTCCACCCCCAATCTTTGTGTTTCATGCAATGCACGGGCATCTACGCACGGGAAATTATGTCGAACACGGCTAGTTGTAAGCAGGCTAGGTCTACAGCCATGATGATAGTGACTGTAGACGGTGAGGCTGACTATGGTATGCCGAACACGGCGCCTATACTCAGGTGTCATCTCCGGCGTAGGGTCTTGTCACTTCACTGTGAGGAGCAGCACGTAATAATTTGACCAACGGGTAGTACAGTGCTACTACATTGGTAGTACTACTACTACTAGTACTAGCACCACCGTCTAGATTTAGTAGTACTACCACGTCCATCTGGATTTAGTATTTGACTAGCAATATCTAGTAATGCATGTCACAAAAAATGTACTACTCCCTATGTAAATAAATACATGGTGTATTGTTTTATTCCTATCGGCGAGGTAACTTAATGTCTTTTTGCTACTTAATAGGATTACATGCAATGAACTAACCACTGCATGTGATGTTTGGTAGTCTCAAGTCATTGAAAGCATGCACGGGCACGAAGGGAGACGCAACTTCATTGACTTACTGCACCTGCCTTTGGGTGTATGACACGTGGGTCCAACGGGTGGCTGGCCAACCTGTCATACAGCCAAAGGCAGGTGCAGTAGAGGGGCGAGGAGTAGATGGCCAACACGCACGTGAATTCAACGCAGTCTGCACTTCTCATATAAAGGCTCCCGCCAGTCCAATCTATGAAATCCTACGCACCTACACACCCAAGGGCAAGAGGGATCACTCCAATCGCAAGATCAGTTGACTAGAAGCTAGACCCATGGAGGCGATGAGCGTGAGCGTCAGCCGGCTGTGCCAAATGGTCCACGACGCCAGCCTGTGGCCCGGCACCGAGGAACGTCTCCAGGTAGTGGTTGAGGCCGCCAGGGCGAGGGGCCGCTTGGACGACAGCTTCGTCTCCTTGTTCGACGAGGTCCTCGTCGGCTTCCTCGACAAGTTCACCGTCATCAAGAAGCTCGTGGACGACCTTGACGTACGCCTCCAGCCCACGCGCCCAGGCTCTGTGATGCCTGCCACCCTCAACGGCCTCTATGGTGACAACCTCTTCGACGCACTGGTGGCCCTGCGACTGCCCGCCGTCGTGCCGGAGAATGTCCACCTCGAGGTCACGCTCGCCGCACAGCGCCTGGTGTAGCAAGACACCATCCACATAATCACCCACGTCTACGCGCAAATCGTCCACAAGGACTACTACATGCAAGAGGAGGACGATAGGACGCTGGCCTTCTTGGACCGTAGGGCAACCTTGGACGGCATTGTTCAGAAGCACATTGAGCTTGCCGCCAACGCCGCTGCTCCTCACACGTCGGTTGGTGACCCGGTGCACTAGGGCGCGAGGATGTCGTTGATGGATCCGTATGTATCTTTATCTTTCCGTCAAATCCATGTAGTAGTATATGGTACTACTAGTAATTATCTTACCTTTCGCATCAACTTCATAATTTTCCTACGTACTCCATGCATGAACCGCGCCAGAACCAAACTTCTCATTACTCTAGGGAAAATCGTTATTTCTATCTATCGGTCGCCCCATGGAGCAGAACCAAATTTTACAAGTTACAAGTTCAAAAGGAAAAGCCTGCCGTGTTCGCGTCGCACCCCCACACGGTTTATCCGGCACGCCGCTCAAGGGGGAATGCGTGCTGTGTTGCATTTTCACTTACAAGTGGGACCACAGTTGAGCAAACCGACTATCGGCAAACCCCCACCTCGCCCACCGTGCGATGGCTGAGAAAACAGGAGGGAGAAGAGATGGCTGTAGCTAGCACGGACTCCAAGAAAATTGGTGTCGGATGGGACTCGTGTGGGTGGCGTGTGCCGTACTGCTAAACATGAATGGTAGTTATGGCCCATGCCACCCCACTATATCGAGGTGCTGGTTACTCCACTATATCGCGTACGTAGAACAAATTTCCTGGAGTCCGTGCTCAACCCTCCTCTATCTCTCTTCTCAGCCAGCTAGCTGACGTGCGGAGCCCATCGTCTGTTTGCTCATATGCGGTCCCACATGTCAGTGAAAACGCAAGAGGACCCACTAAACCTGCACATCTTTCACCTCGACGTGCTGGTGATGAAAAACAAATCCAATAAAGATCTTCGGTGGCCGCTTTTGGAGTTACTCAAGAGTAGTAAGATTCTATTTACAGTTTAACCCAAGATGCACATCACATGGCTTCACCTACCACTCTATTTTCTTGCATGACACGACTTGGATGCTGGATGTCCCACGTGTCGGCAAAAGAAGGAAGAACTCGACCAAATCTTCGGTTGTGCTCTCGGATTAGACTAGTTGTGCTAACTTAAAATTTTATTGTGTAGAATGGATGCAAGTTTTGGTATTGGGAAGAAGAGTACAACGATATATTGATAGAGCACATTTTAGTAGATGTTCTAGCACTATTAGCTAGCATAGAGGCTAGAGATGAGACTAATGCACTTGTTGATAGAATAGAGGCTAGACACGTCTACTTCTTTACACTCGAAGAAGAAAGAAGCATGCAAGATCGAGCCTCCGCAGATGAACAATGAATGCATCAAGAAGGCACTAATCCAACTTACAGGAGCAGTTATGGAAGTTGGATATCTTCTAAAATGTATTCTTGTGGTTCTTGTTTTCTTTGGTCTTGCTTTTCTAGTCAAAATTTTGGTGATGTATTTCCATGTACCAAAAAATCAATGATGAAAAAAGGTATGTGTTTGCAAAGAAAAATGTACGCGGCCGGGATGTGGTCGCGCGTTCGGCGCACGACCACCGCATCCGAGAAATGGCCCGGACACGACCCCATTGCCCTACCCAAATGGACAGAATCCGGGCAAAACGGAGGTCCGTTTGGGGCCATGCATTGGAGTTGGCCTTACAAGTGGGACTGCAGTTGAGGAAACCGACTATCGGCAAACCCCCACCTCGCCCGCCGCGCGATGGCTGAGTTAGAGAAACGACTAGGTTGAAGAGATTGTTGTAGCACGGACTCCAAGAAATATGGTGTCAGATGGAAGTCGTGTTGGTGGCGTGTGCCGTACTCCTGGACGTGAATGCTTGTTCTGGCCCATGCCACCCTACTACTCCTAGTACTACTTATAGTAGTAGTATCGAGGATTCGAGGTGCTGGTTACGTACAGCGAACACATTAACATATGGCCCACCTCACATTGTGGCCAAATTTCCTGGAGTCTATGCTAGGTTAAAAAGTGTTCTTTGTGAGGATGGGTGGCTGGTCTCAAGTTTAAAACTTATTGTATTACGTATGTAGACGTAGAGATAGTGCAGCATGTGAAGCTAGTACAAATAGTGTACTATTGTTGATTGGCCTCATCCGATAACCTGTTGCAATGCACGTACAATTATGTCTTCGAAAAATATATTTTTGCCTCGTCGCAGCACCCACTCAGAGAAGCGACTCGATAGCCATTCATAAATTTAGTAAGTTTATCACAGGCATATCATTTTATTACATACAACAGGTCATCAACCCACAACGACAACGAGGATACATTATAAATAATAAAGTTTTCATCACACAACAAATAACAAGCAATGAAATGAACTTCAACTCAACCAATCCTCGGCGTTGGAAACGCTTGCTTTGAACCACAAGTGATTCTCTGGGATGGGCCAGCTATTGTAAATCTCGAGGCCAATGCAGGACTGATCATCCAGGCTGAAGCGGCCTACTATATCACGACCAGGGTAGGTAACCACCGAAATGTCCGACGTATAGATACAGTTGCTTCTCATAAATGGTAGTAACATTGTGTCAACAACAGCTGGATCGGCTTTCACCATCATTGGATAGTTTTGTCCAAGGAAGAGCGAGTTTTCTCCAAGACTATCAATACTGTACCAAGGAGAAGGTGTTGGCGCTAGCACAGTAGTATCCATCCCGAATACCATGCAACGGGTGTTGGAAATATGCCCTAGAGGCAATAATAAATAGGTTATTATTATATTTCCTTGTTCATGATAATCGTTTATTATCCATGCTAGAATTGTATTGATAGGAAACTCAGATACATGTGTGGATACATAGACAACACCATGTCCCTAGTAAGCCTCTAGTTGACTAGCTCGTTGATCAATAGATGGTTACGGTTTCCTGACCATGGACATTGGATGTCGTTGATAACGGGATCACATCATTAGGAGAATGATGTGATGGACGAGACCCAATCCTAAGCCTAGCACAAGATCGTGTAGTTCGTTTGCTCAGAGCTTTTCTAATGTCAAGTATCATTTCCTTAGACCATGAGATTGTGCAACTCCCGGATACCGTAGGAATGCTTTGGGTGTACCAAACGTCACAACGTAACTGGGTGGCTATAAAGGTGCACTACAGGTATCTCCGAAAGTGTCTGTTGGGTTGGCACGAATCGAGACTGGGATTTGTCACTCCGTGTAAATGGAGAGGTATCTCTGGGCCCACTCGGTAGGACATCATCATAATGTGCACAATGTGACCAAGGAGTTGATCACGGGATGATGTGAGTTACGGAACGAGTAAAGAGACTTGCCGGTAACGAGATTGAACAAGGTATAGGGATACCGACGATCGAATCTCGGGCAAGTAACATACCGATAGACAAAGGGAATTGAATACGGGATTGATTGAATCCCCGACATCGTGGTTCATCCGATGAGATCATCGTGGAACATGTGGGAGCCAACATGGGTATCCAGATCCCGCTGTTGGTTATTGACCGGAGAACGTCTCGGTCATGTCTGCATGGTTCCCGAACCCGTAGGGTCTACACACTTAAGGTTCGATGACGCTAGGGTTATAGGGAAAGTATGTACGTGGTTACCGAATGTTGTTCGGAGTCCCGGATGAGATCCCGGACGTCACGAGGAGTTCCGGAATGGTCCGGAGGTAAAGATTTATATATGGGAAGTCCTGTTTTGGTCACTGGAAAAGTTTTGGGTGCTATCGGTAATGTACCGGGACCACCGGGAGGGTCCCGGGGGTCCACCGGGTGGGGCCACGGGCCCCAGAGGGCTGCGTGGGCCAAGTGTGGGAGGGGACCAGCCCTAGGTGGGCTGGTGCGCCCCCCACAAGAGACCCAGGGCGCAGGAAAGGTGGGAAGGGGGAAACCCTAGGCATAGATGGGCCTAAGGCCCATCTAGTGGGGCGCCCCCCTTTTCTCCCCCCTTGGCCGCCCCCCAAGCCCCATCTAGGGCTGGCCGCACCCCTTGGGGGGGGAACCCTAGATGGGGGCGCAGCCCTCCCCCTCCCCTATATATATTGGGGTTTTGGGGCTGCCATACACATGAGAACGTCTCTCTTTCGGCGCAGCCCTACCCCTCTCCCTCCTCCTCCTCTCCCGCGGTGCTTGGCGAAGCCCTGCGGGATTGCCACGCTCCTCCATCACCACCACGCCGTCGTGCTGCTGCTGGATGGAGTCTTCCCCAACCTCTCCCTCTCACCTTGCTGGATCAAGGCGTGGGAGACGTCACCGGGCTGCACGTGTGTTGAACACGGAGGCGCCGTGGTTCGGCGCTTAGATCGGAATCAACCGCGATCTGAATCGCTACGAGTACGACTCCCTCATCCGCGTTCTTGCAACGCTTCCGCACCACGATCTACAAGGGTATGTAGATGCACTCCCCTTCCCCTCGTTGCTAGATTACTCCATAGATTGATCTTGGTGATGCGTAGAAATTTTTTGAATATCTGCTACGTTCCCCAAAAGTGGCATCATGAGCTAGGTCTATGCGTAGTTTATATGCACGAGTAGAACACAAAGTAGTTGTGGGCGTAGATGTTGCCAATTCTTCTTGCCGTTACTAGTCTTATCTTGTTTCGGCGGCATCGTGGGATGAAGCGGCCCGGACCGACCTTACACGTACTCTTACGTGAGACAGGTTCCACCGACTGACATGCACTAGTTGCATAAGGTGGCTAGCGGGTGTCTGTCTCTCCCACTTTAGTCGGATCGGATTCGATGAAAAGGGTCCTTATGAAGGGTAAATAGAAATTGGCATATCACGTTGTGGCTTTTGCGTAGGTAAGAAACGTTCTTGCTAGAAACCCATAGCAGCCACGTAAAACATGCAACAACAATTAGAGGACGTCTAACTTGTTTTTGCAGCATATGCTATGTGATGTGATATGGCCAAAAGGATGTGATGAATGATATATGTGATGTATGAGATTGATCATGTTCTTGTAATAGGAATCACGACTTGCATGTCGATGAGTATGACAACCGGCAGGAGCCATAGGAGTTGTCTTAATTTATTGTATGACCTGCGTGTCAACGAAAACGCCATGTAATTACTTTACTTTATTGCTAACCGTTAGCCATAGTAGTAGAAGTAATAGTTGGCAAGACAACTTCATGAAGACACGATGATGGAGATCATGATGATGGAGATCATGGTGTCATGCCGGTGACGAAGGTGATCATGCCGTGCCTCGAAGATGGAGATCAAAAGGCGCAAGATGATATTGGCCATATCACGTCACTTTATGATTTGCATGTGATGTTTATCATGTTTACATCTTATTTGCTTAGAACGACGGTAGCATAAATAAGATGATCCCTCACTAAAATTTCAAGAGACGTGTTCCCCCTAACTGTGCACCGTTGCGAAGGTTCGTTGTTTCGAAGCACCACGTGATGATCGGGTGTGATAGATTCTAACGTTCGAATACAACGGGTGTTGACGAGCCTAGCATGTACAGACATGGCCTCGGAACACATGCGAAACACTTAGGTTGACTTGACGAGCCTAGCATGTACAGACATGGCCTCGGAACACAAGAGATCGAAAGGTCGAACATGAGTCGTATAGTAGATGTGATCAACATGGAGATGTTCACCGATGATGACTAGTCCGTCTCACGTGATGATCGGACACGGCCTAGTTTGACTCGGATCATGTATCACTTAGATGACTAGAGGGATGTCTATCTGAGTGGGAGTTCTATAATCAGATGAACTTCATTATCATGAACATAGTCAAAAGGTCTTTGCAAATTATGTCATAGCTTGCGCTTTAGTTCTACTGTTTAAGATATGTTCCTAGAGAAAATTTAGTTGAAAGTTGGTAGTAGCAATTATGCGGATTGGGTCCGTAAACTGAGGATTGTCCTCATTGCTGCACAGAAGGCTTATGTCCTTAATGCACCGCTCGGTGTGCTGAACCTCAGCGTCGTCTGTAGATGTTGCGAAACATCTGACATACACGTTTTGATGACTACGTGATAGTTCTAATGGTTTAGAATTGTGGCACCAAAGACGTTTGTGAAACGTCGCAGAACATATGAGATGTTCCGAAGACTGAAATTGGGATTTCAGACTAGTGCCCACGTCAAGAGGTATGAGACCTCTGAAAAGTTTCTTAAGCCTGCAAACTAAGGGAGAAAAGCTCAATCGTTGAGCATGTGCTCAGATTGTCTGAGTACTACAATCACTTGAATCGAGTGGGAGTTAATCTTCCAGATGAGATAGTGATGGTTCTCCATAGTCACTGCCACCAAGCTAGTAGAGCTTCGTGATGAACTATAACATATTAGGGATAGTTATGATGATCCTTGAGCTATTCGCGATGTTTGACACTGCGAAAGTAGAAATCAAGAAGGAGCATCAATTGTTGATGGTTAGTAAAACCACTAGTTTAAGAAGGGCAAGGGCAAAAGGGATACTTCATGAAACAGCAAGTCATTTGCTGCTCTAGTGAAGAATCCCAAGGTTGAACCCAAACCCGAGACTAAGTGCTTCTGTAATGAGAGGAACGGTCACTGAAGCAGTACTACCCTAGATACTTGGTAGATGAGAAGGCAGGCAAGGTCGACAGAAGTGTATTGGATATACGTTATATGAATGTGTACTTTACTAGTACTCCTAGTAGCACCAGGGTATTAGATACCGGTTCGGTTGCTAAGTGTTAGTAACTCGAAATAAAAGCTGCGGAATAAACGGAGAATAGCTAAAGGTGAGATGACGATATGTGTTGGAAGTGTTTCCAAGGTTGATGTGATCAAGCATCGCATGCTCCCTCTACCATCGAGATTTGGTGTTTGCGTTGAGCATGATTGGATTATGTTTATCACAATACGGTTATTCATTTAAGGAGAATAATGGTTACTCTGTTTATTTGAATAATACCTTCAATGGTCTTGCACCTAAAATGAATCTCGATCGTAGTGATACACATGTTCGTGCCAAAAGATATAAAATAGTAATGATAGTTCCACATACTTGTGGCACTGCCATTTGAGTCATATTGGTATAGAACGCATGAAGAAGCTCCATGTAGATGGATCTTTGGACTCACTCGTTTTGAAAGATTGAGACATGCGAACCATGTCTATTGGTATATATGCACGAAGAAACTCCATGCAGATGGATCGTTTGGACTCACTTGATTTTGAATCACTTGAGACATGCAAATCATACCACATGGGCAAGATGACTGAAAGGCCTCGTTTTCAGTAAGATGGAACAAGAGAGCAACTTGTTGGAAGTAATACATTTGATGTATGCAGTCCAATGAGTGCTGAGGCACGCAGTGGATATCGTTATGTTCTTACTTCACAGATGATTTGAGTAGATGCTGAGTGTATTTACTTGATGAAACACAAGTCTGAATTATTGAAAGGTTCAAGTAATTTCAGAGTGAAGTTGAAGATCGTTGTGACAAGAGGATAAAATGTCTGTGATATGATCATAGAGATGAGTATCTGAGTTACGAGTTTGGCACACAATTAAGACATTGTGGAAAGTGTTTCACAATTAATACCGCCTGGAACACCATAGTGTGATGGTGTGTCCGAACATCATAACTGCACCCTATTAGATATGGTGCATACCATGATGTCCCTTATCGAATTACCACTATCGTTTATGGGTTAGGCATTAGAGACAACCGCATTCACTTTAAATAGGGCACCACGCAATTCCGTTGAGACGACACCATTTAGAGAAACCTAAGTTGTCGTTTCTTAAAAGTTTGGGGCTGCTTATGTGAAAAAGTTTCAGGCTGATAAGCTCGAACCCAAAGCGGATAAATGCATCTTCATAGAAAACCCAAAAACAGTTGGGTATACCTCCTATTTTAGATCTGGAAGCAAAAGTAATTGTTTCTAGAAACAGGTCCTTTCTCGAGGAAAAGTTTCTCTCGAAAGAATTGAGTGGGAGGATGGTGGAGACTTGATAAGGTTATTGAACCGTCACTTCAACTAGTGTGTAGCAGGGCACATGAAGTTGTTCCTGTGGCACCTATACCAATTGAAGTGGAAGCTTATGATAGTGATCATGAAACTTCGGATCAAGTCACCACCAAACCTCGTAGGACGACGAGGATGCGTGCTACTTCAGAGTGGTACGTGATCCTGTCTGAGATATCATGTTGTTGGACAATACTGAACCTACGAGCTATGAAGAAGCGATGGTGGGCCCATATTCCGACAAATGGTTAGAAGCCATGAAATCCGAGATAAATGGATCTTTGAGAAGAAGACGGACGTGGACGGTAATGTTACCGTCTATGAAGCTCGACTTGTGGCAAAGAGTATTTCCACAAGTTCAAGGAGTTGACTACGATGAGATTTTCTCATCCGTAGCGATGCTTAAGTCCGTCGGAATCATGTTAGCATTAGCTGCATTTATGAAATCTGGCAGATGGATGTCAAAACAAGTTTCCTTACCAGTTTTCGTAAGGAAAGGTTGTATGTGATACAATCAGAAAGGTTTTGTCGATCCTAAGGATGCTAAAAGGTATGCTAGCTCCCGCGATCCTTCCATGGATTAGAGCAAGCATCTCAGAGTCAGAATATACACTTTGATGGAGTGATCAAAGTTTTTGGGTTTATACAAAGTTTGTTAAAAACTTGTATTTACAATAAAGTGAGTGGGAGCGCTACAACATTTCTGATAAGTATATGTGAATGACATATTGTTGATCCGAAATGATGTAGAATTTCTGGAAAGCATAAAGGGTTGTTTGAAAGGAGTTTTTTCAAAGGAAGACCTGGATAAAGCTGCTTACATATTGGGCATCAAGATCTATAGAGATAGATCAAGACGCCTGATGATACTTTCAAAGAACGCACACCTTGACATGATTTTGAAAGAGTTCAAAATAGATCAGCAAAGAAGGAGTTCTTGGCTGTGTTACAAGGTGTGAGTATTGAGTAAGACTCAAGACCTGACCACAGCAGAAGAGAAAGAAAGGACGAAGGTCGTCCCCTATGCTTTAGACGTAGGCTCTACAGTATGCTATGTTGTGTACCGCACATGAAGTGTGCCTTGCCATGAGTTGGTCAAGGGGTACAATAGTGATCCGGGAAAGGATCACATGACAGCGGTCAAACTTGTCCTTAGTAACTAGTGGACTAAGGAATTTTCTCGATTATGGAGGTGAAAAGGAGTTTGTCGTAAAGGGTTACGTCGATGTGAACTTTGACACTAATCCGGATGACTCTGAGTAGTAAACCGGATTCGTATAGTAGAGCAATTATTTGAAATGGCTCCAAATAGCGCGTGGTAGCATCCACAAGATGACATAGATATTCGTAAAGCACACACGGATCTGAAAGGTTCAGACCCGTCGACTAATAACCTCTCTCACAAGCATAACACGATCAAACCAGAACTCATTGAGTGTTAATCACATAGTGATGTGAACTAGATTGTTGACTCTAGTAAACTCTTTGGATGTTGGTCACATGGTGATGTGGACTAGATTATTGACTCTAGTGCAAGTGGGAGACTGTTGGAAATATGCCCTAGAGGCAATAATAAATAGGTTATTATTATATTTCCTTGTTCATGATAACCGTTTATTATCCATGCTAGAATTGTATTGATAGGAAACTCAGATACATGTGTGGATACATAGACAACACCATGTCCCTAGTAAGCCTCTAGTTGACTAGCTCGTTGATCAATAGATGGTTACGGTTTCCTGACCATGGACATTGGATGTCGTTGATAACGAGATCACATCATTAGGAGAATGATGTGATGGACGAGACCCAATCCTAAGCCTAGCACAAGATCGTGTAGTTCGTTTGCTCAGAGCTTTTCTAATGTCAAGTATCATTTCCTTAGACCATGAGATTGTGCAACTCCCGGATACCGTAGGAATGCTTTGGGTGTACCAAACGTCACAACGTAACTGGGTGGCTATAAAGGTGCACTACAGGTATCTCCGAAAGTGTCTGTTGGGTTGGCACGAATCGAGACTGGGATTTGTCACTCCGTGTAAATGGAGAGGTATCTCTGGGCCCACTCGGTAGGACATCATCATAATGTGCACAATGTGACCAAGGAGTTGATCACGAGATGATGTGAGTTACGGAACGAGTAAAGAGACTTGCCGGTAACGAGATTGAACAAGGTATAGGGATACCGACGATCGAATCTCGGGCAAGTAACATACCGATAGACAAAGGGAATTGAATACGGGATTGATTGAATCCCCGACATCGTGGTTCATCCGATGAGATCATCGTGGAACATGTGGGAGCCAACATGGGTATCCAGATCCCGCTGTTGGTTATTGACCGGAGAACGTCTCGGTCATGTCTGCATGGTTCCCGAACCCGTAGGGTCTACACACTTAAGGTTCGATGACGCTAGGGTTATAGGGAAAGTATGTACGTGGTTACCGAATGTTGTTCGGAGTCCCGGATGAGATCCCGGACATCACGAGGAGTTCCGGAATGGTCCAGAGGTACCTGTTTTGGTCACCGGAAAAGTTTCGGGTGCTATCGGTAATGTACCGGGACCACCGGGAGGCTCCCGGGGGTCCACCGGGTGGGGCCACGGGCCCCAGAGGGCTGCGTGGGACAAGTGTGGGAGGGTACCAGCCCCAGGTGGGCTGGTGCGCCCCCCACAAGAGGCCCAGGGCGCAGGAAAGGGGGGAAGGGGGAAACCCTAGGCACAGATGGGCCTAAGGCCCATCTAGTGGGGCGCCCCCCTTCTCCCCCCCTTGGCCGCCCCCCAAGCCCCATCTAGGGCTGGCCGCACCCCTTGGGGGGGAACCCTAGATGGGGGCGCAGCCCTCCCCCTCCCCTATATATATTGGGGTTTTGGGGCTGCCATACACATGAGAACGTCTCTCTTTCGGCGCAGCCCTACCCCTCTCCCTCCTCCTCCTCTCCCGCGGTGCTTGGCGAAGCCCTGCGGGATTGCCACGCTCCTCCATCACCACCACGCCGTCGTGCTGCTGCTGGATGGAGTCTTCCCCAACCTCTCCCTCTCACCTTGCTGGATCAAGGCGTGGGAGACGTCACCGGGCTGCACGTGTGTTGAACGCGGAGGCGCCGTGGTTCGGCGCTTAGATCGGAATCAACCGCGATCTGAATCGCTACGAGTACGACTCCCTCATCCGCGTTCTTGCAACGCTTCCGCATCGTGATCTACAAGGGTATGTAGATGCACTCCCCTTCCCCTCGTTGCTAGATTACTCCATAGATTGATCTTGGTGATGCGTAGAAATTTTTTGAATTTCTGCTACGTTCCCCAACAGACAACACCTGCTTCCTTAGTAGTAACATCAGTAGTGGGCTGTATACAGACAAGAAGGGGTGATCCATCGGAAGTTGCCAGGCGCCACTGAGTATATGGGCCCTCCTCGTCCTCATGCTCGTGATCATCACCATCGTCATCTCCCCCTTGGTTACAAAATTTGTCAAGTATAGGTGGTGGAATGTTCACAGGACCTTGGAAACACAAGAAGAAGGTTAATTAGTAGAGAAGGGAAACTTGCTAACTCACATGCATGTGGATGAAACAATTATAATTACGGTGGAAGACAAACGTACCGAAACTACGAGGATCCCATGCAAAAACAGTGCCACGAGTGGTGGCAGCAAACACAAGATCCTCGTATTCAATTGCATCACGTACACATCCATGTATAGAAACTGATTTTTGAGCAATATCCATCCAGTCGAACCACGAAGGACGGCAAAAAGCTTGTCGAAGATAGCAACAACTTGATAGTTCTTGTAATTCCAAGAGCGGTTGGGAACTCGACAAATTGCTATCTTTAGTAGACGACAGTCACCATGATCCTATTTGAACGTACGTAGATCATCTGTGTGCTCAACCTCAGGGCACTCGGAGATTTTTGGAAGTGGAATCAGCTGACGAGTGTACACATTCACAAGTTCCCACTCGCAATTGTACCCAATATAAACAACCCAATCTCCATTTGCGCCAGCCCAGGACTTACCCTTAAGCGATGGCATCTTGACATCACACGTATCATTATCAAGCGGCATCAACTTGCACAAGGCAAGGTCTCCGTCGTCCGCTCGCCAGCGAGCAGGGTCATGGCGAAGAAGATAGGGGAGATCAAACCGCTCCTGGACCCTTGGGTTCCTTGTAATGATGTTATTAGTTGAGTCGAGAATGGGCTTGAACGAACCTGCCATGCTAGCCGAGGTGATGACGTCGCACCGATCAATGAGTTCCCCCACCCCGTCATCTTTCATATCGGGGCAAGAATAACGGGGTCGTTTCCGGCTTGTTCCCTCCATGGAGAAGATGATCGAACAATGGCAGAAGGAAGGGTGAAGGCATATGGAGGAGGGAGGAAGAGCGTGCGACAGCAGTTCCAAATCGAGAGGGAAAGGCGAAGAGTCGGTGGACGGTTGCCAGTTTGCCATGGTACACGAAGAGGCACCCCAGCCTACACGTCCTTTCAGAAATTGTACAAAAGGACTCACCGTTGTCTCACTGATATGTTGGAACGGGACCACATGTCAACGAAGCATGCTGTGTAATTTCTCGTGCAAAATGCGATCTGGCCGTGTTGGCCCGAGGTGCCGCATTAGTTATCGACCTTTATTTTTTTTACATACAATCTGAGTGGATGGCTCCTGTGGTCATCACACGTGAGCGGATATATAGGTGGGCTAGGTGGGCAGGCGGTAAGTGCTAAAAGAGTTGATCTCGAAAAAAGAGTTGATCCAATGCTTGGTTTTTTTTGGATTTTCCAACTATGAACACTGGATAGAGTGAATCAATGGCTTACGTTCAAAGTTATTCTCATACTATAGAATGGTATACGAACGTGGAGAGATTTGGTTGATTTTATATCGCTGAATAATATAAAATATTATGAGTGCAGACGCTCCACCTCGAGGTTTGTTGCTCCTTCTCGGTCGTCGGGAATCTATGTTCTTCCACTCTTTCGTTTAAGACATGAGCTTTGTTCATCCTTTTGCCGACACGCGGGACATCTATATGCCTCCATTTTACAAAATCATACTATATGCCTCCATGACACGCGGGAAATCTAGCATCAAGGTGGCGTGTCATGCAAGAAAATGGAGATATGCATTGCGTAAGTGAGTCATGCACTTCGATGGCACCTAGTACTACGCAATATTTTTTTCTCCTCGATGGCACGTGAATAGTGCACGTACTCAATGACAGAGCACGGGATGGTAGCCATGGACATGGTCGGCCCTTTTTGAAGAGAGTACTAATAAATAACTTTCATGTGTCCCGTCAACTCGCAGAACGACGAGAAGCTTGCTTACTACGCCTTCTCCCTCGCCAACGCATGCGCGGTGGCTCGCAGCACGAGGAGAAACTTTTGCTTACAAGCGGTGGACGTGCAGCAGTTCATTTGGTGTCAGATTGCCAGAAGTACTACTGTAGTACCATCATTATTGTTCAACTTCCGGAAGAGGAGAAGAGCCAAGCGCAAGGTCACCTACTAACCTAGTACAGTACTACTATAGCCAAAGCTGGCCCACCTTTTTAGAGCATGGTTAATAAATATAGGCAGATCTTGCAGCGGCACATCATTTAGAGCAAGTACTCTCTTCGTAGGAACAAAGGAAGTGAAACAAAAGTTGGAGTGGATGCTAGATTGCCAATTAAAACATGATTACATAGGGGGGGAAATCCTATAGCATTCTATCCTATGAATCAAACGACCAATGTAGGAAAATTATGAGGGGGGTCTCTCCAACAGTGTTCCTGGGCTCGCACCTAACATCACGGTGGTCGAACTTGGAGTAATTCATCTGGTACACATGGCATCTCAGATCTGGACACAAGGTGACGCGACCTCTCACTTCCTCCGCCATTTGAAGCGGCGCGCCGGTGGAGGGCTAGCATACTCCAATATTATGTTGGCTCTATGTGATGTGGCAACTTCATATACTAACCGGATGCTGGCTATACTACTACGGTACTCACACTCCAAGAAGTGACTCGAAAACCATTCATAAATTGAGTCTCTGACATGCATTTGCAACTGAAATGTACCATTCATTAAACACAACAAGTCATCAACACACAACAACAACGAGGATACATGTTGGATTATAGATTATTTCCAACAAAACATTCTAGCAAATACTAAAGTTTTCATCACACAACAAATAACAAGCAATGAAATGAACTTCAACTCAACCAATCCTCGGCATTGGAAACGCTTGCTTTGAACCATAGGTGCTCTGGGAAGGGCCAGCTATTGTCAATATCGAGAGAACGCAGGACTAATCATCCAGGCTGAAGCAGCATATATCAGGACCAGGGTAGGGAACCACCGAAATGTCCGAGGTATAGATACAGTTGCTTCTCATAAATGGTAGTAACATTGTGTCAACACCAGCTGGATCGCCTTTCACCATCATTGGATAGTTTGGTCCAAGGAAGAGCGAGTTTGCTCCAAGACTATCAATACTGAACCAGGGAGAAGGTGTTGGTGCTATCACACTAGTATCCGTCCTAAATACCATGCAACGGGTGTTGGAATAGGTCAGGAGAGGGCGACCATGGGAGACAACACCTGCTTCCTCAGTAGTAACAGTCTGAGTGCACTGTATACAGACAAAAAGAGGTGATCCATCGGAATTAGTTGCCAGGCGCCACTGAGTATATAAGTTCTGCTCCTCCTCATGCTCGTGATCATCACCATCGTCATCTCCCCCTTGCTTATAAAATTTTTCAAGTATAGGTGGTGGAATGTTCACAGGACCTTGGAAACACAAGAAGAAGGTTAATTAGTAAAGGGAAACTTGCTAACCCGCATGCATGTGGATGAAACAATTATAATTACGGTGGAAGACAAACTTACCGAAACTACGAGGATCCCATGCAAAAACAGTGCCACGAGTGGTGGCAGCAAACACAAGATCCTCGTATTCAATTGCATCACAATACACATCCGTGTATAGAAACTGATTTTTGAGCAATATCCATCCAGTCGAACCACGAAGGACGGCAACAAGCTTGTCGAAGATAGCAACAACTTGATAGTTCTTGTAATTCCAAGAGCGGTTGGGAACTCGACAAATTGCTATCTTCAGTAGACGATAGTCACCATGATCGTATTTGAACGTACGGAGATCATCTGTGTGCTCAACCTCAGGGCACTCAGAGATTTTTGGAAGTGGAATCCGCTGACGAGTGTACCCATTCACAAGTTCCCACTCGCAATTGTACCCAATATAAACAACCCAATCTCCATTTGCGCCAGCCCAGGACTTACCCTTAAGCGATGGCATCTTGACATCACACGTATCATTATCAAGCGGCATCAACTTGCACAAGGCAAGGTCTCCGTCGTCCGCTCGCCAGCGAGCAGGGTCATGGCGAAGAAGATAGGGGAGATCAAACCGCTCCTGGACCCTTGGGTTCCTTGTAATGATGTTATTAGTTGAGTCGAGAATGGGCTTGAACGAACCTGCCATGCTAGCCGAGGTGATGACGTCGCACCGATCAATGAGTTCCCCCACCACGTCATCTTTCAGATCGGGGCAAGAATAACGGGGTCGTTTCCGGCTTGTTCCCTCCATGGAGAAGACGATCGAACAATGGCAGAAGGAAGGGTGAAGGCAAATGGAGGAGGGAGGAAGAGCGTGCGAGAGCAGTTCCAAATCGAGAGGGAAAGGCGAAGAGTCGTTGGACGGTTGCCAGTTTGCCACGGTACACGAAGAGGCGCCCCGGCCTACACGTCCTTTCGGAAATTGTACAAAAGGACTCGCCGTCGTCTCACTGACATGTTGGAATGGGACCACATGTCAACGAAACATGGTGTGTAATTTCTCGTGCAAAATGCGATCTGGCCGCGTTGGCCCGAGGTGCCGCATTATTTCTCGACCTTATTTTTTTAATGGCGTGCCGTTCAGTTTTGAAGCACGACTAACTGGTACTGTTTGCAGAGAAAATATAAACTACTCTACCACTACTCCACCTCTAGTACTAATAGTATAAAAAATATATATAGGCTGGAGCTTCAGAGCTTTCTTGCTAAGGGCTGCCCACTTGCTTCTCACACTATCACCCTCTCTCCAGATCTAAAAAAGACGGCCTCTCTCTCCCTCCTCACCGGTGGTCACAGATCCGCCGGGGAAGAAAAGGACGTGCAGCGTTGACGCACTCGTCGTCGGCGAGCGAGGTCACGCACTGACGACAAGGCCGTCCTCTCAGACCTAGCGCCCGCGCGGGATGGCCTCCGTCCCCAAGCTCGCTGCCGTAGTGCGTGCGGAGGACGACAACCACGAGCGAAGCCACTTCCCGCCGACCCTCAGGTATGCTACCTCTTTTCGAACCATACCCTTGTTCTATTGCCCCATCTGCCACGAGCGTAGAATTTTGTTTGGGCAAAAACAAATTAATTTGGCAGCACTTAGATCTTGCCCAGGCACTAACTTGAGCTGGCTTCGCCACTGTCGCTGCATGTGGATCTTTTTCCACTCCACCATCTTCCCAATTTCTTGTCCTCTGCTCTGCTGGTAATGCAGACGAAAACCTTAATTTGCACTATTAAAGGAAACCCTACTTAATGCAGACTAATCCATGTCTGGGTTGAATAAGGAAAGGAAGGGAGACTGTACTGTCCAAGAGAGTAGGCATCGAACCCGCATCGAGGTTAAAAAGGGGAAAATCAGTAGCTAAGGAACGAGTCTCGTGTCTCTTGGTTGAAGAAGGGTAGAAAGGCATGACAACGCAATAGAGAATGACCAAGTCGATCGGTTTGTTGTCCTCACATAGGAAAAAGGTGGCTAAAGAGAACAAAAATGGGACGTAATCCACATATGCTGCCTGGATATTTGTTGCTCTGGGCAACCATACCTCCCTCACCACTCTATGCGTCCGTGGAGGTACATCGTACTGGTGCACTCACTGTCCGAATGGGTCTCCCATGCTCTTATTGCCACTTTTTTTGCTGTTAGTATAACGCCAGCGGTAAAGTCAACCAATGCTACTGCTAAAGTGATGCCACATTTAACTAATGCCGCATTCAGTCTAATGCCACCGATAAATTTAAGCAATGTCATTTAATGTCTCTGGATTATTTCAGGGTTAGCTGTTGATTCTGGACGTATTAAAGATTTTTCAGCTAAGGCATTCTAATGTTGTTGCACAGCCAGTATACCAATGATGAAACTTGTTACTACCTTCAGATTTTTTCACTGTTAATGCTTAGATTACATACCTCACTTTCATGAGATAAGTCATTTTTTTTGTACAGTGTCACCAAAATGCCAAGGTGCTGATGTCATTTTTTTGGTTAAACTACACAAAAAATTATGAAGAAAAGAGGAAAGGTCAAGAGTGGGCACCTCCTCTTTTGGCTATTGTATTGATTTGTCCGATCAAGTTTTTATGTTTGATCGATTATCAAGATTGGGATAGCAATTTTTCATGTCCACTCGAGTTCGAAATTATATTTACCTTGAAGGTACATGGTTTGCAATTTTTTAATACTGTCATTAGTTAATAATGCTAGTTACCTTCAGACTTTTGTATTTGGTTTAATGCTCTTGCACAGCTAGTATACCAATACTGAAACTTGTTACCTTTATATTTTGTATTGTTAATTCTTATAGAAATCTTCCAGTGCTAGAGCTTGTGGAAATCTGTTCAGTAAAACCATTGTACTGTACCCTGTAATAAAATAACTACTCTACTGTTGCACTAGCCACTGGATTAGTGTATATTTGTACTATTCGAATGGTGTTGCATTAGCGTATGGACATATATAAAGTGTGGCAAGCTTTCCCAGATATGTGCTCAAGAAAACTACTACCTGTTTTCTAAATACTGAACGTTTGGGTACTTTAAATTGAACTGCGAAAATGTCTTATATTAAGGAACAGAGGGTGCAGAGTTCACTCAAATTATCCCGGTAAAGCTAGTCACACCTTTGTTAAAATTAATGTTCATTATGTTATCGGAGGAGGTCTGTATGTTTATCTCTAATGCCTGTCGACTACATACCTGACATCATGATGTAATGTTAAGTCATTTCCTTTTGTACAGTGTCACTGAATTGTCAAGGCGGTGATGGCATTTTATTTTAGTTGAACTACACAAAATATGCTTAAAAAAGAGGAAAGGTCAGGAATCGATCATTCTTTCAGAAAGAACTATATATGCCTTTCTGACATCAGCCGTTGTTGCCTTATTTATTCCTTCAAACAGGTGGTTAGAAACAGTCTTGCTACCTTTTCCCATTAAGAAATTGGAATGCTTATATTTGTGTGTCTATGCTTCAACTAGTGCCACTTTTATAGTAAGCACACTTTCAATATCTATGCAAACAGGGATGCTCGATTTTAGTGGAACTGCACAAAAAGTCCAACTGGTTCAACATTAGGAGCATGTTTTCTTCCAAACCTTTATATCCAATTGGTGGCACTATGAGCTGTTCATTACGAAGGTACATGGTTTGCTACTATCTTGCTACTCTTTTTGTACTGTCATTAGATAGTAATACTAGTGGTTTGCATGTGAATTTATTGGCAGGGTGGACCTACATTGGAGGTGCAGGACAGGATTCTATGATTGGATGCTCAACTTCGGTTGTATCGATTTCACCTCTTCCATCACTGCGAACATGGATATCCTCGGTCTGATGAAGAATAGGTGCTATATTTCTGCTCTGAACCAGCAAATCAATTCAGTATGAAATTGTCCAGGGCAAAACGTGACTGTATCAAATTGTCCAGTGCAAAACATGACAGATGCTAAGCGGAAGAGACATGTTTAAACCGAAAATACAAGGTGGGGTATATGTTTACTAGCTGCTTGATATTTGTGCAGACAAAGATGTCTGCCCGTTGCTATTTGGCAAACACACAAAGTGACCGCAATTTCGGTTGAACTGCACAAGATAATAGTATAGTCACTGCATGCAGTGCCATTTGAAAATAGACACAGAAAGATTGGATAGTCACTTCATGGACTGCAGAAAAGTAGTACTGTACTATTTATTGGCCAACACTAGGTGCTTCATTGCTTTGGTGTTATTATACAATGGGCATAATTTTGCCTAAGTTAAAGTTTGTATTCCGAAAATAGTCTCGCCGTGTGATCGAGAGAAGACCAAATCATATTGCAACGGATGTTCCTCCATCATGTGTGGTTCATTCTCATGGTTCCAGCTGTTGGTGAAACCACTTACGTTTGCAAGAGGAATTGTAGACTTCACAAACAAATTTGTCTTTCAGTTCGTACTGAATGTTGGCCAAGAGAAGTATCCATGTTAGTAGGAAGAACAGATGTTTTTTCTAGATCTTTGCTTTTGGAGCTACATATTTATATACTAAGAAGTCTAGGCCCATAAGGGTTCGATTTACCTGGTTTTTTGGAAAAAAAAAATTACTGCCCTTGTTTGAGCGACATGTGTGCATGTAGGTTTCCTAGAGTGGATTGATTTTATTTTTTGCTTGGTGGGGTTGTTTTAGCATGTTTGGTTCTATGTGTGGTTGCCACGTCCCGTGCCCTTGTGTCGTTGACTGCCATTCCATCGATGGACACAGCTTTTCTGGTGGGCTTCGTTTCCAGGATCTTCTTTTCTTGTCGATCGTCTCACGTTACCTAAGCGGTGGTCTTTCAGATATTTTATCGGGTCTCCTCTCTCAAAGACTCGAGACGAGTGTGGTGCCACCGGTTGACCGCCGTATATGCCTATAAAAGGGGGTCTTCTCCTTCCTGACGGTCGCTGCCTCGCCTCCTCGCCCTACCGTCCCATCTACCCTACCCTTCAAACCTCGATCTTCTCTCCGTGTGGAGCTGGTGGCAGAGGTACGGCCGGGGGGAGATGAAGCAACGGCGGCGTGCCACCGCCACCTCCGATGCACAGCGGCCACGGCACCATCGGCACAAGATTCGCATGGGGATCCCAGCCGTCGAGCAAGAGAGGCCCACCAACGACCGGCTAGATTAGAGGCGAGGTGGATTCTACTAACAAGGCCCTCTCCCCTCTCTCATATTCTGCGTGATCTGAGGCAGGAGGCGCTGAATCCTTCCCGATTTGGCCTTCTTCCTCCATGATTTGGCCTTCTTTCTAGCCTCCGCTCATCTCTGGTCCGTCATCGTTCAGTTCCTGTGACCCGTGCACCGACAGAAGACCCTAGCCCCGCCTCCTCTGAACGTCCCTCTGAACATCGCAGTTCTTCTCCACGAAGATTGTGCCCTTCATAGTCTGATGGGGTGGTCACTGTTGTCAACATCTTCGTGCTCTTCCTGCACGAGGAAAATAGCAGATGGTGTCGACCATGGCGTCGTCCCCAGCTCTAGCACGTCGGAGATGACGGGCCACCAGTCAACATGAGCTCCACCATGGTAAATTGCTCTGCAATTCTGCCTGCTTGCTTGGCCCTTTTTATTCAGATGTCCAATTCTTATTTTCTGATGTTCGGGTTCTGCGAGAATGACAAGTGCAGGTAACTCGGAAATTCCGGATTTCGGTCTTCATATTTACATCCGAGAGGAAAAGAAGTGTTGCACGGTCATATTCCATAACTGTATGATGAACTGAACCTGAAGTATCTCTTGAAGTAAGAATATAGTAAACTGTCTGGGCCTCTGGATGTAGTTAGTGTCATCTATAATATATTTATGCTTCATATATCAACTAATTAAATGTTGCACTGTTGATCTAAAAAAAGGTAGCACTACTGATCTATTGTATGTAAGTATTGCAGGTTCATGTACACTATTGTTTGATAAATTGGTGGCAAATAGCTGTGTGAGCTTCATTTGGTCAGGTATTTTTTGATATCCTACTTTCATCTGGTATAACTGCATGGGATGTAATTGTTCACTGCATTTTGCATGACATACTTTATTATTGTATATATTACTTGTATTTTTGTTTTTTCTTATTGTTCTGTGCTATTGATTCCGCCACAGCAAATTTTATTTTGTTCTCTAGCGCAAAACCTTAACTTAACCTCTTGATTTGTCAAGCTATCTAGCTATTGTCTTATATATTATCACACAAAATGCCATGTTAGAAGGACCCTTGATTTCATCAGACCCCGATGGTTTTAGTTTGTCATGATGGTTGGCGAAGTAGCTTCTGACCAAGCTATACTATGATGAGAGTAAAGTCAACATTTTTGTTGTTGCAAGGATCACAGAGAAAGAAACCACTATTCAATAGACAGTAGATTGATCTTTTGTAGCATCTTTCTTATAAATTAGTTTGGTTCATAATCAGTTCCTCTTTTCAGGTTCTTTCGACTACATGATACATGAGACATGGATTCCTAAGGATTGTTCAAGTGCGTTCAGTGTTAACGGATGGAATACAGAATAGCCTTGGCCACAATGAGCAGGTGAGTCTTATCATCTTGCATCTTCGTTACATCTCATGCATTTCATATTGATATGGTACAAAACATGCAACAGAAGTGCTACTCTCTTTTTATTTCCTTGTCTCCTCTGATTTCTTATCCAAGAAAGAACCACATGTTGTTACTTGAAAGAGGCAAAGGTCTCAAAGATCTCAAAGTTCCTTCTTCAATTTTTACGTTGGCAGTTCCAAACTTCACACAAGTATGTTCTCTTGTCCACAGAAGAAGTACAATATGGGTGACTGCAGGTACCTCCCCAGGGACACAACTACTACCGTCACTGTTGAAGGAATCACAGTTGTGCTGGAAGGTCCTTCCTGCTTGCTGTGTCTGCCTTCTCATCTTATTTCCTCCCTCCGTCCCAAAATAACTGTCTCAAGCTTAGTACAATTTTGTACTAAGGCTAGTACAAAGTTGAAAGCAGGCTGAGGAGAACACAGATGCACGGCCAGCTGTGCGGATTAGGCGATGGAACCAATAACAGGAGAAAGGACGGAAAATAGGAAGGAGATGATGAGATTGGCATTGGGCAGTCGTCTACAAATGTGTCATGTCGTGGTGGTCAGATTAGGCCCAGCTAATCAATTGTCTTTGGGCAGCACTAGAGAATTGATGAATGCATGTTGTACAATTTTCTATGATCTTCTCTGATTTTCTAACAAATGTGAAATGTTGATCAACTAATATTTGAGATGTAAATTAATATTCAATTGTAGAAATTGATATATGTACTTCCTTCATTTTCTGTTGTTTTTTATACTATGTGTTCATGCCTTCAAGTCCAAATAGACAACTTCATAACAATTGTTCTTGCAATTTAGATCTATTTCGTAATGTCTTTCTACAAATACATTGAAAATTAACTTGAAAAGATTGCATGAATAGCATAAACACACTATTATTCCTATGTCTCTTCATGCTTTCAAATTCAAAGAGAACATTATAGCAATTCTGGTCGTCAGGCCTCAATTTGTAATTTACTTTACAAGTACTATATGAGGGATTTAACTCGACCAGACTGTGCATGAACAGCATATATACACGATATGATCTCTTCCGCTGTCATGTTGAAACAAATCAACATGTATATCGTATATGCAAAATTATAATACTCCCGGAGACCCGTAATCAACATGTGTATATATGAAAAATCACAATACCCTGAAGACCAGTAGGGAAGAGCTACATCACCGAGAAAAACAAGCTGTCTCTGCCCTCTGTGACTGAGAGAAACCAGCAAGCTTCAACTTCTACCCTCTTGTCACAATATCACTGAGACAACCCAACAGGCAATTCCACCTCAGCTCTAAATAGTGCGTTATAAAGATGAATAACTCGACCGGTATATCTAATCGTACTTCCCAGTTTCTTTATATCCACATTCGTATTATGTACAATTTTCGTTAACAAACAACTAATAAACAACCAAGGCACAATCGTCTCTCTTGTACGAGGCTACTCAGCCACACAAGAATGGAGTAATCAGCTCCACAAGAATGGAGTAAGATCAAGGAAAAAGAATTAGAAATACAGAAACAGTAAAAAGCAAGCCTTGTCAAGGCGAACAAGAACCCTTAAAAAAGTTTGGCTCCAATTTTGAAATATTTTGCCAATCTGTCAAGAGTCAGAACATGCATACGAGAACAACTATAACATTGTCTGCACATGAAACGAACCACCAAAAGCAAGAGCAGAAGAACTAGCTTCAACTCTCTATCACTACATCACAAAAACAAACTCAGCTAGAGGATCAACATCTCAGGTCTAAGAAAAGAACAAGAGCTTTGCAACTCTGCATCCAGTTATCACTATCACTATGGTTTGTAGATCACTTATGTGCATGTATCAACTAAATGTACCCTTTCTTTATATGATCTACTGTGTCATGAATCAAGTCTTAAATCGATTTATCAAATATTACAACAGAACTAAATTGCTTCTAAATCCATGTGGCGCGGCGTGCCGCCGCGCACTACCCGCTAGTATGATCTGTGAATCATTGAGATGCAGTAACATGTTGATCTTATGTATGGGAACGTACTAGTTGGTTTTGAATTTGGGCTACTAATGTGAACATATTACAATGCCAGGCCTGTGAGTCTCGTGTGAACATTTTTGAACGGATCGGCTCTTACTGTTGTGCACAACATGATCCTTATTTCTGTGTTCTCAATGTTTACAAGTTACTAACAGTTCCTTATTTCTGTTTGCTCAGTGTTTACAAATTACTGATCGATCACTAGCTAGCCTACTAATGCGCTCCTGGCAGTTTTAGTTCCGACGCAAGATCCGAAGTGGTAGTTTTTTGAATAAAAATGCCTACCTCTGAAGAAACTGACAAGCTGCTCTGAAGAAAATGTCATGCGAATCTGAAGAAACTGCCAGCAAAAACGTTCGCAAATGCCTTATCTCCCAGCGAACGTTCATCAGCTAATGCAATCGTACACGTACACCATCCGACCTACTCGATCCTACACGTACACTATCCGACCTACTCGATCCTACACGGATAAATAGTGGATCACGCACGTACTACCTCCTTTCCGGTTTGCAGGGCTCAATTCAAAAAACGACCTACTCGATCCTACACGAATAAATAGCGGATCACGCATGTACTACCTCCTTTCCGGTTTGCAGGGCTTAATTCAAAAATCTAACCAACCAAGGTAGATGATGAGTGGTGGAATCATTTTTGACAAGGAGGGAGTACCTCATCTAGATGATTCGAGTGCACTCACTTGACCGTCATGCCGGCGTGCGACCCAGCACGGACGAGACGCACCACTGAAGGGACGGGAAGGCACAGTCATAATTTCAGTTTTTCTAGTTTTTCACGGCAAGCTGGCGCGCTATGCCATGCCTGCTTATGCATTGAATTCCGATGACCGCAATGACCGTCGCGTTTCCCGCGACACGCTACTTTGCCTACCTTCCGCCTATAATTACTGTTTCCCGGGCTTCTCTACTGGCACCATCACCCAACTCGCCCTATCCTCATAAGCCCCCACTGGCCCGACGTCGCTCGCCACTTATCCTCGCTCTCGCCACGTCCGCTATGCCCCCGCCCGTCCGCGATAGGCGACACCAGAGGCGGTCACCGCCGGAACTAGTGTTCGGTTTTTCACCAGAAGGTAGACGGAGGGAGGAGGCATTCTATCGGTCTTTAGATGGCAATGCAGAGATTGAGGAGTTGTTGGAGCGCGACCGCCTGGCGGAGGAGCAGGAGTTGTTGGAGCACGACCGCTTGGCGGAGGAGCAGCGTATCACCGATTTGCACCGCCAGCGGGACATGGAGCAGCAGCGCACCGACGCTTTGAGTCGCGAGCAGAGCGCCCGCAACTGGGCCAACTACGTGGAGGCCGGCGCCCGACAAATAGCCCTGGAGGTTGTCGGGCACGCACACATTCGCGACACCGATTTTTACTACCAGCTCGTCAAGTGGGTTTCCCGCTTAGAAGCCAAAGTTTCAGTGGACCACGCCGGCATGGAAAGGGCCAACGCGCGCGAGCAACGCGCCCTATCGCACCTCTGGCAAGTCAGAGGCGAGGCGGAGGACGCCGGTGCCGGCATTTAGCGTGTACCGCAGATGGCAGCCGACATCGTCTAGTTAGTACTTGTACGCTACTAGAGTATTAGTGGGAGTAGATACTTAACTTGGTTATGATGGTTGTCGACGTGGAAGTTCAGTACTCTATATGTGGATCAGACCTGTTACTTTGCTCTGAATGTTGAACTTTCCGTTTGAACGTATGGAATGGGCTGTTGTTTTTTTAAATGGGTTGTATTTGTCCTCCACGGGTTTAGAGGCTGACTTGTGGGCCTACCAAGTTGATGCGTACACAATTAGGAGATGATTGTACGTGGAGAGGATGACAGCAGGGACCCGCCAAGGTCATGGCAGTACGCAAGCAAGTGCCTCCTTATTTCAAGCCAATAAAAAATGGCTCCTCCTAATGGATTTCTGACATCTGGTTCCCATGCCATTGTCAACGTAGTCAATAAATGAGAGAATTGCACAACGAGCGGCTGACACCAGGGACCCAGCAGCTCACCCAGTTATTTTTGTTTTGGGTTAATTTGATAAATGCCACTCCAAATCTGGTGTTTCCGAGAAATGCCACTGCAATTTCCAAACTTTGAAAAATGCCATTTCATGCCATTTCCAGTGGCATTTTTCGAAGTCTGGAGTGGCGTTTTTCAAAGTTTGCTAATTGCAGTGGCGTTTTCCAAAGTTTGCAAAAATTGCAGTTGCAATTTTCAAAGTTTGGAAATTGAAGTGGCATTTTTATGAATCGCCATAATTGGAGTGGCATTTATCAAATTTGTTTTTTAGATGGAAGCAGGGTGTCAACTGGGTTGTGCGAGGCACTCTGGCCTGTCTAGACAGCCTTCTCTTTTATGTTTACCACAGACCAGCCCAGTAGTTTTTGTTTCTTTCTGAAAATGGCTAGCCCAGTTTTTTTGTGATTTGCCAAGTAAGTCGCTTTGTCAGGCTTGTTGGGCTGCAAATCTTTCAAGACGAGGAGAGCTTCATTCGGCTGGACGAGAAAATGGCCTATCAGTAATGAGAAATGGGTTGTACATTTTTAAAACACATCAAACCGGCAATTAGTTTCAAATTACTTTTTTTCATTTCGAGATTCTAAATTGCATTAATTTTTATGCATGGACAATTTGTTGGATTTTATATTGATATACATTTATTTTTAAAATCAGTTTGAATGTGACTCAAAATTTCGGGATTAAAAACAGTTCGGACCGCACCGAAATATGCAAAATTTCGTATAATTTTTTAACCATGGCCACAATATGGGCTGTAATGCTAACAAAAAGAATATGGGCTCCAAAAAAACCTTAAGAATTAGCAAATGGGCTGTAAATTATTAGAAATAATGGCAGATGGGCTATATGTTGTTTTCCACAGATTTGAGGCTTTCCTAAAAAAAGGGTTGACGCACAAGCAGTGACTATTGGATGTCCATCCAACGGCCGTCGTGCTTCTTCAATCTCTGCTCTTCCTGCTCCAGCCGCTCAAACAAGTGCCGGCGGGACTGCCTGCTCCCTCCTCCCCGCAGTCGGCTGTGCTGCCGCGCAGGCCTCACCGCCCCACTGTACTCCCATCGCTGGCCTAGCCATCCCTCTACTCACCCACACCTGCTATTATTCTCCGGCGACGGCAGACGAACCAGTAAACCCTCGTACAGTCGTACTCCCCTACGCGTGGGAAACAACTGCCGAGTCTTCCCTGCCTCCATGTCGTTCCCTTCCTAGGCCTCGCCGTCGTCCACTGCCCTCGTGCTCTCGGCGCGGCCTGGTCAACATGGTCAACGACCGACATGCATCTGAAGTGGACTGTACGTGGAGAGGCTCACAGCTGGGTCCATGGCCGCACGCAAGGAAATGCCTCCTTATTATACGCAAAATGATGATTCCTCCACCTGACATCTAGGACCCACCGAAAGGGCCTCTGTATTTCACGAAAAAAACATTACCGCCGCTGACAGCTCGGACCCACCAGCTATATCTTCGCACGCAAGGAAGTGCGTCCTTGTTACGCACAAAAAAAATGAATACTCCCCCTACTAGCTGGGACCTAGTATAGTGGTAGGCTGACTTGTGGGCCTACTAAGTTGACGGGGACGGAGGGCTTTGTCAACTTAGTCAATATGCACGATTCTAGCTCCAGTGACCGTACGATGTCCATCCAACGGTCGTAGTGTTTCTTCAACCTCTGGTCTTGTTGCTCCAACCGCCCAAAGCAGCGCCGGTCGTGCCGCATGCTCCTGCCTCCCGTGGCCGGCTGTGCTACCGCGGAGGCCTCACCGCCCCTACTATTCCCACCGCTGGCCAGGCCCTGCGGTGATGACAGCCTCACACCGCAGCCGAACCAGTGAACCCTCGTACTCCTCTTCGCGCGGGCTTCCACTGCCGCGTCTTCCCCAGCTCCGCGTCGTCCCCTTCCTAGGCCTCGCCGTCACCCACCGCCCTGGTGCTCTTAGCGCGGCGTGGTCAACATGGTCAAGGAACGGCTTCCATCGGACGTGGACTGTACGTGGAGAGGCTGGCAGCTGGGTCCACGGCCGCAGCAAGGAAGTGCCTCCTTATTACGCGCAAAATAATTATTCCTCCACCTGACAGCGGGGACCCACCGGATGGGCCACCGTATTTCACAAAAAAAATGTTTCCCCCTGACTGCTGGGACCCACCAGCTACATCTTCGCACGCAAGGAAGTGCGTCCGGGCAAAAACAAAACAAAAACAATTCGCCCCCCTGACTGCTGGGACCCACCAGCTACATCTTCGCAGGCAAGGAAGTGCCTGACAGTCGGAACCCACCTGGTCGAAAAGTACGTAGCGTTGTCATTCTGGTCGCGAACGTGTACGTACATACTGGTCGATGTAGAGGTGCGCACGTGTCGTAGTAGAGGCGCGCACGTAGCATGTACACGTACGTACAGCGGCCAGTGTGCAAGAAAGAAAATACGGCCACGTACGTACATACGGGCAGGGTCTCGAACGCCTACTCGCGCATACGTACGGCCAGGGCTCGTGTACATGGCTGGGTTCGAACGGAGAAACAACGTCGTCGTCGTGTTCACGGGGAGCCAACCGGCTGGGTCGGAACGGAATGCGTCGTCGTGTTCATCGGGAGGGCTTGGACGGAACAACCGATGGAAACGAGGCCTAGAGTACCGCAGAATGGAGGAAACGGCCTTGTGTTCGACCGGCCACGTTCGAAACGGGATCCTGTTCATTGGGAGGGGTCTGGCATACCGCAAAACGGAGGAAACGAGCCTCCTACGGTCGAAACGGGGGTCTTGTTGATCGGGAGGGGTGTGGCATACCGCAAAACGGAGGAAACGGACTTGTGTTGGAGCGCTACGGTCGAAACGGGGGTCCTGTTCATCGGGAGGGGTGTGGCGTACCGCAAAACGGGACTCCACGGGATACTGTTCATCTTCACCGTCGACTCGCTCCAGCCTCCACGGGCTACTATTCATCCACCGTCGACCTCCTCCAGCCTCCACCTGCGACTGTTCATCCACGGGCTCCTGTTCATCCAGCCTCTACCGCGCGCTACTCTACCGGCTACTGTTCAACCAGCCCTCTCCACGGGCTCCTGTTCAACCACCCCTCCACGCGCTACTGTTCATCCAGCCCTCCACCGTCTACTGTTCATCCTGCCCTCCACGGGGTCCTGTTCATCCAGCCCCAACCAGCTCGAACGATCGGGGTCCTGTTCATCCACCCCCACCGGGAACTGTTCATCCAAACCCCCCAGCAACGCTCACTGTTCATCCAAAGGCAACGCCACGGGGTCCTGTTCATCCACCCCCACCGGGAACTGTTCATCCAACCCCCCCAGCAACGCTCACTGTTCATCCAGAGGCATCATCGATCGGCTTCAGTTAGCAGCAGTAGCAAAGGAATTGCTCGATCGGGTTTAGTTAACAACCATCGATCGATCGCTCGGGTTCAGTAACGTGTAGCCTGCAGTGCGATCGCTCGGGTTCAGTTAGAGCCCAACGCCTCACTCGGGTTTAGTTAGAGCCCAACGCCTCGCTCGGGTTCAGTTAGAGCCCAACGCCTCGCACCCACGCGCGTGCGTGTATGAGAGAAACGCGCATCGCTCGGCCTCGACTACCCACCCTAACCGGGAACACCCTGATATTTTCCTCGCCCTCGCTTCTACCACGGTTTTTTCCGTCATGGACGGCCCAAAGAATGTCATGCAGCTGCGTCTCCGGCCCGACCAGGACGAAAAGCCCATTTTCTGTCATGATTTTTTTCATAGAAGTAGGACCCCACCACATCTATGATGATACCGTGTTTTGTCACAATTATCGTCATACAGGTGTCATAAGTATGACAGGAAAAAAATTCGTTCGGCCCAAAATGTCACGGATGTGTCTTTTTTTTGTAGTGAAAGAGGCGGTCCAGGGGGCACTCGAGGTGGGCACAACCCACCAGGGTGCGCCTGGGCCTCCTGGCGCGCCCTGGTGGGTTGTGCTTGTCGGTGTCAAAACCGGCGGATCTCGGGTAGGGGGTCCCGAACTGTGCGTCTAAGGTCGATGGTAACAGGAGACAGGGGACACAATGTTTACCCAAGTTCGGGCCCTCTCTATGGAGGTAATACCCTACTTCCTGCTTGATTGATCTTGATAAATATGGATATTACAAGAGTTGATCTACCACGAGATCGTAATGGCTAAAACCCTAGAAGTCTAGCCTGTATGATTGTATATGTTTCCGGACTAAGCCCTCTGGTTTATATAGACACCGGAGGGGACTAGGGTTGTACAAAGTCGGTTACAGAGAAAGGAATCTTCATATTTGGTCGCCAAGCTTGCCTTCCACACCAAGGAGAGTCCCATCCGGACATGGGAGAGAGTCTTCGGTCTTGTATCTTCACAGCCCATTAGTTCGGCCCATGTCCAACAGGCCAGACGCCCGAGGACCCCTTAGTCCAGGACACCCTCAGTAGCCCCTGAACCAGGCTTCAATGACGAGGCTTCAGCATTGCAAGGCGGGTTCCCCTTTCCGAATACTCCAGGATAGTCTTCGGACGCAACGAACGTCTCCAGATCTGCAACACAAGAACCACACACACAGCCGTAGAGAGTATAATATCTCACGAGTCCCATCTACTGACAACTTTTTGTAACGTGACATCACGCTTGCCCGGTCATTATTTCAAACCGTTTCCTGTCCTGCCGTTCCATGTTTCGAGGCGCGGCTTTTATTGGCACGTCTTGTTGAAGCAGAGATCGGGTCCCCTTATTGCGGGATTCTCATCAATACGAGCGTGGGTAACCCAACCGTTCCACTGGGAAGATTCCTTAGGAATAGGCCGGTTTTCAGGCTTAGGAGGAAGCGTTCGATACCCGTTGCCTTTATAAAGGAGCCAAGGGCCGTCACTGTTTACGCCAAACCTCTCCTCAGCCTTCCCAACCTCAAGTTCTAGCACCCAAGGTTCGACTTCATTGCTTCAAGCTTCCCAATCATGTCCGGCCCTAGCCCACAGGGCTGATGGGTGGCTTCCTCTGTTACAGAGGAGGACATTGTGAAGCTTTGGGCGGCCAGATACCTGATCGCAGAGATCCCCCATAGGCTTCCTGCTCAAGGACAGGTTATTCCGACTCCCAGATCCGGCGAGAGGGTCGTATTCATCTCTCACTTCCTCCGAGGGATAGGGTTCGCTCTTCACCCCTTCGTCCGGGGGCTCATGTTTTATACGGACTAGATTTTCACGATCTAGCCCCAGATTCTTTCCTCCGCGTCTCAGCGTTCATCATCACGTGTGAGGCCTTCCTCCGAATTCCCCCACACTTCGGCTTATGGCTCAAGACCTTTAGCGTGAGGCCGAAGGTGGTCGACGGGAAACATGCGGAGTGCGGCGGTTCTGTAGTGAGCAAACTTACCAATACTCTCTGGCCAAAAGGCTCTTTCACCGAAACTTCCAACCAATGGCAGCGGGAGTGGTTTTACATCACGGAAACCCGCGGTACCAAGTGGGAGGCTATACCTGCGTTCCGTTCTGGCCCTCCATTACAGCTTGCATCATGGATTAATAAGGGGCTGGACTGGGGATCAGTTGATGAAGTGCAGACTCTACAGAGCCGCATCCGAACCCTCCTTGAGAAGGACATCAATCTTGTCAACGTGATTCAAGTAATGCTAGTCCGCCGAGCCCTGCCATGCCAGCGTAGGCCTCTCCGCATGTGGGAGTTTAATCCGGAAGGACCACGGACCCTCCAACACTTCTTCGGCACTACGCACAAAGGGATGTGGAAGTTGTTTTTCGGGAAACGAAAATAGTGGCCGGACACCACCGAGGACATCGGCCTCGACTGCAACCATCCGGATACCTCGGTAAGCGCTCAACTCCCGAACACTTTGTAGTTAAGTATGCCGTAATATGTTACTAAGCAAACTATCTTCTTCCAGGGCTGGATAAAGAAAGCGGAGCGAATTAGGTATTCGGCTCCCCTCCCCGAAGACTCAGCGGATCCCGTACTAACAAGGATGCTGGCCCCGGCACCATACCAGATGCCTGTGGAGGAGGACAAGGCAGAAAGCGGGAGGACCAAAGGCGGCCTCCATCCCGAAGGTATATTAGACATTGTGTCCGGGGGAATCAAAATTCCATCGTCCGAAGACAAAAGTGAAGGAGAAGTCGACGTCTCTTCACCCCATGGTAAGAAAAGGGCTGCCTCCGAAGATTGGGAGGAAAGGGCTCCTAAGTGAGGCAAGGTGCCCCAGTCGGGCGGCTCGGGCTTGGAGGATGGCGTCTTCGCACAGTCCCATGATGAGGACAAGCCTCTAGCTGAATCGTAAGCGAACAAGGATGTTTTTAAACATATCCCGTTCCTTTCCTATTACCAAGGTAACATCTAGAATATATGTTTTTGCAGCTCGGCAAATAGTCTTCTTCACCAATCCTCCTCCTCGGGAGTTCTTCTTCCGGAGATGATGGGAAGCGAGACACCTCCACCGGTCTCCTCGCCCAATAAGGCAGACGACTTTGAGGTGTTGTCCCGGAGGGTCTCTCCTGATCAACAAGTGGTGCGAGGGGTGATGAAGACACTACCCGAAGGTGATACTTCGGTAGCCCAGGATCCGGGGGCCAACAATAAAGGCCCCGGACTGCCCGGTTTACAGCCGGAGACGGCTCTGGGGACAGATAAACGGATCCCTTCGAAGGGAGGCCGTACTCCTACGGCAGCTTCCGGAGGTCCAGAAGCGCTCGCTATATTGACGAACATGTTGCGACAGGCGTCCGTCTCGGAGGAACATCGTACCTTGATGGGTACGGTGGTTGAAAAGGTTCTGTCCGCGAAAAGCGGATCGAATGAAGCCTGCGCAAGCCTGTTAAGAGGCTTCGAGGTTTGTACTAAAAAAATCTTTGGACGTGTTTTATTCACAAACTGCACCTGTGTATAGGTAGTAGCCCCTGAGACTCTGATTTGCTTCCCAAGGAAGACGATCAGAGGATCAAAAAGATATGCCCAGGGAATAATCTGATTAATTGGAACACAGGCTATTACCTCCCTGGCGACTGCCCGGACTACGGAGGTTGCAGATCTGCAGCGGAAGCTTGATGTAGCGGATGATGACATTACGCTTATCAACAGGCGGCTTGACGAGGTGCAAGGTATGTCTCGGGGGCAGTCATTACATGCACGTGCTTGTAATTGATCATGACGCTAAGAATTGTATACTGAAATATGCATGACTGCAGATGGTGCCGTCGCGGTCGAGATTCTTCAGGCTGAGCTTACCCGGGCCAAGGAGCAGGCCTGAATTGATAATGCGGCTGCCGAGAAGGCATCTGCCGAGTTAAAGGCCGAACAGGCTGCTCGGCGCCAATGCGAGGAGAGAATATCCACGATGACGTGTGAGCTAAAGGATGCCACTAGCCGCTGTGAATTCCTCGAGAAGGGTAATAAAGCCAAAACGGCTGATCTTGACAAGGCCTTACGAGAGGCAAAAGAAGCGCGGTCCGAATCTAGAGCGGCCTGGGAGGAAATCCAACAAGCTGGGGAGATCGCGGCTGGTAAGCCCTTTTTATTGCAAACTAAGTTCAGCGATCCGAATTATGCTCCGCTTAATCAAGTGTGGAGTTCTCCAGATGCGTTATTGGACTTGTCGAAGAGTGCTTCCGATGCGGCGCAGTTTTACCAAGCGCGAGAAGGGTATGCAATGGAGAAGCTTTTCTGGTCACAATTCGGTGCGTCAAAACGTCCACTGATGCTGAACGAACAGATGACCCAATGGGCCGAGCTCCATAGACTATCCGGTTCTACCATGAAGGACGCCGTGAGGGCTCTGGCCGAACGATCCAATTCCGCATAGTTATTTTGGTTTGGTGCGGCGACTTGCTGATGCGGTGTTGCGTATCGACGTCGTTAAGCGGTCAGCGTGCATTGAAGGTGCACGGATGGCCTTTGCGCGTGTCAAGACATACTGGGCGAAGATGAAGGCCACTGATGTTGCAGCGAGGGGTCCACCGAAGGGCAAGGACCATCACACACCAGAGCATTATTTTGGGGATGTCCTTGAGGGTGCCCGCTTGATAGAGGGTCAATGCTCGAAAGACATGATATTCAAGTGAGATGTATGGAAATATGTAAAATACAATATTATAACAAGGCTATTTTTTGTAGTTTCGCCTAAAACTTTTGTTCCTCCTGTGCGGCCGTTTTTGTATCAATCTGAAAGTTTTCCAGTCGTCAGCTTCAGCCCCCTCGTATAAAGTACGGGGGTGTTCAGAAAAGCATTTGATCACTCTTAACCCAACGTCTTGGTCCATTAAGGAGGTGTCAATGCGGTGAACTAGGCAATCGGACTATAGGGCGTTAACACTTTCACTTAGCCATAGGAGTTTTATGGGGGAACTACGATATAGCCCCTTGTATGTACATGGCTTATTCCAATACGGTGCGTTACATATATGACCTGAAGAAAGAGGTCCTTCGTATAATACGGAGGGAATCGCGAAAGATTCCGATAAGTCATCGAGTGGTTGACCAGCTCTCGCCGCATCATGACAGTAAGTTTTCGGCTTTCTCTACTGAGGTGCTTGACCAGGTGAACCGGAAGGACAATCGCAGTAGTTCTCCCTTTACTACCCTAGCCGATAGAGCGGAACGTAAGGTAGCAAGCACAGGAGCCGGGCAACCCAACTATTGACCCAAGACATGATTCGGAGCTGATGCATATAAGGCCAAACTCGCGACGCCGAAGTACGCTATAAAGCTGTTCGGACTTGTCGGCAACTCATTTGTTCCCATACCGAGCCCTGATAACCCACAAGTATAGGGGATCGCAACAGTTTTCGAGGGTAGAGTATTCAACCCAAATTTATTGATTCGACACAAGGGGAGCCAAAGAATATTCTCAAGTATTAGCAGTTGAGTTGTCAATTCAACCACACCTGGATAACTTAGTATCTGCAGCAAAGTATTTAGTAGCAAAGTAATATGGAAGTAACGGTAACAGTAGCAAAAGTAATATTTTTGGGTTTTGTAGTGATTGTAACAGTAGCAACGGAAAAGTAAATAAGCGAAGAACAATATGTGAAAAGCTCGTAGGCATTGGATCGGTGATGGAGAATTACGCCGGATGCGGTTCATCATGTAACAATCATAACATAGGGTGACACGGAACTAGCTCCAATTCATCAATGTAATGTAGGCATGTATTCCGAATATAGTCATACATGCTTATGGAAAAGAACTTGCATGACATCTTTTGTCCTACCCTCCCGTGGCAGCGGGGTCCTAATGGAAACTAAGGGATATTAAGGCCTCCTTTTAATAGAGAACCGGAACAAAGCATTAGCACATAGTGAATACATGAACTCCTCAAACTATGGTCATCACCGGGAGTGGTCCCGATTATTGTCACTTCGGGGTTGCCGGATCATAACACATAGTAGGTGACTATAGACTTGCAAGATAGGATCAAGAACTCACATATATTCATGAAAACATAATAGGTTCAGATCTGAAATCATGGCACTCGGGCCCTAGTGACAAGCATTAAGCATAGCAAAGTCATAGCAACATCAATCTCAGAACATAGTGGATACTAGGGATCAAACCCTAACAAAACTAACTCGATTACATGATAGATCTCATCCAACCCATCACCGTCCAGCAAGCCTACGATGGAATTACTCACGCACGGCGGTGAGCATCATGAAATTGGTGATGGAGGATGGTTGATGATGACAATGGCGACAAATCCCCCTCTCCGGAGCCCCGAACGGACTCCAGATCAGCCCTCCCGAGAGGTTTTAGGGCTTGGCGGCGGCTCCGTATCATAAAACGTGATGAATTCTTCTCTCTGATTTTTTTCTCCCCGAAAGTGAATATATGGAGTTGGAGTTGAGGTCGGTGGAGCGTCAAGGGGCCCATGAGGTAGGGGCGCCCTAGGGGGGCACGCGCGCCCCCACCCTCGTGGGCAGGGTGTGGGCCCCCTGACGTGGATTTTTCTTCTGGTATTTTTCTTATTTTCCAAATAGATGTTCCGTGGAGTTTCAGGTCATTCCGAGAACTTTTGTTTCTGCACATAAATAACACCATGGAAAGTCTGCTGAAAACAGCGTCAGTCCGGGTTAGTTCCATTCAAATCATGCAAGTTAGAGTCCAAAACAAGGGCAAAAGTGTTTGGAAAAGTAGATACGACGGAGACGTATCAACTCCCCCAAGGTTAAACCTTTGCTTGTCCTCAAGCAATTCAGTTGACAAACTGAAAGTGATAAAGAAAAACTTTTACAAACTCTGTTTGCTCTTGTTGTTGTAAATATGTAAAGCCAGCATTCAAGTTTTCAGCAAAGATTATGACTAACCACATTTGCAATAGCTCTTAAGTCTCATGTTTACTCATATCAATAGCATAATCAACTAGCAAGTCATAATAATAAATCTCGGATGACAACATTTTCTCAAAACAATCATAATATGATATAAAAAGATGGTATCTCGCTAGCCCTTTCTGAGACCGCAAAACATAAATGCAGAGCACCTTTAAAGATCAAGGACTGACTAGACATTGTAATTCATGGTGAAAGAGATCCAGTCATACCCAATATAAATTAATAGTAATGAATGCAAATGACAGCTGCGCTCTCCAGCTAGTGCTTTTTAATAAGAGGGTGATGACTCAACATAAAGTAAATAGACAGGCCCTTCGCAGAGGGAAGCAGGGATTTGTAGAGGTGCCAGAGCTCGGTTTTGAAATAGAGATAAATAATATTTTGAGCGGCATACTTTCATTGTCAACATAACAACCGAGAGATGACGATATCTTCCATGCTACACACATTATAGGAGGTTCCCAAATAGAATGGTAAAGTTTATACTCCCCCTCCACCAACAAGCATCAATCCATGGCTTGCTCGAAACAACGAGTGCCTCCAACTAGCAACAGTCCCAGGGGGAGTTTTGTTTGCAATTATTTTGATTTAGTTTGCATAAAGCATGGGACTGGGCATCCCGGTGACCAGCCATTTTCTCGTGAGTGAGGAGCGGAGTCCACTCCTCTTGAGAATAACCCGCCAAGCATGGAAGATAAGGGCAGCCCTAGTTGGTACATGAGCTATTCGAGCATACAAAACATAATGTTTATTTGAAGGTTTGGAGTTTGGCACATACAAATTTACTTGGAACGGCAGGTGGATACCGCATATAGGAAGGTATGGTGGACTCATATGGAATAACTTTGGGGTTTAAGGGATTGGATGCACAAGCAGTATTCCCGCTTAGTACAAGTGAAGGCTAGCAAAAGACTGGGAAGCGACCAACTAGAGAGCGACAACAGTCATGAACATGCATTAAAATTAATGAACATTGAGTACAAGCATGAGTAGGATATAATCCACCATGAACATAAATATCGTGAAGGCTATGTTGATTTGTTTCAACTACATGTGTGAACATGTGCCAAGTCGAGTCACTTAAATCATTCAAAGGAGGATACCACCCCACTATACCACATCATAACCATTTTAATAGCATGTTGGCACGCAAGGTAAACCATTATAACTCATAGCTAATCAAGCATGGCACGAGCAACTATGATCTCTAATTGTCATTGCAAACATGTTTATTCATAATAGGCTGAATCAGGAACGATGAACTCATCATATTTACAAAAACAAGAGAGGTCGAGTTCATACCAGCTTTTCTCATCTCAGTCGGTCCATCATATATCGTCATAATTGCCTTTCACTTGCACGACCGAACGATGTGAATAATAATAAGAGTGCACGTGCATTGGACTAAGATGGAATCTGTGAGCATTCAGTAAACAGGAGAAGACAAGGCAATACGGGCTCTTGGTTAAATCAACAATAATGCATGTAAGAGCCACTTCAACAATTTAATCATGGTATTCTCCTATCGACCCCCAAAGAAAGGAAAAGAAATAAAACTATTTACACGGGAAAGCTCCCAACAAGCTAAAGAAGAACGGGAAATATTTTTGGGTTTTCTTTTAATTATTACTACTACAGCAAGAAAAGTAAACTAACTAAAAGTTACTACTATTTTTTTTTGGTTTTTCTTAAGGTTTATTAAACACACAAAAAGAAAGCAGGAAAAAGAAAAATAAACTAGCATGGATATTACAGTGAAAGAGTATGAGCACCGACATCTAGCAATGAGTGTGTGAACATAAATGTAATGTCGGTGGGAAATACGTACTCCCCCAAGCTTAGGCTTTTGGCCTAAGTTGGTTTATTGCCAAGGATGGCCTGGCGGATATCCGTAGTTGTAGCCGGGGTCGTACTGAGATGCAGCGGCTATCGCCTCCTGAGCTGCAGCGTGGCGGCGAGCTGCCTCCGCCCTCCTCTCGTACTCATCTGCCTCCTCTCTGGTAATAACATATCTTCCTTTTGCCTGGTAATCAAAGAAGGCAGGAGCAGGGAGAGTAATACGGACAGCACGATGTCTGTCAAAAATTAAGCGACACCGGAGAGGTGATTCATTCCTCTCGACAATGGTGGTGGACCATAGCATTATAGTCTAAATAAGTAGGAGGCAACTCAATATCATCCTCACAAACATCCACACCAAGAAAATTAGCTAAGCGGGTTGCATAAGTTACTCCAAAGAAATCTCCATTAAATCTATTATGATGCAACCTACGTGCAACAATGGCTCCCAAATTATAAGATTTGTCTCCTAACACAGCACTCCTAAGAATACTAAGGTCAGGGACACACATATGACATGCTTCATCTTTACCATTTATGCACCTACCTATGAAGAGAGCAAAATAATGTATAGCAGGAAAATGAATGCTCCCTATGGTAGCTTGTGCTATATCTCTAGATTCCCCCACAGTTATACTAGCAAGAAAATTTCTAAATTCAGATTTGCGAGGTTCACTAGCACTACCCCATTGTGGAAGTTTGCAAGCAGTGGTAAAATCCTCTAAGTCCATGGTATAAGATTTTTCATAAAGATCAAACAGGACAGTTGGAGAATTGCGTGAAGAGGAAAATTCAAACCTCCTCACAAATGAACTAGTGAGATAGTGGTACTGGCGGCATTTGTCTACCTCGAAGCTCACAAGATCAGCGTTACGCAAATATGCGTTAAATTCTTCCTTGATTCCCGCTCGATCCATAAAGTTCTCTGAAGGCCATTCACAAGGCCGCACTGGAGCGTCCCTTAGTGGCTCATCGTCAGCATCACGCACTACAAGCCTGGGTCCTTGCTTCCTTGAAGAACCACCTTGGAACATTTTCCTAAGCATATTTCTTCCTCTGAAAAATTTCTGAAATTTTTAGTAACTTCAAATAAAAGTAAACCAAACTCAACAAAATTGATAGCAACTACTCCTACAAGTGCCTAGAGACTACATCATGCATTAGAACTACTTGGAACCATATAAATTTGACATGCAAGCTCAAGAACATGGTCACCTAGGCAGCATAAATTTGCAATGAATAGAGAACTAGAACAAAAACTAATTGGACCAATGGAGGAGTCACATACCAAGGAACAATCTCCCCAGGCAGTTTTGTGAGAGGTGCTTTGAGCAAGGAGATCGAAAATCACAGCAAAATGAGCTAGAACTCGTGCTTGAGCTGGATATTGGTGTTTGTGGGAGGAAGAAGGAGTGTGTGGGTGTAGGAATAAGTGGAGGAGGGCCACCGTGGGCCCACGAGGCAGGGGGCGCACCCTCCACCCTCGTGGCCAGGTGCTTGCCCCTCCTGCTGTGTTCTCAATGCCAGATATTCTCAAATATTCTAGAAAAAATCATATTCCATTTTCAGGGCATTTGGAGAACTTTTATTTTCGGGGTATTTTTATATTGCATAGATAAATCAGAAAACAGACAGAAAAATACTAATTTTACTATATTTCAGCTAAATAACAGAAAGTAGAAAGAGGGTACAGAAGGTTGTGCCTTCTAGTTTCATCCATCTCATGCTCATCAAAAGGAATCCACTAACAAGGTTGATCAAGTCTTGTTAACAAACTCATTCCGAATAACATGGAACCGGAGAAATTTTGAATAGCACTATGTTACCTCAACGGGGATATGCACATCCCCAATAATAAGAATATCATATTTCTTCTTGACAGTAGGAAGAGGAAATTCAAAACCTCCAAATATAATCGATGGAATTTTTCCAATAGAGTTGATACTATGAACTTGAGGTTGTTTCCTCGGAAAGTGTACCATGTGCTCATTACCATTAACATGAAAAGTGACATTGCCTTTGTTGCAATCAATAACAGCCCCTGCAGTATTCAAAAAAGGTCTTCCAAGAATAATAGACATACTATCGTCCTCGGGAATATCAAGAATAACAAAGTCCGTTAAAATAGTAACGTTTGCAACCACAACAGGCACATCCTCACAAATACCGACAGGTATAGCAGTTGATTTATCAGCCATTTGTAAAGATATTTCAGTAGGTGTCAACTTATTCAAGTCAAGTCTACGATATAAAGAGAGATGCATAACACTAACACCGGCTCCAAGATCACATAAAGCAGTTTTAACATAGTTTCTTTTAATGGAGCATGGTATAGTAGGTACTCCTGGATCTCCTAGTTTCTTAGGTATTCCACCCTTAAAAGTATAATTAGCAAGCATGGTGGAAATTTCAGCTTCCGGTATCTTTCTCTTATTAGTAACAATATCTTTCATATACTTAGCATAAGGATTCATTTTGAGCATATTAGTTAATCGCATACGCAAAAAGATAGGTCTAATCATTTCAGCAAAGCGCTCAAAATCCTCATCATCCTTTTTCTTGGATGGTTTGGGAGGAAAAGGCATGGGTTTCTGAACCCAAGGTTCCCTTTCTTTACCATGTTTCCTAGCAACAAAGTCTCTCTTATCATAACATTGGTTCTTTGATTGTGGGTTATCAAGATCAACAGCAGGTTCAATTTCCACATCATTGTCATTACTAGGTTGAGCATCATCATGAACATCATCATTAGCATTTTCACTAGGTTCATGTTCATTACCAGATTGTGTTTCAGCATCAGAAATAGAGATATCATTTGGATTCTCAGGTGGTTCAGCAATAGGTTCACTAGAAGCATGCAAAGTCCTATCATTTTTTTCTTCCTTTTAAAAGGACTAGGTGCATCAATATTATTTCTCTGAGAATCTTGCTCAATTCTCTTAGGGTGGCCTCCAGGATACAAAGGTTCCCGAGTCATTTTACCAGTTCTAGTAGCCACTCTAACAGCATAATCATTTTTCTTACTATTCATTTCATTGAGCAAATCATTTTGAGATTTAAGTACTTGTTCTACTTGAGTAGTGACCATAGAAGCATGTTTAGTAATGAGTTTAAGTTCACCTTTAACTCTAGACATATAATCACCCAAGTGTTCAATCATATAAGCATTTTGTTTTAATTGTCTACCAAAATAAGCATTGAAATCTTCTTGCTTAACCATAAAGTTATCAAACTCATCCAAGCATTGGCTAGCAATTTTAGTAGGAGGGATTTCAACTTTATCATATCTAGAGAGAATTTACCTTTACTACCTGTGTCGGGTTATCAAGGCCATGAGGTTCTTCAATAGGTAATGGATTAAGATCATATGTTTCTTCAACAGGCGGTAAATTAAGACCGTGTATTTCTTCAATAGGAGGTAAATTCTTAACATCTTCAGCTTTAATACCTTTTTCTTTCATAGATTTCTTTGCCTCTTGCATATCTTCGGGACTGAGAAATAGAACACCCCTCTTCTTCGGAGTTGGTTTAGGAATAGGCTCAGGAATTGGCTCAGGAGCTGGCTCAGGAAGTGTCCAATTATTTTCATTTGTCAACATATTATTCAATAGAATTTCAGCTTCATCCGGTGTTCTTTCCTTGAAAACAGAACCAGCACAACTATCCAGGTAATCTCTGGAAGCATCGGTTAGTCCATTATAAAAGATATCAAGTATTTCATTTTTCTTGAGAGGATGATCAGGCAAAGCATTAAGTAACTTGAGAAGCCTCCCCCAAGCTTGTGGGAGACTCTCTTCTTCAATTTGCACAAAATTGTATATTTCCCTCAAAACATCTTGTTTCTTATGAGCAGGGAAATATTTAGCAGAGAAGTAATAAATCATATCCTGGGGACTATGCACACAACCAGGATCAAGAGAATTAAACCATATCTTAGCATCACCCTTTAATGAGAACGGAAATATTTTAAGGATATAAAGATAGCGAGATCTCTGATCATTAGTGAACAGGGTGGCTATATCATTTAATTTAGTAAGATGTGCCACAACAGTTTCAGATTCATAGCCATGAAAAGGATCAGATTCAAGCAAAGTAATTATATCAGGATCAACAGAGAATTCATAATCCTTATCAGTAACACAGATAGGTGAAGTAGCAAAAGCAGGGTCAGGTTTCATTCTAGCATTAAGAGATTGGTGATTCCATTTAGCTAATAACCTCTTGAGTTCATATCTATCTTTGCAAGCTAAAATAGCTAAAGCAGCTTCTTTTTCAAAAACATAACCCTCAGGAATAACAGGCAAGTCTTCATCATCACTTTCATCAATATAATCAGTTTCAATAATTTCTTTCTCTCTAACCCTAGCAATTTGTTCATCAAGAAATTCACTAAGTGGCACAGTAGTATCAAGCATAGAAGTAGTTTCATCATAAGTATCATGCATAGCAGAAGTGGCATCATCAATAACATGCGACATATCAGAACGAATAGCAGAAGCAGGTTTAGGTGTCGCAAGCTTACTCAAAACAGAAGGTGAATCAAGTGCAGAGCTAGATGGCAGTTCCTTACCTCCCCTCGTAGTTGAGGGATAAATTGTTGTCTTAGCGTCTTTCAAGTTCTTCATAGTGACCAGCAGATATAAATCCCAAGTGACTCAAAGAATAGAGCTATGCTCCCCGGCAACGGTGCCAGAAAATAGTCTTGATAACCCACAAGTATAGGGGATCGCAACAGTTTTCGAGGGTAGAGTATTCAACCCAAATTTATTGATTCGACACAAGGGGAGCCAAAGAATATTCTCAAGTATTAGCAGTTGAGTTGTCAATTCAACCACACCTGGATAACTTAGTATCTGCAGCAAAGTATTTAGTAGCAAAGTAATATGGAAGTAACGGTAACAGTAGCAAAAGTACTATTTTTGGGTTTTGTAGTGATTGTAACAGTAGCAACAGAAAAGTAAATAAGCGAAGAACAATATGTGAAAAGCTTGTAGGCATTGGATCGGTGATGGAGAATTATGCCGGATGCGGTTCATCATGTAACAATCATAACATAGGGTGACACAGAACTAGCTCCAATTCATCAATGTAATGTAGGCATGTATTCCGAATATAGTCATACGTGCTTATGGAAAAGAACTTGCATGACATCTTTTGTCCTACCCTCCCGTGGCAGCGGGGTCCTAATGGAAACTAAGGGATATTAAGGCCTCCTTTTAATAGTGAACCGGAACAAAGCATTAGCACATAGTGAATACATGAACTCCTCAAACTATGGTCATCACCGGGAGTGGTCCCGATTATTGTCACTTCGGGGTTGCCGGATCATAACACATAGTAGGTGACTATAGAATTGCAAGGTAGGATCAAGAACTCACATATATTCATGAAAACATAATAGGTTCAGATCTGAAATCATGGCACTCGGGCCCTAGTGACAAGCATTAAGCATAGCAAAGTCATAGCAACATCAATCTCAGAACATGGTGGATACTAGGGATCAAACCCTAACAAAACTAACTCGATTACATGATAGATCTCATCCAACCCATCACCGTCCAGTAAGCCTACGATGGAATTACTCACGCACGGCGGTGAGCATCATGAAATTGGTGATGGAGGATGGTTGATGATGATGGCGACGAATCCCCCTCTCTGGAGCCCCAAACGGACTCCAGATCAGCCCTCCCGAGAGGTTTTAGGGCTTGGCGGCGGCTCCGTACCATAAAACGCGATGAATTCTTCTCTCTGATTTTTTTCTCCCCGAAAGTAAATATTTGGAGTTGGAGTTGAGGTCGGTGGAGCGTCAGGGGGCCCACGAGGTAGGGGGCGCGCCCCCCACCCTTGTGGGCAGGGTGTGGGCCCCCTGACGTGGATTTTTCTTCCGGTATTTTTCTTATTTTCCAAATAGATGTTCCATGGAGTTTCAGGTCATTCCGAGAACTTTTGTTTCTGCACATGAATAACACCATGGAAAGTCTGCTGAAAACAGCGTCAGTCCGGGTTAGTTCCATTCAAATCATGCAAGTTAGAGTACAAAACAAGGGCAAAAGTGTTTGGAAAAGTAGATACGGCGGAGACGTATCAAGCCCCTGGCAAGTTATGCCGAGGTGTATGTGTGAAGCAACCACAGGAGCCGAATTCAGTTCTTTTAGAAAAAAGCGAATGCTGGATGCGGATTATGTTTACTGGGACCTGAGTGATATTCCAATCGTTATTTTGTAGATAACAAAGCCGCAACCCCGGCTATTTGACATGCCCGGGGTCGAAGGCGGAGGAAAAAGGCACTTTACAGGCTCGAAATAAAGAGTGCGGTCTACAAAAAGTTATTTTGGACCTCCTGTCGCACGTCTGCGCCACCTGTCCTCGGTGAGGGGACTCCTTGACGAAAATAGCCCTTAGGTGAGTGTACAAACCCGAACTCCGATGGAGTCCATGAGATGACCAGCCTTTGCATCACCTGTGGTAAAGGATAATGAAAAAGAAAGAGTAGTTAGAAAAGAAACATAGGTTATGGGAGTACTTGCAGGCTCGTCCGTATTGTGCTTCCGCCGATGCCCAGGGTATCTTGAGTGCATAGTTATGTATGCGCGGTATAGATTTCGCAGGTATATGAGGTGGATGGCGGAAGCCGAACTGCTAGTCCCGCTCCGGAATTGGTCGATCCTGTTGAATGGAGATCGGTGGCTTAATGGCCGACAAGGTATGTGGTTTAATAAGACCGCTTTGTACTTCGGCTGAGGTTGCCGTAGTATGATCCTCAGTCCGGAGGGAGTGCTTCTCCTGCTCCCTTGTAGGGTTGTGTGTCATGTATACCATGTTCACTGTTTTTACTTCGGGGGGAAATTGCTTCTGACCCCCGGTATTTAGTTGGTGAGTCTCTTCGTTGTCGCTATCACCGGGCGGCCTCCTCCCCTTGTGTCCGGCGTTGAGCTTGCCGGCCTGCTTGAAGACCCAACAGCTTCTGTTGGTATGATTAGCTGGTTTATCGGGGTGGCCATGAATCTGGCAGGGCCGATCCAATATCTTGTCTAAATTGGATGGTCCATCTTTGTTTGCCTTGAATGGTTTTTTCCGTTGACCGGGTTTGGGACCGCTGAATCCGGCGTTGACCGCTTTGTCGTGCGTTCTTTCGTTATCATTGCGACGTTTGTGTTTGCTGCGTCGTGGCTTGCCATTGCCATCTCGGACTTCGGAAGTGCCCGGATCGCCGGCGCTGCTGCTTCTACGAGCGAGCCAGCTGTCTTCTCCCGCGCAAAAGTGGGTCATCAGAGTGGTAAGGGCTGACATGGATTTTGGTTTTTCTTGACCGAGGTGGCGGGCGAGCCACTCGTCCCGGGCGCTGTGTTTGAAGGCCGCTAGGGCTTCTGCGTCTGGACAGTCGACGATTTGGTTCTTTTTAACTAAGAACCTAGTCCAGAGCTTTCTGGCTGACTCTCCGGGCTGCTGGACAATGTGACTTAAGTCATCGGCATCTGGTGGCCGAACATATGTACCTTGGAAGTTGTCGCGGAAGGCGTCGTCCAAGTCCTCCCAGCTGCCAATAGAGTTCTCCGGCAGACTGTTTAACCAGTATCGAGTTGGTCCTTTGAGTTTTAACGGGAGGTATTTGATGGCGTGGAGGTCATCTCCGCGGGCCATATGGATATGGAGAAGAAAATCCTCGATCCACACCGCGGGATCAGTTGTTCCATTGTATGATTCGGTATTCACGGGTTTAAACCCTTCTGGGAATTCATGCTCCATTACTTCGTCAGTGAAGCAGAGTGGGTGTGCGGCGCCTCTATATTGGTCCACGTCGCGATGTAGCTCAGATGGAGTCCGTCTGTGGTCTTCGGTCCGGGCGTGACTAGACTTGTCACGTCCGAATAGGTAGCCGATGTTGCGTGTCGAGGCACGTCCTCGCGATCCGTAGATCAATCTGGTATGTCCTGCTCTACTGTCCAGGTCCTGCCGAGGGTCGTATGTATGACCCCGAGCTGTTTTATCTCTGTTTTTTCATTGGGGTGAGGCCGACTGCTGTTCGGCTTGAGCTGCCGCTTTATCCCGACCGCGTTGTGGTCGATCAGCCGCATTGTCCCGACCGCGTGGTGCAGGTTCAGTCGCCTCCTTATCGAACTGAGGTAGCAATCTGCACTTCGGGTAACCCTTGGTTGGGCGCTTGAGGCCGTATTCTTCGGCTTCTAGGATATCTGTCCATCTATCGTTGAGCAGGTCTTGGTCAGCTTGAAGCCGCTACTGTTTCTTTTTCAGGCTCCTTGCAGTGGCTATTAGCCGACGTTTAAATCGCTCCTGCTCGAGAGGTTCCTCAGGCACGATGAAATCCTTGTTGCCGAGGCTCTCCTCGTCCTCGGAGAGCAGAAGATAATTATTGTTCTCTGAGTCTTCGTGTATGGCCTGTTCATCAGGGCTAACGTGCCCGTCTTCCCGTTCATCCTGTTCGGAGGTTGCCCCAACAGGGTCTTCATTGTCTTCGGCATCGTCCGGAGTATTGTTTTCTCCGGTGCCAGTATTGCTGTCTTTTGCACGACGTGACTTAGAGCGGCACCGCTGACGCCGGCGTCTGGGCTGTGTCTCAGGGGGTTTATCCTCGACTGGATCTTCTTTGTCATCGTCCTTAGGTTCTTTAGGTGTATCCACTATGTACACGTCTGATACGTCTCCAACGTATCTATAATTTTTTATTGTTCCATGCTATTATATATTCTGTTTTGGATGTTTAATAGGCTTATTTATAAACTTTTATATTATTTTGGGGACTAACCTATTAACCGGAGCCCAGCCCAAATTGCTGTTTTTTGCCTATTTCAGTGTTTCGCAGAAAAAGAATATCAAATGGAGTCCAAACGGAATGAAACCTTCGGGAAGTGATTTTTGGAACAAACGTGATCCAGAGGACTTGGAGTGGATGTCAAGCAACAGACGAGGAGGCCACGAGGTAGGGGGCGCCCCTACCCCCCCCCAGGCGCGCCCTCCACCCTCGTGGGCCCCTCGTGGCTCCACCGACCTACTTCTTCCTCCTATATATACCTATGTACCCCCAAACCATCAGAAGTGACCACGAAAACCTAATTCCACCGCCGCAACCTTCTGTACCCATGAGATCCCATCTTGGGGCCTTTTCCGGCGTCCCGCTGGAGGGGGCATTGATCATGGAGGGCTTCTACATCAACACCATAGCCTCTCCTATGATGTGTGAGTAGTTTACCTCAGACCTTCGGGTCCATAGTTATTAGCTAGATGGCTTCTTCTCTCTCTTTGGATCTCAATACAAAGTTCTCCTCGATTCTCTTGGAGATCTATTCGATGTAATCTTCTTTTGTGGTGTGTTTGTCGAGATCCGATGAATTGTGGGTTTATGATAAAGATTATCTATGAACAATATTTGAATCTTCTCTGAATTCTTTTATGTATGATTGGTTATCTTTGCAAGTCTCTTCGAATTATCAGTTTGGTTTGGCCTACTAGATTGATCTTTCTTGCAATGGGAGAAGTGCTTAGCTTTGGGTTCAATCTTGTGGTGTCCTTTCCCAGTGACAGCAGGGGCGGCAAGGCACGTATTGTATTGTTGCCATCAAGGATAAAAAGATGGGGGTTATATCATATTGCATGAGTTTATCCCTCTACATCATGTCATCTTGCTTCAAGCGTTACTCTGTTCTTATGAACTTAATACTCTAGATGCATGCTGGATAGCGGTCGATGTGTGGAGTAATAGTAGTAGATGCAGAATCGTTTCGGTCTACTTGTCACGGACGTGATGCCTATATACATGATCATACCTAGATATTCTCATAACTATGCTCAATTCTATCAATTGCTCGACAGTAATTTCTTCACCCACCGTAATACTTATGCTATCTTGAGAGAAGCCACTAGTGAAACCTATGGCCCCCGGGTCTATTTTCCATCATATTAATCTCCCGTTATTTCCATTACTGTTTACTTGCTTTCTTTACTTTTACTCTTTATCATAAAAATACCAAAAATATTATCTTATCATCTCTATCAGATCTCACTCTCGTAAGTGACCGTGAAGGGATTTACAACCCCTTTATCGCGTTGGTTGCGAGGTTCTTATTTGTTTGTGTAGGTGCAAGGGACTTGAGCGTGACCTCCTACTGGATTGATACATTGGTTCTCAAAAACCGAGGGAAATACTTATGCTACTTTACTGCATCACCCTTTCCTCTTCAAGGGAAAACCAATGCACTGCTCAAGAGGTAGCAACGTCGTACGAAGAAGTGGCCGTCCAGCGTTCGGTAACCGGCGGGTTTGGGCCATGCTCCTCATCTGCATCGTCGGCCATACCGTCGATGTCTTTGGAGCCGTAATCGAGCATGTCGGTTAAGTCCTCGACAGTGGCTATGTAGTGGGTGGCGGGTGGGAAGCGAAATTCCCCGTCATCAGCCTCTAGTTCAAACCGGATATAGTTCGGTTGTGAGTCCCCCGCTAAGGATAGATTTTTTAATGAGTTCAGCGCGTCGCCTAAAGGCGAGTGCCAGAAGATGTCCGCGGCGCTGAATTCGGCGATCGATGACCGATCCAGCTCGACATACGCGGACGCACATGGTTCGGAACTTATCGCCGGAAATGAGTCCGAGGTTCCGGTGAGACAGACATCACTCGAGGTTAGGTCTGTGTGCGGCTCCAATGCCGCGGAATCTGCGGCTTCCGTGGCAGGGTTGAGCTTGCCATCCTTGGATGGCGCGATCTGCTCCGGATCTAGGGCCAGAGCGGTTACCGGTGCAATTTCCTGGGTGTGGCCTGATGACAGATTTAAATCATGTTCATCGTGGTGAAGGGGAGCTACTGCCGTGGTCTCGAATCCGTCGAAGATCAAGTCTCCGCGGATGTCCGCGACGTAGTTCAAGCTCCCGAATCTGACCTGCCGGCCAGGGGCATAGCTATTGATCTGCTCCAGATGGCCAAGCGAGTTGGCCCGCAGTGCAAAGCCGCCGAACACGAAGATCTGTCCGGGGAGGAATACCTCTCCTTGGACAGCATTGTTGTAGATGATTGAAGGAGCCATCAAACCTTTTGAGGACGACACAGTGGAACTCTCAATGAAAGCACCAATGTCGGTGTCAAAACCGGCGGATCTCGGGTAGGGGGTCCCGAACTGTGCGTCTAAGGTCGATGGTAACAGGAGACAGGGGACATAATGTTTACCCAGGTTTGGGCCCTCACTATGGAGGTAATACCCTACTTCCTGCTTGATTGATCTTGATGCATATGGATATTACAAGAGTTGATCTACCATGAGATCGTAATGGCTAAAACCCTAGAAGTCTAGCCTGTATGACTGTATACGTTTCCGGACTAAGCCCTCCGGTTTATATAGACACCGGAGGGGACTAGGGTTGTACAAAGTCGGTTACAGAGAAAGGAATCTTCATATTTGGTCGCCAAGCTTGCCTTCCACGCCAAGGAGAGTCCCATCCGGACACGGGAGAGAGTCTTCGGTCTTGTATCTTCACAGCCCATTAGTCCGGCCCATGTCCAACAGGCCGGACACTCGAGGACCCCTTAGTACAGACTCCCTCAATGCTCCCCTCGGAGCACCCCCAGGCGTTGCCTTGGCCCATTGGGTGTCTTCTGGTCCATAAAAAATCTCTGTAAAGTTTCGTTGCATTTGGACTCCGTTTGGTATTGATTTCCTGTGATGTAAAAAACATGCAAAAAACAGCAATGGGCACTTGGCACTATGTCAATAGGTTAGTACCAAAAAATAATATAGAATGACTATAAAATGATTATAAAACATCCAAGATTGATAATATAACAACATGGAACAATAAAAAATATAGATACGTTGGAGACGTATCCATGGTACACCGACGTTGGAGGCTAGTTCAGGGGCTACTGAGGGAGTCCTCAGCTGCCGGCCTATCTCTTATGGGCCGGACAAGTGGGCTATTATACGACTATCACAAGGCCGAGGTATAAGGTGATTCTCTGTCCGGGCAGGAAACCCTCGAAGTCTTGGTGTGTCCTCCAAGTCGAAGATTCGGCATGTTTATTCCCTCATTGTAACTAACCATGTGTAACCCTAATACCCCTGGTGTCTAGATAAACCAAAGGGTTTTAGTCTGTAGGGGCTAGAACAACGACCATCGTCCTACTCGCCTAGGTTTAGTTCATCTGATCTCGTGGTAGATCGACTTTGTAATCATCCTATACACTTCAATATAATCAAGTAGGACGTAGAGTTTTACCTCTTCGAGAGGGCCCGAACCTGGGTAAACATCGTGTCCTTCGTCCCTTTTTCCCCATTGATCCAAGATCCACAGCTCGGGACCCCCTACCCGAGATCCGCCGGTTTTGACACCGACACCCCCTGACAGCTGAGACCCACTAGTTACATCTTCGCACGCAAAGAAGTGCCTCTTTATTATGCGAAAAAACGATCCCTCCCCTTGACAGCTGGGACCAACCAACTACATCTTCTCATGCAAGGGAATGCCTCCTTATTAAGCGGAAAAAAGATTCCTCCCCGGACAGCTGGGACCCACTAGTTATATCTTCACACGCAAAGAAGTGCCTCCTTGTTATACGGAAAATAAATGCTTCATTTTCCTGACATCTGGGACCCACTAGCTACATCTTCGCACATAAGGAAATGCCTGCTTATTACGCGCAAAGAAAAATGATTTGTTATAGCTAGGACCCACCCGGTCGAAGCGTACCTAGCGTTATCTGTGTGGTCGCGACCGTGTACGTACATACTGGTTGACCGATCTCTCTGCAGCGATGAATCGTGGCCAAATAATGAGTGGCACGTGTCGTAGTAGAGCCACGCTGCAAAAAATACGACCGCGTACGTACATACAGGCGTGGTCTCGAATGCATACAGTAACGACATCCTGTTCATCGGCAGCCAATCGACTAGGTCAGAATGGAGGAAACAACGTTGTGTTCACTAGGAGCCAAGCGACTAGGTCAGAATGTGTCATGTTCATCGGGAGCTAACCGTCTCGGATGGAACAACTAAAACAGGGTCCTGTTCATCGAGCCCCCACTTGCTGGGGGTCTGGCGTACCGCAAAATAAAGGAAACAGACTTTCATTCAACCGCCTACGTTCAAAAATGGGATCCTGTTCATCGGGAGGGGTCTGGCGTACTGTAGAAGGATGAAACAAAGTTCTCTTCGACCGCCTATGGTCGAAATGGGGTCCTGTTCATCGAGAGGGGTTTGCAGTGCCGCAAACCAGACGAAACGTTCTTCCGTTCAGCCGCCTACGGTCAAAACGGGGTCCTGTTGATCGGGAGGGGTCCGGTGTACCGCAAAACGCAGGAAATAGACTTCTCTCCAACCGCCTACGGTCGAAATGGGGTCCTCTTCATTGGGAGGGTGTGGCGTACCGTAAAACAGGACACCACGGGCTACTGTTCATCCACGGTTGACTTCCTCCAGCCTCCAACGACCGCTGTTCATCCACCGTCGACTTCCTCCAGCCTCCACGCAGTTCTATTCATCCACCCCCAACCGTCTGGGGTGGGGCGTACTGCAGCATGGGCTCCTCAGGGTCCTGCTCGTCTAGCGCCAACTGCCTACAACCACGGGGTCATGTTCATCCAATCCCTACTGGCTGGAGTGGGGCGTACGAGCAGGCAGCAACAACGGGAACTGTTCACCCACAGCCAACCAACATGCTAGGTTAACTCACCACCTCTTGCGCAAGGGGCTTGATCGATGCAAGTCTCGACTCGTTCTATGTGTATCACGCGCGCGGTAGCAACGAGCACTGTTCACTGAAAGGCAGTCCAACCAGCTATGTCTCGCACGGGGGCTCGATTAATCGGCTTCAGTAAGCAGCGAGACGGGATCAACCGGGTTCAATTAGCAGCAAAGGAATCGGTCGAGTACAGTTAGCAGCGAAGGGATTGATCGGGTTCAGTACTTAGTGCGAGGGATCGATCACTCGTATTTAGCATGTAATGCGAGGGCGAGATCGATCGCTCGGGTTCAGTATGCGAACGCCTTGATTGCATGGGTTCAGTTAGCAAACACTGCTCGCACACACACGCGCATATGAGAGAAACGCAAGCGACTTCATCACTCGGGCCCAACCACCCACAATATACCGAGAACTCCTCGAAATTTTCTTCGCCCTCACTTTTACCACGATTTTTACGTAATGGATGGTCCAAAGAATGTCATGCAGATGCGTTTTCGGCTGCCCAGGACGAAAAGCCTATTTATGGCATAGAAGTAGGAGCGCACCACATCTATGATGATATGTGTTTTTGTCACAATTATCGTCATAGAAGTGTCACATTCATGACATAAAATGTTTTTGTTCAGGCCATAATGTCACGGAAGTGTCTTTTTTTTAGTGCTCGTCATATTCCTGACTTGAAACCAACCAAATCACAACTAATACATACCAAAATCACAAATAATAATTATATTCCAAGAAGTGCAACTTAGTTGTGTTCTCCACTGGACCGAAGTCAGTCAAGTCTCAGCTTACATGTATCAAAATTACATGGAATAATCATATTCTATGAAGTTTAAACTATTGTTTGGAACGCCAAGCCATTCCAATTGCAGGAACACCAAAAGAAGGGGTCGATTTTACTCACCTTGCTTGGGACGATGAACCCTTTCTCCCCCACATTAATGATATTTTGTATCCTATCCTGCACAAGCACGGAAATAGCAGTACATATAACAAATCTTCAGTTCAAATCCAAACAGAAGATAACAAACCATGGGGATCTAGAAAGAAAGAGGAGGGGTTCAGCAATGTGGGCAACTCACTTGTCCTTGAGGCAGGAGCAAAGCTCCATGAACCTAAGGTTGGCATCGACGTGACACATAGACCCGTCAGTACCCTTTCGAGGTACCCCAATGGTGTGTTCCTGGTGAGGTACATCATAAACAGAGGGAGAAAAAGTCAAACACCGAACAATTTTTGCCTGGCTAGCCCACCATCTCCAAACATGGGACAGTAAGGAGCCAAGGTGATGGGCGCTCACCTTGGTGACATCGTTGGCACTTGGCAATCGCCAGTGATAATGCCTCCTTTCCTCCCCCATCCCACCGTAGACAAGCTTCACACAAAAAATCAAGAATTTTCTTTAACCTATGGAGCATGGACAAATCAAAATTGAGATCGAGCAGCTACTCAAGCCAATCCAAGAGAAAGAATAGAGGCTGCGCGAGCAGCAAGAAAGTGAACAACACATGATAACAAGTAAATGGGGAAAAAAGATGAACGTACCACTCCAGGGACACGAGCGCAATATGCAATGAGTTCACAACAAAGAAGAGCATGAAGGCAAAACCGGGGAAGAAAAGAGGCTCACCCACCATCGTCTCCTCTCCCAGGGCCGCCATCAGTCCCCATCCACCGGCTTAGCTGGAAATAAACCTTTGGCATATGACGCCCAAGAGGAGGGGGATCATCCACTCCTTTCCGCCGAGTTGACGAGGAGTAAGATCTGATAGGTCGGATGCCACCATGAAAGGGGAACCACCTGGTTCCTCTTGCCTGCGTCCCAAGATGTCGCCTCCTTATCACCTCCCAAGCTGTCGCATCCTCCTCGTCCAAAACATGTGATCAGGCCATGCTAGGAAAATGCAGAGGCAGGGGAGGAGGAGGAGGTGGAGGCAGAGAAGAAGAGGGGCGAGAGGGAGGGGGAAGTGGAGGTGGCGACTCGAGGAAGATGAGTGAGATGGGAAGATACGAGGGAAAGATGGGAGATATTTTCACAGGAGAGAGAGAGAGAGGATGACGAGGGAGATATTTTCATCCCGCCTTCTTGGTCGCTAATCTATCCAATACAGAAAGGAGGCAAAACTCATCTCATTCGCTCGAGGCAGTAGGTAACGAGGCCCAATTGTCATGCACAGAAAAGTAAAACATGGATGTAAAAACGGAGGGACGACTGAGCCTTTGACAGCGCCGTAAAAAGTGCGAAGGCTGGTAGATTGTGTGAACTAGAAGGAACGGCCGACAAAGATCGCTCATAATGGCGGGTAGGCTATAGCGCCTTTTATAGGAGAAATTAGTGTTTTATTTTAGGGGTAGGAGAAATTATTGATGATCCCAAAAATAAAATAAAATAAACTGGTGCGAAGAAACTACCGTAGTGGGCCGGCCCACAGCTGAACGGTGTAGGCGAATCAGCGGGCCGATTCGAAGGCCTTGCTTACCATCCGCGCTCCGGGCCGTATCTGGTCACAAGTCAAAACCAGTTACTTGTCTTTTTTGTCTCACACTGACATCTCGCTCCGTGTCCTGGTGGGAGGCCCCGCCGCATCTGGCCCCGCAAAACCTATCTCGACCGCCTTCCTCCCCGATCTCGCCCCTCCTCGCCTGGCGACCAGATCCGCTTCTCCGATATCCAGATCTTCGGAGCACGCCCCGCTCGCCTCGGCTAAGGTGAGCCGGAGCCGCTGGCCGCCGGCCGCCACACGACGCCGCGTTCTAATAACGCACGCTGACTCCGTGGTTTTTTCTTTCCGTCGCAGTCGTGAGTTGAGTAAGGGAGGCAGCAGCAGCAGCCATGGCGGCGGCGGAGGAGAACAGCTCGCTCTTCCTGATATTCATCCTGACCATGATCGCGCTGCCCCTGGTGCCGTACACGATCACGCGGCTGTGCCACGCGGCGACGAAGAAGGCCAAGACCATCCACTGCCGCTGCTCCGGGTGCCACCGCTCCGGAAAGTACCGGAAGTCGATCTACAAGAAGGTGGGCGGGTTGCGGCTGTTTGTTCTGCGTGAGGCTAGCAGTAGAATTCTAGTGCGTGCTAACTCCTCTATGATCGTGTTCTGATTCTTGTCGTGCAGATATCCAACTTCTCGACGTGGAGCAACCTTACCATTTTGCTTCTCTGGATCGTTGTGATCTTCCTGATTTACTACATCAAACTCAGCAGCCGCGAGGTATGGTAACTTTTGCCTGGTATATGTTGTCAATATTTCTTTTGTTCAAGCAGTTAACTCAAATTCTTCTCTGCTGTGAACTAGTAGATACAGAAGGATTTAATAATGACTCATGTGACCTTTTGTCTGCTCCTTCACCTAGAATAGTCTTGATTAGTAGATGACTATACTGAAATAAACTGATAACCAAAAGTACAACTCAGTTCACGTTCAGCTTTATCCTACCAGAGCAGTCACCACAATGTTCATGTTTTGTCAGTTCCTTGATGCTGCAAAGTCACCGTTTTCTTTTTAGTAGCAGCATGCCCAGCCAGTTTGCTTTTTAGTAGCAGCATGCCCAGCCAGTTTGTTGGGATATATACTACTAGAAAGGCTAGCATATCTTTGTGCTGATTTAGTTCCCCTTTTGTTCTTCTGAAGCCTCACTAATGTTTCACTCTCTTGAACATTGTCAAACAATCACATACGCAGAAACCTTGTTGTCAAGTTTGGTATTGTAGATTTCAGGACTTAGTTTGTTTTTGTATCCAAGCATAGGTAGGTTTATTTCCTAGAAGCATTTTTTGCAAAGTCCCGATTGTTCATCTGTCTGAATCGTAATTATGCTAGTTAATTTTGGATACTATATGCATAAATAATGCTGTACTTAGTGTGAAGGATTTTTTTTCCTGAAATTTCACCAGGGCAAGATCCCAATAATTGATTTTATATGATTTTGTTTCCTAGGTCCAAGTTTTTGAGCCATACAGCATTCTTGGACTAGAACCAGGGGCATCAGAATCTGAAATCAAGAAGTCATACAGGAGACTCTCTATTCAGTACCATCCTGATAAAAATCCCGATCCTGGTAAAATGTGTTTCACACTTCTTTTAAAGTTGATTGTTTGATATGTAGAAGTCTAGTTTGTGTTAATTTTTTGCTCTTCATTTTCCCCAGAGGCCCATACGTACTTTGTTGAATCTATCTCCAAGGCGTATCAGGCGTTAACTGATCCTATATCTCGTGAAAATTATGAGAAGTATGGTCATCCAGATGGGCGCCAGGTAACATGAACATTAGTTATTTGTAACACTTAGTGGATTAGTGGAAAGCTAATCCTTTCCTATAACATCTGAAGCTAACATGAATATTCTGGTATATATGTGCATTAGGGGTTCCAAATGGGCATCGCTTTGCCCAAGTTCTTGCTGAATATGGATGGTGCATCTGGCGGGATAATGCTTCTAGGAATTGTGGGGCTTTGCATACTCTTCCCCTTGATGATAGCAGTTATTTATTTATCAAGGTCATCAAAGTATACTGGAAATTATGTCATGCATCAAACTCTGTCCACTTATTATTACTTTATGAAGCCATCTCTAGCTCCAAGGTATGAAAATACAAAATATAATTTTGATATTTTGGCATTTGTTTTTCCATTTTTTTTGATATTTGCTGATTGGCTTCATGATATGGCATGTTCACTAGAGAAGATTTAGCAGCTGAAGTGAAAATACTCCTTCCTTTCAAATAACTAGACATGAGACATTGCAAATTTTATTATTAAAGTGAAGCACTCCTGTCAATGTCAAATGCGCGACTAACAGTGCCATAAGCATTGGGACAGTGTCAAAGATCATGCTAAAGTTCACATTATGATTTGTCATCCTAGCTTCAAAACTATCAGAATTTTGATCTGATTCAGTGATCATGATTTTTCTTACCTGTCTGATTACTAGTTGGGCATAATATGGTTCCAAAACTCATATTGTAACACCACAGTAAATTTATAACTCATCGCCTTTAATTTTGGATGATAAGATTTATAGCCGAGAAAACCCTGTTTAAATAAATAATAACGAAACCTACTTTCGCTGATCAATATTAGTAGTCTAAAAGATCTCTTGTTTAAGCAACCTATATAACTAGTGAAGCAAATGCCTGCAAACTTCCTCGTCGGTTTACAATCTTCTGTTATGAATTACGGGTTCTTCAGTTTTACCATATTTGATCAATGGAACTATTGGTTGCATGTTCCAGCAAAGTCATGGATGTCTTCATCAAGGCTGCAGAGTATATGGAGATGCCAGTACGACGCAGTGATGATGAGCCCCTGCAGAAATTGTTTGTAGCAGTTAGAAGTGAGTTAAATCTAGATTTGAAGAATATTAGAACTGAGCAAGCCAAGTTCTGGAAGCAGCATCCATCACTTGTAAAGGTTGGTCTTTTGTTGGTGCATGCTGTGATACCAAATGATATTTGTGATTGGACAAATCCTTGATGCTTGTATTTTTCAGATGGAACTCTTGATTCAGGCTCATCTTACTCGAGAGTCATTTGCTTTGACACCAGCGCTAGTAAAAGATTACAGGCACATGCTTGAACTTGCGCCTCGTCTTTTGGAAGAACTAGTTAAGGTACAAGATTGGATTTCTCTCTTTGAATTTCTTTCTTTGTTAATTGTTTTTTTTGAGCAATTGGCAGGAGCTCTGCCTTTAAATATAGAAGAAGAGAATTGGCCACCTAATAAGGAAAACTGGCCTAAAACCGATGCAACTTAACTTCACACACACCAGCCCTGAGACTGCGCCCAAGCGAGCCGACAACTTTGTAATCCAACCGACCAGAGTCGACACCCTAGAACGTGGCCTGGAGCCGTGCTCCGGCTTACAAACCTCAGCAACACACTCACCATCCTTGAGGGCGCGTCCCAGATGAGCCGACAACTCTACCACCCAAGTGACGAGACTCACACCCTGCAACACAAGGGTGCTCTCCGGAGCCGCCGCTTGGGCTTCCACACCTGCCTCGAGGCCATGCACCAGACAAGCCAACGGCCCCACCACCCAAGTGACCAAAACCGACACCCAGCAACACAAAGGTGCTCCCTGGAGGCCGCCGCTTCGGCTTCCACAACGGACTCGAGGCCGCGCACCTGCCTAGCCAACGACAAAACTGCAGGACAACACAAGCCTTGGCGCTTGATAGAGGACAAAGCCGCCAAGGCGACACCTTGGGGGGGGGGGGGTACGATGCCGCTCTAGCCTTGGCCGGAGAACTCGAGATCCGTATGATGAAGGGGCTCCACAACGACACCTTCCAAGGAGGCGAACACCGTCCAGTCTGCCGTCAACATCGATCGGGTTGGTGCTAGGCTTTCACTTGGAGCTCACCATACCCAACGTCATTGCATCAAGCCCCGCCATCCATCAGAGCACGGGTAGCCATACATCACAAACAACATGCCGCCACCGACCGTCGTCTCACCACCCTCCATCCATGGCATATAGTCAACCTCTAAGAACCACCACGCAAGACACAAGCTGCATCACTTCCTGCCATGACGTCTGTGTCAACCTGCAAGAAGCCAGATCGGCGCAAAGGACGCTGGATCTGCGCACGCCCTGCCGCCCCAGTTTCCTCGCTGGAGACCACAGGATCCACGCTGAAGCGACCAAAGCCGCCGTCACCCCACGCTCGCGCAGCCACCTGCTGCCATAAGCCGTCCAGAGGAGCAGCAACGTCACATTAATTGTGAACTCGCACCGGCTTGTCTTCATTAATTGTGAACTCGCACATCCTGTCTCCTCTCCCCATACTATGACCTATGAGTAAAAGCTGTTACAAGTTATGACAGACACAAATGCATATCAACTGTCTTTTGTTTATGCTGTGCGATCTTGCTGTGTTTAATTATGGTAGCTTTAGGTCAGTTGATGTGGGTTTCGCATGGCTACAATTAACTGTTGTGCCAATAGCTGATGTTTAGGATGGCTATCAATACTAGCGAGCCATTCAAGCTTACACAGAGCATGATTAATAAATTGTGTCAATTTATTCCTAATAATTTATCCATGAAATATCTAAAGGTACTAAAAGTAATACTCCATTTAGATGACACAGGCATGGTATGATTTATGTACATTTAGTTCTCTGTAACTTGGTTTTGATTATACTTTGGTCGTAGTTAACACAATAAACCGTAAGGGTGGGTTTGCCCGTCTGGTTACATTGGCACAATATGACTCACGCGTATGACGTAGGATGATTAATTGACAGATCTTTTTGAAGTTTCAAATGTGGAGCTGTGATGGTTTATATTTTTTTATTGACTAGTTCTGTAGAAAATACGTACTACTGTATTAACTAACACATAAGTGTGGTTCCGTATTTTGTCTCATGGTTGTAGCTGTATATAAACAGGCGACCCTGCCTCACAGATGTGCATTATGGCAGGGATGTTTAGTGTCTGGTTTATGCAAGTAATACTTTCGCTTGATTTTCTGTGTGAGGCAATGTCATGCCTATTAGTATTAATCTTGTGGTGTCGAGACATTTAAGTATGAATCAGTCATTAGTCCTGAGATCCAAATGCATGATGCATCACATGTCTAATTGAGTTTACATTGCTATAGCTGACAGTTTTTGTTTGATAAATAACCTTAGCCGTTAAACATTTAGTGCTTCAATAAAAGAAGGGGAGAATTTCTTTGTTGCACTCTGTTCTTATAATTTTTTTTCTTCGCTTTTGCTTCAGTGTACCTTTTTCTTCTTCTTCTTCTTCTTAGTATTTGATGCCTCATAAATTAATATACTTACTGGTTCGCAGATTGCACTTCTACCGAGGAGTCCCAACGGTTTTGGATGGCTCAGGCCTGCAATTGGTGTAGTTGAGCTGTCTCAAAGTATAATTCAGGTATTTTGAAGCTCTCCATGTGCCTTTACTTCAGCTAACTTGTGGTGAATAACTTCATGTTTTTGGTGATTTGTATATGTCGATATATATTGTTCCACATTAAACTTTTCTGGCGTAGACTATAATTTGTGTTTATCTTAGATTTTTCTAGATTCATCTGGTCTGTTTCACTTCTAAACTTATCTTCTAACCCATCAGTTTAATTGTCCATCCCAACATTTAGATGTTGCAATACTTGTTATAAGATCTGCCACCATCGTTTTTGACCATGGATGACTAGTGTTTATTCAAAATCTTGTCCATTTAGTGGTTCGTGTCATTAAGTTGATGTTAAAAGGCCGAATCATATGGTTCACTAAACTCGGAATGAATTCTGTCAGTTTGGTACTTGTTCAGTTTTTCATTTGATCGCAACTTGGGAAGGGTGATTGGATATCTCCAGTTATACTGCAAGTGTTAAGTTGCAGCAAGGCAGTTTATGTTTTGAGCATAGTAGATCCATGCAAAGTTTTTAAGGCGGTAAGGTGATGTGATGTGCCGTCTCACCTTTTAAGTGCTTAAAGCGTAAGGCGATGCGACGCCTTATTAGACACATAAATATGTAATATATGGCAGCCGATTAGGAGATTTAACAGCTAGCTGTAACATAAATGCACCACAAGTTGCATAACATGATAACTGTTAGCAAAGCATAGGCCTCAAATCATCTTGTGTAGATGACAGATCGTCTTTGAACTAAAGCTTCATTCTCCTCATCTATATATTGTTCCATAGCTTCAAATTTTTTTGTGTTTAAGAAATTGCACATCTCTTTCCTAATTTGCGCGGATGCCTCGGCACACTTATCCACAACACTGAAACCCTAGAAAGGTTCCAGCATGGACTATCTTGCCACACTGTACACAGGAGTAAAATTTCCTCTCTAAATCCGGCCAGAACGCGAACTTTGAAGCTGGATCGTTGGATGTAGCTAACTCACCATGATGTGGTAGTTTACCATGGCAATGTGGACAATGAGACACCTTCTGGTCTCAGTGACACTGCATGTGTTTGTTGCACATTCTGTTTACTTGTCTCAGTCCATTACCATTGCATTCATCTGCATCTGTTAGCAAAATTGGGTTGTAGTTCATCTGTACTTTCACATGTTTTGATCTTAGCTTTTGGCTTCTGTAGTTACATTTTCTTCCATAAGCTTGTTTGTTACCACTGATGGCAATGGAAATAGTTGAATCAAATTTGACTTGGATACATATCTTAGGCTGTCCCTCTCAGTGCTCGAAAAGCTGGTGGAGGTAATTCAGAAGGAATAGCACCTTTCTTGCAGCTGCCACATTTTACTGAAGCAACTGTAAAAAAAATTGCCCGCAAGGTATTTCCTTAACCTTAAAGTTTTCATACGAAAAGCAGAGTGAACTTTTGGCTCAATCAGTAGCCTGTCCTTCAGAGAAATGCTTTATCCTTTGGAGAGTAACATCTTATTCTATTTTTAACCGCAGAAAATCAGGGCATTCCAAGAACTTTGCGATATGTCTGAGGTGGAACGTGCCACACTGCTGACACAGGTAGCTGGACTTTCAGAAGAAGAAGCTCGGGATGTAGAGCTTGTACTGGAGATGATTCCTACTGTTGAGGTGGATATTAAATGTGAAACTGAAGGAGAAGAGGGCATACAAGAGGGTGATGTTGTGACAATGTATGCTTGGGTCTCACTTCAGCGTCGCAGCGGACTAACTGCTGCCCTTCCCCATGCTCCTTTCTATCCGTTCCACAGGGAAGAGAACTTCTGGCTGCTTCTAGCGGACACCGCGTCAAACGAAGTTTGGTTATCCCAGAAAATCAGCTTCATGGATGAGGCTACCGCCATAACTGCAGCGTCAAAAGCTATACAAGATACCCAGGAAGCATTGGGAGCAAGCCCAAAGGAAATAGGAATTGCAGTTAGGGAGGCGGTTGACAGAGTGAAGAAAGGCAGTAGGTTGGTGATGGGCAAGTTCCAAGCCCCATCAGAGGGCAATCACAACCTGACGTCCTTCTGCTTGTGCGACGCATGGATAGGCTGTGACAGCAAGACTAGCTTTAAGCTGAAGGTTCTGAAGCGCAGCCGCGCGGGAACAAGAACCTATGTGCCTGAAGAAGGGCCAGTGGCAGAGGATGGCATTGAGGAGGAAGAGGAGGAGGAAGAAGAGGAGTACGACGATTACGAGAGCGAGTACAGTGAGGACGAGGAAGAAGAAAAGAAGGGAAAAGGTAAGGTTGCAAACGGAGCAGCACATCAAAGGGCAAGCTCTGATATAGATTCAGGCAGCGATGATTGATACTATACCTTGTGATGTTCAACCATAGATGATTAACATCCATGTTTTTTGCCATTTGACTTGTGAAACTTAGAGAGGAAACATCTCCCATCAACTTATAGAGCATGCGGTAATAGATACTGGATTTTTTGTTTTGTTTATTATTCTTGCGCTGTATGAATGGAACCAATAATTGAGAATAGGCTGTGAAATCAAATCGGCGGGATTATCTTGGGTTCTCAACATACCTTGAAATGCACTAAACTTATAGTAGTTGAAATCAAATGATTTAATGATTGCAATTTGGAGTTAGGCTAACCTTCCAAATTCTGGGAAGTTCGATTGCAACCATAAAATTTGTAGCCGAGCCTTGAACGGTAAATCGATTATAGTTGCGTCCCGTTGTGAGGAATTTGTCTTCTTGCTTTTCCATCTTCTGTATCAACAGTCCCATTTCCGGTTATTCACGATTTCAAAAGAGTACTTTTTAAACAGCTTTGGCTTTTGGCTTATTTGTTTTTCTTTTCCACTGAGCACTGGCGAAGCTTGCACAAACAAGGACGAGCCAGCATCAGAAGCCGCACATTTTTTGTAATTTAGGAGGATTATTTTTAACCTTAAAAACTTAAATACTCTAATATCATCACTGATCGGTTATAAAATTATAAGGGGGCATTGACTTCCCTTGGCCCAACCCCAATGAAGCTCTGCCAGTGCCATGGAGGATGGTTCTTCCCTTGGTCCCAAACCTATTGACGATAATACTGATAACAGAACTACCTTAGGTACGACTGTTTTCGTACGATGGATGTACCGCAATGAGTCTGATGGATGGTGGATGAAATCACTTAGGTGATGTTGAGTCTAATCGTGCAGTTAGCGGATGGCAAATGATGAATTTTATAGTACGCATAGCACTACTCTAATGATAATACAATGGATATGTAACACACATTAGAGTTTTATTGTAAGATATAAAGTTGATTGGAACATTACAATTGGAAAGAATAAGAACAAAGTGTAAACTACCCAACATTTAGTGCACTATATATTCGCAAAAAATAATAATTTAGCGCACAATACAGATTAGAGTATACTTGAACCCATCTGGAAAAAAGAGAGAGCATACTTTCCTTTTTGAGAGGAAAAAAGAGAGTATACTTGACCATCCACAATAGGACATACCCTCTGCCAATGGCGAAGCTAGACAAGAATCTTGGGGTTTCCCCTTATGTAAGCCCTGTATAGTATATTTTCCTCACTGTTTTGCCTAAGGCTGCCTAGCGGAGCTAGCTAGAAGCCATTGGGGGGGGGGGGGGGGGGGGGGGGTGCACGACCCCCTCAGACTTGTACTAAGCTGCCCTCCGCATCAAAGGGCGGCAACAATATCACACTTCAAAAGGAAAAAAAAGACATCCAAAAATCAATACAGAGAGCTGACGATCTAGCATGGTAGAGTCGCGGAAGACATGTACTCTTGCTCCAAGCTGTAGCAGTTTTGGTTCCTTTGAGAGGGTAAATTAGCTTTGCCAAATACACCACTTTGAACTGGTGTATGGCAAAGCTAATTTACAATTTTACATCAATAATCGGCATGAACAATCTTTTGGGATAATACAAACCATCAATAATCAAATGCGATGATTTATTACAACTCTTACCTCAAGGACCATTGTAAAATTGTTGTATGTGTGATATCTTGGTTTGGACATGTAACATTGCACTGAACCACTGTTGAAGTCGCAACCAGTGAAGTTCAATGAGAAATAATCGGGATTGAAAGATCTTCCAGGAGGATACCAGGACAAGTTGTACACATCGACCTCTGACCTCAAAGAGATGACCTGGGAAATTGCTACTCCCTCCGATCCATATCACTTGTCGCTCAAACGGATGTATCTAGACGTATTTTAATGCTAGACATCCATTTGAGCGACAAGTAATATGAATCGGAGTGAGTAGTACAGAAAAACACGTACTGTCATCACTAGGAGTATGTAAGTACCCGTGATATCGGAGGTGATCTCCGTGACCCTGTCATGCAGGAAGAGCCTCGGAGGCCGCGAGCCACCACCGGGGTCGTCGGTGATGAGCTCAAAGTCCGGCGGCCGAAAGCAGCCAGGCCCGATGCCGAATGGGTAGTCGAAGCTCAGGTTGCCACGTCGATTTGGACAGCCGGCAAGCGTGGCGATGGATGGAATGCGGGTTGTGTTGGCCGGTTGGCTTCTTTGCACGCCGAATGCTCGCACCATTACCCCCCTTCCGCAACATGAGCGTGAGCAGACTCAACAGTGCATCGAGGAGCCTCATCTTCCTTGCGGAGTATTTGGGTCTGAGGCTATGTGTGCCAAAGATTGTCTTGTTGTTTTTAATTAGGGTGTGGCTAGGTCTCAGTCCACTGAGACTTAACTAAGTCTCAATCAAGTGGCATAGTATATAAGATGAAAAGAAAGAAAAACTTAAAAGAAGATTTTTGTACGAATCTTCATGCAAGACCAAAGGAATACAATATCGACTGAGACCAAAGTCTTAGTCAGCTGAGACTTAGCAAAACTGATTTAATTATTATGTACCATCTCCGTTTCTAAATATAAGATGTTTTCATAGTTTCAAATCTCCGTTTCTAAATATAAGATGTTCTCGTAGTTTCAATTGAACTTCCAAAATGTCTTTTGCAGTTTAAATTGAGCTGCCAAAACATCTTATATTTAGGATATACCTTTCTAAAGTAGAGTAATGACTAAACACTAGAAACATGCTCAAACGGAGACATTACAACATCGGAGATAATCTAGATTGCTTGCTGTTTGATATGCATGTCGAAGAAACAGTGGAGCATCTTCTGTTCCAGTGTAGCTTCAGTCAAAACTGCTGGCAACACCTTGGCATTCAGTGGCCGGTGAATGGCGACAGGCTGCAACTAGTTGAGCGTGGCAAAACTCTTTGGGGGACAGAATGTTCATGGATATCTTTTTGGTGGCGGCCTGGAGTCTATGGAAAGAACGCAAAAACAATTACTTCCGAGTTCCGAGGCATCCACCCCACGTTCCCCTCCTAGAAAAATAGATTTGTAAAAGACTTCTCCAACATTAGTTATAGGGTGTCTGAGGAAAAGAGACAGTTTATTACTGCTTTTGTGGCAAGCCTCAACTAATTTTCTACTAGCTTAGTCTTTAGTTCTTCCCCCTCCCACCTCCACCCTGTGTGGTGTTGGTCCCCCATGTAAATATGTAAAGTTACTTTTGTGATTGCTTAATACATATGCAGTAGGAGGCTCTCCTACTGTCTTCAAGGTTAAAAAAAAAAACGACCTAAGTCATCATAACTTAATTTTCATTCAGAAGTTGCTTATCACACAAAGACTCGATGGTTCGAAAAGAACCCAAGACTCGGAGTCATTCAACAAAAGGCTGAAGCATTCTTGCCAAATACTGACAAGGTTTAACCCCAGGCCATTATTTACATTTCACTATTGTATTTTTCTTAAGAAACCCTGGAGATATTCTAGTTGTTAAAACGTTAAAATACTGATCTTTATCCATATGCTTTACAATTTCTTTTGGCCATGGTGATCTCTGAAGATTTTATCGCAGAATGAGCACACGGCAACTAAGTTGAAGCCATTTTTAGTATTGTCACGCTGAGAAATACTCATCAGTTGTTGCAGCTCCATCTTCAGCTTCTGGTTCTCCTTGATTAGCCCTTGGGACTTTCTCTTGAGATGCTCATAATCCTCTGCCGTCTGCTTCTGCTTGCTCCTAAAATGCGGACATAATCACCTTATCAGAAAACCATACTACAAATGCCGTGATAAATACATGGACAATTCTGACTTGTGAGAGTGCAAGTACCGGGCTCTTCTGTTCTGAAACCAGACTTCGACTTGGCGTGGTTTTATGTCCAGCCTCTTCGCCAGCCCTTGCTTCACAATCTAATTGTTTTGTAATCATGGCCTCAACTTCTCTATGATAAGAAAGAACATGGGAGTTCTGATGCCTTAATATGCTAGGCAATGTTTTGACATGAACTTACCGCGTCAAGGTTGCAATGTTCTTCGTAGACACCTTCGAGCACCGTCACCTGTTCAGCGCTAAGCCGTAGCTTCTTCCTTGGATGACCATCGCCGTGATCATCGCTGTCTTGATCTGGGAACAAGGCGAGTTGGACAGGCGGTTTTGGATTGGAATTGGAGCCAGTGCCTCGCTTAGATTTGGAGTGCTTGCTGTTGCTAGTAGATCCACTGCCAAGGGAAAGGGCAGTCATTTCCTCTATTTCTTCTTCCATCTCAGCCATTTTTACTTCTCCCAAGGGAAAGTGCATCTCTGCTGGTGGATCTCAGCTGTGTTTCTTGGTTGGAAACCATACCTCTATCAGAGCAAAAACACGTATATATTGTGGAGGATGTGTGGCGGTTTTGTTGGTGGCCTCTTAATTTGGTGATGACTCCAATTGGGGGAGCAAAGACTGCAATAAAACGATGATGTTTAGAGCTCCAGTTAATTGGTGTTGTAATTGTCACTGGGGTTTCTTCAGAACCCATCATGCATGCTGGAGATTTTCTAGGCAAGATGTGTATCAGAGATTGTCTTTGCTTCCCTTGATTCTTTCTCCTCATCACGGTTCAGGATTGTAACTGGGGGTTTCAGTTATTGGACGTATCATAAACTGCACTTATTACAAGAACCAGCGTTTATTGCCATGTTGCCCGTTTCGTTGGACCAAGCCAAGTCGGTCTATTTTTTGTACTAATCTATAAAGGCTGCCCCCTTGCAAAAAATAAATAAAACATAAAGCTGTCAGTTAATGTTCTTGTACTACTAATTATGTACGTGCATGCCAAGCATAATTTGGTCCCATTTTGTTTGTGTACATCCGCGAACGGGACCTTGTTTCAGAAGATTGAAGGCCTGATACCTTCATACATAGGCGATCGGGACAATGTTTCATACTCCAGTGTTTTTACTTTTTCTCGGTTTCTCCAGTCCATATTACTTGTCCCAGTTTTAGTACAACTTTGTAGGGACTAGTATTTTTCAAAAGTTAACTAGGAATTACAGTATGTTTTTCTTTTTGCGGGGGTGAATTACAGTATGTTTCATTTCTCAGTGTCATATATGCTCGTCCACAAGGCGACGTCGTAAAGATCTTAAAAAAGAGCATTACTATTTATTAACACCACTACAGAAAATAGACGGCTTAGTAGAGAATGAGAAGTGCATACGGTGGCTGGGCTCTAGGGAGCTCGGATTTTTTTTTCAGCGAAATACATTTTCGACATCTTAAAAGAATCTGAAATAAGTACACACATAAGCATATATGTCTGGTATATATGTAGGAAATTTCATGAACATTTTTGGTTGATCAGGATCATGAACATATATGTTCATATGAATATGTGATGTACACAAAAAAAGACAAATATATAGTTTAAAATGGGTTTTTTCTTTATTGTATTTGGGCCAACTTTTTGTCTTTTTTTGTCCAGTCCGCCGATAGTCGTATTATTTAACGAAACTTTATACGTACTTAGAAAACATGTATATGTACTTGTGGAAGAAAATTTGATATTTTTTATAAAATTAAATTTATTTTGATTTATTTTTGAAAAACAGGCTCCCTATAACCATCTGCGATGGAGCCATCTGTGATACTCCACATGGTAGACAAATTTTGTTGACAGCCATCTGGGATATGTCTTATCTCATATGCTCTTTCTATTAGAGCCATCTATGATGATGAAATTGTTCAAAATATGACCTAGATGCAATAATAAAGTTGTTAGTATACTATTTCCATGTTCATAACTAAGTTTGTTCTTATGTGTTGTAATTGCGATGGTCCTTAAATATGAGATCCGGAAAGAAACCTATTTGCATGTGTGAAAAGATAAGCATCAAATAGATTCATAGTCCTGCCTCTAGACTAGCTCATGTATTGTTAATGGTTATATTTTCCTAACCATGGTTATTGTTACTGTAACAAGGATACTGGTAATAATGAGAATGCATTGTTAGGCACAATGTTGGTGGATATACCCAACTTACGAAATACAGCGAGATATGTTGTCAGTATTTTTGTATAAAGTTTTAACGCTTACTTGCGTCCTTAGACCATGAGAATAACATATACTCAGATATCAAATGGTTAAATTTGGGGTTGCTAGATGTCACTCCATAACTGGGTGATCATAAAGGTAGCTTTCGGTTATATCGCACAAGTATGTTGTGGTGTTTGATATGTCAAGCTAGGATTTGCTACTCCGGTGATGGAGAGATACACTTTGGGCCTACTCGGTATTATGACGTACATCATCGCTTGGCCAAGCATAGTGGCTATTCAGTATTATGATGTACATCATCGCTTGGCCAAGCATAGTGGCTAGGTGTTAGTCACGGGGACATCTGAATACGATAACAAGAAAAGAGTACAAACTCGTAACGAGGATAACTAGGTATTGTGATCGAAGTGTTGATCACGGGAATACCGTAGAAGTCTCGTCTTAGGTTTTGTAAAGTGTTGTGAAGCAAAGGGAGTATAGGATGACATAAGATTCAATCGATAAAGTTCTTCATTGGTATGCGGGGATTATTATGGGTGTCCAGATCTCGCTAATAATTATTGACCGAAAGGTGTTTCGGACATGTTGACGCGTCTCCAATGTATCTATAATTTTTAATTCTTTCATGCTATTATATTAACAATCTTGGATACTTTATATGCAATTTTATATCATTTTTGGGGACTAACCTATTAACTCAGTGCCTAGTGCCAGTTGCTGTTTTTTGCTTCTTTCAGAAAATCGGTACCAAACGAAGCTCAAACACGATGAAACTTTACGGTAGTTTTTTCTGGACCAATAGGGACCATACAACGTTCGGGAGGAGGCCAGAAGATCAAAGGGAGAGCGACGAGCTCACATGGCGCGCCCCCGGGAGGCACCTGAGCTCGTGGGTCCCATGCAGCTCTGTTTGACCTAATTCCAATTCCATAGATTCCCAAATATTCCCAAACCAACAAAGAGCCACCCAAAACACCTTTTCCGCTGCCGCAAGCTTCTATTCTTCTGTGATCCCATCTGGAGGCCTTTTCCGGTACTCCGCCGGAGGGGAATCGACCACGGAGGGCTTCTACATCATCCTTGCTGCACCTCCAATGATGTGTGAGTAGTTTACCACAGACCTACAGGTCCATAGCTAGTAGCTAGACGGCTTCTTCTTTCTCTCTGATCTTTAATACAAAGGTCTCTAAGATGTCCATGGAGTTCTATTCGATGTAATCTTCTTTTGCAGTGTATTCGTTGGAATCCGATGAATTGTGGGTTTATGATCAGATTATTCATTGAAAGTAACTGAGACTTTTCTGAACTTTATTATGCATGATTGTTATAGCTTTGTATTTTTCTCTGATCCATCCGTTTAGTTTGGCCAACTAGATTGATTTATCTTCAGTGGGAGAGGTGCTTTGTAATGGGTTCAATCTTGCGGTGTCCTCACCTTGTGATAGAAGGGGTAGCGAGGCACATATTTGTATTGTGGCTATTAAGGGTAAACGACGGGGTTCAATCATATTGCTTGGTTTTATTCTATCTAGATTATGTCATCATACATCATGCATTACTCTATTTGTCATGAACTTAATACGTAGAGAGGCAAGCATATAAGCGCTCTCGAAGTGGAGTAATAGTCGTAGATGCAGAATCGTCTCGGTCTACTTGTCACGGACGTAATGCCTATATACATGATCATTGCCATAAATAGCACCATACCTATGCGCTTTTCTGTCAATTGCCCAACAGTAATTTGTCTACCCACCGTATGCTATTTATTCGAGGAGAAGCTTCTAGTGAAAACTATGGCCCCGTGTCTACTTTTTAACATATTATAAAAACCAAAAATACCTTGCTATAGTTTATTATCTTTTATTTTACTTTGCAATTTATATAGCTACCACTACCAGATTTAATCCTGGTAAGTAACGAGTTCAAGGGGATTTACAACCCTCTTGCCCGTGTTGGGTGCAAATATTTGCTCTTCTGTGTGCATGTACTGTCCACTAGGATTTGCGTGATTCTCCTATTGGTTCGATAACCTTGGTTCTTACTGAGGGAAATACTTATCGGCTACTATATTGCTTCACCCTTCCTCTCCAGGGAAAATTCCAACGCAACTCACAAGTAGCAGAAAGAATTCTGGCGCCATTTCCGGGGAGACATCATCAAATACATACAAGTACCTTCATTTACATTATCATTTACTTGCTCTACTTTTTATTTGCTTTTACTAGTCTCGTTACAAAAAAATATCAAAAACACAAAAATATTTTTACTTTGTTAGTTTGCTTGTTTGCTTGCTTTGCCACTATGGTTAGTTCTTCTCCTGATATTCCTATCCCTCCTTACTTAGGAGAGGATGTCGGTGTCAAAACCAGCAGATCTCGGGTAGGGGGTCCCGAGCTGTGGATCTTGGATCGATGGGGAACAGTAAACGCAGGGACAGTATTTACCCCCGGTTCGGGCTCTCTCGAAGAGGTAAAACCCTACGTCCTGCTTAATTATATTGATGTGTGTATACGATGGTTACAGAGTTGATCTACCTCGAGATCGGATGAACTAAACCCTAGATCAGTAGGATGATGGTTCTAGCCTCTACGGACTAAACCCTATGGTTTATATAGACACCAGAGGTACCTAGGGTTACACATGGTCAGTTGCCATCAGGGAATAAACATGTCGATTCTGCCATCTTGACTTGGAGGAAACATCAAGGCTTCACAGGTTTCCTTCCTGAACATGGAGTCGCCTTATAGTTCGGCCTTCCAATAATAGTCACAGAGCGGCCCACCTGTCCGGCCCAAGAGAGGTAGACCGGCAGTCCGAGGACCCCTCAATCCATGACTCCCTCAGTACCCCCTGAACTAGTCTTCAAAACTGAGGCATGCGCGGGACTCATCGGCTTTGTGGACCAGTTCCTTTCTTCCGTGGCACTTGCACCAGGCACATAATGACTTTTAGCCAAAGCTATGAGGGTTGTCCGGCCAATTCACCGGATTATATCCTGATGTCCGAACTGTATGGTTCACTTAGCCTCGAAGGCCAGCCACTCAAGTGTGAATAGTGTCCTGGCATCTTTTGGCGAAAGGTCACAACCGACCACTGATACGTCTCCAACGTATCTACTTTTCCAAACTCTTTTGCCCTTATTTTGGACTCTAACTTGCATGATTTGAATGGAACTAACCCGGACTGACGCTGTTTTCAGCAGAATTGCCATGGTGTTATTTTTTGTGCAGAATAAAAAGTTTCGGAATGACCTGAAAATCAACGGAGATTATTTTTTAAATTAATAAAAAATATTGGCGAAAGAATCAACACCAGGGGCCCACACCCTAGCCACAAGGGTGGGGGTGCGCCCCTGGACCTCCATCGACCTCAACTCCAACTCCATATATTCACTTTCGGGGAGAAAAAAATCAGAGAGAAGGATTCATCGCGTTTTATGATACGGAGCCGCCACCAAGCTCCGTTCTTCCTCAAGAGGGCAGATCTGGAGTCCATTCTGGGCTTCGGAGAGGGGAATCCGTCGCCATCGTCATCATCAACCATCCTCCATCACCAATTTCATGATGCTCACCGCCGTGCATGAGTAATTCCATCGTAGGCTTGCTGGACCGTGATGGGTTGGATGAGATTTACCATGTAATCGAGTTAGTTTTGTCAGGGTTTGATCCCTAGTATCCACTATGTTCTAAGATTGATGTTGCTATGACTTTGCTATGCTTAATGCTTGTCACTAGGGCCCGAGTGCCATGAACTCAGATCTGAACCCTTTATGTTTTCATCAATATATTTGTGTTCTTGATCCGATATTGCAAGTTATAGTCACCTATTACGTGTTATGATCCGCCAACTCCGGAGTGACAATAGTCGGGACCACTCCCGGTGATGACCGTAGTTTGAGGAGTTCATGTATTCACTAAGTGCTAATGATTTGGTCCGGTACTCTATTAAAAGGAGGCCTTAATATCCCTTAGTTTCCAATAGGACCCCGCTGCCACGGGAGGGTAGGACAAAAGATGGCATGCAAGTTATTTTCCATAAGCACGTATGACTATATTCGGAATACATGCCTACATTACATTGATGAATTGGAGCTAGTTCTGTGTCACCCTATGTTATAACCGTTGCATGATGAATGCCATCCGACATAATTATCCATCATTGATCCATTGCCTACTAGTTTTTCACATATTGATCTTTGCTTCGTTACTTTTCCGTTGCCACTGTTACGATTGCTACGAAACTACTACTGTCACTTTTGCCACTGTTACCGTTACTTCCATACTACTTTGCTGCATATATTAAGTCTTTCAGGTGTGGTTGAATTGACAACTCAGCTGCTAATACTCGAGAATATTCTTTGGCTCCCCTTGTGTCGAATCAATAAATTTGGGTTGAATACTCTACCCTCGAAAACTGTTGTGATCCCCTATACTTGTGGGTTATCAAGACCTTTTTCTGGCGCCGTTGCCGGGGAGCATAGCTCTATTCTCTGTGTCACTTGGGATTTATATCTGTTGATCACTATGAGGAATCTGAAAGATCAAAGAACTAAGATTTTTCCCTCAACTACGAGGGGAGGTAAGGAACTGCCATCCAGCTCTGCACTTGATTCTCCTTCTGTTTTGAGTAAACTTGCGACACCTGCACCTTCTATTGATTCTGATATGTCGCATGTTATTGATGATGCCACTTATACTATGAATGATGCTTATGATACTACTTCTGTGCTTGATGATACTGTGCCACTAGGTGAATTTCTTGATGAACAACTTGCTAGGGTTAGAGAGAATGAAATTACTGAAACTAATGATATTATTGAAGATTATGATTATGATTCCCCCCTAGATATGAATTGCCTGTTGTTCCTGAGGGTTATGTTATGGATGAAGAAACTGCTAGAGACTTTTTTGCTTGCAATGATAGAGAGGATCTTAAGAAATTGTTAGTTAAGCTGAAAGAAAAATCCTTGAATGCTAGAATGAAATATGATCCCGCTTTTGCTACTTCACATGTCTTTGTTACTGATAAGGATTATGAATTCTCTGTCGATCCTGAGTTAATTACTTTGGTCGAATCTGATCCTTTTCATGGTTATGAATCTGAAACTGTTGTGGCACATCTTACTAAATTGAATGATATAGCCACCCTAGTTGCCCATGAGGAAAAATTCGTTATTACTATATCCTTAAATTGTTTCCTTTCTCATTAAAGGGTGATGCTAAGATATGGTTTAATTCTCTTGCTCCTGGTTGTGTGTGTAGTCCCCAGGATATGATTTATTACTTCTCTGCAAAATATTTCCCTGCTCATAAGAAACAAGCTACTTTAAGGGAAATATATAATTTTGTGCAAATTGAAGAAGAGAGTCTCCCACAAGCATGGGGGAGGCTTCTCCAATTATTTAATGCTTTGCCTGATCACCCTCTCAAGAAAAATGAAATACTCGATATCTTTTATAATGGACTAACCGATGCTTCGAGAGACCACCTGGATAGTTGTGCTGGCTGTCTTTTCAGGGAAAGAACTGTTGAGCAAGCTGAATTGCTATTGAATAATATATTGAGTAATGAAAATGATTGGACACTTCCTGAACCAACTCCGAAGCCAACTCCGAAGAAAAGGGGTATTCTATTTCTCAGTCCTGAAGATATGCAAGAGGCAAAGAAATCTATGAAAGAAAAAGGTATTAAAGCTGAAGATGTTAAAAATCTACCACCTATTGAAGAAATGCATGGTCTTGATAACCTGACACAGGTAGTAGAGGTAAACTCTCTTCATAGATTTGATGAAGGTTATATCCCTCATAATAAGTCTGCTAGACAATGCTTTGATGAGTTTAATAACTTTATTGTTAAACAAGAAAATTTCAATGCACTAGTACAACGAGCTGTTAAACAAACGGTTTTAACCCCTTCCCGTGACGGCCTTTGGAACCGTCGCTAAGTGAGCATGGGCGATAGGGGGTCCTTCCCACACGACCCAGAAACCGTCGGGATATGCCCTCCAGGCACACACACTTAGCAAAATGAGGTCGTGTGCGACCGGCGAGCGCTCAAATATGGAAATATGTACAGTAGAGCTAAAAAAATACAATTATACGACGAAATTGTTTCCGGTCGCAAGTACATCCCACACAGTGAGTCCCTGCTAAATGTTTCCGTTCGTACGTACATCCCACACAGTCGCTCGAAGGAAAACGTTTCCGTTCACAGGCACATCACTCACAATTTTTACCGTTAAATCGTTTGCGTTATTGAATGTATCACACACAGTCCGTAGAAGAAACTGTGTGGCAAAGGCTGTCCATCACACACAGTTTTTATGTGGTAAACGTTTGCGCAAGGTGGCCTAACGCAAACAGTTTTCAAGAGAAAGTCATGTGTGATTGTTCATTGATCCAACATGGTTTATTCCTAAAAACTGTATGCGTTGCCTGAGGTCACCGCCCACGGTATTTTCTCAACAACCGTTTGCAATAGCAAAACCCAATTAGCAGGCTAATTATCCGATTATTCATAATCCATTTATTAATCTAATTGACATTTCATATTAAGCACACAATATATTTCATTTTCATAATTGAAATACATCAGAGTACATCATATAGCTTCAGCACTCAGCTACCCCATTACACAACTACACCAGGACCAAGTTTCACATGCAACATCTATAACTTTTCAAAATTAGCGTCATAGACGGTACATAGACAGAGGTATCTCATCTGAAAAACTGCTGAAGCAGAAGGCGAATATTGAGCCTTCATTGATGTTGAAGGTCTTTGTAACTTTAGGCTAGTGCCTGTGGATGATTGATCGTCCATCCTTCGTCCTCTTCAGGAACACTTCAATATTGAACCATGGGTGTTGTATGAATACCTTCCTCGCCTCCTGACCATACAGGTGATTTGAGAGGTAATCATCAGTGAACTGCTTTGGAAAGGCCTGAAAACAAGGATGTGCATAAATATCTTCTCTATATTGGAAATGGGGCAAAGGAATAAAAAAAGGCAAGGTATAATAGTTAGTACCATCCTGTAGTGAACTGATGTCTTCTTCATTATGCAGACAAAGATCTTGTTGTTTTTTATCGCTAATTTATTTATCCTAATAATCTTTCTGAGTTTCTTGACTTGACTGATATTCATGGACAATTCATTTCCCCATATGCAAAAAGGGTCGAACAGTGGGTCAAAACCTCTGACAGTAGGACCTACATGTGCAAGACCAAATTGTTAAAACCTAAATATTAGAATGGTTCCTGCAATTGCACAATAATGTGCTATTAGACAACGGAGCATGCACGTGCTAACCTCGATTGTAAACCTCAGTGCTGCCCATTGTTCCCTGCAACACATATAAGGTAGTTAGTCATCAGGTTAAGTAAGGGTTCGCATGCTATCAGTAAAATATGTTGACGAAAAATAAGCATATTGTAGATTCATCAGATTAATTCAAGCCACATGGAAAAGCCATTTATCCAAACCAAGCATGATTAAGAACTAGGAAATATAGCACTTGTATATGTTTCTCATGTATTAAGTGCAACCAAATTCGATTTATTCCTCACATGCACAACAATACAAAATTCTACCCACGACAATTGGACATCGCATTGCAGAATTGAACCAAGCAGTTAACTAAACACCATAACAAATGAACCAACATTAACTATGCACCACATTGCACAATATACCATACTCCTAATAGAAAATCAGACAGTTAACCAAAAAGTTAACTACAACCAATTGTAGCAATTGTATTTGTTTCTCATATATTTACTACAGCCAAATTCAATTTATTCCTCACATGGTATACAATAACAGAATGCACCCACAACTATTGGACATCGCATTGCAGAATTGAACCAAACAGTTAACTAAACACCACAACACAAATGAACCAAACGTTAACTGAGCACCACATTGCACAATGTATAACCAAACCAAGCATGCTTGACAACTTGGAAATATAGCAATTGTATTCGTTTCTCATGTATTTTGTAAAGATAAATTCGATTTATTTCTCACATGGAAGACAATACAAAATTGCAGCCTGAAGAATTGAACATCACATTTGCAGAATTGAACCAAAGAGTTAACTGAAGATGGCAACTAATTAACAAAATAGTTAATAAGTGAGCACCACACTGCACGACATATAGAACATATACACTAGAGCAAGAGATTGCATGGTAAAATTAGATAGCACAATCCACTAGAATTTGTGAAGGAAAGGCAGGAGCAGCACATGCAACGGGTAAACCGAGCATGCTTAACCGGCATAGCTAGAAATGGCAAGGTGCTCCTCCAAGATCTGGGGGTCGGCACGAATGGCAGCCATCGCGACCTCATCTACGCGCGCGGCCACGATTTGCTTCTCCGCTGCCAAATGCTCCTTGAGATCCTGGCTATACTGCGTGCACCATGGCTCAGGGTCGTGCTTATTTGGTGGAGGGGTCGGTGATTTGGGTGGAAGGTGTCGCGCTCACGCCGGCGGTCGGGGCATGTGGGATGTGGAAGGAGGAGGAGGATGGGGGTCGGGTGTGGATTACCTGCCTGGATAGGGGAGGCCGAGCAGCGTGAAGGAGGGTCGCCGGCGAGGAGGCGGCGGCGCTGCAAGCAAGGAGTGAAGGTTTCAACTTGGAAAGGAAGGCGAAAAGAGGGGAAATGTGGCTTTTGGTAAGGGGGGGGCGGGGAGGTAGATATTTCCGCGGAAGCCGAAAATTTGAAATCGCTTCAGTGAAAAAACTGGCGCACAAAGTGTCATCAGACACCGTCCCTTATTCAGAACTGTGTACGATATGTGAACATCACAAACGATTCAGATAACTTAACCCGTGTGTGTTGAGTTTGAACGTCAAAAATTTTGGTTCGAATTTCCCTGGTTACAGTGGTCATCCACGTCATTGCATAATTTGGGTACACAAAGGAGACTAACTTCTTAATTGAGCAAGTTCAGCAATTAAACAGAGCTAGCTGACCTAAACATTTACTCTAACAAATTAAAGATGGACGCTCTTAATTAAACAAAACAAAGAGTACTACTACGGCTGGTGCTCATTGATCTCCGCCGCCGCCTCCATGTCCAGCTCGCGCCCTGGGGAAGGGGCTCCATGGCATCAATTGCACCATACTCGGCAAGCATCTCGCCATCCGCGTCCGCCATATCTTTGGCATAGGCCGCCACGAGCTGGGCGTGGGCGGCTGCGATCTAGGCTCTGGCGGGCTCCATCGTGGCAAGGTATGCCGCGCAGGAACGGACGACTGCTCGAACTCTCTCGGCAATTGCCAGCTCTTCGGCCGTGGGTTGCCGACCTTGTCAGAGAAGCTTCGTTCGATTTGTGCGGTGACCGCAAGGAGCTGGGCGTGGACGGCCTCGACATGGTAGTGGGCGGCCTCCATCAGGGCTAAGGCCGCCGCTGCGGAACAGACAACTGCTGTGCCGCTCTCGCCAGTGGCTATCCCCGAGGCAGATGCTGCTGCCACCGCCTGAGAAGCAACAACGGTCGTTTGGGCTGCCTTGGCCACCCGGACGCAGACTGCGGTCGCCCTCACGAAGCTTGTTAGCACGCGCCTGGCGGCTGCGGCCGCGCTCTCGCCGGAGTGGGCCGCCGAAGTTGCCCTCACGACGTGGGTCCACGTCCCCATCTTTCACCGGCGACGAATGAACAGTGAAATGATATTTGGGGAGTGAGCTAGTGTGCTTGACACGTAGGCTGTGGACTGTAGCCGACGCACCTTCTCGCGTAAGCCATAGGCGTACTATACACCAACGATGCTCCAAGATATTTTGTGCTGCATCTCACACGGTTGATGATAATAAACCGTGTGCGATCTACTTGATTTATTGTCTTGATTTGAATTACGTAATGTGGTCATAGCTACAAAGGATGGTGTTTGAATTGTTAAACTTTTATCTGCAGTGAACATGCAACTATAGGTGTGTCGTCAAAAAAATTGGAATTATTCAGGGTTCGTTTGGACGTTTTTATACATTAATTTGGTTTTGTAGGCATTGCATGTGCATAATTCAAATTTGAACTACATGCACATTCTCCAGTGCATATAAACTGGTTGAAAAATCAAATATGTGTCCTTGGTTGCATGCTTAGGTTCCATGCAAGAAATGGGAATGAATCTCAAACACCCTGCCACCGTCACTCGGCCGCAAACATTGAGATACCTGGTTTCTAAATTCTAGTAAATTCAAAACTCGTCTGAAATTCATGAAACTTGGCATGCTATCATGGAGCGGCATCAACATGCCGTGGTAAATTTTTTGTCCCATTTGGTGCAAGTTTGGGTATAAGCTTCTCACAAATCTTAGCTTCTCACAACAAGCGTGATGGTTTCGGTAGGGAACGTGCCACCTTTGGGGACAAAACGATATCCGTTGCCTCTTATTGCTTTCAAAAAATTTCGAGTGTCAACATAGAACAACAGGAGTGTTGTGTTCAATTTTGAAATTTTTTGGGGTTCGTTTGGACATTTTTATACATTAACTGGGTTTCCCACGCATTTTATGCGCATAATCAAATTTGAACTACATGCACATTCTCTAGTGCATATAAACTGGTTGAAAAATCAAATATGTGTCCTTGGTTGCATGCTTAGGTCCCATGCAAGAAATGAGAATGAATTTCAAACACCCTGCCACCGCCACTCGGCCGCCAACATTGAGATACCTGGTTTTTAAATTCTAGTAAATCCAAAACTCGTCTGAAATTCATGAAACTTGGCATGCTATCATGGAGCGGCATCAACATGTCGTGGTAATTTTTTATCCCATTTGGGGCAGGTTTGGGTATAAGCTTCTCACAAACCTTAGCTTCTCACAACAAGCGTGATGGTTTCGGTAGGGAACGTGCCACCTTTGGGGACGAAACAATATCTGTTGCCTCTTATTGCTTTCAAAAAATTTCGAGTGTGAACATAGAACAACAGGAGTGTTGTGTTCGATTTTGGAATTTTTCGGGGTTCATTTGGACATTTTTATACATTAACTGGGTTTCCCACGCATTTTATGCGCATAATTCAAGTTGAACTACATGCACATTCTCTAGTGCATATAAACTGGTTGAAAAATCAATATATGTCCTTGATTGCATGCTTAGGTCCCATGCAAGAAATGGAAATGAATTTCAAACACCCTGCCACCGTCACTCGGCCGCAAACATTGAGATACATGGCTTTTAAATTCTAGTAAATCCAAAACTCGTCTGAAATTCATGAAACTTGGCATGCTATCATGGAGCGGCATCAACATGCCGTGGTAAAATTTTTGTCCCATTTGGGGCAGGTTTGGGTATAAGCTTCTCACAAACCAGAGCTTCTCACAAGCGTGATGGTTTCGGTAGGGAACGTGCCACCTTTGGGGACGAAACGATATCCGTTGCCTCTTATTGCTTTCAAAAAATTTCGAGTGTCAACATAGAACAACAGGAGTGTTGTGTTCAATTTTGGAATTTTTGGGGTTCGTTTGGACATTTTTATACATTAACTGGGTTTCCCACGCATTTTATGCGCATAATTCAAATTTCAACTACATGCACATTCTCCAGTGCATATAAACTGGTTGAAAAATCAAATATGTGTCCTTGGTTGCATGCTTAGGTCCCATGCAAGAAATTGGAATGAATTTCAAACACCCTGCCACCGCCACTCGGCCGCAAACATTGAGATACATGGCTTTTAAATTCTAGTAAATCCAAAACTTGTCTGAAATTCATGAAACTTGGCATGCTATCATGGAGCAGCATCAACATGCCATGGTAAAAAAATTATCCCATTTGGGGCATGTTTGGGTATAAGCTTCTCACAACAAGCGTGATGGTTTCAGTAGGGAACGTGCCACCTTTGGGGATGAAACGATATCCGTTGCCTCTTATTGCTTTCAAAATTTTTCTAGTGTCAACATAGAACAACAGGAGTGTTGTGTTTATTTTTGGAATTTTCCGGGGTTCGTTTGGACATTTTTATACATTAACTGGGTTTTCTAGGCATTTCATGTGCATAATTAAAATTTGAACTACATGCACAAGCTCCAGTGCATATAAATTGGTTTAAAAATCAAATCTGAGTCCTTCGAGCATGCTTAGGTCCCATGCAAGAAATGGGAATGATTTCAAACACCAGGGCACTGTTGATTGCCGGCAAAACATTGAGATACTTTGTTTTTAAATTCTAGTAAATCCAAAACTCGTCTAAAATTCATGAAACTTGGCATGCTATAATGGAATGGCACTCGACATGCTGTGGTATTTTTCGTGTCCATTTTGAGAGAAGGCGCACTCGAATAACAACCAACAAAGGCATTTTGAAACAAATAGCTGCCACTGTAACGTCTCAAATGTTTTGTATAATTTAAATTGTGCGCGTTCTGTTAACCATTCATGTGACGCCACGCCTCAGTCTTTTAATGGCTAGGAGGTGCCGTGTGGACAGGTGCTTGAGTGCTTGACTAAACGGAAGGCGTGCGAGTTGTACTCCAATGCGGAGGCTCAACGAGAAGCGTGCGAGCTGTATGCTGCGCAGGCTCACCGGGAAGCGAGCCCTTTGACTTCCATGGCCGCCCGCCTTCCTCGCATCCTCTCCATTAATGGCGCCCAAGCCGCGGTTTAATTTGGGTTTTAAATATAAAACACTCATCACAAACGTTTTAGTTAGAACACCCGTATGCAAACCGACAGCTTCCCCAGGAAGCCAAGGGAAAATGTGCCGAGCAGGATTTGTGCAGCTCTTGATCACAAACGTTTTAGATAGAATACCCGTATGCAAAGTGAGAGCTATGGTATTCCCCCTTAAGTCGAGGGAAAATCAGTAGCGCATGATTTGTGCATCCCTTCAACGCAAACGGTTGTTTTGGATGACCCGTGTGCAACCACGTACAAACAATTTGGTAAGATTTGCATCTGTCATATTGAGTATGTTGCCATTTGTCAAACTGAAAAGATTTACATTTGTTGATCTAGTAACGTTGCCATTTGTCAATCCTTGTAACACTGCGATTTGTCAAAATATGCAGCTAGAAATCACTAGCACTATCTAATTTTTGTAACTAAAATTCAGTAATTAAGCATAGATTTCATTCATAGATTAAGCAGTCATTCTTAATTTATACAAACAGTTCAACTCGACAGTTGAACCGACCAAACTTTTCCCCAATTGTTGCCAACCACGTACTGAAATAGCTAGTTCAACTATATATACTAGCTAATTTTAAGTACGTTGTACAGTTCGACCACACATCTATAGTCAGATGAACTGAACAAAATAGCCCCTAAATACTACTATTACCACGGAGGGGCTTTGTGCTACTTCCGGCAGCCTCTCCTCTGCCGAGCGCGCTCAGTAAGAGGCAGAGGAGGAGGAGGAGCGTACCGACGAGCTAGAGAAATGCAGTACGGTGCCTTCCGTTGCTGCACGTTCAGCGACGCTCGCCAGCTCGAACGCCCACTGCCGCTCCAGACGATCCCTCTCGAAGCGGCCGGACTGCTCGTAGATCTCCTGATTCCTCGCCTCTGCGTCGGCGTGTGCTGCGGCCACGGCTGCGATAAGGCTCTTTGCGTGCTCGACGAGGCGCTCCTCCTCCTCCCGCAGGAACTCGATGTAGCACGCAAGGTGACTGACGCACGTGCGGGCCTCCACCTCTGCCTCCCTCCTTCGGGCGGCGGTGGCGGAGTGGGTGATGATCTCGGCGGTTGACGATGGGCTGGCGGCCACGGCGGCCGACGATGGGGTGGCGGCCACAACCACCACCTCCCGCTTTCGGGCCGTGGTGGCGGAGCGGGTGATGGCCACGGTCGTCGGCAGTGGGGTGGCGGCCACGACGGCCACCTCCCGCCTTCGGGCCACGGCGGCGGAGCGGGAGATGGCCCTGGCTTTCGACGGTGGTGTGGTGGCAACGGCGGCCGGCAACAGCTGCCGACGGGCAGCGGCGGCGGAGCGTGTGGTGGGTGTTCCGCGCACACCCAACAGGGACGCCACGCGCACTACACTACGCCGGGAATTGCGCCGCCCGCCGCGGTGTAGCCTCCCAGCTGGAGCTGTCCTCTGATGACGGCGGAGTGGCTGAGTGACGATGACGGACCGGTGCCATTGGCGATTGTGGGAGAAGCAGACGAGATAAGCTACAGGGAGGGAGGGGAAGATGCGACGCATGACTCGCCGGCCATGAGGGTTTTTATAGCAGGCCGGCAAGCATTGGGATTTTGGGGGATTTCACCGAGTCGGGCAGGAAGCTTGCGCGGGAACCTGCGAGGTTGCGCGGGAACAGGCTCACCGACGATTCATTGGCGCCACCGTTTGGCCAAAAGAACGCCCCCGCGCGCTGCGCAAGCTTGCGCTGTAAGCCGTCTGCGGCAGCGGGGTGACAAGACGTGCGAGAGGAGAACGAAAGGACACGTTCACATAAGGTTAATAAAAAAAGTTCGCGATTTAATTACTTACTATACCCCATCCTGGTTTATAAGTAGGATATAACTAATAAAATACGAATGCATGTCGCCAAAGATTATATCGTTGGAGTCGTATTTGAACATAGTTTCGAGCTATACAATTTTTGTAACATGCATTAACACTTTTTTGGGTTAAATTTAAGGTTATATACCGGCAAGCGTTTGCCCGCAACACACACGGCTTATTCCATTGTAGTAGCCACCTATGTAAGTGGATGTTTAATTTGGTTATGCAAGCATGTCCTTATAAGTGTGTGTATATATATGTTGTTGTTCTGTATGCAATCCCACCGCACAACACACATGTCTTATTAGCCGCAACCGTCTGTGTTATTATCGGTCTTCACACACATTTCTGATTACAGACCTGTTTGCCTCGTATCACACACATCTTGTTAAGTTGAATCGTTTCTGTTCTCATGTCTCAACGCAAACAGTTGATCCGAGTGAACCGCATGCCGTATATTGCACACACCTTCATCTGGCTGACCGTTTCTTTTGTGTTGCCTAATCACAAACAGTTCATCCTAGTGAATTGTATGATATATATCACACACACCTCCATCTGGCTGCCCGTTTCTTTTGTTCCTCCTCATCGCAAACAGTTAATTGAACTGAACCATATGCCCTTCATCGCACACGCAACTAAAATCTGAATCGTGCTTGATGGCTCCGCCATCACAAACGTTTTGCACCTTTTTTGACGGTTTTTTTACACCACCGTTTGCGATTATGGCATCGCACACAGTTTCGTCGAAGGGTCTCTGATCGTAGTGTCGTGTTAGCAACATCCGGCAGTAGTGATGCTTATGTTAGTAGACAATTGAAACTTAATGCTTACATGCTTGACCACTTGAGTAATTATATGAATAGTACTGTTAATGATCTTAAGCTTATTAGTAAACATGCTTCCATGGTTACAACTCAAGTAGAACAAGTACTTAAGGCTCAAGATGAATTGCTTAATGAGTTGAATAGTAAGAATAATGATAATGTTGTTAGGGTTATGACTAGAGGCGGTAAAATGACCCAGGAACCTTTCTATCCCGAGGGCCATCCTAAGAGAGTTGAGCAGGATTCTCAGAGAACTAATACGGATACACCTAGTCCTCGTAATAAAAAGAAAAAGAAAACTGATAGGACTTTGCATGCTAGTGAACCTGCTGTAGACACACCTGAGAATCCCAATGATATTTCTATTTCTGATGCTGAGACCCAATCTGGTGATGAACATGAACCTAGTGATAATGTTAATAATGATGTTCATGTTGATGCTCAACCTAGTAATGATAATGATGTAGAGATTGAACCTGCTGTTGATCTTGATAACCCACAATCAAAGAATCAACGTTATGATAAGAGAGACTTCGTTGCTAGGAAACATGGTAAAGAAAGAGAACCATGGGTTCAGAAACCCATGCCCTTTCCTCCTAAGCCATCCAAACAAAAGGATGATGAGGATTTTGAGCGCTTTGCTGAAATGATTAGACCTATCGTTTTGCGTATGCATTTGATTGATATGCTTAAAATGCCTCCTTATGCTATGTATATGAAAGATATTGTTACTAATAAAAGAAAGATACCGGAAGCTGAAATTTCCACCATGCTTGCTAATTATACTTTTAAGGGTGGAATACCAAAGAAACTTGGAGATCCAGGGGTACCAACTATACCATGCTCCATTAAAAGAAACTATGTTAAAACTGCTTTATGTGACCTTGGAGCCGGTGTTAGTGTTATGCCTTTCTATTTGTATCATGGACTTGAATTGAATAAGTTGACACCTACTGAAATCTCCTTGCAAATGGCTGATAAATCAACTGCTATACCCATCGGTATTTGTGAGGATGTGCCTGTTGTGGTTGCAACCGTTACTATCTTAAGGGACTTTGTTGTCCTTGATATTCCCGAGGATGATAGTATGTCGATTATCCTTGGTAGACCATTTTTGAATACTGCAGGGGCTATTATTGACTACAACAAAGGCAATGCCACTTTTCATGTTAATGGTAATGAGCATACGGTACACTTTCTGAAGAAATAACCTCAAGTTCATAGTATCAATTCCATTGGAAAAATTTCAACTATTACTATTGGAGGTTTTGAAGTCCCTCTTCCTACTGCCAAAAAGAAATATGATATTCTTATTATTGGGGACATGCATATCCCCGTTGAGGTAACCTAGTATTATTTGAAATTCTCCGGTTTCATGTCATTCGGAAGAATTTTGTTAATAAGACTTGATCAACCTTGTTAATGGATTCCTTTTGATGAGCATGAGATGGATGAATTTAGAATGCACAACTCTCTGTACCCATCTTTTACTCTCTGTTATTTAGATTAAATAAAGCAAAAATAGTATTTTTTGTCTATTTTCTGAATTATCCATGCAATAAAAAAATGTCGTGAAAATAAAAGTTCTCCAAATGCCCTAAAAATTGGATATGATTTTTTTAGAATATTTTAGAATTTCTGGTGCAAAGAACACACCAGGAGACATCACGAGCTGGCCACAAGGGTGGAGGGTGCGCCCATCCCCCTGGGGCGCGCCCCTGACCTTGTGGGCCCCATGTGCCCCCCCTCCACTTATTCCAGCACCCATCCTCTCCTTCTTCCTCTAGAAAAAATCACTCCATAGCTCAAACTCGTGTTCTTGCTCATCTTGCTTCCATTTTTGATCTCCTTGCTCAAAGCTCCATTCACAAAACTACTTTGGGGGATTATTCTTCGAGGAAAGAAAAGTTCTAGGAGAATGTACCAAGGTGGTTCCTCAAGGAAGCAAGCACCGAGGCGTGCAATACGCGAGCCGGACCATGAACTACCAAGGGAAGCTCAAGTGAAGCCGTGTGAATGGCCGTCAGATGAATTTATGGATCGTGCAGGTTTTAAGGAACGAATTTTATGCGTACGTACAAAATGCCGGCCTCGTGGTTTTGTTATCTGACAAGTGCTTGCAATATTATTATCTCACCGATTCCTTCGTGCGGAGGTTTGAGTTTTCATCCCAGCGCAATACTCATATTGTACTATTTGATCTTTATGATGAATCTTATACCATGGACCTAGAAGATTTTTGTGAAGCATGCAAAATTCCGCAATGGGGTAGTCTTAATGAGCCTCACAAATCTGAATATAATGATTTCCTTGCTAGCATCACTGTTGGAGAAACTAGAAATATTACACAAGCAACCGTAGGGAGCATTCATTTTCTTGCCATACATTATTTTGCTCTCTTTATCGGTAGGTGCATTAATGGTAAACATGAACAATGCCATATTTGCATACCAGATCTTAGTGTCCTCAAGTGTGCGGTGTTAGGTGATAAACAATATAATTTGGGGGGCATTATTGCTAGAAGGTTACACCATAATGCTAAAGATGGAGATTTATTTGGTGGGATTTACGCAACTCTTTTAGCTAACTATTTGGGTGTACCTATTAGAGGGTATGATATTGAGTTGCCACTCGCTTTTCTGGATTATGAGGCTATGGTACGCCATCAGTTTCTTAAGAGGAACGAACAGATCCTCCAGTACCGACTAATCTTTGATAGACGGCGTGCCGTCCTTGTTACTCTTCCTGCTCCTGCTCTCTTTAACTTTTAGGCAAATGGACGATATTTTATAACTAGAGAGGAGGCAAGCGAGTATGAGAGGACACCTGAGGCTGCTCGTCTTAGCTGCCGCAGCACAGTACGACCCCGACTTCAACTTTGGATATCCACCAGGCCAGTGGCCATAGACCAACTTAGGCCAAAAACCTAAGCTTGGGGGAGTATGTATTCCTCACCGACATTACATTCATGTTCACACACTCATTCCAGTTGTCGGTGCTCATACTTTTTCATTGTATTATCAATGCTAGTTTATTTCTTTTTTGTTTCGCTTTCTTCTTGTGTGTTTGAAAAACCTTAAGAAAAACCCAAAAACTTAGTTGTAGTTAGTTTAATTTCTATGCATGTTTAGTAGTAGTAAATTAATAGAAAACTCAAAAAGATTTCTCGTGCTTGTTGGGAGCTTTCCCATGTAAATAGTTTTTCTCGTTCTTGTTCTTCTTTCTTCAGAAAAACAAAAACTCCAAAAATATTTCAGTGTGTTTCTTTGGAATTATTTTCTTTTCTTTGGGGGTCGAGAGGAGAAGACCACAATGAAAATGTTGAGTGACTCGCATATGCATTATTGTTGATCTAACAAAGAGCCCATATTACCTTGTGTTCTCCTTTGAATAAATGTTTGCAGATTCTGGCTTAGTCCAATGCACGTGCACTATTATTATCATCCACACCGTTCGGTCGTGCGAGTGAAAGGCAATAATGAAGATTTATGATGAAATGATTGAGATGAGGAAAAGCTGGTATGAACTCGACCTATCTTGTTTTTGTAAATATGATTAGGTCATCGTTCCTGATTTGGCCTATTAAGAATGAAACATGTTTGCAATAACAATTAGAGATTATAGTTACTCATGCCATGCTTAATCAACTAGGAGTTTATAATGGTTTACCTTGCGTGCCAACATGGAAATTAAAATAGTTGTGATGTAGTATGATAGGATGGTATCCTCCTTTGAATGATTCGAGTGGCTTGACTTGGCATATGTTCACGTATGTAGTTGAAACAAAATCAACATAGCCTCTACGATATTTATGTTCATGGTGATTTATACCCTACTCATGCTTGCATTCAATTTTGGTTAATCTCAATGCATGTTTATGACTGTTGTCGCTCTCTAGTTGGTCGCTTCCCAGTCTCTTTCTAGCCTTCACTTGTACTAAGCGGGAATACTACTTGTGCATCCACTTCCATAAACCCCAAAGTTGTTCCATATGAGTCCACCATACCTTCCTATATGCGGTATTTACCTTCCGTTCTAAGTAAATTTGCAAGTGCCAACCTCTAAACCTTCAAATGATAATCTGTTTTGTATGCTCGAATAGCTCATGTACCAACTAGGGCTGTCAATATCTAGGTGGGTTATTTTCACGATGAGTGGACTCCGCTCATCATTCACGGGAAAATGGCTGGTAACCGGGATGCCCAGTCCCATGCTCAAAGCAAATCAAATCAAAATAATTGCAAACAAAACTCCCCCAGGATTGTTGTTAGTTGGACGGTACCCATTGTTTCGGACCAGCCGTGGAGTGTGCTTGTTGGTGGTGGGGAGTATAAACGTTACCATTCTGTTTGGGAACCGCCTATAATGTATGTAGCATGGAATATACTGAGACCTCTTAGTTGTTAGATTGACAATGAAAGTATACCGCTCAAAATATTATTCAATCTCTATTTCAAAACTCGAGCTTTGGCGCCTCTGCAAATCCCTGCTTCCCTCTACAAAGGGCCTATCTTTTTACTTTTATTGCTGAGTCATCATCCTCTTATAAAGAGCACTAGTTAGAGAGCACCACTGTCATTTGTATGCATTGTTATTAATTTATATTGAGTATAACCATGACTGGATCTCTTTTACCATGAATTACAATGTCTAGTCAGTCCTTGATCTTCAGGGGTGCTCTGCATTTATGTTTTGCGGTCTCAGAAAGGGCTAGAGAGATACCATCTTGTTATATCATATCATGATTGTTTAGAAGAAGTGTTGTCATCCGAGATTTATTATTATTGCTCGCTAGTTTATTATGCCATTGATATGAGCAAATGTGAGACCTAAATGTTATTGTGAATATGGTTAGTTCATAATCTTTGCTAAAAACTTGAATGTTGGCTTTACATATTTGCAACAACAAGATCAAACAGAGTTTGTAAAAGTTTTTCTTTATCACTTTCAGTTTGTCAACTGAATTGCTTGAGGACAAGCAAATGTTTAAGCTTGGGGGAGTTGATACATCTCCAATGTATCTACTTTTCCAAACTCTTTTGCCCTTGTTTTGGACTCTAACTTGCATGATTTGAATGGAACTAACCCGGACTGACGCTGTTTTCAGCAGAATTGTCATGGTGTTATTTTTGTGCAGAATAAAAAGTTCTCGGAATGACCTGAAAATCAACGGAGATTATTTTTGGAATTAATAAAAAATATTAGCAAAAAAATCAGCACCAGGGGGCCCACACCCTAGCCACAAGGGTGGGGGACGCGCCCACCCCCCAGGGCGCGCCCTTGACCTTGTGGGCCCCCTGGACGTCCATCGACCTCAACTCCAACTCCATATATTCACTTTCGGGGAGAAAAAATCAGAGAGAAGGATTCATTGTGTTTTATGATACGGAGCCGCTGCCAAGCTCTGTTCTTCCTCGGGAGGGCAGATCTGGAGTCCGTTCTGGGCTCCGGAGAGGGGAATCCGTCGCCATTGTCATCATCAACCATCCCCCATCACCAATTTCATGATGCTCACCGCCGTGCGCGAGTAATTCCATCGTAGGCTTGGTGGACCGTAATGGGTTGGATGAGATTTACCATGTAATCGAGTTAGTTTTGTTAGGGTTTGATCCCTAGTATCGACTATGTTCTAAGATTGATGTTGCTATGCTTAATGCTTGTCACTAGGGCCCGAATGCCATGAACTCAGATCTGAACCCTTTATGTTTTCATCAATATATTTGTGTTCTTGATCCCATATTGCAAGTTATAGTCACCTACTGCTTGTTATGATCCGGCAACCCGGAGTGACAATAGTCGGGACCACTCCCGGTGATGACCGTAGTTTGAGGAGTTCATGTATTCACTAAGTGCTAATGCTTTGGTCCGGTACTCTATTAAAAGGACACCTTAATATCCCTTAGTTTCCAATAGGACCCCGCTGCCACGGGAGGGTAGGACAAAAGATGGCATGCAAGTTCTTTTCCATAAGCACGTATGACTATATTCGGAATACATGCCTACATTACATTGATGAATTGGAGCTAGTTCTGTGTCACCCTATGTTATAACCGTTGCATGATGAATGCCATCCGACATAATTATCCATCATTGATCCATTGCCTACTAGTTTTTCACATATTGATCTTTGCTTCGTTACTTTTCCGTTGCCACTGTTACGATTGCTACGAAACTACTACTGTCACTTTTGCCACTGTTACCGTTACTTCCATACTACTTTGCTACTAAATACTTTGCTGCATATATTAAGTCTTTCAGGTGTGGTTGAATTGACAACTCAGCTGCTAATACTCGAGAATATTCATTGGCTCCCCTTGTGTCGAATCAATAAATTTGGGTTGAATACTCTACCCTCGAAAACTGTTGCGATCCCCTATACTTGTGGGTTATCAACCATAATTACTTACGAGTTGTGAAAACTCGATTCACGGTTCGAGACAATTTTCCCACTGCCACGTCCATCAATATGGAGATCGTGTCCTGTTTTCAAGGAATATGATCAATGATTTTCTTTATCCCACACGCGCACAACGACGCGATTTTATCGGGAAGACGCGAGGTCTGCGATGCAGTCAAAGGGCTCTTGGTATTACGGCAACCTTTAAAAAGGGAACTGCCACCATTTTCACCGCACGCTCTCATTCCCCCTTGCATCGCCTTCCCAGCCTCTTGAGCTCCAGCGCCCAGACCATTTGTCTTTCCAAAGACCCCTCCGGCCGTCCCCTCGATCAGGCATGGCCGGATCGGGCTCCAAGGTCAAGTGGGAGGCCTCCGGCGTCACCGAAGACACCATCTTCGAGCTGACGAGCGTTGTCTACCTGCCGGCCAACATTGCCCATCATGTCCCAGAAGAGGGCCAGGTCATCCCCACACAGAGGCCAGTCGAGAGAGTGGTATTCCTTCCCCATTTCATCCGGGGACTAGGTTTCCCTCTCCACCCCTTTGCTAGGGGGCTAATGTTCTTCTATGGGTTGGATTTTCATGATCTCACCCCGAACACCTTCATGCACATCTCGGCCTTCATCATCATCTGCGAGGCCTTCCTGCGGGTCGCCACACTTTGATTTGTGGCTCAAGGTCTTCAACATCAAGCCCAAGATCGTCGATGATCAACAACCAGACTGCGGGGTTGGGGGGGGGGTCAGCAAACTCCCCCGAGTGGCATGGCCGGACGACACTTTCATAGCGACCGTTAAAATCTGGCAGAAAGAGTGGTTCTACATCACGGAACCACGAGGCGCGGCTTGGGCGGAGATCCCTGCTTTAAGATTCGGGCCCCCCATGAGTCTGGTCTCCTGGACCAGAAAAGGCCTTGACTGGGGGTCGACCACGGAGGTGGAGGCGCTCCAAAACCGGATATCCAAGATGATGGAGAAGAAGGTTGAATTACCGAACGTGATTCAGATCATTGCTTCACCGGCACTCCTGCCCTGCCAGGACCGGGTTGTTCCCATGTGGTCCTACAAACCCGAAGACCCCTCCACCGTGCTCCGCTTCTTTCGCACCTCCCACAACAAACTGTGGAAGGTCCTTTTCAAGCCGCAGAAGGAGTGGCCGGCCAAGACAGAGGATATTGGTCTTGATGTCGTCTGTTTTTGTGTGTGTGGTGCAACTAAAATCGATCTACATGTCAAAGATACGACCAAGTTATTGAACATATAATGCGAGCTAAATCCAAGTAATAGGTAAACAATACCCTTTGCAAAGTCGAAGCAGTTTCCGCTACAAGGAAGTTGAAGTTGGAGCAAGTTTCCAGTTATGAGGAAGTTGAGGTTGAAGCTCGAAATAGGTTTTCGCCCTGCTTTATATATAAAGCAATCACCAAACCAAGTAAACAGCAGAACGATACAAGATGGTGAGGTAGGCCTCATAAAATGCCGATCTCAGAATAACCGGAACATGTAGAACGCACACGACTATGCTACCGAGAAAGAAAATAGGGAGAACTGAGTATAACACCACACTACGCCCTAAACACCTAAGCTCCACGACAACGCCCCGAGGAGGGGAAATGGCGCAAAGTGTCGCCTTTGTGGAGTCCAAAAGGGACAAGGGTCTTCACCCAGAACCCTGGTACGCAGAGGAACACCATGACGACGTCTTCAGGAAGAGAGTGGCTCACGCGAGCGTCGGCATCGTCGGTGACAAAGCGCGGAGCTTTCACTCGACAGCTCCACCGTGCCCCCACGAGGTCTTCAGCACCAACGCGACGAGTTCAGCTCCCCTGACACGGATCGGGGCGACGCCACTGTCAATGAAAGAGAGCGCGCCCGGGCCACCCTTCGCTCCACCTCCCGCTACCCACACGACCAAGAGGGAAAGCCACGACCACCCACATGGTGTCCGCTGGAGAGCCAACCATGCGGACTGCCATCCAGAGCCACCGCTCCGGCGTCCGAGTCCGAGCCACCGCCATCCGTCCACATCACAGAGCACCAACCACGGAAGGGGGAGCAAAAGGTTTATCCTTTCGCTCCTAGCCCAGCATCAGTAACGGAATCTGGGTTGATGCCCCCATAGTAGGGGCTGTCCACACCTACGTCCGAGCCAGTCCTGGTGGACCTGGGGGGCACAACCCTGTGACTACCGATGTATGCCACCGAGCCCGCTCACGCGATGCCTCGACGTGGTCGCCGGGTCCGACCTACCAGACAAAATAGCGAAAACCTGACCACCACCATCGACCACCGCATCCACGAGGAGAGGCCTCATCGCCCGCGGACACCACCTGGATCGAGCCCTCCATCACCTACCCGAAGCGAGAGCTCCGACCCGCCTTGGGCCCCAAGCCGATCCGGCCAAGCACGAGCCCCGGTTCCTGGCCATCTCTGCAGCACGAAATCGCGCCGCTGGCCCAGATCTAGGAGAAGAGATGGGCTACCACCACTCGCACCCCGCTGCCGAGCACCAACCGCCGCCGCTAAGCCGGCTAGTGCACCCAGCGCCCCTGGCCGCCCGCAGAGCCACCCAAACCTGCCGGACCAAGCCACCACGAGCCGGCCCAATGGAGCCACCACCACGCCGAGACGGAGCAGCAGCCGCCAATCCGCGCCATCCACGACCCTCGCCACGAGGGACAGCCGTCGTGCAGATCTGGCTGAAGCAACCCCGCCACCACAGCCACACCCCCCCGCCCACCACGCCGCCCGAAGCACGACAAGCACACCTACGCCACCAGAGCACCTGCACGTCGCCAGACCGCAGCGCCCGGCGACCGCGACGCGCCGGCTCCTATGTGCATGGGAACGGGGCTTAGCTGCCGCCGGCTCCGGACGGGCTTTGCCTGGCCGAGCCCCATGGTGGCAGCGCGGGAGGCGGGGGACTGGCGGCGGCGGCCTAGGGTCCCCCCCCCCCGCGGTCGCCGCGCGGGGCGACATGGGAGGGTTTTGGAAAGGGGTCTGGTCCCTATCCAGTTGAGGTTGAAGCAGTTCGCATTTTAACAAAGAAGAGAAGTTACTCATTGAGCTCGCAATCAAGTTCTATATAATATGACAGAAGATATTGTCTGTATTTGTGCATCATGTTCATCAAGAATGGGTAGATGTAATTATGTGTTGGTTTTATTCATGTAACAGATCCTATGTATGGAACTATTCTTGTGTTCATATTCTGTTCATCATATAGTTCTTCAATATTCGGAAATATTTGGTTATAGTAGACATCTGTTTTCCTTACCCCTTTGGACATCACTATGATATACTCCCTCCGTCCCAAAATTCTTGTCTTAGATTTGTCTAAATAAGGATGTATCAAGTCATGTTTTAGTATTAAATACCATATCTGGACAAATCCAAGACAAGAATTTTGGGTTCATCATATAGTTCTTCAATATTCGGAAATATTTGGTTATAGTAGACATCTGTTTCCCTTACCCCTTTGGACATCACTATGATATACTCCCTCTTTCCCAAAATTCTTGTCTTAGATTTGTCTAAATAAGGATAAATAAAGATGTATCAAGTCATGTTTTAGTATTAAATACATCCATATCTAGACAAATCCAAGACAAGAATTTTGATAGAGAGAGTACGTAGTATGTTCCGGTGAAAGGCACAAGCAACTTACTAGGTACTACCTCCGTCCGAAAAAGCCGAAAAAGCGTGTCCAAGCTTATTTCTCAAATGACTAAAAAGCGTGTCCAAGCTTGTTTCTCAAATGACTGTATCTAGCACTAATTTGGTACTAGATACATTCATTTGTGGGACAAACTTTTTCAGACGGAGGGAGTAGTTTGACAATTAAAACTACAACCACACAAAGGGCGATGAATTTAGGCAGGACACTGATAGCAACATAATCATGGCACATGATTCGTCATGGTTCTCGATTTTACATGCAAACATACGGCCAATCTTTGGTTCACGCAGTCAAGATAGTCTGGCTTCGTATATAGGGCACAACTATATGAAACTTGTTGTATTTAGCTGTAGGCGGAGAAGCAAATTTCATGAAAATCACATGTGAAAGTTTTCAGAAAAGTTCCAAAACAGTTTGAACTACAGGTCTACAGCATTCAAAAACCATCGAGAGCAAACCAAACCACATCTGTAACATACTAAGTATGACCAGTATGGTTTTTAGAAATTGAACTTATCTGGTGAAAACAGTCCTTGAAGAACGATAGGAAAAATAGTTACTTTCTCAGCAATCAGTTGTACAAATTCAACACTCGAGTACAGTCATGGTACTGAAATCAAGATAATGTAACATCCCATGTTAACTTTTCTCTTATTTGTGAAGATTTAACGCAAGAAAACTTGGCTAGCCTGACAGTTTTTAGCTTTAAGCAACTCCTGCCTTGGCTAGCTCCTCCAACTTCTTGTCGATCTGGGCTTCTGTCAAGCCATCCAAGCGCACGCACCTCTCCACACCCATATCTGACCAGTAGACACACAGTTATACAACATACCTTATACATTAGCTTCAATTCATTAATCCAATACTGTATGCATGAAACAAAAGAAAGGGTGTATTTGGCAATCAATATTCAGTTCTTTGTTGATCATAACATGCCTAGCCCTGTGTTCGCAAAACTACTAGTTTATCACTTTTTCTCAGTTAGTAACTTAGTATGGGCAGTCCTCTACCTTCAGTACATGATCTATCTCTATATTGACAGTGCAACACACAAGTGCCGAAACTGAGTAAACGATTTCATAGCCTTCTCTTCATTTATCATTTAGTTCTTGTAATTAACACATATCCATTTTGAGCATTGTGTACAGAATTTGAAAGCCCAATACATGATCTTAATCTGTGCTTCCTTTCTTTGATAGCTGAAGCCTGTAGGCATCAACATTCCAGACACACTTGTAACATCTCAGTAGCATGCCTGCCTATCAGTACTATGTAACTTTTGTAACAGGTTATAAGTTGAGAAGAAAGACAGCTGAGCCTGAGCCCAGGAAAAACTACATCAAATAATTACTGGATTCACTAGAATGAGCTCCAAATCCCAAACCCAGCCGATCGACCTAGATCAGGAGTCGAGATAGCTGCAGATAGGCCGGAGTTTGCGCACCGAGTCGTTGATCTCAAGCGAAACAAAAAATGAAAGCACACGCGGCAACTAACACCAAAAATCAAAATATGTGGCTCCGAGGGTAACTTACAAATTGAAATGGGCCAATAGATTTTCCAAAATGAATCTGTTTTCTTCACAGCATTGCTTATCAAGACTTCATTGGCATAGATTTATTCGAGTATATGTTTTGCGGGTCCATGAGATAAAACCCGTTTGACATAATAAGGCCCTACTTCTATAAGCATAATACAGTCATGCATATTTTTTGGATAATTGCATGATAGTAACATAGAAGAGTTATGACGAGCAGAACTATAGTAGTTGAAGGCTACAAGAAAATGCTTATTAAGGATATCCTACCTTATATTAGAAAATCTGGCATCAGACCAAACTCTTTCCTGGTTTGTTTCCTACAACAACTTTTCTAGAGGGGCACGAAGCAATTTCATCAAGCTGTTGCATTCAACCACACACAAGTCTTCCCAACTTCTGTTTCTACGAGACAAGACTTAAACAATCATGTTGTTTTTTGTTACTGGTGGAGAAGGAAGCTATCCCTTACATAAGCCAGTCTTTTGACTTACACTAGCTAATTGCCCGTGCGTTGCAACGGGCATACACATTCTAATGTTTAACATCAATCATGTCTAACATATACCTTTAGAATACTCATGTACATTATGCGGTATTATTCATTCGAATTACCGTTAAATAATTTCTGCTCCTCCACCAACCCCTCTCTCTTCATCTAAAAAACAAAAACTTGATTAACATTGAAAAAATAAACCCAGTGTATAGAGGGAATAGAGAGGAGGATGCACGTGCGTGCGTGGGTTGTAGCGCAGGCTTTCCCCTGGTTTTTCTTGGCTTTATAAGCATGGAATGGAGGCAGATGAAGGTTGAGCGAGATGGGAACGCCATGTCTTTTCTAGGTAGTGTAGATAAGCCCAATTTTCTGACCAAAGAGCTTATTGCAGTTATCCACGTTTATCTGCAGTTTTGGTTCTATCAGCTTGTCTGACAAGCTCAAACTTGGTCAAACTTCCAAAGTTATCGAGCATTCCAGATTTTTGGCAATCGTAGACTAACCTAACCTCCATTTAGTCAATGTGGTAATATGTGTTTATGCCATGTTTTCGATGTATTAACTTCACTGTACGTATGCAACTGCTTCAATTGTACTCCCTTCGTTTCTAAATATAAGTCTTTTTAGAGATTTCAATACAAACTACATACGGATGTATATAGACGTATTTTAGAGTGTAGATTCACTCATTTTGCTTTGTATGTAGTCCATATTGGAATCTCTAAAAAGACTTATATTTAGGAGCAGAGGGAGTAATATACTTCTGATACTAAATCATCTTAATGTGCTGCAGTGTGCCTATAGCAAAGAATGACAGAGCAACGGAAAACCAAACAAAATAGATGCACTATGCTGCGTGATACAAGTGGTGAGGGCAGCATTTGGGCAACATCAAAATTCTTTTCCACCGATACATAAAAGATGAAAATTCCTCCCATATCATGTGCTCAAAATTTCGAGATGAACAATGGAAATCTATGTGGGAACTGGACGGTCCTAAGTCCCCACTTGCCATATCTCCCAAGATAACAAGATCCGGTGGTTCCAACAGAAACATTTCACACTTGAAAGATGCAAGGGTTCCGAAGATCAATAGACCGGAACAGACCCTCTCGGGAACCATGGCAAGAGCAAGATCTCGGGTTCCTGGGAAAGATGGGATCGAGGGCTGCTTACCGTAGCGCGCCCAGAGCTGAGGCTGGACGCCGGAGCACTCGCGGATGAGGACGGGGAGGGTGGGGTTGCGGGTCTTGATGTCACCGTAGTTCTTCTTCACGAACTCCCTGCGAATCAGATCAGAAATCCAACACCACGACATGAGCGAGCGACGAACCGATTGTAGAGAGAGAAATGGGGGAAGAGAAGCGGGTGCGTGGGTGCTACCGGGCGGGGCCGCTGGCAGGGGAAGACTGGCAGAAGAGGAAGCGGATCTCCTTCACGTTCCGGGATAGGCTCGCCCGCCACGCCATCGCCGCCGGCTCCTTCCTTGGATTCTCTTCTCTTCTCGGACCCCTTCTATTCTCTGCCTGGGTTGTATCTTCCTCTGCTGGGGAACGAACGAACTGCCCAGCTGCGGCTGTCTCGTTGGATTCACATTCACGCCGCCCGATCTGGAAAACGGTGTATGGCCGTCAGATTAGGGTTCCGTCTCCACAAAAGTATACGGAAAAACTAAGAGGGTAAGAGGGTGCTTGGATCGAGGGACTTACTTTAGTCTGACTAAAAATAGTCTTTTTAAAAGGTTAAAGTTTTCAAACATCCCTGACTAACTAGTCTTGAGACTAATTTTTTTTAGTCAGGGGTACCCCTACTAAAATATGGATTAGTCCTCTCTCCTCATTTAACTCCTCTCCTTTAACACAGGCGAGTTCTGGATTGGAGTATTTGGAGGATAATAAATGCTCATTAACTTGATTTTAGTCTCTTTAGTATTTGGATCCAAGCATGGATGAGGCTAGCAAGTTTTAGTCCCACTACTTTTAGTCATGGGACTAAAACGTATCCAAGCACCCTCTAACACCCACACGTGTGGGCGTTTGCACATCGCCCACACACCTCCATCACCATTCATTTTGCCACGTATGAACAGATGACATCAGCAGAAATCTTTTTGGTTTTCGGCTTAAAAATGTTTTATCTCCTAATTAAAAAAGTGAATTAAAAATCCATTTTCACCATTAAATCCGTTTCGACGTGATCTTCAAAACTAAACCCATGTTAATATGTTTTGACGAATTTTTGCCCAAAAGTTGCCATGTTAATAGTGCTTAAACTAAAGTTGCCATGTGGCAATTTTAGTTTGTAGATCATGGCAATTTTAGTTTTTCGATGATGGCAATCCAGTACTTTGACCATGAAAATATTTTTTTGTATGAACCATGCCAATTTTAAGTGCATGTATCATGACAATTTTAATTTATGATGCATGGTATGTCTAGCTTCTTAATTCCCCGTTTTATAATATGTCAAAATTTACTTTTAAATATAGAAGAAAATAGCTGAAACATACAGTGTAAACATCATGGTAATTCATGTGCAATAGACACGGCAACTTTTAATCAAAAAAGAATTTCGTCGAAATATATTGATATGAGATCTAGTTTCGAAGATCTCGTCGCGAGGAATTTAATGGTGAAAACGGATCTTCAATCGGATTTTTCATTTAAGAGATAAAACATTTTAAAAACAGACAATCCAAAAAGATTTCCACATGCATGCGTGCGATGACATGACGTAGTCGGTATGCTATAGGGCGTGTGGGCGGGTTTGGCTCCCACCACACGTGTGGGCGTTAGCGTTGTCCAAAGTATATTTATTTCCCCGGGAAAAAAAGAATACGATTCACCAGTCGCCTCACGCAGCGCCCACACTCTTTTACCATCGTCACACGTCCGCGCGTCTAATGCGTGGGCCCCAAGCACCCTAAGCACAGTCAATCTCTCTCAACCACTAGTTTTTCCCCTCATCCTAATCTTCCTTGGCACCGCTAGGCGCTGGCGCCCTGGCCGAAAATTTTGGGTCGGTCCAACCCTAGCCGTTTGATATGAGCCGCGCGCCTGTTGGATCTGGAGCAAAAAAAGAAACTTGCCCCAGCTTCTTCTTCCTCGGGCTCGACCCCCCCCCCCCCCGCTCGGGTTGCGCGGCGTCGGGCCTCCTATCCCTTCCGGTGGCTGTCCTCGTCATCGATCCACACCCTCGCTGGCCATCCCCGTCGTCGGTCCCCACCCTCGCCGCCCGTCCTCGTCGCCGCTTTCAATCCTCACCAGTCGTCCTCATTGTCGCCGCGGCGCATGAAACAACTGCATCTGTGGTTGCAGCTTGCAGCGGCGACGCTTGTAGCTCTCCCCGGTTGTAGCTCCGTCGCCGCCCCTCGCCGTTGATGCTCGCTGCATGAAATTGCGTTGACGACAGCCACCAGGCCATCAACTGTGATTGCAGCTCCGGTGGCAATGCACGCCGGTTGAAGCTTTTCGCACATATGATTGAAGCTTTCTCTACAACGGATGCAACTTTTCTGATTATGCAGTGTATGGTTGTAGCTTTCTCTTTCAATGGTTGTAGCTTTTTTCATCTACGGTGGAAACTTTTCTATCAACGGTTGCAGCTATTGTTCTTTGTAGCAGCCTTGGTTAATGCTTTCTCTATCGTTTCAGTTGAAGCTTTTTTCATCAAGGGTTGTAGCATTTTATGTCAACGGTTGTAGCATTCCGCCATGGCAATGACTGCTTGCAGCTTTTTATATATCTGGTTGAAGCTTTTTCATCTCAGTTTGAAGCTTTTTGGTTAGCGGTTGTAGCATGAGGGCGTGCAACTGGTTCTGCAATGTCATCGCCATCGTCCAGTCGAGGGTCACCCGAGTTGCAAGGCATGGGAGATTTAAATTGAAGTCAAGGGATGCCGAGGTTGCAACATGTGGGCTCGAAAAATCTGTTCCCAGTGGACGCCTTGCCGGAGAAGCCGCGACGCTTGCCAGCAACGCCTGAGGTCGCAGGGGGTGGGGGGAGGGGAGGATCAAAGGATAAGTCGGGGAGGAAGGTCGAGTGGTTGAAGGAATAAGAAGATAAGGCAAAAGAAAAAAACTGGGAGGAGGACGCGAGGAGACGACGCTGGATCCAGGTGGATCGAATGCGAGCGCCGCGACCGGCCGAACGTTTCGGCCGGCGCGCTGGCGTGAAATGTTTTCCAATCTCTTTCTCGCATATGTGTCTCCCGTGCTACTTCCTGTCCATCTGCTCGTCATGGATGAGCTCCTACTCTACTTCGATCTCACACGCATGGCTACAAATCCCCTGCTGGCGCTGCGAGAGAGACAAAGAGCCATGGGTGCAACCATGACATCATTCTCTTTTTTTCTCCTACCCCACCAAGCCGTTGTCCCCACACTCCTACTCCTTGCCCCGATAGTGCTACCGTCATATGGCGTCCTTGGATGGCAGTTGTAGATCTATCGCGTGAGATGATGCAACCACGACAGCCACATGCCATCAAGGCGAGATGTTGGAACTGGACAGACACGATGATGGAACCGTCCAGGCGCGATGTTGCAACTGCAGTCACATGCTGAAACCAGCAAGGTGCGATGCTGGAACCAGTCAGGCATGGTCGTGTTGAGTGTTGCGACCATGACGAGCACGAGTTGCGACGGTGTCAGGGTAGATAGGGATGCAACAACCGCACACCGCGATGTTGAGCGTGCTCCGGCTAAGCCGCGACCGACATCCATGGATGCTTGGAAGATCTACGGTGACGACCACATCGGGAACCGCACCCCGGCTACCGCGGTAGCAGCATCTAGTGAGTGGCGAAGCTGCAACCACCCGCACGACTGCTGGAACCGATGTCGGGCGTGTTGGAACTAGCAACCAACGAATGTCGGAACTGCTACCCAGAGATGTTGGGACTGGTGTCCGGCGTGTTGGAACTGGCGCCCGGTGAATGCCGGAACTGGTGCCCAGAGATCTAGAACCGCTGCCCGAAGATCCTGAAACCGACACCCGGCGATGCTGGAAACTGGCTCCCGCCGGTGCTGCAACTAGTGGAGAAGCTTCGGGAGAGGGCTAGAAGACGAAGGAGGTGGCCATGAGCCACCAGGGCACACCTAGGGGGGTGGGCGCGCCCTGGTGCCTCATGGACCCACCTTTGCTCTGTTTGACCTAATTCCGCCTCTATAAATTCTCTAAAATCGGGAAACCAACAAAGAGCCACCCAACATATTTTTTCGCCGCCACAAGTTCCTCTTCTCGTGAGATCCCATCTGGAGGCCTTTTCCGGCACTCTACCGGAGGAGGGATCAATCACCGAGGGGCTCTACATCAACCTTGCTGCCCTTCCGATGATGTGTGAGTAGTTTATCACAGACCTATGGGTCCATAGTTACTAGCTAGATTGCTTTCCCTCTCTCTCTCTCTGGTCTTCAATACTATGTTCTCCTCAATGTTCTTGGAGTTCTATTCGATTTAATCACTTTTTGTGGTGTGTTTGTTTCAGATCCGATGAATTGTGAATTTATGATTAGATTATCCATGAATATTATTTGAGCCTTCTCTAAATTTTTTTTATGCATGATTATTATAGCTTTGTATTTCTCTCCGATCTATTGATTTGGTTTGGCCAACTAGATTGATTTTTCTTGCGGTGATGGGTTCGATCTTGTGGTGCTCAATCCTAGTGATAGAAAGGGACATGACACGTATTTGTATCATTGCCATTAAGGATAAAAGTTGGAGTTTATTCATGCGTGAGTTTACTTTGTCTACATCATGTCATCTTGCTTAAGGCGTTACTCCGTTCTTTATGAACTTAATACTCTACATGTGTGCTAGATAGCGGTTGATGTGTGGAGTAATAGTAGTAGATGCAGGCAGCAATAGGTCTACTTGTCTCAGACGTGATGCCTATATACACAATCATTGCCTTGGATATCGTCATGATTATTTTTCTACCAATTGCCCAACAATAATTTGTTTACCCACCGTATGCTATTTTCAAGAGAGAAGCCTCTAGTGAAAACTATGGCCCCGGGTCTACTTTTATCATATATTAAAATCCAAAAATACCTTGTGGCAATTATCTTTATTTTTTGTATTTTATCTATATATCTATCACTACAAAGATTAATCTTGCAAGTAATCATCAAGGGATTGACAACCCCTTGTTCGCGTTGGGTGCAAGTATTTGGTATTTTGTGTGCAGGTACTACTAACGAGGTGTTGCGTGATTCTCCTACCGGATTGATAACCTTGGTTCTTAACTAAGGGAAATAGTTATCTCTACTGTACTGCATCATCCCCTCCTCTTCAGGGAAATCCCAACGCAACTCACAAGTAGCAGGAAGAATCTTTGGCACCGTTGCCGGGGAGACATCATGAACATCTATCAAGTACCTATGCCTAAACTTTCATCTCCTTACATTTACGTTATTTGCTATTTGCCTCTCGTTTTTATCTCCTCCACTTCTAAAAAGTTTTACAAAAATATAAAAATATTTTCGGTTTGTCTTTTTCGCGTTTGCCTTTTTGTTTGCTTGTTCGCTTGCTTGCCCACTTTAGAGTTCTTCCCTTGTTACGAGTACCCATGAAAATGAAGTTCTCAATTTTAAGCAAAGAAAGGGAGAGAATTTAAAAGATGCTTGGTATAGGATTTACGATGTTCATAATAGATCAACTCGTAAGCAATCCACTATTGTTCTTCTTCACAATTTTTATGTGGCTATTACTACTTGGTATAGATTTGTGCTTGATACTATTACCGTAGGGAATTTCTTGAGTAGTCACCCTATGGATGCTTTTAATGCTATGGGAAATTTGGCGGGATCACCACCTATCACTATTAATGAAACAATTTTAACTTTGGAACATGTTATGCAAATGTTAGACGCCATTGAAATAAAATGCCTACCATAGAGCATATTAAAATTTTGGATAAAAAGATTCATAACCATGTCACTCAATTTGGATCAAAGTTAGGGATTACTCTTAAGATGCTAAAAGAAAAAGAACCTATAATTAATAAAAGGGTGGAGCAAAGTCCCGCTAGGATTGATAAGTTGGAAGAAATTATTAATAATTTGGGTGCCGCTTTTTCTTCCGCTAAAACTATCGTAAAGACTCCTCCTAGTAAGAATTGCAAGTTTATATATGTTCCTAAAAACAAGGGTGCTACATCTAGCAACAATAGCGAAGATCTCAAAATTATTAGTGTTCAGCCCAATTTTGTTGATTTGATAAAGAAACCTATATATGAAAATAAATCCCTTAATTTTGTTCCTAGGAGTGTGATCTTTAAAACATGTATGCTAGAACTCCTAGAAAATATGGATGTGTGATTGAGGAGTTAGAAACTAAAGATGACAACACTGAAACTATGCATTATGCCTAGCTAGGGGCGTAAAACGATAGCGCTAGTTGGGAAGTGACCCAATAGTTATCTTAATTTTCTTGTTAGTTTTCCTGTTTTGTTGTGTGTACACAATTATACTACTGTTATGGTTGTGTTTTATGCTTTTATTAGTGTTTGTGCCAATTAAAGCCTTTGGGATGATTTGGATGATAGTTGCCTTGATTCTGTGCAAAAACAGCGTCCAGTAGCAGAATTGTTGAGATTTTCTGGAGCATGATAACTTATGAATTTTTTACAAATGACTGATATACAAATTTTCCATGATTTCCTAATTTTACAGAATTTTTGGAGTTACAGAAGTATGGTTTTTATTTGAATTGCTACAGACTGTTATGTTTTTGACGGATTATGTTTTCGTTGCGTTGTTTGCTTGTTTTGATGAATCTATGAATTATATCGGGGGTATAAGCCATGGTGAAGTTAGAATACAGTATGGATAATGCAATAAGAAAATATGAATGAGTTTGCAACAGTACCTAAAGTAGTGATGATTGTGTGATAAATCTTTTTTGGTCTAAAGTGGAGACAGAAACAGCAGAGGATAAAACAGGATGATTTTTTTATCCATAAGAATTGTTGGAAATGATGAAAGTATTTTGTAGTAGACGTTCCAAAATACATGGTGTGCTTTTGAATGGTCGTTTAACTTCAATCTCGTGTGTGTTGCTTATTATTTGCTTCTCAACAGTAAAGTGGTGCTTTTTTTGTAGTACCAATGTGCATGAATATAAATGTGGCTCTTCCCTTTTCTTGCATATTTCAATTTTTTAAGGGGGGGGGGATTTTATCTATATATTAGGAAGTGGTCTAGCAAGGTCTCATGTATGAAGAACTTATCAAAAATCAAAACTAGAAGCACAAAGGTACTTTTTGATAACATTTTATGTCATGGCTCTTTCTGATAACTGTTTCCCCTTTATTCCTAGGAAGGTGCTTGGTGTCACACATGTAATTGTCTAGAAGGTTCACACTGAGCTGCTCAAATTCTTGCAACTAGTTAATTAGCTCACAGAGTTTTTGCTTTGCTGCTATGCATGGAGTTGCTTACTCCCAAACCTGTAGTTGCCTAATGACCACACAGAGTCCCACAATATTTTTTTAGGTTACTCAAACTAATCATATCAGCTGTGTCCTAGGTTGTTTTCACATAGTGTGTGCTTAAAATTTGATAGAAAGAGGAACATCATCATGGTAATCACACTAAAAAGAGCTGCTTAATAAATTCACATACTTGCTTTACTGCCACAGACTTGTGTTTACGGGCACATCTGCTGTTGCCTAATAACTATACACTCTTGCTTTGCTGGCACATCTAATGTTGCCTAATAACTACACAGACTTGCTTTACTGGCACATTTTCATGTCCCAGATGTTTTTGATATCCTTATACAGGTCCACCTGGGGTGGGGTGGGGTGGAGGTGTGGGTGGTTTGCACACACAAAATGCGTAAGCCAACCGTACCTTACTACAACGCACATAGTTGCATACATAGTTGACAAATATTTGCTACATCTTGCTAGAAATATATAGAATTTGTAGCACAAAGGGACACACACAAAAGTTGCATACCCCAGCCGTAGTACTTTTGCATGAACATACTATATAAGTTGCCTAAACAATGACAAGAGTTGCAACATCTTCGTAGAAACTTAAAGAATTCGTAGCATGAATACCACTTTTGCTTGAACAAGACTGTCCAAGTTGCTACTTTTTTATTTTTCTTGCTATAGGTTTGTGATTTGGCATGGGTTCCTTTTGACTGCTAGAACCTACTGCAGTCTTACATCTGTCCACATCTGATCAGTGGTTTTTTTACTGCAAGAGATGCACCAACACTGAGCATAAGATGAGAGAAAGAAGGGGAAAACAGGGGGAGTCTTTTGGGGGGAAAGAGGTAGAAATCTCACATTTTTTTCTTGATCTAGAGTTCTGCTCACCTTTTCCCTTGCTTTAGTTTTCAAGTTCTAATGGCGCAACCATTGCAGATCTGTGCAATTGTAGGAGATGAAAGGAGTTCCCTTGGGGGAGAAGGAGGAAGGGTGCAGGGGACGGTGGCCAATGACACAGTCGCAGGCGAGGGGGTGAGTACTCACGTGATCGCAGGGGAAGGGCAGAAGAAGGGGACCAAGTGGGTTTGGTCGTAGGTGGGGATACAGGGCATGATCCCTTTCCTGTTTTGTGTGGGGGGGGGGCAAAACTTTCCTAATAAAGCAGGTTGCCAGGAATACCTAACAGGCACCCGGTTGCCCACTAGACGCGTCCTTTTTTATACACATTCCCAACACAAAAAACTGTAATTTCCTGTATTTTGTTCCTTTTCTTATTCTTTTTGTTTCTGGCATTTTCGCCGAAAATAACTTTTTTAACTGGGCATGTGGGTTAAATAGGTGGTTGTGTTGGGCTCCTCGGGCGAACGCTCCATAGGACTGAATTCGTTCGCTGGGAGTTTCGTCGCAGACCGAACGTTTCCTTCGATTCAAAAATCGTTTCCTTCGTGTTGAAATGTGATATCTCTGTATTTATTACCGGCTGATTCTCCTATTATCTCTAGCCTTGTATAGCTGATTCCTAGAGATATTGTAGGGTTAGTTGGCTTGTCACGCAAGACACCACCTGTATATATTGTAATGGACTCTGATGAATACAATTGAGTTGCATCCTATAGTCTTCTACATGGTATCCGTTTTCTATTGATCTCCATCGCTTCCGCCCTAGGCCGCCGCCGCGTCTCACGCCGCTGCCGCCTCCTCTCTTCCTGCCGCCGCCACTGCTTGCTCCCCAAGCCGCCGCCGCCGCACCAAACCCTAACCCTCCCACGCCGCCGCCGCCGCTTTCTCCCAATCCGCCGCCACACCAAACCCTACCCCTCTCACGTCGCCGCCGCCGCTTCCTTCCAAGCCGCCGCCGCCAAACCCTAACCCTTCCCAACCTCCCGGCCTTCACCGTTTCCATCATCATGGTGGGATCCACCTCCTCCTTCGGCAACTCCACCACCGTCATCGCCTTCACCTCCGACCGCCACAATGGCCTTCCCATCAAAGACCATGTTCCCGTCATCCTCGAGCTCGACCCCCCCTCCTACAATGCTTGGCGCACCTACTTTGCGCTTCTCTTCTGCTCCTACCGTCTCATTGAGCATGTTGACAGGAGCGTCTACATCCGCGACATGAAAGGCGATGACGAGTGGCTGGCTGTCGACGCCTGCATCGTCAAGTGGCCGTTCCTCACGATCTCGCGTGGGCTCTTTGACATGGTGAACTGCCGCGACCCGTCTACGCATGCCATCTGGACGCGGCTTTGTGACCTCTTCCTCGACAATCAGCTTCAGCGTCACGTGTTCCTCCAAGGGGAGTTTTTCACCATGCAGCAAAATGATCTCACGATCGACGAGTACTGCACCAAGCTGAAAGTTCTCTCCTATGAGCTTTGCGACGTCAACATGGTGATCAACGACTCGGTCCTCCTCACCAACCTCCTCCGCGGCCTCCACCCCGACCTTGGCCAGTCCGCTGCCAACCTCTCCCTCACCACACCCTCCTAAGCGAAGGCCGTCACCTAACTGTGGATGGAGGAGAAGCGTCTCCGTCACGTGGCTCGGCAAGCGCCTCTTGTCGCGCTCCACGCCGGCACCGTCGCGGGTCCCGCTGCCCTCCCACAACCTCCTCACGCACCAGCTCCACAGCCGCCCCCGACCGCCAGAAGAAACGCGCGGGGGGGGGGGGGGGTCGCGACGGGCAGGCCCGCAACAGGGGCTCCTACCCCCGCCAGGCGGCTCTCCCCGCCCCCGCCCCGGCCTCGGCACCCCCGCCTTAGCTCACAGGGTACAACCCCTGGACCGGGTGGTGCATGCCTATTCCATGCCGCTACCGCGGGCGCCTGCTCCGGGCATCCTTGGCCCTCGTCCATCTCATCACCAGGCCTTCCTGGCCGCGTCGGGTGGTTCTAGTCCCGGCAGCTCCTCGGCGTACGGCGGGGCCGCGGCCTACGACGCCGCCATGCCGCCCTGATACGTCTTCAACGTATCTATAATTTATGAAGTATTCATGCTGTTATTTTATCATTCTTGGGTGTTTTACAATTATTTTATAGCAACTTTATATCATTTTTGGGACTAACCTATTGAGTATTGACCCAGTGCCCAATGCCAGTTGCTGTTTTTTGCTTGTTTTTTACATCGCAGGAAATCAATATCAAACGAAGTCCAAACGCAACGAAACTCCACGGGGATTTTTATGGGCCAGAAGACATCATTGGGCCAGAGCAGCACCTGGGGGATGCCCTGAGGGGGGCACAACCCACCAGGGCGCGCCTGGCCCCCCTAGCGCGCCCAGGTGGGTTGTGCCCACCTCGGTGGCCTCCTGCACCCCCTCTGTAACACCCCGGATGTAACTTTCCATATTTGTAACTCCGACTCTTTCCATTTTCGGCTATGTGATATGATATTTCCTCCGTGGTCGGGTTTTGTTTTTCATTTTTGCATTTTGTTCATGTCATGCATTTCATATCATGTCATCATGTGCATTGCATTTGCATACGTGTTCGTCTCTTGCATCCGAACATTTTCCCCGTTGTCCGTTTTGCAATCCGGCGCTCCTATCTCCTTCGGTGCACCCCTCTTGTTTTCTGTCGTGTGCGGGTGTCAAACTTTCTCGAAATGGACCGAGGCTTGTCAAGTGGCCTTATTAGACCACCCGGAGACCACCGGTCAAGTTTCGTTCCATTTGGAGGTCGTTTGGTACTCCAACGGTTAACCGGGCATCCGCAATGTCCATTTGAGTGTCCAGCAAAAACCCCCTCAAAAACCAGCCCAAAACCCACCAAACTTTCTTCCATGCTCTAGGTCATTCGATCACGATCGTGTGGGCGAAAACCGCACCTCATTTGGAGCCTCCTAACTCCCTCTACCTATAAATATGTGAGCATCCCGTATACATTCGCAGACGAACCCTAGCGTCTTCCACCTCGCGCCGCCGGACAAAGTCCACCCGTGCCGGACACGTCCACCCGCCACCTCACCTCGGCCAATAGGCTGCTGCCACGTCGCTCCGTCGCCGCCTCCAACCAACCGGAGCCCGCCACCTCTCCAGCGCGCGGCGCCCTCTCTCTCCTCCCCGCGCCCGTGCCGCCGCCCGCCGGCGACCGCGCCCCGGGCCACCTCCCTCCGGCCTCTCCTCCTCCGTTCCGGCCAAAGCCAGGCGAGCCCGAGCCGGCGAGCGGCCTGAGTTCTCGATCGGATCTGGTAAGAACGAAGCGTTGACTTTCCCCTCGACCCCCCCGAAAATTCCTAAGTCTGTGATTTTTCTTATCATATGCCTCTGTTCACAGCTCCATAACTCCTTGCATGTAGTTTCGATTCACACGTGTAATATGTCCAATTGTTCGCCTCGCAATGCTCTACATTTTCTTCAATTGCACCATGTTTATTAGAGGTCATCTTGATGCCAAAATCTCTGTTGGAAGAGGGCTAGTTGCTGTTATCTGCTGGTTCTTAGCAGAACTTGGAGATTTGTCATTTTTGTATCATTTAATCTGTGCATCTTATGGGCATGAGATCTACATGTGTTTTGAAGTATGCCATGCCATCTTTCCAGTGGTGTAGTCCATGTATTTTTTGTGATCTCTTTGGTGACTAGAACAAGCATGCAAAGTAGGCTCCGTAATGTTTCTGATTTCAGGGACTTGGTGATTTCTCTAAGTCTTTGTCTGCTGTTATTTTGTTGCCATGTAAACTTGATGCTACAGAGAGATCCATGCATATTTTGGGGATATTCAGTAAGGATGTTTTGTAGCTATAGTTGTAATGGATCCATTCCTGCAATTGTTTGTAATTATGGAGTGCTATAGCATGACACAATCTTGCTCTACTTTTGCCATAAAATATTTCTGGTAGATTCTTAACATGATATGCAATTTTGCCAAGCTTATTGTAGTTGGTCCATACATGCTATGCTATTGTTATTGCCATGGTTAGCTTCATAAACATGCCATCTTGCTGTAGGTATGCTTGGTTTGTCATGAATTGCTCTTTAGTGAGTGCATCAAGCTCACAAAGATGCCTACGTATTATTATTTCTGCCATGCTCTGTTTTCTGCTAAGTCTGGAACCTGATAACGAAACTTGCTATGTTTACATGCTTGCCATCATATCTTCTGATCCTTTTTGGCTTATGGTCAGTAAGGGACTTTTGTCATATGAATTTAGTAGAACACTTCCATGCCTTGTTTTTGCTATGTTAAGTTCCTGTAGCATGTTGATTTCGTGCTCTGAACATTGCTACCTGATGCTGTTTTCTGCCATGTCCAGTTTTTCACGAAGTCTGTGAACCTGTTATCTTTTGCACTTTTGCCATGCTTGTTTGAGCTTGATATGTTGTGAACTAGCAGTAGCTCAATGTTCATCTTTTGTCAAGCATCTCCTGTAGATTACTGTCATATGCTTTGTTGGTATGTTGGGGTGCTGTAGCATTGTTACTTGTTGCATTTTAAGTGCTATCATGCTGTTAATCGCAGATTTGTGTCATTCTTGTTTTGCTTGCCATTTGCAAACCGTGCATCCGTTTCCGGTGATCTTTATATCGATACGACCGAAATCCTCTCATATTTCCAGTGGCATGCTTGGTTTGCCAAGTTACTGCCATGTTCATCATTTCTCTTCCGGAGCACGCATATGCATCGCATATCACATCTCGCATATCATACATGTTTTGCATCATGTTGCTTGTGCATTTCTCGTGGTTGATTGTGGTTCCGTTTGTTCGTGTTCTTGTCTTGGGTAGAGCCGGGAGACAAGTTCGTGAACGAGGAACCTGTTGAGTACGCTTACGAGGATCAAGCTTTCGACAATTCTGAGAACCATGCAGGCAAGATGACCACCCCTCGAAATCACTTCTATCTTTGCTTTGCTAGTTGTTCGCTCTATTGCCATGCTACGCTACCTATCACTTGCTATATCATGTCTCCCATCTTGCCATGTCAGACCCTAACCATCCTTTCCTAGCAAACCGTTGTTTGGCTAAGTTACCGCTTTTGCTCAGCCCTTCTTATAGCGTTGCTAGTTGCAGGTGAAGTTGAAGATTGTTCCATGTTGGAACATGGATACGTTGGGATATCACAATATCTCTTATTTAATTAATGCATCTATATATATTTGGTAAAGGGTGGAAGGCTCGGCCTTATGCCTGGTGTTTTGTTCCACTCTTGCCGCCCTAGTTTCTGAGATACCGGGATTATGTTCCTTGAGTTTGCGTTCCTTACGCGGTCGGGTGATTTATGGGACCCCCTTGACAGTTCGCCTTGAATAAAACTCCACCAGCAAGGCCCAACCTTGGTTTTACCATTTGCCACCTAAGCCTTTTTTCCCCGGGTTTTCTAGAGCCTGAGGGTCATCTTTATTTTAAACCCCCGGGCCAGTGTTCCTCTGAGTGCTGGTCCAAACTAGAGCCCTTTGCAGCGCCACTTTGGGGAAACTCGAGGATTGGTTTTAGTTGTACGGATTGCTCATACGGTGTGCCCTGAGAACGAGATATGTGCAGCTCCTATCGGGATTTGTCGGCACATTCGGGCGGCTTTGCTGGTCTTGTTTTACCATTGTCGAAATGTCTTGTAAACCGGGATTCCGAGACTGATCGGGTCTTTCCGGGAGAAGGTTTATCCTTCGTTGACCGTGAGAGCTTATGATGGGCTAAGTTGGGACACCCCTGCAGGGTATTATCTTTCGAAAGCCGTGCCCGCGGTTATGAGGCAGATGGGAATTTGTTAATGTCCGGTTGTAGAAAACTTGTCACTTGACCCAGTTAAAATACATCAACTGCGTGAGTAGCCGTGATGGTCTCTTCTTGGCGGAGTCCGGGAAGTGAACACGGTCTGTGTTATGTATGACATAAGTAGGAGTTCAGGATCACTTCTTGGTCATTGCTAGATGACGACCGTTCCATTGCTTCTCTTCTCGCTCTTTCTTGCGTATGCTAGCCACCATATATGCTTATTGCCGCTGCAGGTCCACCTTATTACACCATCCTTTCCTACAAGCTTAAATAGTCTTGATCTCGCGGGTGTGAGATTGCTGAGTCCCCGTGACTCACAGATTCTACCAAAATAGTTGCAGGTGCCGACGATGCCAGTGCAGATGATGGGGTCGATCTCAAGTGGGAGTTCGACGAGGAACGTGGTCGTTACTATGTGTCTTTTCCTGATGATCAGTAGTGGAGCCCAGTTGGGACGATCGGGGATCTGGCATTTGGGGTTGTCTTATTTTCATCTGGATTTTGACTGTAGTCGGTCTATATGTTTGTATTTTGGATGATGTATGAATTATATTCATGTATTGTGTGAAGTGGCGATTGTAAGCCAACTCTTTATCCCATTCTTGTTCATTACATGGGATTGTGTGAAGATGACCCTTCTTGCGACAAAACCACTATGCGGTTATGCCTCTAAGTCGTGCCTCGACACGTGGGAGATATAGCCGCATCGTGGGCGTTACACCCTCTTTGCACTATAAATTCCCAAATATACCGAAACCCATCGGGGTTAACCTAGATCAGAAGTTCCGCCGCCACAGGGCTCCGTAGCCACTGAAAACCAATCTAGACCCATTCCGGCACCCTGCCAGAGGGGGGGAATCATCTCCGGTGGCCATCTTCATCATCCTGGCGGCCACCACGATGAGGAGGGAGTAGTCCACCCTCGGGGCTGAGGGTTTGTACCAGTAGCTATGTGTTTAATCTCTCTCTCTCTCTCTCTCTCTCTCTCTCTCGTGATCTTTATCATGGGCTTTGTTAATATAGTCGGATCATATGATGTTTCTCCCCTCTATATTCTTGTTTTGATGAATTGAATCTTTACCCTTTGAAGTTTTGTCTTGTCGGATTGAACATTCAGAGATGAGAACACATGATATATATCTTGCAATATGAATACTTGAGGTGACAATTGGGGTATCTTATTGATTCACTTGATATATGTTATGGCATTCAACTCGCGGATTCCCGCGGTGATATTGGGGTAATCTATGCATAGGGGTTGATGCACGTTTTTCTCCGACGGAAACTTCGGGGTCTCTTTATAGTTCTTTGTGTGGATTGAGTATTATGAATATGAATTTGCTTTGGTGTTATCTTAGTACGAACTCTTGATTAGATCAATCGGAAAGAATAGCTTGTGTTATTCTAGTACGAACTCTAGGATAGATCGAACAAAAAGAATAGCTTTGAGATGGTTTCGTACCATACAAACAATTCCTATGTTTTGTTCTCCGCTAATAGGAACTCGGGAGTGATTCTTCGTTACACTTTGAGGGATAATCATATGATCCAACTATGTTAGCACTGTTGAGAGATTGCACTAGCGAAAGTACGGACCCTAGGCCTCATCTTTAAGCATTGCAACACCGTTTTGTGCCTGTTTACTACTTGCTACCTTCATGTTTTTATTTATTCAGATTATAAAAATATATTTCTACCATCCATATTACACTTTTATCACCATCTCTTCGCCGAACTAGTGCACCTATACAATTTACCATTGTATTGGGTGTGTTGGGTACACAAGAGATTTCTTGTATTTGGTTGTAGGGTCGTTTGAGAGAGACCATCTTCATCCTACACCTCTCATGGATTGATAAACCTTAGGTCATCCACTTGAGGGAAAATTGCTACTGTCCTACAAAACTCTGCGCTTGGAGGCCCAACACGTGTCTACAAGAATAAAGTTGCGTAGTAGACATCACGCCCCCCTACGACGCCGCCCCCACCGGCTACTCCTACGACCCGGTGATACGTCTCCAACGTATCTATAATTTTTGATTGTTCCATACTATTATATTATCTGTTTTAGATGTTTTATATGCATTAATATGCTATTTTATATTATTTTTAGGATTAACCTATTAACCTAGAGCCTAGTGCCAGTTCCTGTTTTTTCCTTGTTTTAGAGTTTCGCAGAAAAGGAATACCAAACGGATTCCAAATGGAATGGAACTTTCGAGATGATTTTTCTTCGACCAGAAGACATCCAGAGGACTTGGAGTGCACGTCAGGAAAGCCACGAGGCGGCCACAAGGTCGGGAGGCGCGCCCCACCCTTGTGGGCCCCTTGTGACTCCACCGACCTATTTCTTCTGCCTATATATTCTCAAATATCCCAAAACCTTCCAGGGGAGCCACGAAAACCACTTTTCCACCACCGCAACCTTCTGTACCCGTGAGATCCCATCTAGGGGCATTTTCTGGCGTCCTGCCGGAGGGGGATTCGATCATGGAGGGCTTCTACATCAACACCATTGCCTCTCCGATGAAGCATGAGTAGTTTACCACAAACCTACGGGTCCATAGCTAGTAGCTAGATGGCTTCTTCTCTCTCTTTGATTCTCAATACAAAGTTCTCCTCGATGTTCTTGGAGATCTATTCGATGTAATACTCTTTTGCGGTGTGTTTGCCGAGATCCGATGAATTGTGGATTTATGATCAGCTTATCTATGAATATTATTTTAATCTCCTCTAAATTCTTATATGCATGATTTGATATCTTTGCAAGTCTCTTCGAACTACCGATTTGGTTTGGCCAACTATATTGGTTTTTCTTGCAATGGGAGAAGTGCTTAGCTTTGGGTTCAATATTGCGGTGCTTGATCCTAGTGACAGAAGGGGAGCCGACACGTATTGTATTGTTTCCATCGAGGATAACAAGATGGGGTTTTCATCATATTGCATGAGTTTATCCTGCTACATCATGTCATCTTAGTTAATGCGTTACTCTGTTCTATGAACTTAATACTCTAGATGCAGGCAGGAGTCGGTCGATGTGTGGAGTAATAGTAGTAGATGTAGGCAGGAGTCGGTCTACTTGATACGGACGTGATGCCTATATTCATGATCATTGCCTGAGATATCGTCATAACTTGGCGCTTTTCTATCAATTGCTCGGCAGTAATTTGTTCACCCACCGTAATATTTTCTATCTTGAGAGAAGCCTCTAGTGAAACATATGGCCCCCGGGTCTACTTTCCATCATATAAGTTTCCGATCTACAATTTTAGTTTCCTATTTACTTTCTTTGCAATCTTTTACTTTCCGTTCCATAAACCAAAAATACCAAAAATATTACTTTACCGTTTATCCATGTATATCAGATCTCACTTTGCAAATAACCGTGAAGCAGGGATTGACAACCCCTTTATCGCGTTGGGTGCAAGTTGGTGTTTGTTTGTGCAGGTATTCAGTGGCTTGTGCGTTGTATCCTACTGGATTGATACCTTGGTTCTCAAAAGCTGAGGGAAATACTTACTCTAGTTTGCTGCATCACCCTTTCCTCTTCAAGGGAAAAACCAACGCAAGCTCAAGAGGTAGCAGGAAGAATTTCTGGCGCCGTTGCTAGGGAGATCTATGCCAAGCCGAGACATACCAAGTACCCATCATAAACTCTCATCCCTCGCATTACATTATTTGCCATTCGCCTCTTATTTTCCTCTCCCCCACTTCTAAAATGATTTTCAAAAAAGTTCGCCTTTTCTTCGCCCCTCTTTCGTTCATCTTCTTTGCTTGCTTTTCTGTGTGCTCATGTGTTTAAACGCCCGTTTAACTCTCATGGCTAGTCCTCCCATTATTGTGAGCACTCCTGATAATGAAGTCCTCAACTTCAAACAAAGGGAAGGAGAAAATTTGAAAGATGCTTGGTATAGAATTTGCAATGCTCGAAATACATCTACTCGAAAGCAATCTACTGTTGTGCTTCTTCGCAATTTTTATGTAGGCGTTATTCCTTGGAATAGATATGTTCTAGATACCATTACAGAAGGAAATTTCTTGGGGAGCCATACTTTTGATTCTTATAATGCTATGATAGATTTGTTAGGTCCCCCACCTCTTTTGGTTAACGGCACTGCTTTGACTTTGGAGCATGTAGTGATGCAAAGGCTTGATATTATTGAGAATAAAATTGCTACTGTTGATTTTATTGAAAATTTGGATAAAAAGATTCATAATCACATTACGCAATATGAATCTAAAGTAGGAGTTCCTTAAAGAATCTTAGGGAAAAGGAACCAAAATGAAAGGATAGATCAAGATTCTGAAGGAAATATGCCCTAGAGGCAATAATAAAGTTGTTATTTATATTTCCTTATATCATGATAAATGTTTATTATTCATGCTAGAATTGTATTAACCGGAAACTTAGTACATGTGTGAATACATAGACAAACAGAGTATCCCTAGTATGCCTCTACTTGACTAGCTCGTTAATCAAAGATGGTTAATTTTCCTGACCATGGACATGTGTTGTCATTTGATGAATGAGATCACATCATTAGAGAATGATGTGATGGACAAGACCCATCCGTTAGCTTAGCATTATGATCGTTTAGTTTTATTGCTATTGCTTTCTTCATGACTTACACATATTCATCTGACTATGAGATTATGCAACTCCCGAATACCGGAGGAACACTTTGTGTGCTATCAAACGTCACAACGTAAATGGGTGATTATAAAGATGCTCTACAGGTGTCTTCGAAGGTATTTGTTGGGTTGGCATAGATCAAGATTATGATTTGTCACTCCGTGTATCGGAGAGGTATCTCTGGGCCCTCTCGGTAATGCACATCACTATAAGCCTTGCAAGCAATTTGGCTAATGAGTTAGTTACAGGATGATGCATTACGGAACGAGTAAAGAGACTTGTCGGTAACGAGATTGAACTAGGTATGAAGATACCGATGATTGAATCTAGCGCAAGTAACATACCGATGACAAAGGGAATGCCGTATGTTGTTATGCGGTTTGACCGATAAAGATCTTCGTAGAATATGTAGGAGCCAATATGAGCATCCAGGTTCCGCTATTGGTTATTGACCGGAGATGTGTCTCGGTCATGTCTACATAGTTCTCAAACCCGTAGGGTCCGCACGCTTAACGTTCGATGATGATTTGTATTATGAGTTATGTGATTTGATGACCGAAGTTTGTTTGGAGTCCCTTATGAGATCACGGACATGAAGAGGAGTCTCGAAATGGTCGAGAGGTAAAGATTGATATATTGGAAGGTTATGTATGGACATCGGAATGATTCCGATAAGGTTCGGGGATTTATCGGAGTACCGGGAGGCTATCGGAACTCCCTGGGAAAGTTATTGGGCCTTATGGGCCATAGTGGAGGAGAGGAGGCAGGCCACAGGAGGTGGGGCGCGCCCCCTTTGCCCCAATCTGAATTGGATAAGGGGAGGGGGTGCGGCCCCCTCTTTCCTTCTCCCTCTCCCTCCTTTCCCCTTTTCCCCTCTCCGTTGGAAGGAAGGGGGGGGCGAATCCTACTAGGTTTGGAGTCCTAGTAGGACCCCCCCTTGGCGCGCTGATAACCCACAAGTATAGGGGATTGCAATAGTTTTCGAGGGTAGAGTATTCAACCCAAATTTATTGATTCGACACAAGGGGAGCCAAAGAATATTCTCAAGTATTAGCAGTTGAGTTGTCAATTCAACCACACCTGGATAACTTAGTATCTGCAGCAAAGTATTTAGTAGCAAAGTAGTATGGAAGTAACGGTAATGGTAGCAAAAGTAATATTTTTGGGTTTTGTGGTGATTGCAACAGTAGTAGCGGTAAAGTAAATAAGCGAAGAACAATATGTGAAAAGCTCGCAGGCATTGGATCGGTGATGGATAATTATGCCGAATGTGGTTCATCATGTAACAGTCATAACATAGGGTGACACAGAACTAGCTCCAATTCGTCAATGTAATGTAGGCATGTATTCCGAATATAGTCATACGTGCTTATGGAAAGAACTTGCATGACATCTTTTGTCCTACCCTCCCGTGGTAGCGGGGTCCTAGCGAAAACTAAGGGATATTAAGGCCTCCTTTTAATAGAGTACTGGGCCAAAGCATTAAAACATAGTGAATACATGAACTCCTCAAACTATGGTCATCACCGGGAGTGGTCCCGATTATTGTCACTTCGGGGTTGCCGGATCATAACACATAGTAGGTGACTATAGACTTGAAAGATAGGATCAAGAACTCACATATATTCATGAAAACATAATAGGTTCAAATCTGAAATCATGGCACTCGAGCCCTAGTGACAAGCATTAAGCATAGCAAAGTCATAACAACATCAATCTCAGAACATAATGGATACTAGGGATCAAACCCTAACAAAACTAACTCGATTACATGATAAATCTCATCCAACCCATTACCGTCCAGCAAGCCTACGATGGAATTACTCGCGCACGATGGCGAGCATCATGAAATTGGTGATGGAGGATGGTTCATGATGACGATGGCGATGGATTCCCCTCCTCGGAGCCCCGAACGGACTCCAGATCAGCCCTCCCGAGAGAGTTTAGGGCTTGGCGGCGACTCCGTATCGTAAAACGCGATGAATCTTTCTCTCTGATTTTTTTCTCCCCGGACACAAATATATGGAGTTGGAGTTGAGGTCGGTGGAGCTCCAGGGGGCCCACGAGGTAGGGGGCGCGCCCAGGGGGCAGGCGCACCCCCCACCCTCGTGGAAAGGGTGTGGCCCCCTGGCCTTGATTCTTTCGCCAGTATTTTTATTATTTCCAAAAAATAATCTCCGTGAAGTTTCAGGTCATTCCGAGAACTTTTGTTTCTGCACAAAGATAACACCATGGCAATTCTGCTGAAAACAGCGTCAGTCCGGGTTAGTTCCATTCAAATCATGCAAGTTAGAGTCCAAAGCAAGGGCAAAAGTGTTTGGAAAAGTAGATACGACGGAGACGTATCAAATCCCCCAAGCTTAAACCTTTGCTTGTCCTCAAGCAATTCAGTTGACAAATTGAAAGTGATAAAGAAAAACTTTTACAAACTCTGTTTGCTCTTGTTGTTGTAAATATGTAAAGCCAACATTCAAGTTTTCAACAAAGATTATGAACTAACCATATTCACAATAACCTTAGGTTTCATGTTTACTCATATCAATGGCATAATCAACTAGCGAGCAATAATAATAAATCTCGGATGACAACACTTTCTCAAAACAATCGTGATATGATATAACAAGATGGTATCTCGCTAGCCCTTTCTGAGACCGCAAAACATAAATGCAGAGCACCTTTAAAGATCAAGGACTGACTAAACATTGTAATTCATGGTAAAAGAGATCCAGTCATAGTCATACCCAATGTAAATTAATAGTAATAGATGCAAATGACAGCGGTGCTCTCTAGCTGGTGCTTTTTAATAAGAGGGTGATGACTCAACATAAAAGTAAGTAGATAGGCCCTTCGGAGAGGGAAGCAGGGATTTGTAGAGGTGCCAGAGCCCGATTTTGAAATAGAGATAAATAATATTTTGAGCGGCATACTTTCATTGTCAACATAACAACCAAGAGATGGCGATATCTTCCATGCTACACACATTATAGGCGGTTCCCAAACAGAATGGTAAAGTTTATACTGCCCCTCCACCAACAAGCATCAATCCATGGCTTGCTCGAAACAACGAGTGCCTTCAACTAACAACAATCCCGGGGGAGTTTTGTTTGCAATTATTTTGATTTGATTTGCATAAAGCATGGGACTGGGCATCCCGGTGACCAGCCATTTTCTCGTGAGTGAGGAGCGGAGTCCACTGCTCTTGAGAATAACCCACCTAGCATGGAAGATACGGACATCCCTAGTTGATACATGAGCTATTCGAGCATACAAAACAGAATTTCATTTGAAGGTTTAGAGTTTGGCACATACAAATTTACTTGGAACGGCATGTAGATACCGCATATAGGAAGGTATAGTGGACTCATATGGCATAACTTTGGGGTTTAAGGGATTGGATGCACAAGCATTATTCCCGCTTAGTACAAGTGAAGGCTAGCAAAATACTGGGAAGAGACTGTCGGCGTTCTGGGAATGGGGGTCCCCAGACTTGCTTGCCTGCGGCCCACGGCGTGGCTAGGCCAGCAGGCCGTACGACCCATCTTCATCAGCAAGGCATCCAAGACCCTCGCGAGGGGCCAAGCCTCGCGAGGCGGACGACGCAAGACCTCCTCAGGAGTGGCCTAGTCAAGTAGGCTCATGAGGAGCGGAGATATCAAGGCGGGGCAAACCTCACGAGGCTCTCGTGACGTGAGCCATGATGATCAACACCAGGCGGGCGCCAGGCGGGCGTCAGCATGCGCAGCATCCTTGTTTCCTCTTTGGTGCTAAGGAAGCAGGCGCAGGCGAGGAGTACTGAGGCATCATGCAAATGTTGCCATATCGGTGCAACGAGACCAAGACCAGGAGGACGGCAAGACGGAGGTCATCGTGGAGCCCAAGACGGCGTCACCACCAGAGCCTTTGCAGGCGAAGACTGCTTTTGTCAGGATAGCTTGTACTGGCTGTCCCCCTTCAAATTTGCCCGCCGTTGTTGGCTCCCTTCCCGCTCCATATTTGGGAAGAGGACCAGGGCCTATATAAGTAGAGCTAGCCACCATAGTAGGGGCATCTCATCTTAGCTTGATCCAATCTGATCGAGAGCCTACCCTAGCCACAAGAACACCTCAACCTCAGGAGGCTGTTCTTCCCTTTGTACTGTTCATCATCAGCCCAAGAGGCAATCCACCACCACCACACTGGAGTAGGGTATTACACCACAACGGTGGCCCGAACCAGTATAAATCTCGTGTATTTCTGTGTTGTGAGTTCGTCGAGTTCGTCCGCGAGATCTTAGCGAGCTAGGGCGTAGATCGGTAGGAGGGAAAGACTTCGCGCGCACTCCAGTGTTTGAACCTTAAGGGTTTGCCGGAACCCCACATCCGACATTTGGCGCGCCAGGTAGGGGTGCACCGTAGCTTCCCTTCCATCAGTTCGTCGCTCCGTCGTCTCCATGGCGGATGCTCGCCGTGCTCGAGCCGAGCGCCGGGCTGGCCTCACCACCCGCGTTGCTCAGACGGCTCTCGTCGGCGGGCCACCTCGCCGCTCTCCGTCTCCCGCCGCCAACGCTGCCACCGGCCCGGCGGGGAACAATCAGCAGGCGTCCTCGCTGCATCCTTCGATACGACAGGACGGCCGCACTGCCACTCCATTGCTGACCCCGGCCGGTTCTTCGTCTCACGCACGCCGCGCTCCCATGGAGGCGGGGGCCGCACTACTCGCCGCAAACGAACTCCTGCGCTACCGCCCAGTCAACGACCTCTACGAGGAGTGGCTCGACCGCGTCGCCGAGCTCGTCCGCGCCGCAGGGGGTTCCCCGGCGCCGTCCCTCTCTCTGCCTCACCCTCAGCCGGCCACGCGCGATGAGGCTCATGGCGTGCCTCCACCACCTCTGCCCCAAGACGGTGCCTTGGCACCCAAGCGCACGGCCCCGCTGCATCATCCGCCACGCCCGGTGCCCGCGTGCGAAGAGAGGGGCTGTCAAGAAATCCCACGGCCACGAGAAGCTGCACCCGCGCTTCCTGCGCCACCTCGTCAAGACCGCGCACCTCCCGCAGCGGCACCGCGCGGACCTCGTCAAGACCAAGCTCCACCTCCGAAGCGGGCCCCAGCGACCACGGCCGGCTGCCGCGCCTTCACCCCCGAGCTGCGTAGCGTCGCCTGGCCAGGCAAGTTCAAGCCGGATCTGCCTCCTCGCTACGACGGCACCGCCGACCCCACGGAGTTCCTGCAGCTCTACGAGCTGAGCATCAAAGCAGCCAACGGCGATGAGAAAGTCATGGCAAACTGGTTTCCCATGGCTCTCAAGGATGGAGCCCGCTCCTGGCTCCTGAACCTACAGCACGCCTCGATCTCCTCCTGGGACGAGATGCGCGACCGCTTCGTCGCCAACTTCCAGGGCACTCGCGACCGCCCGCCGGTCGCGGGCGTCCTGCGCTGCATCAAGCAACAACCAGGAGAGACCCTCCAGAAGTACATCCAGTGCTTCAACAACACTCGCCTCAAGATCCCCAAGGTCATGGACGAGGCCATCATCTCCGCGTTCTCCGACGGTGTTCGTGACATCAAGATGAAGGAAGAGCTCACTATCCACGAGGAGCTCTGCACATCTCAGGAGCTGTTCAACCTGGCGACCAAGTGCGCAAGAGCTGAGGAGGGACGCCTCTCCCTCCTCGAGCTGCCAGCTGCGGGAGCGGAGGAGAAGAAAGCCAAGGCCAAGGACGTGAAGCGCAAGGAAGCGACAGTGCTCGCAGCGGAGCCCGACACCAAGCGGGGCAGAGATCAGCCCGAGTCATCCAAGAACAGCCGACCGTTCTGCGCCTTCCACAACCTGAACACCCACAACATCAGTGACTGTCAAGAGCTCAGAGCCATATGAGAAGGACACTTCGGTCGACGCCCCGAGCGCAGCGACCGGGGCTACGACCGTGGAGGAGGACGCGGAGGAGGACGCTGGGACGACCGTGGCCCGCGCCATGAGTGGTGCGACAGGCCTCGTGAGGACCGCTGGCAGGACCATCCTCGCGAGGGGGCCTGGAGGGACCAGCCTCGTGACGATCGCCCCCAAAGCAACGCCGGTCTTCCCCCACTGCCGCCACCAAGAAGGAACGACGACCACCATCAGGACGAGGGGGCTGGGGGCTTCCAGGAGCCGCGCGCAATCGCCTGCATCTTGGGCGGCGCCCAAGCCCCAGCCTCTCAGCGTATCTTCAAATAGTTCGCTCACGAAGTGAACGCGGTGCTCCCCAAGCTCGAGGCCACACGCCCGCTCAAGTGGTCCCAATGCGCCATCACTTTCAACTCGGCAGATCAGCTCAAGTGCGCGGCCACCGCTGGCGCCCTCCCGATGCTGTGCTCCCCAGTCATTAGCAACGTGCAGGTTACCAAAACCCTCATCGACGGCGGCGCAGGGCTAACGTCTTGTCCGTTGACACGTTCGACAACCTCCAAGTGCCATATGAGCAGCTCTAGCCTACCAAGCCTTTCTCAGGAGTGACCGACGGTTCCACCACACCGATAGGGCAGGTCCGCCTGCCTGTCACCTTCAGAGAGCGCAAGAACTACCGCACCAAGCTCATCGACTTTGACGTCGTGCACATCCGCCTGCCGTACAATGCCATCCTTGGGTATCCAGCCCTGGCCAAGTTCATGGCAGTCACCCATCACGGCTACAACGTCCTCAAGATGCCGGGAAGCGGCGGAATCATTACGGTCCCATGTGAAGAAAGAGATGCGGTGTGCTCCCTTGAGCGCGCTTTCCAAGCTGCAGCAATCAACGACCCCGACAGCAGAAGTGAGGGCCCTCCGGAGGCCATCCCCAAGAAGAAGAAGCCGCGCTGTGCAGGACCTCAGGAGGATGGCTTCGCATCTGGAGCCTCGTCAGGGTCAGCGCCCGCTCCAGGGGCGCCTCCCTCCATCGCATAGGAAGGTGTGCCTGGCGCCCTCCTCGGGCAGGGCTCGGGGGCTCTCTTCTAGAGGGCCACAGACCTTGCCAACCTCACGAGGGAGGCGCTTGGGCACCACTTGGAGGTGTGTTTCGCGGCACGTTTCCCTCAAGAGAACACAGGGCAAGAAGTGCCCACCACTCAGGAGTTCATCGCCAAGACCACTCAGGAACTGCAAGATGCAAGAGCCATGCGCGGCGACGGCCGCTCACGAGGCGCAGCTCCCCATCCAGGCGAGGATGCTAGGCTGCGTGTCTGCATCGACGTCCCAGGGCTCAACAGGGCCGCGTCTCAGGAGCGCTTCTGGCCTTCGCGTGTGGGTCGCTGCGAGGGCCCGCCACACAGCTACGTTCGCATGCCCTTCGGCTTGCCGAGCGTGGCGTCAGCCTATCAGCGCAACATGCGGCGTGTCCTGGCGGCTCAGGAAGCCAGGTACCACGCCGTCCTGGAAGAGATGGAGATGGTCTTCAGGGAACCTCCCGAGCCCCCAGAGCCTCCCGAGGCTCAGGGCCCTGGTGGTTCGTGAGGAGCCACTCCTTCAACGCACGCCTTCAGCTGCACCGACTCTACTTCGTCTACAGAACCAGGTGAGACCTTCCAAGCTCGTTTAGCTGGGAGCGCCCCTCGGGCTGCATTATTCGTAGGCCGCGTGGGTCCGTCCCTGCGGCATGTATCCCTTTTGCTCATGTCTTTAGCTAACCTTGCTGGGGGCGCCCCTCGGGTTGCATTATCCCCAAGCCGCTCGGGCCGGACCCAGTGGCATGTATCTTCCTGCATTTACCCAAGCTGATTTGCCTTCCCTGCTTAACCTGCCAACTGCTATCGCCTGCTCGACCATCGCCTCCCGCGGGGCCTTCTCATAGGCACGGCGCTGGTGTATGGGTCCGTCCCTGCCATGTCGAAAAATCTGAGCGGTCGAGCTCTGGCTCGCGGCACGCCCCGCGCACGTCACCTCACCAGGCCCTCAGTGCCTTCACTTCATCCAGAGCAACCAGCAACGGGCTGGCAGCTATAACGGCAAACCATGTTCTTCTTGTGCCTGTTCACATGGATCCCGTGGGGAGGATAGCAGGCAGCACCGTGAGTCCCCTTTTCTCTCGTGCAATTCGCTTGCGCGTTAAAGGGGGGGTCCTGAGCATCGCGACTCAGGAGCTCTTATTGGCTCTCTAGCCCTCACCCCTGGCCTTGACCACGGCATCGCGACCTGGCATACCAGTGGCGGCTGAGCTCGCTCGAGGGCCGGGACCTGAGGACGTAGAGCACTAAGGAGAGCACGGGAGAAGGGAAACTCGTATGGGCCGGCCTAGCTATGCCGCACGAGTTGGCGCGCAGCCCTAGCGCACCGTCAGGAATTGCCACGAAGTCAACAAGATAAGTCCCGCTCTCGGATCGGCTAAATGTTTGGGCCTAATGGTCACTCATGCCTTGCCGCAACCCCGTTGCAGCCACGTCAACTCCCTTTCTTGCCTTACCATGGCCGCTTGAGCGCTAAGGGGGACCTCCTGAGCATCGCGCCTCAGGGGCTCTTACTGGACCTCGGGCCGCACACCTCCTGGCCTTGACCACGGCACGCGACCTGGCATACCAGCGACGGCTGTAGCTTGCCTGGGGACCGGGACCTGTCAGCGTAGAGCAACTAGCTATCGCGAGGAAAGAAAGGGGGACCGAGCCTTAACAGGACATGCGTTCACCAAATTTTCATAACAGGGAAGATAAGCACAAAAGACATTGCAGACCCTTACATGCCCCCACGGGGTAATTCATGATTCTTCGCAGGGAACAAAAGCTAAAACTAAAGGGGTTCCTATCTACACCCTCTCGTGGCGGATGCCATCATCAACAGTGGGCCACGGGAGGCCGGCGCCAACCCCATCCAGATTGGCGGCGGCGACGGCCGGACGCCGCAGCTCTGCTCCAAGCACGGCGAGAGCTCGGGGGCACGTAGCTGTCATCACTCGTCTCCGGAGTCTCATAGAGCTCAGGAGAGCTTCTGGACTCCCAAGGATTGCTGCTGCTGGAGTGGCCGCGAGCGGAGTGTGCGTCAGCCTGACGCTCCTCTCCAGAGCAGCATTCCAGGCGGCGGCCCTCCACATCGAAGACCTTGAAGAAGAGCGTGGAGGTGCCGTCGTACTCAAAGGGGATCGTGAGGGCGCCCCTCGCACAGCAGACCCATGCGATCTCGCCCCAGCCACGAGTCATGAAGATCTTGCCGGTGGGGACCGCTTCGATCTCTGCTCCGGTCGCCGGAGCGTTGCAGTCGGCGTGCTGCAACCAGAGCTCGAGAGGCCCCCTTGGCTGCATCGCGTCAGAGAAGAACCGCGGGAAGCGGATCCAAGAGCTTGGAGGCATCGGCGCCCACAGCACCAGCTCGCACGAGGAGTCCGCGGCGTGGATTCCAGGGGCGACGACGCGTGTCACCGTGGCGCGGCGACCACGGGCACGGCGCGGATGGCGTCGTTCGTCGTTCCGTCCACCTGAGCCCTCGGCTCGGGCGTACAAGGGAAGCGGATACCCTGGAGGAGGCCGCTCGCACCACGGCCTCGTCACCACCTGCATCGCCGCTTCGTCACGGCGATGGGCTGACCTCTTCTTCGGTGGAGGTGGCCCGGGTCATCCCGGGGGGCCTTCCCCTTTTCTTCAACAGAGAAACTTCTGATAGGCGCCATTGTTGTTAGCAGTGGAGCAAGGAGGAATAATCAAGCAAGCGAGGAAGAGATGGGCAACGGGGGCTCCGCCCCCTCCCCATTTATAGCAAGAGAAGGCCAACCGGCGCCTCCCACGATCGCAGGTAATGATGGTTTTCCTTGCTTGTCGCAGGGACTTGTCAAGTCAAGCAGTTGCCGAGGCAGCGTGGGGAAGCAGAGACGCCCACGTCCAATCAACCGCCACGCGTCAACCGAGGCCGCAGGCTTTTGGGGCCCGCGGCGCTCCGAACTTGACCCTTGGCTTCGCCGCGAAGCCAAGCCCGAGCGCACCTTGGGCCCGGGGGCTACTGTCGGCGTTCTGGGAACGGGGGTCACCAGACTTGCCTGCCTGCGGCCCACGGCGTGGCTAGGCCAGCAGGCTGTATGGCCCATCTTCATCAGCAAGGCATCCAAGACCCTCGTGAGGGGCCAAGCCTCGCGAGGCGGACGACGCAAGACCTCCACAGGAGTGGCCTAGTCAGGCAGGCTCACGAGGAGCGGAGATATCAAGGCGGGGCAAACCTCACGAGGCTCTCGTGACGTGAGCCATGACGATCAACACCAGGCGGGCGCCAGCACGCGCAGCGTCCTTGTTTCCTCTTTGGTGCTAAGGAAGCAGGCGCAGGCGAGGAGTACCGAGGCATCAGGCAAAGGTTGCCTTATCGGTGCAACGAGACCAAGACCAGGAGAATACCCGGATTTAGTCAGATCCAATTCGAGGGATTTTGTAGGTTCATTAATCAAGCCTTAGCAGAAGAACTTGACAAGTTTCCAATCTATAGATTGAGCCATTACCCACCAAGGATCCCATTCGTTCAAAGACGGAGGTCATCGTGGAGCCCAAGACGGTGTCACCACCAGAGCCTTTGCAGGCGTAGACCGCTTTTATCAGGATAGCTTGTACTGGCTATCCCCCTTCAGATTTGCCCGCCGTTGTTGGCTCCCTTCCCGCTCAATATTTGGGAAGAGGACCAGGGCCTATACAAGTAGAGCTAGCCACCACAGTAGGGGCATCTCGTCTTAGCTTGATCCAATCTGATCGAGAGCCTACCCTAGCCACAAGAACACCTCAACCTCAGGAGGCTGTTCTTCCCTTTGTACTGTTCATCATCAGCCCAAGAGGCAATTCACCACCACCACACTGGAGTAGGGTATTACACCACAACGGTGGCCCGAACCAGTATAAATCTCGTGTCTTTCTGTGTTGTGAGTTCGTCGAGTTCGTCCGCGAGATCTTAGAGAGCTAGGGCATAGATCGGTAGGAGGGAAAGACTTCGCGCGCACCCCAGTGTTCGAACCTTAAGGGTTTGCCGGAACCCCACATCCGACAGCGACCAACTAGAGAGCGACAACAGTCATGAACATGCATTAAAATTAATGAACATTGAGTGCAAGCATGAGTAGGATATAATCCACCATGAACATAAATATCGTGAAGGCTATGTTGATTTTGTTTCAACTTCATGCGTGAACATGTGCCAAGTCAAGTCACTCGAATCATTCAAAGGAGGATACCACCCCATCATACCACATCACAACCATTTTAATAGCATGTTGGCACGCAAGGTAAACCATTATAAGCTCCTAGCTAATTAAGCATGACATAAGTAACTATAATCTCTAATTGTCATTGCAAACATGTTTATTCATAATAGGCTGAATCAGGAACGATGAACTAATCATATTTACAAAAAACAAGAGAGGTCGAGTTCATACCAGCTTCTCCCATCTCAATCAGTCCATCATATATCGTCATAATTGCCTTTCACTTGCACAGCGGAATGATGTGAATAATAATAATAGTGCACGTGCATTGGACTAAGCTGGAATCTGCGAGCATTCAATAAACAGGAGAAGACAAGGCAATATGGGCTCTTGGTTAAATCAACAATAATGCATATAAGAGTCGCTTCAACAATTTTATTATGGTCTTCTCCTATCGACCCCCAAAGAAAAGAGAAGACATAAAACTATTTACACGGGAAAGCTCCCAACAAGCAAAAGAAGAACAGGAAATCTTTTTGGGTTTTCTTTTAATTATTACTACTACAGCAAGAAAGGTAAACTAGCTAAACGCTACAACTAATTTTTTTTCTTAAGGTTTTTCAAACACACAAGAAGAAAGCATAAAAAGGAAAATAAACTAGCATGGATATTACAATGAAAAAGTATGAGCACCGACAACTAGCAATGAGTGTGTAAACATAAATGTAATGTCGGTGAGAGATACGTACTCCCCCAAGCTTAGGCTTTTGGCCTAAGTTGGTCTATTGCCACGGCTGGCCTGGCGGATATCCAAAGTTATAGTTGGGGTCGTACTGAGATGCAGTAGTTATTGCATCGTGGGTTGCAGCTTGGAGGCGAGCTATCTCAGCCCTCCTCTCGTACTCGTTCGCCTCCTCCCTGGTTATGAAATATCTCCCCTTCACCTGAAAGTCAAAGAAAGTAGGAGCAGGGAGAGCAACGTGATAGGTGCGTCGTCTGTCAAAGATTAGTCGGTACTGGAGGAACTGATTGTTCCTCTCAACAAAACGATGACGAACCATAGCCTCATAATCTAAATAAACAGGAGGCAACTCAATATCATACTCACGTATGGGTATATTAAGAAAATTAGCTAAACGGGTTGCATAAATTCCACCAAAGAAATCTCCATTAAATCTATTATTATGCAACCTACGTGCGACAATGGCTCCCAAATTATAATGTTTATCTCCTAATACAGCACTCTTGAGAACACTAAGGTCAGGGACACACATGTGACATGCTTCATCCTTACCATTTATGCACCTATCTATGAAGAGAGAAAAAAATAATGTATAGCAGGAAAATGAATACTCCCTATAGTAGCTTGTGCTATATCTCTAGATTCCCCCACAGTTATACTAGCAAGAAAATCTTTAAATTCAGATTTGCGAGGTTCACTAGGACTACCCCATTGTGGAAGTTTGCAAGAAGTATTAAAATCCTCTAAATCCATAGTATAAGAATTTTCATAAAGATCAAACAGGACAGTTTGAGAATTATGTGAAGATGAAAATTCAAACCTCCTCACAAAGGAATCAGTGAGATAGTGGTACTGACGGCACTTATGTGCCTCGAAGCTCACAAGATCAGCGTTACGCACATATGCGTTAAATTCTTCCTTGATTCCTGCTCGATCCATGAAGTCCTCTGAAGGCCATTCACAAGCCCGCACTTGAGCGTCCCTTGGTGGTTCATCGTCGGCATCGCGCATTGCAAGCCTAGGTCCTTGCTTCCTTGAAGGGCCACCTTGGTACATTTTCCTAAACATATTTCTTCCTCTGAAAAATTTCTGAAAATTTAAGTAACTTCAAATAAAAGTGAACCAAACTCAACAAAATTGATAGCAACTACTCCCACAAGTGCCTAGAGACTATATCATGCATTAGAACTACTTGGAACATATAAATTTGACATGCAAGCTCAAGAACATGGTCCCCTAGGCAGCACAAATTTGCAATGAATAAGGCACTAGAACAAAAGCTAATTGGACCATTGGAGGAGTCACATACCAAGGAACAATCCCCCAAAGCAGTTTTGTGAGAGGTGCTTTGAGCAAGGAGATCGAAAATCGCAACAAAATGAGCTAGAACTCGTGCTTGTGCTGGTTGGTGATTTTTTTGGGAGGAAGAAGGAGTGTGTGGGTGCAGGAATAAGTGGAGGGGAGCCACCATGGGCCCACGAGGCAGGGGGCGCGCCCTGGACCCTAGTGGCCAGGTGCTTGCTCCCCCTGCTGTGTTCTCAGTGCCAAATATTCTCAAATATTCCAGAAAAAAAATCATATTTCAATTTCGGGGCATTAGGAGAACTTTTATTTTCGGGGTATTTTTTATTGCACGGATAATTCAGAAAACTGACAAAAAATACTATTTTTACTTTATTTCAACTAAATAACAAAAAGTAGAAGGAGGGTACAGAAGGTTGTGCCTTCCAACTTCATCCATCTCATGCTCATCAAAAGGAATCCACTAACAAGGTTGATCAGGTCTTGTTAACAAACTCATTCCGAATCACATGAAACCGGAGAAATTTTGAATAACACTATGTTACCTCAACGGGGATATGCACATCCCCAATAATAAGAATATCATATTTCTTCTTGACAGTAGGCAGAGGAAATTCAAAACCTCCAAAAATAATCGATGGAAATTTTCCAATAGAGTTGATACTATGAACTTGAGGTTGTTTCTGTTGGTGATCGTAGCAGAATTTTAAAATTTTCTACGCAACACCAAGATCCATCTATGGAGTCTACTAGCAACGGGAGGGAAGGAGTGCATCTACATACCCTTGTAGATCGCGAGCGGAAGCGTTCTAGTGAACGATGTTGATGGAGTCGTACTCGTCGTGATCCAAATCACCGATGACCGAGCGTCGAACGGACGGCACCTCCGCGTTCAACACACGTACGGAGCAGCGACGTCTCCTCCTTCTTGATCCAGCAAGGGGGAAGGAGAGGTTGATGGAGATCCAGCAGCACGACGGCGTGGTGGTGGAAGTAGCGGGGATCCCGGCAGGGCTTCGCCAAGCGCAAGCGGGAGGGAGAGGTGTTGCAGGGGGAGAGGGAGGCGCCAGGGGCTAGGGTACTGCTGCCCTCCCCCCCGCTATATATAGGGGTCCTGGGGGGGGGGGCGCCGGCCCCTGGAGATCCCATCTGAGGGGGGGGGGCGGCCAAGGGGGGTGGCTTGCCCCCCAAGCCAAGTGGGGCGCCCCCACCCCTAGGGTTTCCAACCCTAGGCGCAGGGGGAGGCCCAAGGGGGGCGCCGCAGCCCACTAGAGGCTGGTTCCCCTCCCACTTCAGCCCATGGGGCCCTCCGGGACAGGTGGCCCCACCCGGTGGACCCCCGGGACCCTTCCGGTGGTCCCGGTACAATACCGATAACCCCCGAAACTTTCCCGGTGGCCGAAACTGGACTTCCTATATATAATTCTTCACCTCCGGACCATTCCGGAACTCCTCGTGACGTCCGGGATCTCATCCGGGACTCCGAACAACTTTCGGGTTTCCGCATACTAATATCTCTACAACCCTAGCGTCACCGAACCTTAAGTGCGTAGACCCTACGGGTTCGGGAGACATGCAGACATGACCGAGACGCCTCTCCGGTCAATTACCAATAGCGGGATCTGGATACCCATGTTGGCTCCCACATGTTCCACGATGATCTCATCGGATGAACCACGATGTCGAGGATTCAATCAATCCCGTATACAATTCCCTTTGTCAATCGGTACGTTACTTGGCCGAGATTCGATCGTCGGTATCCCAATACCTTGTTCAATCTCGTTACCGGCAAGTCACTTTACTCGTACCTTAATGCATGATCCTGTGGCTAACTCCTTAGTCACATTGAGCTCATTATGATGATGCATTACCGAGTGGGCCCAGAGATACCTCTCCGTCATACGGAGTGACAAATCCCAGTCTCGATCCGTGCCAACTCAACAGACACTTTCGGAGATACCCGTAGTGCACCTTTATAGTCACCCAGTTACGTTGTGACGTTTGGTACACCCAAAGCACTCCTACGGTATCTGGGAGTTGCACGATCTCATGGTCTAAGGAAATGATACTTGACATTGGAAAAGCTCTAGCAAACGAACTACACGATCTTTTGTGCTATGCTTAGGATTGGGTCTTGTCCATCACATCATTCTCCTAATGATGTGATCCCATTATCAATGACATCCAATGTCCATAGTCAGGAAACCATGACTATCTGTTGATCAATGAGCTAGTCAACTAGAGGCTTACTAGGGACACGTTGTGGTCTATGTATTCACACACGTATTACGATTTCCGGATAACACAATTATAGCATGAACAATAGACAATTATCATGAACAAGGAAATATAATAATAACCATTTATTATTGCCTCTAGGGCATATTTCCAACAGTCTCCCACTTGCACTAGAGTCAATAATCTAGTTACATTGTGATGAATTGAACACCCATAGAGTTCTGGTGTTGATCATGTTTTGCTCTAGGGAGAGGTTTAGTCAACGGATCTGCTACATTCAGGTCCGTATGTACTTTACAAATATCTATGTCTCCATTTTCAACACTTTCACAAATGGAGTTGAAGCGATGCTTGATATGCCTGGTCTTCCTGTGAAACCTGGGCTCCTTGGCAAGGGCAATAGCTCCATGTTGTCACAGAAGAGAGTCATCGGGCCCGACGCATTGGGAATCACCCCTAGGTCGGTAATGAACTCCTTCATCCAGATTGCTTCTTGCGCTGCCTCTGAGGCTGCCATGTACTCCGCTTCACATGTAGATCCCGCCATGACACTTTGCTTGCAACTGCACCAGCTTACTGCCCCTCCATTCAAAATATACACGTATCCGGTTTGTGACTTCGAGTCATCCAGATCTGTGTCGAAGCTAGCGTCGACGTAACCTTTTACGATGAGCTCTTCGTCACCTCCATAAACGAGAAATATATCCTTAGTCCTCTTCAGGTACTTCAGGATATTCTTGACCGCTGTCCAGTGTTCCATGCCGGGATTACTTTGGTACCTTCCTACCAAACTTACGGCAAGGTTTACATCAGGTCTGGTACACAGCATGGCATACATAATAGACCCTATGGCCGAGGCATAGGGGATGACACTCATCTTCTCTCTATCTTCTGCCGTGGTCGGGCATTGAGCCGTGCTCAATTGCACACCTTGCAATGTAGGCAAGAACCCCTTCTTGGACTGATCCATATTGAACTTCTTCAATATCTTGTCAAGGTATGTACTCCGTGAAAGACCAATGAGGCGTCTTGATCAATCTCTATAGATCTTGATGCCTAATATATAAGCAGCTTCTCCAAGGTCCTTCATTGAAAAACATTTATTCAAACAGGGCTTTATACTTTCCAAGAATTCTATATCATTTCCCATCAATAGTATGTCATCCACATATAATAAGAGAAATGCTACAGAGCTCCCACTCACTTTCTTGTAAACACAGGCTTCTCCATAAGTCTGTGTAAATCCAAACGCTTTGATCATCTCATCAAATCGAATGTTCCAACTCCGAGATGCTTGCACCGGCCCATAGATGGAGCGCTGGAGCTTGCATACCTTGTTAGCATTCTTAGGATCGACAAAACCTTCCAGATGCATCATATACAATTCTTCCTTAAGAAAGCCGTTAAGGAATGCCGTTTTGACGTCCATTTGCCATATCTCATAATCATAGAATGCGGCAATTGCTAACATGATTCGGACGGAGTTTAGCTTCGCTACGGGTGAGAAAGTCTCATCGTAGTCAACCCCTTGAACTTGTCGATAACCCTTAGCGACAAGTCGAGCCTTATAGATGGTCACGTTACCATCCGCGTTTGTCTTCTTCTTAAAGATCCATTTATTTTCTATGGCTCGCCGATCATCGGGCAAGTCAGTCAAAGTCCATACTTCGTTTTCATACATGTATCCTATCTCGGATTTCATGGCTTCTAGCCATTTGTCGAAATCCGGGCCCGCCATCGCTTCTTCATAGTTCGAAGGTTTACCGTTGTCCAACAACATGATTTCCAGGACAGGGTTGCCGTACCACTCTGGTGCGGAACGTGTCCTTGTGGACCTACGAAGCTCAGCAGTAACTTGATCCGAAGCTTCATGATCATCATCATTAACTTCCTCCCCAGTCGGTGTAGGAACCACAGGAATATCGTCCCGCGCTGCGCTACTTTCCGGTTCGGAAGGGGTGACTATCACCTCATCAAGTTCCACTTTCCTCCCACTTATTTCTTTCGAGAGAAACTCTTTCTCCAGAAAGGACCCGTTCTTGGCAACAAAGATCTTGTCTTCGGATCTGAGGTAGAAGGTATACCCAATGGTTTCCTGAGGGTATCCTATGAAGACGCATTTCTCCGACTTGGGTTCGAGCTTTTCAGGTTGAAGTTTCTTGACATAAGCATCACATCCCCAAACTTTTAGAAACGACAGCTTAGGTTTCTTGCCAAACCATAATTCATACGATGTCGTCTCAACGGATTTTGACGGAGCCCTATTTAAAGTGAATGCGGCAGTCTCTAAAGCATAGCCCCAAAATGAGAGCGGTAGATCGGTAAGAGACATCATAGATCGCACCATATCCAATAGAGTGCGATTACGACGTTCGGACACACCATTTCGCCGAGGTGTTCCAGGCGGCGTGAGTTGTGAAACGATTCCACATTTCCTTAAGTGTGTGCCAAATTCGTGACTTAAATATTCTCCTCCACGATCTGATCGCAAGAACTTTATTTTCCTGTCATGTTGATTCTCAACCTCACTCTGAAATTCCTTGAACTTTTCAAAGGTTTCAGACTTGTGTTTCATTAGGTAGAAATACCCATATCTACTTAAATCATCAGTGAGAGTGAGAACATAACGATAGCCATCGCGAGCCTCAACACTCATTGGACCGCACACATCAGTATGTATGATTTCCAATAAGTTGGTTTCTCGCTCCATTGTTCCGGAGAACGGAGTCTTGGTCATCTTACCCATGAGGCATGGTTCGCACGTGTCAAATGATTCGTAATCAAGAGACTCCAAAAGTCCATCTGCATGGAGCTTCTTCATGCGTTTGACACCAATGTGACCAAGGCGGCAGTGCCACAAGAATGTGGGACTATCGTTATCAACTTTACATCTTTTGGTATTCACACTATGAATATGTGTAGCATCACGTTCGAGATTCATCAAGAATAAACCATTGACCAGCGGGGCATGACCATAAAACATATCTCTCATATAAATAGAACAACCATTATTCTCGGATTTAAATGAGTAGCCATCTCGAATTAAACGAGATCCAGATACAATGTTCATGCTCAAAGCTGGCACTAAATAACAATTATTGAGGTTTAAAACTAATCCCGTAGGTAAATGCAGAGGTAGCGTGCCGACGGCGATCACATCGACCTTGGAACCATTCCCGACGCGTATCGTCACCTCGTCCTTCGCCAGTCTCCGCTTATTCCGCAGCTCCTGTTTTGAGTTACAAATATGAGAAACCGCACTGGTATCAAATACCCATGAGCTACTACGAGTACTGGTAAGGTACACATCAATTACATGTATATCACATATACCTTTGGTGTTGCCGGCCTTCTTGTCCGCTAAGTATTTGGGGCAGTTCCGCTTCCAGTGAGCACTTCCCTTGCAATAAAAGCACTCAGTTTCAGGCTTGGGTCCATTCCTTGGCTTCTTCCCGGCAACTGGTTTACCGGGCGCGGCAACTCCCTTGCCGTCTTTCTTGAAGTTCTTCTTACCCTTGCCTTTCTTGAACTTAGTGGTTTTATTCACCATCAACACTTGATGTTCCTTTTTGACCTCCAACTCTGCTGATTTCAGCATTGAATATACCTCAGGAATGGTCTTTTCCATCCCCTGCATATTGAAGTTCATCACAAAGCTCTTGTAGCTTGGTGGAAGTGACTGAAGGATTCTGTCAATGACCGCGTCATCCGGGAGATTCACTCCCAGCTGAGACAAGCGGTTGTGTAACCCAGACATTCTGAGTATGTGCTCACTGACAGAACTATTTTCCTCAATTTTACAGCTGAAGAACTTGTCGGAGACTTCATATCTCTCGACCCGGGCATGAGCTTGGAAAACCATTTTCAGCTCTTCGAACATCTCATATGCTCCATGTTTCTCAAAACGCTTTTGGAGACCCGGTTCTAAGCTGTAAAGCATGCCGCACTGAACGAGGGAGTAATCATCAGCACGTGATTGCCAAGCGTTCATAACGTCTTGGTTCTCTGGGATGGGTGCTTCACCTAGCGGTGCTTCTAGGACATAATCTTTCTTGGCAGCTATGAGGATGATCCTCAGGTTCCGGACCCAGTCCGTATAGTTGCTGCCATCATCTTTCAGCTTGGTTTTCTCTAGGAACGCGTTGAAGTTGAGGACAACGTGGGCCATTTGGTCTACAAGACATATTGTAAAGATTTTAGACTAAGTTCATGATAATTAAGTTCATCTAATCAAATTATTCAATGAACTCCCACTCAGATAGACATCCCTCTAGTCATCTAAGTGAAACATGATCCGAGTTAACTAGGCCGTGTCCGATCATCACGTGAGACGGACTAGTCAAGATCGGTGAACATCTCCATGTTGATCGTATCTTCTATACGACTCATGCTCGACCTTTCGGTCTTCCGTGTTCCGAGGCCATGTCTGTACATGCTAGGCTCGTCAAGTCAACCTAAGTGTATTGCGTGTGTTTCGAGGCCATGTCTGTACATGCTAGGCTCGTCAACACCCGTTGTATGCGAACGTTAGAATCTATCACACCCGATCATCACGTGGTGCTTCGAAACAACGAACCTTCGCAACGGTGCACAGTTAGGGTGAACACTTTCTTGAAATTATTATAAGGGATCATCTTACTTACTACCGTCATTCTAAGCAAATAAGATGCAAAACATGATAAACATCACATGTAATCAAATAGTGACATGATATGGCCAATATCATTTTGCTCCTTTGATCTCCATCTTCGGGGCGCCATGATCATCTTTGTCACCGACATGACACCATGATCTCCATCATCATGATCTCCATCATCGTGTCTTCATGAAGTTGTCACGCCAACGATTACTTCTACTTCTATGGCTAACGCGTTTAGCAATAAAGTAAAGTAATTTACATGGCGTTATTCAATGACACGCAGGTCATACAAAGAATAAAGACATCTCCTATGGCTCCTGCCGGTTGTCATACTCATCGACATGCAAGTCGTGATTCCTATTACAAGAATATGATCAATCTCTTACATCACATATATCTCATTCATCACATCCTTTTGGCCATATCATATCACAAGGCACATGCTGCAAAAACAAGTTAGACGTCCTCTAATTGTTGTTGCAAGTTTTTTTTACATGGCTTCTATAGGTTTCTAGCAAGAACGTTTCTTACCTACATAAAACCACAACGTGATGTGCCAATTTCTATTTACCCTTCATAAGGACCCTTTTCATCGAATCCGTTCCAACTAAAGTGGGAGAGACAGACACCCGCTAGCCACCTTATGCAACTAGTGCATGTCATTCGGTGGAACCTGTCTCACGTAAGCGTACGTGTAAGGTCGGTCTGGGCCGCTTCATCCCACAATACCGCTGAAACAAGATAAGACTAGTAGTGGCAAGAAAAATTGGCAACATCTACGCCCACAACTGCTTTGTGTTCTACTCGTTCATAGTAACTACGCATAGGCCTGGCTCATGAGTTGCTGATTGTAGCAGAATTTTAAAATTTTCTACGCAACACCAAGATCCATCTATGGAGTCTACTAGCAATGAGAGGGAAGGAGTGCATCTACATACCCTTGTAGATCGCGAGCGGAAGCGTTCTAGTGAACGGGGTTGATGGAGTCGTACTCGTCGTGATCCAAATCACCGATGACCGAGCGCCGAACGGACGGCACCTCCGCGTTCAACACACGTACGGAGCAGCGATGTCTCCTCCTTCTTTATCCAGCAAGGGGGAAGGAGAGGTTGATGGAGATCCAGCAGCACGACGGCGTGGTGGTGGAAGTAGCGGGGATCCCGGCAGGGCTTCGCCAAGCGCAAGCGGGAGGGAGAGGTGTTGCAGGGGGAGAGGGAGGCGCCAGGGGCTAGGGTACTGCTGCCCTCCCTCCCCCACTATATATAGGGGTCCTGGGGGGGGCGCCGGCCCCCTGGAGATCCCATCTGAGGGGGGGGCAAGGGGGGTGGCTTGCCCCCCAAGCCAAGTGGGGCAACCCCCACCCCTAGGGTTTCCAACCCTAGGCGCAGGGGGAGGCCCAAGGGGGCTGGTTCCCCTCCCACTTCAGCCCCTGGGGCCCTCCGGGACAGGTGGCCCCACCCGGTGGACCCCCGGGACCCTTCCGGTGGTCCCGGTACAATACCGATAACCCCCGAAACTTTCCCGGTGGCCGAAACTGGACTTCCTATATATAATTCTTCACCTCCGGACCATTCCGGAACTCCTCGTGACATCCGGGATCTCATCCGGGACTCCGAACAACTTTCGGGTTTCCGCATACTAATATCTCTACAACCCTAGCGTCACCGAACCTTAAGTGTGTAGACCCTACGGGTTCGGGAGACATGCAGACATGACCGAGACGCCTCTCCGGTCAATAACCAACAGCGGGATCTGGATACCCATGTTGGCTCCCACATGTTCCACGATGATCTCATCGGATGAACCACGATGTCGAGGATTCAATCAATCCCGTAGACAATCCCCTTTGTCAATCGGTACGTTACTTGCCCGAGATTCGATCGTCGGTATCCCAATACCTTGTTCAATCTCGTTACCGGCAAGTCACTTTACTCGTACCGTAATGCATGATCCCGTGGCTAACTCCTTAGTCACATTGAGCTCATTATGATGATGCATTACCGAGTGGGCCCAGAGATACCTCTCCATCATACGGAGTGACAAATCCCAGTCTCGATCCGTGCCAACTCAACAGACACTTTCGGAGATACCCGTAGTGCACCTTTATAGTCACCCAGTTACGTTGTGACATTTGGTACACCCAAAGCACTCCTATGGTATCCGGGAGTTGCACGATCTCATGGTCTAAGGAAATGATACTTGACATTGGAAAAGCTCTAGCAAACGAACTATACGATCTTTTGTGCTATGCTTAGGATTGGGTCTTGTCCATCACATCATTCTCCTAATGATGTGATCCCGTTATCAATGACATCCAATGTCCATGGTCAGGAAACCATGACTATCTGTTGATCAACGAGCTAGTCAACTAGAGGCTTACTAGGGACACGTTGTGGTCTATGTATTCACACATGTATTACGATTTCCGGATAACACAATTATAGCATGAACAATAGACAATTATCATGAACAAGGAAATATAGTAATAACCATTTATTATTGCCTCTAGGGCATATTTCCAACAGTTTCCTCAGAAAGTGTATCGTATGCTCATTACCATTAACATGAAAAGTGACATTGCCTTTGTTGCAATCAATAACAGCCCCTGCAGTATTCAAAAAGGGTCTTCCAAGAATAATAGACATACTATCGTCCTCGGGAATATCAAGAATAACAAAGTCTGTTAAAATAGTAACATTTGCAACCACAAAAGGCACATCCTCACAAATACCGACAGGTATAGCAGTTGATTTATCGGCCGTTTGCAAAGATATTTCAGTAGGTGTCAACTTATTCAAGTCAAGTCTACGATATAAAGAGAGAGGCATAACACTAACACCGGCTCCAAGATCACATAAAGCAGTTTTAACATAGTTTCTTTTAATGGGGCATGGTATAGTTGGTACTCCTGGATCTCCTAGTTTCTTAGGTATTCCACCCTTGAAAGTGTAATTAGCAAGCATGGTGGAAATTTCAGCTTCCGGTATGTTTCTTTTATTAGTAACAATTTCTTTCATATACTTAGCATAAGGATTCATTTTGAGCATATCAGTGAAACGCATATGCAAGAAGATAGGTCTAATCATTTCAGCAAAGCGCTCAAAGTCCTCATCATCCTTTTTCTTGGATGGTTTGGGAGGAAAAGGCATGGGTTTCTGAACCCATGGCTCTCTTTCCTTACCGTGTTTCCTAGCAACAAAGTCTCTCTTATCATAACGTTGATTATTTGATTGTGGGTTATCAAGATCAACAACAGGTTCAGCTTCTACATCATTATCATTGCTAGGTTGAGCATCAACATGAACATTATCTTTAACATTATCACTAGGTTCATGTTCATCACCAGATTGTGTTTCAGCATCAGAAATAGAAATATCATTGGGATTCTCAGGTGTGTCTACAACAAGTTCACTAGAAGCATGCAAGGTCCTATCATTTTTCTTTTTCTTCTTTTCTAAGGACTAGGTGCATCAATATTATTTCTCTGAGAATCCTGCTCAATTCTCTTAGGATGGCCTTCAGGATACAGAGGTTCCTGAGTCATTTTACCAGTTCTAGTAGCCACTCTAACAGCAAAATCATTATTCTTACTATTCAATTCATTGAGCAAATCATTCTAAGCCTTAAGTACTTGTTCTACTTGAGTGGTAACCATAGAAGCATGTTTACTAATGAGTTTAAGTTCACCTTTAACTCTAGACATATAATCACTCAAGTGTTCAAGCATATAAGCATTGTGTTTCAATTGTCTACCAACACAAGCATTAAAGTTTTCTTGTTTGACAATAAAATTATCAAACTCAAAGCATTGGCTAGCGGACTAATAACAAGGAATATCACCTTCATCAAATCTATAGAGAGAATTTACCTTTACTACCTGTGTCGGGTTATCAAGACCATGTATCTCTTCAATAGGTGATGGATTAAAACCATGTATTTCTTCAACAGGCGGTGAATTAAGACCATGTATTTCTTCAACAGGAGGTAAATTCTTAACATCTTCAGCTTTTATACCTTTTTCTTTCATAGATTTCTTTGCCTCTTGCATATCTTCAGGACTGAGAAATAGAACACCCCTATTCTTCGGAGTTGGCTTAGGAGTTGGTTCAGGAAGTGCCCAATTATTTTCATTTGTCAACATATTATTCAATAGAATTTCAGCTTCATCTGGTGTTCTTTCCCTAAAAACAGAACCAGCACAACTATCCAGGTGGTCTCTGGAAGCATCGGTTAGTCCATTGTAAAAGATATAAAGTATTTCATTTTTCTTGAGAGGATGATCAGGTAAAGCACTAAGTAATTGGAGAAGCCTCCCCCAAGCTTGTGGGAGACTCTCTTCTTCAATTTGCACAAAATTATATATTTCCCTTAAGGCAGCTTGCTTCTTATGAGCGGGGAAATATTTAGCAGAGAAGGAATAAATCATGTCCTAGGGACTACGCACACAACCAGGATCAAGAGAATTAAACCATATCTTAGCATCACCCTTTAATAAGAACGGAAATATCTTAAGGATATAATAGTAGCAAGTTTTCTCATCATTAGTGAACAGGGTGGTTATATCATTTAATTTAGTAAGATGTGCCACAACAGTTTCAGATTCATAGCCATGGAAAGGATCAGATTCAACCAAAGTAATTATATCAGGGTCGCCAGAGAATTCATAATCCTTATCTGTAACAAAGATAGGTAAAGTAGCATAAGCAGGATCATATTTCATTCTAGCATTCAGAGTTTTTTTGTTTCAACTTAGCTAATAATTTCTTAAGATCACTTCTATCATTGCAAGCAAGAAAGTCTCTAGCAGTTTCTTCATCCATAACATAGCCCTCAGGTACAACAGGCAATTCATATCTAGGGGGAGAATCTTCATCATCACTTTCATCAATATTACCAGTTTCAATAATTTCATTCTCTCTAGCCCTAGCAAGTTGTTCATCAAGAAATTCACCAAGTGGCACAGTAGTATCAAGCATAGAAGTAGTTTCATCATAAGTATCATGCATAGCAGAAGTGGCATCATCAATAATATGCGACATATCAGAATTAATAGCAAAAGCAGGTTTAGGTGTCGCAAGCTTACTCAAAACAGAAGGTGAATCAAGTGCAGAGCTAGATGGCAGTTCCTTACCTCCCCTCGTAGTTGAGGGATAATTTTTTTCGCGTCTTTCAAGTTCTTCATAGTGACCAGCAGATATAAATCCCAAGTGACTCAAAGAATAGAGCTATGCTCCCCGGCAACGGCGCCAGGAAATAGTCGTGATAACCCACAAGTATAGGGGATCACAACAGTTTTCGAGGGTAGAGTATTCAACCCAAATTTATTGATTCGACACAAGGGGAGCCAAAGAATATTCTCAAGTATTAGAAGTTGAGATGTCAATTCAACCACACCTGGATAACTTAGTATCTGCAGCAAAGTATTTAGTAGCAAAGTAGTATGGAAGTAACGGTAACGGTAGCAAAAGTAATATTTTTGGGTTTTGTGGTTATTGTAACAGTAGCAACGGTAAAGTAAATAAGCGAAGAACAATATGTGAAAAGCTCGTAGGCATTGGATCGGTGATGGAGAATTATGCCGGATGTGGTTCATCATGTAACCGTCATAACATAGGGTGACACACAACTAGCTCCAATTCATCAATGTAATGTAGGCATGTTTTCCGAATATAGTCATACGTGCTTATGGAAAAGAACTTGCATGACATCTTTTGTCCTACCCTCCCATGGCAGCGGGGTCCTAGCGGAAACTAAGGGATATTAAGGCCTCCTTTTAATAGAGTACCGGACCAAAGCATTAACACATAGTGAATACATGAACTCCTCAAACTATGGTCATCACCGGGAGTGGTCTCGATTATTGTCACTTCGGGGTTGCCGGATCATAACACATAGTAGGTGACTATAGACTTGCAAGATAGGATCAAGAACTCACATATATTCATGAAAACATAATAGGTTCAAATCTGAAATCATGGCACTCGGGCCCTGGTGACAAGCATTAAGCATAGCAAAGTCATAGCAACATCAATCTCAGAACATAATGGATACTAGGGATCAAACCCTAACAAAACTAACTCGATTACATGATAAATCTCATCCAACCCATCACCGTCCAGCAAGCCTACGATGGAATTACTCACGCACGGCGGTGAGCATCATGAAATTGGTGATGGAGGATGGTTGATAATGACGATGGCGACGGATTCCCCTCTCCGGAGCCCCGAACGGACTCCAGATTAGCCCTCCCGAGAGAGTTTAGGGCTTGGCGGCGGCTCCGTATCGTAAAACGCGATGAATCTTTCTCTCTGATTTTTTCTCCCTGAACACGAATATATGGAGTTGGAGTTGAGGTCGGTGGAGCTCCAGGGGGCCCACGAGGCAGGGGGCGCGCCCAGGGGGGCAGACGCGCCCCCACCCTCATGGAAAGGGTGTGGGCCCTTGGCCTTGATTCTTTTGCCAGTATTTTTTATTATTTCCAAAAATAATCTCCGTGAAGTTTCAGGTCATTCCGAGAACTTTTGTTTCTGCACAAAGATAACACCATGGCAATTCTGCTGAAAACAGCGTCAGTCCGGGTTAGTTCCATTCAAATCATGCAAGTTAGAGTCCAAAACAAGGGCAAAAATGTTTGGAAAAGTAGATACAACGGAGACGTATCACGCGCCTCCCCCTTGGCCGGCCTCTCCTCCCCCCTCCTTTATATACATGGGCAGGGGGGCACCCCAAAGCACAACAGACAATCTCTTAGCCGTGTGCGGTGCCCCCCTCCATAGTTTAACACCTCGGTCATATCATCATAGTGCTTAGGCGAAGCCCTACACCGATAACTTCATCATCACCGTCACCACGCTGTCATGCTGACGGAACTCTCCCTCGTCCTCAACTGGACCAAGAGCTCGAGGGACGTCATCATGTTGAACGTGTGCTGAACACGGAGGTGCCGTACGTTCGGTACTTGGATCAGTTGGATCGTGAAGACGTTCGACTACATCAACCGCGTCACTAAACGCTTTCACTTTCAGTCTACGAGGGTACATGGACACACTCTTCCCGTCTCGTTGCTATGCATCTCCTAGATAAATCTTGTGTGATCGTAGGAAGTTTTTTGAATTACTGCGTTCCCCAACAGTGGTATTAGAGCCAGGTTTATGCGTAGATGTTATATGCACGAGTAGAACACAATGAGTTGTGGGCGATAATAGTCATACTGCTTACCACCAACGTCTTACTTTGATTTGGCGGTATTGTTGGATGAAGTGGCCTGGACCGACATTACATGACCGCGTTCATGAGACTCGTTCTACCGACGTGCTTCGCACACAGGTGCTGGCGGGTGTCTGTTTCTCCAACTTTAGTTGAATCGAGTTTGACTACGGTCGGTCCTTGTTGAAGGTTAAAACAACACACTTGACGAAAAATCGTTGTGGTTTTGATGCGTAGGTAAAAACGGTTCTTGCTAGAAGCCCGTAGGAGCCACGTAAAACTTGCAACAACAAAGTAGAGGACGTCTAACTTGTTTTTGCAAGGCATGTTGTGATGTGATATGCTCAAGACGTGATGAGATATAAATTTATGTATGAGATGATCATGTTTTGTAAAAGTTATCGGCAACTGGCAGGAACCTTATGGTTGTCGCTTTATTGTATGAAATGCAATCGCCATGTAATTGCTTTACTTTATCACTAAGCAGTAGCGATAGTCACGGAAGCAATAGTTGGCGAGACGACAACGATGGTACGATGGAGATCAAGGTGTCAAGCCGGTGATGATGGAGATCATGACGATGCTTTGGAGATGGAGATCAAAGGCACAAGATGATGATGGCCATATCATGTCACATATTTTGATTGCATGTGATGTTTATCTTTTATGAATCTTATTTTGCTTAGTACGGTGGTAGCATTATAAGATGATCCCTCACTAAATTTCAAGGTATAAGTGTTCTCCCTGAGTATGCACCGTTGCTACAGTTCGTCGTGCCGAGACACCACGTGATGATCGGGTGTGATAAGCTCTACATTCACATACAATGGGTGCAAGCCAGTTTTGCACATGCAGAGTACTTGGGTTAAACTTGATGAGCCTAGCATATGCAGATATGGCCTCGGAACATTGAGACCGAAAGGTCGAACGTGAATCATATAGTAGATATAATCAACATAGTGATGTTCACCATTGAAAACTACTCCATCTCACATGATGATCGGACATGGTTTAGTTGATTTGGATCACGTGATCATTTAGATGACTAGAGGGATGTCTATCTAAGTGGGAGTTCTTAAGTAATATGATTAATTGAACTTTAATTTATCATGAACTTAGTACCTGATAGTTGTTGTAGATCAATGGCCCGTGCTACCGTTCCCTTGAATTTTAATGCGTTCCTAGAGAAAGCTAAATTGAAAGATGATGGTAGCAACTACACGGACTGGGTCCGTAACTTGAGGATTATCCTCATTGCTCCACAGAAGAATTACGTCCTAGAAGCACCGCTAGGTGCAAGACCCGCTGCAGGAGCAACTCTGGACGTTATGGACGTCTGGCAGAGCAAAGCTGATGACTACTCGATAGTTCAGTGTGCCATGCTTTACGGCTTAGAATCGGGACTTCAAAGACGTTTTGAACGTCATGGAGCATATGAGATGTTCCAGGAGTTGAAGTTAATATTTTAAGCAAATGCCCGAATTGAGGGATATGAAGTCTCCAATAAGTTCTATAGCTGCAAAATGGAGGAGAATAGTTCTGTCAGTGAACCTATACTCAGAATGTCTGGGTACCACAACCACTTGACTCAACTAGGAGTTAATCTTCCTGATGATAGTGTCATTGACAGAGTTCTTCAATAACTGCCACCAAGCTATAAAAGCTTCGTGATGAACTATAATATGCAAGGGATGGATAAGACAATTCCCGAGCTCTCCGCGATGCTAAAGGCTGCGGAGGTAGAAATCAAGAGGGAGCATCAAGTGTTGATGGTTAACAAGACCACTAGTTTCAAGAAAAAGGGCAAAGGGAAGAAGGGGAACTTCAAGAAGAATGACAAACAAGTTGCTTCTCAAGTGAAGAAGCCCAAGTCTGGACCTAAGCCTGAGACTGAGTGCTTCTACTGCAAAGGGACTGGTCACTGAAAGCGGAACTACCCCAAGTATTTTGCGGATAAGAAGGATGGAAAAGTGAAAGGTATATTTGATATACATGTTATTGATGTGTACCTTACTAATGCTCATAGTAGCGTCTGGGTATTTGATACTGGTTCTGTTGCTCATATTTGCAACTCGAAACAGGGGCTACAGATTAAACAAAGATTGGCTAAGGACGAGGTGACGATGCGGGTGGGAAATGGTTCCAAAGTCGATGTGATCGCGGTCGGCACGCTACCTCCACATCTACCTTCGGGATTAGTTTTAGACCCAAATAATTGTTATTTGGTGCCAGCGTTAAGCATGAACATTATATCTGGATCTTGTTTGATGCGAGACGGTTATTCATTTAAATCAGAGAATAATGGTTGTTCTATTTATATGAGTAATAACTTTTATGGTCATGCACCCTTGATGAGTAGTCTATTTTTGTTGAATCTCGATTGTAGTGATACACATATTCATAATATTGAAGCCAAAAGATGCAAGGTTAATAATGATAGTGCAACTTATTTGTGGCACTGCCGTTTAGGTCATATTGGTGTAAAGCGCATGAAGAAACTCCATGCTGATGGGCTTTTGGAATCACTTGATGCTTGCGAACCATGCCTCATGGGCAAGATGGCTAAGACTCTGTTCTCCGGAACAATGGAGCGAGCAACTGACTTGTTGGAAATAATACATACTGATGTGTGCGGTCCGATGAGTGTTGAGGCTCGCGGAGGTTATCGTTATTTTCTGACCTTCACATATGATTTGAGCAGATATGGGTATATCTTCTTGATGAAACATAAGTCTGAAACATTTGAAAAGTTCAAAGAATTTCAGAGTGAAGTGGAAAATCATCGTAACAAGAAAATAAAGTTTCTATGATCTGATCGTGGAGGTGAATATTTGAGTTATGAGTTTGGTCTTCATTTGAAACAATGTGGAATAGTTTCGCAACTCACGCCACCTGGAACATCACAGCGTAACGGTGTGTCTGAACGTCGTAACCGTACTTTATTAGATATGGTGCGATCTATGATGTCTCTTACTGATTTACCGCTATCGTTTTGGGGTTATGCTTTAGAGACGGCTGCATTCACGTTAAATAGGGCACCATCTAAATCCATTGAGACGACACCATATGAACTGTGGTTTGGCAAGAAACCTAAGCTGTCTTTTCTTAAAGTTTGGGGCTGCGATGCTTATGTGAAAAAGCTTCAACCTAATAATCTCGAACCCAAATCGGAGAAATGTGTCTTCATAGGATACCCAAAGTAGACTGTTGGGTACACCTTCTATCACAGATCCGAAGGCAAGATATTCGTTGCTAAGAATGGATCCTTTCCAGAGAAGGAGTTTCTCTCGAAAGAAGTGAGTGGGAAGAGAGTAGAACTTGATGAGGTAATTGTACCTTCACCTAAATTGGAAAGTAGTTCATCACAGAAATTAGTTCTAGTGATTCCTACACCAATTAGTGAGGAAGCTAATGATGATGATCATGAAACTTCAGATCAAGTTACTACTGAACCTCGTAGGTCAACCAGAGTACGATCCGCACCAGAGTGGTATGGTAATCCTGTTCTGGAGGTCATGTTACTTGACCATGACGAACCTACGAACTATGAGGAAGCGATGATGAGCCCATATTCCGCGAAATGGCTTGAGGCCATGAAATCTGAGATGGGATCCATGTATGAGAACAAAGTATGGACTTTGGTTGACTTGCCCTATGATCGGCAAGCCATAGAGAATAAATGGATCTTCAAGAAGAAGACTGACGCTGACGGTAATGTTACTGTCTACAAAGCTCGACTTGTTGCGAAAGGTTTTCGACAAGTTCAAGGAGTTGATTATGATGAGACCTTCTTACCCGTAGCGATGCTTAAGTCTATCCGAATCATGTTAGCAATTGCCACATTTTATGATTATGAAATATGGCAAATGGATGTCAAAACTGCATTCCTTAATGGATATCTTAAATAAGAGTTGTATATGATGCAACCAGAAGGTTTTGTCGATCCTAAAGGTGCTAACAAAGTGTGCAAGCTCCAGCGATCCATTTATGGACTGGTGCAAGTCTCTCGGAGTTGGAATATACGCTTTGATAGTGTGATCAAAGCATATGGTTTTATACAGACTTTTGGAGAAGCCCGTATTTATAAGAAAGTGAGTGGGAGCTCTGTAGCATTTCAAATATTATATGTGGATGACATATTGTTGATTGAAAATAATACAAAATTTCTGGATAGCATAAAAGGATACTTGCATAAGAATTTTTCAATGAAAGACCTTAGTGAAGCTGCTTATATATTGGGCATCAAGATTTATAGAGATAGATCAAGACGCTTAATTGGACTTTCACAAAGCACATACCTTGATAAAGTTTTGAAGAATTTCAAAATGGACCAGTCAAAGAAAGGGTTCTTGCCTGTGTTACAAGGTGTGAAGTTGAGTCAGACTCAATGCCCGACCACTAAAGAAGATAGAGAGAAAATGAAGGTCATTCCCTATGCCTCAACCATAGGTTCTATCATGTATGCAATGTTGTGTACCAGACCTGATGTGTGCCTTGCTATAAGTTTAGCAGGGAGGTACCAAGGTAATCCAGGAGTGGATCACTGGACAGCGGTCAAGAACATCCTGAAATACCTGAAAAGGACTAAGGATATGTTTCTCGTTTATGGAGGTGACAAAGAGCTCGTCATAAATGGTTACATCGATGCAAGCTTTGACACTGATCCAGATGACTCTAAGTCACAAACCGGATACGTATTTATATTGAATGGTGGAGCTGTCAGTTGGTGCAGTTCCAAGCAAAGCGTTGTGGCGGGATCTACATGTGAAGCGGAGTACATAGCTGCTTTGGAAGCAGCAAATGAAGGAGTTTGGATGAAGGAGTTCATATCCGATCTAGGTGTAATACCTAGTGCATTGGGTCCAATGAAAATCTTTTGTGACAATACTGGAGCAATTGCCTTGGCAAATGAATCCAGATTTCACAAGAGAACCAAACACATCAAGAGACGCTTCAATTCCATCCGCGATCAAGTCAAGGAGGGAGACATAGATATTTGCAAAATACAAATGGATCTGAATGTTGTAGACCCGTTGACTAAGCCTCCTCCACGAGCAAAACATGATCAGCACCAAGACTCCATGGGTGTTAGAATCATTACTATGTAATCTAGATTATTGACTCTAGTGCAAGTGGGAGACTGAAGGAAATATGCCCTAGAGGCAATAATAAAGTTGTTATTTATATTTCCTTATATCATGATAAATTTGTATTATTCATGCTAGGATTGTATTAACCGGAAACTTAGTACATGTGTGAATACATAGACAAACAGAGTGTCCCTAGTATGCCTCTACTTGACTAGCTCGTTAATCAAGGATGGTTAAGTTTCCTGACCATGGACATGTGTTGTCATTTGATGAACGGGATCACATCATTAGAGAACGATGTGATGGACAAGACCCATCCGTTAGCTTAACATTATGATCGTTTAGTTTTATTGCTATTGCTTTCTTCATGACTTATACATATTCCTCTGACTATGAGATTATGCAACTCCCGAATACCGGAGGAACACTTTGTGTGCTATCAAACGTCACAACGTAACTGGCTGATTATAAAGATGCTCTACAGGTGTCTCCGAAGCCTACTTGATCACTTAGGCATCATCCCGTGCATCGGAGTGGTATCTCTGGGCCCTCTCGATAATGCACATCACTATAGGCCTTGCAAGCAATGTGACTAATGAGTTAGTTACGGGATGACGCATTACGGAACGAGTAAAGAGACTTGCCGGTAATGAGATTGAACTAGGTATGAAGATACCGACGATCGAATCTCGGGCAAGTAACATACCGATGACAAAGGGAATGACGTATGTTGTTATGTGGTTTGACCGATAAAGATCTTCGTAGAATATGTAGGAGCCAATATGAGCATCCAGGTTCCGCTATTGGTTATTGACCGGAGATGTGTCTCGGTCATGTCTACATAGTTCTCGAACCTGTAGGGTTCGCACGCTTAACGTTCGATGATGATTTGTATTATGAGTTATGTGATTTGATGACGAAGTATGTTTGGAGTCCCTTATGAGATCACGGACATGACGAGGAGTCTCGAAATGGTCGAGAGGTAAAGATTTATATATTGGAAGGTTATATACGGACATCAGAATGGTTCCGATAAGGTTCGGGCATTTATCGGAGTACCGGGAGGCTATCGGAACCCCCCGAGAAAGTTATTGGGCCTTATGGGCCATAGTGGAGGAGAGGAGGCAGGCCACAGGAGGTGGGGCGCGCCCCCTTTGCCCCAATCCGAATTGGACAAGGGGAGGGGGCGCGCCCCCCCTCTTTCCTTCTCCCTCTCCTTCCTTTCCCCTTTTCCCCTCTCCGTTGGACGGAAACGGGGGGGGGGGGGCGAATCCTACTAGGTTTGGAGTCCAAGTAGGACTCCCCCCTTGGCGCGCCCCCCTTGGCCAACCTCCTCCTCCCCCCTCCTTTATATACATAGGCAGGGGGCACTATCGGTGTCAAAACCGGCGGATCCGGGTAGGGGGTCCCGAACTGTGCGTCTAAGGCGGATGGTAACAGGAGGCGGGGGACACAATGTTTACCCAGGTTCGGGCCCTCTCGATGGAGGTAATACCCTACTTCCTTCTTGATTGATCTTGATGATATGAGTACTACAAGAGTTGATCTACCACGAGATCGTAGTAGCTAAACCCTAGAAGCTAGCCTATGATTATGATTGTTCTTCTCCTACGGACTAAACCCTCCGGTTTATATAGACACCGGAGGGGGCTAGGGTTACACAGAGTCAGTTACAAGGGAGGAGATCTATAGATCCGAATCGCCAAGCTTGCCTTCCACGCAAAGGATAGTCCCATCTGGACACGGGACGAAGTCTTCAATCTTGTATCTTCATAGTCCAACAGTCCGACCAAAGGATATAGTCCGACTGTCCGAGGACCCCCTAATCCAGGACTCCCTCAATAGCCCCTGAACCAGGCTTCAATGATGATGAGTCCGGCACGCAGATTGTCTTCGGCATTGCAAGGCGGGTTCTTCTCCAAATTCTGAGTACCTGTCGAGTAGTGTCCGGCTTCCCATGAATGTTGCACTCCTCGGCTTCTGCGCCTAATAATGGCTATCCTCCACGTGTCGAGCGAATGCGAGAAGTCAGGGCATTTTTACACTTGCCACCCTAACCATGTGAGGGAGTCCTGGATTAGGGGATCCTCGGACAGCTGGACTATATCCTTTGGCCGCTCTGTTGGACTATGAAGATACAATATTGAAGACTTCGTCCCGTGTCCGGATGGGACTCTCCTTGGCATGGAAGGCAAGCTTGGCAATACGGATAAGTAGATCTCCTCCCTTGTAACCGACTCTGTGTAATCCTAGCCCCCTCCGGTGTCTATATAAACCGGAGGGTTTAGTCCATAGGACAACAACAATCATACCATAGGCTAACTTCTAGGGTTTAGCCTCTACAATCTCGTGGTAGATCAAATCTTGTAATACTCATATCATCAAGATCAATCAAGCAGGAAGTAGGGTATTACCTCCATCGAGAGGGCCCGAACCTGGATAAACATTGTGTCCCCCGCCTCCTGTTACCATCTGCCTTAGACGCACAGTTCGGGACCCCCTACCCGAGATCCGCCGGGTTTGACACCGACATTGGTGCTTTCATTGAGAGTTCCACTGTGCCGTCATCATAAGGCTTGATGGCTCGTCTCGTTGTCAAGGACAACATCACCTCCGGGGGAGCCCTGGCTGTAGGCCAAACTCTCCGACTAGGCGGCTTCGTCATGACCGCCCGTTCGGCCGTTGCGCCGACGATGACTTCTCGGGTCATCAAAAACAGCCTCCACGTCGGCTCGGAATTCGCCGAGCAGATGGATCCAATGGAGCTCTCTTCCTTGAATGAGCTCTTGGATCGCATCGCCGCCTTGGGAGTCGCTACGGACTATGATCAGATCGGGCTTAAACCAGACCAAAGGGAGATTAACTCTCCGCCAGTCACCCATCAGATAGCGGTGGTGGAGGAGCAACGCAACGATTCTTCCTCTATCTTGAGGACAAACTATGTCCGGATTCCCGAGCTCTCCGAGACGGATACCCGTCTACGGGAGGACATGGCCCAAGCTTTGAACCTAGAATCAGACAGCGGGCTAGACCTATTGGGCAGCATCCCGGAACCCGAACTGCCAAGCTCGGAAACTCCTCCGCCCCTGGGTCTCAGATCGGGTCAGGGTTCGGACCTAAATCTACCCACCCACCCAGATATAAGTGATCTTTCCCACATTAGACAAGAGCCCCAAGAGACAGTACATCACTATTGGGCCAGATTCCTCCTTGTAATGAGCAAGGTTAAGGACTGTCGCGAGGAAGACGCAATTTCATTCTTTTGCAAAAATTGCACGGACAAGGGAATCCTCAACGCCATAAGTCGTCGTGACATAGCACACTTCGCTGACTTGGCGGCCATAGTACAGAAGTACTGTGTGATGGAAAGCGCCTGGAAAACCCAAGCAAAATTCTGGGATCCTCCGGCTCTCACTAAACCCCCCGTCTGAACTAAAAGGGTGTACTCTCGTAAGTCACCCGATCCAATTACAAAGAAACAAAAGCCCACTACAGGGCGTGGAACCGTATTGGAGGGATGGCTCAATGGGCCATGCAAAATTCAGAGTACAGCAGATACCATGCCAACACATAGCCTTAGAGCATGTTGGGTACTCCGGCAGGTGGCCAAGAGCGACGAGGATATCCTCATCAACAATGCAACAGAGCACCATCCCGTGGAGAATAACAATACAGTATTGACAGTCATCGAGACATTCGCCTCAAATAATAGGCGTAAGCGAGCACTCCGCAGCCTTGCCGAAGTCTGCCACGTGGCAGCAATAAATCCATGGAGCGATACGGCTATAACCTTCAATGCCAGTGACGAACCTAAATTCCGAACAACCCGAGCACCAGCCGCCTTGGTCCTTCGTCCAATTGTGGACGGCTTCCGGCTTACTAAAGTGCTCATGGACGGTGGCAGCGGATTAAACCTCATTAATGAGGAGACTCTTCGAAAAATGGAAATAGACAAGAGCCGCTTTGAGCAGAGCAGCACGACCTTCAGAGGAATCATCCCTAGTCGGGAGGCACGATGTGCAGGAAAAATCACACTAGATGTGGTATTCGGCACGCCGGAGAATTATAGGTCTGAAGAAATCACATTCCAAGTGGCCCCGTTCAGTAGTGGATACCACGCCCTTCTAGGGCGGGAGGCATTCACGATCTTCCAAGCTATACCCCATTACGGGTACATGAAGCTCAAAATGACCGGGCCCAATGGAATCATCACTCTAGCTAGTGATCCGGACATATCACTTCGCGTCGAAAATAAAACCGCCGCACTAGCCCTCGAGGCGTTATCCGAAGCCCTTGCGGCCGAAGAACTAACTGCGCTGCGCTCCACAGTGGACAGGGACGACGTGATACTCGACAAAAGACCCAAGTCCACCTCTTTTAAACCAGCGGATGAAATAGTCAAATTCCAAGTCCACCCAACGGACCCTACAAAAACAGCATCCATTGGGGCACAGTTAAACCCCACAGTAGACACCGCACTGCGGGAGTTCTTGCGTGAGAATTGGGACATCTTCGCCTGACATCCTTCAGACATGCCAGGAATCCCACGCAGGCTGGCCGAGCATAGCCTTAACATTCTAAAGGGGTTCAAGCTGGTCAAGCAGACTCTTCGGCGTTTCTCTGAGCCTAAGCGACAAGCCATGGGAGAGGAGCTAGCCAAGTTACTTGAGGCCGGATTCATTAGAGAAATAAAACATCCGGACTGGCTAGCAAACCTGGTGATGGTACCAAAGAAGGACAAATCCTGGCTCCTATGTGTCGATTTCAAAGACCTTAACAAGGCTTGCCCCAAGGATCCCTTCCCCCTCCCCCGCATCGATCAAATTATCGATGCTACCGCAGAACACGACTCATCGTGTTTCCTCGACGCATACTCCGGATACCATCAAATTAAGATGGCGGAGTCTGATCAAGCCGCAACGGCATTTATCACTCCATATAGCCCTTTCTGTTTTAATACCATGCCTTTCGGGCTCAAAAACGCCGGTGCAACCTATCAACGCATGATTCAGACATGCCTGGAAACACAAATTGGCAAAACAGTGGAGGCATACATAGACGACGTGGTCATTAAAACCAGACACGTCGAATCCTTAATAGACAACTTGAGGCTCACGTTCGACAATCTCCGAACATATGACATCAAGCTCAATCCGAAAAAATGCGTCTTTGGCGTGCCCGCCGGAAAGCTCTTGGGCTTCATCATCTCCAGTAGAGGAATTGAAGCAAATCCGGCTAAAATCCGAGCTCTGTCACAGTTGGCTATCCCAACAGACTTCAAGCAAATCCAAAAATTTAACTGGATGCGTGGCTGCCTTAAGCCGCTTTATCTCCCGATTAGGAGAAAAGGCACTACCCCTTTATCGCCTTCTTCGACGCACCGAACACTTCGAGTGGACGGATGCGGCCACGGTCGGATTGGAAGAAATAAAAGCCGTTTTGGCCACCAACCCAATCTTGGCCGCGCCAAATGTCGGCGAACCAATGCTGTTATATATAGCGGCAACACACCAAGTTGTAAGCGCGGTGCTCGTCGTCGAACGAGAGACGGACGAACATAAGTTCCCGCTTCAAAAGCCGGTATACTATGTATCCACTGTCCTCACTCCATGCAAATCACGGTACCCACATTATCAAAAGATAGCATACACGGTCTTCATGGCATCCCGAAAATTACGACACTACTTTCAAGAGTGTTCAATTATGGTGGCCTCTGAAGTACCACTCAACGACATAATAAATAACCGCGATGCCACCGGCCAGATTGCTAAATGGGCTATTGAGCTCCTCCCATTCGACATAACATACGAACCACAGCGAGCAATTAAGTCGCAAGTACTGGCCGATTTCGTTGCCAAATGGACGGAAGCCGAACTCCCTAAAGAGTACGGTGCGTACTCCAATTGGATCATGCACTTTACGGTTCAAAGATGCTGGCTGGTCTGGGGGCAGGCGTCGTCCTGACATCCCCCACCGGAGATACAGTCCAATACGTACTCCAAATATTATACACAGACTCCAACAATGCAGCAGAATATGAGGCCCTGTTGCATGGTCTCCAGATGGTAGTCTCCATGGGCATTCAATGCCCAGAGGTGCGTGGGGATTCGAACCTCGCAATATCTCAAATAAATGGAGACTTTGATGCCAAGGACCCAAAAATGGCGGCTTACCGCAACGCCGTCCTCAAAATGTCAGCTCGGTTCGAGGGGCTTGAATTCCACCATGTGGTCCGAGAAAACAATCAAGCGGCGGATATCCTCGCCCGCATCAGTGCTAAGCGCGACCCTGTCCCACCTAATATCTTCTTGGGAAGGCTGTTTAAGCCATCCGTGGTATGGGAAGGAGAGACCGGCTACAACAGTTCGGACCTGGCCACAACACCAGATACCGAACACTCTAACATAATCGGAGGCTCTGCCACCGAAATAACGCCTTCGGCCCACGTGATTATGGCTGTTATCGCCCTGTCGACAGAACCCTTCTTGGCCTATCTAACTAGGCAAGAACTCCCTGAGGACCGAAACGAGGCACGTTGCATTGTGCGGCGATCTAAAGCCTACAAGGTCCACGAGGGAGAGCTTTATAAGAAAAGCACTACCGGAGTACTTCAAAGGTGCATCTCCGAAGAGGAAGGATGGCAACTTTTGGCAGAAATTCATGCTGGACTTGGCGGCCACCATGCCGCAGCTCGGGTCCTTGTAAGCAAGGCCTTCCGTACAGGTTTTTACTGGCCGACGGCCCGAGCAGACGCACAGGACCTCGTTCAACGTTGCGTCGGTTGCCAGGTTTTTGCAAACCAAAGCCATATGCCGCCTACCGCTCTCCAAACAATCCCCATTACTTGGCCCTTTGCGGTCTGGGGGCTTGATATGGTCGGACCCCTTAAAGGGGTAAGCCACAAGAAAAAATACCTATTGGTCATGGTGGATAAATTCACCAAATGGATAGAAGCCAAACCAGTTAAAACGGCCGAGTCCGGACCAGTGATAGACTTCATATCCGGGGTTGTACACCATTACGACGTCCCCCACAACATCATCACCGATAACGGCTCCAACTTTACAGCCGATGAGGTAAAAACTTGGTGCGGCACCATGGGCATTAAGCTCGATTATGCCTCCGTCTATCACCCCCAAACAAGCAGTCAGGTCGAACAGGCAAATGGTCTCATAATGACCGGCATTAAACCCGGATTAGTGCGATCCTTGAAGGAATCAGATACGCACTGGGTCGAGGAGCTCGACTCCGTACTATGGGGGCTGCGGACCACGCCAAATCGCACTACCGGATACACACCGTTCTTTATGGTGTACGGTGCAGAGGCGGTACTGCCCTGCGACATAATTCATGACTCACCTCGAGTGCGCATGTACGAAGAGAAAGAATCCGAGCTTGATCGGCAGGACAGTTTGGACGCCCTGGAGGAGGAGCGTGACGTGGCAAAAGCCCGTTCCGCATTCTATCAGCAACAGGCTCGAAGGTATCAAAGCAGAGAAGTATGGGACAAAACATATAACGTTGGCAAACTCGTTCTACGCCTACCGGAGAAGAAAAAGAACAAACTCAAGCCCAAATGGGAAGGTCCCTTCGTTATTGACAAAGTTCTGACCGGGGGAGCGTACCGTCTGCGGGATGCATCGGACAATCGACTCGAGCCAAACCCATGGAACGCAGCCAGACTCCGAAGGTTCTACGCCTAGTGCCGGACTCTGTGTTCGTCTCCTTACCTCCGTCAATTATATATATATATATATATATATATATATATATATATATATCCGTTATCTGTCTTTTCTTTCTTTCCTTTTCCCTTTTTCCTCACAACCTTAAAAGGTTAAAATGTGTCTTGACTACACAATCTTGACGCGCCAGGCGTGCTCATTATACCTGGGGGCTTCTTCTACAGAAGCTTAATATAACTTTGTTCCGGGCTCTATGCCCCCCGCACATGTGTTACTCTTCCACATGTACCTTTTCTTCACCATTATATGCATCGATATGACTTAAGTTTTGGCCAAGCTGGGTTGTCTGGCTCTTGTGTTTATGCCCTACGTTCCCGTTAATTTGGCTAGGGCATAAGGGGAGCACCTCTGTGATTGTTACTGCCAGGTCAGCCGGATGTGTACCTCAGACTGGGTGAAGCCGAAAGGTAGCGTTCTTAAGGGAATATTCGGTCGGTGAACAAAAGATGACTTTTATTTATTGTAATACATGCCCCCAGATGTTTATATCCTGCGTCTCTTTTCGCAGTTCAGACATGCACATTAATGCATGCGCACCCAGGGAAAGGAACCCCTAACGGAACTATTCTCCCTGGAAGATGTTTCTTACTATCCATGTAATATAACATAGCTAGTTGGGTACTTGTCTGTTCAAGCAATTATGACCCCTACGCCTGGTTTCCACGCGTACCCCGGTTTTTACATAACTGAGCGGGTATTCGGATACACTGCGGACTGTCGGGTCTAGAGGTCGAAGCAAAAAGGTCCGCCATGACAAATGATTTACAATCCGGCTAGGGACAATATATGTCACTTGAAGTACACAATCACTTAGATTGACTAAATTCTTCTTCTATACCATCCAACAGGCTGTCTAGCCTACAATCCTGTTGGGAATACTTTGCGGCTAATTTAACTTGGTCATACACCAAACTGACGGGGATCTCTTTCCCATCAGGCCCCACAGGTCCGACCTCGGCCATGTGGTTCGGGTCAGCCTTGGTATATCGCGTCTTCACCATGGCCCAGGCTTCCCTTGCACCTTGTCGGCAGGCTGATATCTTCCATAACCGGAAGCGCCGCCGCGCTCCTCTGAGCATCTCTACGAGCTCCCCCATGCCTCATGGCAGGGAGGCGGATGGCCACAAGGCTTGGGCAATGCCCTGCATCACCTGCCGTACTTGTTCGTGCAGTTGTGAGAGCTCTGGCAGAAGATCACCCGTAGACCCAGGCATCTCCTCCGCGGGACGACCCGTCAGCATACCTACAGATATAACTCTGTTAGCTGGTTTCTTCGCTGAACTCTATAAAAGTTCATTCAAGCACTTACTAATAATGCCGCGTCGAAGCCTCTTATTCTCCTTTACGGAGTCAGCAAGCTGGGCTCGAACATCTTTCAGTTCAACGCCCAGCCGGGTATTGGCATCTTGGAGATCATTTTTCTCCCGCCTAACCTTCGTAAGCACGCGCTCGCCAGCCTTTAGCTGTCGTTGAGCATGTCGTTCATCCCCTCGCACGACCTCCGGATTCACTCCGGGGTCATCTGCAGAATCAATTGTTAGATTTTCATACATGCCGCATACTACCTGGTACATGTCATTCTTTGCAATAGAGACAAGTGTTGCCAGATGGGGCCTTCTCGGACTCCTTCACTGCCGCAACTGCGGCCTGAAGCTGGGCTTTGCACTCCTCCAGCTCTTGAGATAACTGGGTATTCTTGTTTGTAAGAACCGATGAATTGTGGATTTATGATCAGCTTATCTATGAATATTATTTGAATCTCCTCTGAATTCTTATATGCATGATTTGATATCTTTGCAAGTCTCTTCGAACTATCGATTTGGTTTGGCCAACTAGATTGGTTTTTCTTGCAATGGGAGAAGTGCTTAGCTTTGGGTTCAATCTTGCGGTGCTCGATCCTAGTGACAGAAGGGGAACCGACACGTATTGTATTGTTGACATCGAGGATAACAAGATGGGGTTTTCATCATATTGCTTGAGTTTATCCCGCTACATCATGTCATCTTACTTAATGCGTTACTCTGTTCTATGAACTTAATACTCTAGATGCAGGCAGGAGTCAGTCGATGTGTGGAGTAATAGTAGTAGATGCAGACAAGAGTCGGTCTACTTGATACAGACGTGATGCCTATATTCATGATCGCTGCCTTAGATATCGTCACTTTGCGCTTTTCTATCAATTGCTCGGCAGTAATTTGTTCACCCACCGTAATATTTTCTATCTTGAGAGAAGTCTCTAGTGAAACCTATGGCCCCCGGGTCTACTTTCCATATATAAGTGTCCGATCTACATATTTAGTTTCCTATTTACTTTCTTTGCAATATTTTACTTTCCGTTCCATAAACCAAAAATACCAAAAATATTACTTTACCGTTTATCTATCTATATTAGATCTCACTTTGCAAATAAGCGTGAAGGGATTGAAAACCCCTTTATCGCGGTGGTGCAAGTTGGTGTTTGTTTGTGCAGGTATTCGATGGCTTGTGCGTTGTCTCCTACTGGATTGATACCTTGGTTCTCAAAAGCTGAGGGAAATACTTACTCTACTTTGCTGCATCACCCTTTCCTCTTCAAGGAAAAAACCAACGCAAGCTCAAGAGGTAGCACCCGGCGCTCCTAGCCGCCCTCCACGCCGCCCCTTCCCCAAGCAACTACTCCGGCGGTGGGGACTGGTACATGGACACAGGCGCCGCCGCTCATGTGGCGTTGCACCCCGGTATCCTCTCTCATGCCTCTCCATACCCCTTCTTCTCTCGCATCATTGTTGGTGATGGCTCTAAGCTTCCCATCACTCACCATGACACGTCTTTCCTCCCCTTACCATCGTCATCTTTAACTTTTAACAATGTTCTTGTGTGTCTGTCCTTAATCAAAAATTTATGTTCCGTTCGTACTCTTACTCGTGAACATCCTATTACAGTTGAGGTTGACAAACATGGTTTTTATGTTAAGGATGCCCACTCCCGGAAGGTTCTACACTGATGTGATTCTCCCGGCGATCTCTATCCGTGCGGCCCAATGACGAGCAGTGGTCCCGTCGCCCTTGATAACCCACAAGTATAGGAGATCACGACAGTTTTCGAGGGTAAAGTATTTAACCCAAATTTATAGATTCGACACAAGGGGAGCCAAAGAATATTTGAAGGTATTAGCAGCTGAGTTGTCAATTCAACCACACCTGGAGATTAATTATCTGCAGCAAAGTAGTTTGATAGTTTTGATAGTAGCGACAGCAGCAACGGTAACAGTAACAGTGATAGCAGTAATTTGTAGCAAGTGTAACAGTGATGATAACAATAGTAACACAGCAAGATCAATAAGGATAAATTCATAGGCATTGGATCGGTGACTTGTTGGATGATATCCATTATGTGACAGTTATAACCTAGGGCAATACGGCACTAGCTCTAGTTCATCGATATAATGTAGGCATGTATTCTATAAATAATCATACATGCTTTATAAAAAGAACTTGCCTGACATCTTTTGTCCTACCCTCCCGTGGCAGCGGGATCCATATTGGAAACTAAGGGATATTAAGGCCTCCTTTTAATAGAGAACCGAAACAAAGCATTAACACACAATGAATACATGAACTCCTCAAACTACGGTCATCACCGGGAGTGGGCCCGGTTGTTGTCACTCCGGGGTTGCCGGATCATAACCGTAGTAGGTGACTATAACTTGCAAGATCGGATCTAAAACATGGATATAATGATGAATTCATAAACGGTTCAGATCTGAGTTCATGGCACCCGGGCCCAAAGTGACAAGATTTAAGCATATCAAAGTCACAGCAACATCAATCTAAGAACATAGTGGATACTAGGGATCGGGCCCTAACAAAACTAACTTGTTTACTTGATGAATCTCATCCAAATCCTCACCAACCAGCGAGCCTACGAAGGAATTACTCACTCCCGGTGGGGAGTCATGGAATTGGCGATGGAGAAGGGTTGGTGATGACGAAGAACGAAGACACCCCCTCTCCGGAGCCGCAAGCGGACTCCAGATCTGCCCTCCCGAGGAAGAACAGGGCTTGGCGGCGGCTCTGTCTCTTGGATTGCGATAATTCTTTCTCCCTGATTTTTTCTGGAATAATGTGATTTTATGCTATCAGGGGGGTCATCAGCGGGGCCACCAGGTGGGTACAACCCACCTGGGCGCGCCAGGAGAGGGGGACGCGCCCTGGTAGGTTGTGCCCACCCAGGGGCCCCTCTCTGGTGGGTCTTGGCTCCAGAAATTCTTATTATTGATATAAAAAATCCTCGTAAAGTTTCGTTCCATTCCGAGAACTTTTATTTCTGCACAAAAACAACACCATGGTAGTTCTGCTGAAAATAGCGTCAGTTCGGGCTTAGTTTTATCCAAATCATGCAAATTAGAGTAAAAATCAAGAGGAAAAGCGTGAGAAAAAGTAGATACGTTGGGGACGTATCAACTCCCCCAAGCTTAAACCTTTGCTTGTCCTCAAGCAATTCATTTGATAAACTGAAAGTGAGAAAGAAAAAACTTTTACGAACTCTTTGCTCTTGTTTGCATAAATAAGCTTAAACAGCACCTAGGTTTTCAGCCAACATTATAACTAACCATGTCAACAATAACTCTTAAAGATTATAATGATTCATATCAATGACATAATCAGCTAGCGAGCAATAATAAGATATCTCAAATAGCAACACGTTGTCAAAACAACCATGATATAATATGACAATAGTGGTATCTCGCTAGCCCTTTCTGAGATCGCAAAACATAAATGCAGAGCACCTCCAAAGTTCAAGCAGCGACTAAACATTGTAATTCATGGTAGAAAAGATCCAGTCATGATGCACCCAACATTAGCTATACACAATGCATAAATCATGACAGCTGTGCTCTACTCAGTTTCTGGCGCTTGTTTTTAGAAGGTGGTGACACAACAAAAAAGTAAATAGAAAGTCCCTTCGCAGAGGAAGCAGTGATTTGCGAGGTGCCAGAGCTCAATTTTTAAAACAGAGATAAATGATAATTTTGAGACATGCCCCCTTTTCATCACGACCATCAGTTATCAACATCTTCCATGCTCAGCACGCTAGTGGCGGTTCCCAAGCGGAAAGTAAAGGTTTTGACTCCATTGGGAGTTTTTGTTTGATTATTTCAGAGATGAACTCTTTTCATGTTTGCAATTTGGGACTGGGCATCCCTATTACCGCCCATTTCCTCATGCGATGGCGAGTGAATAAACACTCGACCAGAGGATAACCCGCTTAGCACGGAAGATATCGACCACCTCCTGTTGTTCCATGAACGATCCAGGCACACAAAACAGATAATTTTTTAGAAGTTTTTAGAGGTGGCACATGCAAATTTACATAGGACGGCAGGGTAATACCGCATATAGGTAGGTATGGTGGACTCATTTGGAATAACTTTGGGTTCAACGTTTTTGATGTACAAGCAGAATTCCCACTTAGTACAGGCGAAGGCTAGCAATTAAGATTGGGAAGGGGCCAGCTAGAGAGCAACAACGATAATGACCAGGCATTATGCATAAGTAACATTGGACACTAGCATGAGTAGGATATGAACACCATGAACATAAACATTATAGAGGCTATGTTGGTTTTGATTCAACTACATGCATGAACATGTACCAAGTCAAGCCACTCGAACATTCAGAGGAGGATACCATATCAACATACTACATCACAATCATTTTAACGCTATGTTGATATCCAAGATAAATCATTATCAACTCCCAGCTACTTATGCATTGCATGAGAAACTATAATCTCTAATTGTCATTGCAAACATGTTTAATCATAATGGCTGAAGCCTGGATACTAGGTTAAACATATTTACACAAACGGAACAAGTCGAGTTCATACCAGTTTCTCTTTGCCATGACCAGTTCATCGAATGTCATCATTATTGCCTTTCACTTGCACGACCGAATGATATGAAAATAATAATAGTGCAAGAGTGCCGTGGACTAAGCTGGAATCTGCAAACATTTTATTCAGCAGGAGAAGACAAGGTAAAATGGGCTCTTTATTAGTTTGACAATTATTCATATGAGAGCCACTCAACATTTTCATCGTGGTCTTCTCCTCCGTACAACTCGAATAAGAAGAAAAGAAATTCAGAGAAACACACTGAAATATTTTTGGAGTTTTTTGGTTTTCTTCAACAAGCAAATAAAAAGCAAAAACGAGAAAAACTATTTACACGGGTGATGTACGGAGTTTTTGGTTTTCTTGCGGACACGTGTTGGGCCTCCAAGCGCAGAGTTTTGTAGGACAGTAGCAATTTTCCCTCAAGTGGATGACCTAAGGTTTATCAATCTGTGAGAGGTGTAGGATGAAGATGGTCTCTCTCAAACGACCTTGCAACCAAATACAAGAAATCTCTTGTGTCCCCAACACACCCAACACAGTGGCAAATTGTGTAGGTGCACTAGTTCAGCGAAGAGATGATGATAAAAGTGTAATATTGATGGTAGAAATATATTTTTATAATCTGAATAAATAAAAACAACAAGGTAGCAAATAGTAAACGCGCACAAAAACGGTGTTGCAATGCTTAAAAACAAGGCCTAGGGTTCGTACTTTCACTAGTGCAATCTCTCAACAATGCTAACATAGTTGGATCATATGATTATCCCTCAAAGTATAGCAAAGAATCACTCCCGAGTTCCTATTAGCGGAGAACAAAAGGTAGGAATTGTTTTTTAAATATTGGTAGGAATTGTTTGTAGGGTGCGAAGCCACCTCAAAGCTATTCTTTCCGATCGATCTATTCAAGAGTTCTTACTAAAATAACACAAAGCTATTGTTTCCGTTCGATCTATCCTAGAGTTCGTACTAGAATAACACCAAAGCATATTCATATTCATAATACTCAATCCACACAAAGAACTATAAAGAGACCCCGAAGTTTCTACCTGAGAAAAACGTGCATCAACCCCTATGCATAGATTACCCCAATATCACCGCGGGAATCCGCGAGTTGAATGCCATAACATATATCTAGTGAATCAATAAGATACCCCAATTGTCACCTCAAGTATTCATACTGCAAGATATATATCATGTGTTCTTGTCTCTAAGTATTTAGTCCGACAAGACAAAACTTCAAAGGGTAAAGATTCAATTCATCATAACAAGAGTATACAGGGTAGAAACATCATATGATCCGACTATATTAACAAAGCCCATGATAGAGATCACGAGAGAGAGAGAGAGATTTATCACATAGCTTCTGGTACAAACCCTCAGCGCCGAGGGTGGACTACTCCCTCCTCATCGTGGTGGCCGCCGGGATGATGAAGATGGCCACCGGAGATGATTCCCCCCTCCGGAAGGGTGCCGGAACAGGTCTAGATTGGTTTTTGGTGACTACAGAGCTCTGTGGCGGCGGAACTTCTGATCTAGGTTAACCCCGAGGGGTTTCGGAATATTTGGGAATTTATAGTGCAAAGAAGGGGTACGGGAGGCCACCAAGGTGGGCACAACCCACCTGGGCGCGCCAGGTGGGCCTGACGCGCCCTGGTGGGTTGTGCCCTCCACGGGGCACCCCCAGGTGCTGCTCTGGCCCATTGGGTTCCTTCTGGTCCATAAAAAATCCACAAATTTTTTTCACGGTGTTTGGACTCTGTTTGATATTGATTTCCTGCGATGTAAAAAAAAACAAGCAAAAAACAACAACTGGCACTGGGCACTGGGTCAATAGGTTAGTCCCAAAAAATGATATAAAGTTGTTATAAAATGATTGTAAAACATCCAAGAATGATGAAATAACAGCATGAATACTTCATAAATTATAGGTACGTCAACGGGAAAGCTCCCAACAAGCAAAAGAAGAACAAGGAAATCTTTTTGGATTTCCTTTTAGTACTACTACTAAGCATGCATAGAAAGTAAATTACTACAACTAATTTTTTTGGTTTTTCTAAAGTTTATCAAACACACAAGAAGAAAGCAAGAAAATAAATCTAAGCTTGGATGATACAATGAAAAAGTGTGAGCACCGACAAATAGAATGATATGTGAACATGAATATAATGTCGGTGAGAAACACGTACTCCCCCAAGCTTAGGCTTTTGGCCTAAGTTGGTAACCGATCAGTAGCCTGGAGGGTAGTAAGGATCCTGAGGAGCGGGCATCCACTCATCCCACTGCGGAGGTGCCTATGCAGCCTCAGCAGCAGCCTGAGCGTTCCAGTAGGCGAGGATGTCTACAGGCATAATCCAGCATCCGCCCCTGGCAACAGAATCAAATAGAGCAGGTGCAGGCAAGGGGATAACATCACGAGTGTCAATGCTATAGACCAAGTTATAAGGAATGGCAATATCAGAACGATCATGTGCAAGAAAGTGATGGTGATCCATGGCTGCACGGTCTAGGTAAACTGTGGTAAGAGGGACATCATGGGGGCGTATCACAACCTCGAAGTGAGCTGCCAAACGAGTGGCAAAAATCCCACCATGTATTTTCCCTTGAGATTTATTAAGATGGAGGCGACGAGCCACAATAGCTCCCAAGCTATAAGTGTTGTCGCCCTCTATTGCACAACGTAAAATAGCAAGGTCTGGTGAACTAAGTGCACCCACCTTCTCCCTAGCAAGCAAGCATTTGGTAATGAAGAGTGCAAAGTAATGAACAACAAGAAAATGTAAGCCACCGGCAGTGATGGCTGACACTCTCCTCTCATCACCCACTGTCAAAGTGCGACAGAAATCCTCAAACTCAGCCAGCCTAGGCTAAGCCAAGCTCCCATCAGACGGGATCATGCATATATCACAGAATTCAGTAAGTGGTATCTGGTGGTTTTCAGCATATAAATCAAAGCTCACTTCAGGAGGAATATTTCTAGGCAAGAATGTAAAGCTTTGAACAAAGACATTTGTGAGGATTTGGTGCTGGTCACACTCATCTGCGATGAAGTCGGTGAGACCGGCGTTGGCAATGAATTACATGAACTCCTCATGAATTCCAGCTTCTTGCAGGTACGGGACGTGCGACCATTCGCACGGCCATACCTCCGCCAACCTCTGAGGGTGGAGATCATTGTCAAAAGACTCCCCAATAACACCCTTGGAGTTCTTCTTAGAGCCAAATTTCCTGAAGATATTCATGTCCGCGTACAATTTTTCCTATGAACAAAAATCTAAATTTTTAGTCCACAAATTTTTTCCAACAAAACTTCACAAAACTAATAGCAACTACTCATAGGGATACATAGAGGCCATAGCAAGCATTCAAACTACTTAGAACACTAAGAATTGAACATGCAAGCACATCTACAGCAGCACCAAGAGTAGCTATTCATTCAAAGTATAAACCACAAAAACAAAAACTAATTGGACAAATGATGGAGTCACATACCAAGCAACAATCTCCCGAAACAGTTTCGGAAACGGAGCTTCGCGCAAAGAGATCGAAATCCGCGGGTTTGAGCTCAAGAACACGAGAGAGAGAGAGCAATGGGGATTTTTTTTCTGGAGGTGAATGATGATGTGGGATGAAGAGGTAAGTGAGGGGGCCCACGTGGGGACCACAACCCACCAGAGCACGCCTGGGGGTCCTGGCGCGCTCAGGTGGGTTGTGCCCACCTGGTTCACCTCCCTCTGGTAATTTTTGCACCGAAAATTCTTAAATATTTAGGAAAAAATCATATAAAATTTTCAGGGCATTCTGAGAAATTTTATTTTTTGGTCATTTTTTTATTGCACAGAAAATTCAGAAAACAGATAAAACATGGCATTTTATTTTATTTAACTAATAAAAGCAGAGAATAAAAGGTAGGGATAGAAGGTAGTGCTTACTAAATTCATCAACTTCATACCGTTCAAAAATGATTCATTAATAAGGTTGATCAGGTCTTACTAACAACCACTTTCGATTAGCATGAAACCGAAGAACTTTCGTAAATCACTAAGTTACCTCAATGGGGATTTGCATTTCCCCAACAATAAGCATTTCATATTTCTTTTTGATAGTAGGTAGAGGTATTTGAAAACTTCCAATAGTGATTGTCGGAGATTTTTCAATAACATTAATACCATTCACTTGGAATTGTTTCTTCGAAAAGTGCACCGTATGCTCATTACCATTGATATGAAAAGTGACCTTGCTTTTATTGCAATCAATAACAGCCCCTGCAGTATTCAAGAAGGGTCTAGCAAGGATAATCGACATGTTGTCGTCCTCGGGCATCTCAAGTATAACAAAGTCAGTCAAAATTGTAACATTAGCAACAACAACGGGCACATCCTCACAGATACCGATAGGTATGGCAGTTGATTTGTTAGCCGTTTGCAATTTCAGTAGGTGTGAGTTTATTCAAATCAAGTCTTTTAAATAAAGAGAAATGCATAACACTAACACCAGCTCCTAAATCACACAAAGCAGTTTTCACATAATTCTTTTTGATAGAGCAAGGTATAGTTGGTATTCCCGGATCTCCAAGTTTTTTAGGTACTCCATCCTTGAAAGTGTAATTAGCAAGCATAGTGGAGATTCCATCTTCCTGTATTTTTCTCTTATTTGTGATGTTGTCTTTCATATACTTTGCATAAGGAGGCATTTTAAGGATATCGGTCAAGCGAGTACGCAAGAAGACTGGCCTCAGCATTTCAGCAAATCTTTCAAATTCTTCATCATATTTCTTTTTAGTTGACTTGGGTGGAAAAGGCAAAGGTTTTTGAACCCACGGTTCTCTTTCTTTACTGTGTTTTCTAGCCACAAAGTCTATTTTACCATATCTTTTATTCTTAGGTTGTGGGTTATCAAGATCAACAGGTGGTTCTATCTCAACACCATTATATAGTTCTCTATCATTGTTTGGTTGAGTGTCGCCATGAACCTCATCATTATATTTTTCATTATCACTAGGTGAGTGTTCATTACCAGATTGAGTTTCAGCATCAGAGATAGAAGTTTCATTTTCATTATCAGGAGGTTTTTCTATTTCAGGTTCACTAGAAGTATGCAAAGTTCTATCATTTTTGTTTTTCTTTTTGTTTTTCTTTTTAGAAGGACTAGGTGCACTAGTGTTAGCTCTTTGTGAATCTCGTTCAATTCTTTTTGGTGTCCCTCAGGATAAAGTGGTTCCTGAGTCATTTTACCTCCTCTAGTTGCAACTCTAACAGCGAAGTCATGCATATTGTGATTCATTTCATCAAGTAATTCTCTTTGTGATTTAGCAACTTGTTCTAACTGAGTTTGAACCATAGAAGCATGTTTTCCAACACCTCTAACATCATTTGAGATTCTAAATGACAAGTCACTCAAGCGAGCAATCATATCAGAATTATATTTCAATTGTTTCATAACATGTGCATTGAAGTTGCCGTGGAAGTGTCACGGCAGATGTCCTCATGGAAGGACTTAGTTGTGGAGCCATTACGACGAGGTTAGCTTAAAGGGGTTAAACGGGACAAAGGACACGAGGAGTTTATATTGGTTCGGCCCCTTGCGGTGAAGGTGAAGGCCTAGTCCAGTTTGAGGTGGTATTGCTAGGGTTTCGATTACCAGGGAGCAAATACGCTTTGCCTGGCTCTCGATCTGTTGTTTCTTGCCCTAAGCCGCCGCCGGGTCATCCCCTTATATACACGGGTCGACGCCCTGCGGCCTATAGAGTCTCGGCCGGCTCATACAAATCGTGTCCGGCTCGGTGACTTATCTTACAGGCGGTTTATACTCATGGGCCTTAAGCCTCCTCTCGGTTTGGGCCTTGAGTCACCTTCGGGCTCCGGGCCTTGTCCTCTGCATAATAGACTACCACCTTAAGTGTCTTCATGGGCTTTGTCTTGATAAACCGCCAAGGACTTAACCCGGCCCCTCCTGGGTGGGTTAACCCAATAGTTATATCCCCAACATTAGGCCCCAGGTTGATTTCAACTTGTTCATGTCAATCTTTAACACTTAGAAAAATCCCTCTTCATCTTTCTGTGAAAACATTGTAACCCACCATGACGTCATCTTCGGAAATTGCGGTAACCCCATGACCCAAATCTTAATAAATCTTTTTCTTTACCGACCCTTCGAAAATTGAGGCGCCCACGCCGTCACACATCCACCTTTCTGTCTCCTCGATTCCCGCGCATGCCACTTATCCGTCCAGCCTTATAAATAGGGCCACGGGTTCACTTTTTCATTCTTCCCCTCTTCCTTCTTGCCTTCTTCTTCCTCCTCACGACGCTCCAGTGTGCCCGAGCTCCGCCGCCGTCGACCTCCGTCTCGTGCCTCGACTCCGGCCACTGCATCACCCTGAATAGACTAGAACACCGCGGCGCTCCTCCGCTGTCTCATCAGCATCGGTAAGTCTCCTCTTTCCTCGTAATAGATCTGTCCTTAGGGTTTCAGTGTTCATCGGTGTTCGTCACCGCCCTTCCTTCTCCTTGCTTAGATTCATAACTTAGATCCAAAACAACATAAACCTTGCGCGGTAGCAGTTTTTAGCACTCGTTTTTTGATATCAGACCATATCTTTCTTGCAATAGATCTCATCTGAACACCCCCATTCTTCTGCTGCCGCCACCTTAGGTTTAGATTTTATTCCATTTTTCTGAATAGCTGTAGATCCAATCTTATAGCTTCAATCTGCGAAACCTGTTTGTCCCAACACTTAGTAAAATTTTGCTCTTGTCCGATCTTGAATACCAGTACGTGTCATGGCGGCTTACATGTCCGGCTTACAATTAATCATATATCATTAGTCCTCACTTAAGCCACCATTCTGAGTGTATACTACAACTATTAACTTGTGATTTTACCAACTGATTTGAACCGGCAAATTGTTCCTTTCCTTTAGGTTTTCTCTCTTCACAATGCCGCCAAAAACAACCTATACATGCAATTAGGTCCCCCCCGTTATCACTGAAGGCTTATTCATAGATTTTGTTGAAATTGGGTATTTGCCCGCAAAGAGCGTTATGCATTATCGTGCTTCTGAACTGGGCGAGGAAAGAACTCAGCCAAAGGATGGCGAAGTCATTGTATTCACTGATCACATGAACCGGGGCTTCTCACCACCCGGCTATAAGTTTTTCCGAGATGTTCTGCACTTCTTCCAACTCCATCCTCAAGACATCGGACCCAACTCTGTGTCAAATATCTGCAACTTTCAAGTCTTCTGCGAAGTATACGTTCAAGAGGAGCCCAGCATCGACCTCTTTAGGGAATATTTTTATTTGAATCGCCAGAACGAGTTCACGAACGGGTCCAGCTTGGAACTTGGCGGAATCTCGATTCAACACAGAAGAGATGCCATCTTCCCTTATGCAATCATGCCGAGTCACCCAAAGGATTGGAATCAGACGTGGTTTTACTACAAAGATACCTCTCCGGCTGACGAGAATCCACTGCCGGGTTACCGTGTCGAGCGCCTGGACTCAAAGCGCAATCTTCCTGAGAAACTTACCACCGCTGAACGGGCAAAACTTGCTCCTACCATTGCAAAGGTTACAGCTCTGCTAGGAAACGGTTTAACTAGCGTTGACATGGTCAGGTGCTGGGTTTCTTGGCAGATCATACCCTTGAGTCGCCGCACCGGCTTAATGTGCACTTATTCTGGTGGTGTAAAGGATCCCCTGCGCCACAGCTCTGCACCCTTAACTGACAAGGCAGTAAACGAAATGGTTAAGTCCCTTCTGAATGAAGATCCTGAAGATTGCGTTAAAGTGGGTCTGGCCCCTTTCTGCAAGCTTAACCCGCCACCGGATGTGAGTCTCTGAACTTATTTACCTTGACCTCATTACTCAAACATTTATTAACTCAACCTTTGATGACCTTTACAGGCTAAGTCTGATTTTTGGAAAAAGAAGTATGATCATGAAGCTGCCAAGAAGGCCAGGGCTGCCAAGAAAGCCGCCAAGAAAGCCTTCAAGAAGACCACTGTCGGTGTCAAAACCGGTGGATCTCGGGTAGGGGGTCCCGAACTGTGCGTCTAAGGTCGATGCTAACAGGAGACAGGGGACACAATGTTTACCCAGGTTAGGGCCCTCTCTATGGAGGTAATACCCTACTTCCTGCTTGATTGATCTTGATGAATATGAGTATTACAAGAGTTGATCTACCACGAGATCGTAATGGCTAAACCCTAGAAGTCTAGCCTATATGACTATGGTAATGAATATCTCCCCCTCCGGACTAAGTCCTCCGGTTTATATAGGTACCGGGAGGATCTAGGGTTACACAGGGTCGGTTACAAGGAAGGGAAGCTACATATTTGGTCGCAAAGCTTGCCTTCCACACCAAGGAGAGTCCTATCCGAAAACGGGTGCAGTCTTCGGTCTTCGTATCTTCACAGCCCATCAATCCGGCCAAAGGCTAACAGGCCGGACACCCGAGGACCCCGTAGTCCAGGACTCCCTCAGTAGCCCCTGAACCTGGCTTCAATGACAAGGTATCCGGCGCGTAGATCTGTCTTTGGCATTGCAAGGCGGGTTCCTCCTTCCGAACTCCAAAATAGTCTTCGGACGTATCGACGTGTCCGGACCTGTAACACACACACCACACACAACCGCAGAGAGAATATAATATTCCACGAGTCCAATCCGCTGACAACTTTTTGTAACATGACATCACGTCTGCCCGGTCATAATTTCGAACCGTTTTTCGTCCGCCGCTCCACGTTTCGAGACGCGGTTGCCATTGGCACGTCTTGTCAAAGAAGAGATCGTGTCCCCCTATTACGGGATTCTCATCAATACGGGCGTGGGTAACCCAACCATGTCGTTTACACAACCCTTGGGAATAGGCGAGTGGGGAGGCGCTTGACATTCACGTCCTTTATAAGGGGATAAGGATTCGTCCTCATTCACTCACGCCTTCTCCTTCCTCTGCCCATCCATTCTGGAGCTCCAGCGCCCAAGCTCTAGCTTTCCCCGCCCGAGAAAGTACTCCAACCATGTCCGGATCCGGAGCTGGAGGAAAGTGGATGGCCTCCTCCGTTAAGAAGAAGGATATCAAGGAGCTCTGAGAGGCCGGATACCTGGCCAAGGAGATCGTTCACCGACTCCCGGCCAAGGGACAGATCGTCCCTACCCCAGAGCCCCACGAGAGGGTTGTGTTTCTCACACATTTCGTCCGCGGGCTGGGATTCCCTCTCCACCCGTTTGTCCACGGACTGATGTTTTACTACGGGCTGGACTTCCACGATCTAGCCCCCAACTTTATCCTCAACATCTCGGCATTTATAGTCGTGTGCGAGGCCTTTCTCCGCATCCCACCTCACTTCGGCCTATGGCTGAAGACCTTCAATGTGAAGCCAAAGGTGGTGAGCGGTCAACAAGTAGAGTGCAGAGGCGCCATGGTGGGCAAGATGCCCAATGTCACCTAGCCCGAAGGCTCCTTTGTGGAGACGGTGAAGGGGTGGCAGTCGGGGTGGTTCTACATCACCAAGCCATGCGACACCAGCTGGGCGGCGGCCCCCGAATTCCGATCCGAAGTTCCAATGCGACTCACCTCCTGGCAAGAGAAGGGCCTAACTTGGGGTTCTTCGAACGAGCCGACTGGGCTCCAGACGTGCGTCCAAAACATGATAACCAAGAGAATCAAACTTGTCAACGTGATCTAGGTTATGCTCATTCGCCGGATCCTTCCGTGCCAACACCGGACTTGCTATTTGTGGGAGTTCGATCCGGCCAAGCACCAGACGCTACTAGAGCTCTTTGGCACGACGCACGAAGACATCTGGAAAGTGCTCTTCAAGGCCGGCGAGACACCACCGCCCACGACCGAGGATCGCAGGCTTAGCTTAAAACGCCAGGCTAATTCGGTAAGTTCTTTCATGTTTTCAAGGTATACCCTTTACTGGCATATTTTGAGGAAGGAGTCTAAGCCTTCCTATCAATTTTTTAGGCCTGGATTGACATAATGGGGTGGATTAATTTTCCGGCTCCGCTACCCGAAGACCAAGAAACCCCACTTCTGACGAAGATGCTGTTGCGGCGCCTTATGATGTGCCAGAGAAGAAGGCCAAGAAAATGGCCAAGGGGGCCAGGAGTGGCCTTTGCCGAAAAGGTGCTTCAAACATGACGTCCGGAGACGAGACTCGCTCTTCGGCCACCGAAGACGACGAGGAGGAGGAGGAAGAAAGGGGAAGGAAGAAAAGGGGGGCCTCCACAAATCTGGAGGCGAAGGCGCCCAAGAGGGGGAAGGGCTCCCTTGCGGATAACTCCGCGTGGGATGTCAATAGCAGTCCGGAGCGACTGCCCCGGACCAAGCCTCGGGCCGCCTCGTAAGTACCAAAAACCTTATGCACGTCCAAATGTCTGGCCTTTCCACTTTGTAATATTAATATGTTTAAATTATGCCATTGCAGTTCGGCCCGCGACAGTTCCCCGCGATCCTCAACAGGAGGTTCGCTAGATTCAAAGGAGATGGCCAGCATGTCACCGCCGCCCGCTCACTCTCCCTCGGCCAAGGGTGATGACGAGGTGGTGTCCCAAAGGACCTTCCCAGGTTAGGGAGAGGTTCCAGAGGTCGTCGGGGTGGCGCCAAAGGATGACTCCTCGGCCGCTGGACACATGGGGGAAAAAAACCCCATGGGGACTGGTGATGGGGGCCAAGTTCAATTCGGCCCCCATCTGGATACATTCCGGAGACCTACACGGCTACGGAGTCAAGCGAGCAGCCTTCCCCGAAAGGAGGAGGTGTGCCTGTTCCGCCGGTGACCTCTGTCCAGTCAGAGGCACCAGATAATCTGCTGGAAGCGCTGCGAGGCGCTTCCATTGTGGATGAACACCGTATCCTTATGGGTAGGGTGATCGAGAAGGTTCAGTCCGCCAAAAGCGGACTGACCGAAGCCTGCGCTAGCCTTTTAACAGACTTTGAGGTAAGTAATGTAATTGTAGAAAGAATATCACAGTGTAGACAGTAGCCCCTGATGCTCTGTTCGGTGCTCGGAAAGAAAAAGCCGAACAGAGGATCAAAATAATTTTCACAGGAGTCTAACATAAGATGTTTATGTGAATAAGCAGGCGTCGCTGCTGGCTGCTGCCGCTCATAGTGCGGAGGTCTCTGGACTGAAGCAAAGCCTGGAGCGGGCCGAAGAAGAGCTCGGCCTCATGAAGAAGCAGCTGGAGGACAGCCAAGGTATGCAGTAACCTGCGTGTATATTTAGGAAAGATGAATGGTTCGTGCTGACTAAAGTGCCATGAACTTTATTAGGGGCCACGACCGAGGTGGCGGCCCTCAAGAAGGCGTTATGAAGTGCATCTAGTGCCCCTTAGTGATTTTGGTGTATTGAAGACTTATAGGTTAAGGGACTAATGCGTTTATGAGTGTACACAGGTCTATAAGTCTATTAGGAGTTTGATATTTACAGAGAAATTCGACCCCTAAAAATGAAGTTCTTCGACTGAAGACTTTGGATTTCTGAAGACTTTGAAAGTGAAGAAATTGGTGTGACCTTGAAGACATGATATTCATTTGAGGAACATGAAGCATGGAGACTTTTGTTTTCATAGTTTCATTTTCTCTTTATTGAGTCATAGGAAACACCGTACTGTTAAAGGGGGTCGAGGAAATACTAAGGAAAAATTTCCAAGTGATGCTCAACTCAAAATCCTACACCTACCAATCCCTTCGAGTGAAGCCATTGGAAATCTCATACAGTTTAGTCAATTTCTTCAGTGACAGAGACGAAGTTCTTCTGGTCGCTGAGGAATTTGTTCTGACTGAGGAGTTAGGAATTCGCCAGTGCGGATTGCCTACACAGTGAGGAACATGATAGCCCTGAGGAATTTGATACTCAAATTTCCGACCGTTGCTGTGCTATGCGCCAGCTATCCCAAAATATCTACCCACCTAACGGTCATATCATTGAAGGGCATTTATGTCTTATCATGTCGGGCTGCTCCCTAGGCTATAAATAGCCGCCCCCTACAACCACTAGCTGGTTGGCTGCTCCGAGAAAAACTGACACTTGTCATTTAAGAGCATCCCATCCTCCGAGGACTTTGAGCGAAAATCATCGAGTGAGGAAAACCCAAACCCAAACACCTACAAACCCAAAGTGATTGAGCATCACTGAAGAGATTGATCCTGCGTGGATCCGATGCTTGTTACCTTTGAAGACTGTGCTTCTTCCAGACGATTAGGCGTCAAGGTCTAGAGCATCCAAGAGGAATTGTGGATCGCCGAGTGACCGAGTTTGTGAAGGTTCGGAAGTCACCTGAAGACTTACCACGAGTGATTGGGCAAGGTCTGTGTGACCTTAGCTCAAGGAGAATACGGTGAGGACTGTGTGTCCTCAGGTTTAAATACCTAGCCGCTCCAACCAGATGTACAACCGAGACAACAGTTGGAACCGGTCTACCAAATCATTGTCTTCACCGAGCTTACTGGTTCTATTTCCTCAACCCTTTCATTTCCTCATTACTGTGTTGTGTGCTTGTCATATCTGTGTTTGAAGACTTTGACTGAAGACTTTCTCAATTTCCTTAGTTCAATTTCTTCAGTTTGTTTGTCTTCATTCTGTGTTATCCTGTGTTTATGCTTTCTGTACTCTGTGCTTGTCTTCATTTCATCTTGATGACTATGCTTGTCTTCTGTTATGTTTACTTTTGAGTACTTATTCCGCTGCAAGTAGTTCTTCGCTAAGGAATTTCCTCACCCGCAAATTCCTCAGTGAAGGATTCATAAAAATCGCCTATTCACCCCCCTCTAGTTGATATAATGCACTTTCAATTGGTATCAGAGCAAGGTACTCCCTTGTTCTATGTGATTTTGGTTTAACCGCCTGGAGTTTTAGTTATGTCGACCGCAGGTATGATCAAGGTCTCTGCTGGGTGTCCTACCTTCGATGGGACGGACTACCCCTACTTGAAGAATAAGATGCGAATGCATCTTGAGGCAATTGATAACGATCTCTGGTATGTTGTGGAAAATGGTGTTCCCTCAGTCACACCTTCTCTGAATGCTGCTGATGTGAAGAGATTCAAGCAACTCGATTCTCAAGCGAAGAATATCATATGTGGCCATCTGAGCAAAGGACAGTTTGGAAGAGTGAGTGCTTTGGAAACTGCTAAGCTTATCTGGGATAGGCTGTCCAAAGTGAATGAAGGAGTCTCAACACAGCGTGACTCTCGAGTTGATGTTCTTCGCAATCTCTTCAACCGCTTCAAAAGACTCGACAATGAAAATGTTCAACAAACCTTCGATCGCCTCACTGACATCTAAAATGAGCTTCAAGCACTTGGTGCCACTGACATCACCGACCATGAGGTGGTGAAGAAACTGCTGAGATCGCTTGATTCCTCATTTGATACTCTGGCATTGATGATACAAGAACGTGCTGATTACAAGTCACTTGATCCCGCTGATATCCTCGATAGGTTAAATACTCATGAGTTCCAGCTTGCTAAAAAGAGAGATCTCTATGGTTCGAGCTATGGCAGATCACGTGCACTGAAGGCCAAGGCAGTTTCTGAGTCTGAAGATGAAGACTCTGGCAGCAGCCTTGGTGATCCTGAAGAACTAAGCCATGAACTAGCACTACTCGTGAAGAAATTCCAGAAGTTCTCAAGACGTGGTCGCTTTGGAAGACCCTCAAGGAGCAATGATTCCTCGTCCAGTGACTACAAGAAAAAGGCTTTGTCACAAATGCAAGAAACCTGGACACTACATTCAAGATTGTCCTCAGTGGGAAAAGGAATCAAAGAAGAAGAAATACAAGGATTATAGTTCTGATGATGTGAAGAAAAAGAAGAAATCCTCAAAATCTTCATCATCAAAATCCTCAAAGTCTTCATCTCACAAGAAGAGCAGCTCCAAGAAGGCTCGGGCATTCATTGGCAAGGAAATGGACTCTGAGGCTGAATCTGAAGAAAATGAGGAAGAGGAGGCATCTGAGGAGTCTGAATCCGGTGTGGCGAGCCTAGCCCTCGCTACTGCATTTGTCAGCAAGTCTACCTTCAGCACTGAAGAAAATGGCTTCACCAACAAGGCTGATGAAGGCAATGATGACTACGCTCCCACCTATTGCTTCATGGCAAAGGGTGCCAAGGTACTCAAATATACCTCCTCTGAATCAAGTGAGAATGAATCTGATGAAAATCTCAAGCCCAGCTATTCTAAACTTGCTAAGATTGCTGTGAAACAACAAAGGGCTTTTGAAAAGGTTCAAAACATGCTAGACAAAAGTGATGATATGTTGGGTGAAGAAATGGATCGCACTAAAACCTTGACTTAAAATCTTCAGAGACTTCAGACTAGGTTTGACAACCTTCAAGGTCATCATAACACTCTCTTATTTGATCATGAGAAGCTTTCTTATGAATTTCTTCAAAGAAAGCAAGATCTTGAGAAGCTAAGAGTGAGTTATGAAGATCTTCAGAAGGAGCGTGATTCATTACTTGCTCAACAAATCAGCGCTTCTCAGGAAGAATTTGTTCCTCCATGTTTGAAATGCATTGAACGTGAATCTGCTAATTCTTCACCTGAATGTTCAAATGCTTCTAATGTTACAAATTCTTCACCTGTCTCTGCTATCACTAATTCCTCTGAGGACATTGCTAGTATCACTGACAATGCAGAGCTGAAGGAATTGTACATGACAAGCATGTACAAAATCCTCAAAGGGCATCAGACTCTTTGTGATGTGCTTAAAAAGCAGATCCTCAACAAGAACCCTAGGAAAGAGGGTATTGCCTTCGAGAGGAAACTCAATGCTGATGGTACATATTGGAAGCCTGAGCATTACCCCAAAACCTCATGGGTTGCTGCAAAGGGACCTCCAGTTGATCCATCCAATCTATCTGGCTTTACATGTGAATCTCCTCATTATTCTGATGAGTCATTTGACTCCAACTATAAACTGTTCAAAAATCAGAATGGTGAAGTATTTGCCAGATATGTTGGTACTAACTGCAGGAACGGTTCCCCTATGAAGAAAATCTGGGTTCCCAAAAAGCGCCTTGAAAGTCTTCAGGTGAATGTCCTCATGACACCACCTGTGAAGAATAGGAACCCCAGATCAAACTCTTCATATGGACCAAATTCTTCATATGGATCCAAGTCCTCATACGGACCAAATTCCTCACGTGGATCAAATTCCTTAAAAGGATCAAAGTCCTCATATGATTATCATCGTGCTAACAACTCTGTTTCGCAGGGAAGAGCTAAGGGCTATGAATATGAGCATTATTCTTCTAACCATTATGTTCATAAGTCCTCGAAGAATTTCTCTACTTATTCATATGCTTACCCTAACTCCTCTTATGTGAAACGAAATGGATTGGCTTCTATGCCACCTTTCTCGTATGGAGCTCGCAGAGTGATGAACTCTTTGCCACCCCTTCAGATGTGGGTGGTGAAGAAAAAGAACTAATCTCTTCTGCAGGGTCAGGTCTCCAGACGTGCGTGAACGTCTGAAGAATTTGCTGGAGACCTGAAAAGTGCCTGAAAGGACGCAGGCTGATCATGAAGAAATGAACTTTCATTTCTCACGTCCTCATACTGTTTTATCTGTTCTGTTGCTTGATGAAATTGATCTGATGAATTGATGTCATATTCTTCACTGATGAAGTATATGAAGTTCGTAAGTTGCACTAATTCATCTGCAGGATGATCAACCCAAAGCCACTGAGTGGGTCCTCGATAGTGGATGTACAAATCACATGACCGGTGACAAGAATCTATTGATGGATGCTCCCTTATCACCATCTCATCTGAAGCATATCATCTTCTCTGACAAAGGCAAAAGTCAGGTATTGGGTCTAGGTAAGGTTGTGATCACAAAGGATCGACAGATGGACAAAGTCATGCTTGTCGAGTCCTTAGGATACAACCTCATGTCTGTCTCAATGCTTTGCGATCTTGATATGGTTGTTGTCTTTGGCAAGTATCGTTGTGTTGTGGTTATGGAAGCTGACAATTCCAAAGTCTTCGAAGGCTTTAGGAGAGGAGACTTGTATATTGTTGATTTCTCTACAGGACCGCAACCAGCCGTGTGCCTACTTGCAAAAGCTTCAGAAGGCTGGCTATGGTATCGACGACTTGGTCATGCAGGCATGAGGAATTTGCACACGCTTGCGAAGAAGAAGCATGTCATTGGCATTGAGAATGTCAAATTCCTCAAGGATCACTTATGCGGAGCCTGTGAAGCTGGAAAGATGACCAAGGCTAAGCATCCAGCGAAGACTATGATGACTACTACTCGTCCATTGGAATTGCTTCATATGGATCTCTTCGGTCCTAACCATTAGTTTGCAGTTTCAAATGATGCATCTCTCTATGGCTTTGTTATTGTTGATGATTACTCTCGTTACACATGGATACACATTGTTACTTACAAACATGAAGTGCAGGAAGTCTTCAAACGACTTTCCTCGAGGGCTTCAACCAACTTTGGTGTGAAGATCAAGCACATCAGAAGTGACAATGGAACTGAGTTCAAGAATTCTGGTCTTGATGACTATCTTGATGAACTTGGTATTACTCATGAGTTATCTGCTCCTTATACTCCTCAACAGAATGGCGTCGTGGAGCGCAAGAACATAACTCTTGTTGAGATGGCTCGCACTATGCTTGATGAGTACAAGACGCCTCATCACTTCTGGATTGAGGCAATTTATACTGCGTGCCACAATCTTAACAGGGTATATCTTCACAAATTCTTCAAGAAGACTGCCTATTAACTCCTCACTGACAAGAAACCCAATGTGAGTTATTTCAAAGTCTTCGGTGCTAAATGTTGGATTAGAGATCCTCATCACAACTCAAAATTTGCACCGAAAGCACATGAAGGTTTTATGCTTGGTTACGGAAAGGACTCGCACACCTACAGAGTCTTCAACAACGTTCTTCACAAGGTTGTTGAAACGGTAGATGTGCGGTTCGATGAAACTAATGGCTCGCAAAGAGAGCACCTACCTTCTATAATAGATGAACCAGCACCTGAGGAATCTATCAAGTTCAAGGCTACTGAGGATGTCATTCCTACCGAAGAATCTACTGAAGAATTCATTCCAGAGCATGAAGAACGCCGAGCTAATGCACCTGAAGAAAATGGTGTTGAAGAAAATGCTGATCAACTTCCTCGACGACAACCAGCTCATCCTCGCGTTGCAAAAGAAGTGCAAGTTGAAAGGATCATCGATGATATTGAAGCACCAGGTCCTCTCACACGCTCAAAAGCTTCACATTTATCTAACTTTTGTGGGCACTATGCTTTTGTCTCTATCACAGAGCCCACTAAGGTAGATGAAGCATTTCTGGAGCCTGAGTGGATTCAGGCCATGCAAGAAGAATTACATCAGTTCGAGCTCAACAACGTCTAGGTACTGGTCAAACGTCCAGATCCTCGCAAGCACAATATCATTGGCACAAAGTGGATCTACCGCAACAAGCAAGATGAAAATGGCCTTGTAGTGAGGAATAAGGCACGACTAGTAGCTCAAGGCTACACACAGGTTTTGAAGATCCAAAGCATCCTGACAAAGTCTTGTGACTCAATAAGGCCCTCTATGGCCTCAAGCAGGCCCCTCGGGCATGGTATGATACTTTGAAGGAATTCCTCATGAAGAAAGGCTTCAAACCCGGTTCACTCGACCCTACTCTTTTCAATAAATCTTATGATGGTGAACTATTTGTGTGCCAAATATATGTTGATGATATTATCTTTGGCTGTACTGACCAATGTTATAGTGATGAATTTGCCTATACGATGAGTGAAGAATATCAAATGTCTATGATGGGAGAATTGAAATTCTTCTTAGGTCTTCAAATTCGTCAACAGCGCAATGGCATATTCATATCTCAGGAGAAATACCTCAAGGATGTACTGAGGAAATTCGGCATGCAAGATTGCAAAGGCGTCAAAATTCCTATGCCCACAAATGGCCATCTGTGCACTGATGAAAATGGTATTGACTTCGATCATAAGGTATACCGCTCCATGATTGGTTCTTTATTGTACTTATGTGCATCTAGGCCAGATATAATGCTTAGTGTTTGCATGTGTGCCCAATTTCAAGCTACACCGAAGGAATCACACCATAAGGCTGTGAAGCATATTCTTCGATATCTAGCTCACACACCAACACTTGGATTATGGTACCCCAAGGGCTCGGCTTTTGATCTCATTGGATATCCTGACTCTGACTATGCTGGTGATCGTGTGGACCGCAAGTCAACATCTGGTACATGTCATTTCGTCGGACGATCTTTGGTCTGTTGGTCCTCGAAGAAACAGAACTGCGTATCACTGTCTACTGCTGAAGCTGAGTATATTGCTGCTGGTTCTTGCTGTGCTCAATTGTTGTGGATGAAGCAAACTCTCAAGGACTATGGCGTCAACGTGAAGAATGTGCCTCTCTTCTGTGACAATGAGAGTGCCATCAAGATTGCTCACAACCCAGTTCAGCACTCGAAGACAAAGCACATTCAGATTCGTCATCATTTTCTTCGTGATCATGTGTTGAAGGGAGACATTTCTATTGAGCATGTGAAGATAGAAGAACAGTTAGCCGATATCTTCACAAAGCCCTTGGATGAGAAGAGATTTAGCAAGTTGCGGTGTGAGCTAAATATCTTAGAATCTTCGAATGTTCTTTGAAAAGGACACTCATCCTAACACTTATGCAAAATTGATGACTTAGATGTGCAACACATGAAGAAACGTTTTTCTTCAATCAATGAAGAATAACACTCTAAGTGTGAAGAAATTAACGAAGAATTTGATTCTCAGAACCCTACGACAATTGTACGCGGTGTCTGAAATCATCATTCTTATACGGTGGGTCACGCCACCACCAAAAGTTGAAAATCTTCAATTTGAGTTTTTCCTCAGTTTTGAAATTCCTCAGTTGTTCATTTTCTTCAACTTTGCAAAATCTTCATTGTTTCCGTCGTTTTTCTTCATTGGCTATATATATATGAGTTTATGTCCTCTACAACATTCACTTATGGCTATTTCTTCAAGTTGTTTTCTCTGCTAAGTGAATGTGATCGGACCCTTCCCCCTCTATGCTAAACTCAACCCAATCTATTCACAAATTCTTCATGTGCGTTCTATTTGAAACTCGTTCAAAATCTTCACTGTGTCCTTGTCAGCTGAAGAATTTGCAAACGGAACTTAAGACTTATCTTATCCAAATTTTCGGTTTTGCTGCTCAAACCGTTCCGCATCCCACGAAATACTTATCTATTCACCCACGATCTAACACGATCTCCACTTCTCAGTACGTGGGTGACACATGTCAAGCGAATGAGAAGGGTCAGGGGCACGTTCGTCCAAAATCTTCGGGCGAACAGTTTTTCACCGTGGCTATAAATACCCCCTCCCCTTCCTCACTTCCTTTACGCCGCTCGACCTCTTTTCCGCTCGAGCTTCTCAAACCCTAGCGCCGCCGCTACTTCATCGTCGCCGGTGAGGAAGAGCTTCACTGCCTCGACCTCATCGCCGTCGTACTCGCGCCGGCCGCGGAAATGTTCACTCCGCCGCCGTCGTAGCCGTCTTCCTCCGCCGAGTTAGGGCGTGGAAGATCTGCACTGACAAACTTCACATCTCCACCTCCCAGTTCGTCGTGTTCCTCGTTCAGGGTAATTAAAAGTTACTTTTACTGCCCTCTTTGATTCATATGATTACTACAAAATCTTCAAAGGTGTTTATTCTTCAAATCTTCACTCACTAAACACCTCACATGTCATCTGTTCTTGATTCATTTCTCTAAGCTATATTTTTCTTCAAGATTCCTAAATTGTGTGGATCTTCGATCTATACAACTCTGGAACCTAAGACAAAGAATGCTTAGTGAAATTCTTCAAGACTCGTCTAGTCAAATTCCTCAAACTTGTTCTTTTTACAAAACCTTTTGAGAACGCATATGACCTCTCCAAATTCCTCGCAACTATATCTGTTCACAGGTACTCATGTTCGCTGCTGAATCACTAGGTTCTCATCAACTTAACTCATTTGCAGCGTTCCTCGAAGAAAAGTTGCATACTTCTTCAGAGAATTCAATTGTTCAAATTCCTCAACTGAAGAAAATGGCTGATGGAAAGAAGCCACAGAAAGGAGGAAAGAGGCCTGAAATCAATACTGCCTTTGAGATCCCTGATGATATATACAAAGATTATTGCACTCCTGATGAGGCCAAGTTTGGAAAAGAGGACAAAAGTCAGCGCAAGGTGCGCATCCAGAGGATAGAAAGGAGATGGGCAAGAGAGTGGAGGGAGTACAGATATGTTACTCCCAAATACATGAAGAAATTCGCACTCAATCCTCCATGCCCAAGACCTCCGTTGGCACCTGGCCAAGAAGCTGATCCCACTAGCCTAAAGCGCGGTGAGGATTATCCTGATGAATGGGCCAAGCGCCAGGCCAAGTTGGCTAGACAAGCCAGAGAAGCAGTGAGGAAATTCAATGAAGACTCTGCTGCTGCTGCTGCTGCCACTGAGGCCTCTGTCAAGCCGAAGAAATCCATGGCAAAGAAGCCTGCGCACAAGTCAAGTGCTTCTCCTTCAATGCCCTCAAGGCCAAGTTCCTCAGTAATGCCCTCACGGCCAGAATCCTCAAAGCCCTCACGGCCAATTCCTCACACTGCTCCTGCTCCTCCAAAGTCCTCAGCTGTTCCGACAAAATCCTCAGCACCTGTGCATCTTGCCACGTGCCAAAGGATGACAGGCATCTCCATTGCCTCAGGAGCTTCTGCTAGTTCCTCAGCTGCACCAAATTCTTCAACAGGACCCTCTCTGCTGAAGACAAAGGCCACTGCTGGACGAGGCTCTCGCCCAAGTCCTCACAAGAAGCAGGTCGCCTTCCAAGTGCCGTCTGATGAAGACGAAGCTGATGATGAAGAACTTGCTGAAATCATCAGAGATATGCAAGTCAGGGCCGCTAGAGCCAAGGGCACAAATGTGCCACTGCTTTTGGATCCAAAGTTGATCCTCCACTACATTGATCTCTGGCACAAGGACCCAAACACTCCTATGCCTGATTTCAAGTTGACTCCTGGCCAAAGTCATATGCTGACTGCCTTCATCCAAGAAGAAAAATGGAAATATGAGAAGGCCAGGCATATCAAGAAAGCGCAGTACAGGAAGGAGAAATTCCTGAAGAACAACGTTGTCTCTATGACAACTGATGAACTTGTAAAAATCCAGTCTGAAATCAAAGTCCTCAGCGATGATTTCAATGCTTACTATACTGATTGGTAAGGAGCCAAGGTCAGGTTTGTTAAACTGACTAAGAAGTTCACCTCCAATGTTGCAGCCCCATCGCAACAAGAAATTCCTCATGCTGAAGCATTTACTCAGCCGACTGAAGAACATGCCAGCACCGCTGATGACTTTCAGGCTGCTGAAGAAAATGTGAGTTCCAGGGCTGATGACTGCATTCCAGCCGCTGATGAAATTGCCAGGGCATCCACTAGTGGTGCGCCTGAAGAAAATGAAGAGGTTAGGGCAACTGCATCAGTTGTGCCTGAAGAAAATCAACCAACTTCCTTTGCTCCTCCTGCGCCTAGTCCAACTCCAATCCTTCCATCTGCATCAGATGTGAAGAAGATCAAGGCTGCTGAGCGTGCAACAGTGAAGAAAAGGAAAACATCAGCTCCTTCAGATTCTTCAGCTCCGAAGAATATGAAGTCTTTGACCAGCTCGTTTGCAAACCCCATTGATGCTGTTCCTATCTCAACCATGCCATCAAAGGACCTTGTTCCTTATGATGAAGAATATGTGATTCCTAGCGAATCCGATGAAGAAAATCCTTCTGCTACTTCGTCAGAGCAGTTGGATGAAGAAATTGAAGTGGATGCAATCCCTTCAACTCCAGTTGTTTCCTCGCCTATGCCTCAGTTTACTGCTGAAGAGGCCGACGTCGAAGAAATGGAAGATGAGGATGTGGACATTGGCTGTACCACACCTGTGCTGAATGATAACTTTTGGGAAAGTCGGCACCCCAACTCTCCACTGTTCACACCGTTGCAACATATTCCTCAGTCCCCAGTAACTACAGTTCAAATGGGATCTGATGAATCACATGCCACACCGTCTGTCCATGAAGAAATTCCAGCCACTAGTGCTGAAGAAAATGTAAATGAAGAATTGAAGACCCAGGCTCTCACTGAAGAAGAAGCTGAAATTCCTCAGCCCGTGGAGCCTGAGATTGCGATTCCTGAGGTAATAATGCAATTGACTGACACTCCTCAGCCCAAGCCAAAGGATCTATTCTCAAAGAAGCAGAAATTCAAGGCTGATGATTTCTTCGGCGAGCACGTGTTCTTCACTGACTACAATCCCTATGATTCTGCTCGTCTTAGAAGGAAGCGCTTCTGGACCGCCAGCCAAGCCAACTTCTATTCTTCACTACTCTTCAACAAGGACAAAGTCTTCGACCACGAGCATATTCCTCATGTGGACATGGAATCACTGCCATGCTTCACACCTGTCCTCAGTGTGCTTCATGACACAGGCCTCCTCAACTTTTGCACAGACATAGTTGATTGGAATGAAGAGCTCATTCTTCAATTCTACGCAACACTGCACATCACAGGAGATGCTGACGATGGGAACTCCTGGGTTTTGGACTGGATGACTGAAAACACTCACTACAAAGCACCGGCCTCTGAATTACTTCACGCCCTGCCCATCAGTCCTCCACGTGAAGGAGCTCGTTGCCTGTACCAAGAGCCTGAACTGACTGCCCCTTATGTGCAAGTTCTTATGAAGCCTCTGAAACCTGGTCAAGCCTCAAGGACGAAATTCCTCGTGAAGGAATTGCAGTATGTACCAAGGATAGTCTATCGCATTCTGACAAAGACTATGAGTCCAATCAAAGGCCACGACTCATCTGATGAGGAAATTGTTGGCATCATGAAGAATCTGGTATTCAACATCATTCATGGCATTCCTGTCAATTATCATGATTTCTTCATGAGGACTCTGGCAAATGTTGCACTTTCACCGTTTGAGCTGAAGCCTTATGCACCGTGGATTATGAGATTCCTCAGAACAAGGTCTTCACTCAACTACAAGGCTGATTTTCAGAGTCACCTCAGCTACTTGCCCCCGATTGAAGTCCTCAAGCGGACCTATTCCTCAGCTGACGAAAAGGGCAAGGCACCAACTGTTATAGATGAAGGCATTCGTCCATTGGATGGTCAGTTTCACAAAGCTGCATCTTATTCCACCAATGATGACTCTGCCACTCATGATTCTGCTGCCCATGCCTCCAAGCCAAATCCTCAAGCTACTGCTCCTCGTGTGATGGCTGACCGTGAGCTTCTACTAAGTCTTCACCAGAAGGTGGATCGAAACCATAAATGGGTTAAGCGTCAGTTTGGTTCAATTGTTCACAACATGACTGCTACACATAATGCAGTGCAGAAAAACCACTACTACCTCCATGAAGTCTCCAACGTATCTATAATTTATGAAGTATTCATGCTATTATATTATCCATCTTGGATGTTTAATGGGCTTTACTATGCACTTTTATATTATTTTTGGGACTAACCTATTGACCCAGAGCCCAGTGCCAGTTCCTGTTATTTCCCTTGTTTCAGTGTTTCGAAGAAAAGGAATATCAAACGGAGTCGAAATGGAATGAAACCTTCTGGAGAAGTTATTTTTGGAAGGAAAGCAACCTGATAGACTTGGAGTGCACGTCAGGAAAGAAACGAGGGAGCCATGATGTAGGGGGGCGTGCCCACCCCCCTAGGGCGCGCCCTCCACCCTCGTGGGCCCCTCGTGGCTCCCCTCACGTATTTCTTCCGCCTATATATATATCCATATACCCTAAAACGATCGGAGAACAGAATAGATCGGGAGTTCCACCGCCGCAAGCCTCTGTAGCCACCAAAAACCAACCGGGACCCTGTTCCAGCACCCTGCCGGAGGGGGGAACCCTCACCGGTGGCCATCTTCATCATCCCGGCGCTCTCCATGACGAGGAGGGAGTAGTTCACCCTCGGGGCTGAGGGTATGTACCAGTAGCTATGTGTTTGATCTCTCTCTCTCTCTCTCTCTCTCTCTCTCTCGTGTTCTTGATTTGGCACGATCTTGATGTATCGCGAGCTTTGCTATTATAGTTGGATCTTATGTTTCTTCTCCCCCTCTACTCTCTTGCAATGGATTGAGTTTTCCCTTTGAAGTTATCTTATCGGATTGAGTCTTTAATGATTTGAGAACACTTGATGTATGTCTTGCCGTGCGTATCTGTGGTGACAATGGGATATCACGTGATTCACTTGATGTATGTTTTGGTGACCAACTTGCGGGTTCTGCCCATGAACTTATGCATAGGGGTTGGCACACGTTTTCGTCTTGACTCTCCGGTAGAAACTTTGGGGCACTGTTTGAGGTTCTATGTGTTGGTTGAATAGATGAATCTGAGATTGTGTGATGCATATCGTATAATCATACCCACGGATACTTGAGGTGACATTGGAGTATCTAGGTGACATTAGGGTTTTGGTTGATTTGTGTCTTAAGGTGTTATTCTAGTACGAACTCTAGGGCTATTTGTGACGCTTATAGGAATAGCCCAATGGATTGATTGGAAAGAATAACTTTGAGGTGGTTTCGTACCCTACCATAATCTCTTCGTTTGTTCTCCGCTATTAGTGACTTTGGGGTGACTCTTTATTGCATGTTGAGGGATAGTTATATGATCCAACTATGTTATTATTGTTGAGAGAACTTGCACTAGTGAAAGTATGAACCTTAGGCCTTGTTTCAACGCATTGCAATACCGTTTACGCTCACTTTTATCATTACTTACCTTGCCGTTTTTATATTTTGAGATTACAAAAACCTATATCTACCATCCATATTGCACTTGTATTACCATCTCTTCGCCGAACTAGTGCACCTATACAATTTACCATTGTATTGGGTGTGTTGGGGACACAAGAGACTCTTTGTTATTTGGTTGCAGGGTTGTTTGAGAGAGACCATCTTCATCCTACGCCTCCCACGGATTGATAAACCTTAGGTCATCCACTTGAGGGAAATTTGCTACTGTCCTACAAACCTCTGCACTTGGAGGCCCAACAACGTCTACATGGAGAAGGTTGCGTAGTAGACATCAAGCAGTTTCTGGCGCCGTTGCCGGGGAGGTGAGTGCTTGAAGGTATATGTTTAGATCTTGCAATCGAATCTTTTTGTTTCTTGTTTTAGCACTAGTTTAGTTTATAAAAGAAAACTATAAAAAATGGAATTGAGTTTGTCTCATATGCTTCATCTTTTTAATATCTTTCGTGAGTATGATGGAAAGGAAAATTGTGCCAAAGTGTTAGAAGAAGAATGCATTAAAATGTTTGGCACTAAATCTTTGAATGATGAGCATGATTGCAATGTTGTTAGTCTGAACTCCTTGAATATCCATAGTACTAATGATGATTGCACTAGTTATGACGAAAATGTCTCCTATAAACATGTTAATTTTTGTGGAGTGCATTGGGTTTGCAAGTATACACCAAATAAGGAAGATAGATATTGCAAGGGGCATAAGTATTTAGAAACTAAATTGTTGCAAGAAAGTCTTGATGTTTGTGCTGAAAAATTCAATATTTTTCGCGCCCCTTGTGAACTTTGCAATGAACATGGTCATTTAAATCTCCAATGATAATTGTTTCATGACCGAATCGTGTCTAAAAATTGTGATAATTTGATTACCCTTGAGCATCATAAAGAGCTTAGTCTTCTTTTGGGGTATGAGGAAATGAAACGTATAACTGAGGGTATTCCAAAGTTTAATCTTGATAGATTTCTTGATTTTGATCTAGAGAAGATTTATATGTATTGTGCGGTGAATTGCATTGAAAATCCTTATATTTCCAATTACATAAAGAAAAGAAAACAAATAGAAGATGAAGAGAATGCTAATGAAAGGGAAGAGACTTCCCAATATCCTCCTATTATTTCTTATGATGAATCAGGTAACGAGGAGGAGCCTTCTATTCAACAAATCTCATTAATAAGGAGCTCGAAAAAGAGGATTGAACCCACACATGAGGTGAAGAAGAAGAAAAGAAAAAGGAAGAGAGGTAAAAATATATCTCTCCCAAATAATGTTGCTCCTATTATTGTTGTTCCTCATGAAAATGAATCAAAAATAATTGTGGAAGATGATGCACTTGATGATGATCTCATTATGCCTATTGCTTGTTGTGATGATTATGATTGGGAAGATAATGATACTCCTTATGATCTTGAAAATCTTTTTGGCACTTGCTTGGAAGAATATGATAATTGCTATACTATTGGTGCTATCCATACTATTAATGATGAGAGTGATTATGCTTATGATATGAAAAGGCCCAAGCTTGGGGATGCTATGCTTGATGAAGATGATGTTTTTAAGAATATATTTGCTGCAATTAATGTTTGTCCCAAGCCTGGGGATGCTATGTTTAATAATGATGATATTTTTAGCCTCCCAAGTTTTGATATGCAAATTTGTAATGATGATAGCATGCCTTCTACCTATGATGATTATATTGATGAAAGTGGGTTTGGAAGAGTGTCAAATTTAGAAAGTAATAACCCCACTATTTTGAAGGATGTTGAATCTTATAATATTTATGAAAGTGGATTTGGAGAGGTCATGACTTTATTTAGTGATGTATCCACTATTTCGGAAGAGGTTTCAATTGATTATGATGAGAACAAAGTTGCTACTTATGATGATTATTGTGATGAAACTTATGCTATAAAGAGTAGTGATTATTATATTTATAAAACTTGTCATGATTATGATTCCCCTTTTTCTGAACATTACTCTTTTAATGTGGAAACAATTTATAGTATTCAAGTCTCTTATGATACTCCCACTATTCCGAATGAGAAGAATTTTGCTTATGTGGAGAGTAATAAGATTTCTATGCTAGTAGATCATGAAAAGAATGCTTTAGGTGCTGGTTATGTTGTTGAATTCATTCATGATGCTACTGAAAATTATTATGAGGGAGGAATATATGCTTGTAGGAATTGCAATAATATCAAGTTTCCTCCCTATGTGCTTAAAGTTTTGAAGTTATGCTTGTTTTGCCTTCCTATGCTAGTTGATTATTGTTCCCATAAGTTGTTTGCTCACAAAATCCCTATGCATAGGAAGTGGGTTAGAATTAAATGTGCTAGTCATATTCTTCATGATGCTCTCTTTATGTTTCAATTCCTATCTTTTGTGTGAGCATCATTGAAATCATCATGCCTAGCTAAGGGCGTTAAACGATAGCGCTTGTTGGGAGGCAACCCAATTTTATTTTCGTTTCTTGCTTTTTGGTTCTGTTTCGGAATAAATAATCCATCTAGCTTCTGGTTAGATGTGGTTTTGTATTTTAATTAGTGTTTGTGCCAAGTAGAACCTTTGGGAAGACTCGAGTGAAGTCTTTATGATCATGCTGTAAAAAACAGAAACTTTAGCGCTCACGAGATTTGCAAAACAAGAAAGGCAATCGGAGCGTCGGTCTCAGGGCGTTACAGTTGGTCACCTGAGCACGCCGGGGAGCAGAGCACCACGGCGCCCGAGTTCCTGCGCCCCCTCTTGATCCAGGAGGCCGAGCTCCCTTGCCTGAGGCCGCCGTCTTCGACCGGCCTCGTCAGACGCCATCGCCCTGCTGCCTTCTCCTTCTTGTTCAATCCGGAGGAGAGGAGCTCCGCCATGCCCCGCCCCGCGCCAAGGCCCTGCGCCATTGCCGGACCCCAACCACGTGCCCGACGCTGTCCTGCATCGTCGTTGTTGACCATCAGATGAGCCTCGCGCCCATCTCTTCTCTTCTCCCTCCTTGCATTCTTCTCTCCAACTCTCTTTGACCTCTCTCTCAACTGTGTGTTCTTCGCACAGGAGCCATGGTCGTTCGAAGCTTCAATTGCTGCCCGCCTCATCAACATCCGACCTCGCCGCCCTGGCCTCGGATCCGTCGGGTCCCGACCTCCCCGTCGTTGCCGGACCTCCTCAACTCGCCGGAGCCCCAAGGCCCTGCGCCAAGTCCCGTCTCGCCGCTGCCTTCACCAAGTCCACCGTCACCGGCCTCTGCTTCCCCTCTGCAACGAGCAGAGCCACTGCCGCCCCAACCCGGTGCGCCTCCGCCCCTTCTCCGGCCAAGTACGGCGCCCCATGGCCGGATCCGCCGTCGCCTGATCGTCGGTAGCCGCCCCCGTGCCCGCGACCCCTGCTTCGCCCATTCATGCGCCGCTGCCCCTGCATCGAGCCGCGTCAGACGGACCAGCGAGGACACCCTACTCCCGCTCGTCTTCGTTGACCCGGTCCAGTCGACCGCCAGGTCCACTCCGAGCGTGGGCTGCGAGCCTCTCCAAGGCCTAGCCCAGCGCTGCTGCCTCCATCCAGCCCAGCTCCAGCGCGCCTCAGCCGTAGCCCAGCCGCTTCACCAACGGGTCGTGGCCCATGGGTGAGCTCCCCACAGCTCCTCTCTGTTGGCCCAACAGTGCAGCCAGTTTCGGCCCGTGTAGGGTTTTTTTCAGATCTGCGATTTTAGCAATTATCCCAGAAACGTCTATTTTACAGAAAACCCCTCATGTTCTTGCATATAATAACTAATTAACTATGCATCATATGTAAAAACTTCATATATGTGAAATGCTTAGTTTTTAATCTAGTTTCATAATATGCCACTTTCACCCATGTTAAAATTGTTTAAAATGCTGTTTGATTAAATTTGCTCAAATAACATGCTAAATGCTTTAATTCATAACTAAATAACCGTAGCTCGGATTTAACTAAACTTTATATGTAAATGGGGTAGAAAAATGCATAGATTAACATGGTGCACTTTATTTTGCTGTTTAACAGCACTAAATTTTTGTGTTTATGGCAGAACAGTAGCAAATTCAAAATATGCATGTGAGGATTTTCCGGAATTGTTGTTTGTTGTTCCGGCCTCATTTAAACTTGCCTAGCTAGGTAGTTTTCATATGCCTCACCTCTTGCCATGTTTAACAACATTTAATATTGTTGGGTCCATAAACGAGAGAGAACTAAATAATTAAATGTGGTGTTTCGTCAATATGCAACTCGTTGCATATTGAGCTCCACTTAATTTGTAGTGTTGTTTGTTGCACTTTGCCATGCCATGCCTCATTAAACCGGACATGCATCATACTTGATTGTGCATCATGCCATGTTTCTGTGATGGTTGTTTACTATGTTGTTTGTTTCTTTCGGGGTTGCTTCTCTCGTTAGCTTCGGTTTCATTCCGGAGTTGTGAGGATTCGTTCGACTACGTCCACTTGTCTTCTTCATGGACTCGTTCTTCTTCCTTGCGGGATCTCAGGCAAGATGACCATACCCTCGAAATCACTTCTATCTTTGCTTGCTAGTTGTTG